>NC_134465.1:41515945-42789695 GCF_047948215.1 Lycorma delicatula
ATTTTACCTTTAAAAATGATAAAATAGCTGCCATTTAATGGGTCGGTAATTTAATAGCCCGCTGAGTTTGTCTACCGGTTAATCCGTCGTCGCAAATCAGCTGTTTAACAGCTGATTTTCAAAGTCGAAGGTTGCTGAGACTTAAATCCTAGTAATAAAATATGGTCGCTTTTATACAAATTTGAATGCCAGGACAGTGGATACCGGTGTACTTTGTTAGTCGAGGTTCAATTAACCACAAATCTCAGGAACGGTCGGCCTGAGTCTGTACAAGACTACGCCTCATTTACATGACATACATATTATTCTCATTTTATCGGGCTGTGTAGTTTGGGATTTATACGGATTTGAATACTAGATCGTGGACACCGGTATTCTTTGATGGGTGGGTTTCAATTAACCAAACATCTGAGGAATGGTCGACCTGAGACTGTACAAGACTATACGTAATTTAAATTTATACATCATCCTCTGAAGTAATACCTTACGGTAGTTCCGGAGGCTAAAAAGAAAAAAAGAAAAAAGAGATAGGGTTTAAAAACCTGAAGAAAAGCTGCCAGATGAATCAATGGAATGTAGAGAAGCTCGAAGAAGAGGAGGTAAATAAAATTTCTGAGAAGGACATCGCAAGAGGTCTGAATAAAAATAAAAAGATAAATGGGAGAATGTTAAAAAGGAAATTCTAAAATCAGGCTGAAGAGAACTGGTAGAAACTCTTGGATATATTGCAGCTGATGGATGAGCGTAAAAAGTATAAGAATGCTAGTGATGAAAAAGGTAATAGCTTTGATATTGGAGGGACAGGTAGGTGGGAAAAATTGTGCAGGCAAGACAACGTTTGGTATATGTAAAACAAATTGTTAGGGAAGTAGGATGTAGGGGATATACCGAAATGAAACGACTGACACTAGGTAGGGAATCTTGGAGATCTGCATCAAACCAGTCAAATAACTGAAAAATTTATATATATATTAAAAATTTCGGTTATTGCTTTATTTTCTGAGCATTTTGACCTCCTAAATTTAAAAAAATAAATAAATATTATCACACAAGTAATTTTATATTTAATAAAAAAAAAATCATTAAATCAATAACTTCAAAATTAATCCTATTCATGTTGTTTTAAAATATTTCGATGAAAAAATAAATGCAACTTGAATATTTTTGGTTGATATTTTGCGACACAATCGTACGTCGTGAAAAGAATTCATAATTTTGGTTTCTGTTTATCAATAAAAACGTATTAAGAGGGTTATTTTTTTTCAAGGTCCGATTGGTCACGAAATTAAAACCACAGTGAAAATAAAAAAAAGTTTATTTGTAATTAATTTGGGTGATCAAACACTGCCCAACGAAAACGCTTACGTAAGTAGCTTCTTTGTTACAGCTGTAGTGTGCGGTCGAGCATTGTCATGGAGAAAGACAATGCCTGATGACAACATTCCTCTCCGCTTATTCTGAATTGCCCTTCGTAGACGTTGAAGAGTCACACAGTATGAGGCTGCACTGATGATCGTGCCACGTTCCATGAATTCCACCAAGGGAACTCCATTCCGGTCTTAGAACACAGTAGCCATACACTTTCTGTAGGAGAAGGTTCGCTTGAACTTCTTTGGTTTACTGGGAGAATAAGACTGCATCCACTGTTTGGATTGTTCTTTTGTTTTTTCGGTTTCGAAATGGACCCGTGTTTCGTCCCCTGTGACAATTTTGTTCAAAAAATCTTCTCCTTCATTGTGGTAGCGCTGGAGAAATGTTAGGGAGGCGTCCATTCTCATTGTTTTGTGATGGTCGGACAGCATCTTGGGAACCCATCTCGCACACAGTTTGCGGTACTGAAGTCTCTCAGTCACAATGATGTAGAGAGCTGATCTTCGAATTTCAGGAAACGAATCACTCAATACAGAAATTGTGAACAGACAATTTTCTCGAATTGCCTCATCCTTTCGCTCAACGGTTGACATCGGTTGACACTCGCTTCCTTCCCTGACCGCCTGCATCATGAACATCTGTACGTCCTGCTTTAAAGTTCCTGTACCATTGTCGCAGTTTGATGTCACTCATTGAAGTTTCACCGTACACATTACTCATTCGTCGATGAATTTCAGCCGGATTACACTCCTCAGCCTAAATAAATCGAATTACCGCACGCACTTCAAACTTGGCGGGAGATGCTACTGTTGTAGACATGTTTACGTGCTAGCTGCGTGTTCAGAACTAAATGAAGTGACGCGGCGTGATTGAAGGCCATACTAGAGACGCTGCGCAACAAATATGGTTCATCCGATTTTTGCACGGGTTTTTATTTCGCGACCGATCGGACCATGAAAATAAATAACCCTCGTATTTATCATAAACATGCAAATAAACAGATCTTAAAATTATTGAGTTAAAAAGGTTTTGTGACTAACTTGACCGGGGCCAGTCAAGTCGTGCAATTCATTGCCGGCATACTATTCTTTATACACTGCCATTAATTTTACTTTACGTTTTACATTTATATAAGCGGATTTACATTATTTTTTTCGGTCAATTGGATCAAACCTTCCGGTAAGTCGAAAGATGTCCTTTAACTTTTCGTTTTTGGGCTGCCTACGATTTTATTAACTTTTTTAATTTTATTACACTCTTTCTAATTTACTTAATCATATCATAAATAATGAAAGTAGAAAACGAGCAAATGTATGTAGTATTGAAAAAAAAAATATTTCAAAGATGAAATGTTAAAGAAATAAAATTTAACGAATGTTCTACTTCAAAATTAACTAGAGGAGATTTCATACAGGTGACCATCGAAGAAACAGAAAATCTTTCACAGGACATGTTTTACTGGTGAAAATAATGAAAAATATTCATGTAAACAGAGGTCTGAAAATGCTTTGTTTTCCAGTTACGGCTAGCGAATTATTTCGCACGGATTTCAGCTGTTCTAATAAAAATAGGCGCTACTGTTATTTTAGAGATCTAAACAAAGAATAAAGTGGTTTCTTATGTAATCTAAGCTGGGAAATTGGATAAAACAGGTCATAGAAATGTATCTACGAGATGTGTGAGAAAATTAATGAGATTGGTAACACTGCGAGCTATCTGGCAACGCTATGTCTACCGGTCTGTGCTAGACCGGTTTGTTTATCCCTTCCACAGTCTCAGTACGAGTTTCAACTCCGTTCAGCCAACACATTATTTTTGACAGTGCCATCAGTGAAATTGTGTTTTTGTTATGTGTTACGAAAATGGAGCATCGGAGACTTGATTGCACAACGTCGCTCTAAATAGAGCGACGTTGTGCAATCAAGTCTTGTGTTAAACTTGAGGAATCCGCGAGAGTGACCTTTGAAAAGTTGAAACAGGCCTATAGGGAACATCGCACACGTTTTCCGCCGGCACAAATATTTTTTGGAAGGCCGAGAACACGTTGAAGATCAACCTCGCTCAAGGAGATCTTCAACTTCAAAATCTTACGAAAACGTTGAGCGTGTGAGGGTTCTTGTGAGAACAGACCGTCGTTTAACAATAAGGATGATGAGTGAACAGTGAAATTTAAACGCTTTCACCGTACATCAAATTTTGACAGACGATTTGGACATGCGAAAGGTTTGTGCGAAATTGGTGACGAAAAACCTCACAACAGAACCGTACGGCAATCGAAGAAACGTTTGCGTTGATCTTCTTGAGAAGATTGACAATGATCAAGAATCCTTCAATCGTGTGATCACAGGTGATGAATCCTGGATATCTGAGAACGATCCTGAAACAAAGCGGCAAAGCGAAGAGTGGCACACTCCGTCATCTCCTCGACCGAAAAAATGTCGAATGAGCAAATCAAAGATCAAAACCTTACCGATTTGCTTTTTTGACAGTAGGGTTATCGTGCATAAAGAATTTGTTCCTCCAGGACAAACTGTCAACCAAGTGTTTTACAAAGGTGTCCTTGAAAGGCTCAGGAAAAGAGTGATTCGCGTGAGACCAGACATTGCAGACAAGTGGATGGTTCATTATGTCACACGGTCATTTCCATCAGGGAATGTTTGACCTCAAAACGCATTCCTTCGGTTCCTTAACCCCCCTATCCACCTGATTTGAGTCCTTGTAACTTTTTCCTTTTCCCGAAATTGAAATATGTCTTAAAGGACGTCATTTTGGAACTCTGGAAAACATTCAAAAGACTGTGACCGACCGGTTAAAAGCCCTACCAGTTGAAGCCTTCTAGCGCTGCTACCAGGAGTGGGAACACCGACTCCGCCGGTGTGTAGCTGCCCAAGGGAACTACTTTGATGGGGGATAATATTTTTGTTTGAAAAAAATAAAAACTTTGGTAAGTAAAAAGTCAGTCTCATTACTTTTCTCACACACCTCGTACAATAGTTTTTTAAAACATCCAACGTAAAACAAAATTCGGTGTCAAAAACAAGTTTTTTTTTTAGGTTTGTAGAGTATTAGCTTTGTTAAATGACTAATAAATACGGAAGAATTAGAAACAAAACCTGTCGAGAATTTAATTCTGAGAAAATTAAAGTAAATACAGCCAATAAAAAGTAAATCAAAACTTGTTTAAATCGGTTTTTTATTGAAGCAAAACTGACTAAATATAGATATAAAATCGTCTTATTCTTTCTGTACCTAATAAACATTATTTTTAATATACCAGAAATAAATTAATAAAATACATGAAATGATAAATGGTAACGGAATAGCAAACCTCGATTACAGTAATCGTTCGAAATTCCCTTCTTCAAAATGTACACAGCACTCTGCCCGACATAAAATATTTCAGATGGTTTTCCGTATCATCTCAGGATAGTTTCGAATAAATTAAAGAGCATTTCGTATTTTAATGAGTAACTATTCTTTAGTATTAACTTTTTGTCGAGATACTATAGTTTTCGTATGGTCCCAAATGAAGTAATCTAGTGGCGTAGTCTGATGATCGTGGTGGTCAATCGACTGGTCATCCACGTCCAAGCATTCAAGTGATTTTTACCTACTAAAGAAAAATATGGCGTGCTGGAAAATCATTTGCAATCCAGTTTGTAAAGATACATCCTCCAAAATAACCGGAAAATTAGTTTTCAAGAAACGAACGTACGCATCTCCCGTAAAGTTTTCATTGAAATCGAACGATCCCAAAATTTTATCATAAATAATGCCACACCAAACATTAATGTGAAATCTACATTGGAAGCTAGTTTCCACAATACCGTATGGATTGTCTTCGTTCCATAAATGAATACTTTTAGAATTTAAAACTCCGTTTTTCGTAAAAGTAACTTCATCAGCAAATAAAATTGAATTTACATTATCGGCTTCTCTAGAAACCAAAGACAGAACCACTGAGGGTAATCTGTTAGCCGCAAATTTTGAACCTTCTGCAGACGGAAAAAATAAAAATTTCTTTCCGTAGGATGCGCCACACTTTGTTTTTTTTTTGACAAACCAGTGCGACATGAAATTCGCCTTCTACTAGTGCCTAGGCTACATTGAATACGCTGAATCACACGATTATTTATTTGGCGTTCAACAGAAAACGAACGCGTTGGAAATGACCCTTTGTTCGTAAATACTGATACACCGAAGAATGATTATTAAGGTACACAAAGAATAGTACAACTTTCTGTCTATTTTTTGGCTGTTTTGCTTCAATAAAAAACTGATTTTTTTCTCTACAAGTTTTGTTAGTAAATATTCTGCATTTAACAAAGTTATTTTACGACAATCCTTAAAAAAATTTTCGATATCGAATATTGTGTTTTACGTCGGATATCTTAAAGACTACTGAAGTTACAGTTGTGGTATCAGTATTATTCTATTTCCCAGCTTAAAATACATGACGAACCACCAAATTTACTTCTAAATTTTGATCCCAAAAATTACAGTAGGGCTTCGTTTTATTAGAAGAGTTGAAATCAGTGCGAAATCTTTCGCTAGTCGTAACTCGAAAATAAAGCGTTTTCAGTACTACGTTTATATGAACTTTTTTCATTATTTACGCCAGTAGAACATGTCTTGAAAATTTCTTTCTTTCTTCGTGGGATCTGTATAATTATTTTCTGTTTCTCATTACGATTTAAAATGATTTGTCAGAATTCTGCACTTTCTATTTAAAATTTCGGAGTTGGTCAATCTCTGTTGCGGTGATAGGGTACCGGCGTTGCGGCAAATCAGCTCGTTAAATTCATTATTATTATTATTATTATTATTATTATTATTATTATTATTATTATTATTATTAATAATAATAATAAATGAATTGCTTCTGAGGCTGAAAATAGAGGAAAGGGGTTGCAAAATATATTTTTTAAGTCACTCGTGGCAGGAAGCATGTGAATTATTAAATAAACGGCCTTGGTTTGTGTTGTATGAATTTATTCTACAATTAAATGTTATGTGAAAAAGTATATATATATATATATATATATATATATATATATATATATATATACATATATGAATTAATAATATTGTGAAATAGCAAACAAAATCGGGTGAAGTAAAAAAATTAGAAGGGAATTAATTAAATATTAATTTTATTCCAACTATCGTATAAGAAAAGTATCTATTACGTCATAATAGGACTGTCTAAAATACGAGTAACACAACGTGTTTTGTTTGAATGTGTGTGTGTCTGCGCGCGCGCGCGTGTGTGTGTGTGTGTAGAATAGTTATTAATGAATAAAAAAACAATAGATGAAACCTGCCTAGCCTAAGTTATGTATTCAACAAAAAACCCACATACCATGGTAATTAGGTTAGTGTGAATTATTTCATAAGTAAATTATTTACATTATTAACAATTAAATTGTTATTATAACGATCCATTGTAAAAAAAAAATCACTTTTATTAATCGGGGTATATCTTTACTGATAAGTCTGAACCTAAAAATTCGATTCATTATTAATCAAGAATTATATTTTATTTCCCCATCATGTTTTACTTATTCAACAAAATTCTATTATATTATTACATTATTTTTTCGAACTCGTTATGAAATAAATAAAAACACTGTGTTTATTTAAAAACCTGACAACACAGTTGTAAGACATTCCCGTCACGCAGCTAAAGCCGCGATACGAGAAATTCTTTACAAGTGTGGGTTGTTTCTTTTGCACACTCAACTTAATCTAAAAAAATTAATATTTTATTTAAATATAGTATTTTTTTCTTTTATTTAATCAGTGATTCTAAGTAAAGTGCGCGCGCCCTCATACCGTATTTAATTAGCGCAAGTGTGGCGGTACTAGCGGCGACGGTCGGTACTTACTAAACTATGTAATTTCACAGCTTATATCTAATAAATTACGTGTGTACGGTCGAACTGGTGTAGCCGCGAGGTTAATGCACCAGGTACCTAGTCGACTTACTGGATGATCGAATTCGGGATCCGGCCAGACCGAATTTCTTTTTTACACTTTAAATATTATTCATTTATTTAATTCTACCGCTCACCTGTGACTTTACAACATGGCAGCCGTCTACAACACCATTTTTTGGGGTGATTATGATAAGTTTTTTTTTACAAATATTATTCTTTAAAAAAAAATATAACCTTACCTAAGAAAAATATAACCTTAATCAGGCGAGATCTCGAGATATTGAGGGTGACCTTATTCTACATCTTCACCCCCTTGACCTTTTAAGTTGAAAATGTAACGGCATTAATGTCCTATATATAAAAGTAATCTTACGAGTTTAGTCAAAATCGGTCCAGTAGTTTTGAAGATATAAAGTGATTTAGAGCCCGACATCGAACACACACTCGTACATACGAACATTAACATCTGGGAAATTTCCATCCGGTTCTTTCTGTTCCTTAGGTGTCAAAACGTAAAATTCGTGGAAACTGCATATGTCCAAATCGGACCGATTACAATAGAGAGTTATCATAAAAGAATGGTGCGGTTTTGAACATGATTTAAATTAAAACAGAATTACTTACAGTTAATGTTTTTTTTTATTTTTCAAATTTGTCGTCTCAAACATTTTTTTACATAATTATTAAATTTTAATATGTGCGCCCTTAGTCGCTCGACAAATGTCCAAACGATACTCAACTTCTCTCCAAACATTAGTTAACATTTCTTCGTTAATGGTTGTCATTGCTTCATTAATCCTGTTTTTTAAGCGGTTTAGGTCGCGAATTTTTTGTGTATAAACAACGCTTTTGATGTACTCCCAAAAGAAAAAATTGCAAGGTGTCAGGTCTGGACTCCTTGGAGGCCAAAGTACGGGTCCTTGCTGGGCCTATCCATCGATCTCCAAATTTTTCGTTCAAGCGTCCGCAACCGATGTATTGAAGTGCGGAGGAGCACCACCTTGTTGGAAATGAAGTTGATGAATGTTTTCGAGTTCATACGGCTGAGCAAAGCAATAATCGGTTAACATGTCAAGATACGCAACTCCATTAATTGTTTTTTCAGCAAAGAAGAAAGGCCCTATTACGCGATTTTTCATCACACCACACCAAACATTAACTTTAGGCGAATCGCGTTTTTTCTCAATAATTGCGTGTGGGTTTCCAGAGCCCCATATTCGTGAAACGTGTCTGTTAACGCATCCATTCACATGGAATGTAGCTTCGTCTGTAAAAATTATATCATCTAAAAATGATTCGTTTTCACTTATTCTGTCCAACATTTCAATAGCGAAATTGTAACGTTTTACACCATCATCAGGTTTCAATTCTTGCAGTATCTGGATTTTATAAGCGTGTAATTTCAGTTTTTTACGTAAAACTTTGTGAACTGTTGATTTTGGAATACCTAATTCGACGCTTCGACGGGGGATGGACTTCCCAGGACTTCTAATTGCCGATTGTCTAATTAGTTCAACCGTTTCGTCTCGTACACTTGGTCTGCCGGTTGATTTCTGTTTCTTAACCGATCCGGTTTCTTCGAATCGTTAGAACCGACGTGTTATGTTATTTTTGTGTGGTGGATCTCTTCCGAATTCACGTCGAAACGCACGTTGAACTAAAATTACGGATTTTAATTCAGCCACCAATAAAACACACTTTGCTTTGTCTTTATCCGAGAACAAAGTAACTCGCTAAACTCACCGCAACAACAATAGAAGAACTGACGTTGTGGTTACAACTGCTGATAAACAAACTTTTGGGTTGGAGGCTTTCAGGGATACCAATGTAACATCTAGAAATTTCCCTAAAATCTTCCTATGAATTACTGAAACCGCACCATTCTTTTATGATATCCCTGTATTTTCCCTTCTAGAGCTATAGTGCTGTCTTGAAGGGAAAGTAAAAATCTATGCAAGTAATTTTTAACATAAAATTTACCGAGTAAAAGTTGAATAAGCTTTAAAATCATAGACTATTACTTGCTTAATATTTTTTCATTATCTTAAACCGGTTCAAACATTTTATAGTTAATTATTTTCTATTACCGGTTATTTTTCAAACAATAAAAAAATATCTATTATTAAAAGCTCTAAAATTGATATCTTCGTATTAATTAAATAAAAGAAAACGGTTTTATATACCGGATGTACAAAATCGAATATCGTTGTTATAATTAGTTATATCTCTTGAATGTTGTGTACAGTGACAGATTAAGGCTAGAATGAAACGGGGAAAAAGATAGTTTTAGTTGTACGCATGGCCGTAGATTGATTCCTTATCTTTCCGCTTACAAGGCAACTAACTATCAAAAATGGCAACTCCTCAATCGGAAAGCCTTCTACTCGTATGTTTAAACCTGCTATTCACAACCCCGCGGAGGGGATCTGATGCTGTTATGGATGCTTAAATAGAATAGCAACCCGGGTGGCAAGGGACCCGCCTGTGTGCTTAATTCGCCAAGATTTTTGGCATCGAGCCCCGGTTAGCTGAAATATTCCCTGTTAGAATGAGAATGAATGTGTGAAGAACTCTATGATGGAACTGCGGTGTGTGAAGATGCAGGCATCAACCTCAATTCCGAAAGCAACCAGAACACAGATAAAAAGGGTATTTTTTCATTAGAAGTTTGGAAAATGTTTTTTTTTGTGTAAATCAAGAGCACTCTGAGTAAATTAAATTGTCGTTGCGATCAACATTTCTTTTATTGATATAAGGATAGTATAATATTTTTGGTGTTTACAGACCCAATTAAGTAATGATCTGAGTGCGTAGTCTAATTGAAGTTAAATATGGGAATAGGTTTTGTATGAAACCTTCGGTATTAGAGAAAGGCGCGAGGATCGCGCTTGATAGCAGTGGGTTGTAAGATATAATAGGTGGTTGAGGTTGTAAGAGACCAACGAAGACATAGTGGGTTGTGTAAATACACTGATGGAGACATTTACATCGTCGTATCCTGATAGAGGCCAAACTGATGACTGTGATGTATTATCAGGTTTAGAGGGTCTAAAAGACGACCTCCGGTAAAACCCATCACGGCTATGAACCGAGGAGGGTGGTGTGGTGATCGGGGTAGTCACAAGCCGGCTGTCTTTCCCTACGGGAGATAGTTTGCTAAATGTGAATCTGTATCTGTAGTTACAGTTCAACGTGCGTTCCGTAGAAAGTTTGCAACTTTTCGAGTGATGGCGTAATCGGTTTGAAACGAGCCGGATGTTTGTATAAAAGGAAGAGTACGAAGGTTCAGAAGAACGTGTCAGTCTTTCCTGGGTAGTCTTCAAAGATCAGTAAGCCGCAAACCAGCGATGACCGTGTAGATTATTTTAAGGAAACGCTTACATAAGCGTCCGTAACGTTCCAAATAACTATTATAGACATTGAAGCCTACTGACTACGTTGTTCGTGCTGGACCTTTCGATTAAAATATTACAGCGTGAAGGTGACAACTTTCTTTGTAGTATTGTGTTTAATACAATATGAAAACGACTCCTAAGATTTTCTGTGCAATATCGCTATAGCAAAATTATGGGCCGTACTTTTTCGCTGAAGCGAGCGTAACAGTTTTTACTAATTTGTACGGCTCTTTCCTCAACTGCAAAATGAACCAGAGGGTTTTATATAGCAACAAGATGGTGGGCCTTCTCATCTGCATAACGCTGAACTGAATAGGTTGAGAGTAGTTTTACCCGACCGCTTCATCGACCGCAAGGACCCGATGACAGAGCTTGTTTCCGGTTGTCTCCAAAATAACCCGATTTAACCCCATGTGATTTGTTTCCTTTGTTTTGTAAAGGATCTTGTGTATGCGTATTTACTCTCCATTGATCTATCCGGTTTGAGGCAAAGATTGAAGGAGCTGTTGTTTCTATTACTCCAGCTATGCCGGTTAAAGTATGGGACGGACTTTTGTCGCCGGATGTTTGTCGCGTGATGAACGATGCTCATATTTATCACATGTGGGTAAAAACTGTAAAGGTTACTATTTCATTTTATTTTTGATTGATTACTGTAAGTCAAAGTTAAGAAATGTTAAGTAGCTTTAAAATCCCGACATTTATTTGTGTATATTCTGTATATGTATCTAAAAGTATAAACAATAAAAAATAAAATAATATGTTGGGGATGGAGTGATATTTAAAAATAAAAATATTTTAGTTCAGTTTAATTTTGCATTTATTAATAAAAAAAGTACAAATTACATGTAAATTTATTTTTTTATTTTAAATATATCGGAACAGGTAAGAAAAGCAAAATGTATGAGGTCATAAAATACCCGAGTAAATTCATTTATTTTATCCAGAAAAAAGAAAAACTAAATATGATAAAGTTAAGAAAGATTTAAATAAAGCAATTTAAATAAAAATTTCCAGAAACACATTTCTAGGCAAGCTTCTATTGATTATTTTAGTTATTCAGGGCTGTCCTTAAGTTGTTCAGCCGCATCAATAATTTCTCACGAGAATGTAGTTTTTTTCGTATACAATATTTTTCACCAATCCCCTGATACAAAAATCTTTCTCTTCTTTCTTTTTCCTGTTTAGCCTCCGGTAACTACCGTTTAGATAATTCTTCAGAGGATGAATGAGGATGATATGTATGAGTGTAAATGAAGTGTAGTCTTGTACATTCTCAGTTCGACCATTCCTGAGATGTGTGGTTAATTGAAACCCAACCACCAAAGAACACCGGTATCCACGATCTAATATTCAAATCCGTGTAAAATGATACAAAAATCTAAATATGTTAGATCATACGAATTTGATGACCAGCAATATGGACCAACAAATCCGACCCATTTTTTCAGAGAAATGATGATTTCAGTGAGTGGAACAAGAAAAGTAGAGATGCGCGCTATGTTGGAAGTATACTTTGAGTCTAAAGATTTACAAATTTTTCACATCACCAAAAAAGAATTTGGTTTTTGTTTCCATTAAATAAGTACTTTTCCGACAAATAGTAATGTACTGTTTTAAAATAAGTTCAAACTTTTCTTTGTTTTATTCAACTTATCTTACACTATTTTTTTTCAGAATTAAATTTTTTACAATTTTTGTTTAAAAGTTTTACGTGTTTATTACCAATTTAACAAAGTTATTGTACGATAAACATAAAAAAACAGGTTTTCTTACACTAATTTATTGATTTTCATCTCAGATTTCCCAAAAACTACTGTAGATATTGTTCTGGGATTTTTTTTTTTAGATAATTTAAGGTCAAAAACTATAAGAAATTACTAATTCTACCGTTAATTAACATCCTAAAAATTTCAGTACAACCTCATTTCACCGGGGTGGCTAAAATCCAAGCGAAATATTTCACTAGTCGTTACTCGCAAAGGAAGCATATTAGGATATATATTTATATGAACTTTTTCCATTATTTTTACGAGTAGAATTGGTTCCGGGAAGACTTCGTGATACAGTCTGCATATATCTTATACGAAAAATTAAAATAAAAAAATAAAAATATATATATATATATATATATATGTGTGTGTGTGTGTGTGTGTGTGTGTGTGTGTGAAGATAAAAAGAAATATAGAAGACACGATGTTATCTTTAGAATAAAAAAGAAAAAGAAAAAAAATTAAGTTGAAAGAGATAAGAAAGGAAAAATTGCACATGAAAAAAAAAAGAGACAAAATAGAATGGATCATAATGGCAGCAATAAAATTCGTACGTTATTACACCTTACAGTATTTGTCTCTTTCGTTTCCTCGTATACACACAAACGCAGTCACACATACACATAAACGCACGCGGTGATATATATAATAAATGGAAAGATATTTAGGTAGAAAAAAGAAGAGCAGGATATCCCGTAGTAGCCTAGATCTGTAAATCTCTTCATCTCCTTCCGTATTACAAGTAACGTGTCTAAGGAGTACTAGCGTATATATAAAAAAACCAGCAGAATTCAGTCAACGTATATGAGACACCTTATAAAAATAGCCTCATGATTTATCACACATACTGTAATACAATACGCTGTAAACGTATTCAATTTCATAATATTCCCGTTGTTAACAAATATATATATATATATACCTTTTGTTAGGACACCTTAAAAAAAATTTTTTTTTAAATATAGAACGTTAGATCTTAAACAAAAGTTCCAAAGACACTACTAAGCAATTTTCATATTTAAAATAATTTTTAAATTAAAAAAACCGAAACTGAATTTTAAGCTCTATTTATTTTTTATGATAAAATAATTCCTTTTTATTGAAAACGACACCAAAAATTATAAATTCTTTTTCTTTTCAAATTTTTATATAAAAATATTTATTTCTAATTTTATGATACGTAACTAAATAAATAAATACAAAAGAAAAATATACCATTATTTTCATACGTGTGAAGGACTTAACGAAAGTTGAACGGTGGAACTACTGTTCCGTTACAAAAAAAAAATCATTTCATTTTGGGGGACTCAAGGGGAAAAATTCGGGTAAAATTAATTATTAAGAAATAATCCCTAAGTGTTATTAACAGATTAAAAAAAGAAATTTAAACTTGTTTAAAAAATACAAAGATACAGCCATAATTCTAAACAATTTTCTGCTGAGTGAAAATGTTTGGCTAATCTTTTTTTTTCAAAATATACTAAAACTAAGAGCTATCAAAAAATTTTACATTTTAAATGCAACGGGCAACTTGTGAGGCTAAGGCTAATTAGTGGCCTTAGGGTTAATATAATGAGACTATCTTTAATATAAAATTAGTTGAATGATATTAGAAGATCTGAAATCGGCTACCGCCGCGCCTTACCTGCTTATCTATAGGGGCCTAAGACTTAATACAATTAAGATCTCATGCGCAGAAAGATTTTAAGCTAATTCGATGCTTAATACTTAAACCGATTTAGAAATATTAGGCAAAATATTAAAAAAAAAAAAAAAAAAAAGTTATAATCGGTACGGCTGGCTATACTCCCTCGTTGACGGATCAGGGCAAAATTTTACAGAAGTTATACGTATATAAAGATGATTTTTTCCTAGAAGTGTCTCAGAAGTTTTTAGTAATCCATTCAGGAAATTTTTTTTTTTTGTCTTCAGTCATTTGACTGGTTTGATGCAGCTCTCCAAGATTCCCTATCTAGTGCTAGTCGTTTCATTTCAGTATACCCTCTACATCCTACATCCCTAACAATTCGTTTTACATACTCCAAACGTGGCCTGCCTACACAATTTTTCCCTTCTACCTGTCCTTCCAATATTAAAGCGACTATTCCAGGATGCCTTAGTATGTGGCCTATAAGTCTGTATCTTCTTTTAACTATATTTTTCCAAATGCTTCTTTCTTCATCTATTTGCCGCAATACCTCTTCATTTGTCACTTTATCCACCCATCTGATTTTTAACATTCTCCTATAGCACCGCATTTCAAAAGCTTCTAATCTTTTCTTCTCAGATACTCCGATTGTCCTAGTTTCACTTCCATATAAAGCGACACTCCAAACATACACTTTCAAAAATCTTTTCCTGAGATTTAAATTAATTTTTTATGTAAACAAATTATATTTCTTACTGAAGGCTCGTTTAGCTTGTGCTATTCGGCATTTTATATCGCTCCTGCTTCGTCCATCTTTAGTAATTTTACTTCCCAAATAACAAACTTCTTCTACCTCCATAATCTTTTCTCCTCCTATTTTCACATTCAGTGGTCCATCTTTGTTATTTCTACTACATTTCATTACTTTTGTTTTGTTCTTGTTTATTTTCACGCGATAGTTCTTGCGTAGGACTTCATCTATGCCGTTCATTGTTTCTTTTTACTCTCGGCTAGAATTACTATATCATCAGCAAATCGTAGCATCTTTATCTTTTCACCTTGTACTGTTACTCCGAATCTAAATTGTTCTTTAACATCATTAACTGCTAGTTCCATGTAAAGATTAAAAAGTAACGGAGATAGGGAACATCCTTGTCGGAATCCCTTTCTTATTAGGGCTTCTTTCTTATGTTCTTCAATTGTTATTGTTGCTGTTTGGTTCCTGTACATGTTAGCAATTGTTCTTCTATCTCTGTATTTGAACCCTAATTTTTTTAAAATGCTGAACATTTTATTCCAATCTACGTTATCGAAAGCCTTTTCTAGGTCTATAAACGCCAAGTATGTTGGTTTGTTTTTCTTTAATCTTCCTTCTACTATTAATCTGAGGCCTAAAATTGCTTCCCTTGTCCCTATACTTTTCCTGAAACCAAATTGGTCTTCTCCTAACTAACTCCTAATTCAGGAAATATATAACAAAAATTCTAAAACTAATGCATCTGTAAATATACGTAAATAAAGTGTTTTTTTATGTTTTATTTATTTTAAAAAAATTAGTTAATCGGTTTCTGAGCAGTGGAACTTTGTTTTGTATTTAGTAAATACACTGAGCGCTATTAATTTTATTATCAGCCGTAATAAGCCGAGGAAAGTTTATCCAGGGCCTAAAATAATTTATTTGTTAACAATTAAAAAATAACAATATTTTTGGAAAAAAGTTTTGCAAAATCGAACCCCTTCCTCAAAAAATGCTCTAAACTACTGCTACGTAATAACGTCACAGATGAACGGTAGAATTAAATAAATGAATAATATTTAAGCTGTAAAAAAGTAACTTGGTTGGGTTGGGTGTCGAACTCGATCGCCCGTTCGACTCGGTAGCCGGTGCGTTAAGCCTCGCGGCTACATCGGTCTGCCGACCGTACGAGCGAAATTTCTTCTATGTAAGTCGTGAAATTACATTTAGTTAGTTTCGACCGAACTAAAGAGGTTAGTTAGTTTTGTCGCCGCTAGTATCGCTAAACCCGGGCGGTATATGGTATGCGTGCGCGCTTTAATTAGAATCATTAAATTAAATAAACGAAAAAATATTATATATACATAAAATGATAAATACTTTTAATTACGTTGTGTGCATAAGCTGTGCATCAGAAACAACTGTGTTCTCAGTTTTGTTTGTCAACTTTAAAGTTGTAATTTGTTTTTATCAAGATACACCTGAAATTAAATATCTATATAAAAAGTATTTTTGGATAAGGAAAGGTTAGAGAATGGCTTACTCACTCTCTCTCACTCTGTCTCTTTTTCTGTTTAGCGTCCGTAACCACCGGAAGGTATTACTTCAGAGGATGAATAAGGGTGATATGTATGAATGTAAATGAAGTGTATTTTTGTAGTCTCAGATCGACCGTTCCTGATATGTGGGGTTAATTGAAACCCGACTACCAAAGAACACCGGTATTCACAATCAAGAATTCAAATCAGTATAAAAGTAACTGCGTTTACTAGAATTTGAACCTTAGAATTGTAGATTTCGAAATCAACTGATTTGCGATGACGAGGTAACCACACTATAGCGGCCCGGTGGGCTTGGATATTGGCCTGAGATGTTTCATAACACATTCAAGATAAAAAGACGTTGCATATATAATTATGCAAACAAAAAACGGAATTCTATTTTTATTTTATTTTAATCAAAAGACTACCAATTTTTATTTTTTGAAACGATACCCAAGCGAGAGGAAATCAAACGCTACACACCTTAAAAAATCACTGGAATTTTTTATTTACCGTACAAAATTAAATAATTATTTTTCCTTCTATCTAAGAAAATCAAGAAAAAGGTAGATTACTTAATAATACTATTATCCACTTCATTAATTAAAAGTAATAACTTGACGATTGCTCTGTGAAATGGGATTATTTATTCCAGTTAATTTTATTCTTATACAGGTGTTAAACTATGGAAACGGTTCACATTTTAAAACTGAATGATACTTATACTAGGAGATAGAAACCAAATCCGGATTTATATAGTTACAAAATTACCACTTTATGGTGTGTGTGCAGATCTAAATCCGTCATATTGAAACTACCTTCTTTTTTACTTCGTTGTACGAAGTAAAGGCGGTTTACCGCCATATCGGGTTAACGTATATATGAATATTATTAGGAAACGTTTTCTTAAAATTTATTCCTCACCTCTAAAAAATATATATCCTGATCTTTTTTTCTCTCAAACTCTTTTAATTTTTGTTATCATGAAATGAAATATTTTACAATCTTTTTTAATCTTCTGTCTATTCTATTCAGTAACTGAGCTGTAGTAGCAATATATGATATCTTTTACAATAAATTAAATAATTCTCAATAAAATAAATAAACGAATGCTTATTTTGAGATGACGGGACATTTACTGCTTTCGGTCATTTTGCCTTATGAGAATGGAAATTTATAGGGTATGAAAAACGTCCATGCCTGACCGGGATTCGAACCCAGGACCTCCGGATAAAAGGCTGAGACGCCACCACTTCGTCACGGAGATAGATTTTTAGTTTTCCAAGTTGTTCAACTTTATATATATACGAGATGAGACAATAAAGTAATGAGACTGATTTTTCTTTGCAGGATGTGGCAACCCTGCAGCTTGCGTAGGCACACCATCTTTGACCTTGGTCTATAAGCTACTTCTAGTCCAAGCGGCACATTGATGCAACTGCTCAGTCGTGAGTTGTGCTGTAATAAGTGAATACGTGTTCCGTGTCTCTCGTCACAGAAATGAAACCGCAAAATATTGCGCAACGGTATGCCATTTCTTTTTGCGTTAAATCGGGTGAAAACGCGACGACAACTTACGGTAAGCTTCAGAAAGCTTTTGGAGAGGAGGTTATGTCAAGAGCTCAAGTTTTTCGGTGGCATAAAATTTTTAGCGAAGGCAGAACGAATGTTGAAGATGAAGACCGCAGTGGACGACCATCAACCTCACGGACAGATATCAACTTGACCAGGGTGCGTGAAATCGTACGATCTGATCGAAGATTATCCGTGAAAATGATCGCAGAAGAACTCAACGTCAATCGAGAAACGGTTCGTCTAATATTAACTGAAGATCTTGGTATGAGAAAGATTTGTGCAAAAATGGCCCCCACAAATCTCACACAACAGCGAGAAACACGGGAAAATGTGGCAGCCGATCTGTTAGAGCAAACGGAAATCAATCTAGATTTGTTGAGCCGTGTTATCACTGGTGATGAAGGTTGGTTTTTTCAATACGATCCTGAGACAAAACGCCAAAGTTCGCAATGGTGCTTAAAGGGATCACCCAGACCAAAAAAAGCTCGCATGTCAAAGTCAAAAGTGAAATGCATGGTTGTGTGCTTCTTCGATTCCAAGGGAATTGTTGATAAAGAGTGGGTGCCTCCTGGACAAACAGTTAACCAATATTTCTACAAAGAAACTTTAGAAAGACTTCGTAAACGAGTTCTTCGTGTCCGTGCCAACATTGCTATAATTGGATTCTGCATCACGATAATGCGCCATCCCATATTGCTCTGTCAGTACAGCAATCTTTAAACTCAAAACAAATTTCAGTACTACCACAACCACCTTATTCACCAGATATCGCTCCGTGCGACTTTTTTCTATTTCCAAGAGTCAAAATGGCGGTTAAGGGACACCATTTTGAAACAACAGAAGATGTCCAAAAAGCTGTGACGAGGGTCTTTGAGGATATTACAGAATATGAGTTCCAGAAATGTTACCATCAATGACAGAAGCGCTGAAATAAGTGTGTGCAATTAGAGGGGAACTACTTTGAAGGAGACAACATTAAACATGACTAAAACGGTAAGCAACATTTTTTTTCACATCAGTCTAATTACTTTATTGTCGCACCTCGTATAAATATACGATTATATAAGATGGAAAAGGGAAAATGCCCATTCCCATTCTTATTTACTTCCTTGTTTTTAATTATATTGTATAGAAAATATAAAAAGTCCATTAGAAAATAAATTAATTCACAATATCTGTTTTGAAGAAAAATTTTTAATTATTTTAGGTAATCATACGACTAAGAACCCTAAAAATTATTTGTTATAAATTGAAAATAGAAGCGTAAAACATCCTATACGACAGTTTTTCTAATTAAAATCAAATATTCTATTAAAAGTTTTATTATTAACAATTTGAAAACTGGATGAAACTGAAATTAGGTAATCTACGTTTTTTATTTTGGGATATCGTATCATTTATTATTCTTTTACTCCCTTTTCCCCTTTTATTAAAGTATTAAAACTACCTCGTTTTTTAGATTTAAAACTTTTTTCAATATGACACCCTCCAAAGGAGCAGAAGTTTATTATAAATATATTTTCCAAGACCCAACAGACTCGCAATATTTACAAATAACCTGTTTGCGTAAATATTGCAATATTATTCACAAATATTGTATATATCATTATTATGTTTATCGGTTATCATAATTAATAAAAAGATGAAAAAATATAAAAATAAATTTATTTCATTAATATTAAAAAGATACTCAGAGCATATGTACAACGTATTAAAAAAAATATATATATACAGTTGGAGTAGTAATATGTTACAAAAAATCCATCGAGTATAAATTTGATAATAAAAGAATCAGAATTTACAAAAATTATGTGAAACAAAATTAAATTTACTATTCTACTGTTTTATAAAAATTGTCTTTTATAAAAACTAACTAAAATAAATGTTTTTTAAGAAGATATATATTAAAGAAAAATCGAGTTAAGTTTCTGTTATATGAAATACAGAACGATTCAGAAAGAATGTAACATCCTTTCAGGGCGTGTTAAAAATAAAGAAGAGATTTCATATAAACATAAATTCTGAAACGCTTAATTAGCGAATGTTAGCTGGCGAAAAATTTCGCCCTGGTCTGTGCGCCTTAGGTAAAATTAAGCCAGACTGAAATTCATGGAACAGATATTTGGTTTGGTTTAGTGGTGAACGCGTCCTCGCAAATCAGCTGATTTCGAAGTTGAGATTTCCAACGTTCAAATCCTAGTAAAGGCAGTTACTTTTATACGGATTTGAATTCTAAATTGCGTACAGCGTTATGCCAGTAAGGAGGCGCCACCATCTTATTTTCAAATAAAATTCTGCGATTCGTATTGCAGTCGAGGAAAGAGACGTAGTTGCAGCATATGATGATAGTTAATTCCGGAAACATTTGCTTCCGCGAAAAAGAACGGTCCGTAAATTTGCAGTCGGGATACGGCACAAAAAATATTCAGTTTCGGGGAGTCTGGTTCACTCTGCAATATTTCGTGAGGATTTTCTGATCTCCGGATAGGCAACATGAAATTTTGATTCGTCACTGAATACGACACGATAAAGAAATATCTACTCGGTGCATCATTTCATTTAGCACGCAAACCACAATCTTTAGGCTTTACAGCATGTAACAATTTAAACTATGTGGACGCAAAGCTAAAAAAAAAATTGTTTAAGTTGCTCTTTCATTTCAAATCAATTACGTGAAACTAGAGAAATATTACGTAGCTTTAAAACCTCTATATTCATTTTGAAACACACAGTATTATCAAAATTTGGGAGATTTTCATACCAGATTTACAGTTATGAGCTGTTTTTCTTTTTCAGTTTTGATTTGATATAAAATTACAAAATTTATCTCATAATTTGAGTCCCAAGAATTATTTAATATTATTTATTGTTGTGGTAGTTGTTATTATTAGTTTTTGCGCCATTAATTCCAAAATTAACTGTTTAAATTTTGTTATTGGATGTAATTCTGAAGATAATACGAAATGAAAAAGTTACTAAGAGACGTTTTTAGGTTTTTTTTTTACTAATGGAATTTTTACGTTTTTTTTAATGTTTTGATTGCTTATATAGCTCGAAAAGGAATGCATTTATTACAAAACGATTTTTCCCATATTTTTTCAAATAAAACTTTAGGTCAAAACCATGCATTACAAATAAACTTTACTACACAAAAAAAAATCTGATGTGGACACCACATGACTTCCTTGTACTCCTATTAAATTGCGTTTATAGATTATTTTTAAAACGAAAAGTACACCAAATTTTATTTTACTAATAACTCCTGACATTTTTTCATATTTTTTTTTATAGTTATTGAATTATTTTTTTTGTCTTCAGTCATTTGACTGGTTTGATGCAGCTCTCCAAGATTCCCTGTCTAGTGCTAGTCGCTACATTTTGGTATACCCCTACATCCTACATCCCTAACAATTTGTTTTACATATTCCAAACGTTGTCTGCCTACAAATTTTTTTCCTTCTACCTGTCCCTCCAATATTAAATCTACTATTCCAGGATGCCTTAATATGTGGCCTATAAGTCTGTCTCTTCTTTTAGCTATATTTTTCCAAATGCTTCTTTCTTCATCTATTTGCTGCAACACCTCTTCATTTGTCACTTTATCCACCCGTCTGATTTTTAACGTTCTCTTATAGCACCGCATTTCAAAAGCTTCTAATCTTTTCTTCTCACATACTCCCATCATCCAAGTTTCACTTCCATATAAAGCGACACTCCAAACATATACTGACATACATTTCCTGACTTTTAAATTAATTTTAGATGTAAACAAATTATATTTCTGTCTGAAAGCTCGTTTCGCCTGTGCTATTCGGCATTTTATATCGCTCCTGCTTCGTCCATCTTTAGTAATTCTACTTCCCAAATAACAAAATTCTTCTACCTCCACAATCTTTTCTCCTCTTATTTTCACATTTTTCAGTGGTCCAGCTTTCTACTACATTTCATTACTTTCATTTTGTTCTTGTTTGTTTTCATGCGGTAGTTCTTTCTTAGGACTTCATCTATGCCGTTCATTGTTTCTTCTAAATCCTTTTTACCCTCAGCTAGAATTACTATATCATCAGCAAATCGTAGCATGTTTATCTTTTCACCTAGTACTGTTACTCCGAATCTAAATTTTTCGTTAACATCATTAACTGCTAGTTCTATGTAAAGATTAAAAAGTAACGGTGATAGGGAACATCCTTGTCGGACTCATTTATTATTACGGCTTCTTTCTTACGTTCTTTAATTATTACTGTTGCTGTTTGGTTTCTGTAAATGTTAGCAATTGTTCTTCTATCTCTGTATTTGAATCCTAATTTTTTTTAAATGCTGAACATTTTATTCCAGTCTACGTTATCGAATGCCTTTTCTAGATTTATAAATGTCAAGTATGTTGTTTTGTTTTTCTTTAATCTTCCTTCTAATATTAATCTGAGGCCTAAAATTGCTTCCCTTGTCCCTATTCTTTTTCTGAAACCAAACTAGTCTTCTCCAACACTTCCTTCACTCTTCTCTCGATTCTTCTGTATGGAATTCTAGTTAAGATTTTTGATGCGTGATTAGTTAAACTAATTGTTCTGTATTCTTCACATTTATCTGCTCCTGCTTTGTTTGTTATAGTGTGACGGTTTACCGCCACAACTGAGGAAAACATTGGGCGTACACATGACATGGTTTTCTTAGACAAACGAGTAACTATCGATGAAGTGGCACATCTTCTGCAAATTAGTCTTGGTTCTGCCTACGAAATCATCCACAACAGACTTGGGTTTCATAAAGTCTGTGTATGTAATTTCATTTAATAAATAAAAAAATTAAAAATAAAACATTAAAATGTGTCCATTTGGTGATCAATAATGCTTGAAATAAAACATTCAGATTCAACTCTTTTTTTTTTAAAAAAAAAAGATTAAAAAAATAACATTACAAATAATATAATGGGAATAAAAATTAAAATTCCCTTCTCGTTCATTTTTTAACCGTTAAATTTTACTTTATTTTTTATATTAGTATAACGTCGTTAATAAAAATCAAGTCATTTACCAAATATTTTAATCTTAAATTCCAGTCTATAAAATTATTCAAATTTGATAATAAACAGTAGTAACTGGAGGGTAGATAACATTCCAGAATAAATTAATGATTAAATAAATATTTAAAAATTACAAAAAAAAAATACAGATATCATCTTTTACGAATATTAATCTTTATCAAGGAAATTCTTGCGTGTGAGTGTGCGCACGTGTGTTAAATACGTGTTCCACATAACCGGTTGAAGAGGTATTTCATGCATCATAAAAGAAGGGGAGGGAGAATTTAATTATTATAATATATAAATATATAACTACAAAGATGAACGGATATTGTAATCAGACCTATTAATATTACGTTTTATATAAATATATATATTTAAAAAATCGTGATTAGATGATAATATTAAAAATAAACCGATAGATAAGTTGGGTGAAAGAGAGAGAAAGAAAAACAGAGAGAGGATGAGTGAGAAGAGAGAAGCTGTTTAGTAATATTGTTGTATCAATAGCCTAATAAAAGATTACGGTTCTTTGTGGCTCTTTGCCACTTCTCCATAGCCGTTGTCGTCCTCTTATCAGATTTACAACGCAAGACTTTTAAACTTTAAATGGAGATATTAGTACCAACACACTCGTACATATAATAGATGTCGTCACTATCGAATCTCACCGGATTAAAAAAACTAAACTCTGTTTGACCCGTACGCGTTTATTTTTATGTATGTTTATGCTTTACTCTTCACCAAACGAACCGAAATTTTGATATTTATTATTTTTTTTATTTAATAAAGAAAGTTTTAACGGTCGATATTACTGTAAGAAATTTTTATTGCAGTTAACTTAAATGTAAGTTATTTTTAATTTTTACTAAAAACACAAATATAATTTTAATTATCGTCTTATTACGCATTTTTTATAGGAATTTCCTATAATGTATCGACATCATCAGGATAAAGAAATACCCAGAATTACGTTTCGTCAGTCTTATATCAAAAAAAAAAAAAAAAAAAACTGAGAACACAGCGGTAGAACTTGCTCGTCACGCGGCTAAAGTCGCGTTCCAAGAAAGTCATAGAACTATGGGTTGTTTCTCACGCACGGCTTATTTAAATAAAATGATAAATATTGCTCTACTATTCTTTCATTTATCTAATTCAATATTTGTAACAAAAGCGTGCGCGCGCATACCGTATTTAATTCGCGCGGGTATGGTGATACTAGTGACGATGGTCGGCACTACCTTTTTTTTTTCCTGTTTAGCCTCCGGTAACTACCGTTTAGATAATACTTCAGAGGATGAATGAGGATGATATGTATGAGTGTAAATGAAGTGAGTCTTGTACATTCTCAGTTCGACCATTCCTGAGATGTGTGGTTAAATGAAACCCAACCAGCAAAGAACACCGGTATCCATGATCTAGTTTTCAAATCCGAGTAAAAATAACTGGCTTTACTAGGACTTGAACGCTGGAACTCTCGGCTTCCAAATCAGCTGATTTGGGAAGACGCGTTCACCACCTAATAACTACCTAAAATAATATAATTTCACAACTTAAATAGCACAAACTTTGCTTGACCATTTAGTAGACATGTGTAGCCGCGAGGCTTAACGCGTCAGGTACCGAATCGACCGGACGATCAAGTTCGAGACCCGACCAGATCGAGTTACTTTATTACACTTTAATTATTTTCCATTTATTTCATTCTACTGCTCAACTGTGACGTCACAACATAGCAGTAGTTTACAGCATTTTATCAGGGTAGGGGTGCGAGGTTGAAAAAAAAGTCTTTTTGCAAATATTGTTATTTTACAATCGTTAACAAATGTGCCTAAGATTTCACCTTAATTAGGTGAAATCTTGAGATAATGAGGGTGACCTTGCTCTACAGTCTCACCCCTTTCACCTTTAAAGTTGAAAATTTAATGGCATCAATGCCTCATATGTAGAATTAATCTGACTGAGTTTGGTCAAAATCGGTCCAGTAGTTCTGGAGATATAAGACGATTTACAGGCCGACACCGAACACACACACACACACAGGAACATTAAAATCTGGAATATTTCCATCCGGTTTTTTTATGTTCTTTGTCAAAACGTTAGGATGCTTTCGGAATAAACCGCATATGCCTAAATTGGATAGATTACAATAATTTCCCTTCTAAAGCTATAGCTCTGTTATCGAGCTATGTAAACGGGAATTAAACATGTAACATCAAAGTATATATTAAAGTATATATTTACAAGAAACATTCAAGCAACCTGTCGTGTAATCCGGTTAAAGACTAGGCTCAGAATCATTAACCCACCGAGTTGGTCTAGTGGTGAACGCGTCTTCCCAAATCAGCTGAAGCCGAGAGTTCCAGCGTTCAAGTCCTAGTAAAGCCAGTTATTTTTACACGGATTTGAATACTAGATCGTGGATACCGGTGTTCTTTGGTGGTTGGGTTTCAATTAACCACACATCTCAGGAATAGTCAAACTGAGAATGTACAAGACTATACTTCATTTACACTCATACATATCATCCTCTGAAGTATTATCTAGACGGTAGTTACCGGTGGCTAAACAGGAAAAGAGAGAGAGAGAGAGGCTCAGAATCATTAAAATTCTGTTAATAATTTATTACCGATGCAGAAAAAATACTATCAGATTCTAAGTTCATTTGTTCATTTATGTGTTTTGACCAGAGCGATTTTTTATTATTTTTTTTTAAATTTCCCGCGTATTCATATTATAAGCCTTTATTTATTTCATAGTTCTATCAATTACACTATATTCATGTTCCTTGTTCAAAATGTGACGTGCATAATTTGATTTATCTGTCCGATTCAATCTTATTGCAGTTGTTTGTACCTATTTTTATTCTTTGACGAATGAATATAATATGACACGATTTGCAAATCATTTTGTATACATAAAAACGGGTTACTTATCATTTTGATCAATATTTATATTAATTTTAACTTCTAAAATATTACTAGTTAATGTGTACCGATTTTTTTTCTGAATAAATTTTTGATTTTATAAATTTCAGATAATATTAAATAGCATATATTTTTTGTCTTTTATATACGAGGATTATTTTTTTTCAAGGTTCGATCGGTCACGAAATTAAAACCACAGTGAAAATAAAAAATGTATTATTTGTAACAAGTACATACATAGTTATGATATTTCTCTACATAGTCGCCACTCCGATTTAGACATTTGTCGTAACGTGGTACCAACTTTCCAATACCCTCGTCATAGAACGGAGCCGCTGTTTTCAATCATGTTTCTACGCTGGTCTGCAGCTCGATGTCTGTGCCAAAATATTGCCCTTCTAACCAGCGTTTCATGTGAGCAAAGAGGTGAAAATCGGATGGAGCCAAGTCCGGGCTGTATAGTGAGTGAATAAGAATAGGCGGAGAGGAATGTTGTCATAAGGAATTGTCTTTTTCCATGACAGTGTTTGATCATCCACCATACACTTTCCACTTTCCATCCACCAAACATATACTTTCAAAAATCTTTTCCTGACATTTAAATTAATTTTTGATGTCAACAAATTATATTTCTGACTGAAGGCTCGTTTCGCCTGTGCTAGTTTATTGCCATGGAGGCCGGCCTCCTTGGCGCGACTGGTAGCGTCTCGGACTTTCATCTGGAGGTCCCGGGTTCGAATCCCGATCAGGTATGGTATTTTCATACGCTACAAATCATTCATCTCATCCTCTGAAATAATAATGGTGGTCCCGGAGGTTAAAAAAAACTATTATATACACATTAAACTACGGAATGAAGCCTCTTTTAAGTTGAAGAACATCCAGTCCTTATCTATTAAATTATGTGAATAACTTTAGGTACCCTTTGAGATACGGGATCCATATCTTCTTGTACCCCTTGGCAGATTATTTCACCAAAATCAACTAACCTACCTCATATACAGAGATTACATTCGAATTTCTTCAGGTAGTCCGGAGTTATCAAATAAAAAACACGACGAAATTTTGAACCTTCTGCAGGCAGAAAGAATAAAGATTTTATTTCCGTAGGATACGCCACACCTTTTTTTTTTGACAAACCAGTGCGACATGAAATTCCCCTTGTACTAGTTCCTGGGCTGCATTGAATATGCTGCTGAATCACACGATAATTTACTTGGCGTTCAACAGAAAACGAACGCGTTGAAAATGACGTTACCGTTCGTAAATTCTGATACAATGAAAGATGTTTATTAGGTACAGAAAGAATAATACAATTATCTATCTGTTTTGCTTCAATAAAAAACCTATTTTTAGAAGTTTTTACTTACTTTTTATCGGCTATATTTACATTAATTTTGTCAAAATTATATTTCCCGCAAATTTGTTACTAAATCTTCCTCATTTAGTAGTCGTTTAATAAAGCTACTGTACTATAAAACCAACAAAAAAAAAATCGTTTTTCCCTACCGAATTTTATATTTTACGTCGAATATCTTAAAAATTACTGAGGGTACAGTTGCCAGATCTATTTTATCATAATTCCCAGTTCAAATTACATAAAAAAAAATCAACTGTAATGCTTAATTTGGATTCCAAAAATTACAGTAGGGTTTCTTTTTATTAGAACAGCTGAAATCCGAGCGAAATTTTTCTTAACTCGAAAATAAAGCGTTTGCAGAGTTATGTTTATGTGAATTTTTTTTCATTATTTTCACAAATAGAATATTTCCTGAAAATTTCTTCTATTCTTTGGGGGATACTGTGCGTGTATATATATATATTCTAAACTATACAGCAATCTCTCAGGAGGAGATTCTATAGCAGATAATAGGAAAAAAGATATATAAACATAAACCCTAAAGCGCTTCGTTAGAAAGTTAGAGCTAGCGAAAGATTTCTTTCGGATTTCAGTTCCCCGATGAAATGAAGACTTCCTAAAACTGTGGGAAGGTAAATTAACAGTCGAATTTAGTTGCTTCTTATGGTTTATTGACCTGAAAATATTTTTAAAAATGGGTACCAGAAATGTACTTCCATTAGTTTAATACAAAAATTGGGAGTGAAAAATACGGCGGTGGGCAAGAATACAGGGGTAAAAATAAAAATGGGGAAAAATACGATTTTGAGTTTGACGTAAGAAAACTTTTTTAAATGGTTAATTAAGTTGGATTTTGTTTTCAATTAGAATGCATAAAATTTAATTCTGAAATATTCGTGTAAATTACTTAAGAAAATCTTGAATACAGGATACTGAAATTTAACTTTATTAAAAAACAAAATAAAAGACTGAATTGTGAAAAAAAAATTTTAACAGTATGAAATAACTAATTTTGTCCAAATAAAAAGGATCATGAAATATCAAGAACTCCAAAACGCCCGTTATAGAAAATTTATCAGATTAGCATATACTGTATAGATACACAGAACCGAGAAAAAAATTAACCACACTAAACGTTAAAAAATTAACACTTCTTGATTCCTTTTAAATTAAAAATTTATAAAATGTCTAGCACATATGAGGGTTATTGAATGGGGGAGAGATAAGTTTTAATTTTATATCCATTTAAAAAAAGTCTAACAAAAAAATGCAAAGTACGATAATATTTTGCGTTTTTCTAATCAATCGGTCTTATTCATATAAAAAAAAAATTTATGCTATCCGTTATTTTTTTTAAAGATATGGATTGCAGCACGGTTCCTTATATAGAATCAACTACTCGGGTGAAGCACGGTAAAACATCTGGTTTTTATTATAAATAAATGACCGCATGTAAATTAAAATACGTGAGTGACACAGTTAATGTTTAATATAGCCTATGTTAACATATACTACGATGCAATCTTTAGATTTAAAATGTAAGTGAAAGTCACGTCGAGACGTAACACGCTCGTGTTTTTTTTTTCTTTTTACACATATATACATCTGCTCTTTTAGCTTATTATAAGTTAAAGAGATAAGAGAAAAAAAAATTATAATAACATATACCAGAGAGTTCGGTTCATCGATCGCCTTTACTACTGATCCCACTGATAAATTTTTACATGTGGAACATTCTGCCTTTCTTTTCTTTGTGTGTGTGTGTTAGCGCGCGCGCGCGCGTATAAGATCTGGGTACATTAGGCAGGATGTGTATGCCTGTAGGGGTAACACATTTCGAAGAATAAAATTGAGAAACCCGGCTAATACTAGTCGGCTGAATTAAACAACTGTATTGGCCGCTTAAGGCGCTACTAGTTAGTTAAAAAAAAAACTAACTTCTGTTAACTCCTAACCTCTTCCTCTCCGTCGATCTCTCTTACTCATTTCTTCTCCTTTTCTCTCATCTTAACACTAAAACGACCCACTATACTATTTTAATAATAAAAATAGTAATACTAATTTAAGTATCATTATTATTATAATATATATGTAATACTATATATTACATATAATAGTAATTCTATTATTAGCTAGAACAATTTGCTTACACTACTTAATTTAGGTCTACTGTATGTCATCGTAGTCTATAACTGTACTACTTATTTTTTTCGTCACTCTTATATTGCATTATCTAATAATAATTTATAGTAATTATTTTTAATAGTGATAATCATTAAATTAAGATATCTGTCCTTTCTGCACATTTTCGACTTCTGTTTTTAAGTTAATATAAGTACTGCAAAAAATGCTTTTAGAGTATAATAAGTACGCAAGGAAAATGGATGAAAAATATTGATTCCCTGATGATATTATTTTTGCAGAAATCAAAAAGGGAGATAAAAAATTTTAATTTTGTATGTTTAAGACCGCAATCTCTGCCGCAGCACTTCCATTGCAAAATCTATAGACGAAAATCATGTCGGCATATTCGGCAGTAGTGAAGATACGCGGCATTTTTCAAAACAAAACTAAACAGAATTTCCCTATTTTTTAACAGACTTGATTTTTATACACTGTAAAATGAATACAAAATTACACTTCTTAACAGTTTTCTGAAATTTTTACGATAAGAATTCGACGTATTACTGCAAACACGATTTATCAGCGAAAGGTTATTTAACACATTACCACAATTAACTGACAATAATGAGTAGTATTTAAACAAATTGTGATGAAAAAAATCAGTGTTGCCAACTTGTTTTCCGTAGGTCTAAAATTATTATACCTACTAGACACATCTGTTTTCTTTTATTGTAATATTTTCTTCTACGTTTTCGTCGGTTTTGTTGTTAACAAAAGTCGACATGTTTAAAATTTTACTAGTTTTCTGTTGACAATATTTACATCAATCTTCTTATAATTAAATTCTCTACAATTTATGTTTAAAAAATGTATGATTTATTGCCAATTTAACAACGTTATTGTACGTCAAACGTAAAAAAATGTGTTTTTTGACCCTATTTTTGGTGTTTTACATGAGATATCTTCGAAACTAAGCGAGATACAATTCTGGGACCTATTGTTTTCGATTTCCTAGCTCAAAATCCATAAGAAACAATTGAATTTTCCCCTTAATTGACCTTCCCAGAATTTCAGAAAGCCTTAATTTACCTGGAGGAACTGAAACTCGGGTGAAATCTTTCACCCTGTATAACTCGCTTACGAAGGCGTTTTCGGACCTATATTTATATGAACTTTTTTCTTATTTTTAGCCTGTAGAATGAGTTGTCAAAGTATTGGCCTATCCTCCTGAATCACTCTGTTTATAGTAGTCGGCCCATGTAGCCAGAACTTAGAGCATCGGAGCTCAGGTCTTTGGACGAAAACGAAATCAAAGCGCCGAAAAATAGACAGTAATCGTATTATTTTTTCTATACATAATAAAAAATATTTTAATACAGCAAAACAACAAAAATAAATCTTTTGAAATTCCGTTCTCAATGTATAGAGCACTATGCCTGACGGCAAAATATTTCCGATGGCTTTCCGTATCTTCTCAGGATCGCTTCGTATAAATTCAATAACATGTCGTATTTTAACGAGTAACTCTTCTTTAGTATTAAGTTTCTGTCGGAATACTAGAGTCTTCATTTGGCCCCAAATAAAGTAATCGAGTAGCGTTAAATCAGGCGATCGTGGTGGCCGATCGATCGTTCCGCTGCTTCCAATCCGGTTTAAGAAATTAGCATTCAAACTGATTTCTAGATATTAAAGAAAAATGCGGCGTTTCATCATCCTGCTGGAAAGTCATTTTCAATCTAGTTTGTAAAGGTATATCCTCCGAAAGAGTCGGAAAATTATTTTTAATGAAAATAAAGTTTTCATCTAAAACGAACGGTCCCAAAATATTGTCATTAATAATGCCACACTAAACATCAATTTGAAATCTACGTTGGAAACTACTTTCAATAGTACCGTGTGGATTGCCTTCGCTCCATAAAAAATTATTTTTAGAATTGAAGACTCAGTTTCTCTTAAAGTGGCTTTACCAGTAAATAAAATTGAATTTACCTTATCGACGTCATCTAGAAACCGATGGAAAATTTACCCGCCCGGGGTAATTTGTTGGCTGCAAATTTTTGATCTTGTGTAGGCGGAAAGGATAAAGATTTTTTCTGTACTATTCGCCACACTTTGTTTTCTGACAAACCAGTTCGACATGTTATTCGCCTTGTACTAGTGCCTGTGCTACGCTGAATATGTTGAATCACACGATGATTTATTTGGCGTTCAACATAAAACAAACGCTTTAGAAATGACCCTTTCTTTGTAAATACTGATACACTGAAAAATGTTTATTAGATACAGAAATAATAATACGATTTTCTGAACGATTTTTTTTATAAACAAAAGAAGTCCATGAAAAGAAATTCACTATTTCGCTCCATTATCCCTATATCCATCATTTTGTAATTTGTCAATAAAAATTTATAACTTAAGAACGTCTAAAATATTTTAATGAAAAACGGTGTACATATATCTGACAACATACACAAAATAAATAAGTTTGAAAATTTTATTTACAATATAATCGATTATTTGGGCTGTTTTTACTTTCTTTACTAACCGAATTAAAAATAATGCAACAGACTCAAAATTGTCGACCTCATAATTGTTGTGATCCACTCTAACAATTTCATCCGTATCGCTCAGCCGTTTATCTACATATTTAAGAAATGAGATATCGTATGGTACAATAAAAAAATTAAAATTTTACGTAATAAAACATAATCTCATAAAATTAATATTTATCCAGCCACTAGTTAATTTCTTGACGTTATCTACATAACGAATTTTTACGTTCCAATCAGAATAAATACACATTTATTGTCCGTCCTCGACAGAGATGTAACTGGTATCTTGGTGACGTCAGGTAAACCAATTAAAATGTATTTATATATCGAATAATTCACCATAAAAGAATAAATGAAATAAAATTGTTATTATGCAGACATATATTACATTATATTAAAACAAATTACTGACACGGGTCAGTAATTGCGTTATGTACACGTACGCGTGTTTTGTGTTACAAACTAAAAATGAATTTACCAAGAAGTAAGGTATAAAGGAGTAAAAAAAAAAAAAAACAACAGAAGAAAAATAAGCAATCCCCAGAGAAACAGAGAAAAGATATCTTTGAAAAAGCGTGTACGTGCAGTGTGTTGGATGTACAGTAGATACGTCATGGATAGAAACATTTCTGGCGGTGTTATGGGGTGAGTTTTATAGTGTGTACTAAATGCTATATTTTTAGGCGTTATCCCTCAGGTACCATTAATTTTTTTCAACCTAAATGGACTAAAAACGTTTTCAATAATTCATATTAAAAAAAAAAAAAATGGAAAAAATAAGAGTTGGTTTTAATTTTTTATCACGAACAAAAAAATTTTTTTTTTTATTTTTTAATAAAATACCACGTACAATAAAAAAATGTGTTTACAATTCTACATAAAAACGTTGAAAATTAAAAAAAAAAAGTAATTTAAAAATAGTTATCTTTTTATTCTGGAAGATTGTAACTTAAACAAACGCTTCCTTATTTTAAAAACTAAAATCCGAAGCTTCCTTTATTTATCTCCTGCTTTTAAAATTTAAATTATACATTTTTATCTAATTATTAAAATTTTTCTTGAAAATCTGAAGGAAAATTATTTTTAAAAAGCCTTCTGATGGATCGAAACAAGACGATACCGTTGTTTGTGCTTTTGTTGTCAATGAATTATATGTTTGGCCTACCCGGTATTATGAGAGTGTTCACCGCTGAACTACTCGCTATAAATAGTGCTCTAAATATCGTTAACCCTAAATATAGAAACATTCTTATTTGCAGTGACTCGTGTAGTGCTCTCCAGGCGTTAGAAAACGTTTATTCGAAACATCCTATCGTCATGGAAATTTACGATGCAATCGCTGAGTTAGGTAATCTCAACACAGAAGTAAGTTTTTGCTGGGTCCTTAGCCACGTAGGAATTCTAGGTAACGAAAGAGCAGATTATGCTATCAAAGAAGCGTGTATTCAACCTCCTTTTACCACCCGAGTTACTACCTTTGATTTTATTAATCGTGTAAAACAATCGCTGAGAGCAAGGTGACAAAGTGACTGGGCGACTACGGTCGATAACAAACTCCGACGGATTAAAGATTCAGTGTTGCCATGGGGCTCCTCTTGCAGAAAGTTTCATCGTGAGGAAGCGGTCCTCTGCCGGTTACGGATAGGACATACGAGGATCACACACGAATACCTAATGTCAAGAGAAGTCCCACCCGTATTCACAAGATGCAACTGCCGCATGACTCTGCACCACATTCTCGTGGACTGCATATGTTATGCGGCGTAAGTTTAATCTACCTAGAAACATCCGTGATATTTTGTACAATAACAACGAAATTTTGGACCGGATGTTTCTGTTTTTGCACAGTACCAGGTTACTGCAAAAAATTGAATATTATCATATATACTTTTATGCTAGAAGAGTTTTTGGTAATTTTTAACCTTTACTTTCAATTTTGATTTTTTTGGTCTGTCTTTAATTTTATTATCCGAGAAGAGAGCCTTTTGCACAACCCATCGGAATTAGGTAAGTTTTATATAGTTTCTTTATTCGATTATTTTAACATTTATATTTTAAAGACTTCGCCTGCGTGCGATATTAGTTTTGAGTTTTATTTTACTTTTTTGTTTCTTGTTTTAATAATTTTTTATTATATGATTGATATTAATTTTACACCTTATAAGTTTTATTATTTTGGAGTTATTTTACCGTTTTATTAATAAAATTCCGGGCGATGATAACGCCCAGACGTTTTTCGTCCACAAACAAAAAAAAATAAATTGTAAATTTGAATTGCCTCCTAATTATTATTCTTTCGTAATTATTTTCATAAATTTGTACCGGCTTTTCTTTAATTTACAATGATTTAACCGTGTTTTCAAATCACGTAAGCATAATGAAACTCATTTCAACCTTTCATATAAATTCTATTACGTAAATAGGAAGAGGGTTTTTGTTTGTTCGGGATAAACAAAAAAAAACTACTCGATTAACTAAAAGTAAATTTTTACACATGTTTTTTTTGTAACAGAAGATTTAAAGAATTTTCATCTCAAAAAATCTTTCTTTTTTTTTGTCTTCAGTCATTTGACTGGTTTGATGCAGCTCTCAAGATTCCCTATCTAGTGCTAGTCGTTTCATTTCAGTATACCCTCTACATCCTACATCCCTAACAATTTGTTTTACATATTCCAAACGTGGCCTGCCTACACAATTTTTCCCTTCTACCTGTCCTTCCAGTATTAAAGCGACTATTCCAGGATGCCTTAGTATGTGGCCTATAAGTCTGTCTCTTCTTTTAACTATATTTTTCCAAATGCTTCTTTCTTCATCTATTTGCCGCAATACCTCTTCATTTGTCATAACATTCTCCTATAGCACCGCATTTCAAAAGCTTGTAATCTTTTCTTCTCAGATACGCCGATCGTCCAAGTTTCACTTCCATATAAAGCGACACTCCAAACATATACTTTCGAAAAATCTATAAAATATAAATTTGTAACTGTGAAGATTTGCCGGTTGAAGCACAAACTTTAATGAATTGCATTAACGAACTGTGAGTCTCTACCACTATGTGAACTTGGCTTGAATTGAATTATTCGAATGAATAATATTACAAAAATAATATAATTAAATTTACATAAAATAAAATAAATTAAAAAAAATTCTGTTTAATAATAATGGGTTTCCAGAGGGGAATGCATATGAGACTAGAGTGGTGATGAATACAAACACCTTGTGCGAGGCTAGATCGATCATCATCATCGACTGGTAACAAACGGTTTGCCCCTGGGGCGCCGTTTTGGAAGGTACAATCGAGTGCTCTTATAATATCTCTGCAAACAATCGTCTGGTTTTCTATATTCAAACGGAGTATTTGTTATTGTTAGTAGCTTAAAGGATAACTTTTTCGCACATCAGGTACACTCTCCATCTAACATATCTCGAGTAGTTGGAAGTGTATATATACTAGCACACACGCACACACACACACACTTTTTTTTTGTCTTCAGTCATTTGACTGGTTTATGCAGCTCTCCAAGATTCCTTATCTAGTGCTAGTCGTTTCATTTCGGTATATATATATATATTATTTATCGGTATATATATTTTATATTTTTCGGTATATATATATGTATGTATATATAAAATTTGTCTGTTAGTTTTGTACCATCATGCTAGAACCAACCGACCGATTACTTTCAAATTTGCAGGATACATTTGTGTTATCCAAGGGCATTGACAGCCATCGACAGACGCCCTAGCTCCCTTGAAGGTAAAGAAATTAAAAATATTCATTATTTCTTCGGCCCCAAGGAGGGTGAAGTTGTGAATTAAAGATATTCGTTAACGGAAATTTTTACTTCATTGTTATATTTCTGCCATCACAGTAAAAAAATAAGTTATGAATTTTTCGTCGTCAGAGGAAAACGAACAGTGCATGGGTCAAGCGAGTAGAACCCTCTGGATAGATGGAAATGGCGACCGAAGCAAACTCTACAAGTGTCCAGATCGACAGTCACCCTGGAAAATTGGGAATGGCGAGCGAGGCGAGCTCTGCGTCCATGGGATAGACCACTTGGTTCCGGGAGGCTCCGAGGAGCTCTTGAGTTGGCTCCGAGATTCGTCTGAACTTGAGCCTTGAGGGGCCAAGTTCTGGCTAGACGGACCTGTTAATATACATATAATGACGAAAAGAAGATAAAAATTTTTACGTAGACCTGCATAAAACGAGATCAATTAACTAAAAATTCTCATTTTTTTAAAAATAAAAATATAAACCGGTTTACAGAAGCAGAAAAGCGTTTTAAAATACTGAATAAATTAAAAAAGCAGAATTCTGAACAGACAAACTTTCAGAAAAAGGTTAGATCAATCTGAATTTCCAAAAGTGCAGAGGAAAATCGTAAATGGAGTGACAAGATGAAAAAAAAAACATAAAGAGTTTTTTTTGAAATGAAAGATGTCTGCGCTATTTAAACGCGATCGTTAGAAATCAGATCGAAAGAAATAAACAGGTGGATCCTACACGACCCACATTTTTGACAGATACCTGTTGAGCAAACCGCAGCTGTCGAGCTGTTGAAACGAATTTGACGTATATCAACAAACACGATAAATTTTTAAACGGATATAATTTAAGATTACCGCTTTGCCAAGCGGTAGGGGGAAAGCATTTTGAACATTTATAGGAGAATGGTACGCTTTCAAAATTTATTTTATTAAGTAACTAGCAGACCCGGCAATGCTTCGCTATTGTTATATACAGAGAGAGAGAGATTGAGTGAGAGACAGAATGGGAGAGAGAAAGTTTAAATGAACACAATTGAAAATTTTATAAAAAAATTAAAAAACTGAACTTCACAAATTTTACTTTTCAGTTATTCTTCTTGCCCTTTTCCCTTTCCAACATCTCCCTTTCACCTTTCTCCCTTCCCCTCTCCCAGATTCCTATTTCCCCTTTTCTCTTTCCATCTTTTCCCCTTTTCCCCGTTTTCCACTTTTCCCTTTTTACCTTTTGCCCGCGCGTAAATCAGTCCATTAGTTTTTTGGTCTTTATCGGACACACATACGAACATGCCTTATATATATATATATATATATATATATATATATATATACATATAGAATAAAAAAGTCTGTTTGTATATTTGTTTGTTTCTTAAATATCTCGAACCGGCCCCACCTAGCGGGTATAAGTTTTGCAAAAATATTTCTTTTCACGTAACTAGTATTCATATTCTGAATATGAACCAAATCGGTCCATAAATATAATGTTTCTAAATATCTCAACCCCAGCGCCATCTAGCGGGTTCATTTTTTGCAGAGATAATTCTTTCCATGTAAGTAACATGCATTCTGAATATAAGGCAAATCGGACCATAAACACAATTTTTCAAAATATGTCGACGCCAGCGCCACCTAGCGGGTCCAAACTAATTCAGAAACCTTCTCTGGCATGCGTCCAACCGTTCCCCAAAGTTTCATCGCTATCGGATGAACGGTTTAGGAAGGCATAAGAGACATACAGACAGACAAACATTCATTTTTATATATATATAGATTAGGATCGAAAACATTTAATTAAATTTTTAAATAATAATTAAATTAAAAAATTTTAAATAATAAATAATTAAACTAAATATCAATTGATCTAATGATTTAATATATAGCAGTATTGAAAATTTTTAGTTATTGTACATTATTATTATTAATAGCTTCATTTATGGTTGTAAAGGCTATTATTAAAAGTGTTTGGGGCGTTGATTCTAACATTAACTGTCTAAAATTTGTTACTGGATGTAATTCTGACGGTAATACGAATAAACAAATCTGACAACAAAGTTGAGATACTTTCTTGGCGTTCATATATACTAGCAATTGTTCTTCTATCTCTGTATTTGAACCCTAATTTTTTTTAAATGCTGAACATTGTATTCCAGTCTATGTTATCGAATGCCTTTTCTAGGTCTATAAACGCCAAGTACGTTGGTTTGTTTTTCTTTAATCTTCCTTCTACTATTAATCTGAGGCCTGTATACTTGTTATATTATTATATATCGATATACCGATATTATTTTATATTATATATCGATATCTATCGATATATATGCAAAATATATATCGGAGTTTTGGCAAAATTTAATACTTTTTAACCGGATCGGATTTTTTGGACGAAAATCGGAAATATCTCAAAACCGATTGGTCCTATCACTCTGAAAACTTTTTCCGGGCCCCCCTCGGCGTTAACGCGATTTGTTTCCAGGGGTATCCATCAGATACCCCTGGAAGATTATATCATCCATCGGATGATATAATTTTCAAGTGCCCCTGGGGCGCCGTTTTGAAATTGCGAAGGGGGTGCGATGGAGTGCCATCGTAATATCTCGGCAATCGGTCGTCCGATATTCACGATTCAAACGGCGTATGTATCAGCAGGTCGAGCGCTAACTGTTTAACGCAACTCTTGATCGACCGGATCTTGGTTATCCGGAAATTAAATCGTTTAACCCTGTTTTTATTGCACTCACCCATCGTAAAACGTACCGATCCGATCTTTCGCAATATAAGCTCAAACCTGTGCACTAGCGCAGCTGTAAGGTATAAACTTATGAAGACTAAAAAGTAGAAAATAAAAAATAAAAAAAAAAATATTTTTTAAAACACCACTCTTAAATTAAACGTAATAAAAGGTAGAAAATAATTTTAGGACGGTATATCAGAATGGATTTGACATCATCAAGCTTTGATGGTGATATGTAAGATTACGTGAAAGTCAGCACGTCATAGAAATTTAATTAAAAAATGTTTAATTATTTTTTAACTTTTAGTCCGTTTAATTTAATAGGAGTGTTTTATAAATATTTTTTTTTTACATATTTTTTATTTATTTATGTGATTGTTTTTCTTCGTAAAATAATGAATTATACCAAAACGTAGGCACCGGCATGTACCGATGACTAGCGGAAAATCCGATTCGGTAGTATCAATTTCTACAGTTAAATTTCTAATTTAACTTACGTTATATCAATTTTTACACAAGTGGTAATCAACTTTGGACAATAGGAATAATCCCATTCAGAAACGCCGCTCGCCAGGGCAATCCGCCCAGAAGGCCTAGCTGCGGAAGCGTGCCGCAGACACGCCCTGCAGCTAGTATCATTACTAAAAGTTTAAATAAACCCAACAAAGTTTTGAAAAATCGATATTTTTAAACTTTGATGGGCCCCCTACCCCTAATATTGGCCCCAAATATGATTTTCTGGATCGCTTTCACCACTACTACTACATCTACGAAGATATTGAAGTAAAAATTCGGTTAAAAAATATAAAATGCAAGAATATTTCGATTTTTGGAATAGGGCGAATTTTGGAGCAATTTTTTTTTTAAGTAGTAAAATAAGTATGCGTCCATATTCTGCACTTAATATAAAGTGGGATTTTGTTTAAAAAATGTTCCTCCTGGAGATATTGACCACAAAATTTTATTAACACCTGCCCCAACAAATTACACGAGTCTTAGTACAAAATTACATCAAAATCGGTTACTCAGTCAAAGGTTATTAAGCTTCAATCACGCCAACGCACGTACGTACAGGCGGCACAACGAATCTTGTGCTTGGTGCGACTCCAGCAATTCCAGTCATTCATTCTTTTTACTTTTAGCAAAACATCTGTGTCATTACGTAACAGCGAATGGGTCTTCGTAAGATGTATTGTGTTTCTACTGAATCGCTTAACTCAATTTATTGAAATTTTAATAACCTCAATATACGGCTAATTTGTTGAACATTATTACATCTTTTAAATTTAATTTGCTTTAATTACATAAATTATGTCAAATTTAATTGCCAATAATATGGCTATTTTTTTTCTTGATATGATTCTAAGAAAGGTAACTTTCCTAAGTAATAATAATTGGTTTGACCATGTTTGTTTTTACAATAAATAAAATCAGGATAAATTAAAAACTATGTTTATTTATTTCAGGCCATTATAATAAATGTTAGTTAAATTTATCATTTAACGTTTGTCTGTTGACGTAGTTATAATAGTTGTTGAGAATAGGATAAATTGTTATAACATTTCTTTTTACGGCAAAAGTCTTAATCATTTATAAAGTATAAATGACAGAATTAGAAAATATTTAAAAGTAATCCATAATACTCGTACATCCAACACAAAAATATAAGTTGTATTTACAAGATTTTTGCGTAGAAGCAATTTTGCTTCTGCGCTTAAAAAATAAAACGAATGTTTTCAATTTGGATAACAAGCACTGTACTAACCGCTGTAGTCCAAGCTTGAAGATTCATTGCCGCGGCAGCTATAAAAATATTACCCCCCCCCCCCACAACGTTTTTCGTCTTTTTGGGGTCCCTGGGTCATGAAAAGTTGAAAAATAAAAAATTATACTTTAATTTTTTGACTTCATTACCAGGCTTTCCTTCTCGCAGCATTGTTTTAGAACTATCATACCAGGAAAGTTAAAAGAAACTACGGAAAGTTTAACAAAGTTTTATTTTTTACTGTGATTTTTCCGGATTTTTTTCAATTCGATTGCTTTTAACTCGAGAACGAAAGACTTTATGAACAAACGATTTACGCCATCGTTTTTCTTGTAAAGTTTTACATTAAAATCATGTACCATAAATCCATTTTGATATTCTCATTTGTCAGCGAGAAATTAAAAAAATAACCAAGTTTCAAAAAGAAATTCAATATTTATTTTAACTCTTTTACACTCGAAATTTAAAAAAAATTTAAAAATAAATTTTTACATATTCACAGGAAGATTACACATTCCAAAAATCATGTTTAGATATCAAAAAGTTGTTATCTAAATTTAACGAAAAATTTAAAAAAATACTCAATTTTTTTATTATTCCATTTCAACTCTTTAAACTACGAATTTAAAAAAATCAATTCATTATTATACACTTTCATCGTAAGAAGAAAATTTATACAAATTTTCATTCATTTATCTTCATTAGTTTTTGCAGGGCGATGATGAAAATCGGTCAGTCACGTTAGGACAAGTTGTTTTATTGGTACAGTTATATATGTAGTGTATATGCATTACACAAATACATACATATGTATACAGAGAGAAAGCCAAATGTTCGTGTAAAATTTGATTTATTTTTTTTAAATGGGTTTTCGATGTTTGAGGTTAAACTAGGTACTTATGCAGTTTGTTCCACCCCCAAACAAAACTTTAATTGTTATCAGAATGCAAAAAATGTGCAAACAATCATATTTTCATTATTTACGTTTAAACCTTTTCTAAATATATATATACAACCAAAAATAGGTTACCCTAATAACATGTAGAACATGTTATGAACCTAATAACATCCGTAAACGAGTATAATGATTTTTTTTAATCCAAATTTGTTTTATTTTTTAAAATACATTTTGCTTGATAACAATACTTTTTCTCGTTTAAATATTATAACAAAGTAAAAAAAAAATGATAGGTAAAACTCACCGTTCATTTTTGTTGAATATTTCACGACACATCGTACAAAAATTACAACTCTATTTAAATAAGTTAATCATGTAATAAGACTAATTATAAATTAATAAATACATAAAATAACAACGGTGAAGTTTTTACTTAATTGTTCATATAAAACGTAACAGTAGCGTAACAACACATTTCATTAAGCAGTACAGCCAAGCGGAAACTGATTTGTTCAAAATACTGCGTTATTCGTTAAACAAGGGTTATAAATCGTACGTATAGTTAGATTCTTAAGTTGGCAACAGTGGTGGGAGTAAGCTGATCGTGACAAACAACTGTCCATCATAACCGATTGACTGAACATAGTTAGGCTTATTTACAGTATTTCATTTATCTAACCTAGACATCAGATGCAACTCTGTGGTTTAAATTGTTATATATTAATAATAAAAAAAATGACGCATTTAAGTAGGAAAGAATTCCTTCAGCTTTATTCTACTAATTATTGTAAGTAAAATTCAATCAGTTGTTTTCTTGTTAAGAATTTTATTTTTTTTTAACGTAAAATGTTTTATTTTGCAAAATAATTTATAAAATATATTAACAGTACGACTTCGATAAACCGGAACTTTTTTTTTAACAACGTATCATCTTTATTTAAATCAGTTTCTTTCAATATTTTTTATTTTATTTTTTTTTAATAATATCTACATAATTAATTAATTCTTTTATTATTATTATGTTACCATGTAGCCTTTACTAATAATTACATATTTGCGATTATCCGGGTCTCGTTAAAAAAATTTTTTTAAAGATTTTTATTCGTTTCTTTTTTTAAAATACAAAAACGATTATTTGTTCACAATGATGAATGATGATCTTCTAGATGATTATCTAGAAAAACCTGAAATCTTGATAATCGGAATCTCGGTTGTACATCTTTCGATGATCCAGATTTTCTTTACCTGATACATTTAAGTAATAACTTTTTTATAAAAATAATATTTTTTAATAATATTTACACAATAATAATATTATGTTGTTTTACTTTTTCTATTACTTCTTCATTTTACTGTGCCGTGCTTTTCCCCTCTAAAAATTTGCCTATTTTGAATTTCTGGTACTTACGTATTAACGCTACCGCAGCTACAGCTTTATTTAAAAACTAAGTAGTCAATCGGATTTCGGTGGAAAATGGGTCAATTTAACATAAATAAATATTTATGTGATAAATATAATTTAACCAGACTTAACCTACGCTCGCTTCGCTAGCTAACCTTGACTAATTAACGCCGTAATTTTTTTGAGTATTTATTTAATAAATTCAGTAATTATTGCAATTATTTATTAAATAAATGCTAAAAAAATTACGGTGTTAATTAGTCAAGGTTAGCGAGCGAAGCGAGTGTAGATTAAGTTTGGTTTAATTATATTTATAAAATAAATAAATATAAATAACCATTTATATTCTGTTTTGAATCTGTTTCGGCCATTTTCCACCGAAATCCGATTGACTACTTTTTGTTTTTAAATAAAGCTATAGCTGCGGTGGCGTGAATAAGTAAGCACCGAATATCTTTATCAAAGATCTGTTTTCCTTTTTAGTCCGTTCTTCTGAGAACTGAATCAATTCGATTTTGCTATTCAAAAGAATTCGAATAATTTTCCTTTTACATCAGTGAAAGATACCCGTGAAACATTAATTATTTCTTATCGAATCGGACGAAAATTTTTTCGAATTTTTTTTTGTACGTTACGGAATTATATTTTATTCTCCAGTTTTCGTTCTTTTGGTTTTGGATCCTAAAATTCCTCTATCTCTTTTTCTAAATTTGTCTATTTCTAGGTTACCGTTTAGGTTTAAACATTGCGATGTTTAAACTTTCCACTTTCTAGATTAATTATTGCACCCACCGGGTTGGTCTAGTGGCTAACGCGTCTTCCCAAATCAGCTGATTTGGAAGTCGTGAGTTCCAGCGTTCAAGTCCTAGTAAAGTTAGTTATTTTTACACGGATTTGAATACTAGATCGTGGATACCGGTGTTATTTGGTGGTTGGGTTTCAATTAACCACACATCTCAGGAATGGTCGAACTGAGAATGTACTACACTTCATTTACATTCATACATATCATCCTCTGAAGTATTATCTGAACGGTAGTTACCGGAGGCTAAACAGGAAAAAGAAAGAAGATTAATTATTGCGGTATTTTTTAATTTGTGAAAGGCATTTTTTTTTTGTAGATCCCTTTAATTATTCCATACGTTTTCTTACTTACCCGGTTCTTTTATACACCATTTTCCTTTTTGCGGATTGTCTCCTCTAAATATTTCATTTGGAATCCTTTGGAACTATTCAGGTTATCAATTTGTGTTTTTTTTTCTTTTCCAGAGTTATTGGATGCATTTATATTCTTTGTCAATCAAAATTAAAAATCGATTTTAATTGTTTTTTTTTTTTTGATTAATCAAAATTTAATTGATTTTTAATTTGAAATTGATATTTAATTTGTTACTTATCTGATTTCGGCTTTGATCAGAAAAGGTTTGGAAATAAATTTTGGAATATATAAAGGTTAAAGTTTTTTGATTAGTAAGGCGTTACATATAATTATCCCAAATTTTCGATATGTTCATGTTTGCTCGGATTCCATATATGCCTTACTAATGATGTATACTCTATTTTCTCTCTTTTTCTATTTAGCTTCTGTAATTTATTTCTTCAAATGAAGAATAAGAATGATATATATATATATATATATATATACATATATGACTGTAAAAGAAGTGCAGTCTTGTACAGTCTCAGGTCGATCATTCCTGAGGTGTGTAGTTAATTGAAATCCAACCACCAAAGAACATCGGCACCCACGATCTAGTATTCAAATCCGTTTAAGAGTAACTGCCTTTACTAGGATTTGAACCTTAGAACTATCGACTTCGAAATCAGCTTATTTACGATGACGAGTTTACCACTAGACCAACCCGGTGGATTAAATGATGTGTACTGACCCCGTAGGGGAAGACATCCATCATGTGACAGTTCGACACGTCACCTCCTCCATAACTATCCATTACGGGCTATACCGGCAGTCATCTTCAAAAGCTCGGCGAAAGGCATCTCTCAGCCTCGTTCGTGCCTCAGTCAGTATGCCACCGACGCGAATGCCACATGCGATATTCCCTAGATATTTACCGCTGAATTTTAATTCTTGATTTTTATTTTTTATTTTAACTTCTTGAATTTTTTACTAAAAATTTTACCTACATTTCCTTTCAAAATATCTGCTTTTCGTTCAAATGCTTCTAAATTTTGAAAAGCATGTTAATTCAGTTTTTCTGTTTTTAAAGAATTCAAATATATCGTTTGGTTATCTATTTTCGACCGTTCGTGAAAGTTTCATAAAACATTTTTGTTAAAATTCTTTTTCTATTTTTAATATTTTTCTATTGTTGTTTTTGTTTAAATAACGGGAATCCTAAGGCTTTCGGGTTTAATTAATAAGGTATAACGACTTTTGATTCTCCCCACCAAAGAATTTCTCTCCCATCAAAGTTTTTTTTATTTTTTAATGATATATACTCTTAATATTGAGCAATATTCATTAAATATGCATATATTTTAATGATTAGATGAAATTATTTTGGAGAAACGAGAGTATAATTAAAAAGTTATGTAATATATTTTGAAACATAACATTTATTATAAACCATAATTGGGATTTCTTTTATCAGCACAACACAATTACTTATTTTACTGAACGATAATATACTACAGAATGAAATTTACTAATTTGTTGACGTATTAAATTGAATTGAATAATCTTCCTCATCCTTACGTCGGTGACGTCATAGAAATTCACATAAATAAAAATCTAACAAACTCTACTCCATTAACCATCATTAAAAATTGCGTCATTGTTGTTTATAATTTGTATATTTAACATTAATTAGACGAGGTTAACGAGCGAAGCGAGCGTGGGTTATGTTTAAGTTTCGTTGGTAGTACGATTCGTCATATATCGTTAAAAAATAAATAAAAAAATGTTGGGGGAAATTCCGAAAGAGTACCAATTTTTTGTTACAAGGGGGGTATGAAAATCAAAATTTACAAAACCTCGATTTAATAATCTTCCTTATATATAGCAATGTAAGTATACAGCCGTTAAAGTTAAAAATAAAATATATAATTAAATCAAAATTATTGCTTTGCGGTTAGCGACTGACAGAAATTTACACGCATAATTACATAAAACTTGCATGTTGTAATAAGGCATATACAGACACTGTCGGTTCGTGTATACATAGATAATTAATGAACTGCAATAAAGCGTACATAGGCACCATAAAATGTCGTGTTAACTGCACATTTCTTATTGCCTGCTTCGAGGGATGAAAACTTAAGACATTTTTCAGGTCGATAAAAATGTTTTTATATTCTCTATTTTATTAAAATTTATTTATTTTAGATTAATAGAAGCCTTATCACAATTTAATGTAATACTGACGCATTTTTCTTATCGAGATTCAAATAAATGGAATTAATCGTCGCTGGTTTTCACGAGTGTTTACTTCTTGACTAAAATATTATTCACATAGTGTTATGTTCGATTATAGTTGGGTTCAATTAAAGACACTGAATCAGGAATAGTCGGTCAGCGGTTACACAAGAGCAATTTTTTTTCAATACTTTCATAAAACTTATACTTTATTATAAGCTTTTATTTAACTTGCTTTAGTTATAATCAAATCTTTTGATCTATCGTATGAAAATCAATGAAATTTGGTACACGTATGTAACTTCGATAACAATACAATACTACGGTGTTAGAATTTGGATATGACCCACCCCTACCCCAACAACACTATACCCCTACGCTAAATTCATGCATGTTGGTGAAAATTTTTATTTCTCATGAACTATCGTATGAAAATCAATGAAATTTGAAACACGTATGTAACTTCGATGTGTAAAACTAAATATTTTTACTTTTTTTTTAGTCTTAATAAACAAACAAAGCTTTTATTAACTCTCTTTAGGAATAATCAAATCTTACAACTGCTATATCTTTGGATCTATCGTATGAAAATCAATGAAATTTGGTACACGTATGTAACTTCGATGACAATACAGCACTACGGTGTCGGAATTTGATTATGACTCACCCCCCACGCGCTACCCTTACGCTAAATTCATACATTTAGTTGAAAATTTTCATTTCTTATGAACTATCGTATGAAAATGATTGAAATTTGAGACACGTATGTAACTTCAATGGGTAAAAATAAATATTTTTACTTTTTTTTTAGTCTTAATAAACCAACAAAATTGAACAAACAATAATATTCAGATATAAATATTATTAAGAATATTTTTTTTGGATGTAAAAAGTTTATTGTTCATTAAGACTAAAAAGTAAAAAATAAAAATAAAAAAATAAAATATATTTGATTATATTAAAAAATTACTTTTTAAAAAAGCTTTCATTTAACTAATATTAATATTAACATTAATAAAAAAAGGAAACAAATTAGAAAAATCCTCTAAAAAGTAAAAAATAAGAATTAAATCAAATTGAGAATTTAAAAAAAAAAAATAATATATTAACAAATATAAAAATGAACTGAAAAGTAAAAAATAAATTATATAAATATCTAATAAATAACCAATACATAAAAAATAAATAAATTTAATAATTATTAAATTTAAAATTAAAAGTATTGAAAATATTTAGTTAAATTAAAGCGTGGCGCAGTTTTTATAATTTATTTAAAATGACTGAAGACAAAAAAAATATATATATATATCACGTAGTATTTTGCAAGCTTTCTTTTTAATCGATATGTTTTTTAATGCTGCAAAATCGGACCCACTTTTCTTTTTTTTTACTGAATATATTGATCTTTTTCGTAATCGTACTGTAAATATAGCTCGATTAAATCATTAATATTTAAAAAATCTATGTGGAATTTGAGATTAAAATTTTTGAAGCTTAAAGTCAGGAAATTATGCAAACCCTTTGATGTATTTTTATAAATTTAAAATACGATAGAACAAATGTTGATTTATACGACAGAACAGATCTATATTTTAATAAATTATCATACATGTAAATCATATAAAATCAATTATTTTTTTTTTTTTTGTAATAGTTGCTTCACTTTTCTGTACAAGATTCGAAATCTGGGGAATTCCTGCTGAAATTTTACTCCGGTACCACGTAAAATGTTTTAAGAAATCGCAACAAAATGTTTTCATAGAGAAGTAATTCATCTGCAAAATTAATTTTTTAAAATATAAGGTATGTTAAGTAAACATCTTACGTATTTTAACTTCTCTCCTAAACCAGTTTACAATTCATATAACAATATAATTTATTGTAGTAGCCAATTATTTTATGGTTTTTTTTTTAATTTTTAAAAGGCCAACATTAAAAATCAGTCCAATTATTAAATCTTTAATACTCAGGATAGAATGAAAATAAATAATTAGTACAGTATATCAGTATATAATAAACGACCGTTCCTGATTTAATAAATCTTAAGTCATCAGAGAAAAATGATTTATTATATATATATATATATATTAGTTACATAACGGTTAAACCGAAAGCCGCAGGATTTTTTTAAAAGTAATTAAAAATTTCATTAGTTGCGTTGTATAATAAAACATAAGTTGTATTTAGCCCGCATTCTTTACAGCCCATCACTCACAAAATATATTCGCTAATAACATAACATATACGGTATGTATAATATAACATAACGTGACAGGTTATAAATAAAAATAAGTAAGATTTAATTTTATTAAGTGAGGTACTTCTCAAACGTAAATAAGTCCAATATTTCAAAGGTTATTTCATTTTCAATCTAAATACGGTAAGATAAAAATTAAAGTTTGATTGTAAATCATTCTGTAATTCTTTCGCATTTCACGATATATTATTGCGTAACCCTATTCCGTGTTACATTTAATAAAAAAAAGCGTATGTACCTTCCCTTTTTTCTTTACATTTAAATATTAAAGTTATTAAAATATTATGTTTATTTTTTATGAATTTATTTAAACGCTTTTATTTTGATACTTTTATATTTTAAAGGCTGTAATATTACTTTTAATTCACGTTTTCTGTGCGTTTTTTCTTTTTTGTTCATCGCTCGGTCCATTTTAAATATTATTTTTACGTTAATTATTTTAAAGAAAAACTGAATCGGCCAATTAGCTAAAAATTATTTATTTTAATCTCTAGACTAATCGTTTGAACATTATGCGACCGCTGAACTAATTTTAATAATGATCTCCAAATAAATTTAATTAAATCCTGGGTTAGAATCAGACTATAAATTAACTTAAAATAATCCTTATCAAAGGGAGGTATATAGCCTATTTATATATACTCTACACTATTATATAAAGAGAAAGAGAGTTTTTGTTTGTTCGAGATAAACAAAAACTACTCGATCAATCACAACTAAATTTTTACCCGTGTTTCTTGGCAACTGAAAAGATTTTTAGATAAATTTATTTCATTTCAAAAATACATATATATTTCGTAATTGAGATTTACAATATGAAGTACAAACTTTAATGAATTGAATTATAAATCTTTAACTATGTGTGAGCCGGGTTTGAACTGAACGATTCGAATCAATCGAATGAATACAATTACAAAAATAATAATTTAACGTTAAATTTACGTTAAAAAAAATAATAATAATTTAAAAAAAATCTGTTTAATAATAACGGGCTTCCCGTGGGGACTGTGTGTGAGGCTAGATTGATGAGGTAAGCGAGCACCTCGGGGGAGGCTAGACCGATCATCACCACTAACCGATAACAAACAGGCTGCTCCTGGGGAGCTGTTTTCGGAGGTACAATGAGGTGCTCTTATAATATATCTACAAAAATTCATCCGATTTTCAAAATTTAAACGGATTATTTATTAATAGGTTGAAGGCTAACTTTTTCACGCATCAGGTACACTCTTGTTCTAAGATGACGATTATTCGGAAATATATATAAACGTACAGAAGGAAGTAGAGCCCTCTGGGTAGATTTGCCTCTGGGATTCGCCTGGGCTGACTTGACTCCCGAGGGTGCAGATTGTGGGTAGATGGGCCGGTTAATATTAAAGACATTTTTAAATATTAGTATTTTTAATTTTAATCTTTTATTTTTTTTATTATAATTTGTTTTTAAATATAAAAATACTTTGAACAAGACGAATCGACCTAACGTAAAATTTAAAACAAAATTAAAAGACACTTGTATAATTAATAATCATAAACTACGATAGATAAGGAAAATAAAACGAGGCGAAAATGTAATTTTCCAAATTATTCAATAAAATTGTTTGTATGTCAAAAATTATAATATATATATATATATTACATTGTAGTAGAAAACAAAGATGGACCACTGAATGTGAAAATAGAAGGAGAAAAGATTATGGAGGTAGAAAATTTTGTTATTTGGGAAGTAGAATTACTAAAGATGGACGAAGCAGGAGCGATATAAAATGCCGAATAGCACAAGCTAAACGAGCCTTCAGTAAGAAATATAATTTGTTTACATGAAAAATTAATTAAAATGTCAGGAAAAGATTTTTGAAAGTGTATGTTTGGAGTATCGCTTTATATGGAAGTGAAACTTGGACGATCGGAGTATCTGAGAAGAAAAGATTAGAACCTTTTGAAATGTGGTGCTATAGGAGAATGTTAAAAATCAGATGGGTAGATAAAGTGACAAATGAAGAGGTATTGCGGCAAATAGATGAAGAAAGAAGCATTTGGAAAAATATAGTTAAAAGAAGAGACAGACTTATAGGCCACATCCTGGAATAGTCGCTTTAATATTGGAAGGACAGGTAGAAGGAAAAAATTCTGTATGCAGGCCACGTTTGGAATATGTAAAACAAATTGTTAGGGATGTAGGATGTAGAAGGTATACTGAAATGAAACGACTAGCACTAGATAGGGAATCTTGGAGAACTGCATCAAACCAGTCAAATGACTGAAGACAAAAAAAAAATATTACATAAAAAAAAATAGAAAAATGTAAATTGAAACGGAAAAGAAAATAAATGAAATAAAAAGAAAAAAAATTGGGCAAAATCCGCACCACTTATAACTTCAAAATACCAAAAACATGTCAGTAATAAAAGTATTTTTAGTATTTCATATATTTGAAACATTTGCGTGGATATATACATACTTAAAAGTTACATATAAACTTAACGAAACGTAAATAAATATATTCATGTGTTATATGATTGTGTGTGTGTGTTTGCACGCGCGTGCGTGCGTGCGTGCGTATTAAGCCAGCTTAGTTTATTACCTTTGGGTTTTTTAAGATTAGAATATCGTTTATTTATAGTTTTATATATATATATAAACAAGATTTATCTAAAACGTAAAGATTAATAAAAATAAATAAATAAATATAAATCTTAACGTCTTAAAAGACTTTTAAAGTTCTTATTATTAGAAAATGTTTTATTATTAAGGAATTATATAAACGTTTAACCTATTTTCAATTTAGATTATTTTATTCCGTTAGTAACATTTAAATTTTTGCTCTTTAAATATCATTTTAAAATAAATAAATAATTTAATCTGTTCTAACTGTACGTGACAGTCATTATTATTATCTGTGATGGACGATTTTTTTACCGTTATTGTTTTTCCTCTTGCACCACGAGCCAAAGAGTCTAATATTTTTACCTGGTGTAAAAAAAAAAGATAAATATAAATTATTTGAACTAACACTGGATATCAGAAATTCAGATAAGTAGCGTCCATTTTAAGTATGATATAATGGAGAGTTTATTAAAAAAAAGTTACGAAGAATTTTAAACGGAAAACTCTTCCTTGATTTTTGACTGCATTAAAAATACTATGTCGAGATGTTTAAAATCTTCGCATTTTTACTTTCCCGTCTAGATAGCGTTACAGTTATAGAAGGGAAAGCATTGCAATCGGTCCGATTTGCGATTTTCACCGGAACCCATTTTGACAACTAAGGAACACAAAAATAACCGGATGGAAATTTTCCGGAAGTTAATGTACGCGTGTGTGTGTGTACGGTGACGGCCTCTAAATCATCTTATATCTCCAGAACTACTTAGACCGATTTTCACCAAACTCGGTCAGATTACTTCATGTAAGGCAATGATACCGTTAAATTTCCAACTTAAAAGGGTTAAGGGGTGAGGTTATACAGCAAGGTCACCCTCAGTATCTCGTGATTTCGCCTAATTAAGGTCATGTTTTTTCTCAGGCGCATAACGATTAAAAAATAACAATATTTGCAAAAAAACAAATTTTGAAAAATCGCATCCCCACCCGAAAAAAATGCTGTTGTAGTCGTCTGCTATGTTTTGACGTCACAGGTTAGAAGTAGAATTAAATAAATGAATAATATTTAAATTGTAAAAACGTAATTCGAACTGGATCGGCAGGTCGACTTGGTATATGGTGCGTTAAGTCTCACGAAAAACGCGTACGCGTACCGTACAGTCGAAACTTATTCCAACTTACATTAGTTTAGTTACTGCCGACCGTCGCCGCTAGTATTGTTACACCCGCGTAAATTAAATACGTTATGCGCGCGCGCTTTAGTTAGAATCATTGAATCCACCGGGTTGGTCTAGTGGTGAACGCGTCTTCCCAAATCAGCTGATTTGGAAGTCGAGAGTTCCAGCGTTCAAGTCCTAGTAAAGCCAGTTATTTTTACTCGGATTTGAATACTAGATCATGGATATCGGTGTTCTTTAGTAGTTGGATTTCAATTAACCACACATCTTAGAAATGGTCGAACTGAGAATGTACAAGAGACTACACTTCATTTACACTCATACATTTCATCCTCATTCATCCTCTGAACGGTAGTTACCGGAGGCTAAACAGGAAAAAGAAAAGAAGAGAAAGTTAGAATCATTGAATTAAACGAAAAAATATTATATTTCAATAAAATTATTAAATTAAGCTCTGTGTAAGCCGTGCATCAGAAATAACTCACAGTTGTTGGTTGTTTTCCGCGTGACGTGAAAGTCCTACAATTGTGTTGTCAGGTTTTTCCAGTACGATTGGCATCTTCATTATTTTAGATGTAAAGCTTTAATTTTTTACAAAATTTTCGGATACAACAAATAATTCTACGATATTTTTACTCTTCGACATTTTCCTCCAAGTGCAACCGTTCAGAAGGTAAAATGGACAGGGCTCCAAGTCGGGAAACAAATGTAGCTGTTAATTTAATTTTTCCTTTGCCGATTATAGCGATATATGCTGGTGTAGAAGTTATAGCTATATAGGAAAGTATGTAGATCGGTAAAAAAAAATCATAATCAACTGGTTTTTGAAAGTTTTAAGTTTGTACCTTTTGAGGTATGACATCTTTTCATACGCTACTAATTTCCACTTGGCTATTGACTGTAGCTACGAATGCCAGCTCTTTCATTAAAAAAAAAATGTTAATCATTTAAATAAATTTTAAATAATCCGCAAACAAAATTTATTCCAGTGTTTCCAAGTCCAAAAAATCTATTTTTGTCAGACGGACGTATGTTGGCCTGTAATCGGTCTTATAACTCTGGACCCCGCCGATCAATTTTCTTCAAACTTGGTATACAGGTACTAACTTCGTGGGGAAAAAATATATTACATTTTCGCAAAACCTGAAAAAAGGGATGGGGATGTTTTGGCCGAAATTAAATTCATATTTTTACCGGGGCACTTAAGTAAAAGGTTTTTCTTATAAAAGTTGAAGTTTTTTTATCGAGATCACAAATTACCAAAAAGTTTTATTTAATATTCATCCCCCTCCCCGAAAAATGGCTTTATGATATATTAGCTGTACCTTCCTTATGAAAAGGAGTTAATAGGAGGTTTTTGCATCTATATTTTCTAAATCAGGGTACCCATCCCTATCCAATGATCTGTGGTAATAGAAAGTATTTTTTATTTTAAAAAAGATGATTATTTTAAATTTAAATTCGCCTCTTATTTTAAATTTAAATTCGCCTCGCAAATTACCTGTTGAATTTAAAATGTAAAAATGTTAATTTTTTGAGAGTATTTAGTCTTAAGCATTTCTTTAAAAAAAATTAGCGAAACATTTTCACCCCTTCTAGAAAATTATAACTCTGTTTACTTATCTAGAATTATTAAAATATCTTTGAATTTTTTAACGGTTTTAAAAACGGTCATTTCTTTAAATTTATTATCACCATTTAGGAATTATTTTTTTTAAATATTAATTTCACCCGAATTTTTTCCCTTGATGTATTGAAACCTCGAAAATAAAATAAAAAGATTCGCAATTTCTAATTTTTAATGATTAAAAGGTTTTTTTTTAAACAAAACGTAATAATATCCCTCCTCCGCTGGTGCATGAGCCCCGAAGTTTTCAAAAATTTGAAAACGTATTCTTCGAAATTGTGATGATAATATATTAATATTAATAGTTTCGGTTATTGCTTCATTTTTATCTAGCATCTTAGCTTTAAAAATATAAAAAAATGAATACGAAGTGTGTGAGAAAAGTAATGAGACTGACTGTTTACTTACCAAAGTTTTTATTTTTTTCAAACAACAATATTATCCCCCTTCAAAGTAGTTCCCTTGGGCAGTTATACACCGGCGGAGTCGTTCCCACTCCTGGTAGCAGGGGTAGAAGGCTTCAACTGGTAGAGCTTTTAACTGGTTGGTCACAGTCTTTTGAATGTTCTCCAGAGTTCCAAAATGACGTCCTTTTAAGAGATGTTTCATATTCGGGAAAAGGAAAAAGTCAAAAGAACTCAAATCAGGTGAATAGGGGGTTTGAGGAACTGCAGGATTGCGTTTTGAGGTCAAATATTCCCTGATGGCCGTGTGACACGGGGCATTGTCACGATGAAGCATCCACTTGTCTGCAATGTCTGGTCTCACCCGAATCACTCTTTTCCTTAGCCTTTCAAGGACACCTTTGTAAAACACTTGGTTGACAGTTTGTCCTGGAGGAACAAATTCTTTATGCACGATACCCCTACTGTCGAAAAAGCAAATCGGCGCGGTTTTGATCTTTCATTTGCTCATTCGACATTTTTTCGGTCGAGGAAGTGTGCCACTCTTCTCTTTGCGCTTTGTTTCAGGATCGTACTCAAATATTCAGAATTTATCGCCTGCGATCACACGATTGAAGAATTCTTGGTCATTTTCAATCTTCTCAAGAATATCAATGCACACGTTTCTTCGATTGTCCTTCTGTTCCGTTGTGAGGTTTTCGGCACCAATTTCGCACAAATCTTTCGCATGTCTAAATCGTCTGTCAAAATTTGATGTACGGTGAAAGTGTTTAAATTTAACTATTCACTCATCATCCTTATTGTTAAATGACGGTCTATTCTTACAAGAATCCTCACACGCTCAATGTTTTCGTCAGATTTTGAAGTTGAAGATCTCCTTGAGATAGGTTGATCTTCAACGTGTTCTTGGCCTTCCAAAATTGATTTGTCCCAGCGGAAAACTTGTGCTCTTGATAAACAATGTTTCCCATAGGCCTGTTTCAACATTTCAAAGGTCGCACTCGCCGATTCCCCAAGTTTAACACAAAACTTGATTGCACAATGTCGCTCTAAATTCCGATGCTCCCGTTTCGTAACTTAACTTCACAGATGGCGCTGTGTTTTCTGAACAAAAAAAAAATAAAAAATACTGTGTTGTCTGAACGGAGTTGAAACTCGTACTGAGCATGTGGAAGGGATGAGCAAACCGGTCTAGCACAGACCGGTAGACACAGCGTTGCCAGATCGTCGCACTGTTATCAATCTCATTACTTTTCTTGCATACCTCGTATAATCAAAATTGGTTTAAATCTATACTCAATTCATTGATTTAAATAATTTAATTTGTAGACTTGAAAGTTATGCGATTCATTGTCGTCCTTTTTAAAATGAAATTTATAACATTTTCGGATACAACACATAATTTTTGAACATTTTCCCCAAACACAATTGTTCAGCGTGACACCTCACCGCCAGTCATACCACCTACAAGTAACTAACTATAAGTTGAACCTAAGCTGATAGGGTAATTTTACTATTTTGTTAATAATTTCTATGTATCTGTATTGTCGTAATATTTCATTATTTTAATTAACTTTTTACAACTATTTCGTGTTAGAAATTTTACAACATTTTAAAATAGTAACCAAATTTTGTAATAATCTCGTTATTGTAGTAAATAAATGCAAAAAACGCAACATCGACAAAAAAGTTACTTTTTATTTCAATTTGTGAAAATAAATTATTATTAATTAAATGAAGTAATAAATTTTTGTTCATTATAATTTAAGAAAAAAAAAATTATTACTTTAGATAATGCAAAAAAAAAAATACCGGCAAATATCACTTTAATTTCAATTTTTTTTTTCGCGCAGTGTAATTTATAATCGTTCTAATTTACCGGAACCATAAGTAAATTTGAATACAAAAACACGCAAATAATTTATACAACGATAAGTCCTAAGTTCAAAACATAAAAAGCAAAGAAAACACCAAAAAATTATCTTATCAATTCAACAAAAAAAACTAATAAAAGAAACACTGAAACAGATCAAAGAATTAACTAAAGTAACTAGCGAAACGAAATGAAGAATCTTAACGAAACATAACCAATTTATATACGACACGCTAGTATAGCTGATTCCTCTCAAATCTCGAACATACATAACTAATATATGCATTCACTTTAAGCGTCTCGATAGACGCTTAAAACAAGGACGATTCCTTGTTGTTAACCAGGAGGTTAAACGCGAGCCTGTTTAAATGATTGTTCAGTCTCGTCTCGTACCTTGTACTGAATCGCCGTATCTCTACTCGAACGGTTGGCAATCCCAGGTACTTAGATATTTCAGTGGTTTTTCATAAACCAAGGAGCTACTGTTGTATTTCTTAATAGTTTGTTCTGGAATCACTGTACGACTTCGATGTTACTCTCGCTTGTCGTGCCCCATAGTTGGATACTATGCTTGTTAGGTAATATTAGTGGCGACCTGTAATTAGTGGTATATCTCCCTGAACTTAACGTTAAGCTGCGTCCTTTTCTGCACGATATGAATCTACCACGTCAGACGGCAATCCAGATGCAGTCTTACGTATCGCATGCTGTTAGTATACTGAATGAAAACGCCATTAAGTTGAACTCGCGGGCAGTTACCTCTCTTCATCGCAAACGTAACCTTCATGAAAGATGAAGGTTAATCCGGGTACGGATGACATGATATAGATGGGTATAGATGAAAGATGTTCGTTAATTACATTCAATAAAGTTTGTATTTTAGTAGAAGCTACGATAAGATCAGCATCCAAAGCTAGGATCGCCGTGTCATTCGGCAAACGAGGCAACTGTGATATCGTCTTGAGTCAGGTGGGCCGCTGTGAAGACCGAGTACAGAACAGGACCCAGAAATGAGCTCTGAGGGACACCCGACCCAGAATAAAAGAATTCAAACAAGTCTTAATTGTACTTCACCTTTCAAGTAGCTGTGTAGAATCAAATAATACATTTAAGGAAGGCTCCTTTTCATTGTATAGAGTAGACCAGGAATTTTATTAGGATGAACGTAAAGTAAATAACATACTTTTTTTTTAAATTTAACAAAAACAAAATTTAAAAATAAATCAATCTAACTAAGGAATAATTCAATTATTACAAAATAAAAATTTATGAAATGAAATTTACAACCATCCGTGAAAATCTAAGCTTATCTCACTTTTTCACAAATATGTGATAGAATTTTTACATGTAGCCGATAAATATAAATGGAGATAAGGTGAACGGTGAGCGATTGAAATTAAAAAAAAAAATTACTTAAAATTATGAAATTCTTAATTTCAAAACTATTTCAACATTCAAGTTAATTTAAAATGCCTGCATAGTTGCCAATTTTTAAATAATCACCGGATGTATCATATACCTGTCCGGATAAGACATTTCGACGTTTATTAAAATTAAATGTAAGTAAATAACAAATATTATGCTTAATAAATACTTTGTTTTTAAATAATTTATTCCATTTAATCAAATTTTAAGAAATTTATTTATTTGCGATAACAGTTCCTTATATCAATGAAATGTACCGTTCGGATGTAAATTTTTTTTTAAATCAAACTTTATGCTGCCGCCATTTTGGGTAGAAACATCCTACAAACCTTTTATTTATACAGTTTTTCTTGTTTTAAAGATACCTTTATAATTATGTATCGCACAAAGGGTGTTACTACTTAAAATATTTGAGTCACAACCCCAGACGTTTTTGATAAATCTTGGGTGAAAACCAATAAATTTGGATAAAACCTCTGTTTTTTTTTATGGTTGACGTACAGTAACTTTGTTAAATGGGTAATAAACACATAAAACCTTTAAACAAGATTTGTAGAGAAATTAATTCTAAACAAAATCGTGTAAGATAAATTGAATAAAATAAAGAAAAGTTAGAAGAATTTAACTTTAAAAAATGCATTACCATTTATAATCAAAAGTACTTATAGAAAACAAATTTTTTCCACTCGCTTAAATCATCATTTCCCTGAGAAACGAATCGGTTTTGGAGGTTCACATTACTGGCCACCAAGATTGTCTGATCTAACACCATTAGATTTTTGCGTCTGGGGATGGATGAAAAATATTAAATATACAAAATAAAATATGTTCTCGTGAGAAATTAATTATCCGAGTTATAGATGCGTCTGAGCAGCTTAAGGACAGCCCTGAACATCTAAAAAGAACAGCAAAAGCAGTACACAAGCGTGCCAAAAAATTTGTTGAAAATTGTAGGCTCATTTTTTTAACATTTATTATAAACTAGTACATATAATCCTCTTTGGTCTACTGTACTGTTTCTAAATAAACGACAACAAGATAAATATAAAAAGGAAAAAAACGTTAAGATCAAGGAAAGAATAAAAAGATTAAGAGAGGATGATGAATATGAAGAGAATATAAAAATAAAAAGATTAAAAATAATCTTTATCTTTTAAAAGATTAAAAGATATAAAATATAAAGATTTGAAAACTAGAGAACGTGTAAACAAATTAAGATCAAAAGAATTACATCAGCGATTAAATGGATCGGCAACAATAAACAAATAAATGAAATGATGATCAACTCCGACTTAGGGAGAATATTGTCCGACAATATCAGTGGAGTAATGAACTAAAAGATAAGAATTTTTTTCCGATTTATTAATGACTCGGTGACTTTATTTATGACTCAGTGTATATGTTGTTCTTGTGAGGGACTATTTTTCAGTCACTCTGTAGTTATACAGAAATTTCAGAACAATTAAATAATGTTAAACTAGAAAATCCAAAAGTTATACGATTGTAAATTATAATTTTCAATTAATATTAAATAATCAAATATTTCACCAAATCTATTACATATACTGATGTGTAATAATGCCTATTAAATTACTATACATACTTTTAAAAGTACATAAAATTTTATTTCATTAACAACTTCTGATATTTTTTTCATACTTTTTTTTATTGTTATTATTGAATTACTTATTATAATTTTTTTACAATCAGCGGTTAATAATTATTAATAAATCAATATATTTAAATTTATAAAAAAAAGAAATGAAGTCTGATTCGAACCGAATCTTGTAAGATCCAAATATTTTAGTAATTAAAATTTTATTTGGCTATAACTCTGGAAGCAATGAAAATAATTATCATTTATGATATATCGTTAAAAGGTTCTTAATGAGGACTGATTAATGAAGTTAAGAAAAATTCCAAAATCCAAATTTTTTTGATTTTGAGTGTTTTTTTGGACACTTTTGGTCCAGCCGATTGCAATCGAAAGGGGAGGTGCACAATTAGATGTTACAACAGTCCTAAATCCAAAATTTTAATATACTACGGCAAATCGTTTTTGACTTATTCGAGATACATACGTACGTACAGACGTCACGCCGTAAGTAGTCAAAATAGATTCAGGGATGGTCAAAATGGATATTTTTATTGAAATCTGAAATTTTTCGCGATCACAATACTTCCTTTCCTTCGTAGAAGGAAGCAGTTATTCATTTGATCGATTCGAATCATTCAGTTCAAACCCAGCTGACACAGTGATAAGGACTTACAGTTCACAGTTTATTAATTCAATTCATTACATTTTGTGCTTCAATTGGCGATCTCCACTACTACATACATAAATATATATATATTTCTTTTTTTTTTTTTTTGAAATGTAATATATGTAAAAGTCTTCTCAGCTATGTCTAGAAACATTGGTAAATATTTGTTTGCGATTGATCGAGTAGATTTTTGTTTATCCCAAACAAAAAAAAACCGTCTTTCTGGTTATATAATAGAATACATAATAGGGTTAAGATTTATCTAATAAAAATATAATTCCGTAACAGTAACATTTACTGAGTTATTAATGATAAAAAAATATTAAGGATTGCCATTTTGGAATTTTTAGTCAAAATTATTTTGTTGATGATGTTAACGGGTACACGTACACCAAATTTTAGTGTAATATCTTAATCCGTTGTTAAAATATAAATTTTCATAGAAACAAAAATGGCGGGCAGAGTTAAAATGAAGCGAGATAGGGCAATTTTCCACATGAATATCTTGTTTCTTATTTCCTGAATCGGTTCTGAAATTTGGTAAATAGCTCTCGGAACACTCTGTATGTTTACACAACCGGTTAAACTTCTGCTACGAGTCCTATGAAAATAGAGAAATACGTTTTTTCAATAGATATTTTTATATTATAAAACAATGACGTTATATTCTGTTACAACAATTATTTAATGAAAATTTGGTAAAATTACGCGTTACTTGATATATCAGCCGTCTTCTCCTTCCATAAATAAAATTTTGTAGAGTAACATAAAAACCCTTAAAATTTTACATTCTCCGTTGTAATGTAAAATAAATACAGTAAAAAAGAAAACGATAACAAAACCTTCTTAAGGTCTTGTTATCTGAAGTAAATTTATTCATAACTTATTCACTTGTCACTTCTTCACGACATAAAATAAACTAAATTTGAATAAATAAGCTTTTAAAGAACACACAAAGAATAGAAACACAAATAAATCGCGTTCCCGTATATTAAGACCGGAAAGAATTTGGCGGACATCCCGTAATACAGTCTACTGTTGTATGTTACGATCGACCGTATCCCGTATCAAAACTAGGTTGCACATTAAAACACTGTACTAGTGCCCTATAAAGTTTTTTTTGCTGAAATTAAAAAATAGTTTTCAAATATTTATTTACTGATATATAAATCGCATAATAATTCATTATTATTACATTAAAAATGTTATATTTTAGAAATAATTTAAAATTTAATATTCTTTTTTAAATTTCCTGTTTATTTTTACTTATTTAAATAGACGTATGATTAACTTTCAAATACAACAAAAAATATAAATAGACATTTCATTGATATTTTCTTTCTTTTTCTATTTAGCCTCCGAAACCACCGTAAGTAAGGTTTTACTTTAGAGGATGGATGAGGATGTGTATGAATTAACTGTAGTCTTGTACAGACAGATGTGTGGTTAATTGAAACCCATCCACCGAAAAACACCGGTATCTACGATCTAGTATTCAAATTAGTTATAAAATTGCCTTTACTAAGCAATTACTAAAAGAATATAAATAGATCAACAAAAATGTTGTTTTCAAACAGTCAGCAATGAAAAAAAAACGTGATAGAGGTACAAAAAGTAGAAAGAAATGTCAGCGCTAAAAATATTATAAGAAACAATCCTGATAAATTAATATAAGATTCATCTGAGGAATTTTAAATCAAGCGAAACGAAGGAGGAGGTTTTGAAATATGTCTACTAAACGGCATTTGTGTGTGTGTATGTGTCTGTGAGCGCGTTCCTCTTAACTTAACACCGGAATGTACCGATCACTAGCGGAAAATCCCGATTCGTTAGTACATGTCTCGTGATGGTCAGGTGTATACTTGTTATAATATTATATATCGATATGCCGTATATGAATAGATGTATATGCGAATTATATATCGATATACATATCGAAGTTTTGGGAAAATTTAGTAATTGGATCCGTATTTTCGGACGAAAATCGCAAATATCTCGAAAACGGTCGGTTCTAGCGCTATGAAATTTTTTTCCGAACCCCCCTGGATGATATTCCATCCACTCCCAGCGGTACCCGTCGGATGATAATATTTTCAAGTGCCCCCGGGGCGCCGTTCGGAAATTGGTGTCCACCGTTCGATGGGGTCAACCGTAATATCTCGGCAACCGCTAGGCCGATTTTCATGATTTAATCGGCGTATGTTTCAGTAGATTGAGCGTTAACTGCTAAACGCATTGGGTACACTCTTGATCGACCGGATTTTGGTTATCAGGAAATTAAATCGTGTAGCCCTATGTTATGATTGCACTCACCCACCGTAAAATGCACCGATCAGATCTTTCCCAAAATACGCTCAAACCTGTGCGCCAGCGCAGCTGTAAAGTATAAACATATGAAGACTAAAAAGTATAAAATAAAAAAATATATAAAAAAACTTTTTAAAAATCACACTTACATTAAATGCACTAAAAAGTAGAAATAAAAATGTTAAAACACCATTTTAAATAAAAGGTACCAACGTGTAAAAAATAATTTTAGGACAGTATGTCAGAATGGATTTGCAACAGACTTTGATGGTGATATGCAAGATTATGTGAAAGTCACAGCTTCAAAATAAAAATTTGATTTTTTTGCCAATTTTTTCATATGCGTGATGAATGGCCTAAACAGTGGGTTTGATGAATGGCTTAAACAGTAGGGTGCCGCGATACCCACTGTTTAGGCCGTTCATCACGCATATGAAAAAATTAGCAAAACTACCAAATTTTTAATTTGAAGCTATGACTTTCACATTATCCGTCCTAAAATTATTTTTTACCTTTTAATGCGTTTAATTTAAGAACGATGTTTTAAAATTTTTTTACATATTTTTAATTTATTTTGTTTTTCTTCATAAAATAAATTAACTATAACCAAAACATAGGCACCGGATTGTATCGAACAGAAGCGGAAAATCCCGACTCGTTAGTATCAATTTCTAGAGTTAAATTTCTTTTTTAACTTTCATTATATCAATTTTCATCATTCAAAAAAAAATATTTTTATACCTAATAATCCCATTCAGAGACGCCGCCCGCCATGGCAACCTGCCCGGAGGGGCTACCTGCGCAGGCACGCCCTGCAGCTAGTTTTAATAAGTTTGTAATACGTTTTTATTTATTTGTAATAATTCGTTTTGTTTCTAAACATTTTTCAAAGTTGAAAAGATCTGCGTTTCGGTATCTTTACTTTTTACGCCCCCCACTTTTTTTTGCATTTTTTCAGATAAAAATTAGTTAACATAGCATCTTTTATAGTAATTGATAAATAAAACATTACAGAAAACACACTGTTTCATACCGGTCATTTGAAACATTCTCTATATTAGCTTATTTTATATATTAAAAATATAAGAATTGTTGCTTAAAATTATAAATACAATCTAACCAAAGTTAACCGATGTTCAAAGTTAGCGAGGGAAGCGAGCGTAGGTTAAGTTTGTTTAAGTCCGGGGACTCCTGGGGTCCGTGGGTCCCGGGGTGTGGATTAATGAAAAGACCGAGACCCGACTGGTGGTGGTAGTTCCCGGATACGCTTCGGTTCCTGCGCCGTTGGTTTGAGGCTGGCAAAAGGAAAGACCGAGACCCGGTTTCCGGCGGGGGGGGCTGGGAACGGCATAGCTGGGACGGTTTCTTCCGTCGGAGGTTAGAGGCAGGCAATTAAAAGATCCGGTAAGGACACGTCTCCGAGCCGAGTATACTTAATTGAATGTCCGGCTCGGGGATGTAGGGGGAACAAAAAAAATACTATATTTATCATTTCTCTGGAAATACCCGTTGATTTTGAAGAATTCTGCCTCTATTGTACTTTCTTTTTGAAAACGAAGACTCGTCTATTTCTACCATCGTTCCTGGACCACCTTTTTAATAAATGATCAGCACAGACACCTTTCTCGGGTACATTTTCCAATCCGGTATCGTTTAGCTTGACATTAACCTACGCTCGCTTCGCTTTCTAACCTTGACAATACGTTAATATGTTTAAAATGACCGGAATAAAACAGCATGTTAATATGATTTCTCTAATGTTTTATTCGTGACTTATTAAAAAGCGTGCTATATTAAATAATTTTTACGTGAAAACTGCAAAAAGGTGGGGAGCGTAAACGAAAAACCACCCACGTTTACCTTTAAAAGTATAATTCAATAGTTTTCTATCTATGTATTTCGATTTCATTTTTTTTTTTAATACAAGTCAAATCTTTTCATGTTCAATAACATTACTTACGTAGCTTTTATCAGAATCAAATTCCGACTATCTGATTTTAAATTTTGTTAGTTTTCTTCTAAGTTTTTTCCTCCACAGATGGAGGCCTTCATTTTTTTTTTCTTGTCTTCAGTCATTTGATGCAGACTGGTTTGATGCAGCTCTCCAAGATTCCCTATCCAGTGCTAGTCGTTTCATTTCAGTATACCCTCTACATCCTACATCCCTAACAATTTGTTTTACATATTCCAAACGTGGCCTGCCTACACAATTTTTTCCTTCTACCTTTCCTTCCAATATTAAAGCGACTATTCCAGGATGCCTTAGTATGTGGCTTATAAGTCTGTCTCTTCTTTTAACTATATTTTTCCAAATGCTTCTTTCTTCATCTATTTGCCGCAATACCTCTTCATTTGTCACTTTATCCACCCATCTGATTTTTAACATTCCCCTATAGCACCACATTTCAAAAGCTTCTAATCTTTTCTTCTCAGATATTCCGATCGTCCAAGTTTCACTTCCATATAAAGCGACACTGCAAATATACACTTTCAAAAATCTTTTCCTGACATTTAAATTAATTTTTGATGTAAACAAATTATATTTCTTACTGAAGGCTCGTTTCGCTTGTGCTATTCGGCATTTTATATCGTTCCTGCTTCGTCCATCTTTAGTAATTCTACTTCCCAAATAACAAAATTCTTCTACCTCCATAATCTTTTCCCTTCCTATTTTTATATTCATATACATTATTTCTACTACACTTCATTACTTTTGTTTTGTTCTTGTTTATTATCATGCGATAGTTCTTGCGTAGGACTTCATTTATGCCGTTCATTGTTTCTTCTAAATCCTTTTTACTCTCGGCTAGAATTACTATATCATCAGCAAATCGTAGCATCTTTATCTTTTCACCTTGTACTGTTACTCCGAATCTAAATTGTTCTTTAACATCATTAACTGCTAGTTCCATGTAAAGATTAAAAAGTAACGGAGATAGGGAACATCCTTGTCGGAATCCCTTTCTTATTAGGGCTTCTTTCTTATGTTCTTCAATTGTTATTGTTGCTGTTTGGTTCCTGTACATGTTAGCAATTGTTCTTCTATCTCTGTATTTGAACCCTAATTTTTTTTAAATGCTGAAAATTTTATTCCAGTCTACGGCCTTCAAGGAACACGTAAATTTCATTTCGTGTATTTCTTTCTTTTTCTTTCGGAAGTTCTTCATCGGTACTTATGCATTAACTGGCACGTATATTTTAGGTTATGTACACTGTTATTATATATGTTACGGTAAATTCGATTAATCCAGTGAATAATAATTACCAGAGAATTTGATTAATCGCCTCCAATGTTGGAAAATAATCTATTTAATTTGTATATTTAACGTTAATTAGATAAGGTTAACGGTAGGTTATGTTTGGATAGGATATGATAATCTTTTTTTTTTCTTTTTCTGTTTAATCTTCCGAACCACCGTAAGGTATTACTTCGGAAGATGATATGTATGAATGTAAATGAAGTGTTATAATCTTGTACATCCCAACCCCGTAGGCGAAAACACCCGTCTTCTCCTTTTTGTGAAGCTTCCGGTCGCCACCCCCCCCCCCCTTCGTTCATAGCACTGATGAGCTTTAACGGAAGTCGTCTTTCGCCCTCTAACTTTTTACATCTCATTAGTAATAAGCCAGGCCTTGTTGGGATACCAACGATGTAAATGCCTCTGTAGACATTTACATCAGTGATTTTGAAACTCAGCTTTTGCCTTCGCTGCAGACCTCGTCTGGATGTAATCTTCTACAGTCTCTGATCGACCAATCCTGAGATGTTACGATGTTATGAAAAAAAGGGAGGTTATGATAATCTAACGAAACATAATCTACGCTCGGTTCGCTCGCTAACCTCGATAAATTAACAGTAATGATTTGATTTATAAATTCAGTAATTACTGTTTATAGTCAAGTTATTTTAATACGTAAAATACGAGTATAATATGAATTATTATACGTAATTTAAAATATGCATGCCATATGCATAAACTTGGCATAACTTTCCATCCGCCGCTTCTTAATAGATTTACTAAAAATATGTTAAAACTAATATTGAATTTAGTGACTGCTTTCTTTTAAACAAAGGAAATATATTTCATTTTTAAAATGTTATTTTTAACATTTTATAAAATTTACTAATACAGTTTTCGTCCTGATTTTAAATGTCTAATTAACAATATTTTAATAATATTAGCCTCTATTTTTAATCGGTAGATGGCAGCACTGAAGAGACTAATTATAGTACAACTACCGATTTATTAATTTTTTATTCTTGTATTAGCACAAGGAAGTACTGCAATCGCGAAAAATTTTGATTTTCAGATTTCAACGGAAATATCCATTTTGACTAGATTCGGGCGTACTATTATACGTACGTATAACTCAAAAACAATTAGCCGTAGGATGTTGAAATTTTGGTTTTAGAACTTTTGTAACATCTGGTTGTGCAACTCCCCTTTTGATTGCAATCCACTTGACCAAAAGTGTCCAAAAAAGCCCAATATCGAAAAAATCTAGATTGTGGGCTTTTCTTAAGTGCAATAATAAGCCCTCATTGAGACTGTTCAACGATATATCATTAGTGGTACTTATTTTTATTGGTTTCAGAGTTATAGCCAAATAAAATTTTAATTAAAGATATATTTGGATTTTACAAGAGGAAGGAACATCGGTTCGAATCAGACTTCATGTCCTTTTTTTTTTAACTTTTCTTTTGTTTAATTTAAATATATTTATTTATTAATAATTAGTAACCTCTGATTGTAAAAAAAAAACTTTTAAGATAAATAATAAATTCAGTAATAACAATAAAATTTTTTTTTTAGAAATGAAAAAAATTTCAGAAGTTATTAATGTTTGACTAAATATGGATGTTTCACAATTTGAATAGCGTGAAATAAACAAAGAAACAATGCTCATAATTCAGTCAAGAATGATATTTAATAAAACAATGAGTGGACTGTGTAAATAGATTAGAATACGAATTTATACATGTCATAAAAAGACTTGAATGAATGATAATAAGTTACATAAAATAAAACAAATGAGATATAAAATTGTTAATAAAGCCGCTAGACGGGCGAGTTGCTTACACCGCTGATATTGGGCAAGAATTGACTGTTCAGCAGTCTGCGTATGAGGTATATACGCATACGTCACTACTAGAGTGACGTATGAGCGCAAACAATTAATGAAATAAAATTTGATGTACTTTTCATTTTAAAAATCTGATGGTGGACACCACATGACTTCCTTGTACATCTATTACATGTACACATTTTTTTAAAATACGTTCGTACAGATGTCACGCTTAAACTAGTCAAAATAGAATCAGGGATGATCAAAATGGATATTTCCGTTGAAATCTGAAAACAGAAATTCTTCGTGATCACAATGCTTCCTTTACTTCGTACAAGAAAATAAAAATGTGAGTATCTAATGTAATAGGCGTAGAAGGAAGTCATGTGGTGTCCACATCAGATTTTTTTTATTATGTTTTTCGGGAAGAAAGGATCGTGAAACGTTTCGATTTTTAAAACACCCCTACATGGAAAATATTGATCAATTATCATACTTTCCCTTATGTCTTCTATAACAGCTATGTGTATACCTTTTGATTTGTTAATTAAAATCGACTGAATCGAAAGTGTAAAAAAAAATGAATTTTGGACTTTTTCTTAACTGCAGTAATAAGCCTTAGTTGAGAGCTTTTCAACGATATATGTGGTACTAATTTTTATCCGTTCCACGGATAAAACCAAATAAAATTTTAATTAATGAAATATTGGATCTTATAAGGGAAAGGCAAATCGGTTCGAATCAGACTTCATCTTCTTTTTTTTTTAATTTAAGTATATTGATCTATTAATAATTATTAACCTCGTGATTGTAAAAAAAAAATACGATGAATAATAATTAATAAAAAAATATATGAAAAAAATCAGAAGTTATTAATGAAATAAAATTTTATGTACTTTTCATTTTAAAAAAAATATGTATACGTAATTTAATAGGCGTACAAGGAAATCATGTAGTGTCCACATCAGATTTTTTTACTTTAATAATTTTTTTAAAACACCCCTACATGGAAAATATTGATCAATTATCATACTTTCCCTTATGTCTTCTATAACAGCTATGTGTATACCTTTTGATTTGTTAATTAAAATCGACTGAATCGAAAGTGTAAAAAAAAATGAATTTTGGACTTTTTCTTAACTGCAGTAATAAGCCTTAGTTGAGAGCTTTTCAACGATATATGTGGTACTAATTTTTATCCGTTCCACGGATAAAACCAAATAAAATTTTAATTAATGAAATATTGGATCTTATAAGGGAAAGGCAAATCGGTTCGAATCAGACTTCATCTTCTTTTTTTTTTAATTTAAGTATATTGATCTATTAATAATTATTAACCTCGTGATTGTAAAAAAAAAATACGATGAATAATAATTAATAAAAAAATATATGAAAAAAATCAGAAGTTATTAATGAAATAAAATTTTATGTACTTTTCATTTTAAAAAAAATATGTATACGTAATTTAATAGGCGTACAAGGAAATCATGTAGTGTCCACATCAGATTTTTTTACTTTAATAATTTTTTTTTTTTTTTTGTCTTCAGTCATTTGACTGGTTTGATGCAGCTCTCCAAGATTCCCTATCTAGTGCTAGTCGTTTCATTTCAGTATAACCTCTACATCCTACATCCCTAACAATTTGTTTTACATATTCCAAACGTGGCCTGCCTACACAATTTTTTCCTTCTACCTGTCCTTCCAATATCAAAGCGACTATTCCAGGATGCCTTAGTATGTGGCCTATAAGTCTGTCTCTTCTTTTAACTATATTTTTCCAAATGCTTCTTTCTTCATCTATTTGCCGCAACACCTCTTCATTTGTCACTCTATCCACCCATCTGATTTTTAACATTCTCCTATAGCACCACATTTCAAAAGCTTCTAATCTTTTCTTCTCAGATACTCCGATCGTCCAAGTTTCACTTCCATATAAATGAAATTTTGATCTATTATTGAATGTATACGACAACAATATATATACATATATTTTTTTAAATTTTAATTATATTATTTAAATAATAATAAAATGCCACTTTAAAAAGTCGATTAAAGTAATAACCAAAAAAGTAAATTATTAGGTAAAACAATTTACTAAATTATGCGACTCATTGTCATAAATAATTCATTAATAAAAACTGTGATTTTCGTTTTAAATTTTAAAGTGATCTTTTCATACCAATTCAAATTAGGTACTTTTTCGGAATCTCGCAGCCACTCGATTTGCGCTTTTTTAAGTACCTTTAATTACTTTACCTTTGTTATTAATAAGTTGTATATAATTTGTATATCATTAATTAGACGAGATTAGCTAACGAAGCGAGCTAGATTATGTTCGGTTACATCATGTTGATTCCGTGTACGGACGAATCGTACGCATCAAAGTAACCTAACTAAACAACCTACGCTCGCTAACCTTAGTCTAATTAACGGTAGATCTACAAATTACATACAACTAATTAATAAAAAAAGTGATAGACATCTTCACCTTATTTTTCAGATTTTTTTTAGCAGTAAAATTCCGAAAAAATTGATTTTCTGAAATTTCAAAAAATGCCATTAAATAAAAATGTATTAAATAAAAGTGTATTTATTCGATGAAACGGGGAATGGTTGGGGACGCATGCCAGGGAAGGTTTCTGAGTTAGTAAAATACGGGGTTTTCCGAAATTACCCGAACTTTTCCGAATAAATCCTAAAATAATTAAAAATGGTGTAAGTTAGGAGTAGGAGCCTTAATATCATGGACCAATAGAGATATAGTAGTGCAATTTGGTGTATAGATATCCCGTTAAAAATTAAGAAACACGTGTTTCGGAGTTTTCCGAAATTTCCCGAACTTTTCTGAATAACTCCTACTATTACTATGCTTAGATTATGATAAAATGAGATATTTTTAAAAATAATATTGTACTTTTAAAAACTGGAGACTTATAATTGTAAGATAAAGGTAATTTAATATTTTTAAAAATGATAGCGTACTTAATTTAAATCTGTTATTTTGAAAATAACAGAAATTTTGTTAATTTTAAAATAACATTTTAAAATATAAAACTTTCGATAGTTGTGAACATTGCATTCCGACATTTTAATTTTCAACCAATTTCAACACCATTTCTGTGCAGGTATGCCTCCCAAAAAACGAGCGATCGGTCGTTCTGCGTCTCAAGCACGAAAGAAAAAGGCAACACGAGCATCAGAAACAAACAAGCAACGAGAAGTGAGATTGGGAAAAATGGAAACATGGAAAAATCGGAAAAGGTAAAAAGGGAAGAAGGAAGAAGGGATAAAGAGAAAAGGAAAAGAGGAAAAGGGGTTAGGGGGAAAACGGGAAAAGGGAAAGGTTAAATTTTGTGAAGTTCCGTAAAATTCATTTTCTTAATGTTTTATGAAACTTTCAACTGTGTTCGTTTAATTTATATCTATACTCAAATCTAGCAATAGCAAAGCATTGCCGGGTTTGCTAGTCTATTATAAAAGAGAAATCGATTTTGGAAAACGACTTTACAAGAACTAGGGAAAACATGTCACCAAATGCAACAAATTTTACTTCATATAAAAATTAATACCCGATTTTATGATTCCCTTGTAAAGAAAGATTTAAATTAAATTTGTTTAATGTATTAAAAAAAAAAAAAACTAACGAAATGAAAAATCGAGTACTGCCTAATCCAGCTGTCTCTAAGGGCATAAACTTTATACAAAGATTCTATGCACAGAAATAGACCTAATTTGGTGCTTAATAATTAAGCCTTAAGAAATATTTAACAAAACCTGAAAACACAATTATTTCGGGTACCGACCATACCTTCTTGTCGGATCAGCGATAAAAGTTTGTTTCTTCGTAAGTTTACAACTTACGTAAACGAATATTTTTTACGAGTTTTATAAATTTTTATTCATATATTTTGAAAATCTATACAACAAAAACCCTAAAATAATTAAGTTTTTATATCTGCACCTCTAAATCTAAAATTGCAACTATCGTACCGAAATTCAAGTTCCTACAATGCCACCATAAAAAGTTGAAATTTTAATTTTGGTGGTACATACCCCCCACTTCGTTGTCTGATTAAATTCAAAATGTTATGGCATCAATGAATACAAGTAACAGAAATATTACAGAATTTTCAAGTTTCTACGTTTACGCAGCTCGGAGATATTTATCAAAATACAGGCCAACCGTACAGCTACCGCAATGAACATTAAACTACGACGGCTAGTACGGCGATGTCTATTATCCAAACTAAAAACTGATAATTTTCACGCGCAGAAGCAAATTGCTTTCTTGTAAATACAATTTATTATTCTATGTTATTGGATGTTGTGACTGATTATTTTTAAATATTTTATGATTTTGCTGTTACACTATACAATGAGTATAACATTTTAAAATGTTATAAAAATATAGGCCTAATCTCAACAAGTATTATAATTAAGTCAGAAGACAAACGCTAAATAAATTAACTAACATTATAACTGTCTGACATAGTTATAATCAAACGTGATTTTATTTATCGTAAAAATAAACACGGACAAGCGAAGAAGTATTATATAACTCAGGAAATTAGTCGCTTTTTTTAAAATCGCATTAAGATACAATATAGGTATATTGTTTGCTAATGTTTTACTAATTGTTTGCAATTAAATTTCACATAACATATATATTATCGCGTGTTGGCGGTTCTATCAGGATATTGAGAGACTGGTAATTAAAAATGTTTATATAATTACAATCTATTGGTCTAAAACATAAGTAAAACAAGACAAATCAATAATAATGACAATAGTAATAATAATAAGCGGTAATAATAAACAACTCAAAATAATAAATAGAATAATGACAATAATGTATAAATAATGATCGAGTAATCACAACAACAACAACAACAACAACAATAATAATAATAATAATAATAAATGTCAGTAATAATAATAAACAGTGGTTACATATAAAACAGAATTTTAACATTTTTCTAACACAAGTCTTAAAACCTTTAACCGCTAGTCTTGTATCAACAACAATAGTACAACAAAGTTCTTTTACTGCAAATACCTTTGCTGTTCAAAAATAAAACTATCCTAACAATTTACGAATGAAATTTAGTACATTATCTCTTTTACTTATAATCCAACAATAAATTACCTAACCATTTCTTGACTCAGAGGTGAAGGGGAAAATTTGCCACTCACTCAGTTTTCATGTACTATCCACAAAGGATAGTTTAGGATAGGAATTCTCGTTTAGACTGTTTTCGCAGAACTCATATCCCGTAGACTCACATCGTAACGTCTCGCCTAGACTAATTTCGTAGAACTCATATCGACTGGTCTTTCTCAGGGTATTTATATTTCTATCTTCTTTAACTGCCGGACCGGATCCAACTCGAAGCGTGAGAGTGATCGTCCGTCCTCATTTTCATTTTCACATGCACTTCTATTCTAGTCCGGTAACTCTTCTCACGGAACAAACATGTTTAGATGCGTCAGTGGGCAGTATTACAAAAAACGATTGTTAAACCTTGTTACCTTTACTAAAAGGGTTCCTTTTAACCACTTTCTGGATTCCTCCCATTTTTATATTTTCTACTTTTTCTTCTTAATTGGTAGGAATCCGTTATTCAGGTCCGTTATACCGGTCTTTTTACAGTATATATATATATATATATATATATATATATATATACATATATATACTCGTATATAATTACATCACATTAAATTTGAAAATATAATAATATTCAAATTATTGAGATGATTAAAATTTCAAAACATTGTGTTCCCAATCCAGTTTTAACACCACATACATATTACGAAGTTCCATTAGCAATTATGTAATGAAGAAAATGTTACGCTAAAAGGATTGTAGAATGATTCGAATGGCGGCTTTCGCTGCCATGGCACGAAGCATAAAGAATGGTGCGCCACCTGTACATACGTGCATCCTTCCAGAATTTTCAGTGAGTTTTTTTTTTTTTGGGGGGGGGGGGGTTGGTATATCATGAAACATTGAAATCGGAAAAACCTTACATCTAAAATATTGATGGTTTACAATATTTTCTTTTATAGCTATTACCGGGGGAAATAATAACGTAGAAACAGATGAAAGATAATTCATGTCCTTTCTCTTAAAAATATGATCACACTGCAGATCCTTAAGGCATTATATATTTTAATGAAATACATTTGTAACGATCGTTTTGTAAAGTCCGTTATATATTTTCGTCCGTCGGACATTTTTTGCTAGTTTTCAAAGATAATTTCCCGTTTTCTAAGTTATATAAATATACTATTATATGTAAAGTTAGGAGCGCACTCGGTACCATATATCATACGAGGAAATATTTTTAAAAATACACACATACAATATATACAAATGGTAATAGGTATTATATCATTGAAAAAAAGTTAAAGAAAAAGAACAATTTTCAAGTTTCATTTTGAATTATTGAAATATTTGTAAAAGTTTCAGTTTTACTGTAATAAGTTGATACTTAAGTAAAGTAAAGCACTTTTCCACTACTATGTACTATATATATAAAATAGTTCTTCTTATAAAATACGTTACTTTAGTACAGTATAGAAAATTTAGATGTGTGTATATATATATATATATATATATATATAAAATGTAGTATTTATTTATTTACCAAATCCAGCTACCCTGCATTATGTTGGTAACACTGTGAAAAGTTTTTCAATAGTTACTTTTTAAACTTTATACAAGAAACTTTTATATTTATCAGAAAACAACTAAAATAAAAGGGAACAAAAACCTTTAAAAGTGTGATCTACATTTTAGGTTTTATTTATTCCATTTTTAATGATTTTATATCATGTAAATTGATAGATTATGATTTTTCGTTTTATTTTTTTGCCTAAAAATTAAAACATTTTTTTTCTTTTTGACATTATTAAAATAATTCATTTAATAAAATACATCATTCCTTTATTATATTTTTACATAACTGCCCAAAAAGGAGTGTAATGTATTTAAGGTGTATATATGTATGTTTGTTCCACCGTAGCAGGTCCACGATTGAAACGATTTAGATGTACGACCCCGATTTGTAATCCTTACAACGCGGATTGTCGGAACGGAACGGAACGTAAAAGTGGCAGGAGTATCACAATTCTCCCTTCGAATCGCAGAGCCTGGACAGTGTACCTTGCTGCTGTATGATTCTGTAATCGGGCGTGTTTCAAGGTTTATTATTAGTGTCGGTTATAAGTTTTAATTTTTGTTATATTTATGGACGGATTTGTGATTAGCGTTCCTATCCGTGTTGGATCAGCGTTCTCAACCCATTACTGGGTCCGACCGCGGGAGACTAGGCTTTTGAACCTGGTGCTCCCGACGTAATTCCCCTTCAGACCGTCTGCTGAAGTCCTTTCGGTGCTAGCACTTCATAGGCTAGCAGGAATACGCCACAACGGGGCCCTAGTTGTTTGGAGGGAGCAATGCGCCCCCTTCTCCGGAGGGAGTCGCAATTGCTGATTTAATTAATTGTAAGCTGTGGATAAAGGTAAAAGATCTTCTTCTTCGGTGGCTGCTCTTCGCGTGCTTCTCTGCTGGGCTTGCGGATTGTCATAGGCTATAAATATATATATATTGTGTTTAAATAGATTAAAAAAATATATAAATATAAAAATCGTCACTCTCTCTTCAATTATCTTCAATCGTCGCTCTTTAATTATCATATATTAAAGAGCAATTTTTATTGGAATTCGTGTTTTTTAATATTTAATCCTTGTTTACCAAAGTTTTATTTTTAATATACTTTTATAACAGTCTTACTTGAAGAACCAAAGTAAAAGTATGAAGAATAAATTAAGAGTAACCACAGTATGCTAAATTAAGAGTAAATAGTACGCTAATAAAAGGAAACTGTAAAGTTATAGAACGATTGAAGTATCAATACAGTGGACACAGTCCCTTTTCCATTAAAAGAAGTAAACATGAAATGTTTTTCATCAGTTTAATATTTTATACGTAAAATTCACTTTTAAATCGCATACGTGAGTGCTCATTGTCTGCACGCGGTATTATTAGTCGCCAAAATTTTTCTGACATTTTAGAGGAATTACAACGGATTAATATCTATGTTATAGTATATTCTCCTAACGAGCTACTATTTATCAAATTTACCGATTATAATGAAAATTTATCGAGATATTTCCTGGAGCGGTTCCGAAGTAATTTCTTACTACAAGAAATACAGAGGTGATCCACCGGGTTGGTCTAGTGGTGAACGCTAAACCGAAGCGTTCACCACGCTTTGGCTGCGTGGCCCTTCAGTTTACAAGTGGTGGCGCTTTGCCACCACTTGTAAACCGAATTAGCTAATTAGTGGAAAAATCAGCTAATTCGGAAGTCGAGAATTCTAGCGTTCAAGTCCTAGTAAAATCAGTTATTTTTACACGGATTTGAATACTAGATCGTGGATACGGGTGTTCTTTGGTGGTTGGGTTTCAATTAATCACACATCTCAGGAATGGTCGAACTGAGAATATACAAGGCTTCACTTCATTTACACTCATACATATCATCATCATTCATCCTCTGAAGTATTATCTGAAAGGTAATTACCGGAAGCTGAACAGGAAAAAGAAAAAAGAAATACAAAGGTGAAATGATAGGTGAAAAAAAAATCTGACGACACAGTTGTAGGACTTTCCCGTCAGATGGCTAAAACCGCGTTCCGGGAATGTCCTACAACTGTGGGTTGTTTCTCATGCACGGCTTACACACAGAACTTAATTTAAAAAAGTTATCGCTTTATTTAAATATAATATTTTTTCCTTAATTTAATACAACGATTCTAACTAAAAAGTGAGGGCGCATACCGTATTTAATTTAATTCGCGTGAGTGTGGCGGTACAAGCCGCGACGGTCGGCACTAACTAAAATAACGTAATTTCACAAATTACATGGAATAAATTTCGCTTTAACGGTTGGCAGACCGGTGTAGTCGCAACGTTTTACGTACAAGGTACCGGGTCGACCGAGTTCCAGACCCGGCCAGACCGAGTTACCATTTTACGTTTTAAATATTATTCATTTATTTAATTCTATCGCTCACCTGTGACGTCACAAAATAGCAATAATTTGAGAATTGTTTGGGGCGGGGGTGCGATTTTGCAAAACCTTTTTTGCAGATATTGTTATTTTTTAAACGTTAACAAATGCGCCTACAAATATTATGATGTTAATTAGGCGCAATCTCGAGATATTGAGGGTGACCTTGCTCTATAGTCTCACCCCTTTGACCCCACTTACAAGCGCCTACGCAGTGTCGGGCTCGCTAACAGGTTCCACAAAGTGTTAAAAGTGCGTATGCATACCTGCGCACTACCGACTAATCCTCCACCCTTGGCTCCCCACCCTTCCGGAAGCACTTCATCAAGAAGGGGAATACGCCCTCACACACATTCATACAACCCAACCCCGTTGGGGAAGACACCCATTTGTGATGTCACTGGTCGCCACACTTCCCCCTCCGTTCCGAGCCCGAAGGTGCTTTACCGATGGTCTAACTAACATGATTATACATCTCACAGTCATCAGCCAGGCCTCGGTCGGGGTACTACCGATGTAAATGCCTCGGCAGACATTTACATCAGTAAAATACAAATCAAATTTTGCCTTTACGTGCAACCTGAAACCGTTGCTGTCGTAGACCATCTGTTTCGTCTCGCATCCTGAACCCCATAAGTGAAAACACCCGCCTTGTGACGATCCTGAACGCCACACCACTCTATCTCTGTTCCTAGCCCTGACGGGCTTCACCGTAGGTCGTTTTTTAGACACTCAAAATTTGATACACAACACAGTCATCGGTTTGGCCTCGTGTCAGGATGTCACCGATGGAAACGCATTGGTAGACATTTCCATCAGTGTATTTTCAACTGTTTTGTCTGCTCGCAAAAGGTTTGTTTTCTTCGCTTTCGTTTGAATTTGACCGATAGATTTAAGCTTCCTGTTAGGCATCGTAAAATCACTTTACGCTAAAGTTTATATACTTCCCGACCTTAATATTTTTCGAAATTTCAATAAACACTATGATTTGAATTTACTCACTGTAAAGAAACTTAAGTTTTATATTTCGCACTTCGATCGTAACTTACGCACTTTAAAGTTCAAACTGAAGAAAATAACATCTCGTGTCTCCTTTTACATTATTAAAGAACTATCGAGATCCTCTCTATAGCAAGAACGCTCCACAATGTTCAAGAAACATTTAGAAAATTCCAAATCGGTCTAGAAGTTTCTGTTATAAAATGTTCTATATTGTGGTAGAATAAACTAGAACGCTCCAAAATGTTGTAGAAAGTTTTAGGAAGTTCTAAAAATTTCCAAAATGTAATAATGTTATTCGAAAATAATAGTAATACCGTAATAATGTTCTGACTTTTCCAGCAGCGGTTGCGGTAGGGGATGATGTCTAAACACCCATAGTATTTTCCTCAGTTAATTGGAAGAACTGTTACTTAACAGTTCTTCCAATTTTGGTTGAAATCTGTTCAGCGGATTAGGAAGAATTTTGTAACAAACGTTTATACATTTATAAGATGGCTTTTATTTATATTATAAACATAATATTATTTAAAATTTAATATATACATATATACACTATTATAGTATGAATCAACTTTTATAAACGTGTAAGATAATTACGAAAAATCAACCAGGATTCTCAATGTAAACCTTTCGTAATTTTTTTTTATGTCTATTGAATATACACATCTAGTAACAGGTGACATAAATTGATAATTAAATTATTTATTCTTACAGAAGTTCCTCTGATGGTCATATGATAAGTTTTTCCACATAAATCTTTTTTAATTACTTTTTTTTATAATAAAGATACACGACCCTTAATGTCAATTTAATAGAATATATAAATTTACACTTTTAAAGCTATTGTGAAATATGTTGAGTTCTTTTTACTTCCTTGTACGAAGTAAAGGAAGTATTGTGATCGCGAAAAATTTCGGTTTTCAGATTTCAACGGATATATCCATTTTGACCATCCCTGAATCCATTTTGATTAGTTTCGGCGTGACGTCTGTACGTGACTTATGTATGTACGTCTCTCGCATAATTAAAACCGATTAACCGGAGGATGTTAAAATTTTGGATTTAGTACTGTTGTAACATCTCGTTGTGCACTTCCCTTTTTTGATTGCAATCGAAATTAAAATTTTAAATTATGAAATGTTTGGATCTTACGAGAGGAAGGCACATAGGTTCAAATTCGACTTCATCTACTTTTCTTTTTTTTTTAATTTTTGTTTAATTTAATTATATAGATTTATTAACAATTATTAACCTCTGATTTCACAGAGGTTTATGGTAAAAAAAATTTACCATAAATTAATGATTCAATAATAGCAATAAAAAAAAAATGATAAATATCAAAAGTTATTTATGAAATAAAATTTTGTGTCCTTTTAAAAATGTGTAAATATAATTTAATAGGCGTACAAAGAAGTCATGTGGTGTACACATCATATATTTTTTACATACGCCTAGCCGTAAATAAAACGATGTCAATTTATAACAATATTATTGTTTAAAAAACCACTCAATTTTGTTTTTTCCCTAAATGATATAATGTTATCATCAGTCAAATTCTTATTTTGACACTATATTTGCCAGTAAATCAGATGAAAGAAACAAAAACTAAGATATATATATATATATATCCTATCCATTAAATATATATATATATATTCACTAACATTTATTTAACAGGAGATATTTCTCTGCAAAATAATACAGGTTTTATTTTTCGTAAAAATCTGTTTTTTATATATATATATAATGTCGATATATATATAATATCGACATATATGTTTATTATATAATATCTTGCTTCAATAAAAATTATAATAATAAGTCTAGGATGAAAGACACATACTTTGTAAATATATACCGTATCTTGAAAAAAGTTATACCTCGGTCAATTTTTTTTTTTTTTTTTTTTTTGTTTGGAACGGTAATAATAAAAAAAAAGCCGGAGAAAGTTACACAAACTATGACTTGCGAGGGGCCTCCCCTCGATAAAGAAAATTATGTGGAACACTAGAGTATATGTAAGTACGAGGAATGTTAAAGAAAACAACCGAACAGTTTTAATTACGCACCAAAGTAGACATTTAGTGACGTGCGGTCATTGCGGCAGCATTGAATTCCGCATAACCTTCTCTATAACTACATGTTCTTGGAATGTTGACACCTCGTTTAGCATTCCCGTTATTGTTATTTGAGTGCAACCTGGTTAAGTGTTAGTAGTGATTTTTGTAACGTGCGATTTTCTGGTGTGATATAAACGTAAAGTTATGTAGACGTAAAGTTTTGCGTGAAACTGGTAAAAACTTTCACAGAAACGTTTCAACTTTTGAAAAAATTTTACGAATATGATGCTCTGGGTCGTCGAAATGTTACAAATGGTTTTCACAATTTAAAAGCGGTCGTCAGTCGATCGAAGATGACTCTCGACCAGGAAGGCCTTCGACTTCCGATGACACCCGCCTTCAAATAATCGACGATCTGGTGCGTGCAAATCGCCGATCGACCCTCGGAGAACTCGTAGAAGATGTTAGCATCTCGATCGAATCGTACCGCGCTACATTTTCACCAAAAAATTGAGCGCGCATCGAGTCGCAACAAAATGTGTTCCTCGTTTGACTACCGAACAGCAGAAAGAACATCGAACGGACGTCTGTCGGCGACTTTTTAAACGACCCGATAACGATGAAACATTCACGCAACAAATCGTAACGGGAAACGAAAGCCGGATTTACGACTACAACATCGAGACAGAATCAATCGTCACTATGGATCGGAAAAAGATCTCCACGCCCCGTTAAACAACAGCGGTCTCGATCCGATGTCAAAGTGATGCTGTCTATTTTTTTCAATTTTAGTGTAATCGTGCGTTTCGAGTTCTTGCCTTGAAATGAAACAGGTTACCCCGCGTACTATTGAGGCGTTTTATACAACGGTTACGTGAAAAATTCCGCGAAAAGAGGCCGGAGTTGTCGCGAGATAACTCACTATTCGTTCACCGCGACGATGGGTCCGCCCAGTCGGCTTTGTCGATTTGTCAGACTAAAAATCTGACGACTATCTTCCCTCGGCCTCCCTTCTCGCCAGACCTGGCTCCTTGCGATTTTTTCTTATTTCTGAAATCAAAATCGACGATGAAAGGACGCTTTTTTCACACTATTGATGACATTAAAGCAAATTTGTCACGGATCATAAAAGCATTAACGTTTGTTATTATTTGTAAATATCTCCAATTTTTAAAATAGAAAATTTTAAAAACTATTTGAAAGATTATTATTCTTTTTTACTTCCTTGTACGACGTAAATGAAGTATTGTGATCGCGACAAATTTCGATTTCATATTTCAATGGAAATATCCATTTTGACCATTCCTGAATCCATTTTGACTTGTTTCGGCATGACGTCTGTATGTACGCATATATCTCGCTCAACTCAAAAACCATTAGCTGTAAAATGTTGAAATTTTGGATTTAGTACTGTTGTAACATCTAGTTGTGCACCTCCCCTTTTGATTGCAATCGACTGAACCAAAAGTGTCCAAAAAAGCTCAAAATCCAAAAGAATTTGAATTTTGGAGTAATAAGCCTTCATTGAGACCTTTCCAACGATATATCATAAGTAGTATTTATTTTCATCGGTTCCAGAGTTACGTCCAAATAAATTTTAATTAATGAAATATCCTTAGCTTATAACACATCGGTTCAAATCAGACTTCATTTGCTTTTTTTTCAACTTTTTCTCTTTTAATTTATATATATTGATTTATATTAATAATAATTAACCTCTGATTGTAAAAAAAAAAACTTTTACGATGAATAATAATTCAACAATAACAATAAAAAATAATATATCACATCAGAAGGTATTAGTGAAATAAAATTTGATGTACTTTTCATTAAAAAAAAAATGTGTATATGTAATTTAATAGGCGTACAAGGAAGTCATGTGATGTCCACATCAGATTTTTTAATTTGATCCTGAATAATTAAAAAATCTATATTTTTATGTAAAATATGAGTAAATCGGAAACAAGAAATGTCGTTCATTTAAATAAAAACAATTATTTGAAAATTGTAAATCGTGAAAAAGCTGCGCCATCTGGTTAAAAATAAAAAAAATAAAAGGGAAATAACCCGAACAAAAAAACAAGAAGTGTTCTAGGCTTCCTAGAATTTAAATCGTTATTATTTTAAATTCTAATTGATTCGTAAAATTTTGTTGAATTTTTAACTTCAACTAGTTGAAATTTATAAAATAATTTTAAATGACTGTTTATTTGATTTACACCTTATAGTCATAAAGTGTATGTAACCTTTATACAATCAAATACTGTATATTTAAGTTTAGAAATTCCTTTTTTAATTCCTCCTGGATTTACAATCAAAATAACTTTTGCTTATTTTTCTTAATGATTCCCTCTGGAACGACTATTTCAACTGTATACCTATTCCGGAAACGGTTGAATAACTGATGAGGATGTTAGTAAGGGATTTACCGTTTAAATATTTAGATCCGTTTACGTCTCTCTTTTATCCCATAAGGAATAAATGAAAAAAAATCTCTTACAACCTAAAGCGATTATACATCTCGTATTTGAAGTTTCTACCTTTTCCCGTCTGAATACGGAAAGGTTAATAAAGTGCGATCTTACGTAGTAAAGTTGTAGGATGTCAATTTTTCATACGGAAAGTCCCGGGTTGGAATCCGGGTCAATCATGATATTATGTATATGCTACAAAAGCTTCATTACAATAACACGTAGCTTACATATTTACGTGCTTAATTTAATAAAACCAAACGTGGTTTTTTTTAAGTATATTTAATTCTTAAAAGGATTGCATAATGTAAATCTGTGCAACATTTTTAATACTAATATTAATAATATATAGCATAAAATTTGATTTTAATAGAAGCGGTAAAATCAGGAGCAAAATAATTTCCTCCCATCTAAATTGCTTTCTATTTATAAATTTATGCATCGACAACTCATTCGAATAATTTCCGTTTTAATTAGATTGTTTGAAAACGTATTTAAAAAATAGTTGTTAATAACGGAAATTATCAGTTTTTTAAAAGTAGACAAAAAAAATTCGCTATGGGTTCCAAAATTTTCCCGGCTTCGCCATCGACAGATTTTTGTTTCTAATATACGCCATTGGAGTTTTAAAAGTGCTGATAACACAGTTGTCAAAAACGACTTAATCGAACCGGAACATAAAATAATTACGAAGAACATTTTCTTTTATCAGTTCCGTATAAATGTTTATCAATAATCCTACTTAATAGAGTAAAAAAAAACTCTACTTGAAAATTTAGAAGAATATCAAAAAAGATTTGAAAAAAGTAGATCCTACGCGGAAGAAACCTTCAATTTGAAAAGTATAATTAAATATAAAACGATTTAGATAAATAAAAATACATTACTGTAATTTTATTTGTGGATTTTAAAAAAAAACCTTATGATTCGATAGACAGGAACGTATTTTATTTAATGACCTAAAACATGAAAATTAATTCTAGTACTAGGACTGATATAACTATGGACCAAATATCCGAATCGATTCCGAATAAAATGGGAGTCAGACAAGAAGGCGGACTATCGCAAATTCTTTTTGATATGGTTTTAGAAAAAATAATTAGACTTTGGAATATTGAATTAGAATAATTAGGAAACCATATCGCAATTCTAGGAACGAAAAAAAGGAATACAAATAAATCTCATTCGCGGATCATTCTTCTGTTGGAATAAAGAAAAAGCGAATTAATAATATTTATAGCAAAAATTAATAATTCACGAAAAACATAAACATCCGTCTCAGTAATTGAACTCAAACTACGGAAAAATAAATTTAAAAAATGGAAAAATTTTAATATTTAGGACAGATAATCCGATGACTTAGAAAAATGGCTTTCCGTGAAGAAAAGGGAAAAGGAAGAAAGCGTACAAAATAACTGAAGGAACCTACAATAAAAGAAATGCTTTCCGTAAACTGAAAAAGTAAGGCATTATTAAAGTAATTAAATCTTAATTAACATTTACAAAGTAAATATTTACGCCACGGAATGTTTAAATCTCAACGGTAAAGACAAGTAGAAACATTTGAAAAATGAGAAAGAATTTAAGAACATTTTTATAACGTACAAAAGAGAACGAAATCTGAAGAATGAAAAGTAATTCAGAAATATATATATAGCAGTTAATTATGTTAAAGAACACTTTAGATTCGGAGTAACAAGGTGAAACGATAAAGATACTACGATTTGCAGATGATATAGTAATTCTAGCTGAGAGTAAAAAGCATTTAGAAGAAATAATGAATGGCATGGATGAAGTCCTACGCAAGAACTACCGCATGAAAATAAACAAACACAAAACAGAATATGGTAATTGTCAACAATGACCAAAACGATTTGGTAAAAGTCCGAATTAAATGTGTTTTCAAAATTTTTTCGGACTTTTACTAAGTAACTTGGTAAATGTTAGAATTTACCGGTAAAACATAAGATTTACCAGTATTCAGGGTTTTACCGTAACACATATATATATACAGGTTGTCCCATATAAAACGCAACCCATCAATCACTCATCCATGAATTTCAAAATCAAGCTTACTCCCCTACTCGTTACTGAAATGGACTCGTCCAACAACTGAACATTGCGGCGACGCAGTAGAACACTATCGATAGTAACAACAATGCAATCGTAACGTTCAGTGTATTGCTAGGGAGAAGATGGTGTTTACGCCAGATGAACGTGTTTTCATTGTCGAGTCGTACTTCAGTACGAAATCAGCGGTTGCAGTGCAAGATTTGTTTCGCCATAAGTACCCAGATAAACCAGCTCCTAACAAAACATCAGTATTAAGGTTAGTCGCAAAATTTAGAGAGACCGGTTCTGTTAATAACGAGGAACACAAAAAATCTGCGTCAGTTTTAAATACAGATACAGTCGCTGAAATTAAAGACCGATTACTCGCCTCGCCATATAAATCGATCAGACGTTTGTCTGCTGAAATTAATTTGTCTAAATCGACTATTCATCGTGCGACCAAACGATTACAATTACGACCTTATCGCATTCAAACGGTTCATCGACTTCATGAACCCGACAAAGAAAAACGGCTACAATATTGTCAACGGTTCCGTCGATTTCTGCGTGAGGGAATTAATGTTATGGATTCGTTATTTTTCCCAGATGAAGCACGGTTTCATTCGGATGGCAACGTAAACAGCCAAAACAGTAGAATTTGGAGCGCTGAAAATCCCTACGTTTATCACGAAAAACAATTACACCCGCTGAAGACGGGCGTGTGGTGCGCGATATCGCGGAAGAAAATAATCGGTCCTATTTTTTTCGAGTACACCATTAATGCAGAACAATATCAGGATATTTTATTTCGGTTCATCGCACTCTTGGAAGAGGAAGACAGACACTGCTGGCTACAACATGACGGTGCGACATCGCACTACGCAGGTTCAACTTCTGATTTCGTCGAGTAATTCTTTGGTAATCGTGTTATCGTTCGAGGCTTGTGGCCACCAAGATCTCCAGATTTGACTGCGGCGGATTTTTTTCTACGAGGTTACCTCAAAGAAAAAGCCTACGGCAACAAACCACGAACACTTGAACGATTGAAAGTCAATATTGAACAAGCTGTATTAAATATCCAGCCACAAACTTTGAAAAAAGTTGCAAGAAACGCTGTAAAAAGAATTGAAGCTTGTATTCAAGAATATGGCGGCCACTTCCGACATTTACTCTAAATGTAAGGTAATGGATGGTAATAATAAAAATTACATTTACATTTACACATGCCTTTTTATTATTTCAATACCTACCAATATAAGGTTGGGTTGCGTTTTATATTGGACACTCTGTGTATATGTATATATATATATATATATATATATATATATATATATATATATATATATACATATACGCATAAATTAAAATTTTTAATTTAATAAACATTGGTCTACATAAATCAGATTTATAGCACAATTTTTCCCTTCTACCTGTCCCTCCAACATTAAAGCGACTATTCCAGGATGCCTTAAAATGTGACCTATTTTATTAAAAATAGTTAGTTTATTATAAAATAATTTTTTTTTATTATAAAATTTTAATTTATATTAAACAATACGCAAACTATAATATATTTTACTTTATTTTGTCATTGCAATTATTATTGTTAACTTTTTCTTGTGAGCGTCCCTATAGAAGTTAGATAAACCCACATAAATTCTTTAAAATTAAAAAGTATCCGATACTAGACTTTTAAAGATTAAAAAAAAAAGTAATGAATTGATTTTTCATAGCTTACTAAATCAAGCCAAAAATACTCATCAGCAATCGTAAAAGTACGATTAACCGTACAAATAGTGACATATTTCCTAATTCATAATTACGGATTAACCCTATAACTTACATCATTACTTTCAAAGAAAGTAGCTAGTTAATAATATTATTTAATTATTTTGAACTTTTTTATTATGAAATAATATTTCGATTCTTTAGAAAAAATTATATTTTATCGATTGATATCCCCGTATTTTCATTTTTATTTGAAAACATATCACATCGATACCGTAAGTCTTTTTAATTTTTATCATATTTTTAAAATGAGTTTCGCCATAAATAACTTCGTCGTAATTTCGGAATAATAGTAGCGTCTTCACCGGGAAGGTCCCGTGTTTGAATCCCGGTCATTGTTCACACGGTACAATATCTATATATTTCAAATTTCAATGCGCTTATTTTGAATTTACTCTTTAATTTAACGTTTAATAAATTTTTAAATAAATACAATTGTTGCAAAATACGATTTTATAAGTTTTAGGCCAATAATTTTTGAAATGTCGTTATTTAATTTTCTAAATAATAAAAGTATGTATGTTAAAAGAGACATAATATTGTACCGATCAGTAATATTAAAAATGTTGGTTCAAGTCGAAAGAAAGTTAAGTAACATCGGTTATAACTGATAAATGGAGTGGTGATCGATACTGCTTTAGTGCTTTTGATACCCTTTAGTACTTGATCTTTGGAAGGACATCCAGCTGTTAAAAAAAAAAGTTACAGGAATAAGCTTGTTATAAAGTTTATATAATATATAATTTCGGTTAAACAGAATTCCGGTTTAACTGGATTTGTTTAACGTACTACAAAATTTGTTTGTTCACACTAGAATTTTTGACACGATAAAGAACGGTTAAAAACCAAAATAACCTGCACGTTACTACTTCAGGAGGACTTTTTATTATAACCTACAACTTAAATTAAAAACCAATTATTCGATTACATTAGAAAAATGAAACTTACCTTCATCGCCTAAACCTGGATTTCTTTCAACCACATATAATTAACTAATAAATATGACACAAAAAAAGTGAATTTCTTTTTAATAAAATAAACAACGAAGCGAGATTTAATAATTAAAAAACACACAAAAACAGATACTGTGAAATTTTTCATTCGCAAAAGAGAAGTCACATAACAGACTTAGCCGAATAAATATATTTGCTGTCGAATAAAAATATAGCCGAATACACGCCGTTATAAAACGATGTAATAATAACAAAACAAATATTGTTAGAGTTAAGATAGTCACAGATGTGTTTAATATTAAAACAAAACATAATTATAAATTTAAAAAATAAACACTTCGATAAACGATACACTAAATAAACACAAAAATATATCGATTAAAATAACACTATGTTAATTTAATTAACGTTTAAGTCGATAATTAATATGACAGATGTGAATTCGTATCGTAAATACATCGACCGAAAAGCCAATGTTTATCGCGTAAAGTCCACGCTCTGACTGAATAGTACAGCTTATGTGTCGGTTTGTCGATGCAGAGTGGGACAGAGATAGAAAAGACCCGTCTTGTATAGTCGGGAGAACGGATGGTGTGTATTCGCTCGGGCGGCCGTCGACTCCGTTCCACACCGCTATAGCTATACGGCAACGGCGCGGCGCTTTCCAAAAAGGCGAAACTAACCGAACCCACTCTACACGATAAGCGTTTCGAATGAAATATCATTCGTACGATAGGGAGCCCGTTTCTCCTCTTATCGTCGGGTTATTTCCCCCACTATTCGTATAGCTCCCGTTAATAGGAATGTATTAGTTTGTGAGATGATTATAAAATGCTCCTTATAAAATGAACGGTTTACTTTGTGGGACGGCTACAGATTATATATAACTAATTTATCTACACGTATATCGTATTATACTTTCGTTTATTATTTAAAAAAAATACTTAAAAAATAAGAATTTATTAATTGGGCATAATTTATATTTATAATTAATGATTCCATACGTAAAAGTAATCTATAATGCGTATATAAATCGGATTTTTTGTTTTATTAATAAATAGAAATTCTGATGAAATATTTTTATTTTACCGTTAAGCATCGTGTATGGATGCTCTATGAATCTTTAGTCACGACACGTGCTAAAAGCTGCTACAGAAAATATAGTCATCACTGAACGTGATGTAAACTGTTAAGATTATTGGATTATAGGCCAGCTCCTTTCCTACTTTGGCATACTTTTTACTTTCCCGTCTAGGTAGCGCTATACAATAGCTACAGCTCTAGAAAGGAAAGTATTATAATCGGTCCGATTTGGGTATATGCGGTTTTTACCTGATATCGACGTTTTCACACCTAAGAAATCGAAAAAACCGGTTGAAAATTTTTCGGTATTCCCTCTAAATCACCTTATATCTCAAGAGCTACTGGACCGATTTTGACCAAACTCTGCCAGATTACTTCTATATATGAAGGATTGATGCCATTAAATTTTCAACTTAAAAGGTCAATGGGATGAGGGTGTAAAGCAAGGTCACCCTCAGTATCGCGAGATTTTACCTAATGAACGACATATTTTTCTTAGGCGTATTTGTTAACGATTAAAAAATAACAAATAAGATTTTTTCCAAAATTGCACCCAACCCAAAAATGCTCTAAACTACTGCTATGTTGCCAGATCACAGGTGAGCGGTAGAATTAAATAAATTAATAATATTTCTTTTTTTCGCCCCTCGCGGGCCGGACCCACAGTTAAGTATAACACAGCCCGGGAGGGTGTCCATTTCTTTAATAAGCCTCCCCGTCCCGGCTGTACGTCCGGCAGGATCGGTCGGCTCGCCGGTAGGATCTTGTCTTTTTCCTGTTTTACTCTGCCTCTAACTTCTGGAGCGGAGTTACCAGGCCCGACTATGTCTTCCCTTTCCTTTTAATGGGAGTAGTGTAGCGACCAGACACGCTCGAGGCGGGGTCTTCTCCCCTCGGGGGGGGGGAATCGAAATATTCCTTTTAAGGGCTAAGACCCGGGGGGTGACCGGAAGCGTCACAAGGCGGGTATCCTCCCCTACGGGGTTGGGAGGTTCCCCCACTCCAGAAGCCGGGTCTTTATGCCTTCGCCTCTAGAGGAGACACCCCAGGAGGGGACATACTCGCCGGGACTTTTAGTGCTCGGGAGCTCTGAAGTTCCCGTGCTTCATAGCCACTGTCCACCCGTGCAAGCACCGGTGAACAGCAGCTCTACAAGGGACTGTCCGTCATCCCCCTAGCTTCCCTCTCTTTTACCCGTATCGTATTTGTTTTGAATCCTGTTATTATGCCATACTTCCGCTCTCGTGAAGCATCTTCTGCACCACGTTATCAGCGTCGAACATGCTTATCGCCTCAACACAACCTCACCGGTCAGTCTCCCATCTCCTGTACTCGGACACTACATCCTCGGGTTGTCCAATTCTCCACAATACGGACAATCATCATCGTCTTCAACCCTTCGCCTTCCGCAAAGATACACTCGGAATCCACCGTGGCCGGTCAGAAACCGGGAAAGCTAAAAATTCAGCTCCCCAAATACCCTCCCGACCAACAGTCCAAGTTCCTTAATCAACCGGTGTGTCCACCGCCCTTTAGTCGACCCATTCCACCGGTTTGCCATTTCCCGAGCATGTATTCCCACGCAGTGTTTCCGGTTGACTAGGTACCTGGTGCGTAAAGCCTCGTGACTACACCGGTCTGCCGACCGTACGAGCGAAATTTGTTCCATGTAAGTTGTGAAATTACATTAGTTTATTTAGTGCTGACCGTCGCCGCTAATACCGCCACACTTGCACGAATTAAACACGGTATATGCTCGCGCGCTTTTTAGTTAGAATCATTGAATTAAATAAACGAAAAATATATATTTAAATAAAATTATAAATATTGTAATTAATTATTAATATTGTATATATTATTTATTGAGTGTGTAAGCCGTGCATCAGAAAAAAGCCGCGTGACGGTAAAGTCCTGCAACTGTGTTGTCTCTCTCGAGCAGCTCTCGGAATGGCTCTTGGCTATGTCCGGAAACTGGCATAATTTTGCAATATTTGCAAGAGCAGTCCTCAGAATAAAAGAAGATGATGCAAGACGACTGGGATACTCAGAGTTTTAGTTTATAGCAGGGCTGGGCGGGCAGCCCCGTTCCTGAGGGCTCACATGCCCTGGTGTGTGGGTTCCCGTGATGGAGCGGGGACTCCTATGGTCCATTAGGTGTGAATGAAAAGACCGAGACACGGCCGGCGGTGTGGGTTCCCGGATACGCTTCGGTTCCTGCACCGTCGGTTTGAGGCTGGCAAAAAGAAAGACCGATACCCGGTCTCCGGCGGGGGGACTGGGAACGGCATAGCCGAGCTTGGTTTCTTCCGTCGGAGATTAGAGGCAGGTAATTAAAAGATCCGGAAAGGGACACGTCCCCAAGTCGAGTATACGTAATTGGATGTCCGGCTCGGGGATTATTTTTAATATTATTATTTGATAATAGTTTACAGTAGGAAAATTGTAAACAATCAAAAGATTATCTATTCGTCCGGATTTTTATATTTCTTAAAAATGTTTAAATCTTTGGATCAATTCTAAGGTAAAATTTGTTTTATGAAATTGTGTTGCCATATTTAGATTGGTCTAAATATTTTTTTATTTAATTTTTTATCATCGTCATCATTTCAGCCGCTGTCTATCCACTGCTGGATAAAGACCTATTCAGTACGTTTCCAATTAATACGGTCTTCGTGCGATCTTCTGCCAATTCGGTCCTATGTACTTGATAATAACATCAATCAAACGAGCCTTTGATAATTTTCGCGGGTGTTTAACGTCTAGTGGTATCAGTTCAAGTGTTAATTTAGTTCATCTACCATGAATTCTTCTTCTTACATGGCCTGCCTGTCGCCATTTTAATTCTTTAATTTTCACGATGATATCATGTTCTTTTGCCATAAGTTTATTTAAGTACGTAAAAATTAAGGGCGAGGTGATATGTATGTAAAAGAAATTTGCTGATAAGCAGTTTTCATTTTATTAAAAAATTATATCTCCCCCGAACTATTATATCCCCTATAACTATATTATTTCCCCCCCTAAATTAACATATTTTTAATTTTCGACTATTTTTTCTCAACTGTATAGTTTTATACAATATATTATAAAAATAAAAATTTGCTAATCAGGTCAAATTTTGCAGATCTTTACGTTTCATGATCCCCTCTAACAAAAAACAACCAAATTAGCAATGCAAAATTCCGAATCGATATATCTATTTACGTCATGTGTAATTATGTTGGCCTGTTTTTTGCTGGACTGGATCTCCAAATCGGATGGTTAGATTCGGATTAAATTAGGCACAATGATTTTTGTAAATACAGGACATTTGTATCATTTAATTTTGGTCATGGTCAGCTAAAAAGGCAGGAAACTTTAATTAAGGGGTAAATTTGATCCGATTACCCAATTGAGGGGTTTTATAAGAAGTTTGACCTGATAAAATGAATAAAATAGATCCAATTATTGTATCTAGTAATTTTTGAGAAAATTGTAGCAAAACAAAAATTGTTGATGTAAAACAAAATTTTGTTTAGGTTTGAGATAGTTTTGAGATACAATAAGGAGGAGTGTCATGTTGAAAAATCATTTCTCGTCCCATTAGTAATGTAACGATTTTTAAAAGAAGGTAACAAATTATTTCTTCCAAGAAATTTAAGTACACATTCTCCTTTAAGATGATTATTAAAAATAAATTGTCCGACCATAGGGTCCTCAATAATACCACACCGAACGAAAGTCAATATAAAATCTGGTTAAGATTCCATGTTGAAAATTTAGCGGGTCGATAAATTCGAAATGTAGAAGTCTTAGAGAGAAATTTTTGGTTCGGTGTTGTAAAGAAGAAAACTAAGTCAGTATGTCAGATGTTAAAACAGCCAATTTTTATTTGCGTGATGAGGAAAGTATGTATGGAAGATAGGAATTATAAAAAAAGATAAATAAAACAAGGAATTGGGGATGTAAGATGTATATATATGAGCACAGTATAAAAAGAATAATAGTATTAAACTATTCAACAACCGATTGAAAAAAGTATATACGAGAGGTGGATCAAAAAGTAAGTTAAAGCCTTGCCGTCTTCTTGAACTGAAAGGGCTATATTCATCTCTTGTAGTGGCAGTACTGGTTGCTTTGTTGTCTTCACACTTCCCCAGCACAATTCTGTACGACATTCAGTACGTGTGTAGTATCGTTATCAATATGGCGTGTCCTCTAGAGGTTTCCTCCGGCATAGAAGTTCAGTAGTCCGATTTTTATGGGCAAAAAATTACAATTGTGAAATTGTTAAGGTATACGGAGAGAATGCAATGTCACGCCTGATGATCACAAAATGATGCTAAATTCAGAAACGGAAGAACAATTGTGAGTGACAAACTTAAAAGCTGGGCATCCTTCAACTGCAAACAAGAGGGTAACGCGGAACGGGTAAATGAAATGATCTTGAGTAATCGGTACATTAAAATTCTACCTCTTCAGATAATAATTGAAGGTCTTCTCTAACGGCTGACACTTGTCCTATCCACAATCGAAAACCATTCCATCTTTTATCCGTTTATATTGAGTCACGCATTACCGATCTAGGATTTCGGGTTAAAATTTGAAATATGTGCAACAAAAATTGTATTTCTTTCAAATAAACTAAAAAAAGTAGTTGTTTATCACGATAATACACTTGTTCACACGACTCAGGTTGTTGTTGCAAAACTCTATGACCTACGCTTCGGTATTTCCACATGCGAGATATTTGATTGCCACCGATTATATCCTCTTCCTGAAAAAATGATTCGCTGGATAAAAATTCATTTGAACTGAATTAAAGTTTCAAAAGCCGCATATTTTGCAGAGTCGGACTTTTTTTTTTTTTTTTTTTTTTTTTTGTCTTCAGTCATTTGACTGGTTTGATGCAGCTCTCCAAGATTCCCTGTCTAGTGCTAGTCGTTTCATTTCAGTATACCCTCTACATCCTACATCCCTAACAATTTGTTTTACATATTCCAAACGTGGCCTGCCTACACAATTTTTCCCTTCTACCTGTCCTTCCAAAATTAAAGCGACTATTCCAGGATGCCTTAGTATGTGGCCTATAAGTCTGTCTCTTCTTTTAACTATATTTTTCCAAATGCTTCTTTCTTCATCTATTTGCCGCAATACCTCCTCATTTGTCACTTTATCCACCCATCTGATTTTTAACATTCTCCTATAGCACCACATTTCAAAAGCTTCTAACCTTTTCTTCTCAGATACTCCGATTGTCCAAGTTTCACTTCCATATAAAGCGACACTCCAAACATACACTTTCAAAAATCTTTTCCTGACATTTAAATTAATTTTTGATGTAAACAACTTATATTTCTTACTGAAGGCTCGTTTAGCTTGTGCTATTCGGCATTTTATATCGCTCCTGCTTCGTCCATCTTTAGTAATTCTACTTCCCAAATAACAAAATTCTTCTACCTCCATAATCTTTTCTCCTCCTATTTTCACATTCAGTGGTCCATCTTTGTTATTTCTACTACATTTCATTACTTTTGTTTTGTTCTTGTTTATTTTCACGCGATAGTTCTTGCGTAGGACTTCATCTATGCCGTTCATTGTTTCTTCTAAATCCTTTTTACTCTCGGCTAGAATTACTATATCATCAGCAAATCGTAGCATCTTTATCTTTTCACCTTGTACTGTTACTCCGAACCTAAATTGTTCTTTAACATCATTAACTGCTAGTTCCATATAAAGATTAAAAAGTAACGGAGATAGAGAACATCCTTGTCGGACTCCCTTTCTTATTATGGCTTCTTTCTTATGTTCTTCAATTGCTACTGTTGCTGTTTGGTTCCTGTACATGTTAGCAATTGTTCTTCTATCTCTGTATTTGAACCCTAATTTTTTTAAAATGCTGAACATTTTATTCCAGTCTACGTTATCGAATGCCTTTTCTAGGTCTATAAACGCCAAGTATGTTGGTTTGTTTTTCTTTAATCTTCCTTCTACTATTAAAAAAAAAAAAAAAAAAAAAAAAAGATTTATTTATTCATTTTTAAGTTTTATGTCTTATATCAATAGATACATATGACCCGCTTGGAGATGTGATTATTAATATGTCAGTGGTCTCGTGCAGAGTCGGACAAATTGTATTATTCTGGAGTTATTACAAAAGTTAGAAAATCGTTGGTCTAAATTTAACGAAGACAAGATGATTAATTACATTGAAAAAAAAAATATATATATATATATATTCCAATTTCTGAAAAATCAAAGCATTTTCTTTAACAGGTTGAGAATTATCCGAACAGCCCATACATTACAGTCAAAGTTTACAAAGTTGATTTAACCCAGGGTCAGGATGCATTACCGAATCGGCTGCGATGTAAGCGAATCTTTATTTTTCACTTTATTGCTGGCCCTAATGAAAATTTTATTTATGTTTACTTTTTTATATCTAGTTTTTAAATATTCCTTTTTGTTTAATTTAATTTTTTAGTTTTATTCATTATTTTTAAGTTTTAATTTATTAATTTTTTTCAAATTTAACCCGGTTACAAATTTGTTTTGTTGATTTTATGCTTTGTATAAATAGACGTATATAATCTTAAAGGCAATAAAAATAATACTCTCAAAGTATAGGTAGCCTTGCATCACGCTCGACAGTAGTAGTATTATTTTCAATATATTCCTTTACTGACTTTGATCAAGACGTTAGATTTTTACTTGACTTTCTAGCGCTATAGGAGAGCTATAGCATTAGAAGGAACGTATTTTAAACAGTCCAATTCTGACATATGCGGTTTTCACTGGATCTTGATTTAAGGAACCCAAAAAACCGGATGGAAATTTTCCGGATGTTAATGTTCGTATGTACGTGTGTGTGTTGTGTGGGTGGGTGGGTGGTTGGTTTGTGCGTGTGTGTGTGTGTGTGTGTGTGTGTGTGTGTGTGTGTGTGTGTGTCGGCTTATAACTCCCCTTATATCTGCAGAACCACCTTATATCCAGAGAACAGATTTTGACCAAAGACGGTCAGATTACTTCTATATACAGGACATTAATGCCATTTAATTTTCAACTTAAAAGGTCAAGTGGGTGAGGCTGTATAGCAAGGTCACCCTCAGCATCTCGAGATTTCGCCTGATTAAGGTATTATTTTTCGTAGGCACATTTGTTAACGATTAAAAAATAATATTTTCAAACATTTTTTGGCAAAATCGCACCCCTACCCCAAAAATGCCTAAATGAACTACTTCCTAAGTAGTTAGTACAAAAGGGTGGGTATACTGCGTTAATAGTACCCCTCTCACCACAAGGAGCGCTATTGCAGCAGTAACGTACAATTGTTGTAGTCGACCGCTACGTTGTGACGTCACAAGTGAGCGGTAGAATTAAATAAAATGAATAATATTTAAACTGTAAACAAGTATTTAAAATGGCCACTAGTACCGCCACACCCTCGCGATTGAAATGCGGTATGCGCGCGCGCGCGCGCGCACGAGTGTGTGTGTGTGTGTGTGTGTGTGTGTGTGTGTATACAAGCCGTGATCAGAAAAAAGTTTGGTGACGGGAAAGTCCTACAACTGTGTTATCAGTTTTTTTTTTTACTGATGAATTAATTCACCGCAGAATCCTACAAAGAAGCTTGTCCCTGGGAATATGAGTATGGGAATTTGTAACGTATGAAAAATGGCTTGTCTGACTGGAATTCGAATCCCGGACCTCCGGTGATAGGCTGAGATGCTAACACTATGCTACGGAGATTGGCACTTCAGAATGTTTTACAAACAGCATTTTTTAAATGGGATGCATTTTTTGTAGGCTAACTCGTATTCTTAAATTACAAAAAAAAACAAAGTTTTTTTTTAATTAATTTAAAAAAAAATATATACTCGTATTTTTTTTTAAAAACCATATTAAATATTTTTTAATTTCGATTTTATTTATCGAAACCAAATTAAGGATAAGTAATCATATTTTATTTTCGAATTGGTAACAGCTTAAAAATACGAGATTTAAAGAAAACCTTACTTTTACTATTTTAATTTGTTAAATCGATATTAACTTTGTTTTGTTTGATACGATTGGTTTTTACCTCAGTTTCTTTTTTTCAAACAAAAGCTTTTTTTTTTGTTGAATTCGTTTATTTACAATCAGCTTTTGTATTTAATTTATAAAGTATGTCGTATAACAGACTCTCACTTGAAAAAGGATTATCCACTGATAATCCTCAACGAGTTCAAAAACAATTAATATTAATAAATACTAGTAAATATGAAATAAAATAATATTTGATACTGTCTTTCAATATAGTTAAATATCATCACACCGTTAACCAAGTCGGGTACGTAAATAGAAGAGCAATAAATGAAACTTTAACCTTAAGATAATGATAGATAAATAATAAACCTAAGCATCCATAAATTTCAGTAATTGAAAATAAAATAAAAATAATTACAAGAAGTGTTATCTCCAACACTTCACTCGGAGTAGTGTGAAAATACCGAACCTAATCAACTTCTACTCGCCATCTTGAATCCGCCATTTTGTTTCTTATCCTTCTTCCTGGTCGGCCATCATGGAATTTCCCTTTTTCCTTTTTCCCTCCTTTTCCACCATTACCTATATTTCCCCCTTCCCCGTTCGCATATTGAAATTTCACCCTTTTCCCGTCCGCCATTTTGGAATTTCCCTTTTCCCATAGGGAAATTATTTTTCCCTGGGTGAGATTTTCTTTCAGTGTGGGAAATTCCCGCAGGAAATTCAGGCGGGAAGTTTTAATTTCACAGGGTGGACAACTTTATTTTTTTACACATTAATTACACAGGTCAACAATGGAAAATTTGTTTAAAACTAATAACCGTTTTGAGCTACGCAAATGACAAAATGTAAGAAAATGTTTTTTTCGATTTGAAGTACCAATGATCTGTAGAGAACCAAAAAATCAGAGTGATAATTGCTACTGTTGTTCTTGCAATGTATAAGGATTCAATAAAAAAATTAAAAAGTGATTATGTACCCAAATTGTTATTCAGCAACACGCCCAGTACCTTACCGCTCTAGTGAATCTGTACCTTCAGTTCCAGAAAAACTACAAGATATGCTGAACAACTCCGAAACAGAGTCGCAGGATGATGATGTTGATTTTATTTCTGGTAATTCCAAACCACAACTATTTCACAGCAAGAACTGAATGATTTGGTCAGAGATTTAAGTCTTCTTAAAAATTCAGCAGAACCTTTATATGTAGATTAAAACAAAAAACTTTCTGGTCTCTTGCACATCTTTTTCAAGGTACAGAAACAGAGTACGTACTTTTCTGAAGATAGAAATTTAATTTATTGTAACAATGTTCCTGGTGTAATGGAGCAGTTATATATGTGATGTGAATGAATGGAGGTTGTTTATTGACTCGTTCAAAAGAAGCCTCAGAGCTGTTATTCTTCATAATGTAATCCATAGAGACGATCCACAAGCTGACTACAACAGAAAAAGCGGCCTGAAAAGCGCTGAAAAGAAAAAGGCAGTACAAAATTTTGTAGAGAGGTAAGAAAATGTATAAAAATCCTTTCTTTACGTCCTGTTACTTTTTTAAATCATCATCACAGAAGATGAAATGAAAATAATAAGACATCATCCTATAAAGATAACTTACTACGGTTTGAGAAATGATGGTATTACTGAAGATGGAAAAATATGTTTTTAAAAAAGAATTTGAGTGTTTTATAGTAGATCTCCTGGGAAGAGATTTCATTCGTTAAAAAAATCTCAACGCTCCTTGTTACATACCTCATGGGTGGTGTGGAAATTGTAAAACCTTTTTATTTTGTGCAATTTTTTACCTGATGTATTTTCGATTGATAGGCGTTTCTTAGAAGTGGTGTTTGAATAAACTACCTTATTCAGGACAATAAAAAGCAAATAATCCTTTTCAGAAATCCATTATAACGCTTACAGATATTATACACAAAACATAAACACTTTAAACCATCATACAGTAATGTAAAACATACAGTAATGATTGCCACAGTAGCTAACAAACTTCGTCATGTCAAAGATACAGTGTTGCCATGGGACTCCTCCCACAGGAAAATTCGCCTTGAGGAAGTGGTCCTCTGACCACTTCTGATTGAGGATAGGATATACGAGAGCTACTCACGGGTACCTGATGTCAACAGAAAATGCACCGGTATGCGTACGAAGCAAGTGCTGCAACTGTACGCTACATCCTTGTGGATTGCATAGGTTATGCGGCCTAGCATCGTAAGTTTAAATAGTCCAGGAATTTTCGTCAAGTCCTGGGCAGAAGTTTTGGACCAGATGTTTTTATTTCTACCGGGATGCTAACATTTTACATACTTTATAATACTGTTTATAGATATTTTTACAGTGATTGTATGTTTTTGTGTCTTAACATTTAAGACATAGAATATTAAATAATATTAAAAAATATTACAGGCCTGTAATATAATGTCAGCGGATACGTTCGTTGGGGAATTATGTTACGAATGGTGAGGAGAAAGTTTGCATACATTTATTAAACTTATATTTCACTACATTAAAAAATATTTCCATTTAATGATATATGCATAATTGTCATTACTTTTAAAATGTTGCTTACGTATCATAGCTGTTAATAATTTTTTATTTATTTAAAGGTTCGTTAAAATCTGATTGTAATCAGATGGAGGGGGAAATAGATGCGCACTGTTGTTATGCGCATCATATGACCTGATTTGTGCCAATAGCAGTAGTAAGTCAATCAACCGACAAACACGTACATACAAAGAACACAAAGGACAGGATCCAATATTGGCGAGTATAAAATTTTAATTAATTATAATTAATATAAATTTGAATATCGCACTACTGTGGAAGCATTTGGTACTAACAACACGCGCGCACGCGCACACACACACACACTCTCTTAGATGTTAATAATTAACACATACACACGCGAGCGCGCAAACACATGCACGTTTAATTTAAATATCGCGGCAGTATCTAGCGGCGGAATGAAATTTCGCAACTTATATACAACAAATTTCGCGAAGTCAATCCAGGAACCTACGTTGCTGCGCAAGCTAAAGCGTCAGGAACCGACTCACAGGATGATCTAGTTCAAATGCTATACAGTTACGTTTTTACCCATTAGTTATTGTGATTTTATTATTTAATTCTACCGTTCGCCTGTGATGCCATATCATAGCAGATGACTACAACAGTTGATGTGTACTACTAACCTTTGAAAAATAATATAATAAATAATCTATGTATAAAAAATATAAGCAGGTTGGCAATTCTGTGGAATTTCAAAATTTCCCTTCTGATGGAAAAGGGATTTTTCCTGTGTTAAATAGGGAAAGCGGACGGGGGAAAAGGGAAAAGAAGGAAGAATGGGAAAATCCAAGATGGCTGATTAGGGAGGGGTGAGGGGATACTAGAAACAAGAAGGCGGATTTAAGATAATGACCGGAAGTTGGTTCAGTATCGGTATTTCTACACTGTTAACCTGATCATCATAATAGTCCATCAACCAGATCAAGTACATGGAATCCTTTCTACCTCGTAACGTCCTTACTGTTAAGCAAATTCAAAAAGCTAGATGATTAACAACATGCTTCTCCAACCTGGACACACATCTCGAAACTTGACATTCAACATTTCGAACGTGCGGAATGCCTGTTTAATCGTGAATCTCAGTATTTCTCGCGAACTATTTCACTTGATTTATGTTCCGTAGTATTTAATTGTGGAACCGTTGAATGATCTTCATATTGCTGTTACCGGTTGCGCCCAGAGTTCGATTCCGTAAGTCCATACCGGGTTCAAGAAGCCTTTTAAAGCAGAATCTTGTCGGGTAAAGAAAGTTGAGATCCCTTACCCGATATCCAGTACATATCGATTGACATTACTGCAGGAATTGAAACCTGATGATGGTGTAAAACGTTACAATTTCGCTGTTGAAATGTCGGACAGAATAAGTGAAAACGAATCATTTTTAGACGATATAATTTTTACAGACGAAGCTACATTCCATGTGAATGAATGTGTTAACAGACACAATTCACGAATATGGGGCTCTGAAAACCCACAAGCAATTATTGAGAAACAACGCGATTCGCCTAAAGTTAATGTTTGTTATGGTGCGATGAAATATCGTGTAATAGGGCCTTTCTTCTTTCCTGAGAAAAGAATTAATGGAGTTGCGTATCTTGACATGTTAACCGATTATTGCTTTCCTCAGCCTGATGAACTCGAAAACATTCATCGACTTCATTTCCAACAAGATGGTGCTCCCCCGCACTTCAATGCATTGGTCACGGATGCATTGAACGAAAAATTTGGAGATCGATGGATAGACCCACATGGACCCATACTTTGGCCTCCAAGTAGTCCAGACCTGACACCTTGCGATTTTTTCTTGTGGGGGTACATCAAAAGCGTTGTATATACACAAAAAATTCGCGACCTAACCTGCTTAAAAAACTGGATTAATGAAGCGATGACAACCATTAACGAAGAAATGTTAACTAATGTTTCGAGAGAAGTTGAGTATCGTTTGGACATTCGTCGAGCGACTAAGGGCGCACATATTGAAATTTATTAATTATGTAAAAAAATGTTTGAGACGACAAATTTGAAAAATAAAAACATAAACTGTAAGTAATACTGTTTTAATTTAAACCATGTTCAAAACCGCACCATTCTTTTATGATAACCTGTAAATTATACTCCTTTTTGAGCAGTCTTGTAAAAAGAAATGCTTTCCATTAATGTATTGAGGATTGGAAGAAACTCGTTCAATCGTCTCGCATCTCTGGGGAACGACTTTGAAAGACACAATATCAGTTTAGAAGAATAAATAGATTCTTTTTAATAAGTATTACTTGGTTTCCTTGCCTATTAATAAAAAATAAACCACGAAACGATAAATTTATTACAAATAAAATTCAATGGAAAATTCTTTCGCAAAATTGTGATGTCAACTGATATTTAAGATCGTGCGATTTGATGACGCTAATGGATTATTTTTGGAGGGAAGAAATTATGTGAAAAGCAAGGTATACTACAATAATCCTAAAAATTATCCGTAAGCTATAAATCGAAATTTGATGCCTAATTCATAAATGTAAAATTTTGGATAAAAGGGTGGGTGGTTGGAAAAATGGTCGTTATGATCATTTTACTGGTTTTTTTCCGTGCGTTTTTGTAATCAGTTGTACTCTAAATTTAAAAAAAAAATATTTCCAGTTCTGTAGATTTGTTACAAAAAAAAAAAAAAAAAAAAAAAAAAAAAAAAAAAAAAAAAAAAAAAAAAACCGTGCACATTCTACGTTTTGGGTGGTATTTTATCGGATTAATTTGTTTCTTTACAAAGTAATTAAAACGAGTGGTAGACCGATCGATGATAGGTGATGTGCAATTAATTATAAAACAATATAATAATAGTACTCGTATTAACCTTAAAATAAACTTCTGTTCACGTAATATCAATTTAAATGATTAGGAATTCCGTTTAGCGAGAGCTTTCTTTAGCGATTGTTATATGAAACGGCGCGGTGGGGGAACGAATGTAGGGGCTAAGGCTCCCTATCACAATAATGATATTTAATATTAGACGCTTTTCTCTGCATGGCGCGCTCTGACGTCATCGATCGAAACAAACTTCCTCGTCCATCTATCTCTCTTACACCCCTCTCTTTTATCCTGTATCTATCCTTGTCTTACGTGTTTCTCCTGCCCTGAACACTGAACCCGGACTTGCCTACGGGCAATTTGATTTAACACCGTCTCTTTCTCCTTTCTTTCCTCGTATTCACCCTCTCATGCTTCTTCCATCCTTTTTTTCCTTTCTTTACTCTTTCTCCCGTATAACATAGATAAATATACGTGCACGCATAATTTAGTTTTTATTATTATTGTTATAAGTAATCATTTCGCAGTTCAGATTTTCACGACCGGTTTAAAAAAAAAAAAAAATTGTGGAATTTAACAGGAATAAAGTAATGATAATTTTTTTTACTAAAATGTAACATAAAATCGCTTCACCTATAGTTTTAAAATGTATTAATATCATAATTAATAAAACAAATAAATACATCTAAACTATTATATAAAGAAAAAGAGGATTTTTTTTTTGTTCTGGATAAAAAAAACAACCCGATCTATCGCTACTAAATTATTATCCATGTTTCTTAGCATAACTGAGAAGATTTTTGGATATATTTCATCTCAAAAAAAAAAAAAAAATATATATATATATATATATAGTAGTTGAGATTAACCGGTTAAAGCAAAAACTTTAATGAATTATAAACTGTGAGTGTCTATCATTGTGTGAACTGGGTAGCCTAAAAACCAATTTCTAGATTTTTTGAGTTTAATCCGAGTTTTAAGGGTTAAAATGGATTTAATTTTTTTTTTTTTGAAACCCTTTTTTTTAATTTCTCGATAACAAATGAAAGAAATAACCTGATTTTATGGTAAGTGTAATTTTCATGTTGGTAAACCGATTTCTAGATTTTGGAATTCAATCTTAAAAAGGGATGAAGAAAGATAAAAACATTTTTGAATGATAACTGTGAATTTTCCCGATCCGGACTATAGTAAACGAGATATTCAGTAGATATGAGCTTGCAAATACTCTTCAGATAAATATTTAAAAACCATTTTCGGGTATTTTTAATTCCTGTTTTTTAAATGTTGCGAAGGTATACGGGCGCTGTTGTTCAACCAATGCAGCTATTGCTACCGTTACTGTATGTGTGACTGGCTGCATATGTCTCCGTCTACTTGACTAATAAATATAAAATAAAAAGATTGACCGCTACTGGAAATGCAAGTAACTATATCGCTCAGGCGAAGCTGCGACTGGGAGCTATACTGGTTGTCCCATATAAAACGCAACCCATCAATCATCATCCATGAAATTTCAAAAGTCAAACTTACTCCCCTACTCGTTACTGAAATGGACTCGTCCAACATCTGAACATCGCGGCGACGCAGTACAACACTACCGATAGTAACAATGCAATCATAACGTTCAGTGTACTGCTAGAGACAAGATGGTGTTTTCGTTAGATAAACGTGTTTTCATTGTCGTGTTGTACTTCAGTACGAAATCAGTGCTTGCAGTGCAAGATTTGTTTCTCCATAAGTACCCAGATAAACCGGCTCCAAACAAAACATCAGTATTAAGGTTAGTCGCAAAATTTAGAGAGACCGGTTCTGTTAATAACAAGGAACACAAAAGATCTGCGTCAGTGTTAAATACAGATACAGTCACTGAAATCAAAGACCGATTACTCGCTTCGCCAAATAAATCGATCAGACGTTTGTCTGCTGAAATTCATTTGTCTATTTATTTAGACAAACAATCGGGCGACCAACCAATTAAAATTACGACCTTATCGCCTCGCATTCAAACGGTTCATCAACTTCTTGAGCCCGACAAAGAAAAACGGCTACAATATTGTCAACGGTTCCGTCGATTTCTGCGTGAGGGAATTAATGTTATAGATTCGTTATTTTTCACAGATGAAGCACGGTTTCATTTGGATGGCTACGTAAACAGCCAAAACAGTAGAATTTGGAGTGCTGAAAATCCCCACGTTTATCACGAAAAACAATTACACCCGCAGAAGTTGGGCGTGTGGTGCGCGATATCGCGGAAGAAAATAATCGGTCCTATTTTTTTCGAGTACGCTATTAATGCAGAACGATATCAGGATATTTTAATTCAGTTCATTGCACTCTTGGAAGAGGAAGACAGCCACTGCTGGCTACAACATGACGGTGCGACATCGCACTACGCAGGTTCAACTTCTGATTTCGTCGAGTAATTCTTTGGTAATCGTGTTATCGGTTGAGGCTTGTGGCCACCAAGATCTTCAGATTTGACTGCGGCGGATTTTTTTCTACGAGGTTACCTCAAAGAAAAAGCCTACAGCAACAAACCACGAACACTTGAACGATTGAAAGTCAATATTGAACAAGCTATATTAAATATCCAGCCACAAACTTTGAAAAAAAGTTGCAAGAAACGCTGTAAAAAGAATTGAAGCTTGTATTCAAGAAGATGGCGGCCACTTCCAACATTTACTCTAAATGTAAGGTAATGGTTGGTAATAATAAAAATTACATTTACATTTACACATGCCTTTTTTATTATTTCAATACCTACCAATATAAGATTGCGTTGCGTTTTAATATATTTATATAAAACCAAAGTGTTTCTAAAGTGGTGGACTGGCTATACTTTTTTAGATTCTAATTGTAAAACTAAACAACAAATATCCTTAGGAAAAATGGCAATTTTTCCTTCGTTCGCCACCTGTCCGCCATTTTGTTATTTTTATATAATAATTTATATCTCAAGTTCGGATAGAGGAATCACATTAATATTTGGTAAGCGTGTTGGTAATAACATTTTAAATCTATAAAAAAAGTAAGGACTTAAATATCTTCACAAATTACAAAATGGCGGCCATGTTTATTTTTCAATCCGTTATATCTCCATAAATATTAGTTTTATCAAAATTTATGTTGTTTACTAAAATATTAAGCCTTTTATTTTGAACAAAATGACGTTTTATTTTTTTAAATTGGTTAACAAATAACCGAGTTACGGCAGAAAATTGATGTTGTAATTATGTGTCTGTTTTCATGTCCTTCATTTTACGTTCGATGAATTCGATGAAGTATTAATTGTTTTTATTTTTTGTTAATTCTAGTCTTGTAAATTAGAAGCAAATTAAGTAATAATTTTCTCACAATAATAGATCTAATAATTATGACACAAAATTACATCAATTTTCTGCCATAACTCGGCTAACTAATTTAAAAAAATAAAACGTCATTTTGTTCAAAATAAAAGGCTTAATATTTTAGTAAACAACGTAAATTTTTATAAAACTAATATTTATGGAGATATAACAGATTTAAAAATAAAATGGCGAAGGTATATTGGTATTTTGTAATTTGCGAAGGTATTTAAGTCCTGATTTTTTTTTAATAAATTAAAAATTTTATTACCAAGACGCTTACCAAATATTAATGTGATTCCTCTATCCGAACTTCATATATAAATTATTATATTTGCATAGAGTACGCCTAGAAAATATCAATATGACAATGGAATTTACAGAAGACATTTACAACAAAGCATTGATAAATATTGAAGACAAGTGCTTAGCTATTGCAAATAAAGTTCTTAGTCAACTGGGAATGCCAGCACCCACCCGAGCTGCGATTGCTTCATTTGACGTGGATTTACGCCGTGAACAGAGTTACAACATCGGTGATCTTCAGTCATATGTCCAATCAAACATTCCAAAATTAACGCGTGAACAGAAAGGCATTTACGATCGCATAATGCAAATGATAAATGACGGTGTTGGGGGGACCTTCTTCTTGGATGCGCCAGGTGGAACTGGGAAAACATTCCTCATTAGATTGATTCTAGCAACGGTTCGATCAATTAATGACAATTATCCTGTTGCGGAATATTAATCAGCCAAAACTCTGCAATGGCACGCGACTTGCAGTTAAGAAATTGATTAATAACGTAGTGGAAGCAACGATTTTAACGGGGCCTTTCAAAGGTGAAGATGTCCTCATTCCTCCAATACCCATGACCCCGACCGATACACCATTTTAATTTAAAAGATTGCAATTCCCAATTCGATTGACATTTGCATTCAGTAAAGCTCAAGGTCTTTAGAATTGTGTGGTTTAGATTTAGATTGCTTCTCACATGGGCAACTGTATGTTGCGTGTTCCCGAGTCGGCAAACCAGATAGCCTTTATATCTACGCAGACAGTGGTAAAACAAAAAATATTGTATATCCACAAGTATTGCAAAATTAAACTTCTATGAAACGTATGCTTTGTTTTGTTTCTCATTTCTCATCTATGCAACCACAATGTGCCACAGCGAAGCGTGGCGGGTAGAGCTAGTTATTATATAAAAATAACAAAATGGCGGACAGGTGAACGAAGGAGAAATTGACATTTTTCCTAAGGATATTTTTTGTTTAGTTTTACGAGTAGAATCCGAAAAGTATATCCAGTCCACCATTTTAGAAACACTCTGAATATACATCACATAAAACTGTTCATCATATAAAAGTGAATTTCCGCTGAATCTCTAGCCTTGTGAGAAGCCTGCACAAGTAACGTTTGGATTCCGCTGCTAAAGATGTATGTAGCTGACCGTCTTTTACCTCTTGAGTTTATAACTACCGATTATATTAATTCCATTACACATATCAAAGAAGGTGACAAGTTGACTGTATAGCGGATAATAAACTTCCAACATATTAAAGATACGGTGTTACCATAGAATTGTTGATGCAAAAAAATTTGCCGAGAGGAAGTGGTCCTTTGCCGATTGCAATTACGACTTATACAAGGACTACTCACGAATACCCGATGATGGTAAAAAACACACCACTATGCGTACGAAGCGACTGCCGCTTGATTGTGCGCCGCATCCTTGTGGACTGTATGTATTATGCGGCCTTACGTCGCAAACTTAAATTACTGAGGAACATTCGGCGAATCCTAGGAAATTTAAGAATATACTAGAACGGCTATTGTTACTCCTCAGAAGAATCGATACACTTCATAAGGTTTAATTATAATCAACCATAAAATTTAATCTTATTATGTTTTTCGTGTTACATATTTTTTCCGTTTCTTTTATTATTTTAGTTTTAATCTTATTAATATTTTAATTTTAACCTTATTTTATTAATATTTTAATATCCGAGAAGTGGGCTTTTTGGGACTTTTTGACCCGGGCGATGATAACGCGAAAGCGTTTTTCTCGTTCTCCCCCAAAAAATTCAGTAAAAACAATGTACGTTTTTACATGTGATAACAGCGCTTTCCATTGTCCAAGTTGTTTTTTTGAAATTAACAATATAAATTGCTATTTTTGAGTGATGATTTTAACAATATCGATTGTTTTTGTTGCGAACAGGATTTTGATATAACTTTTAGGGTTTACATTTCGGTTAGCATTTTACGTTACATAAATGAAGAAAACAATTGGGAAATCACATAATTTCATATATTTTCCAAGCCTGATATGGAATGCTTATTGTTCTTGAAAATAACTGAAAACATTTCAGAGACAGTGACTGTTATCTCCTGTAAAATCGGTGTAAATCCAAGCATACGTATATTTATAGTTTTAAGTCTATTAGTTATACGTTCAATTTATTATAGTTTACAAATATTTAAGTTTTATTTATTAGAATAATAATCAAATTTTGCTGATGATATAGTAATTCTAGTTGAGAGTAAAAAGGATTTAGAAGAAACAATGAATGACATGGATGAAGTCCTACACAAGAACTACCGCATGAAAATAAACAAGAACAAAACGAAAGTAATGAAATGTAGTAGAAATAACAAAGATGGACCACTGAATGTGAAAATAGGAGGAGAAAAGATTATGGAGGTAGAAGAATTTTGTTATTTGGGAAGTAGAATTACTAATGACGGACGAAGCAGGAGCGATATAAAATGCCGAATAGCACAGGCGAAACAAGCCTTTAGTCAGAAATATAATTTGTTTACATCAAAAATTAATTTAAATGTCAGGAAAATATGTTTTGAGCGTCGCTTTATATGGATGTGAAACTTGGGCGATCGGAGTATCTGAGAAGAAAAGATTAGAAGCTTTTGAAATGTGGTGCTGTCGGAGAACGTTAAAAATGAGATGGGTGAATAAAGTGACAAATGAAGAGGTGTTGCGCAAATAGATGAAGAAAGAAGCATTTGGAAAAATATAGTTAAAAGAAGAGACAGACTTATAGGTCACATATTAAGGCATCCTGGAATAGTCGCTTTAATATTGGAGGGACAGGTAAAAGGAAAAAATTGTGTAGGCAGGCAACGTTTGGAATATTTAAAACAAATTGTTAGGGATGTAGGATGTAGGGGGTATACCGAAATGAAACGACTAGCACTAAATAGGGAATCTTGTAGAGCTACAAACCAGTCAAATGACTTAAGAGACAAAAAAAATCAAATTTTTACACATATTTAAAAGAATGTATATTCTTTTCACATAAATATACATAAACCCGCCGTGTAAGTTTAGTAGTTAAACTTCTCATTGTAAAATCAGCTGATTTACGAAGTCGAGAGTTCTAAGATTCCAGTCCTTGTAAAGGCAATTGCTTTTATATGGATTTGATTGCTAAACTGTCGATACCGGTGTTCTTTGGTGGTTGAGTTTTAATTAACCACTCATCTCAGGACTGGTCGGCCTATGAGTCTGTTCAAGACTATACATTTACCGTTACATTTACACTTACACACCAGATGGTTTTTCATCTCTGCACAGAACTGTCGATATGTCACTGTTGTTTTACTCTGTAACCTGGTATAACATAAATAAATAAATGTATATATTTTCTTTATATATATGTATAAGGAAATAGAAAATGGCTCAAACCAGTTGATTTACAAAAAAAAAAAAAAAATTTACTATTGCAGTTTGAGGGATAAATTTTTTTAACTTTTAGTAGAGGGTGGATTCTCAGACAAAATTTGATGTTTATTTTTATATTTGTTCCCGTTTGGAACAAAATACAATTAAATAAAATTCATCCATTATGAACCAACTTTTAGTTGACGGTTGAATTAAAAATAAACTAAAAATGGGACTTATAAAAATTAAATAAACATATATTGAATTATTTTTATTAATCTACATTAAAAATAATCTATACTTTTCGTTACTTTTAAGTTAAATTAATATTTTGATATAAATAACTAATTTTAGGATAAACATTTAAAAATAAATTTAACCGTTATTAGGTCACATAACATAATAATAAATATAAGAGGCAGTGGATTTAATGTTGTTTGTGGTGGGGGTAAAGTTTTTAAAGATAGAGAATCAAAACCTATTTGTTGCCGCTGCTACTTTACTACGATGAAGTTTGCCGGCTATAATACCGCTCGTGTCAACGGGCAGGCGTCGTCTTATGGTTGCCATGGAGACCGAATAACGCTCGCATCGTCTGTTTATTCCATCTCGTACATTCTTTGTGTATTTATATTCGCAGATGATATATTACGTACATATGTGAAAATTTATTATGTGCCTTCATCTGTGTGCGCGCGCCCGTCCGCTAGTGTGTGTATGTTTTTCATTGAAGTAGAAATAATATTGATGAAAAGTCAACCTGTTATATATATGCTGTTATTTTGCTAAATAAAGAAAATAAATATAAATGACATACTGTCTATCACGTAAACCCTCAAATCATCCATCTCTCTCTTTTCCCCTTTTAAAACCTTACATATTTTTTCTCCTCCTTCCTCTCCTTCATTCTCCCTCACTGAATTTATTTTTTCACGTTTTTAAATTCTTTTTTTTGTTTTTATTCTTAAATATCTATATAAATGAAAATGAAAATGTTCGTTATTTCAAAATCTTAAATCTTCGAAAGTTCTTCTTCGAAAGATTCATTGATCATCGGCGCATAATAACGCCTCTCATGTTCGCGATATATATATATTTCCGAATAATCGTGATATGTTAGAGCGAGAATGTACCTGATGCATGCAAACGTTCTCCTCAACTTACAAGGCAATACCCCGTTTGAATTTTGAAAATCGAATGATTGTTTGCAGAGATATTGTTAGAGTACCCCATTGCACCTCCCAAAACAGCAATCCAGGGCACCCAGTTTGTTACTAGTTGATGGTGATGATCGGTCTAGCCTCCCACGAAGTGCCGTATACATCATCATTCTCGCCTCACACGCAGTCACCACGAGAAGTCCGTTATTGTTAAACAGAAATTTTTTTATTATTTTATTTATCGTAATTTTAATTCTATTAATTTTATAATATTATTCATTCGATTGATTCGAACCGTTCAGTTCAAACCCAGTTCACAGTTCATTAATTCAATTCATTAAAGTTTATGTTTCAACCGCCAAATCTCCACTACTACAAATGTATATTTTACAGATTTTTCGAGATGAAATACGAGGTGCTACCCAAAAGTTCGGGGAATTTGAATTTCGCGCGCGAACCATTGCTGGTACGACCTGCTGCCGCTAGATGTATCTTAACAGTACTCTTTGTGAATCAGTGTTCCAACAGCTGTGACGGTAAGACGCTGCATTGTTGACTTTCCTGCGGTTGTGTAACGTTGTGTTTTACTGCTTCGGTGAAGTTCTAAATGGCAAATTTTAAAGAGCAAAGAACCTGCATCAAATTTTGCTTCATGCTTAAAAAAAACTGGTGCAGAAACCCATCGCATGCTTGTGGAAGCATTTGGTGACAATGCTATGAGTAAAAAGTAAAACTTTTTTGTGGTACAAACAATTCAAAGATGGACAAACGACAGTCGATGACGATGATCGTTCAGGAAGACCATCAACAAGCGCAACACCGGAAAACATCGCGAAAGTGCGAGAGGCTATTGTTGCAGATCGCAGACAAACAATCCATGATGTTTGTGCAATCGTACAAATGTCATATGGGTTCGTGCAACGCATCGTGTCGTACAATTTTAACATGAGACGCATTGCTGCAACATTCGTACCGAGACTGTTGAAAAGCGACCAGAAACAATATCGTTCAGCTGTCTAGTGAATTGAAAAATTCAGCAAGAGATGATCCTAACTTCATCTCCATCATTGTAACCGATGATGAGACATGGGTGTACTGGTATGACCCTAAAACTAAGCAGCAGTCGTCGCAGTGAAAGTCGCCAAGTTCACTGCGGCAAAAAAGCACCCCAAGTGCGCAGCAACGTGAAGTCCATGATGATTGTTTTTTCGACATCAAAGGCATTATCCATAAGGAATTTGTTCCTCTTGGTTAAACTGTCAATGGGATGTTCTATTGTGAACTTTTGAAGCGTTTGAAGCGGCGGCGCAAACGTTCAGATCTGTGGGGTAACAACAGCTGGGTTCTGTACCATGACAACGCGCTCGCGCACACATCGCTAGCCGTTCGGAATTTCTTGGCTTCCAAAAAGACGGTAGTGATTCCCCACCCACCCTATTCACCTGATCTTGCCTCGTACGACTTTTTTCTCTTTCCGAAAATAAAATTTCAATTGAAAGGCCGTCGTTTTAACACAATTGAGGAGATTCAGGAAGAAACGCAGAACGTGCTTCGAACACTTACACCTGCAGACTTCTAGGGAAGCATGTAATCATGGGAAAAACGCTGGGATCACTATATCAGTGCCCAAGGAGATAGTGGAAATTATAAGTTATGGTAAGCTATTTTATTTTTATGTTAAAATTCCCCGAACTTTTGGGTAGCACGTCGTATATTTTTAAATCTTCTGTTTTACCAAGAAACATGGGTAAAGATTTGGTTGTGATTGATCGAGTAGTTTTTTGGTTATTCCGTACAAAAAAAATCCCTCTTCCTCTTTCTATAATAGTGTATATATATATATATATATTGCTGTGTGTGTGTTTTAATTTTCATTTTTTGTCATATTTTTTTTATTGATTCTTTACATCTATCTTAATTTAGTGTAATTCATTTTGTTTGAATATTTTCATGATATTTAATCAATTATTCCTTTTTTCTACTTCCTTGTACGAAGTAAAGGAAGTATTGTGATAGCGAAACATTTCAGTTTTCATATTTCATCGGAAATATCCATTTTGACTATCCCTGAATCTATTTTAACTAGTTTCGGCGTGACGTCTGTACGTAGGTATGTTTCTCGCATAACTCATAAACGATTAGCCGCAGGATGTTGAAATTTTGGATTTAACACTGTTGTAACATCTAGTTGTGCACCTCCCTTTTTGATTGCAATCGAAATTATATTTATTATATTTAATTAATGAAATATTTGGATCTTAAAGGGAAGGCACATACATCGGTTCGAATCAGATTTCATCTCATTTTGTTTTTTTAATTGTTTTTTTCTTTTTCTTATTTAAATATATTGATTTAATAATTAATTATTAACCGTAATTGTAAAACAAGTTTGCGATAAGTAAAATAATTCAACGATAATAAAAAAAACGAAAAAATTATTAGTGAGATAAAATTTTACTTACTTCTAAAATGGAGTAAATCTAATTTAATAGGTATTATTCGTACATACGTGTATGTGTAATTATGAAACATGTGATTATTTAATATTAATTGAAAATGAATAGATGAAGTCTAGAAGGCATAGATGAAGTCCTACGCAAGAACTATCGCATGAAAATAAACAAGAACAAAACAAAAGTAATGAAATGTAGTAGAAATAACAAAGATGGACCACTGAATGTGAAAATAGGAGGAGAAAAGATTATGGAGGTAGAAGAATTTTGTTATTTGGGAAGTAAAATTACTAAAGATGGACGAAGCAGGAGCGATATAAAATGCCGAATAGCACAAGCTAAACGAGCCTTCAGTAAGAAATATAATTTGTTTACATCAAAAATTAATTTAAATGTCAGGAAAAGATTTTTGAAAGTGTATGTTTGGAGTGTCGCTTTATATGGAAGTGAAACTTGGACAATCGGAGTATCTTAGAAGAAAAGATTAGAAGCTTTTGAAATGTGGTGCTATAGGAGAATGTTAAAAATCAGATGGGTGGAAATCAGTGACAAATGAAGAGGTATTGCGGCAAATAGATGAAGAAAGAAGCATTTGGAAAAATATAGTTAAAAGAAGAGACAGACTTATAGGCCACCTCCTGGAATAGTCGCTTTAATATTGGAAGGACAGGTAGAAGGAAAAAATTGTGTAAGCAGGCCACGTTTAGAATATGTAAAACAAATTGTTAGGGATGTAGGATGTAGAGGGTATACCGAAATGAAACGACTAGCACTAGATAGGGAATCTTGGAGAGCTGTATCAAACCAGTCAAATGACTGAAGACAAAAAAAAAAAAAAAAAATTGAAAATTATAATTTAGAATCGTATTATTTTTTGATTTTATTAGCAACCTCTTTTAAAAATTTTATATATAAAAAAACCATTTTATTTAATTATTTGACAGAAAAATAAAATACATTTTTGAATTGTATTCAATCTAAACTGATTGTTGAAAATATTTTTCAGTTGTGCGTAACATGCACAAAATTTTTGGTGTGTCGTATAAATAAAAGTTGTGTAGTATAAAAGTAAGTTGTGTAGTAAAGGTTGTGTAGTATAAATAAAAGTATTCCGTTTAGTTAAATCATGTATACCGGTTACAAATATTAATTTTGACCTTACGGTGTAGAATAATCAGTTTCTATTATTGGATTATTTGGTAAACAATTTATGTAAAGAGTAATCAAGGGACTTTTATTCTAACCTAATATTTCAGGTAAGATTGTTGAATTAAAAATTGTATAAATATTTGATGTTAATAAAAACTAATATTTTTTGCATTTGTGTTACTGTCTACTTTTATTAAAGAATTGGTGGATCGCATCTCACTTTCAAATGAAATAAATTTAAATTACGTACAGCAAAAATGTGTATATGTAATTTAATAAACGTAAAACGAAGTCTTGTGGTGTTCACATCAATTTATTTTTTGAAAATTTTCTTTGCTTATATATTATTTACTGATCGTGATTTTCAGTGACAATTAGCCGTCCGGCTGCCCCCCCCCCACTATATTAAGAAAAAATATTGAACGTTTTGGTTTCAGGTCCTAAATCTGAATCGATCCAAAAATATAACAGTTACTTTTGCAAAACTGTTTTAATATTGTTTCAATAATATAATACAAGAATACTTATATTGTATTTACCAGAAAAAAAAGACAAATAATGTCAAAAATAACAATCATCTCATAGATTTACTAGGAAAAAAATGTAGAATGAAGCACTCCCATTGTCATATTCAGCAAGACAGTTAGTTATAATACTGAATATCCTACCGATATTCAGCTCTATAGATCATTACTCCCAGTGAAAGTAATTCTAATAATTTAAAAAAAAATTCTGTTTAACAATAATGGACTTCCCATGGGGACTGTGTGTGAGGCTAGAGTGGTGAAGTATGCGAGTACCTCATTGGAGACTACACCGATCATCCCTATCGACTGGTACAAACGGGGTGCCGCTGGGGCGCTGTTTTGGGAGGTGCAGTAGGATGCTCTTAAAGTATCTTTTCTTTTCAAACAATCGTCCTTACTTTCTTTTTCCTGTTTAGCCTCCGGTAACTACCATTTATATAATACTTCAGAGGATGAATGAGGATAATATGTATGAGTGTAAATGAAGTGTAGTCTTGTACATTCTCAGTTCGACCATATCTGAGATGTGTGGTTAATTGAAACCCAACCACCAAAGAACACCGGTATCCACGATCTAGTATTCAAGTCCGTGTAAAAATAGCTGGCTTTACTAGGACTTGAACGCTGGAACTCTCGACTTCCAAATCAGCCGATTTGGGAAGACGCGTTCACCACTAGACCAACCTGGTGGGTTTCCAAACAATCGTCCGATTTTCAAAATCCAAACGGGGTATTTGTTAGTAGGTTGAAGGCTAAGTTTTGCACGGGTACACTCACCCACTCACGATCTAACAGGTCACACTTATTTGGAAATGTTGTTGTAACTTCGCAACCTATCTTTTGATTTTCGAAATTCAAACGGGATATTTTCTAGATATTTTTCAGTAGACATATGTATATATATGTATATATATATATATAAAGTTTGTCTGTTTTTTCCCGCGTCACGCGAGAACCAATCGACCGATTGCTTTCAAATTTGCAGGATGCGTTCGTGTTATCTCAGAAAAGGCATTAATCATAGACCGTGACCCCTAGCTTCCTTGAAGGTTAAGATATTAAAAATATTCATTATTTCTTCATTCCCAAGGAGGGTGAAGTCCTGAAAAAAAGATATTCATTAAGCAATATAAAAGATTAATCCTTTTACTTTATTATTATAGTTCTGCCACTACGGCAAAGAAATAAGTTATGAATTTTTCATCGTCGAAGGAGTGTGTATTTTATTTACCACAGTTACTATTATTCTAACCCACCGGGTTGGTCTAGTAGTTAACGCGTCTTCCCAAATCAGCTGATTTGGAAGTCGAAAGTTCCAGCGTTCAAATCCTAGTAAAGCCAGTTATTTTTACACGGATTTGAATACTAGATCGTGGATACCGTTGTTCTTTTGTGGTTGGGTTTCAATTAATCACACATCTCAGGAACGGTTGAACTGAGAATGTACAAGACTGCACTTCATTTACACTCATATATATCATCCAGATTCATCCTCTGAAAAATTATCTAAACGGTAGTTACCGGACTCTAAACAGGAAAAAGAAAGAAAAAGTTACTATTATTCTATCTTTTGTAATTTAGTTTCTTTTTCAGATTTCAATAAAGCCTGTATACTTTAATGGTTATTTATTACTATTTTTTTCATAATCCTGAGGGTAACGAACAGTGAGGAGATTCAAGGGCCGAAACCCTCTTGGTAGACGGGAATGGCGATCGAAGCGACCTCTGCGGGTGTCCAGGCAACATTCCTGTTGCCAGGGTTCCCCTGGCAACATGGAATGGTGAGCGAAGTGAGCTCTGCCGCCCTGGCATAAGCCTCGTGGCTCCTAGAAATTTCGAGATGCCCCTGAGTTAGCTTCGGTGTTCGTCTGGGTCAAACTGGGATCGAAGATCCAGGTTCAGGCTAGACGGGCCGGATAGTATTTAATAAAAAAGGAAAGATATAATTTATGTACTTTTAAACTGTGTTTTGAATACCTGTCTGTGTAAATTTAAAACTAAAAACTCTTAAAGTAATATCAGGCGACGTCTATGTGAGGATAGCAACACCAATCGCTGACTGAAAACAATTAAAAATAGGTTTTACAAATATTTTATTATAATATTCAAGAAAAAAGTACATTTAAAAATTATATTTATTTATTTTAAAAAGGAATTTTTTAAAAACGAATTCGAATAGTTCTTTTGCTTATATTAATTTGACGGTGTAATTAAATATCTTTTGATTTATACCGTCTTAATTTTTGTAATATACCGCGTGGGCTTCCTACATAAATTTATCGTATATATAACAAAGTTATAATCCATACATGAAGAGGCTAGATAAATGAAAAGAGAGGAAAGGAGTACCACATACCATGTCGGTTATTTAAATGTATAATATACAAGGGGAGTGAGTACTAAGGTGTGACGTCACGCTGAGTTATGATTGATGACGTAATACATACCCCCTCCTCATAATGACTATACTTCTTTTTACATCGCTACCTATTTTACTTACCGTAACATGCACCGTTCTCCCTGCAGTTGTATATCATTCAACAATATAAAAATCCTACCTTCCATGCTCCCTCTGCTGAACAATGCACGACTACATTTCAGATTACGTTATCGGCTTACATATCTAAACAAAAAATAAATAATAATAGATAAATTAAAATAGAAAAAGATAAACATTAAATGTACGTCTACCGGTATCATAAACAAAGTGATTTCATTAAATTTTTTTTTTTTAACTGAAATGTAATTACTGATAAGATTAAATTTATTACCGGTCAGATAGATATAACAAAGAGAATTATTATTATTTTTTGTATTTTTTATGAAATAATTATGCAGTTTTTCCAAGTTTTTACTTTCCCGAATACAAAGAAAAAGGTTGCAGCAATTTGAAAAAAGCTGACAACACAGTTATAGGACTTTCCTGTCACGCGGTTTTTTTTCTAATGCGCTGCTTACACACAAAACTTAATTAAAAATATTTATTTAATTTAAATATAATATTTTTTGTGAATTTAGTTCAATGATTTTAATTAAAGCGCGCCCGCATACCGTATTTCATTCACGCGGATGTGGCGGTACTAGCGGCCACTTTAAATACTTTTTTACACTTTAAATATTATTTATTTATTTTATTCTACTGCTCCCCTGTGACGTCACAATATAGCAGTCGACTACAGAAGCTTTACGTCAGTGCTACACCAGTGTTCCTTATAGTGAGAGTGGTACTACTGACGCAGTATACCAACTTATCCGCTAGTTTATTTTAGATCATTTTTTGGTGGTGGGTGTGCGATTTTGCAAACTTTTTTTGGCAGATACTATTATTTTTTAATCTTTAACATATACCTAACAAAAATAAGACCTTAATTAGTCAAAATCTCGAAATTCTGAGGGAGACCTTGCTGTACAGCCTCACTTTCTCGGCATTTTAAGTCGAAATTTTAATGGCATCAATGCCTCATATATAGACGTAATCTGACCAAATTTGGTCAAAATCGGTAGGATAGTTTTGGAGATATAAGGTGTGAAACATCAAACACACGCATACTTACATACGAACATTTCCATCCGGTTTTTTGGGTTCCTTATTTATCAAAACGTCAAGGTGCGATGAAAACTACATATGCCCAAATCATATTAATTACAATACTTTCCCTTCTAACGCTATAGCTCTAGGCGGAAAAGTAAAATACCTATTTCATGAACTACTATAGATAATCAAACCAGTATTTTTTTTTTTAAATTCATCTACTCAAAACGTTTTTTTAAATATCTTAGAATGTTTCATTTTTAGCTCCGTCGGCCGTTTTGCATATATCCAGCCGATAATCGACGTCTACACCGGTCCATTGGACCATCGCAGGCGTAACTGTTGTAATAGCAGCGGTGATCCGTTGTCTTAAATTTTGTACATCCCTGATTTTTTAACTGTATACTATATTTTTAACGTATCTCCATGGAAAAAAATCTAGGATGTGTGTTTCTCAGACGCCAAAGCACAGAACCGACCCAACGATTAAGGAAACTTTCGAGAACGCGTTGAACCGTTGCCTTTGACTTCAACGCGTTCTCAAAAGGGGACGAAAAAAGTCCCCCGGACGGTCCAAAAAGAGTGACGAAGCAGTGGAGCTTATATGCCAAAGTTTTTAAGAAGCTTTAAAAAATAAATTTCAAGGCGAAGTTTACAGTTAGGAATTCCAAAGACAACTATCAAAGGGGGAACCCACCGGGTAGGTCTAGTGGTGAACGCGTCTTCCCAAATCAGATGATTTGGAAGTCGAGAGTTACAGCGTTCAAGTCCTAGTAAAGCCAGTTATTTTTACACGGATTTGAATACTAGATCGTGGATACCGGTGTTCTTTGGTGGTTGGGTTTCAATTAACCACACATCTCAGGAATGGTCGAACTGAGACTGTACAAGACTACACTCCATTTACGTTCATACATATCACCCTCATTCATTCTCTGAAGTATTATCTGAAAGGGAATTGCCGGAGGCTAAACAGGAAAAAAAAGAACTATCAAAGGAGGGAAGTCCCTTCGATGTCAGTGGTTGAGACAACCACTGACATCGAAAACCGCTGCATCCATAAACATAACACGTATTAAAAATGTTTCATCACCGTCTATGTTATTAAGCATTTTACTTGCGAATTCAACACATTTAGGAAGATTCGTAGGTTTAATTTGATGTTTAAGCTGAATTTTGTAAGCATGAAGGCGTAAACGCTTTGATAGTTGTCTTTGGAATTCCTAACTGTAAACTTCACCTTGAAATTTATTTTTTAGAGCTTCTTAAAATCTTTGGCGTATAAGCCCACTGCTTCATCACTCTTTTTGGACCGTCCGGGGAAATTTTTCACTTTCTACGTTGCCAGATTTCTTAAACTGCTCGTACCACCGTCTAATGCCGTTTATATGAGAGGGATCGTTGTCATAAACACGCCGGATAGTCCGTTGGACAGTTATAGCCGATTTATACTCAGCTAACCACAAAATGCAATGTGCTTTCTACTTAACTATCGCCGTTGCACGACTTGACAGTGGCGCAGTGCCGTTTTGATCATCGGCTCAAGGTCACGGCCGGTCACGTCTAAAAATTCTTGATATCCCGATTATTTTACAGCTCAATTTAATACTTTATATCAATTACATAGGGATATATGATTTTCTTTTTATTGCTGCAATCTTTTTCGATGACCTGTACATAATTAATTATTTTGTATAGCTATCTTTATATATATATTTCCTGTGTGCGTGTGTATGAAACTGAACTCCTCCTAAACGGCTGGACCGATTTTGATGAAATTTTTTTGTGTGTTCAAGGGGATTCGTGAATGGTTTTGATTCACAATTTGAACCGATAGAAAATGTTTTTTTAAATTTATTTATTTATTTGTTGTTGTTGATTTTGAGATGGTAAGGTTCACAATTGGATCCAGTAGGCTGCACTGCGATCGCGTTTAGAATTGTGTGCGTATTGAGAAATATTATATTATATTATTATTTACTGAAATAACGTTTTAAAGTGTAATTAAAAAATATACATTGTGCAAATTTGTAAGGTGCAGTATTGAAGTGAAAATGTTTTTTAATTTATTTATGAGTTGTTGATCTTGGGATGGTTAAGATTCAAAAGGTCCGTTAGGCAGCGCTGCGATCGCGTTTTAGACGTTTTTTTCTTAATTTTTGGCTTATCAGTCAAACCCGGTAGTTGGTGCTGCGATCGGATTCTAGGAATTTTTTTTTATTTTGTTGCTTTTTCGCATATCAGTTACTTGCGTCGTAGCTTAGTGTTGTTCTTACATTAAATAAAATTCGTACTTTTAATGGACTACTGTGTTTAGAGAATAGTTTGAATTAAATCCGATAGGTAGTGCCGTTGTTTTGCCATTTTAATTTATTTACATTCTGACTTTTATAAAGTGAAAGGTTAAATTTTGTTAAATTGCTAATGTTCAGTTTTGTAAGGTTTTATGAAACTTTCAATTGCGTTCATTTAATCTGTATGTATACTCAAATCTAGCAATAGCGAAGCATTGCCGAGTCTGCTAGAATTGCGCGCTTATTGAGAATATCATATTATATTATTATTTATTGAAATAACGTTTTAAAGTTTAATTAAGAAATGTACATTGTGCAAATTTGTAAGGTGCAGTATTGAAGTGAGTATTTTACATGAATTTTCATGAATTTTAATGATGTATACACTTGCATTCAATAACAATCAACTTAACCTACAAATTTAAATTGTCAGTTCTCATTTGATTCTATGCAACTTATGAAGTATTGAACGGCTCTTTGAAAATAAAAATGTAAGTTTGTAAAATAAATTATAGCATTTATAAAATTAAAATATAAGTTACTTATAATAATTATAGTGTAAAGTATATTTAAAAAATTGAATTTATAATGTTTTAGCTGATTAATTTTATAAAAAGTTTTCTAAAATTATTTTTATTTATTTACAATTATCTAAGATTTGGTAAAATAGATGTTAAAATAAAGAATGAGAGAAATGATAAAAATTTCTACTAAAATTTTAACTACGTTGCTTTTTTACAGTGCTTTAATTTTTTTATTAATTGATTAATTAAGCTGTTACATAATTATGAAACATAAAAATTATTAAATTTAAAAAAAATATGTAGGAGGTACTTTTTTAGAATGATGTTAAGTGAAAATTAGCAGTAATGTGGATGAAAATTTATTAATTACACTAATTATTAATTTTACGACGTTTCGATTTTTTAATTCAATTTTCATCGGACATCTCAATATTTAGTGAAAATAAATATTACCCATACTAAACATAATTAATCAATAAGCCCATTACAATAATACAACAATCACAAACTGATAATATCATACTAATAGTCATTTTAATGAAATTTCGAACACATTCCTGCTAATTTTAACTTAAATAAGTTACTTATATTTATTTATGTGTTGTGCATTTATTACAGAATAATGCCGCGTCAGGACAACGTCTATCGGGTCCGCTAGTATAGTACAAGATAAAACGAAAAGTGTGTTAATTGGGTAAACGTTTTGTATGTAGTGATTATTGCAGATCTTCATGCTTTAAAACCAAATGTGTTTTTCGTTCCCAATCTTTTGTCTTTAACTCTAGATTTCTGGAAACTACTAAAAATTCAGTTTAGAGAGTTTTATCAATTTTTTAGTTCCAATTTCATATAAAATCACTAAATTTAATCCTTCATTTAGATTCCAATAATTACTTTTTGGTTTAATTTTACTGAAGGGTACAAATCAGGGCGAAATTTTCCCCAGCCAACACGAACCTATGTTTATATAAACTTTCTTCTTTATTTTCACCAGTAGAATATGTCCTGAAAATCTTTTAAAATCTTGTGACATAAAATATTATCTACCTTACTTTTTTCGATTTAGTCACTACGAATCGCGTTACAGATTTTATTTCCTTTTTTCTTTTTTTTGTTTCTGTCAATATTCCTTCATCATTTCATTGTACCGTTTATTACTTCCTTTATTTTAACTCGCAATGTTTTTTAATTTTTTTTTTCATGTTTGCTATCAGATCTTGCATCCTTAATTTAATATACGTTCTGACTTTCCCTATTGATGAAATTTTGCACAGTTATTAAGGTCAGATGACAATGCAATATTCCACCATTATTTTTTCAAAAATCCTCCCGTACTGGGATAAATTAAGGGTGGAAATTAAAGTTGCGGGTGTAAAAAATTTCAAATCTGCAAAACAGCTAAAAACCCGGTTTTAAATTCAGATTAACCTACTGATTAAATTCATGCAATGTATGATAATAATTTTATTATTGTATGACTAAAATGTATAAGGCAAGTTTTTAAAAATGTTTAAAATTTTTTTATAATATTATTTTTTTCTTCTGTACATTATTACTTAATCCACAAATAATGTACATAAAAATATTAGTAATTCAGAAAATGAAAAATAAGTTATGTGTTCTCTTTCGCAGTAAGAACCCATTTTTTCTACTTTTACTATTTTTTCTTTTATTTATATTTTTTGTTTAGACAATGGGAAGTGTAAAGATATTTGGGTTTAATTAGCGAGAAACAATGCATTTTTGTTAATGTTTCTTCCTTTTCTTGTTTCTTCACCGATCGCTTTTCTTTCTAAACCATTCTGTTGGATAATCTGTCCTAAATATTTAAATTTTCGATTCATCGATTTTTTTTTAAAGTTTGAGTATTATTTTCCTGTGTAGATAGCGTTATAGCAGAGCTATAGATTTAGATGTAAAAGCATTGTAATAGTTCCAATTTGGGCATATGCGGCTTTAACCGGATCTTGACGTTTTGACACCTAACGAACCCAAAAAACCAAATGGAAATTTTAACCGGATGTTAATGTTCGTTCATGTACATGTGTGTATGTGTTCGGTGTTGGCCTCTAAATCACCTCATATCACCTGAACTATGTGAGTCGATTTTGACCAGACTTGATCAGATTACTTCTATATATTGGGTATTGATGTCGTTAAATTTACAACTTAAAAGACTGTAGGGCAAGGTCAACATTAATATCTCGAAATTTTCACTAATTAAGATCATATTTTTCTTAGGCATATGTGTTAACAATAATTGCAAAAAAAAAGATTTGCAAAGTCGCACCCCCACCCCAAAAAATGCTGTTATAAGTCGTCTGCTATGTTATGACGTCACAGGTGAGCGGTAGAATTAAATATAGTCATAATATTTGAAATATAAAAAAGTAACTCGGTCTGGCCGGGTCTCGAACTCAATCGCCCAGTCGACTAGGTACCTAGTGAGTTAAGCCCCGCGGCTACACCGGTCTGCCGACCGTAGAAGCGAAATATGTTTTATGTAAGCGTAATCTGTTTTATGAAATCTGTATTATGCGGAATATGTTTTATGAAATTACATCAATTTAGTTTAACCAATCGCGATGCATTTATCGACGCTCTATTGAGGATGTATATAGAATTTGATTTTGCCAAAACACGGTAACTTATTCACTTATGTATTAATTTAATTCCATTACATATATTTATATTGTATATTTTTCACTTTTCGCTTGTTATACTTAGATTAATAATAATCTTGTTATTGAAAAAGATTATTATTAAAAACAGATTAGGCTAAATTAAAAGTTGTAACTCGGTCCACAGTGGCGCAAAAAAAAAAAAATTTCCAAGATTACAATAAAACTGTAGTTCTCATTTTATTCCTTGTTTCGTTGAATTACGTACAGGATGGGAGACTTAAAATCGAACCGCTACTGACTAAATCGCAGCGGGATACATTTAATGAATGAAATAAAAAAAAAAAAAAAAATTAAATTAAATTCTATATTATTTACATTTGCAAAAGTTGACACATTTACCATTTTTATTATTTTTTTTACAAAAGGTGTACGATGTAAACTTCATGACCAACGATGTACCTTTGTGCTCGAGTGATCATATTGATATACCCATCGGATTGGTGTACTGAAGAACTAGTCATAAAGCCTAGTCATAAAGCTAGTAAAGCCAGTAAGTTACTTTTATATAGATTTGAATACTAGATTGTGGATACCGGTGTTCAATCGCACATCTAAGGAACAGTCGACTTGAGACTGTACAAGACTACAGTTCATTTACATTCAAACATATCATCTTCTGAAGTAATACCTTACGGTGGTTCCGGAGGCTAAACAAAAAAAAGACCGAAGAAAAGGTCATATTAATTGTCGTCTGACAAAACGTTAACGTCAATTTCTTCTTGAATGTTCGCCTTCATTTCATCGATGGGGATTCGATTCGTAAACTCTCTCTCCTTAAAATAACCTCGAGGAAACGATCGCAACTAGGCGAATCCGTGGAACGCGAAGATCTCCGCCCCTATACTGACAGTTTGTTCTGTAAAAGTCGCAGGAACACGTCCTAGTGATTCGTTCGACATAAGACACGTTCCTCTTCCGTGTTAAAAAATCCGTACTGTTTCTAACGATTTGTTAACTGAGCGTAGAATTTTTCTAAAATTGTACAGTACACTTGTGTCTGGTAGTCCGATTAAATAAGGGTGTCCCATATAAAACGCAACCCAACCTTATATTGGTAGGTATTGAAATAATAAAAAGGCATGTGTTAATGTAAATGTAATTTTTATTATTACCATCCATTACATTACATTTAGAGTAAATTTTGGAAGTGGCCGCCATCTTCTTGAATACAAGCTTCAATTCTTTTTACAGCGTTTCTTGCAACTTTTTTCAAAGTTTGTGGCTGGATATTTAATACGGCTTGTTCAATATTGACTTTCAATTGTTCGTGGTGTGTTGCTGTAGGCTTTTTCTTTGAGGTAACCCCGTAGAAAAAACTCCGCCGCAGTCAAATCTGGACATCTTGGTGGCCACAAGCCTCGACCGATAACACGATTACCAAAGAATTCCTCGACGAAATCAGAAGTTGAACCTGCGTAGTGCGATGTCGCACCGTCATATTGTAGCCAGCAGTGTCTGTCTTCCTATTCCAAGAGTGCGATGAACTGAAATAAAATATCCTGATACCGTTCTGCATTAATGGTGTACTCGAAAAAAATAGGACCGATTATTTTCATCCGCGATATCGCGCACCACACGCCCGACTTCTGCGGGTGTAATTGTTTTTCGTGATAAATGTGGGGATTTTCAGCGCTCCAAATTCTACTGTTTTGGCTGTTTACGTATCCATCCGAATGAAACCGTGCTTCATCTGTGAAAAATAACGAATCCATAACATTCCCTCGCGCAGAAATCGACGGAACCGTTGACAATATTGTAGCCGTTTTTCTTTGTCCGGCTCAAGAAGTCGATGAACCGTTTGAATGCGATAAGGTCGTAATTGTAATTGTTTAGTCGCTCGATGAACAATTGATTTAGACAAATGAATTTCAGCAGACAGTCACGTCTGATCGATTTATTTGGCGAGGCGAATAATCGGTCTTTGATTTCAGCGAATGTATCTGTATTCAACACTGACGCAGATATTTTGTGTTCCTTGTTATTAACAGAACCGGTCTCTCTAAATTTTGCAACTAACCTTAATACTGATGTTTTTTTAGCTGCTGGTTTATCTGGGTACTTATGGCGAAACAAATTTTGCACTGCAACTACTGATTTCGTACTGAAGTACGACTCAACAATGAAAACGCCTGGTGAGATTCGAATTATTACGCCTGGATTAATGAAACCGTACCTCGTTTGAGTTCAATTCAACATCGGGTTTATCCGTTCATCGAAAATGTTTTTTTGTAGAACCCGTCACAATAATTAAAACGTCTCGGTTTGTCTGTTCTCCTAAATTGTTGTGCTATAAGATTTTAAATTTAAATCGTGAGGAATCTTACGGCAAGATGTATATTTTACATCTCATTGTTTCGATAACTTATGTATTTTTATACTTTGAATATCGGATACATCCTCTAGAATCCTAACGGAAAATCGTGGTATTTCGTTTTTAGTTTCAAAACCGACCGTTTGTTCGTTATTTTTCACCCATGTCGGAATGAAGACGGTATATGCGTTTGGGGTAAAAGGTTTTGTGTGTGTTACCATTTTTCTCAAAAACTACTGGACCGATCTCGATGCGGTTTTTTGTATTACATAGGTAACACTTCAGAGCAGGTTCTTTGATTAGTTTTACAGATATAAGCCGTCAAGGGCCCTGTACTAGGTATGTTTTTTCAAAAAGTTTCTTTTTAATTAATATTTTAATATTAATTAAAAAGAATCTTCTCCTTCTTTAATTATCCGATTTAATTTCGTTGTGGGTTTTTAAAAATGTTTAATTTTATCATTTGTTAACGGAATCATGTCAACTTTTTGCTGGGATACGGGCATTCGAAAATTTTTCCGCGAATATTTGAGTCCTTCCTAGAAACAATCCAGGCATTTTAGATGTTAGAGAAACACGACTTCAAAGAACGAAATTAAATTACTGAAGTATGAAAAGTTTACAAGTGACAACAATAGACAAGAGTAGTGACATACACAACCGATAGTGGCGCTAGTAGTAGTGGCAGCGTTAATGGTGCAACCTCAGTACGAGCCTGCTCGGTTCGATTTTAAATTGCTCACCCGGTAATTTGTAAAGAGATGGAAATAGGTAGCTATGTATAAAAAGAAGTACAATTAATTTGCTGTTAATAATATGCTATTAATCTATATAATTTATTAATTCCCTCTCGTTCTTTCTGTAATAGCACTTAAAAGCGATTTATAATATTTTTGCGCATGTTTATTACAAAGGTTTGTGAGAAAGGTACAAAGTTTTTGAACGGTGAAATGTTGACACTGTTGAAATTAATTTCATGACAAATTGATTTTATTATATAGGGCTAATTCAGGTAGATTGAGGAGAATAAACGAGTATAGGGTAGGGTCGGGGTCATGAAATTGATAAAATTGGCGAAGAGGGGAATGAGGGACGCGGTAGATCATCGGTACATCGCTCGCCACGTGTATCACCTACATTACAGTTCTATTCGTATGTGTCAGGATACACCAAAGCGAGGAGAGAAGCACCCGTAAACTAACACCAACAAAATTCCCCTCTCTACCGTTTGTTCTTTCATCAATACAGCCGAATAAACATATATACGCTCACGTGCAGACACAAAACAAGTCGTTCTCTTGCCGTCATCGTGCGATACATGAAGGCCTGTTATTTGTCGTTTAATATATAAACTAATCTTTTCTGTAATCCTCTTAGAAAAACATATGCAGTATATTCATATCGGTAAGCTCACTTTTGACGAGCAAGTTATTATTTTTGTTAATAATAATAATAATAATATTATTATTATTATTATTATTATTATTACTTTAACAAAAACAAAAACAGTTGTATCCTGCGAACTTCATTATCCTTTCTAAGTTCTGAATTATTATATTTTTCACATAATATTAAAAAACGTTAACAACAGTGGGTTGTTTCTGCAGCACGGCTTATACAGACATACACACACAACTTAATTTAAAATATTAATTATTTTATTTAAATATCATATTTTTCCGTTTATTAAATTCAATGATTATAACTAAAGTAAAGGCGCATACCGTATTTCATTCGCGCGGGTTTGGCGATACTATCGGCGACGATCGGCACTGACTAAACTAATGTAATTTAACAACTTACATAGAACAAATTTCGCTTGTACGGTCGGCAGACCGGTATAGCCGTGAGGCTTAACGCATCAGCTACCGAATCGCCCGCGCGATCGAGTTCGAGACCCGCCAAACCGAGTTACTTTTTTACACTTTAAATATTATTCATTTATTTAATTCTACCGCTCACCTGTAACGTCACAACATAGCACTAGTTTTGAGTATTTATTGGGGTGGGGGTGCGATTTTGCTAAATATTTTTTGCAAATATTGTTATTTTTTAATCATTAACAAATGCGTTTAAGAAAAATGTGACCTTAATTAGGCTAAATCTCTTATATACTGAGGGTGACCTTGATTACAGCCTCACCCCCCCCCCCCAATCATTTTAAGTTGAAAATTTAATGTCATCAATGCCTCATATCTAGAAGTACCCTACCTCGTTTGATCAAAATCTGTCCAGTAGTTATGTAAATATAAGGTGATTTAGAGGTCAACACATACCTACATATAAACATTAACATTCGGAAAATATCCATCTGGTTTTTTGGATTCCGTAACCGTCATGGCCATAATCACATATGGCCAAATTAGACTGATTACAATACTTTCCCTTCTAGAGCTGTACTTTTCCATCTAGATAGCGCTACAGGAGAGTGCTATCTATTCGGTCATTGCTGCTGGAAAAAGTGGGGAGGATAAGCCATGGTGGAGATCTTCCGTTGTGTTCATTCCTGGTGAGAATATGAGTTTTCACTGTCAAAGAGCGTTTGTTAGCTTGTGTGCGGTCAAAATCTTTTTTAATATTATCTGAAGTGTTGAATAGTGAATATTCTGTTATTGTTTGTGGCGATCGAGTAAAGCAAACAGGTCTTACTTTTTATGAAAAGTGGGCAAAATTGAAGTTAGAGCTAGAGTAGTTTATTTTAAAAGTTTTAACTCCGATGGACTTGCAAAAAAGAGTTAAATTACTCTTTAAAGGAATCCCCTTTCGTTTTGACGGTAAAAAGTGAGCTGCTGCTGAATTTAAACATGGTTGTTATCCATTCAAGATTATGAACTCTTGAGACGCTCAAAAAAGACTGCTACGACCAACGAATTCATCACAAAATCACAATGCCATATTAAATAATCATCGACTGAAGGTACTGCGAGCTTAATGACATTGCAAACATCTCGATAGACTGTTTCCACTACATTTTACACGATTTTTGTGTATGTGAAGTCATTTTGCTCGATGATTGCTGCATTTGTCAACATTCAACCAAAAACGCATTCAACTGAACTTTTTTCAAGGGTTTTTATTCTTATTTAAATGCAATTTCACTGAGTCCCTTCGACTGTTTTATAACAGTAGATGAAACATGAATTCAGCAGCTTATTTGCATTAAGAATTTTGGATCAAAATTGCTCTTGAAAAGCTAAAAGAATCAGCATACATGGAAGTAGAAGAAATTGTATAAAGTTTGCAGGTGATATGGTTTATAAGGAATTTGGTGTAGCGTATTCCAACAGATGATTTCAGAGACAAAATGAAAAGTGAGAAATTAATGAGGAGAGGTAACAAGAATACCAGAATGATTCAGAATAAGAAAATTAACCGATATTTAATGAGAAGCAAGGTTTAAAAATGAGCAGTAGACAATCCAAAATTAAGCAACCTGGAAAGGAAATAAATTATAGATGATCTAAAAGGAAAAAGGAACTGGCAGGATGTTAAAAACTAGAGCCAAAATTAGAGGAAAATTGAGATGGACATAGCACTATGGAACTTGCCTCAGGACAAATAATAAAATGATATGATGATAAAGCAGTTTTAACTGTTTGTAAACTAGGATACAAAAATCTACTTAAATGATTTATTTTTTTCCACATTTAGTAAAGATAATACTTTTCTCATTCTGTAAATTAGAATACAATAACTCTTTTCTACATGTGTAATTTATTTCAAAAGTTTTGAGATTTAATTCCTCAACCAAATTTAATAAATTGCTTTGCTTAATTAAATTCACCTCTAGATATCCTGATCCATGTAAATATACAGTATAAAAGAAAACAGAACGGAAATGTTATGGAAAATTAAATCACAAAATAAATAAAATTTAATTCATTGTTTAATAAAAATTTGTTGCTAAGATTTTGGTAATCCAATTATTCATCATTTCACAAATACCTAACATACACACACACACCCACACCCACACACACAACACACACCGCACATTTACACAAAAAAAGATAAAAAAAGATGAAACATGAAAATTTACAGTCTTAGAAACATATTACATTTACTGTCAATGTACATTAAGACTTAAAACATAATTAAAATTATCTTCAGTCAATTTGGAGGGATTTTAACAAAACAAAAATGACTGAGTATGAAAAGAGATCGTTAAATCATATAATGTTTCCTTTGCTGAAAAGATTTCAGGAAGAATTAAGATTAGATATGGATCATGAATTTTTTGTGTATTCAGCGGACAATTTCATTTGTAATTTAACAAATAAAAATGATTTTGAATGTTGTACGGTATGTAAAATGATTTATATTTTAAGTTTTTGGTTAATTATTAATAAATGTATATTATTGCAAGTTTAAAAATTAAAAATCCTCTGTCTGTCTCTTCTCAATATAAAACATTCAAACTAATTATAATTATTTACATCATTGGTCAGGCAAACTGTAACCTCCTGTATGTAGCTTGTGCCTTTTTATTGTGGCTGTAGGTGAGATTCAAAGAAAATGTGTAGTTTTCAGTAATCCAGTTTCGATAGTTCTGCTTATTAATATAACCACCAAAGTGAAACCAGCTTCATCTGTGAAAGACACTTGATCTAAAATGCTGTTGTCTCTAATGAAGTTCTTGAACTGTTGACAGTAGTGAACCCTTTTAGCATAAACAACAACATTTACTCATGGAAACCCTACATTTGATACGGTTAACACTAAAGTATTCTCCTCGCTGCAGTTTAGGCTGAACCTAGTGAAACCTTCTTTTCCTGGCTCAGTCTTCGCAAAGACTTACTAGGAGATCTTGTAAATGCCACTTTGTCCTGTATGATCTGCGTCATTAAAACTGACTTGTGTCAGGCATGTTTCTCGTCTAAAAATGAACCTGTTTAACATAATTTTTTTAACTAACTTCTGAATAACATTTTTTACTGGTGCTTCCTTTTGAAATTTCTCCACGAACTTTTGCTGACACACATGAGTTTTTGCCTTTAAATAAGTTTCCATCATGAATACATGTTCTTTTTTTTACAACAGTTAACCCGATTTTAACAAACGATTACACAACCTTGTTCAAAAACCAATGCTCGACATAGACAGGCATGCTCCAATGAACAATCCTAACTGCTCCAGCTTCAGTCACACCAACATCTTCGATGTTATTTAACCCACGTCACACCAGTATATGCATTTAGTATAAACTACTGAGTGATGGGACCTCTTTTAAGATGAACACTCTGTAATCAATCATTACAGATCTCCAGTCTTACTAGAGATGTTTATTCCAACTTGTTAGTCGATAGGATTCTATGAAATATCCGGGAAAATGTTGGATAAGAATTAAATAATGACGTATGGTATCGGAAAGACAGGGCACCACTCATTATTATCTAAGGGCACAGAAAATTGTAAATGAATAATTTCTAAATCGCCGGATAGGTCGCAGAGGAGCCATCGAATAGCCTGCCAGGTCTCTAGACCTACCCACCGGGTTGGTCTAGTGGTGAACGCGTCTTCCCAAATCAGCTGATTTGGAAGTCGAGAGTTCCAGCGTTCAAGTCCTAGTAAAGCCAGTTATTTTTACACGGATTTGAATACTAGATCGTGGATACCGGTGTTCTTTGGTGGTTGGGTTTCAATTAACCACACATCTCAGGAATGGTTGAACTGAGAATGTACAAGACTACACTTCATTTACACACATACATATCATCCTCTGAAATATTATCTGAACGATAGTTACCAGAGGCTAAACAGGAAAAAGAAGAAGGTCCCTAGACCTGTCTCCTCTGGATTACTTTTTTCGTGGTACTTGTCACTGATAATATCTATAAAACAAAACCTGCAGACATTGACGAATCAAAAAGAATAATTGACGAATCTGTTCGTGTACCACCAGACATGACAGAATAAGTTATATAAACGGATATTACTTGAGATTAGCGCACTGCCAAGCTGTCAAGGGGAAGTATTTTGAACATTTATTGTAGAAAAGTATGCTTTCAAAATTTATTTCATTATTAATTTACGATCCAAAATATTTATTTAAAATAAATATTGTTATATTTAAAGTAAATAATAGCAGTTGATATAGCCGTTTAATTTGTTGTTTTAATAATTAGTTATTGTTTATTATTATCAGTAGTATAGCACTGTTTAAAGTTTGTTATTTTATCCATTATGAAAGTGTAATGCAATGCAAAAAAATTGTTCATGTAGGGCGTTTTACCTCGTTTTATTTTTAACACGATTTTTACGTGATTGCAACTTTTAATGCTTATAACTGGATAACGAAGGTATTAACAAAAAAATGGGTGGTTTTAACTATTGTTTTTCTTGTAAAAAGTTAAATCGAATCGAAATGTGTCAAAAAAATAAGTTTGATTCAATATGGCGGGTCCAAGGTGGCGGACAAAGATTAAAAACCCATCATAATGCAAATTTTTTAAAATATGTATAACATCATTTCTTTCTGCCTAAAAGTATTGCTGACATGCAATATCAGCATTTTCATACCTAAATATCAAATATATATTTGTGATATATAGGTAAAATTACCTAAATATAGGTAATTACCTATATCTATATATTATACACATTATATATATAATGTGTGTGTGTGTGTGTGTGTGTGTTTATGTGTGTGCATGTGTGTGTATGTATAGAGTGATCCATAAGTAGTAGACCATAGTTTGAAATCGCCATAATTTAGGCGGAAATGCATTTTCTGATAGATTTAACTTTTAATATACAGCAGAGGTGTCATATTGCAATGTTCCAAAAGGGTTTTTCTTTTTTACTGACCGCCCCCTGCAGTTTGCTGAAGAGTGGTTCACCAAGTCGGAAGAGGACCCACAGTTAGAACAGAGTGTGTGTGGGGTGTGTACTGATAAAGCCAAATTGTCCAGTAATGTAAACAGACATAATTGTGTTTACTGGCGTATGTTGAATCCAAATGCGGTAGTCTAGTACGACGTAGAAGTTTCAGCATCACAGTCCGGGGAGGTGTTATGTACCAAGGAGTCAACGACTTTTCAAAGATGATGGCGTAGATGGTGAGAATTACCTGGATCTCATTAGAAAAACTGTTTATCCTTTACTCCGATAGACTTCTTTGATCAATTGTTGTGGCAGCAGCAAGATGGAGTTCACCCTCATTATGCCCAATCAGTACGCAATCGGTTGGACCAGGCATACCCTGGATGTTGGATCGGACATGGCGGGACAATCGAATGGTTGACCGCCCTCCTATTTTTTTTTTTTGCTTGATGATTTCACCATATAAGATTGAAGCTTGTGCATGTGATATGGGGATGTAGCGTATGAAAAATGCCATGCCTGACTTGTATTTGAACCCAGGATCTCTGGATGAAAGGACAAAATTTACTCCCGCAACATCCACACCATACAGGACATCTAAAAGATATGATTATTGAAGAATTTTTTGCTGTTCCTCATGAAATGCGTGAAAAATCGTGTGAAAATGTACCTTTGCGATTACAGGTCTGTATTAACGCAAATGGCATGCAGGTTAATCACATAATGGAAAACCGATATTAAAGTGTATTTTTTATAAAGTAAGTCATCTGTATTTTTCTCGTGCCTACACTGCTAGAAGTTATGCTATGTTAAAGTACAGCCTATTACTTATAGGCCACTGTATATACATATATATATATATTTTAGTTTCATTGTTTCTCATTTGCAGAATTGCCAGTCCAAAACTTCTAACTCTCCACTAGTTACTTGATATTAATGTATCTATGATTGAAACATTTTGCTGATTTTATTCTGATTTAAATCTTTTATCTAGTATATGAAATTATAGATTTATGTTTATAACACATATTTTTTTCTCATTGATTTGAATAAAATGTTTTCATAAAGTTTTAGCATTTTCTTAAAATTTTTTAGTTGAAATTGGCGAATTATATAAAAAATTTATAACCGGTTTATAATCTCAAAATAAATTTGTTGTCAAATTAATAGACCAGATACAAATGTATTTCAGTAATTTTACACTCATCAGTAGAGCAACTGTTGTAAATTAGTGCTATGCTTGTAAAGCACCAATCAGACTAACGCTGTTTTAAGAATAGAATTATGTTGGGAATGTTGTGTGATATTTGCAAATTCATCATGAATTTATAAATAGCTAGTTTTTATAAATTCATTCATATACATTTTTTAGTGCAGCTGGTTCAATTAACGACACGGTTAACTGCTCCAGTCAGAGCATCAGTCCTTCAGTCCTGTTCATTAATCATTTTTGTTATCCTTCCCCCTTTCCCTAAATTCTTTCTCACTTATGTGAGACTCATGGGAATTGAGTTTGTCACTGTTGCGGTTCTGTATGTTCCTGTTACCTTTTAGAAACCAATAAGGCAAATGCTTCCTCATCGTCACAGAAGCACAGCAACTATTTTTTATGTGACCAGATTGCTAGCAGTTTTAGCAGAAATTCTTTTCTCCATAACAGCTATTTTTCACTCTGCTTTTAACTGAAATTATGAAACTATGTGGATACCATAATGGTGATGTACAGGTAAAGTGAAAAAAAACATTTTCCCCAGTGGCGGCCATAGTTAAAATTAGTAAAGGTGTTGTTCCAGAAAAATGTTTACTGGGTCTTTTCAAGGCCATGGTTTGAAGTTTTTTGTTAAATAAAAGAACCGAAAAAATGAATCAAATAAAATAGCTGGAAGCAGGATAATAATATAATTCTATGCTTTCACATTTAAGAATATGGTTACATGGTTTTTAAAAACCGCATTTTGCTTAAAAACTGTATTCAGTTTAACCGAATAAATAAAAATGTCAATTCAGATAATATTTTTTAGTATTATTAGATAATCACTTAATAAAATGCCCACTTAAAAACATTATAGTTCAACGATGCATAAACTTACACAGAAACAAATAGAAAATTAGTTTTTACTAATTACCTTCTCTTTTGCCCTTCCAGCGTGTTTTTGGACAGATTTGGCGAGCAAAGATCCTTTGTTTTCTGCCATCTGCTGATCTCTACTGAAAAAACAACTAAACTGCTTTCATATTCCTTCCACCGACTAAACTAGAAAAGGGAACAAACAAGGAACATTCCATACACATACAAAGTAAAAAAAACTACCTTCCACTAGTACACCAGGATCAGCATTGTGGGAGTGATAGTACCCTCTCTCCCTCACAGCCTCGTGTGCAGCTTCCTATGTGCGCATAACAGCCAAACACCACTCTGCTGGAACTGTGAAGTGCACAGTTCCATACAAAGATTTTTGTATATTTTTCATAAACTGGGTGATGGCCAATGATATTAAGCTAAAGGATTATATATTGTCCAAGTTTAAAGAAAGAATTAAAGAGAAAAGGACTCTTAAATGTTATCGATTATATCAAGTGGAAGTAGCGGGTGCTGCAGTTACACAAGGCCTATATGTGAGCCGCCACTGATTTTCTCTTCATTTAATGCGAGCCAAAAATATTAATCTTTATTCCATCTCAGTTACTGTATCCACATTTTTATAACGAAAAATTTTACTCTGAATCAAGAATAGTTATTTATGCTCCAGAGCTAAGAATGAAATTAACATTTTCCCCAGTGATTAATTTACCGCGTAAATTAAAAGCTTATTAATTTATATTTATCTGTCCTTGGCAGGTTCTTGATGTTAAATCTACCTTTCATAAATAATTATGTATTATAATTAACAGTAAGTGTTAATTCTCATGTAATGAATAAACTGTTGATACCATTGATTTATACATTTTACTTTAATATAAATATTTTGAACAATATTTCTTTAATATTTGTGTTTACAATATTGTGGCCCTGTATACAAAAATTATTTTCTAAATAACTACCTAAATGTTCCGGGTATAAGCAGTAAACTTGCAACCAAATTTTTTATTTTATTTGTATTTTTTATATTATATACATTACTTATTTTACATTCATTATAACTGGTAAAGATTAGTCTTAGTACCAAAAATAGTCATTTGTTTAAACAATGACCATTCTGAAACCAACACCTAAGAAAATTTTAGAAGTTTAAATGGTAGAAACGCTAATTTATTTTTTTTATACAATGTTTTTTATTAAGTTAATAAAGTTATGAAATTTTGAAATCGTACTTTTGGGAAAACATGATTCAAATATGGTATGGTAGTTAATATAATTTTCCACAATTCATGTAGATTTGCTTCAGATAAATTATAATTTGTGATGGCACTGTAGAAAAGAACAATGTTTGATACGGTACAAAACTCAATTTTTCCTACTCCTTGGTTCATAAAGATATAACTATTCAAGGAAGTAATTCCTTTTATGGCAAATCCTATTTACAGAATTTATGAATAAGGGATGCTTACTGTATGCGCATATTTTTTTTCATAGGGGTGGGAGCGTAGAAAGCTCAACATTATCAGATAAGAGTTCAAGACATTAGGCCTATTATGTAACCAGTGTATAAGAAGACTAGTTCTGGATTCAATTAAGTAGATATCGCCAAGCACCTGACATGAAGACCCTGGCAGTAAAAAAGATCTAGTAAGTTCACAACTACACCTGCAAAACTGATAACCAAACAGGAAGGATCAAGATTAAGGAAAATGAATGTGCAGTAAGAAAGAATGATACCTGTCACAGGAAATCAGAACAATTTACTATCTTGACCAGGACCCGTACATCTACTTAATAGAGTTGTTTAATGATGTTTTAATGTATTTATTTAATTTTTTTTTCAGAGGTGGTTGGAAAAATTGGCTGAGGAATCTGTGCATGGAGTAAGGGAAAAAAAAAATCGAAATATGTATCTTGCACGACTGATTAGATCAATGCAAGAGAAGAGATTAGAAAATCCTTTTAATAAATTACCTCCTGAAGGAAAATTATTAAATGCATTCAAAGTTTTTGAAGCAGTAGGAGAAAGAGATCGGGTAATTATTTCTTATGATTATTAACTTAGGCAGATTATGAAGTCTGTGGCATTGTAAATTCGGCCAGAGTGTAAACTAGAGGTAAATCTTCCTGAGTAGAAAGTTTAATGTAATACCATTACAAAGGAGCTGACTCTTATACATTATGAAGCAACTGAATAATTTTATATGTCTAATTTTAAGTCTTAGTAAACAAAATATACTTTATTAAAATTCAGTATTTTTTTAAAACATACTTTTCAGTGTTTTGAAGTCCTCTAGGATGGTGGAGTCTTAGGGTATGACTCTTGGATTTCAACTGTGCTCTGGATGTTTATTTGTTAACCAAGAAAATTAAATAAACCAAAAACTAAACTTTTCTGTTAAATAAATTACCTCGTATTAATATCATATTAGGATTCACTCAAATATTATGTAAGCATCTTAGGGAGAGAGGTTTTGTTAGATTACCTTTTCTAGGGATGAGGGAGCTATTCAGATGATTATGTAAAATAAAACAGAATGTAGAATTAACAAAAGGTATAGTTAATTCAAAATTTAATTTCAGAACATTCCAGATAGGTTTGTAGTCTGGTTATTGAAATGTTCTAAAAAAATTCTTCAAACATCCCAAGAACAGTGTGTTATAGTTTTGATATTAATGTAACATCAAACAATTGTGTGCCTGTTCATCAAAATTAAACGTCATCTAATTTTTAAAAATATATCTTTTATTTATGAGTAGTAATATGTATTTTTAACTAATTTATGTTCCAGCAAATGATTAAAAAATGTTGCATAAGTATAATATGAAAAATGGACTTTTTATAATTTTCTGGATCCAAGTGCTAACTCTGTAGCTCTTTATTTGATAAATAAGTTTTAATTTTTAGTTAAAAAAAAATATTATGAACCCACCAGGTTGGTCTAGCGGTAAACTCGTCGTAATTCAGCTGATTTTGAAGTCGGAAGTTCTCAGATTGAAATCCTATTAAAAGTAATTTGCTTTTATACAAATTTGAATATTAGATCGTGGATACCTTTGTTCTTTGGTGGTTGGCTTTCAATTAACCTCATGTCTCAGGATTGGTTGGCTTGAATTTGTTCAAGACTAACATTAACTGTACATTACACAGATAAATCGCTATTGATTTTAATTGTTGATGTGACTACAAATAAAAGTATTAAATAAAAAATAAAATATATTGTGTAAATATAAGATAAAAAATCTATGAAGTTTATTTTTAATGATTTTTTGTTTAATTTAGTGCAGGAAAATTTCACTATACATACATAGTTTATCAGTCTGCATATTTTTAAAAAAAGTTTTGCTCAATCAAAATATAATATTACCTGTATTGTTTTTTTGTTTTAATTTTTAGCTGAACAGGATTTTAGCTAAAAAGAAAAAATCACTTACTTCAAAAAGCAGGAACTCAAGAGGGAACTCAAGGGAGAATTCAAGAGAGGAACTCAATAATTCACCTCATGGTTCATCCGGAAAAATCGAAGAAGATAAAAGCGATGAAAAAGAGTTGCCTGTATTATCTAAAAAAAATGAAAAAGAAGTGAGAAAATTATATCCTGAGGAATTAGTTGGTTTGTAAGTAATATTTAATTGTTTTTCTTTTTCGTAGGTTTTTTCTGTAGATTTGCAGCAGAAACTTACATTAAATTTTGTGTATAATTAATTACTTAAAGGTAAGTCAAGTCATCATCATCAACTGCTATTCTGTCTGGCAGCAGATCCCTTTATCACTGCTGTCTACATCCATCCCTTTTCCATTTTTCTTTGGCTCCTTTAGCTACCAATCTTCACTTCATCTATTAACTTCTACCTTCTTTTTCCTTTATTCCTTTCTCCTTCTATTGACCCTTCAGATGCAATTGTCAAGATTCCATTCCCTCTAATCGCATATGCTAATCTGTTTCCTTATATTTTTTTGTTCTTCTCACATAAGTACTCAGTCTTTTTTAATCTTGTTCATTATTTCCTCATTCATCACTTTATCAGTCCATCTTACTTTGTTCATTCTTTTCCACATCCACATCTCAAAAGCCTCAAACTGGTCCCTCTGCTTCTTCCTCATACCCCGTGCTTCTCCATCGACACAATAAAATGCTCTGTACATAGCATTTGGCTTAACTCTAGTCTAGACTTGATCACATAGTAATTTCCTCATCTTGTTGAAACTTCCTTTGTCATCACTTTATTTTCATGGTGCTGTTTCAGTTCTGTCACCATAGTTCACAAATATCTGTGTTATTTTTTACTTTTTCTATTCTTCCTTCACTCATTCTTATCACTAACTCCTTTTTGTTGTTTACTTCCTTTGAGTTTTCTTATATATCTATTTTTATTCCATACTCTCTTTCCTTCCTCCAGAGGTGTTAACAATCTTTAAAGTGCACATGTGCCATCAACTAGAACTATTATATCAGCAAACCTTATGCATCTTATTTTTTGTCTTGTACTTATTCTTTCTTTTAATAAATTCCTTATAAAAATAACAAAAAGTAAACAATAAAATTAAAAACTGCACTAGTCATGGATTCATATTAATAAACAAATATTTCAGTTGATATAAAGGAATTAATATAAATATAGATAAATTTTTTACTTTGATCAATAAGTAGTATAATACATATATCACTGAGGCATGAGTAGGTATGGCATTCTGGATAAAAAAAATCATTGCTCTGACATTTTGCTGGATGGATCAAGGAAAACCACCGTTAGAGCATAGAAACATCACAAAATTCAAATTAATTAGAAACTAAAAAACTGATCTGTAACAGAGTGGTAGAGTATAAGCCTTTCATGCAGAGGTTCTGGGTCCTGGTCAGGCATTTTTCATATGACACAAATTTCCATATTCACATCGCCATGGTACAAGCTTTTTTTAGCTTCTTTGGGGAATTAATTTATCATTTAAAATGAAAATACATGTAATTACAGTTTAATAATTATTTAAATTTTAAACACATTAAATATTAAGATGAACACACATATAGCTGTTAAATATAAATCAATAACTACAAACTTAAACATAATTAAGAAAGTATTGTTGATGGAAATTATTTGAGAATATTTATATACACTGAATGGCAATACAAAAAACTCAATTGTTTAGAATTTTATTATTATTATTTAAAAGTTCATTGAGAGTATAATATAGTTTCTATAAAAGAAAATTGTTAAATGTATTTAAAATAAATTGTATGGAAGGTTTTTTAAATGTTTTGATAATTTATTAAAAATTGCAATGGAAGCAAGGTCCTTTCTTGTAAGCCAAAGTTGTATGATAAGTTGTACAAAAACAATTCTGTTGTCTAGTTTGATCAAGGTAAGAATATCATTATTTTTTTAGGAATAAGTGGCCATTAGCAATGATTGATCATCCAAAAGGGATGAGTTAACATCTGTAGTTTGCTAAATACCAGTCTACATGATTCATACTTGTAGGTGTGAAGTGATGATCTGAAGCCCATTTTTATTGCATTCAATTTCTATTTTGAATTGTTCTAATTTAGCTGTTATTTTCATTATTTTCGTTATTACTCTCTGCTTTTATTTTTCAATTTGTTTGTACTTTTAATTCTGGTGTGTAAGTAGATATACACCATAAATTCATTGTCAAATGGTAGGAAGAAAACAGAATGTATTCAGAAAGGGTATCTGTGAATTGGATTTCTCATCAGTACCTCCAAATGGTACAAAAAAAAGAAGAGTAAATCCATTTTTATGTCAACATGCAGAACATAGTGCTCCTGTGTAATTGGAAGTTCTGTGTGAGCATAGAGGTTAGATGTCTGTCACGCAACTAATAGTTACATCATCAAGACAATGCTCCACCCTCACACCTAATTTCTTTCTCCTGTTTAGCTTCTGGTAATTACTGTTCAGATAATACCTCAAAGGATGAATGAGGATGATATGGATGAGTGTAAATGTATTCTTGTACAGTCTCAGCTTTGACTGTTCCTGAGATCTGTGGTTAATTTGAAACCCAACCACCAAATAACACCGGTATCCACAACCTAGTACTCAAACCCATGTAAAAATAACTGACTTGAATGCTGGAACTCTCAACTTCCAAATCAGCTGATCTGGGAAGACGCGTTCACCACTAGACCAACCTGGTGGGTTTCCACCCTCAACTCTGATGTGGATCTCATTACCAGGAATTAAATCACCTGGGTCCACCAGGCTCCTTATTCTTCAAACATAGCTCCTTTCTGGTTATTCCTCAAGCTTCCAGATACTAAAACTTTTCCAATTTGATTCCCAAGAGGATAGTAAGTATGCGACAGCATTGCTGGTGACAAAATAAAAAGAGATTCCAGAAATGTAATCAGTAATGGGAGAATTATTGAATCAAGTGAGTGAAATCATAAGGGAACAAATTTTTGGGAACTATATAGAACTAATAATTAGTCAACAGATAAGCTATTTTTTTACCTGGATTAGATCAGATACTTTTTAAACAGGCCTCATGTATTGTTAGTGAAGAAGAGACATTTTTTAGCAGTTTTATTAAAAAGTCAAAATAGTGTGCAATTCGAGTTTAAAATCATTATGATTATTGTTCGGGTGCAGGCATGTGTTAAAGTTTTTTTAACATATACAAATGTTTCATGTTAAACTGATTAGCTGTTAAATATAAACAGGTTGCCATAGCAGCTAGTTTTACTTATATACAGATTTGAATACTAGATTGTGTTCTGGATACTGGTGTTCTTCAGTGGTTGGGTTTCAATTAACCACACATCTCAGGAACTGTTGACCTGAGACTGTACAGACGACACTTCATTTACATTCAATACATATCTTCCTCATTAATTCTCTGAAGTAATACCTTACAGTGGTTCTGGAAGCTAAACAGAAAAACAAATTGTTGCCATAGCACCACAGCACCTGCACAGTAATCACCAGCAGTTTATAATCTTGTTACAAATAAGCCTGTCTGCCAACCACTTTGTTCAGTACTGGTAATGAATCAGTCAAAACCATGAACCTGTGGGGTGTATGTGGGATTTCATTTCTGCAATTAAAGGACACAACAAGAATACTAATACACATTAATGAAATATCTTGTTTATAGTAAGGAAAGTAACAGAATTCATTGAACTTGTAACTAGGAGATCAAAAATTTACTGTGAAATTCAGAAGAAGCTTCAGAGAACAAACCACAACAAACTGGTGTGGGGTGCTTTCAAAGTTGATTGTTCTCACAAATAGCGATACATGACTGCATTCTGCAGGTAACACAAAGACTTTACTTGAGAGCTTAAAGTAGAAGAGTTCCAATCGTTCACCAAACTGAAATGGCCTAATACCGAGTAACTTATATATCTAATAAAATTTTCTTCTTTATTTTTTTATAACTTTTTTGTCTTATGAATTCAGCACAGAAGCTTACGAAGAAGCTTGTGTATGAAAATATTGAAATGGAAATTAGTAGTGTATGAAATATGTCATGCCCGATTTAGATTTAACTGAACCTGGGACCTCTGAATGAAAGGCTGAGACACTACTGCTCCACCATGGAAATCAGCAATTTTTATTTTTTTAACCAGCCAGTGGGAAGTGAATTTTAAAATAAGCTCATAGATAAATTGCTCATTACTTTTTTGAATAAATCTTTGGAATAAAATCAGATAGTCTGTCACACGGCTCAAAATTTGAGTCAAAGATATACTTTACTGAAGCAGGATATGAAGGGGAAATTATTGTTATGCCATTTTTTATGATACATTTTTTCTTAATGGCATATTTGTTTAATTAGTTAAGTCGGCTATACCTATTTTTTGTGTAGAGGTGTAAAATAAGTTTTTAGGCTAGAACTACAGATTTTTACTTTAAAACATTACACTGGTCTACAATATTTTTGGAACAGTTACATTAGTTAATTTTTTATAAAGTATTTTTTATGCTGAAATAGAAAAGTAATCAAAAATGCTCTATCACATCACGTTTTTGAGTTATCTTTGTTTAAATATCCATATTTTGGCATATTTGATGTATAATAGAAATGATCTATTATCTCTTTATTAATAAACATGCTTGATATGACTAAGAGTGTGACTAATTGCAGAATAAATAAAAGCTGCATCAACTATATGACATCACCCCAATAGCAATTTGAGTAATGAGTCATCCTAGAATGAGTACCTCTCTTATTGAAAACATTTAATATCTCAGTGCAGCCAAACCTGCAAAATGGTGGTAAACTTTGTGCGGTAGTATGTGTTAAATTTGATTGAGTTATTGTCTGTTATCATAAATTTTCTATTATCATAAATTAATCAAGTGTCAGAATAGTGGTTTTTTTATTTTATTACATTAGCATATATTTACATAATGAGCTGGCAGTCGCATTAACATAAAAATTCTCAAAATGTTTTTTGTTACGTTTGTGGTGAATTCATCACAGAATCAGCGTAGACCAGTTTTAAAATTGATAAAAACAGCACATGGCTTTATTTTGGTTGTCAACTGGGAGACCAAGATAAACAATGGGCACTACATATAACGAGTATAAGGTGTTATGTCTTTTCTTATGTATGTGTGTGCTTACGCACACGTTACTGTTACAAGGGAAAAAGAAACATTTTCCTTTTGCTACTCCTATGGTTTGACGTGAACCAACAAATCATTATGACAATTGCTATTTCAGTATAACAGATAACATTAGGATTGTTCCAAGAATACTGCGATGGCACAAACTTCAAGAAACAATTTCATAACAGAAAAATTAAATAGTGAACTGCATCTCATTTCACAAGTGGAGCTTAACAATTTTGTTCACGAGTAGTATTTATCAAAACAGCAAACAGAACTTCTAGCTTCACACTTAAAGGAGTGGAATTTATTGAATAAGGATAGTAGAATTTAATATTTTAGAAACAAAAATAAACACCTTATGAGATATTTCACTAAGAAAGATCTGCTGTGTTCCTGTTGTGATTATAGGTTTGATGTCTATTCTGAGTATTGCTTATAATGCTGATGATCGACAGTAGTTATTCATTAATTTGTCAAAAACAAGTTAAGCAGTGCTACACAGCATAATTTAAAAAAGAATCCTTCTGTACCCGTAGCATATGCTGTTGGAATGAAAGAGACGTATGAAAGTATGTCAATAATTTTGAAAGCAGTCAATTACGATATTTACTTATGGAATATTTGTGGCGACCTCAAAATTATCAGACTTCTTCGTCTGCAAGGTGTCTTTCCAAAATACTGCTGTTTCTAATGATTGTGGTAAAGTTGTGCAATAAATGAACATTATGTGATTAAAGAGTGGTCAAAAATAGAAATTTTCTACTTCTGCATGAAACAATATTAAATATGTTCCTTTAGTCAACCCTCAGGATGTTTTTTATCATCTTTACGTATAAAATTAGGGGTTGATGAAGAATTTTGTCAAAGTAATGAATAAAGAAGGAGAAGGCTTTAAATATTTAAGACGAAATTACATGATGCCAAATTAAAAGAAAGAATATTCATCAATTCATCAGACCTGAAATTAGAAAATTACTCAATGATGAAAATTTTGACAAAACGTTGAATAATATAGAGCTAGCGATATAGATGTCATTTAAGGATTGTGGTTTTCTTGGCAATAACAAAGTAGAAAATAGTGAGTGATCTTTTAGTACAAAACGTTTGGTTGAACTATAAAATTTTAGACTGCCTAATCTCATTACAAATTAATTTTCTGCATTCCCATTTTGACTTTATTTATCCCCACCAAATTTGGTTGCTGTGAGTGATGAGCAGGAAGAACGCTTACCGAGGCAGTTACCAAGACAGATGGAACGAATCAGTGATGAGCAACTTCTGCTGGTTTCTATAAAGAGGGGAACTCTATTGAAAGACAAAATGAAGAAGTAATTTATATTACTTCACCACCACAAGTTTTATGTATGTTTAATATTCCTCAAGGTTTTTTTTATTTAAAAACCATAAAAAAAGTGAGTATTGAAATTAAATATAATATATAACAAAATTTATTATACCTGTAAACTTGGTCACTTTCAAAATTTAATATTATTTAGCAATTCTGAGAAAAAGGTGAAGGAATTCTGAAGGGTGTACAACAAAAAGTTGAAAGGTAATGGAGAAAAACTAACTTGATTTTCAGATCAGTGCATAAAATAGATTAAAATTCACTTATTGGTGTTTCTGTTCTGAAAATCTTTTTATAATTTGTAAACTAAGTGTTATCTATGAATAAATTCTTAGACAGAACAATACTTGACACTAATGTACAAAATAAACAGAATCTTTAACAATATATTTTAAATTAAGTTGTTTATTGAGGCATTACAATTAAATCTGTTGATATCTTTGAAATTGAAGGTTAAGGTACTGTTATCTACAAAAAAATAGGACCTTGGTGCACGCAGCCACTAAAATGGATATCATGAAAGAATTAATTTCAAAAGAATTTTTTGGCTCTCTAGTTCTCCTGAATTCACTAGATTTTTCCCCTTGGGGCTTTTAAAAAATACTAAAAATATATACATTTTATACTAAAATACGTAATTCTTATATCAGACGAGTGATTGGAAATTGACATAAGAGTTATTAAATTAACAGACGGTTATTTTTAGTAACAGATGTTGCTAAAAATTGAATTTTTGAATTGTAATAGATGATTAGATGATGGTTTTTTGAACAATTATAAAATTATTCAAATAAAAAAAAAAAATTTTTATATATTTATTTTTACTCTACTGGTTTTTATATAGTTTTGAGACAGACACAATATAATCATAATAAAAAGAATCCAAATTCTATTAACAAAGTCATAATTATTGTGCCAAAACTAATTTTTTTTAAATTTATAATTGCAAAAAAATTGTTCATTGATTTCATTTCCACTGACTGTTGCTGCTGAGCTGTTTATTTTTTTTAAGAATATTATTGAAAAGTGTATTAAGTTTGAATTGTATATTTATATCAGCATTTTTTAATTTTGATTTTGTTAAGAGTTAAGCATCTCATGTTCAAGACTCCAAAGAAAGAAGAAAGCCAATTGAATTTTCAAAAAAGCAACATTGTACTAAATTTACCTAGAAAACATTACTCAGAAATAGAAAAACAACTCGATAAATGTAATGTAAGTAAGTTGTCATTCTTTTATATAATTTAGAAAAAAAAAGTCATGCTTACTTTCATTATAACTAATGACCAATCTATATCAGTTTATTCAGTCAATGCTAGAGAAGGACTATTCTTCTCAGATTTTAACTAGATGTAAAAATAATGTATGTACAGTAAGTTTAAGTTTTATAGTTTTTATGAGGAGTGGAAGGGATATTTTAAATGCAGCTGAGGAACTACACCATTATAGCACCAGTTGGGTGAAACACATAATCACCTAAGCGAGTGCATGCTTGTATAGGTCTTTCTGCATGCAGCAGAAGCTTGTCTCATTTCCCTCTTTTCTTACATTTCCTACTACACTCGCTCACAGACATCCTTCATATGTATCCAGAGACAAGCAAAATGAACTGCTGCCCATTGACCGACTATGCTTACAAAACTTAGATTTACTATACTTTACCGATAAATATTACATGTACTTTGTAAGTTTTACTAATAAACAAGACTAAATTCATATTATCATCTCAAAGATGTTTTTTTTAAACTTAATTTAAGTATAAAAGAATATATGGTTCTATAATCACAAGGAAATTTAACTTAGATTTATTTAGAAACCTTTTTTATTATATAAAATTTAAAACTAAAATTTACACAGCTACAGCCAAATTTTGAGGCACTAGTCATATAATTTCACAGTGTGTTTATCCCATTGTAATATAATTTTGCCTACGATTTGAGTTGCCCATTTATGTTAGATTTGTACTTCTTAATTGTGATCATTAAAGTAAAGATGCAAATCATTTATCCATGTTGACAAAAAAATGGTAAACACTAGTTACCAATTCTAGGCTAAGGAGGATTATCAAACTCTTCGCACTTAAACTGGAACAAATTTTGAATAGTATTGTTAAACAGTATATCGGCAGGCAGAACTATTCAAGAAACTTATACTAATCCACAGGATACCACAATATTTCCTTAATTAGTTATTTTAAACTTTTATAATATATTGCTATGTACTTCCGAATTGACATCGTCGACATCAAACGACATCAACGAAGCTAAATCACAGATATTAGACTTCAAAATATTGCAAATTAAATTGGGCTTAAAATATCATTCAAAAAACAGAAATTATGCCCCAGAAACCAACACAAAAAACAGAAAACTAAACAAAAAACCTATTGAAATAAGAAGAAATAAACTAGCTAAAGCTCAAAAATTAACCTGGTATATTTAAAATAAAAAATGCCTCTCAATAAATGCAAACTAATCAGAGTTATAAAACCAGAAGCCACTTATGTGGCAGAAACACTCTTCCATGTGAACAAACAAAGACAGACAGACACCAGAAAATCGAAAGAAGAATTGGATGAACCTGCATCAATAAAAAGTACCAGAAAGACCAAGCAGTATTGGATTATACCCAACAATGTCATGTAAAAAGAGTTAGAAGCCATCTTACCGTGCGTAAGAAGATACTAGGATTCTTTGGACATATCATGAGGATGTAAGATTAAGACTTCTTAACGTTGACTTCTGATACAGTATGATCTTGACTTGAAAAATACCAATACAGGATGCAGATGGATCAGAGAATCTGAAGGAAATCAGCCTTATACCGGAACACCCCACAGATAAAATAAAATTAAACAAGAAAATCAAGAACAAAAAGACTCGCTTCACACTCGCAAGAAAAAACTCACATCATGAACATTCTCAACACTAGAAAGGGCAAAAAAGTTATATCAAACTATATATTCAGTCTTCTGAACTAATTCATTATGCATGACATTTGGCCAGCTGATTTTCACTTCATCATTGAAATTGATTCACTTGAATTTCTAAACTACAAGACTTTTATGTCATACCTCAACAAGTGATTTTACACAACAGGACTGTTAATTACTAAATGTAGTTTTCTCCTAATAGGATTCTCAATTGCAGAGATGTTTCTACGACTGCTAGAATCACACTATACACAAAGATGGTGTTGTAAAACTTATCATGTAGTATGTTTAAAATGTTCAAAATTAATTACTTTCCATGTAGCCTTCATATTATTTAGTAAATTCAATTATTTATTTATTTTTATTATTTTAATACAGTTGTAGGAACAGATTTGTCGCTGCAATTGAGAATCCTATTAGCAGAAAACTACATTTAGTGATGAGACCTGTTAGGTAACAACAAGTGGCATGGTAGTTTAGAAATTGGAATGGACCAATTTCAATGATGAAGTGAAAAGTGGCTGGCCAAATGAAATGAATGATGAATTAGTTCAGACCTGGAAGTAACAATAAGAAAACTGGCTAGAATTCTATAAACACTTGGTCTAACATGAACCGATTGAGGCTAAACAAACTTTAGAACTACAAATGGTCAAGGTAGCTATGTCAAAACCGATGGAAGAAGAGCTTAAAAAGTTCAACATTACAGAAAAAGACTGTCCAGATCGGAAAGAATACAGAAAGAAAATGTTTGAATTAAAGGTTACTGTAGGTGAGAGGAAAAAATTCAAGAGAGTATTGGACTGAAGAAAAGAGAGTTAAACATTCCAAAAGAATGAAGAATTTCTGGAAGAAAAAGAAAGTAAATGAAATGAAATATTTGCATGATCCTTGAAGGCCTGTCCCCGGAGAAAAAAAATCATTTATTCTGATTGGTATATTACAATTCATTTTATAAACGGTGTTAGAAATGGATAGATATGCTTTTCCTTGGATAAAAAGGAATTACCCCAGAATTTTCCTTTATGCATCAAGGAAATTGTGGTAAAAACCCTCTGATCAGGGTAACATCACAAAGTACATAATTACAATATAAAAAATCTATTTTATATTTTAAATATAAACATATGTCATCTACATCTTCTAAATTATCCATTTCAAATTTATTTTTGAATATTATTTTTAATATTCTGTTCTACAAACTTTATAGAAGATCCAAATTATTTCTAAAAGCACTCCAGCCCAAAGTAATTATTCCATATTTTATAATACTATGAAAGAAAGCACAAGAGATAAACAATAATGTCATGATCGGTATAATATTGGCAAATTTATAATGAGTAAATAATAAGTATTTGGTTTTACCAATTATATATAAAATGAAATGTGCTTTTTTGATTTTTTTTTTGTCTTCAGTCATTTGACTGGTTTGATGTAGCTCTCCAAGATTCCCTATCTAGTGCTAGTCGTTTCATTTCGGTATACCCCCTACATCCTAGATCCCTAACAATTTGTTTTACATATTCCAAACATTGCCTGCCTACATAATTTTTTCCTTCTACCTGTCCTTCCAATATTAAAGCGACTATTCCAGGATGCCTTAATATGTGGCCTATAAGTCTGTCTCTTCTTTTAGCCATATTTTTCCAAATGCTTCTTTCTTCATCTATTTGCCGCAACACCTCTTCATTTGTCACTTTATCCACCCGTCTGATTTTTAACATTCTCCTATAGCACCACATTTCAAAAGCTTTTAATCTTTTCTTCTCAGATACTCCGATCATCAAGTTTCACTTCCATATAAAGCGACACTCCAAACATATACTTTCAAAAATCTTTTCCTGACATTTAAATTAATTTTTGACATTTACATTTTTGTACTCTTAAGCACTTGATCGTTAACTTTCACTAAAATTTTATCAGGGACACTAACACAATCACTTCCAAATGTCAAATATATAGTCTAATGAATATTTGATAGCATGTTGACCGCCAACCACCCAGCAATCACATTTAGTTATATATTCATTTTGTTCACTATGTCATACTGAGTAACATCTGTTGAAATTACAGCAGTGTCATCAGCATAAGAAACAATTCTCTGGTGGCACGGCACGATATACATCATTGACTTAACAGAACAAATAACAATGAATCAAGTATTGTTCCTGTTTTTATATCACAAAATTCATCTTTTGTTTTCTATTCATAAGATGGCTGCTATTCAGTAATTTGAGTAACTCCCTCAAAACTAGTAACAATATAATTTTTCTAACAAAATCTTGTGATAAACAGTGTGAAACATTTTTGCTAGATCTAAAAATGTTAGCAATAGATAGGAGAGAGCACCCTGTTTAATCAATATGTGTTTTATAATTAAAATAAAAATAATAACTGAATATATAATAATCTAATGTGAGCAACAAAAGGGCATATGGTGTTTACTTAATTGGAAAGTGGGTAAAGAAAAAAAGAGTGAAAATTTATCATTTTAAATCATTAAAATAGCCAATACTTGTTACAACTTCTAATTAAGTTTTAAAAAAATGCTTTTACCTATTTATCCTTTTGTGACATTGAAGCTTAAAAATAAAATTAAGGGAAAAAGATTTTCTTGTTCTTTTTTTTTTAGTTTTTAATTTCTCATAAGAAACTGGTTAAAGCCTCTTCATTCTAAAATTGTTTTTTAACTTAAACAACTACTTTATAATTGCTTAAAAAATGTTCTGTTGGTTTGTTTTTTATTTATTTAGTTAATCTTGATGATAAATTAAAAAATAATATTTTACTATAAATAGATGTCAGTGAACCTTGCTCTCTACACTACCAAGGTTTATAAGGATTGAATGATGAACCATAAAATGTTAATAAAAAAAAGTTTATGCTGTAATTTACAAACTTGATTAATTCTTCAAAGTACAAGTATATTCATGTTACTTAGATGAAACATTATAAATAGGCCTCTGTACCAGGACAGTTTTCCTTATTAGGTTCTCAAAACTACAAGAAATCTTGTAAAGGATCAAATCTCCTTTTTACCATTTGGTATACTTATAATTAGGTTAATAACAGCACATAATCATTTATATTACTAATTTTTTATATTTAATTTACATCATCTCCTTTTGAAATAAATTAAAAATCTTAAAATCTTAAGTTTATCAATTAATTTTTTGTAGTATGATTTTTATTAAAGAAAGTTAAAATACAAAAAAATAATTTTTAAGTTTGATTTATCTTGTAAAAACAGTTATAATTGTCCTGCACATGTGACATCTGAAGCTTCTTCTAGCATCTCATCTCGATTTTATTTTCAACAAAATTGTTAGTGTATGTTATCACCTATCTGAAAATCAAACTCATTCAATGAACCTCTTTGGTTTATCAAAAAATTAAGTGTACTTACTTACAACATTATTTTTTAAGCAACTGAAAAATTTTGAAGTTAAAACTATTTAACGATTTTTAAGTAAAAATTCTGGTTTAAATTTAAATTAATACATCAGATGTTTTATTATTTATTATTTATCAGATAATAAAAAAAACTACAAAAGTATAATCGAAAAATATTATTTTTTTGTAGTACATAACATCCACTATCAAGTTTTCTTAGTTATTTGTTTTTGGTAAAAAAAAAAAAAAAAAATAGAATTATTGATTAATATTAAAAATGATTAAATATTAAAAAAGTAAAAATATAACAAGAATAAAACATTAAGTAAAATAAAAAAGAGAGACTTTAATATGCATCAATAAAGGTGAAAAATAAATAATTGGTATATATATTTAAATATAATAAAACAAAATAATATTTGGAGCAATGGTGGAAAAAGGCACATCATTGTCTCTCCTTTAGATAAACTGCCCTAACACTGAGTCTGTTCTGATTTAATAAGTTAGTAGAAAAGTTAATAAATATTTCTTTAACGTTGACCTGTTAACAATAGACCTATTAACAATTTAGTTGTTATTTGGCTTTTAAATTGAACTGTGTATGTTTAGGGAATTGTGCAGTAAAAAAATAAAAGGTGTTTAGTGCCAAAAAAAAAAAATCATATTTTTTGTCAGAATAAATGAGTAAAAGTGTGTATTTATTTAACTTTTTGATAAGCAAGCTATTAACTATACATTATGATGATGCGTTCTGTTACAGGTTAGCGGTTGTGTCTTTTGTTAGTTATTTTATGTTTGGTATTTGTGAAAATTTTTTGACTCTCTATTAATCAACACAAAAAATGAAAAAAATAACAGGTATATATGCAAACACGTTATAAAGTTAACTTTTTGTAGATGTAAGAATCGTTTATCTGCTATTAGTAATTTATTAAGATTGTAAACTAGATGCGGGAATGGTTCGGAAAGTTCTCGCACTAACACAGAGATAGCGCGCACGTACGACCAAATGACATGGTAATTGTCAAGTATGATTCTTTAGATGGTATGATGCAAAGTATCAGATGCGTAAATTCTTATTTATGATTAGAGTAAAGAAAACAAGTTTTGGCATTTTTTGAAAAACTGATAAATTGAAGTTTAAAGGACTTTGTTTTAAAAGTTTTAACCTCGATGTACGTATAAAAATAGTTACATTCCAGTTTAAAGATTCTTCTTCTTTGTTTTCGACAGTAAAAAAGTAGGCAGGTGAATTTAAACGTGGTTGTACATCCATTTAAGATTATCAACGCTCGGGATGCCTGAAAATTGTTACGTAGAGGAAATCGTCATAAAAATTCACGATGCCGGTATCTTTGCAATAAAAAAATCTTCTGCATATAAATGCGAAAGTTTTTCTGTTTGCACAACAGTATTATGCGAGAACCAGCCAACCGATTGCTTTCAAATGTTCAGGATACACTTGTCTTATTCCAGGGAAGGTTTTTAGCCACATATCGAGAAAAAGTGCCCTTTTACTTCCCTGTTATATTTGTTACCACGGAAACAGAAATATAATGAAGTAAAATGATTAATTTTTTTTCTTTAATGAATATCTGTAAAATGTTTAACATTCTAACAACCGTGAGCATAACGAATGATCTGAGCTCACGATCCAGGGGGATGACCGGACAAACGAAGCGAGCCCTTACCAGCTAGTAATAAAATATAGTTCATTGAAGATGCGCAAGTTCGCTGATATCGAAAACATTTTGATGTACAGAATTCACTTCATTTTTCACAATGAGTTGGGTATTAAAAAGCTATCCGTCCTTTCGAGTGTCGCATTTATCAAGTCGACTCGACTGAAAACGCATTTCACTGAACACTTCTCGATGGTTTTAGATTTATTTAAATGCGATTACACTGGGTTTCGCCCACGTTTTATAACAGTAGATGAAACAAGGATTCACCAGTACTGCCAGAGACCAAACAGTGGGTAAGAGCTGGTGAAAGCGCGGCAGAGAAATTGAAAACAGTTCCATCTGTGGAAAAGTAACGACTACTACGGAATTTTGGGATTCAAGATGCTCATAGACTACCTAGAAAAGGTGTATGACTATCACCGAAGAGTGAAGAGTGCTATTCAAGCTAAGTTAGCTAAAACTCTGGTCAAAAAGTAATCTTTTACCACAATAATGCTGCTGTACACACATCTCGTTTTGTTGCTGCATAAGCTACATAACGTACACTTTTCAATGCATTTAAACCCACGACTTTCAAATTTTTTACTACGCTTAGCATAATGCGATCTGTTCAACTCTTTTTTCTGAGCTTTGATTTAAACATTTTAAGTTAATATACATAAAGCGAGCCATTACCAAAGTTTTGGGAAGAGAAACGAAGGAGTTCTAAATGGGATGTATTAATTTAATCTTAATTTTTTTTCTCATACATGAAGTAATGGCTCGCTTTACGTAGATTCACCGCATATATTTCAGAGTTGAACAGATCGCATTATGCTGAGGGTATTAAAAAACTGGAAATTCATGGGTTTAAATGGCTACGTTGAAAAATAAAAATAAAATCTCTAAAAAATATTGTTTTTGTCACACCTGAGAACTTTCCAAACAACCCTAGTACAAGCAATATTAAATATTTTTCTCTTACAAAAAGTTTTGTTTCTACTGATTGCCAGATTTCTTGTTGATTGTTTTCATATTACCTATTCAGTACTTTGTGATACTGTTTTTGTGCACGTCTTATGATATTGAATGTTTTAATTGGCCGTAAATAAGAGAAATAAAACAGGAAAAAATATTTTTCTTCTACATAAAGTAATAACTACATATCTACTTATTACCAATTTATTAGTTATTTATTTTACCAATTTTGTTTGCATCATTTACGAGGGTTATTTTTTTTCAAGGTCCGATCGGTCACGAAATAAAAACCCGCGCGAAAATCGGATGAACCTTTGCGCATATCCTTTGCGCAGCGTCTCTAGTATGGCCTTCAATCACGCAGCGTCACTTCGTTTAGTTCTCAAAACGCAGTTAGCACGTAAACATGTCTACAATAATAGCGCATCTCCCGCCAAGTTTGAAGTGCGTGCTGTAATTCGATTTCTTCAGGCGGAGGGGTGTAATGCCGCTGAAATTCATCAGTGAGTGACAGCAAAGTGCGACAATGGTGCAGGAACTTTAAAGCAGGATGCTTTATGTACAAATGTTCATGATGCAGGCGGTCAGGGAAGGAAGCGAGTGTCAACCGCTAATCTCGTTGAGCGAGTGGATGAGGCAATACGAGAAAATCGTCGGTTCGCAATTTCTGTATTGAGCGATTCGTTTCCTGAAATTTCAAGCTCTCTACATCATTGTGAGTGAGAGACTTCAGTATTGCAAACTGTGTGCGAAATGGGTTCCCAAGATGCTGTCCGACCATCACAAAACAATAAAAAAGGACGCCTCCCTAACATTTCTCCAGCGCTACCACAATGAAGATTTTTTGAACAAAATTGTCACAGGGGACAAGTCATGGGTCCATTTCGAAACTGAAGAAACAAAAGAACAATCCAAACAGTGGATGCATTCTCATCTTGTAGTAAACCAAAGAAGTTCAAGCGAACCTTCTCCAACAGAAAGTGTATGGCTACTGCGTTCTGGGACCGGAATGGAGTTCTCTTGGTGGAATTCATGGAACGTGGCACGACCATCACAGCAGCCTCATACTGCGTGACTTTTCAACATCTACGAAGAGCAATTCAAAATAAGCGGAGAGGAATGTTATCAGGCATTGTCTTTCTCCATGATAATGCTCGGCCGCACACTGCAGCTGTAACAAAGAAGCTCCTGCAGCGTTTTCGTTGGGAAGTGTTTGATCACCCACTATACAGCTCGGGCTTGGCTCGGCTCCATCCGATTTTCACCTCTGCTCACATGAAACGCTGGCTAGGAGGACATTTGGCACAGACATCGAGCTGCAAACCAGCATAGAAACATGGCTGAAAACACAGGCGGCTCCATTCAATGATGAGGGTATTGGAAAGTTGGTACCACGCTACGACAAATCTCTAAATCAGAGTGGCTACTATGGAGAGAAATAGCGTAACTATGTAAGTACTTGTTTCAAATAAAATTTTTTTATTTTCACTGTGGTTTTAATTTTGTAACTGATCGGATCTTGAAAAAAAATAATAACCCTCGTATTATGCAACTAACTGCAGTAATGCTTTATATAGTGGATAAAAAATGATTTCAACTGAAGGAGGAGTTGAGTGGATTCTTTAGCCATAAAGAATCACAGGGACTTATTCAGTACTTCTCATTTTTTGGCCATTTTCTGTTAAGTGAAGATGTGAAAAGGTGTCTTATAAAAACTTTACGTTTTGATAAATGAAGTCTTAGTTTTTTTTAAAAAAGAAACAGAATCATTCTTCACTTAACAAATTCTGCAGAAAAAAGAGTAGGAAATGAAAAGCTGAAATTAATTTTCAGAACACAACCAGAATTGTATATGTAAGCTGTAATTTTTTAAATAATTTTTTTTAATAAAATGTATTATTATTATTATTGCAGTCTTCTAAACACAAATCATTCACAAATCCTTCATAAAATTTCATAAACTGTGGCGGGGAGAGGTCCCAGAGAGGTGGGTAGGTGGGGGACCCACCTCTAATAAGAAAAATAAGAAGATGTTGTTCATCCACCTCTAATAAGAAAAATAAGAAGACGTTCAACATTATAAAAAAAATAAAAACACTTGTAAAAATTGTATATCAGTTGTTAATTACTTTAAAATTTTTTTCACTGAAATAAATATTTTTTTTGAATTGATAGTTTCATTTTTAAATATTTCAAATTATTATTTTTATTTAATATTTATTTATATTATTGGGTCATGAAGTAAACTAAACATTAAGAAAGTAATCATTTTCCTAACTGTGCACAATGTGTACATGAATAAATTAAAAACTACAAATCTTATTCAAGTTTTATTGTAGTCTGATGAGAACTAAATAGTAATTTCTTCCTAAAATGTGAAATACTCTAACGAAACCAAAAGAAATGTCATTTTTTAATGTTTCCCACTTCTACGATACATGTTTTCATCTGACAGGGAAAGCTCTTTATTTTAATAAGGAAATAAAACTGACCTAGAGCTGTCAGAAGATTGAGCAATTATAAAAACCTGTCATCAGTTCGATAAACATGGATTATACATAAAAAAATACCATTTTAACAATATAAAAGTACCTTGTACTGTACCTTAATTTTTATTATATGGGTGATATTAAAACAACAGCTGTTTTCTGCACTCTACTAGCCACTGATGATGATGATCTCTCAACCTTTCTTTCCATTGTAGTTAATACAAATCGCTGCCAAGTAGTTCTGAGCCTTTCTTTTCTTTGTCTTTCATTCCAGATGTTTCATCTTGTTGCAATGAGACTCTCTACCTTCATTCTTCTAATTTTCTCATTCCTAACATTCTCTCATAATTTCACCCTGCAACATCATCTTGAAAAACTCATCACCATTGAAAGTAGCTTTTTCATTTTATCACTTAATACCCAAATATCAGCCTCATAAATTATTCCACTGTCCAGTAATTGCCTTGGAAATTTGTTTTTCAACCTTTCAGAAATCTCATTGAATCGTAACAACAGACGCTATTTCCTAATTATCACCTTATTTGCTTGTCTAGTAGTCTCGTTCATCTCTACCAACAGACATGCGACTATTATCCCAAAATAATGGCACTACATTACCTTCTTAATTATGCTATTGTGTCCCGAGCAATAAAAAATTATTTTTTTTACTTTTATAAGATAAGTAAAAGTATAATCAACCTGAAATATTTAGTTATTTGTTATGTGTAACAAGTTTTTGTTTCCCAATTAAGTGTATTTGAAAACACAAAGGACTGCTCCTTTACCTCTTTATAAAGTACCTCCCTTAACAACTTTGTATAAAAATGGGAAATCATAGTGGAAAATAGAGAAGTTTTGACTTCAAGAAGCCATTTTCTGTAATTGAAATGCTTGTTGAAATACTTTAGTGTTACACAATACTGTAATATTGATTTAGTTTTCTTTTAATATAAACTCAGGATATTTTTTCCAGTCTTAAAAGATATGTTACTGTACTCTTCCTAAGTTGACAGAATCAGCTTAAACTTCTTGGGTTTGGATGGTGAATGAGAATAATATAATTCCATTAATCAACTTTCTGGTGTAACATAAAAAATGTTACATAAAAAATTATAGTGATCAGACTCACATAAAAAATGTGGAGTCTGATCACCTAAAATTATAAAGTATGAAAAATTAGTCTCTTTCTCTTTTGTATTGATCCCAGAATGATACTACATCCAAATATGTTTTGCTTTATATTTTTTTGTTATTGTAATGTGTGTGGTGATAATCTTACCTGATAAATTATCGGAATGTCAAAATGTTTCTTTTCAGTAATTTGTCTAAAACAGTATTTTCTATGTTTGTTTATTAAAATATTCTTGTAAATTTCCAAGAGTCCTTTTTATTTTGTCTCTAGCCATTTATGCTTTTTACAAGAGATTTTTACTTTAAAAATGGATTGAAATTGTTGTACTGAAGTTCAGTAAACACATTTAATCTGTAAATTTAAAAAAAAAAAAATATTGTTTTAACTTTTTTGGAGCTATTTCACTTTTACAACATTAATTTCTTTTCTATCTGTACTATTTCAAGTAATTGAGTTTATTTTTTATGATTATTGCTACCATTTTTGCCTTTCATCCAAAGCTTCTGGACTCAAGTCCTGGTCGAAGCATGGCATTTCTTTACATGCTACTAGCTGTTATAGAGTACCAGCCTGATTAAATGTAATAGGTGTTGATTGCTGTTGGGTTTTCTCTCCATCAGTTTTAGAAATTCATTTATTCATTATTCCAAGGATACAGATTGAAGATGTTTGTGTCAAAAAAAAAGAAAGAAAAGTAAATTACATAAAGGAAAATATATTTTTGTTATAAAAACATATTTTATTGTTGAAATTTGATTATTTTTTAGTAATCAATTATTTTGATTATTTGAGATTGTGGAATATATTTTTTATTAAGGCTCTGTATTTTTGACTTTTATTTCACATTTTTTAAAAATTAATTATTTTTATTAAATTGCATCATGATTATACTATGAAAATGTATTCAAAATGTAAACTGTAAACTGGCCTCTAGCCAGAACTTTGACTCTTGGAGCTCAGGTCAGCCCCAGGTGAATCCCAGAGCCAACTCAGGACTCCTCGGGACCTACCCCATGGCTGCAGAGCTTTCTTTGTTCACCATTCCCAATTTGCCAAGGGAACCAGTACCCTGGACACCCACAGAGCTTGCTTCGGTAGCCATTCCCATCTATACAGAGGGATCCACTCCCTGGACCCTTGCATTGTATGTTATCCTCATGATTGTGATAATGGTACTGATAAATAATTATTTTTTCAAGCTTTATAGAAACCTGAAAAAGAAACTAAATTACGAAAAATAGAATAATACTATGGTAACTAAAGTACCTTTGATGACAAAAAATTCATAAGTTATTTCTTTGCCATGGTGGCAAAGTATAATAATGAATTAACAGGATTAATGTACTCTTTCCTTAATGAATATCTTCAATTCATAACTTCACCTTTGGGGATGAAGAAATAATGAATAGTTTTAATATCTTAACTTTCAAGAGAGCTAGGGCCTTGGTCGATGCTTAAAACCTTCCCTGGGATAATAACACAAATGTATCGTGCAAATTTGAAAGTAATTGGTTGGTAGGGTCACGCGTGATGCAATAACAAATAGACAAACTTTATATACATTTCTGAATAACATGATCTGTTAGATCAAGATTGTTACTGACGTGTGCAAAAGTTAGCCTTCAACCTACTAACAAATACCCTGTTTGAATTTTAAAAATCAGATGACTGTTTGCAGAGATATAAGATTACCTCATTGCTCCTCCAAAACAGCACCTTAGGGGCACCCTATTTGTTACCACTTGATGGTGATGATCAGTCTAACCTCCCATGAGGTGCTCGCATACCTCACCACACACCATTAATTCAGTTCATTGAAGTTTGTGCATTAACCGGAAAATCTCCAATACTACATATAAAATATATATATATATATATTTTTTTTAGATGAAAAATTGTCTAAAAACCTTCTCAGCTATGCGAAGAATCATGGGTAAAAATTTGGTTTCGACTGATTGAATAGTTTGTTTATCCTGAACAAACTACAACCTTCGTCCTCTTTATATAATAGTATAGATATATATGTTAATTAAAACTTGGGAACATCAGGTTGATGTGAACAGTCCTTTTACCATTGTGTACTGCATATTTGAGAAGACAATTTTAGGCATTACATTAATCCATTTAACTCTACAGTTGGACGAACAGTATTGCATAAATAGAGTGCTTGTTGTATTTTACAGAATCATTTAACATGTAATAGTATTGTGATTTGTGATTTGCTGATAAATCATGTTTTGTAAAAGATAGATATGTTACATGATTGATTGATTTTTATTTATTTGCTCTGATTTTTGGTAGATGTAATATGTAACTGCCCAGTCTTTATAAATAAATAAAATACTTTCATAAAAACATAGTTAAGCTTTATCAAATAATAATTATTTACAGAAAATAATGTTATCAAAATATAAATTTATTTATAAAATTAAAAAATTACCATACATCAAAGATATAAAAGAAAATTGAGACAAGTGAAAAATATAAAATGAATTGAGGTAGTTTATTATATTTATAATAATTATAATGAATTAATTAATAAAACTGAAAGAAAAATATTTAGTTTATAATTTGCATTTCATAAAAAAAAAAAAAAAAAATTTTGACAATAGAAGACCTCTACATTTTGAGCACTTATCATGTACTCTTTTAATGTTACTGAGCTTACCTTCTTTCAAATTTTGTGGAATATTGTAACATGCAATACAATGATTTTTTAGTTATCTTATATGACTACATAATATCAATTTAGTCAGTCCATTATCCAAGTCTGTTCATTAGGACTGTTTCGTCCTTGTGGTCCTCTTAGTACTTTTTCATACGTTCTGATTTTTGAGCTCTTTCTAGTGTTGAAAATGTTCATGTTGTGAGTTTTTTCTTGTGAGTGTGAAGTGAGTGTTTTTGTTTTTGATTTTCTTGTTTAATTTTGTCTTATTTGTGTTGTCTTCCAGTGTAAAGATCCTCTCAGATCCTCTATTATTTCCTTGATCCATCTGCATCCTGTCTTGATGTTTTTTGAGTCAAGATTGTACTGTACTAGCTGTTTCAGAAGGCTTGAATCTTGTATCCTCATGATATGTCCAAAGAATCCTAATCTCCTCTTACATATGGTGTCAGTGATGGGTTCTAGCACTTTGTAGACAACTTTCTACACAATTCACTACTGCCCTTCATTCTGCTGGTACTTTTTATTGACGCAGATTCTTCCAATTGTTTTTTTGATTTCTTGGAGTTTGTCTGTCTTTGATTGTTTATTCAGGAGGAAGAGTGTTTCTGCCGCATAAATGGCTTCTGGTTTTATAACTTTACGGTAGTGTCTTGTTTTTGCATTTATTGATAAGCATTTTTTATTGTAAGTGTACTAAGTTAATTTTTGAGCTTTAGCTAGTTTATTTCTTCTTATTTGGTTTGAGGTTTTTTCGTTTAGGTTGTTTGTTATTATTTCTCTGATTTAAATTAGGTTACTATTTTGATTTTATTACTGTTTGTGTTTACTTCTTTTAATCATGTTGGTTTTTGAGGCATAATCTTTGTCTTTTTGAATGATATTTTGAGGCTAATCTTATTTGCAATGTTTTGAAGTTCTAATATCTGTGATTTAGGTTTATCGATGCCTCTATAAAAGTCTGGTCTGATTGAGATCTCATGATTAGTTAAAAAGGGCTTGAAAAATCAGATTGTAGTCCAATATGAGTTGTTTTTACTTCATTAAATATTTTTATGTACTTATTTAATTTTGATACTGTCCTGTTAATCTTACACTTGTAAAATGATCACTTATGTAGTCTATTGTCTCATTTATTGAATACCTTTTCACATCATGTACTTTAATGTACGTACTTGTTGCAACATATTAGAAGTCATCTATACGATACTGTAAATTGACATTCTAAATTCAGACACATCATTAGTGCTAACAACTACTTCAGATAGAATACATCTGGAGAATGATTTTTGTAATCACATTTTTAATATAAATATTTTTAATCAACTGAGCAGTAGACTGCTTACTCTTGCAGCCCTTTTAAAAATTAATAAAGACATGAAATATGCCAACTTAATTACTTATTGTGATCAATAACTGTATCGTTTCATTAATATTGGAATTAATAACTAACTTTTATTGGCTTTGAAAGAAATAATATAAAATCTATGTATAAACATGAATTAGATATGTAAATGTTTAATTTCTCCTCAGATTTATTACTGATGAATTTGATTGAGAAATTACATAAGGAGAGTAATATCTCATCTCATGTGGACTTAGGTTATGTAAGGACTTCTATGATTCTTGCAGATATATCATATTTGCAATTAAACTTCATATCCTATAAAAACAAAATGTTAAAAATCTATTTTGTACTTTAAAACTGTTTTTAAATTATTTATCTAAATTGAAAAGATGCAATTTGTTTAATTAATTTAAAAAATCTAAAAAATAAGATTTTAGTTATCTGTTATACGTTTACTTAAATTGTTTACTGGTGAAATAAATTGTTATATTCATTCTAGGTTATGGTTTTGCGATTAGGTGTAAACCTTTTTATAATTTACAAATATATTAATGCATTTTAGATATTTAAATTTCAACAAATTTACAAAAAAAAGATTTAAAACGAAATTCAATGGAAGTATTTTATTTTGAAAACATAATGTTTTCTCTGAACCTACTCTGACAAAATTGTTTTTATGATCTAGTATCCTAGATGAATATTTAATAAAAATTAATAGTCTTTATTAGTCAAAGAAAATTTTATTGTTTGTTTTAATTTCAATAGAATTAAGTAGATTCTGGATAGAGTCCATAATAAAGGTGACAGTAAATTTTAGTAAAAATAAAGATTAGTTAAAAGAAAGATAGTATACTATAATGATCGCCATCTGGAATAATTTTGAATTATTCTACGATAATGTTTCAATTCAATTGTAAGTGTAACTAGAATACTGTATTAAAGAATTTAATAACTACAAAGATATATGAAAAAAGTATTTTATAAAGTATAGGTTTTAGTATTAAAATTATAAATAAAATGAAATACAATACATTTATATAATACACAAGATTATTCCAAAATTTACCTCTGATTGGCTCATGAAAATAGACTAGTTGCCACAGCAACACAGTTCACATGTAGCAAACACCAGCTATATACAATTTCATTACATCTGTTATTGTTACTAAAGCAACAATTGTTAGTGAAACATGAAATGTGTAGACTTTTTCATCTATTAAACTGAAAAATTCAAGGTGTGCATTATCAAACTGAAAAATAATGTTATAGTGTTTTCTGATCCAAGAGAATTTTCTGTTACAGGTCACCCAAGGTTTAAACAAGTGCTCCCATTTTTGCATTTCAAGCTATATAATTATATAGCTATACAGTATAGATATGACAATCTTGCCTTTTATGAATTTCTATCTCAATATTACTATTGAAAAATTTCAGAAGGACGTACATATAGATTAATAAATTTTTATGAAAAGTTTTACAATAATTTCTGAGTAAGGATCACTGGTGCCATTTAATTTTGGTTGCAAATATTCAAGGGATTGAAGAGTTGCAATCACATTGGGTTCTGCATTTAAACATTTTATTTAAAGAATAAAACAATTTTTTATTTAGTTACTTACAATATGTCAATGTTTCACTTAATTTTTCTCTAAGTAGTAGTCTGTTGAGTATAAGCTTTCACTAGCTGGCATTGAAAGATTTTATATTACCTCCCTAACAGCCATACCTAGCACACAGTCCACTACTATCCCTTCATCAAGATTGAAGTCTGGTTTTAGCCAGCGTAGCCTGGTTTTAACTTGATATACCAACGTTGGAGTTCTTTTTATAAAGGGTCTGCAAAATTTGGTGTTTCAGAAAGACAATTGCCTGAATGTGGATGGAAAACTAGTTATATACAGTAATAAAGATATGTAGATAATTTATATAATAAAATATCCTTCTTTTTTATTTTTAAGTCAATTTTAGAATTTCCTTTACAAAATTACTTTTCCATTTTATCCTTTAAACTATTAATATTTTATAAAATGAAGAAAATATTTCTTCTTTTTGATATAAAGGAAAATATACATCAATCAATTAATGAAATATGGTAATCCTTCTTTAATTGATAATGAATTATTGTGTTTATTATAATAATTATGTTGATTTTTATTGCTCCTCTCACTTACTGTACTGTTTGATTTTGCATCACCACCGGCTTTAACACACATTAAGATGGAAAAAAATAACAGCATTAGTTGAAGTACAACTAACATTATCGCAGTACTTATAACAATTAATATTTGTTCACTTAACCATGTCTCCAGTTGCATTAAACAACCCTAAAAAAAAAAATAAAGAAAAATAAAGAATAAATTGTTTGTTATAAGTAATACTATTAATAAATTAATATAAATATATATTTTATTCTGATTGGTTTATAATGTTATATTTTATAGATCACATTAGGAATAGGTAGATTTGTTACAGATTAAAAAAGCAAACTGCCCCAGCATTTGCCTGGATGGATCAAGGGAAACCGTTCTAAAAGGTTGATGAGAATAAAATTACAAAATTAATTTTAAAACAAAAAATAATGCAATTAATATCCAAATTTGAAATATAAACATATGATAAGGTAAACATATATAAGGTAAAAATAAATCTAAATCCAGAAGACATTAGTGACAATTATTTGAGCAGATATTTTTATGAACATGTTGAATGAAATGCAGAAAATTCTGGATTTAAAAAAAAAATTGATTCCCAGAATAAGATTGTTTCTACTTATATATTTTTTTATAGGAAAAAGGAGCAACAGGATTTTATATGCCAAAGGATTTCCTGCAAAAAAAACATTCATTAGGAGATATTTCCTGATAAAGATGAAAAGTGTTTGCCACATAAAGTAGAACACAACTATGACAATAAATTTTCTCACGAGTGCTCAAATGTTGCTGATAAAGAAAGATCGACTTAGTTGTCCAGTTAGTTCGCACTAATTGCAACAAAATAACGATGCAACAAGTGAAAGAGATGATTTGAACCAACAGGTGAGTAATGATAAACAGCAATTTTAATATGGTGTATTCATGCTTAGCCTACAGCATCAAACATAGTCAATTGATTTCTGAAAAGCTTTTGCAAAAGAAATACCAAGACACCTGACTGAGGAATATAAAATGAAATTCAAGGGACAATATCTGTCTCAGTACACATATGAAGGAGAAGATGTGCTTAACAATACTGTTTTCACATTGCTGTTGATCTGGTTCATGAAAGATGTAATATGTGTGAAGAAGCTGTGATATGTGAATTCAGAAAACTTCTCTTGAGTATTTCACAATTTGAGAAATTAGATTGCAATGAAATAATTATCTTTGAAGTTTTATTAATTTTTCAATGAAAATTCAGTTTTTCTATAATTCTGTATGTTCTTGGGGTAATATGAAGTCGCGTTATTTATTTGTCTACTAGTTTGTATGTATTAAACAGTATTTTGTGGAAATCATTTCAGTGTTTTTTTTTACAAAATTACATTTTCATATTTTTCCAGAATTTGTGAACTGCATTCAAAAAAAAATTGGACACTATTTCAAAGAAAATATTATAAGATCATTTTTTTTTGTAGCTATACTAACATGAGATGACAAAAATCTTTTAGAAATTGTGGTGGTGGCTCAAATACTGTGAATGGTGTTTTAAAATTATTGAAAGAAAGAAGCTGGATTAATATAGTCAATGAAAAATTTGGTCTTATTACAAGATTGATTATTAGTGAGCTAGACCATTTACTCACAATTAAGACAAGAATTAACCATTAGTAGAATAAAACATAATTATGAAAACTATTTGATGCAGAGTTCTCTACAGCTGATTGTAAAACTTGCAGGTTAGATGTAAAGCGTTAGCTCCAATAATATACAAAAAAAAATCTTGTGCAGATCAAAATATATAGAAACTGTGTACCAATAAGATTTATTGCCAAAAATCATCTACTGTCAAAAATATGAAAAGTTTTAAAAGAATAAAATACTCAAGCTCTCCAGTACCCAGACTCTCTAGATATTAGTCCAATCAAAATTCTGAAGGTAATTATCAAAAATAAACTGGGACACAAAAAATTATGTTATTAAATCAATAATAATATAGGTTAGATTACATTATGAATAAACATATATATTGGGTTTATTGTATTTGTATTTGAGCAATTAAATTTGATGTTATACTCATACATTTACAAAATATACATATAATTTACTTATTAAAATTAAAAAATTTAATATTGATTATTTTTAAATACGAAAAATATTATTTAATTAGACTAGAAAATATCATACCTCAGTGTAACGTGATATCTGATAAATTTCTGGTATATTATTTTGACAAACTGTAACATTTACAGGATCCGGATCAAGGTATTGCGGTGGTTCTTTTAATACACAACATGATAATGGTACCAGTAAATCTGGTGCTGCAAATTGTCTTATACGCCACCAAGTTGTTCCATAATCACCGCTACCAGTTACCCCACAACATTTCATCTGTTAAAAAAATAAAAGTTCCTATAATGAAGAAAATCACTTCATGGCATCAAATACTAAGTTATTTAGTAACAAAAATCAAATAGTTTGTAGTTAAGTAACCGAATAGAAACTGCCTTGAATGTTATTTTAACATTATAATTACATATAATTACAAAATAATCTAATTACAGCTACTTAATGATAAATGAGTTCAATAATATGAAAAATTCCCATGCCTAGGAGTGATTTGAACCTAGATCCTTCTGGATGATTTGAGACAACACCACTCTGCTACAGAGGTCAGGAATTTATTTTTATAATTAATAATAACTATGTTATAAGATTTAACCTTGATTATTGGTATCCTTAATTCTTAATTTTCCCTTTAATTTCTAAAAGGATGTATAAAAAATAGTTAACAATTTTTTTTTTAATAGGTATTTGTTACATCCCCTTTGTTCCATTAATTTTCATTTTTATTAAAAAATGTTTAAAGAAAAAAAATAGAGGCAGTCGGGGGACGGCACTTTCCCTATGACATGTTAAAGACTGGGTCACGTAGTACTCCACCTCTCCATGCCAACCGTCAACGATCTAACCAGAGGGATAATCCTTGTGGTCCATCGTGCTCTAGTCTCGTGTTCGCAGGTTTCTTGCCATGTGAGAAACGTGTGAGTCCGTTCTTCCTTGGTGATGATCTACCGGTCTTCGCCTGTCTCCCTCGCCTTCTGTAGGTCGCCTGGCGCTCCCTTGCCAAAAGAACAATGGGTATGACGCCGGCGACCATCCCATCAATACTGCAGGCTCGGAAACCGTCCGATTCGCGGAAGCGACTCGCAAGGCCGTGGTGTGTTGCACCCGCGCGAGTCGCTTCCGGTTTCTTTCGAATCTTAATGCCTGGGCCCACACCTCCGCCCCGTATAACAGGAAAGAATGTACAGTAGACATCAGCAGTCGCCATCTGCTGGCCTTCAGTCCGTCAACAACCGCCATGAGCCGGCTGAGACCAATTATGGCTCTCGCAGCTTTATCGGCGGCTCTCCGAAGCTGCTCAGCAAATCTGAGTTTCCGATCAATCATCTTACCGAGGTACTATGCGGCCGGATTAGTTTCGACACCGTCGTCCCAGCAGGTAGAGGAGGGTGTCGATACGCTTCTTCGTTAGAACCACGATCTCCGTTTTACTGAGCTAGAGACAACCCATGGTCGTCCAGCCAGGCACCGAGTCTGTGCATGGCTCGGCTGAGTCTCAGTTGGACGCGCTTCACGTCGCAGTCTGCGACAAGTAGAGCAACGTCGTTAACGTACCCAACCAAGGAGTTTTTTCGGCACGGACCGAGTGGGCCGAGAACATCGTCTTAATGACGTGCTCCGCTTTAGCCTCGTCTAGTAGAGCTGGTGACCGCGAGACCTCCAATCGCCGAGTTATCTTGTAACCTAGGCGCCAAGGGTCTGCATCCACGGTCTGCGTCAGTTCTCGCCCGCAGCGTGCCTTGCTCACGTTGATGGCTCAACGGAGCCGCTTCTTTGCCGTCTTATGTTCAACTGATCTGACGTTCGCATCTGTGCGATTTTTTGCATATTGCACTGCTCCTCTTAGTCGAAGACACTCTCTGCGCAACCCCGCAATCTCCGATGTCCACCAGTGCCTTGGCCCCTTGGCTTCTGGTGCCTTGGCCCCCTGGCATGGAGGCGTTGCATACAAGAGCGATCAGCTGCTTGGTCGAAGCAACCACGCCTTCAGCGCCAGAATATCCCCTGTTGGTGATGTTTTCAGAGACTACCACCCCTGAGGAGATCTTCCTTTGAATCTCTTTCATCGATTTTAATGACATTGTATCTTTTCACCAGCCATGGGGACCCCAAGTGTCCACAGCTAGTGAAAATAACATTACTATTTAATAATAATAATGATACTAATAATAGTGAAGTATAAAATGCAGTTGTAATTGATAATTTAGATATCCAGACTGTGACTGAGATAATGACCTAAATATTGACATCAAAATAAAAATATACGTTAATTTTTTATCTAATTGGAACAGTCTTTCTTCTCATATGGCAAAATTTGAAAAGGGTTAAAATTGAACCTATAGAAACTGAAAAAGACCAAATTTATTTACAGAAAATTTTGAAGATTAATAATAAAATTTGTTTATGAAAATCAGTCCAGTAGATATTGAGGTTTAAAAATTTGAAAATATTAATAATATTTTGATACTGATATGAACTAAAATCAAATACAGAAATGTATTATCTGGATGGAAAGGTAATTAAATGAAACATAATCTTTTTTTTTTTTAGTATAATAACAAAATTTGAAACCTACTTCAATGGATAAGTATACTTCCTGCCTTATAAGAAAAATTACTTTGTATTTTGAATATCAGTTCATGGGTTCAGGAGCTTTAAAAATTATAATAGAAAAAATAAGTAATTGTCCTAATTTTTATTGACCTTTGTACATTTTCATTGAAGGTTAATGAACTATTGAAATAAAAGTAATAAACTGGAAATATCAGGCAAAATGAGACAATGCAGAATTAAATTTATTATCAAAATAATTTATCAGAATTTTCAGTTAAAACTTGATGAAGAGGGTTTTGAACTATTCCAATATTTTCTTGGATCGATCAAACCTTCATCACAGCAATTAATTTTGTGTCTCAAAATATAAAATTAATAATATAAAAATCAGTGACATTAAAGTTCATATTAATACATAAAAATAATAAATATATGAAATAACAGTAAAGAATTTTTTTTTTAAATTTTAGAATCATCCTTTGACTGGTTTGATAGTACAAACTTGGGTAAAAAATATAGATACTAGACATATTTATTATACTATCAATAATATTTGGTGGTTTTTTTTTCCAGATAAAAACAGTCGATTAAGCTTTAGTTTTTATTGTAATTAAAATATACCTTTGTTTGTATTAGGTCGACAGCAGCTGTGAACTGTTCTCTTCCTGGTACACCATAATAACGTTGCCATGTATCTAACAACTCTTCTCTTTCTAACATTATACCGAGATATTGTGGACACACCATTGCCAACATACTAATTACTGATTCCACCACAAGTAACACAATTAGTAAAAATATAAACTGAAACATAAATAATATTTATAGAAATATCGTTAATGTTTTATGATGATTTTTTAAAAAAATAAATTATATAATTTAAACTAAACAAATATTTCTTTATATTTTATAATAAATATTTATAAATAAATTTTAAGAACTTCCAAAGCAGAAAATGTTGAGTATAAACAAAAAATTGAACATTTTTAATTGTTTGAAACACAGGCATAAAATCTTATGAAATCACAAATCGGTATTTGGACATTGTAGCCACAACGTCCCTTACATATAAAGAAATAAATATCATTATTGCTTGTCATTAGTTTAACACTTTTACTTTAATCTACATCTGCGTGTGCTCTTCCATTGTTCACACATAGTTTTATTAGTTGCCTAGTGTGTTTAGAAAAATTAGCTGATTCTCTTAAGAACTTTTAGACATTCTCTTCCATGCTGAAGGATCAAAGTTGTAAAAACAATCTCTGTTAGCAGTTTTCAGTTCATCAATAGTTCTTAATCACAAATAGAAGATTTTTAACTTTGATTATGCCTCAAAGGAAGTTGTTAGAGATTGTTAAGTCTGTACTTCTTAGCAGTCACTGAATTTTTGAATCGCTACTAATCCACCATCTTTGAAAATGTTCATTTAAAAGTTACTGACTGAACGTATGAGCTGGAGCTCCATGTAACTGTTAAATGACAGTTAATTACAAACTTATCGATTGAAGCCAAGGATAAGATAATTTTCAATCATGTTAAAATATGAAATGCTGTTAACACTTCCTTCAAAAATATGTAGTCATCAGATATTGCTGCCCACACTAAAAATATGCATTCCAGAGATTTACATGAGATTACTCATGTAAATGATGCACTTATCAGAGAAGAAAACTGGTTTACATGATTGAAAATGTTCAATCATGGGGTTCGCAATGGGTAAACCCCTTTAGAAAAGCTTTACATCAAGTTTTCCTTAGTCGTGTCCTGGTCAGAAGCTCGTCAACATGAACAGATTTAAATTCAAGGTCGTTTTCCATTATTTTTTACATCTTGAATGGGGAATATTTAGTTTTGAAAACCTTTTCCTGGTTGATTTAAGAGGAAAATATCCTCAACAATATCAGAGCTCATCATTTGACTGGAAGGACGTGCAAATTTTTCAAATTGATGACTGACTTTGTAGAAAAGGTTTTTTCACACTTTCAAAGTGAAAGCATGAAAACTTCCTTATCAAAACGATGAATGAATCTGTCTGTTACGTTTTCCTAATTTTTATTCATATTTGTACACTCTTGTGCCCAAACACTAGCAAAATGTTTTTCTTCAAATTGAATACTTGCATACGAGTATATCTTCCATTTTAACTTAACACTGCAGAAACCAAGTTCTCAGCTAAACATGTGAAAATAACTTCAGCATCTAACAAACCTGGCAAATTGTTGAGTAAATGAAAGCAGCTGATTAACCTTTACAATTAACTGTCATGTCACCAACCTGTATGTTATATCATGGAAAAAGACTTTATGGCCACTGCATACATAGCAATATTGTTCTATAAAACTGATAGACATAATTTTTGATTTTGTAATGTATCACATGGTAAAATATGTTTTTAATATATTTATGTACGAGTTTTCTATCATTTAGTTAATATTTAATCTGTTATTTATTGATAAAAATTATTTCTTCATTCAATTTCTTTTAAATATGTTTAATTATTGACAAATTTTTAATTTATAATTTGCTGATTTTAAGCCCGCATGCAATTCAGAAACAAAAGGCAAACTGTTTTTATAAAAAGAGAAACAGTGTGGAACTTTCCAGTATCTTGATGGGTGGTTGACATAGGAGATGTTGGACAGCATAGTCAATAGCTCCTAGCTGTTTCATGGTTCAGTATAAATTATATTCCTCATTCATGTTAAATTACTTCTTTTATATAAAAAAATCTGATATAGGCACCCCATGAATTCCTGGTATGCCTATTAAATTACATTTTTTAAAACAAGAAGTACATAAAATTTTATTTCATTAATAACTTCTGATATTTTATTTTTTATTGTTATTATTGAATTATTATTTATCGTAAAACCTTTTTTACAATCAAAGGTTAATAATTATTAATAAATAAATATATTTAAATTAAAAAAAAAGTGTAAAGTTAAAAGTGAAACTGATAGAATTGATTGCACCTGAGAAGCAGCAGCAGTATGTTGCTAAGAAGTCCGTTGAGTTGACTTTGGATAAAGTTAGAGAAATTGAACATGGCAATGCCTTGTGGAAGGTCAGATGGGATGAGGCAGGGGGTGGGCGTTATACACATGATCTCTTTCCAAATGTTGTTGTTGTTTTGCGGGACGCTACTTGGGTACACCCTAATAAATATGTGTTGCAATTTCTTTCTGGCCATGGTGCTTTTAGAAACAGACTGCAGAAATTCGGCCTGGTAGATTCTGGGATATGTGCTCAGTGTGGATAATTGGATGACACTTACAATGTTCTTTATGAGTGCTCGAAGTAAGAGTTAATGTGCACGGAGACCACCTGTTAGCTTGATCTTATTGGGTCGGCATTGGATCTCTGTGTGAACTGGAGGAGCCAGGCTGTGTAGGCAGTAGTGGAGAGTTTTATAGTGTACTTAGCAAAGGAAAGGATTGCTGAGGGGATCTAGAGCTTTGCTTAGATTTCTCTTGTATTCTATTTTTATTGATGTTTACCAGAAGGTAAACATCAATACCTACCCATAGAAATGGGTAGGTAGTTCAGTTCCTTTGTTTAGTTAGGTCCTTTCAGTTTTACTTAAGACTCAGTAAGATGTGTTTTGTTTTGAGTTCATTAAATAGTAGTACAATGATGGGAATGTCACTCATGGCATTCGCATCAGTGGCATCCTGGTCGAGGCAGACTGGAATATGTTAAAAGTCGAGGTTTTGAAGATGACTTCCAGTAAAACCCATAAGGGCTAGAGATGGAGGGGAAGGCAGAGGGTGTCATCCCCTACGGGGATCAGGATGTTGAGTAGGAGTAGATAGGGGATGATAGCCTAGAAAAAGAGGTGGTTGGGAGCCCTCAGGGATAGTGTTGAGATATGTAGAACTCCCTGAGCTATGAAGTCCTGTGGTAAATGCAACATGTCCCTGAGTAATGTTGAAAGGCAGGTATCGAGGCATGCAGTATTAAGGCGGAGAGGTTTTAGATGTTGAGAGCCTGACACTACTGTCTGTATGGGTGATGGCTGGCAGAGCTTTCCCCTCCTCTAACATAAAAATAAAGCTATCCTGTGCACTGTGTACAAAATTTTTTCCGTTGTGCTAATGAACAGACTCAGTGCCTTATGCTTTGTCATTGGTGGGAGTACCAAGCTGGGTTTAAAAGAAACATTTCAACCATCAATCAGTTGTTCATCATCAAACAGCTCATGTTCAAGCAGCTACTTGAGAAAAGAACTGACTGTAGAAAGAAGAATCATTTACAATTCATAGATTTTAGGAAGGTATGTGACAGCTTGTAAGCTTCTAAAGAAATAAAATTACTCGAATACTGATTGAGATGGGAATTCCTGGTAAGTTGGTCAAGATGACAGGTGTGTGCCTTGATGACAATGAAAACAGAGTAAAGATTGGAGGTGAGCTAACAGAATGTTTCAAGACTTGTCCAGGTGTGAGACAGGAAGATACTGTGATATCCTTGATTTTGAATCAGGTGTTGGAGTGGATTTACAAGAAGATGTGTTGCAGAGAGATTTAATTGTGTGGAAGAAGATTGCATTTGCTGGCGTTTGCTGATGATGTGATGATGATTGGTCAAAAAAAAAATCAAGTTGGAGATGTTTTTACCTTTTGAGGAAAATGTAGAAGCCATGGGTCTGGAGCTAAATGAGGACAAGATGGCATACATAGTGATTCCGAGTAGCCTTGGAGTTGGAGACGGGATGGTTGCATTTGGTCAGAAGCAGTACCGAAGGGTAAATGAAGTTAATTACCAATAATGCAAATGGGAGTGAGTGAGAAATAAGGGAGTGATCAAGCAAAGGGAATAGAGCCACATATGAGCTGAAGATGGTGTTGAGATCAAAGCTAGTTTCTAGAGCGTCTAAACTGAGAATGTATGGGACAGTATTACAATCAATTGTGACTTACAGATGTGAAGTGCAGGTACTTATTAAAAGACACGAGAATAAGCTAGTAGTATTTGAAGTACTGAGTTGAAAAGAATTTTTGAACCTGTGAAGGATCAAACAACAGTGTAGTAGGGGAGTGAGTAGGAATAAGGAATCTGGAAAATAAAAAAGTTTGGAGGAATAAAGAGTTTTTTAAGTTCAACACTGATATATATATATATATATATATATATATATATATATATATATATATATTAAACTGAATTCTTCAGTAGTTTGCTTTAGAATATATGCCTATTGTAGCACAGACTGTCGGCTAAAAATCATGCAGTTCAGTCCAAACATTTCAAATTTCCATTTGAGATTGCCCATCGTAGAACAGAACAGAATGCAAGTATGTAAGGAGACATTTTTCCCAATACTTTTTCAAAGCCTGGACTTTGTCTTTACTGTTGAATTTTTCTAATTAGGTGGTGGGTAGTTATTTTTTAACAGTATATATTAAATTTACTTATTTTTAAAATGAACAGAGTTTAATATTGCACTCCAATTCTTCTAGATCATGGATCTTTAAAATGTTTTACTGGAATTATCCTTGGGAGAATTATATTTTGCTGTTAATTTAGAGCAAAATCCAGTTTTTTTCCATGCTTTGTCTAATCTTTTTTCTCTATTTTTATTGTGAGATTGTTTTACTGTCTTTGTTACATTTTTTGTTAATTTTTTTCTTGTATTCTGTGCTATCTCAAAAAAAAAATAAATTTATCTGTATTTTTAATGAAACGCATACAAGAAATTTTATACTAACGCATACAGAAAAATTAATCTTACAGGTATTGAAAGTTAGCACTATAGACAGGTACATTTATAATTCTGGGAGGGAGAGTACTTTTCTATTATTTAGTTGATAAAATTACTTAACATTTACACAAATAACTATTATTAACAGTTGTTACTGGCAGTAATTCAGAAAAAAATTCTAATATTACCATAAGTAAAAATGATGCAAGGAGTATTTGACAAGCTCATCTAAAAAAAACATGGTGCTCTTAGTATGATTGAAGTCATTCTTAGTTTTCCCTCTGCTAGGGGCATTCACCAAATTTCATTCAGATGCATCCATAATTCTGTTGCTGGCAGTCATTTAAGTCGATCAAGTATTATGATTTATGAAAAATGGACTAGAGAGAATCTTGTGTGGTAGTCCAACATTAGTTTTTAAATGGCTAAAACACACATTAAACTAAAACCAAGTCAAATAAATATTATGTGAAATCAGCTCCTTTGATTAGAACAGTTTACAAGCAGCTGATTATTTTCAGAGCAGTCATATAAGCACAAATGACTCTAAACATTCCAGATGATCTGTTGAGGTTAGAATTGTAGAGAACGTTGAAATAATCCCTGATATGGTGATCGAAATAGAAGTCTGAAAGTGCATGACATTGCTAAGACAAAAGGCATCTCAAATAAATTCTTGCATTATAATTTACATGAATAATTAGATATGCGAAAACTGTCTGCAAGATGGGCGTCAGGTTTGCTTACAAGCAATTAAAAACATGAACAAGAAACGTTTTTAAGCATAGTCTGAAGCAGTTCCAATATAATCAAGAGCAATTTTTGCATCATTACTTAATACTTCATGAAAATCAAATACATTACTACCTGTCTGAAACAAAGAAACAATCAAAACAATAGGTTGCTCCATACAAGGTGAAAATTGTTCTATCTGCAGGAAAGATGATGGCCACTGTTTTTTGGAATGTTCACGATGTAATCTTCATTGACTCCCTGGAGGAGAGTAAAACGATAACTGGACAGTATTAAGCATTTTCAGTTGATCGTATAAATGAGGGAATAAAGAAAAAACAATTACATTTGACAAAAAGGAGATTCTTCTTACAGAGTTGATGCACCAGTTAACTTTTCTGTGATTGTAGCAGTAAAATTATTCAAATTTTACAACATATCCCCCTTCCATATCCTCCTTCTCTACAAATTTATCACCTTTGGGCTATTATCTGTTTCCAAATATAAAGAAGTGGCTTTGCTAGAAAGAAATTTACATTAAGTGATGAAGTTATTGCCTGTAATCTAAGAATGCGATGAAAAACTTGAACACTGCTGGATTAAGTGAATAGATTCGAATAGAGATTACATTGAGAAATAAAAAAAGAATTTTTTCTGTAAAATAGTGTTCTTTATTTTTGCATGGACTTAATAAAGACACCACTTGTAAATAGATTAATTACGTACAGTAAAGTAGTTATTTGTTTAATTTTTTAATAAATTTACGATATTTAATTTTTAAATATCATGCAACTTACAGTACCAAGTAGACAATTGTTGTTACAGTGTGTTGCCCAGCATCCAAGTACAGAAAGTGACGATACTGTTAAACCAATCAATATGCATGCGAGTGCTGCATAATAAAACAATGGATGTTGCAGTTCTATTACAACAACACGTGAGAGAAGTACACGGTCTGTGTCAAGTAGTAGAATTATTGCTGCTGTCACCAATAACAGGCCTGCCAGCTAAAAGCAAATTAAAAGGAAAAATCTAAAAATACTTGTTATTTTTCTTCTCATTTATTACTTATTAACTGATAGTTTTATCTACAATATATATAATTACCAAAAATAGCAAAAAATATAGATTTTTTTGCATTTATTGTATTGTCTAATTAAAACTCCATTTCTAATAAACAAACAGTACAAAGTCTCACGATTATAAATATCTAAAACATTTTAACTGCTAATTTTGGTGAAAATGTTAGCGACTCATTTTGGCAACATATTATACATCAAAGTTTATGAAGTGTAAAGACAGAGACGCATTAGTTCTTCCTGGGGTGTCTGATAGTGTAGCTCTCTGTTAACCCATTTTTTGGAGCGCTCTGATGCACTGGTTGTAAAATAATTTCTTATTGATTTCTTAGGTTTATAGATGCTTCTGAATCATATATGTGATTTTTGACCCTCAGGTACGTTTATTTATTGGCTAATGGTGTTGCAAAATGCAACTTCAACAGGAAAGACTGTTTAAATTAACACAAATTGGTTTAGCTTACTGTTTTTATTTTTTTTTTTTTTTTTGCGAATGTAAAAATTTAAATAGAATAGAAATTATGATACAATATAAATGAGATGTTTACTATTTATTTCAGTATACAGTGAATATATCAAGTTTATTTTTCACAGTAATCAATAAAACATTTTGGGTGAAGTCCAACTTTACACTTATTACATGAAAATATCGTTTTACTTTTACATTGTTGGTAGCGGATCTTCTATTATTTACATTCTTTCAGAAGATGCTTGTCAATCGAGTGTCACTGAGTTGTGAAATACAACTCAGTTGGTCATCCAACTCTTTGTTGAATAACAATTTGTTCCATGTTATTTGCCTTTGATGATAACAATACGATAATTACAAATTGTCAAAATTTCAGTTGCTTGAGTTATTCTTTGTGAACTAATCAATAAAGCTTCCACAAATTTACTAAAGCTACATCATTGAAAACAAATGCCACCACCATTTTTTTTCTTTTCATTGTCATTCGATAGTTGCTGACAATATTGTCTGGTGATTCAACCCCACCAGTTTAGCAATCGTATAGGTTGTTTAGATCTGGCTGTCGGATTGAAATTTTCATTTTTTCACCTTAGAATATCTTTTGACATTATTTAGAGGTTCAACGAGCTGAAAATTTGTAGTTAGAGTAATGTAATTCCAATTTGTAATAAAAATTGAATCGGCGGTGTCAAACTGATAATAGTACATCCCATCAGGTTCCTTACAAAAGAATGAGAATCTCCCAAAGGAGAGTTTTGAATTCTAGTTTCATTAACTGTTATCGTTGTGAAAAAATCTTCCTTCTTCAGTTAACTTTTAACAATTTATACGAACTAAAAAATCTATCAAAAAGCTTTGATTTCCAGGATTGTCTATGACGCGCAAAAATTTTGAACAGCTGAGGTACCTAATCCAAGGCTAGAATCTACTTCTCTTTCTTTTCTTTGATAAAGAGAAAAATTGCAAAGGTATCCTTGTAAAGAACATAAACACCACAACGAAGCGCAATGGTTTCCCTTTCATAAACATTTTACAAGACGGCGACCAAAGTACGATATCATCTGATCATCATCTATTGAAAGGTGGTGAACAAAAACATTGTATTTCCCAAAGTTTTTATTCAGAAAATGAATGTAAGGTTGCACTTAAGAGAACTTGTTTGTAGTATTTAAAATATCAATATCAGCCAAATGTAAATTTCTTTTAACATCTCTGTACTGTTGGCGGTTGACGGCTTTCCTTACGAATACTCATGGCTGATGAAGTTGCGATTTCGCAACTTCATCAGCACAACTTCTTTTTCGGTCTATATATAGACATAATAAATAATCGACGATAAATTTAAATAGAAAAACTATCAGTTAAGATAATATTTTATATCGGAGTATATTCTTATATAAATTATTTTTAGGTCATCTCAGAAGAAGCAAAAAATTATTAAATTTAGTCAACGATACTTCCAATAAAAAAGGTTTTTGCTATTATTTAATAATATGCAAGATTTTTATTAAAATAGACTACTTAAAAACAGTAAACAAATATTATTTCATGTAATAATAATAATGCTAAACAAATTACGTTGCGTTATCCAACTTCAGCTGCATACGGGTAAATAGTACAATGGAGGGGATAGTGTAACGTGACAAAAAGTTGTAGGTAGCAAGAAGCCATCAGTCGGCGGTTTAGCAATCCATCCCTACTCTGTTCATCAACTGAGCTCTCTAAACTTTGAAAAGTAATAATCTGTTGTGATGACTGGTATATAAGGATAATAATTCTACTTTTTACATTATTAATCGGATTAAATTCGGTTTAATTTTACTATTTATGAAATTCTTCAATATTGTTGCTAAATTTTCTCTCTCTCTCTCTCTTGCTCTTTATCTTTTCTTTCTCTATTAAAAGAAAAATACATCAATAAATCTTCTTAGTCTCTCCTTTGAATTCCGTTTCGCTCTTGAATGTTTTGTTCAAATCCTGTACATTTTCTTATAAAAAATAATTTAAAAATACGAATTAAAAGTTGTAAAATTATTTTCATTTTATTATTTGACTTCTTTTGTTTATCAAGAATTCATTTGAAGCAACTTAGCCAACGGATCTCATAAATAGAAAAGTTTACGTATGAGTAGATGTGCAACAAATTCCACTGATTTTATTTATTCCTTTATTAAACACGACGAGCACTTTCTAGTTAGGAAAAAATAAGAGTAAAATAAAGAATGCGGTGGGATGTGAATATGTATTATTTAGATAATAAATATTTACTTTATCATTTTTCCAGTCATCATAGATAATAAGAAACCGGTCACAATGAGTTCCCACTCTATAAATCAACAGAGCTGTTTTTTTTTTAATTTTTATTAGTAATACGTAAGTCAGAACAAAATCAAAACTTATCTAGCCAAGTAATATTTAATTTACATCGATTTGCGGTCGCATAAAACTATTATTATTTTAAGATAAGAAGATTATTGTGCAGCAACCAAACAAGAAGATAAAAGTGTAGATGTAAGCGATACGATCAACACATCAACCTTCATAAATCACTCCGTGGATAAAGAAAAACACCGTTTGAAAGATATTAATTGATGATCGATTAAGTCGATCGGTTAACATTGTATATCAAGTGGATATTAGTTGGCCGGAGATAATTGTTCGCAAGGAAAGCGATTCTAATCGGTTCCTTTTTTTATCTCGGGTACTTTATAAACGTCAATGGCATAAGAAGACTCAGACGCATAATGTACAGCGACAATTGTTTCGTTCCTTGTTTTGTTTTAAATGCCACATTAAATATCGATAAAACAGAAGTCATATATTTATGACGTGCAAATTTTACGCATAAGACAACAAAAGAATTAATTTAATTCGCTTATTATTTTACAAAATAACAATAAATGAATACAATTCTGATCAAATGTTCTAAGTTTGGCCAGCAGTTTCTAATTATTTCAAGATGGGTGCCGTTAAAAGCATTAGTACTTGTATTAATATACAGAGTTATCATAAAAGAATGGTGCGGTTTTGAACATGGTTTAAATTAAAACAGAATTACTTACAGTTTATGTTTTTTATTTTTCAAATTTGTCGTCTCAAATATTTTTTTACACAATTAATAAATTTCAATGTGTGCGCCCTTAGTCGCTCGACAAATGTCCAAACGATACTCAACTTCTCTCCAAACATTAGTTAACATTTCTTCGTTAATGGTTGTCATTGCTCCATTAATCCTGTTTTTTAAGCGGTTTAGGTCGCGAATTTTTTGTGTATAAACAACGCTTTTGATGTACCCCCACAAGAAAAGAACGCAAGGTGTCAGATCTGGACTTCTTGGAGGCCAAAGTATGGGTCCTTGCCGGCCTATCCATCGATCTCCAAATTTTTCGTTCAAAGCGTCCGTGACCGATGCATTGAAGTGCGGGGGAGCACCATCTTGTTGGAAATGAAGTCGATGAATATTTTCGAGTTCATCCGGCTGAGGAAAGCAATAATTGATTAACATGTCAAGATACGTAACTCCATTAATTGTTTTTTCAGCAAAGAAGAAAAGCCCTATTACACGATTTTTCATCACACCACACCACACCAAACATTAACTTTAGGCGAATCGCGTTGTTTCTCAGTAACTGTGTGCGGGTTTTCACAGCACCGTATTCGTGAATTGTGTCTGTTAACACATCCACTCACATGGATTGTAGCTTCGTCTGTAAAAATTATATCGTCTAAAAATGATTAGTTTTCACTTATTCTGTCCGACATTTCAACGGCGAAATCGTAACGTTTTACACCATCATCGGGTTTCAATTCCTGCAGTATCTGGATTTTATAAGCGTGTAATTTCAGTTTTTTACGTAAAACTTTAACTCCATCCCCCGTCTACGCTTCGACGGGGGATGGACTTCCCAGGACTTCTAATTGCCGATTGTCTAATTAGTTCAACCGTTTCGTCTGGTACACTTGGTCTGCCGGTTGATTTCTGTTTCTTAACCGATCCGGTTTCTTCGAATTGTTTGAACCGACGTGTTATGTTATTTTTGTGTGTTGGATCTCTTCCGAATTCACGTCGAAACGCACGTTGAACTAAAATTACGGAGTTTAATTCGGCCACCAATAAAACACATTTTGTCTTTATCCGAGAACATAGTAACTCACTAAACTCACTGCAACAACAATACAAGAACTGACGTTGTGGTTACAACTGCTGATAAACAAACTTTTGGGTTGGAGGCTTTCAGGGATACCAATATAACATCTAGAAATTTCCCTACAATCTTCCTATGAATTACTGAAACCGCACCATTCTTTTATGATTACTCTGTACTATTTCGATATACTCTTACGGGTAAATTTGCTTTTCTCACGTCTCTCCTTTTCCTTTTATCTTTGATCTTTCTTTCCTGTTTTTGACTTTGTAGGTGGAGGTGTAAGTTAAGTTTGTTTCAAATCCTAGATGCTGGGACTTAAAATCGTTTGATATTTTGCAGAGAATTCTATCCTTACAGACCGAGTCAAGGATTTTTTTTTTTACATTTAGTGATTATACAATAAGCCGAAGGGCCTGTCGCGGAAAGCCGACCATCCTAACTCGACGAACGCTAAAAGAAAATAAGCCAAAATGTTCTTTTTTTAAATAGTAACTTTACAGAAACCTTACTATATTTATGAATCGAATGATTTTTAATATTATCTTTGAAAAAGTCAATAGAGTTACATAACTTTACCGTTTTGCGGGAAAGCTAAGCCTAGTATTTATTCTATTTTCATTGCACAAAACAGAACCGTGTAATGTATGAATCAAGAAAAATCAAAAAAATTGGGTAATCACTTTGCAAACAGTCCAAAAAAAAAAAAATTTAAAAATACGTTTTAAAAAGTACTTAATTTAAAAATGTAAGTGTAATTTAACAATTGTTTTTTGTCCCCACCTCTTTACGGTGGTTTTAATAAGACCAAATATCTACAGAAGTTATTAGAATCGACCTTTGCAAATCATCTCATAGAAACAAAATACATATATAACAATTATACAAAAATTTACTTGAATAATACAAAACTCGCATACTAAATAAAGAAACATAACACTGATGAAATATATTGTTTGACGGTATATCAAACTGGTGTTTCCTAACGTTTAAAATACAAGTGCTGCTGAAAATGGGAACTGGATTACAGACTTAAACAAGAGATAAATATTAAAAATTAAAAAACATAACTGCCAATAAAAAACATCGCTCTTTAATGTAGGATAATTAAAGAGTGTGAGTGCGGATGACAATTTTGTTTATAGTATAATCTTGTTTTCAAATTTTTTAAATTTATTTAAACATGTTTAACAACGTGCAAATTTTACGCTTAAGTCATCAAAATAATGAATTTAATCCGCTTATTATTTTATAAAACATCATAATAGATGAATACAACTCGGATAAAAACTAAATACCATACGTATACATATATATATATATATATATATGTGCATATTTATGTAGCCTATGACATTCCTGGTAACGTAAAGAATCCAATGCGCGGTCATGCATCTAAATCGGTTAAGCCGTTGAGTTGCTACAATGGAACAAACAAAGGATGATGTATATAAATCTAAGTAAAGTGTAGTCTTGTACAGTCTTAGGTCGACTATTCCTGAGATGCGTGGTTAATTGAAACCCAACCACTAAAGAACACCGATATCCACGATCTAGTATTCTGTTTTTACGTTGGATATCATAAAACTACGAGAAATACAGTTCTGGAATTTAGTTGATAGTACGATTATTGATATCCCCTCCGAAAAAAGGCCTCGAGAAAAGCCCTTAAGTCTTGCAGAAAAGCACTTCTTTAAAATGCTTAGAAAAGCGAATTACCAGAATAATCCAACGTTGTTAATAAACTGCCAACATAAGTAGGAGTTGTGCTACTTCAGTGTACAATGTTATTCGCGAGTATAAATCTACTAATGAATTACGGTTTCCTAAAAAACAAAACCCCGGAATCAATCGTAGAAAAAGTTGACGATTTCGATAAAAATGCGATTCGTAAAAAAGTAGGAGATTTTATTTATTGAGAGTTAGTTTAGCGATGTGTTACTTCCTCTGGAAGATAATTCGGTTATTGTCTTAGACAACGCCCCTTATCATTCGCGTAAAAAGGAAAGAATTCCAGCCGTGCATCGGAAAAAGAATGATATCAAAATGCGGCTTAGTTCAAAAGGAGTAATTTTTGAAGACGATAAACTTAAGGTCCGATTATTCCAAAGGGTTTCCCGTAATAAAAGTAATTTTTAATTAATATAAAATCGATAAGTTAATATGTGATTCAGTGGGCAAAACCGTGCTTCGATTACCTACCGATCGAGTTAATTTGGGGATAAATCAAAAGTAACGGAGCGTCAAAAAATATTGCTTTTGAAATATCTAATATTAAAAATTTATGCTTAAAAGCCATCGATCCAACAGGAATGTAAAAAATGTATAAAACATGTAGAGGATACTGTTGAACCAAATTACTGGGAATCGGATAATATAATAGAAAAGAAAACTGAGCCTCCCGTTGTATCTCTTAATACTGACAGCAATACGGATTTCTCGCAATTAGATGACGAAACTGAATTGAATTTATTATTTGTTTATTATTATTGAAATTTAATATACCATATTAGCGAAATTTTACGGTTTGTGGACATTGACGATTTCATAGCTCTTTAAAAACTCAAATAAAATGTCTTAATTTATTTAAATTTATAATATAATAGTGCATATTAACGTTACGTAGTTTCTTTTATATGAATCAGAATTTACAGGGGATGCTTGTGAATCGGCCGCCTTAACACTCGTACGTGCAGTCTGTTTACTTGTACTCTATAAGCTCTGAATAAGATATAAAAATCATTAATTATGAAATGCTATTTTATTGTTATTACTAATGTTACATTATGTTATGAAAAACATTTTTCTACTTATTTTTATACTAAAATACCTATGGTATTTTATTTACCATTTCACGGTTTAATTCCTATGAGTATTGTTGAATTTAGAAAAACAAACATTTTTTAAGATTATTTGTAAAATAAAACGGAAACAAAATGTGTATTAAACAAAAAATGGAGTCATAAATTAAAGTAGAAATATATAAGTACACATGAAAAAATTAATGCAATATAACAGAATTAATTTGCAATGTATTCAGTTATAAAAAATAAAATAAACTATGGTGTAATAAACTAAAATGTACAGTTTTTGGGTGCCTGTTATAAAATATTGAAGTATAAAATCAAATTTTATTTTAGAAGTGTATATTTTAAGGGTCAAATTTTCAGTTTCTACCACAATAATTCGTTGAAAAGAAAAAAAAATTACAATTAGTTCATTTCTATATTAAAATTGACTTGTCCTGGAGTTTTTGTTATTGTATTAATTTTTTGTATTAATTGTTATTGTTAAATTTAATTAATATAATAATACAGTATTGTGTACTTTATTAGTCAGATTCAATTAATGGCACTGTTTCAAAAGTAGTTAGCATGATACTATCAGGACCAGCTATTGAAACACAATTCAGATTGCAGTCTGGCGAACAGTACAGTTTTGAAACAATAAATAAATTAATATATATATATATATATATATATACATAAAAAAGCTTTTATAACATAAATATTTATTAGTATTAATAATATACATTACCAAAAAAATAACGTTTGTAAAAATAAGACACACTCTTGGTAAATTAAACTGAGGACATTTTGTAAGCATTTTTTATTTACGTGTAGAAAAATAAATGTTTAGTATTTCGAATGTTTATACTTTTAAATCATCACTCACTGATTTCAACGACTCAAAACATTATATTAAATGAATGAATTGTAAAACTGAACAAGTATCTGTTTGATGGAACGTCTACTTTGCATTGTTATTGTTAGTGTTTATATACAAAGTAAAGCTGGACCGGATTTACGCACGGTTGCTATTTACCACCCTTTAGTTCAATTATAATGTTTTACTATACTATGTTACAGAAAGAGGAAAGCTTTGTGTCCTGGATCCAGTCAGATGGCATACTATTCAACAGTAAATTGTAAAATAAATTAATTCTTTTATTATTTTCAGGATATTCCAAATAAAATGTTACTTTTATTTTAGTAATTTACTTACACAGATTGTCCTACAAAGAAATGGAGAAACTTTTTCGGAGATGTTCTACTGATGAAAATAATGAAAAAAATTCATATAAACATAGGTCTGAAAACGCTACGGCTAACGAGTTACGGCTAGCGAAAGATTTCGCCCATATTTCAACACTTCTAATTAAAAAGAAACCCTACTGCAATTTTTTTCGGTCCAAATTAAGAAGTAATTTTGGTGGATTCTTATGTAATTTAAGCTGAGAAGTAGGATAAAATAGATCCCAGAACTGTAACTCCAGTAGATTTTAAGATATGTGACGTAAAACATAAAATTCAGCTCGAAAAACAAGTTTTTTTTTTAGGATTGTACTACAATAGCTTTGTTAAATGCGAAATATCTAGTAACAAAACTTGTAGAAAATATAATTCTGAGAAAATTAATGTGAATACAACCGACAAAAAGTAAATAAAATTTTTTTTAAATCGGCTTTTTATTGAAGCAAAACAGACGAAAAATAGATAGGAAGTCGTATTATTCTTTCTCTACCTAATAAATATTATTCTTAAATATCAAAACAAAAATGCATTAAATGTTAAATAGTAAACCTCAGTTACAGTAATTTTTCGAAATTCCCTGCTTCACAATGTACACAGCACACTTCCCGCCGTAAAACATTTCCGGTGGCTTTCCGTATCATCAAAGGATCGTTTTGTATAAATTCAATAGCATTTCGTATTTTAAAGAGTAACCTTTTTTTAATATTAATTTTTTGTTGGTGTACTATCGTTTTCATATTGCTCCAAATCTAGTGGCGTTCGAGGTAATCTTGGTGGCCATTTCATTGGTCTACTATGTCCAGTCTAGTTTAAGAAATTAGTTATCTATTCAACTGATTTCTAGCAAGTAAAGAAAAATATAGCGTTGCAACAACGCGCTGGAAAATCATTTGTAATCTGGATTGTATATCCTTCAAACAATTTGTATATTTTCACATATATAAAATAAAGGTAATGAAACTTGAAGAGTTCTGTGAATTTGTAAAAACAGATTACAAAAATATATTATATGATAGCAGCACAAGGTTCCTTAGTTTGTTACGTGCAATAGAAAGAATTCTTTCCATTTTTGATGGCCTAATATCATGCTTCTTATCTTGTGACAAATGCCCAAAATTATTATTTGATTTTTTTGAAAATCTAGAAAGTGAACTGTTTTTGAAATTTTTATATGGTACTCTACAGTTATTTAATAATGTAGTTCTGAAATTGCAAGCTAATTCTATCACAGCAACAGAAACATTTCAGAAATATTCTGAATTAATTTGTCAACTTCAGGAAAGAAAAACCCACAAATTTATACAATCTTCTGCCAAAGAATTTCTATGCATCTAAAAGAAAATAATGACGTTCAGGAACAAAACTTCTTCTCAAGCATTGAGAATTTTATAATTCTAGTATCCAATACTTAGAGTTGTGGAGAACCAGTTTTTCAATGGATAAATTTACAAACTGAAATTGTCTGGTCTGATTTAGAAGAGTGCACAAGTTTTTAATGAAATTATAAAAGATTCCATAAATATTGATAACCTATTTTATGAACAGACATTGTTGAACCAGGTAATTCAAAACCAAAGGGTAGGTTATGGCTCAAGTTCTGAAAAAGTACCAGATACTATTAAAGAGAAGTGGAAAGCAATTTTTATTCAAAAGACTGATATTTCATGTTGCAATATTTCTAAAGTAGTCGAGTTTACAATGTCTTTGCCTAGGACATCTGCTCCAGTTGAAAGAGTTTTTCAATTATGGGGAACCTTTGGTCTGCAGAAAGGTGTAGACATTTTGGTATCTACTGTTAAACATCTGCTAAATGTTAAAATTAATTCAGAACTTTCTTGTTACAAATTTTATGATGTAATAAAACAAACAAACCATTTCTGAAAAAAGTCATGTCTAGTGAAAAATACAACTGAATAAATATAGTTTATTTTTTCAGTGAACTATTAAGACTTTTGTAATTTCAAAAATATATCCTGGGTTGGACCCAAAAAATATGGTAAGCCTACTTGTACGACACATTCCAGAAATGTTAAGAATAATGGCAATGTTGTGTTGCTTTGCAAAGGGTCTACTTTAAAGGTGACAGTGTGTAGACGTAAATTTCTTGCAAAGAAAGCTAGTCTCAAAACCTTTTGATATCCCCTTGTATAATTTCTTCTGTGATTAATTGCACAATGTTACTGGTAGAATGTATTAGCTTATTTCTATTTATTTCCTCATATTTTTGTTATAATATATGTTTCAGCAGATATAAAAACAGCTTTTCATGTATAAATTAATCAGTCAGACCTTAATGAAATGTAGTTATTAGGACAGACCAGTTTCTTTATGTATTTGGTGCAAATGTCAGTATCTCATTATTCATACTTTTTAAATAGAATTACAATATTTTTTTACAATAATAAAACTGTGCTAATTATTTTTCTCTCGAAATTCGAAACAAGAACTATATAAAGTAAACAAAAAATTATTTGGAAGATCTCTGATGAGTTACATTCATTTAATTTTATGTACTGAAAATAGGTAGTTGAGATTAATTTTTCTTACTATATCAATAATTTGTTCTATTACTTTATATAATTATTCTTTACTATTATTTTATATATTGTATAAGATGATTTATTTCAATGTAAACTATTTTCTGTACGTAAGCGAATTTTCCCGCTTTCTTTTTGTTGTATTTTCTGTTAAAATCTGTAGATAGCGTTGTTAGTACAATTCAATTAACTTTCACGTTATAGTGCTAATCAAAATAACAAATGAATCCAAATACTTTATCTAGCTTCATTTTCATTATGTGAATTTTAAACTTCAGATTGCTTTTATGTAATCTAATACATTGTAAAACTATAAATTATTAAATTTTTGTGCAAAATCTACCAATGTATTTTGCATTCATGATCATAGGTAGCGCAAATTATTTGTTAATGTTTCAGAAAATTTGTATTTTATTAAGTTAGCGGGTTTATCATTAAATTTTATAAAATAATCCGTTTTCATTACCTCAGCCTGTATTTAACTTTATTTTAGTTAATCGTTTAATTTTGCTTGTAATACTTTTCCAAAAGATTATAAACAGCAAAGATGCGTAACAAATTTATCTACTAACAACGGTAATGAGAAAATACGCTGTACGTCTCTTCATTTCTGGAATTTCACGATTTACAATTATGATTGATAAGTTATGCAGAGTTATAAAGCTTCCAAGTTAATATTTATTTTGCACATTATACGTTTGTAGTAATTTTGGTTTTTATAATTCTTTTACTTATTTAAACACGTGGTTGCGGTTTGGGTATAATATCAACAAGAGGTTAACTTTATAATTGTCCTTGAATTTGACAAGAGATAGTATTGGTTAATGTACAATTTTTCATTACGTTATAAACATCACTTGTGCTACATAACCTGCAATTATTTATATATTTCGAAGCGAATTAATAACGTTACAAGATGTCAGTGAACAGAAGTTAAAACGTGCGAGACTAGCAAGAGGTTAGAACATGACTTTCAGTAGAATACTGTACCAGAAAGTTACCTTGCTTGTAAATATTTCGTGTTAGTAATTATTTAATTATGTTGTTCCTAAATATAACAAGGATGTGTGTAAGAAGGATACCCAATTTTATTTACTATGTGCAAAAAAACAAAGTGATACCGCCTAATATTTGTTTTTGTAGTTGTAGGACAATTCGTTATCTGCCAAATAGTACTGTAGATGATAAGAACAAACAACATAATGTTTATAAAAGTAATAAATTAGGGCAGTTGAATCGTAATTTATATGTTAACTGTAGAAATTCACGTACAAAACTTCTGCAAAAAGTTTGTTTATCGGATAATAAATATCGACATAACGGAAGCTTAGCTGCGTCGTTTGTTAATAATGCGCCAACTAAAATTCAACCGTATTTAAAACTTATGAGGATAGATAGGCCTATCGGTAAGTTTCAATTTACTTATTGCTGTGGTATAAAATTTAGTAATAGAGTATTTGTTGTAAATTTTGAAAAACCTTTTTGTGAATTTACGCATTCACAATACACAGATATACACAAGCAGGTTTCTTTTCCTTTTTAAATATTACTTTGTTAATGCTTATAATATTGTTTTGTTATATTGTGCTTATATTTTATCACATGAGACATAATTGAAACCACCCTTTAAATAGATTATATATATATATATATATATATATATATATATATATATATATATATATATATATGCAATAAATACCATGCTGTGGAGTGTACCATAGCATATATGTAATATAGTTTAAGGTTGTAAAAATTATGTAAGTCTGAGGAAGCGTGTGCTCTAAATTAAGCCTCTCAGTCTGAAAAAGAATCATTAATAAAGAAACTTTAAGTTAATGTTCTGTAACTGGTTTATTTATATTTATATATTTTTTTAACATAAATTGTATATACCAAAATTTGTGTGAAATATACATTTATGAAAATTAGTTTTGATTTTTATTTTCTATCTGTCTAGTATGCAAATTATTCTCCAGTTTCAAGGTATTTATTAAGAAATGTATGAGCAAAATAGAACTGAACTTGATTGATGTTAATAAGATTAACTTAATTAATCTAATAAGATTAAGATATATATTAAATTGCAGTTGCACACATCATCAAAATAAGTACTTGTTTGTAATGTATTGTACATGAGTAGGTTTTGTTTACATATTTATTAATTTTTCATGTTTTCTTTGGCGTGAATTGGCAGCATGTTTCCTACATCTCTATATAAATTTAAAAAACAAGCAATAGATGATCTGTTTACTAAATATATAAGGACTGAATTTTGCTTCACAGTGCAACAGAATTTTTCAAGTTATTCTGATGTCACATCATTTATTATGAAGGAGTACCATAATTTATTTAAGAATCTTCTTGATTATTTTCATTGAAAAATTAACCACAACTATATTTAACAAAAATTTGAAAAAATTAGACTGTTTAATCATATAAAGAATTTTACTGTATTTCTTTAAACATAAATAAATAATTGTAGCAAACCTTGACTAAAAAAGAAAAAATAAGTAATTATATTCAGTTTTTGTAATCTAAAAGTTAGAAAACACAAGTTATGCACAAGGGTGCATATTTTCTAAGTTGTGAACAGATTACATACTTTCTGAGATTTTTTATTTCAGAAAAAAATTAAAAGAAATCATTCTTTAATAATTAGATTTTTATAACTTACTGACCACTATAATACACACATTCTCTGTCTCTCTCTCTCTCTCTTTCTCATACACACACACACACACACAATCTTCATTTTTTAACTTTCTAGCTGCCTGTATTTTTTTTAAAGAACAAGTAAATATCTTCACATAGCTTTTTATATTTTTTTGTGATATCGTTCAGACATACATCTATTTTTTTAAAAATAAATTCAGAATCGCTATCTTATTGACTATGTTCTTATTTGATTTATTTTTTAAGATAATGGATTTTTTAACCCAACTTTATCTTTAGTTTCTTTTCTTATTGCTAATGCCTGATTACACTGGTAGACAGAAGTCTGTCGACCTTGCTAAGAAAGATTGTACTAACCTGATCTTGTACTGGATTGGTTTGTTTACATCAGTTCTAAACATAATAAAAATGGATTGTACTCAGCTACTGGGTAAGCTGTTTCAATCATTGTCTGTCACCTACTGACTGTTGAAGAAACAACAGTATATGTATAAACAAGTATAATACTCTCTTCTTTTCATAAACAAGTATATTTATTCATCTTTCCCTTTTCTCCTGTAAAAGTTATACCACATGGCATAGCTTCTCATGTAAATAACTGTTATTTAATGGCATACCTTGACACATGTTGACTGCATTCTCAAAGTATTTTCATATACTGGTTGGTTTTTCAGAATGGGTTCTTATGTGGTATTTCATAATCCCTTCTAATTTTGAAAAATATGTGATCTTCTCTGTTGTAATTGATACTTCTATTAATTCTATACATTCCTGTTAATCAAGATTGTATTAGTCAGTAGAAAAGTTTGTGAAATGTTAACTACAATTTATGTTTTAGCCGACTTTGTAATTTCAAATTAGTCCTTTGTAGAAATTACAATAAAATGGTAATTACTTGTTACATGTCTTGTGTTTATTTCTTTATGTAATCTTTTTATACGGGTCATCTAATTTGATTCTTTTTTGCAGATTATGGTATTTCAGATCACAACTGTCAGATAACAATTGCATGATTAATTAATGAAAAAATGCGATTGAAAGTTCTCAATTGAGAACCTTATTGTCAGTAATAAATAAATAAAAAATTAATAAAAATAAATTAATTAAAAATTAGCTATGTTGAAAAATTTAACAATTTTTTTAGTGAGTTTTTGAAGGCCTATGTAACTTGGCTTTTAATAAACAAAAGAAACTGTTTAAATATAAAAAAAAAGGTATGAATTACGAAAGTAATTGTAAAATCTAGCTCTATGCTAAGAAATCTCCATGAAATGTCTAAATATGTACATATGTTTGATAACTACCAAAATTATTTGAAACGTATAAATTAATTTGTGACAAAGTAATTTGCTATACTGAAAAATTTTATTATGATAATTTAATTCAAACAATAAATCTAAAACTATTTGGCCAGTTACATATTAAAAATTCAAGCAAATTTGGAAATAAAGCGGTTTGAGAACTTCACTAAAAATATAAAAGGACATAACTTCAATTAACATACCTCATCTCCTATTCAGGTAGCAGAGGAATTTAATCATTTAATTTACAGTATATCAAACAAGAATAATATTGGACCATTTCAAAAAAAGACACCCACCTTGAATGGTTTTGTTGATAAATCAGTATTTTTATTGATACCCAGGAATTTTAAGTTTGTATTTTAAATATAAATTGTATTAAATCAGCTGGTATTGATAAAATTCCTGCCAGTATTTTAAAAGAAGCTGTAAATTCTGTTATTATTCCTTCTAGAAATTTAATAAATGAATCTTTCAACAACAGAGTATTTCCCTGCTGCCGTAAGACTTTAATTGTTATTCCCCTACTTAAGAAAGGTTTGTAATATAATTTACAAAATTATCTGTTAATTTCATTATTGTCCATATATTCTAAAGTATTGTAAAAAGGTTATGAAAAATAGACTTAACATTTTGTGAAAAGCTTAAATTATTGAGATAATCAGCCTGATTTTAGGATAAAATTACCAGTTCTTGAAATTATTTTAAATTTTGTAGATAACAATAAGATTTCATTTAAAATGTTTTACTTAGTAGCTTAGTAGAATCTAGTAATGGTATGATAGCTTACATAGTTAGTCATAAATTACAGACTGTGTACTGGCAATCAAAATTTAGTTTTTTGATTAGAATTCACTTGTGAAATGTTGGTCCTCATTTCATGATGTAGAACACGGAGTGCTATAGGAAATTATCCTCAGGGCAAGATTTTCTTATTGTTTATTAATGAATGCCTCAAAATCTTTATTATTCAATGTTGCCCTCTTCACAGATGATGAAATTCAATCTATATCTGAAGATAATTATTTAAAAGGAATTGAAAGTTGTATGACAGCAGCCCAAAAAAATATATTCATTAGGTGGACTAAACCATCTAACTTTAAATGTGGAGAAAATCATTGCATTTATGCTTCTTATATAGAAGTAACATTGCGTAATAGTGTGTATTATTTATGGTTATGATAGTATTTCTGTTGCCCACAAAGCAAAATTCCTGGATATTTTGTCATTAGATGACAAGTTTCATGAGATGATCAAATTGTTTTTTTTTGTAAAAAAATCAAATCATACTGTTTTGTTTTTATGCACCTTATAAAGCCCTAATCTTTCATATTGTTGAATATTTATTATGCTCACAAAATATATTTTCCATCTTGAGTATAATATAATTTGTGTATATATTTATCCATCCATTTATCCATCTTGCTTAAAAAAAGCAATGCCCACTTTCAAACTGGATAACAAAATTGTTTTTTTGAAGCAGGAAGTACTTATTCCTAAGTAGATCACAAATATATATAAAATTTATTATATGTACTGATCAGAATAAAAGATTTACTTATTTATTGTTGAATTCAAGTAATTTAATATTATTGGCTCCAACATTTTGCTAGGAAAGGTTTTTTGTAAATTCTGTTATTATTCCTTCTAGAAATTTAATAAATGAATCTTTCAACAACAGAGTATTTCCCTGCTGCCGTAAGACTTTAATTGTTATTCCCCTACTTAAGAAAGGTTTGTAATATAATTTACAAAATTATCTGTTAATTTCATTATTGTCCATATATTCTAAAGTATTGTAAAAAGGTTATGAAAAATAGACTTAACATTTTGTGAAAAGCTTAAATTATTGAGATAATCAGCCTGATTTTAGGATAAAATTACCAGTTCTTGAAATTATTTTAAATTTTGTAGATAACAATAAGATTTCATTTAAAATGTTTTACTTAGTAGCTTAGTAGAATCTAGTAATGGTATGATAGCTTACATAGTTAGTCATAAATTACAGACTGTGTACTGGCAATCAAAATTTAGTTTTTTGATTAGAATTCACTTGTGAAATGTTGGTCCTCATTTCATGATGTAGAACACGGAGTGCTATAGGAAATTATCCTCAGGGCAAGATTTTCTTATTGTTTATTAATGAATGCCTCAAAATCTTTATTATTCAATGTTGCCCTCTTCACAGATGATGAAATTCAATCTATATCTGAAGATAATTATTTAAAAGGAATTGAAAGTTGTATGACAGCAGCCCAAAAAAATATATTCATTAGGTGGACTAAACCATCTAACTTTAAATGTGGAGAAAATCATTGCATTTATGCTTCTTATATAGAAGTAACATTGCGTAATAGTGTGTATTATTTATGGTTATGATAGTATTTCTGTTGCCCACAAAGCAAAATTCCTGGATATTTTGTCATTAGATGACAAGTTTCATGAGATGATCAAATTGTTTTTTTTTGTAAAAAAATCAAATCATACTGTTTTGTTTTTATGCACCTTATAAAGCCCTAATCTTTCATATTGTTGAATATTTATTATGCTCACAAAATATATTTTCCATCTTGAGTATAATATAATTTGTGTATATATTTATCCATCCATTTATCCATCTTGCTTAAAAAAAGCAATGCCCACTTTCAAACTGGATAACAAAATTGTTTTTTTGAAGCAGGAAGTACTTATTCCTAAGTAGATCACAAATATATATAAAATTTATTATATGTACTGATCAGAATAAAAGATTTACTTATTTATTGTTGAATTCAAGTAATTTAATATTATTGGCTCCAACATTTTGCTAGGAAAGGTTTTTTCATGAAAAGGAAAACCTTCGTTTTGTAAATTTTTTTTTATTGATTTGTTTATTCAGCTAGATTTTTTTTTCTAAGTGTATAGCACAGTACCATATTTACAGGGTTCTTTGTATATGCTAGTTAAATTATTTAATTAATTTATTTTACAGCTTATGTTCAAAATAAAACTTAATGATTGATATCATTGTGACCCTTCTCCTTATATACTCCTCCTGCATGTATACCATATTTTTTTTTGGTAGATTACTGCACACATTGTAATTCTTCACTATTTTCTACAATTTTAGCGGTAACTAATTTACTTTTTATTTTCAGGTTCGTGGTTATTGTTCTGGCCATGTGGTTGGAGTATTGCAATGGCAGCAGATGCGGGTTATCTGCCGGATTTAAAAATGTTAGCATTATTTGGTACAGGTGCTCTTATAATGCGTGGTGCTGGTTGTACTATTAATGATATGTGGGATAAAGATATCGATATAAAGGTATGGTTACATTTATTATTATTTTTAATTTTTTAAAACTGATGACTTTTTGAAATAGTATACTTGGTGCTGCAGGTTCTAGATTTATGTGTAGTTATAATTACTCTTACTTAAAAGTACTTTGGTCTGGGACTCAGGTAATGGCACCAGATAAATATATTTTGAAAGTATACAGCCTGATGTACTCTTATTTCAAAATAAAACTTTTGTACATTTTATTAAAAATTGACAAATGTTTATATTGTGATTAAAATTTCTTTTATAAAATGATCTAGTGTAAAGTATGTAGATTGGACAAAAAAACAATTTAAAAAATGTAGCCTTTTTTATGTTTTGTGCCTAAGGAGATATTTAAATAAATTGGTACTTACGTATTAACGCTACCGCAGCTACAGCTTTATTTAAAAACAAAGTAGTCAATCGGATTTCGGTGGAAAATGGGCCGATATAGAGTTTAACATAGATTCAAAACAGTCTCTTTATTAATTTTAATAAATGGTTATTTATATTTATTCATTTTATAAATATAATTTAACCAAACTTAACCTACGCTTGTTTCGCTCGCTAACCTTGACTAATTAACAGGAGTGTTTTGATTATTTAAATAATAAATAATTGCAATAATTACTGAATTTATTAAATAAATACTCAAAAAATTACGGTGTTAATTAGTCAAGGTTAGCGAGCGTAGGTTAAGTTTGGTTAAATTATATTTATAAAATAAATAAATATAAATAACCATTTATTAAATTTAATAAAGAGACTGTTCATTTTCTACCGAAATCTGATTGACTACTTTGTTTTTAAATAAAACTGTAGCTGCGGTGGCTTTAATACGTATGCACCAATAAATTTTTCTGTTAAAAAAAATGTAATGAATTCAAAATAATCTGAAAAAGATTTTTTACTCTAATGCTCCCAAGTCCAATAATCAATTTTTATTAGATGGATGTTTGTGTGTGTGTGTGTGTATATATATATATATATATATATATATATATATATATATACACAGAAACACTTGTACTTAGCAAAACCAACCAGTTCATTTGTTATTGTATTTGTCCATATTCCCTTCTTTGCTAATTATGTCTAAGAAAAAAGTATAAATGGTGGTAAACTGTTTTTATACATTTGTCTTTGATATATATATGTTTGTATGTGTGTTGGCCTGAATTTGAGCTTATAACTGGACCTCATTGATTGATTTTGTTCAAATTTGAAACACATGTGCAACCTTCATTGCGGGGGGAACATAAATGTTTTCTAGAAATAGAAAAAGTGGTGGGGGTACTTTGGTCGAAATAAAATTTAAATACTTTACTGGGACACTTCAGCAAAATATTTTCTTACAGAAGTTGAAGTTTTTTATCAAGGTTACAAATTATCAAAGATCTTTATTTAATATTTTACTTTTCCCCAAAAATTACTTTATGTATTTTTCTTCTTTTAGCTTAAGAAAAGGAGTTAGTAGATGTTTCATAGATCTATAATTTTTACTTGAATTGCCTTCAAGCCACTATAAAAATCTGTTACCCATCCTACTCCAATGGTCTGTGGTAACGAGGAATTTTTTTAATTTAAAAGTTTTTTTTTAATACATGTAAAATTATTTGTTGGATTATATTTTTATTTAAATATTTTAATTTTTATTTTTGAAGCCAAGATGCTCATCAGAATAAAGCAATAACCCATCATTTTTAATATTATTACAACTAGCATCACATTTTAAAAAAATATGTTTTTGACTTTTTCTAATGATTGAAATATTCACTAAAATTGATTTTAAATAAATTAAAGAAAAAAATTTTCAATTTTTTTTTCTAATTTGGGAGTATCATCAGGGAAGGGGATTTTCATAGCTATTTAAGAAAATACATTTTGAAGATTAAAATTTAAAATTGTGAAGATTTTTTTCATTTTGGGACTCCCATACTCAAATGGGAAGGATTCGGCTAAAATTAATTTTTTATGAAATTATCACTAAGTGATATTAAATTTTTAAAGAATATGAAGATACAGTCATAATTCTAAATGAACAAAGTTGTAGAAACAGAGTGAACATTTTTGGCTCCTAAAACTTTCTGGCTAACCAATAAAGTTTTTTCGAAAATGAATTACATAACTTGACCGGCATACCCGGGAAAGTTATGAAATTCATTGCCAGCTTTTTTAATATGTACCTCTGATGAAATTTCTGTTTGTTTTCTAGTTTAGATAATTGTATAATTTTATTTATTCTTCTTGTGATAAAAGTCTGAAATATAATCTTTCTTTTGTCAAATGAATTTTATAGTGTGTGGAAAATGCCAATAATGACTTTTTATTAAAGCCTTCTTCATGATAAGCAGTAAGCAGAAATGCTACTCTACTTTTGAGAATGGCAGATATATACACATACACATGGACGATGAATACACACTCACACAAAAAATATTCATTTTTTATTAAAAAAAATATTGTGATAAAAATATAGTGTTGCACAAAAAATAGACGGCATGGTAATAATGTAGCAAAAGTGATTCAAAGTATACAAAATTTTATAATTAATAACTATTCCAATCTGTTTGATTGTTACTAAAAATATTTTAACTAATTTTTTTTTACTACAATGTTAGCTGATTTGATTATGAGCAAACTTCTCTAAAATGCTGTGTTTTTGTTTTTCATTGCACTATCTGGTAATGTAATATTAGTTGGACTAGATGTCAGCTCCACAAATTACTTATAAGAAATCTGTTAATAATAAGTCAATTTTTTTATGTTATGTGTTCAAAGTGAAGGGAAGTGTTTTCCTCCTGCCCTTACACATTTGTGGGATTTACTAAATTATTCCTTATTTCTTATATAGTTTTGTTCCCATTTATGAAAATAGAAAACACTGAGTTTTCAATTGACAGATTGAGGCGATCAGGTCATTAGAACTTAGAGAAAAATCACGTCAAAATAAAATAACAAGAAGAATTTCCCAAAATAAAAAAGAACCAGAAGGCATCAAATCACATGAATGAGTTGGCCATCCGCGTGGATCTCCTTTTCATTTTGTATAAGTTTAATAAATAGTCTCTTATTTGAAGAACATAGTGAGGAGGTACTCATCTTGTTGCCAAATGTAGGAATGTCCATAATGAATTACATGATTGGTTTGATAACTCGGTAGCATGTAAAAATCTCCTGTTACACTTCCATCAAAGATATAAGGTTTGAGCACTCCATTCTTTGTCCCACATCAAACATGAATTCTAGATATGTTAAGTTTATATAATTATATGAGAATTTAATCGGACCAATAAACACAGTTATAACTGTTTACCAGGCCATTTAATTTGAAGTGTGCTTTATCAACCCAAATCACTAATCTGGAGAAATGGGGACCCACTTTACAACAAATAATACATTTCTCACAAAAAATAAATTTTTCGGTTAAAATCTTTTTCATGAAGTTCTTGGATGATATTACTTAAACGTTTGTTCCTTTAGAATCTTTTATCAACTTGTGCATATTTCCAACGTATGGAAATTTTCAAGTTGATGTTTGAGGGCTGCTTACTTAAGTTTCTGTTTTCTGAAGTGCAGCTGCATTCAGATTTATCTGATTGTGGAACACCTCCAATGCCTATGTTTTATTTTCAAATTGTTCTGTTCAGCTTCAGCAAATCTTTATGTGGTTTTAGTGGAGAATTATGAAAACTCTCTTGGAATTCTTGAGCATTAATAATTTATTCTTATTATTAATTTTCTACAAATAATGAAGCAAAAACTTATTCTTGTTTTATCTACTTAAGCGGCATTGTTTTCGTTACAGACAAAAATGACCTCAACAATAATTGGGCTAGGAATTATGAGGTGTGATAAAAAAAAATTTATTTCTATGCACTGTCTTTTTGACTTAATTCATCTTTTCTGAACATAATGACAGCTCTGTTTGTAATGTATAAAAAATTTTTACCCATATTTGATGAGTTGTTTAAATTTGACAGCTAATAATTTGGACATATTATATTATGAGTGGCAATTTATTTTATTTAAAATTATGGAACAAAAGATCTGCATTAACAATGGAATTAAGTTCAGTGAAGAAGTGAAGATGTTATGCTGATATCAGTGTTTAAGAGTGGTACAAACCATTTTAAAAATTCTGTGAATATGTTGAAGATTGAAAAAAGTTTGAACTTGTACCTAAACCATCAACAAACAATGAAAATATTAACAAATTAAAGAACATTGTGATCAATTATTTTTTAATTTCTATTAGAGAAGTTACTGAAGAGAAAGAAATCTCTAATGATTTGTGTGAAAAAATTTTGACTGACATTTTGGGTTTGAAATGAGTAGCTGCAAAATTTGTTCCTAAACTTAAATTTTTAACAAAAGCAATATTGCAGAACAACTGTTAGCTGTTTTCGCTGGTGATTTGGAATTATTCTGAACAGGTGATGAAATGTGAGTCTATGATTATGAATATTAAAATGAAGGTTCGATCACCCCAATGGAAGTTTCCTGAAGAACCAAGACTGAAAAAAGCACCCCAAGTTTAATCTAATGTTAAAATTCTCTTTACTGGTTTTTTTTCAATTATAACGGCATCGTTCTTTATGACTTCTTAACCACAAAGTTCTCCAGTCAATATTATTTATTTGTTTTTTGTCATTTATGTAAGGCAATCAATAAAAAATGATTACAAATGTGGGCAAACAATTATTGGGTTTTTGTGTCACCATAACATTCCAGCTCTCACTTCACTATTAATTTATGATTATTTAGCCAAAAATAAAATCTTCCCTTTGCCATAAACCTATGTATTCTACAGACCTGGTATTCTGTGATTTTTCTTGTTCCCATTGATTAAGAGAACGTTAAAAGAATAACAACTTGTGATAATAGATAAAATAAAGAAAAAATCTCTAAATGACCTTTGGCTGTACCAAAAAAATTCTTTCCACAAATATTTTGAGTATTGAAAGACACAGTGGGACTACTTTGGGATGTTATCAGTGTAGAAGAATAAGTAAATTGTTTTTGATAAAAATTAAAATTCTTGGTATTTTTTTAATACACTTCATATATTATCTGACTGCAGGGTGCTTCTTTACTGTTTTTTTATCTAATAAGTTGAATAAAATTGGTCCCAGACCCCTTATCTCATTTAGCATTTAACAATTTACCAATTGTTAATTGTTAATTTACCAATAAACAAATAAGAATTTCTAGTTAATTTTGTAGAAAATTTAATTCTGAAAAACTTGATGTAAATAACATCTATTAAAATTAAATGGATAAATTAATGATATAACACGTTAATGATGCTATTATACATGCCTGGCTAGCATAGATTTGCCAAGTTGAACTATGCATTGATAGAATGACTGCTACATTGAACTACTGCTTTGAAGAAATGTTTGCAGCTTTATAAAGTAACCATTTTGATGTTTAGTAATTTTTAGAAAAAACCAAAAAGAATGTAATTTTTATTTTTTTAAATTATTTTTTATTAATTTTTTTCTGTTATTGATTTTATTTATTAATTTCTGTTATTGTTAAGTTTCTGTTTGTTTACATTTACACTATGTTTAAAAATTGATGAAAGAAAATTGTTCTGTTTAAAATCGTATCAGTTTCCCAATCCAGTTTGTTTGTTTTGTTTCCAATTAGTTGAAGTTTTCAAATTTGCATTTAATTTTAATAGACATTATTTACATCAATTTTTTCAGAATTAAATTTTCTACAAAGTTAACTAGAAATTTTTACTTGTTTATTGATAAATTAAAACAAAGTTATTTTATTCCAAACCTAAAAAACTTTATTTTCCAACAAAACATATTTGTGTTTTTTATCCTGTTTTTCTTAAATACTAAGTGAGATAGAGGTATGGGACCACTTTTATTCAATTTCTTACATCAAAAACCATACGGAAAAAACAAATTTATCCTTTGATTTTACTCCAACAATTTTAGTATGGTTTAGTTTCACAGAGAGAGGAGAAAGCAGGGTTAAATATTTCACGTTCTGAAACTCACTAACGAGCTGTTTTCTGACCTTTATTTTATATACTTTTTTTCTTATTTTTGGCAATAGAATCATCTCCCAAGAGATTGCTGTGCAATTCAGAATCATTCTGTATATAGTTTGCAAAATCAAGATTTTTCACTGGATTTAAATTTCTATCCTGGGAAGCTGACTTTTAACCCATCGTGTATATTTTCATTATTTTAATTACATTTTTTTTTTTTTACTTTTAAGGCCGCAGAGGACCACTTTAGTCAGAATAATTCAAGTCTTTTTTGCCGATCTTTTGGCCTTTTTTACTTTCTCCCAATATTTAGTCATTCTTAATGATCTTGCTTGCATTACGATCTTGCTCTGAATAAACCCTTTTTGTATAATTAAAAGTTCTTACTTTAAAGTTGGTATTCGGATCTTTAATAACATATTTTAGTTTTTCAGATTTATTAAGTAAATCTTCATAAGTCAAATTTAATTCTTGCATGTCTCCTTTAATTTCTTTGATCCATAATGGCCGATTTTTTAAAGACCAAAATTGATCGATAATTCTCTTAGTAAGTTTATCTTAACTAGTGTGCACAGAAAGAAATTCACTTCTTTTTCATAGTATCAGTTAAGGATTCCAAGTTTTCGTACAGAAATTTATTAGGCAATAATCTGTACTGATTTTCGTGTTTATATTTTTGTTTATGCAGGTTCTAAGAATCCTGCGTTCAACTTTAAGCAAAGGTTCATTCCTATTTTTCTGATTTAATCTAAATAAAGTCTCGCTCGTGTAAGTAATTACACGAGTAAGTACTTACTAGTAATTACTCGCGTAGTAATTACTCGTGTAATTACTTACACGAGCGAGACTTTATTTAGATTAAATTAGAAAAATAGTAATTACTAGTAAGTAATTACCACAGTTTTGTAATATCTAATTTTAGTGTTAATCGAGAGCGATTTTTTGTTGTAAGTATTTTTGGTTACTTGTAGCACTTTAAATAATTTATTAAGTCTTTTGGTTCAATTTTTTTAATTTTTTTATTACAATTACAAGTAATGTACAGAAGAATTGAGAGGAGAGTGGAAGAAGTGTTAGGAGAAGACCAATTTGGTTTCAGAAAAAGTATAGGGACAAGGGAAGCAATTTTAGGCCTCAGATTAATAGTAGAAGGAAGATTAAAGAAAAACAAACCAACATACTTGGCGTTTATATACCTAGAAAAGGCTTTCGATAACGTAGACTGGAATAAAATGTTCAGCATTTTAAAAAAATTAGGGTTCAAATACAGAGATAGAAGAACAATTGCTAACATGTACAGGAACCAAACAGCAACAATAACAATTGAAGAACATAAGAAAGAAGCCCTAATAAGAAAGGGAGTCCGACAAGGATGTTCCCTATCTTCGTTACTTTTTAATCTTTACATGGAACTAGCAGTTAATGATGTTAAAGAACAATTTAGATTCGGAGTAACAGTACAAGGTGAAAAGATAAAGATGCTACGATTTGCTGATGATATAGTAATTCTAGCCGAGAGTAAAAAGGATTTAGAAGAAACAATGAACGGCATAGATGAAGTCCTACGCAAGAACTATCGCATGAAAATAAACAAGAACAAAACAAAAGTAATGAAATGTAGTAGAAATAACAAAGATGGACTGCTGAATGTGAAAATAGGAGGAGAAAAGATTATGGAGGTAGAAGAATTTTGTTATTTGGGAAGTAAAATTACTAAAGATGGACGAAGCAGGAGCGATATAAAATGCCGAATAGCACAAGCTAAACGAGCCTTCAGTAAGAAATATATTTTGTTTACATCAAAAATTAATTTAAATGTCAGGAAAAGATTTTTGAAAGTGTATGTTTGGAGTGTCGCTTTATATGGAAGTGAAACTTGGACAATCGGAGTATCTGAGAAGAAAAGATTAGAAGCTTTTGAAATGTGGTGCTATAGGAGAATGTTAAAAATTAGATGGGTGGATAAAGTGACAAATGAAGAGGTATTGCGGCAAATAGATGAAGAAAGAAGCATTTGGAAAAATATAGTTAAAAGAAGAGACAGACTTATAGGCCACATACTAAGGCATCCTGGAATAGTCGCTTTAATATTGGAAGGACAGGTAGAAGGGAAAAATTGTGTAGGCAGGCCACGTTTGGAGTATGTAAAACAAATTGTTGGGGATGTAGGATGTAGAGGGTATACTGAAATGAAACGACTAGCACTAGATGGGAATCTTGGAGAGCTGCATCAAACCAGTCAAATGAATGAAGACAAAAAAAAAAAAAAAAATACAAGTAATGATCTCTCCAAGATATTTAAATTTTTCTACAAGTTTTACTTTGTTTCCATTAATATTCACAGAACTAAAGGATCTATAGCCATCATTTTAGTCTTTTCGTAAGAAATTTTAAGTCCAATTTTCTTCACAAGTTCTTCTATACTTGTTATTTGTATTCTGGCTTCTGCGATACTATTAGCTAATAAAGCTAAGTTGTCAGCAAATCCTAGGCAATTTAAATTTAAGTTATCTCTTTTGTATCCTATGTAAATATTTTTTGGATTAATTTTAAACCATTCGCGCATCAGAAGTTCTACTGCACAATTAAATAATAAAGGTGAAAGTCCGTTGCCTTGTCTCAGTCCGGATTTTATGTAAAAAGATTCGGAAAATTCACCACGAAACTTCACTTTAGATTTTGTATTTGTCAATGTTAAACCGATCATATTTACCAATTTAGGATCCAATCCGAGATTTCTCAGAATTTTCAACATCGAAGGCCATGTATGCAATCGTACGCTTTTTTGAAATCAATAAAAGAAATAATCATCTGTTTTTGCTTTCTATTATAAATATCTATAAGTAATTTCAAAGTAATAATTTGATCTGGACAACTGCGCCAAGGCTGAAAACCACCTTGGTAATAGCTAGCTTTCTAGTTGTTCCTTAATTCTATTGTAAATAATTCTAGATAAAAATTTTTACGTACAATCCAATAACGAAATTCCATGATAATTGTCCGGATTTGTGTTGTCGCCTTTTTTGTGTAAAAGATTTATAATAGCTGTCGTCCAATGTTCTGGAAGTTTTTCAGATTCCCAAATTTTAACCAGAGAATTATGCAAAGATTTCTTAACTGATTCTCCTGCATTTTTCCAAATTTCTGCAACTGTTTACTCTTTTCCGCTTGCTTTATTATTTTTAAGTTCTTTAAGTGCATTTTCTACTTCTTTATAAGTCGGCAGGTTTCTGTTTGATTCTGGCATTTTAATTTCTGTAATAACACTTATTTCTAGTAAATATTTCAGTTCTTCGCAATTCAAAAGCTTATTAAAAGCTTCTGCAAAGATTTCCGCATTTTCTTTATTATTATGTGCAATTTTACCAGATTTATTCTTAAGCATTAATGTTGGAGCATTGTATTTTCGTAACCGATTATAAAATAGTTTATAGTAACTTTTAGAATTATTTTTATTCAAGTCCTGTTCAATTTGATTAATTAAATTATTTTGATTTTCTCTCTTTACATTACGAATAATTTTGTATGCGATTCTTTGTTGATTAATAAGATTACAATAAGATTCTTCAGATTTATTGCTTTGAAATTTCAACCAAGCATTATGCCTATCTGTTCCGGCTTTATCGCAATTTTCATTCCACCACTGGTGTTTTTTCTTAGGATTTATAGGTAAAAACTTTTTTGCGATATTTTTTAATTTTGGAATAATTTTATCCAAATCAGATTCTACAAGAATTTTAGTTAAATTTTTATAATTAGAATTTCCAATTAATCCGCTAGAATAGTATTCTCTTTTTGGTTTATTCTTTTTATTTAATTTCCGTTTTGTAGGCGTAAATTTTATTTTGATTTTAATTAAATAATGATCAGATCCAGAATCTGTTCCTTTTAATACTTTAATGTTTTGAATCTCTTTATGTACAAATTTATCCATACAGACGTGGTCCAACTGGTATTTTTTCCTTAATTACTCATTACATTAAAATTTTTAACTGATTTTCAAATATTTTCTATTTTTTGTTTTATTCTGCAGGTAGAAAGGACTAAGATGCGACCACTGGCAAGTGGTGAATTAACACAGTGGGATGCTTTAGTATTTTTAGCTGGTCAACTCAGTTTAGGTTTAATTGTATTACTTCAGCTCAATTGGTATAGTGTATTTTTAGGTGCTAGTTCATTAGGTATGTATATTCTTGTAAAAAGTTATTATTTTAAGTAATTTATTTTTAAGTCGAGTTATATAGATTGTTGCATAAAAGACTAACTTATAATGTGAAAACGGAATAATAAAGAAAAAATTATGTTACCATCAGAGAAAGGATTGAAAGTAGATTCCCTATCACACTGATGACTGTATATTCTACCACACATGTTTACACTGACTTTTTCTAATGAATAAAATATTACGGTGTAAACATGTTGATATATTTCAAAATGGTGGCCATATCAATTTTTTAATCTTTTATAGAGATATAAAAGATTAATGATTATAGAGATATTTCATGGATACATATGATAAGGTTTCTTTACAAGTAAGGTTTAACAAATTTAAAATATAGAGATGTAATCGTTAGATTTATCAGAATACAAATGGCTGAGTTATTATATATAAACAATGCAATTTTGACATAAGCAGTGGGTAATTAACCTTTTACTGTAAATAAACTGACTTGTAAAATATTAACATTACAATACGGTGGCTTATCTACTTGTTAAAAAGTAAGTAAATAAACAAAAATATTAATCATTAGTAATTCACAGTTTTCCACTATTTTCAATGATATGCATTTAACAATGACCAAGTGAAGACTATTTATCTTCATAAGAAAACAGTTGAATTTTAATAAATTCTTCACAGTTAGAATAAACAGCAGATTTTTTAAATTTAAATTTGAACAGAATTTAATAACTGAACACTAAATGTGCATAAATATTTATATATCATTTTACTTTCCTTAGAGCAAACATTTAAAGTGGATTCCATTATGATAATACACTGTACTAGCCAAAAATTGAATGATTAGCTCTTTCTTTCAAAAAAACTGGTTTAGCACTGATCAATTCTCTGCTGAAGAGCTTTAGCATTAAGCACTAGTCTTCCTAGAACCATAATCATATTTAGAAAACCATGCTTTAGCTGCCTCTGAAGGTAGAAATCTGTTGAGTTTAGATCAGACGATTTTGGGGGCGAAGCTAATGGTTCTGCTTGTTTGAACAATCCACGTTTCAGGGAAGTAATGATCCAAGGAATGGTGGACATTATAGTGAAGCGTGAGTGGGCTATGTTATGCACATTATACCTAGACAAATTTCATCCAAATAATTTGAGAGGAAGATTTCTGGGAAAAAATAATTCTGTCCGTTTAACATGTCTGAAAGTATGATGCAATCAGTGATGAGCCATAATATGTATTGAAAACAATCTGTAAAACCTTGATCGGGTAACAGAAAGGGGATTTTCTTGTGCTCAACAATGGTTGTCGGGAAAATCATGATTTCTATTGAATCCAGCTTCATTAACATATGTTTGCAGTGAGAAATTTAGAATTAGTTGTCAGTTTTCATAAAATTACCTCGCAAAATGCTTGTCTTGGCAAACTGTCATTTTATTAATTTCCTGCACTCTTTGAACTTGATGTACGTCTGTTGACTTGGCAGACTTCTCCAAACATTCATGCGATCAACTTGTTCATGTAACGCAGTTCTTTTTGTACTGTCCTTTGGATTTTTCTTGATGGTGGTTACTATACACACTCTTCCGACTCCAGTGTCCTTGTGCTTTGGGTCTTCGTTAGTAATGAGCTGTAGGAGAAATGTTTTTAATTTTTCTTAATCTTTTGAGCAGAATTATAAAATAATCTTCACTTGGTAAATGACAATTAGGAAAACATTCTGCATACATGCATTGTGCTTCAGCTCAATTGTAGTCCACCAGTTCATACATTAACGTATGTCTCCCATTTTAATGTGAGAATAAACCTCAATGTTCAAAAAGTATTTAAAAAGTTCTTTATTCAAAAAGTAAAGAAATAGTGGTATCAAAATAATTTTACTGATAATTCATTTTCAAAAATAAAAAATAAAAATAAAAACAAATTAGTAGAATACAAATAACAGCACTGTTGCTAGTAATATTATAGTACCGCACTCAATACAGTTGTAGTACAGCAATACAACTTAGTTCAACTGTACAGCTGTACATATTAGTGTTGTTGCTAAATTTAATTTAATTTATTAAATAATTAGTAGTTATTAATCTAAGTTATTTTGATTACTTCAGTTTAGTAATATTTTATTAATAATGAAGATGAAATCTGGCTGAAAATTATGCCATCAATTTATAACTCTGCTTGCTGTTGGTAGACTGATTTTTAAAAGTAAGGTGACTTTTGTTTATAATGAAAGGCTTAAATACTATAGCAGATAAAATATATTTTTAAAAAACTGGCATTTACCGAGATCCATCATTTTGAGATTTTAAAATTTTTTCACCATAATTTTTTATTTATTAGAGTAAGTTTGAATAATTATACAATCCATATTAAATATTGTAATGATTCATAAATTGAATAAAAAAACTGGAGGGGAAATTTTTCATAGAACAATTTTTTGTTGATTTTCTTGTGTAGAATCTGAAAGTGAATGACCAGGTGTATTTTATTATTACACTTGTATAAATAAGCAGGAGATGGGCTATTTTTTATGTAACAGTTTGCCATTTTGTATTCCATTGATGTTAATATTGTTCAAATTTCATTGAATTTATTAAATATTTTAATAAATTCAATGAGAATTTGAGATAAGAAGTATCTTATCTTTTGAGATAAGAAGTAATAAATTACTTCTTATCTCAAAGAAGTAATTTATTAGTATTTGTGTATGAATATGAAGCATTAACATTTTAATATATTTATGATGTTTGATCATATTATTATCTTTATGATCTAGATCTGTCTGTTCAGAGAATAACTGAATTTATATTTTTTAATCTTTATTATTAATTTTACAGATTATTGGTCTTTGTCCTTTCAAAGTACTCCCATCCCCTATTCACACACTTTTCCCAGCAGTGTTTGCACTTCATGAAGCAGTCCTAGATAGCTTCATTTGAAATGGCCTTTCAGATTTGTGATGAATTTGCTTTAATGTCATCAATAGTCTCAAAACAGCATCCTTTCACTGATTTTAATTTTGGAAATAAGAAAAAATTGCAAGGAGCCAGGTCGGTGAGGAGGGAGGCGAAGGGAGGACAACCTTCTGATTTTTAGCACAAAACTGATAAATTGACAAAGCTGAGTGTGTAAGCACATTATTGTAATAAAGGAACCATGAGTTGTGTCACCACAACTCTGGTCTCTTTTTGTGGATTTTTTTACAACCATTGTAAAACACGTTGATAGTATGCACGATTCACTACTTCACCGTAAGACAAGAATTCAAATTTCCATTAAAATCAAAAAAAAACTGAAAGCATCACTTTGACATAGATTGAGACACGTGCTTTCTTGGATATGGAGATCCTTTGCTGATCCACTGTGGTGATGATTGAACTTTTGTCTTGATGTCGTAGCCATAAACCCAGCCTCTGTCTCCCATTATGATCCTTTGCATGAATGTCATAGGCTTGTTCAAGAAGTTGCCAACGAACATCCACTTGATGTTCTTTCTGTTGTTTTGTCATCAAACAAGGAACAAACTTTGCTGCAACTCTATGCACATTTAATTTTTCAGTCAAAATGTCAGAGGATGATCCAATTGAGGTGATAACCTCCTGTGTAAGTTCTCTGACAGTCAATCGACGATTTGCATGGACCTGATTGATTTTTTTGAACACTGGTGTCATCAGTTGAAGTCTAAAGCCTTCCTAGTCAAAGGTCATCTTCGATTGACTCACAATCACTTTTAAAATGTGAAAACCATTCGTAACATTGCATATGAACTGGAGAATCATCTCCATAAGCTTGTCTCAAAAGTTGAAATGTTTCTGTGAAGGTTTTCTTCAGTTTCATGCCAAAGTTTACATTGTATTCTTGCTCTTGAAAATTGCACATTCCAAAAATCACTACTAACACTTAAACAAGTTGCATTCAAATAACAATAACATTAAAATTAAATGACATAGCTATCAATAATCCCAGAACAGATTATGGTGGAGTTTATGCGAAACACAATGCTGACAACCGCACGTCACTAAATATCTCCGTTGGCGCATAATTAAAAGTTTGGTTATTTTTTGAACAGACTTCATACTTGATTTTGATGATATAAGCGATAAAAGTAAAACTATGGCTTGTTTAATAATAGGGTTGTTGATTTGGTGTTTATTGATTTTATTTTTTTATAAAATTAATTAATTGGTTATAGATTGTTATAAAAGTGATAATTTTTGTTTTTTTTTTTTGTTTTTTTAGTTCTAGTTGTAATATATCCACTTATGAAACGTATTACATATTATCCACAGTTTGTTTTGGGTATGACATTTAATTGGGGTGCATTACTTGGCTGGAGTGCAGTTCATGGTTCTTGTGATTGGTCAATATGCCTACCGCTTTATGTCTCTGGTATTTGTTGGACTATTATATACGATACAATTTACGCTCATCAGGTAAAAACGTTTCTTTTTTTATTTATTTAAAAAAAAATGTTTTGTTTAATACATAATAGTTTCATTTTTTATGGTGTTAATTGTTTTTCACAGTGAATGGAATATACAAAAGAACTTACTAATTTAACATTTTTAATAAAATCTATGAATTTTTAGTTAAATTAATAGGTTTATTATGTATAGTTTAACATATGTGATCCAAAAACTGAATAAGGACCTTTTGTCAAAAAAGAAAAGAATTAAGTTTTTGAACAATTCTGAAAGAGAAAAACAATTGTTTGGACTGGTTTTTGTAAATGCTGAAAATGTTGATAAGTTTTTTCTAGTAATTTGTTGTATTATTTATTAAATGTTGGTTTTAAGAAAAAATGTGTGCAAAATTCAGGGTAATTTCTTTTAATGTTTTCATGTGTTTCATCAAACAGATTGGTTTTGTAGTTCATGTTTCTGTGATATATGATTTTTTAAAAATAAATACATATACTGAATTTTAAAAAAACTAAAGTTTTGTATCAAAACAAATTTATAAATCTCAAAACATCATATAAAATAATATTAATTTAATGTTTTTTTTTTTTTTGTTAATTGATATTTCTTAGTATAAATTAAAAAAACTTTTTGTAATGAACTTGCAGTTAATATGTTTTATTTTAATATAAAATATTTTAATTTTTTAAAATAATTAGTCATAATTTATTTCTAATTATTTAATTATCATCTATAATCTTATCTTCCTTCATACATTTTAATTAACAGTCACACTTTTATAAATTACTTTCTACTTTTTTAATTATCTGTTACAAAATTATCCATTTGATTCGCTAACTTCTTGCTTTTCTTTTTTTTAAAAATCCATTCTCTTATTAGGAGTGTTTGGTAGGTGAGAGATTGTACTCATACTATATTATTGAGATCATAGTATCATACATTTCTGCTAGGAGCATACTCTGATTTGTTGTTAACAGTCAATTGAGTCAATCAAGTATTGCGATATGTAAAAAAAAAAATGGGCAAACAGAATTTTATATGTTGATCAAACATTGCTTTTTGAAAACAGCACAGGAAGCTAAAGCTAAGCTGGGTGAATATTATGGTGAGTCAATTCCATCATTTAAACAGTTTACAAGCATTTTAGAGGATTTGACACCTTTGTTGGTGAGAAATCAGACAATTCGTTTCGCATAGGAAGATGGTACCTCCTACTCAGACATTCTGCTACTGACATGGGAAGGTGTCCTACAGGCTTGGGTGGTCAGTTGCTCCCCTCCACACATATCCAACTAACTACCTGCAGTACTCCACCATATTCACTTCCTTCCTCAGTTTGCATGGCAAAATTCCGGTGTGCATTTGAATGACCCTGGTTCATACAACCGAACTAAAACTAAGGAATAATTAGAACAGTGGGTTGCAGTGAACTTGCTTCAAAGAAGCAAGGTGATGGCCACTTATCTTTTTTGGGAAGCTCATGGCATAATCTTTATTGATTTTCTGGAGAACGTAAAATAATAACTGGGCAATATTATGTATCGTCTAAATAAAAAAATTCTATAAAGAATAAGAAATTCTTTTTCATCAAGACTGGTTCACTTTCTAGAATTTAGATAGTAAAATTGTTTGAATTACATCATAAAGTTCTTCTGCATTCTGCCTATTTGCCATGCTTAACATCCTTGAATTATTATCTTTTTCCAAACATGGAGAAGTAGCTTACTGAAAAGAGATGTGAGGATTTATGTAAGCATTTAAAAAGCCATGCTTAAGGGCCTTTTTAGTGCTTGTGAAGTTATTGCTGAAACATCTCTCTATTTCATAAAATGTTACACGTTACAACTATGTTTACTCTGCATCAATTCAGTGTTAAGTTGCTCATCCTGTACATAATTGTTGCCAACATTTTTGATATTTGTAGCAACAAAATATGATTTTTTGAATATATTCATTGTAATTGCCATTTGATATATGTTGATTTGTTATCACTCATGGATGGTTTGCCACCAACAAATTCCTTTGACTTTAACTGGTAGTTGTTTGGAGCTAAACTGAACTGAGTGGGTAGAGAGGTGACCGAAAGCAGTTCATCTGATATCATATCTGCTTAATGTAGTCATGCTGAAGCTGATAAATCATGCAGTAGCCTAAAATTTGTTGTCATCAGCAATCCGTACTGTTGATTTTGGAGAAGTGCTTTTGAAATATTTTGTAAAATCAGTACTAAAATGGAAATATTTTTTTTCCATCTTCATTCTTCTATTAGTTGTTGATAAATTTCAGCCGATATCATGTTTTGAAAGTCCAAAAGTACAATTGCCCTTATTTCATAAACTGCAACATCACTGTTGTTTGTATTATTTGTTTTAAGGTTTTAAAAATCTTATGTAAGTAACCGTAGAATGGTAGCATTAGAAGTGATGTACTACAACAAACAATTCTGTTAACCTTGGTTCTGTTTGTGTGCTTTCATCAGAGATATTTGCTGAATAGTCAGTATTTTTAAGGAAACTCTTACGTGGCACAGTATGAAAATCCAGAAGTAAAGATTTCACTTTACACCAGTTACAAATGAAACCTTCGTTGCTATTGCGTGTTCACTTACAATGCATTTTTTTTTAGGTAGCTTTTATTTATTACATGTTAATTTATGGTGTTTTTTTCTTATTTATATTTCTTATTTTTATTATTATCTATTTATAAATGTTGTTGTTTACAGGATAAAAGTGATGACTTATTACTAGGTATTAAATCAACAGCATTGAAATTTGGTGATAATACAAAGTTTTATTTATCTTTATTTGGTACTGGTATGATAGGTGGCCTTACAGTAAGTGGCATACAGTGTTCCCAAACATGGCCGTATTATACTGCACTCAGTATTGTTACAGCCCATCTTGTTAATCAGGTTAGTAAATAATTATATGAATAAACTACATTTTTAAAAATAAACAATTGTAATAACACATGCATTTACTTCTGAGAAAGTCAAACTATGAGATATCTTTTTATAATTAACCTAGTTATCAGCTTAACTTTGCAACTTTAATATCTTGAAAAAACATGGTGCTAAGGAATAAAACTTTCTCACATGCACTCAACATAAATATTAACTGCTATATGAATGTAAATATTTAATAAAAAGTATCAAAGCAAAATTTCCAAATGATTTTATTGTTCTATTCCGAATTTTGAATGTTTTGTTAACAACTATTCAATCCAAGTAACCATATTAAGAAAAAATAGAGTTGTAGCATGCTGATAAGTAATAATATAATTAATTGGCTTATCTAACGTAAATAACTTAGCAATTTTAAATATTAATTGAAGTTTAAATGAGAATTTTGATAAAATTTTATACTATGTAATTTTATTTGATAATAAATCATCTTATTTGAATAAGATTGATTTATTAATAAATAAGAATTTATTATCTAGCCAAAGCAATAGAGTACAAGTAGTTTTCAATAATGTAATCCACATTTGAAACAAAAATATTTTACTTCACAGTACTTTGTAATTCTACTCTTACACGTACAAAAAAACAAAAACAACTCTCAGACTAAGTTAAAATTCAGAGGATCTTTTACTTGAATTTAAAATTTGATGTATCAAGTACACTTATTAACAGCACTCTTTGCAATTGAGCAGTTTAATTGAGAGCATCAAGTGGTGAAGCATTATTAAAAACATAAAATACATTTTAATTTCAATTTATTCAAATTGGTTTTTCAATTCCTGAACTACTTCTTATCAGAAGTACAGTGGTATTCCTATAACTTGAATGTTCAATAGAATAAAGAAAAGATTTGACTTATGAAAAATGACAAGTAGAGAAACATACAAGGTATGAAATTACTACCTGCTGTAAATTCATGTAAAATGTTTGTCAATCTGGATATTGGTTTCTCATGAATTTCCCTTTTAAGTTCGTGAATTATGGAAGCATACTTGTCTGGATTTCTCAACGTACTTAAGTGTTTTTTTCTTTTAATAATTTTCTTCATCCTTTTTATAATACATCCTCATCGCAAATGTTATCTCACCAACTAACCTTTAGAAATTGTGGATAGACCCACATTTTGAAGATTCATTTTTTTCAGTGATGCTTCTAATAAAATTTTCCAAGTTATTTGGAAAGGTCTGGCCTGACACGGACATGATAAATATGACCCTTTAGATGGTTACATGAAGTTTCAGATACATGCATTCAGTTGCTTCTTTGTGGTGTCAAATAAACTAGTTTTGACATTTTCTGAAAGTTGATAAAATTAAGTGTGAGCTGATGTAAAGTACCTGATGTAAAAGGTTTACCTCTGTGGAATGTAACTGTGTCACTGTCCTATGATGTGACATAGTCTGGAATAATGTTTGTTCCTCTATTAACTTGCTCATGGTAGTGAATGAGGTTAATTAAGTTATATTGTTTGACTTTTATGTCAATAAATATTAAAATTCTATTAAATAAACCACTTTGTACAAAATATTGAGATAAGACGTATCTTACCTTAATTTTTCATGAAAGTACTTTTGCGGATCCATATTTTTAATATGGACACAGTAGGTTGATGAAATTTTTATTATATATAGCCCAGTAATAAACGATGAACATGTAATAATTTTAAACAAATAAATTCTTTTAATCAAAATTTAAAATTCACATTTGAAATAGATAATAATAGCATATTAAACTATTTAGATGTCAATAATGAAATAATAAACAAAGGCAACAAATTGAAAAACCAGTATAAAGAAAACCTATATTTAATAATATAACAGTTCACAAAAAATTATATTACCTACCTTTAGTCTCATAAAATTAACACTTATACAAATATGATTAATAGAGCAATCAAATGCACACATAATAACAAAGAAAAATTAAATAATGAAATAAACATCATAAAACATATAGTGGTTTAAATAGATATGATACTACTTTAATAATATTTATAAAAAAATTAATAATAAACTGTAAAAATTAAAAATATTAATTAAAAATGTGGACACCAGATGACTTCCTTGTACATCTATTAAATTACATATATACATATTTTTAAAATGAAAAGTTCATAAAATGTTATTTCATTAATAACTTCTGATATTTTTTCATTATTTTTTTTTTTTAATTGTGATTATTGAATTATTATTTATTTTAAATTTTTTACAATAGAGGTTAATAATTATTAATAATTCAATTTATTTAAATTAAAAAAAAAAGTTAAAAAAAAAAAGATGAAGTCTGATTCGAACCGATGTGTCTTACCCTTGTAAGATCCAAATATTTCATCAATTAAAATTTTATATAGCTACAACTCTTGAATCAATAAAAATAAGTACCACTTCTAATATATTGTTGAAACGCTCTCAATGAGAGCTTATTACTGCAGTTAAGAAAAAGTAAAAAATCCAAAAACATTGGATTTTGGGCTTTTTCTGAACACTTTTGGTTCAGTTGATTGCAATCAAAAGGGTAGGTGCACAACTAGATGTTACAACAATCCTAAATCCAAAATTTCAACATCCTACGACTAATCATTTTTGAGTTATGCGAGATACATACATATAGATGTCACGCCCAAACGATCAAACTGGATGTTTCCATTGAAATCTGAAAACCAAAATTTTTCATGATCACAATACTTCCTTTACTTTGTAAAAAGAAGTAAAGAAACCTTTTTTTTTTTTTTTTTTTGTCTTCAGTCATTTGACTGGTTTGATGCAGCTCTCCAAGATTCCCTATCTAGTGCTAGTCGTTTCATTTCAGTATACCCTCTACATCCTACATCCCCAACAATTTGTTTTACATACTCCAAACGTGGCCTGCCCTTGTAAAGATTTTACAAGAAAAACAATGGCGGAACCCGTTTTTCTGTTAACGCCTTCGTTATCGAGTTATAACCATTCAAAGTTGTAACGACGAAAAAATCGTGTAACAATAAAACAAGGTGCATTAACAATTTTATTACATTTTACATTCATAATGCATAAAATAACAAACTTTAAATAGCTCTATAAATATTGATAATAATTAACAACAAATTAAACAAACGGCTGTTTTTTTTTGTCTTCAGTCATTTGACTGGTTTGATGCAGCTCTCCAAGATTCCCTATCTAGTGCTAGTCGTTTCATTTCAGTATACCCTCTACATCCTACATCCCCAAAAATTTGTTTTACATACTCCAAACGTGGCCTGCCTACACAATTTTTCCCTTCTACCTGTCCTTCCAATATTAAAGCGACTATTCCAGGATGCCTTAGTATGTGGCCTATAAGTCTGTCTCTTCTTTTAACTATATTCTTCCAAATGCTTCTTTCTTCATCTATTTGCCGCAATACCTCTTCATTTGTCACTTTATCCACCCATCTGATTTTTAACATTCTCCTATAGCACCACATTTCAAAAGCTTCTAATCTTTTCTTCTCAGATACTCCGATTGTCCAAGTTTCACTTCCATATAAAGCGACACTCCAAACATACACTTTCAAAAATCTTTTCCTGAGATTTAAATTAATTTTTGATGTAAACAAATTATATTTCTTACTGAAGGCTCGTTTAGCTTGTGCTATTCGGCATTTTATATCGCTCCTGCTTCGTCCATCTTTAGTAATTTTACTTCCCAAATAACAAAATTCTTCTACCTCCATAATCTTTTCTCCTCCTATTTTCACATTCAGTGGTCCATCTTTGTTATTTCTACTACATTTCATTACTTTTGTTTTGTTCTTGTTTATTTTCATGCGATAGTTCTTGCGTAGGACTTCATCTATGCCGTTCATTGTTTCTTCTAAATCCTTTTTACTCTCGGCTAGAATTACTATATCATCAGCAAATCGTAGCATCTTTATCTTTTCACCTTGTACTGTTACTCCGAATCTAAATTGTTCTTTAACATCATTAACTGCTAGTTCCATGTAAAGATTAAAAAGTAACGGAGATAGGGAACATCCTTGTCGGACTCCCTTTCTTATTAGGGCTTCTTTCTTATGTTCTTCAATTGTTATTGTTGCTGTTTGGTTCCTGTACATGTTAGCAATTGTTCTTCTATCTCTGTATTTGAACCCTAATTTTTTTAAAATGCTGAACATTTTATTCCAATCTACGTTATCGAAAGCCTTTTCTAGGTCTATAAACGCCAAGTATGTTGGTTTGTTTTTCTTTAATCTTCCTTCTACTATTAATCTGAGGCCTAAAATTGCTTCCCTTGTCCCTATACTTTTCCTGAAACCAAATTGGTCTTCTCCTAACACTTCTTCCACTCTCCTCTCAATTCTTCTGTATAAAATTCTAGTTAAGATTTTTGATGCATGACTAGTTAAACTAATTGTTCTGTATTCTTCACATTTATCTGCCCCTGCTTTCTTTGGTATCATAACTATAACACTTTTTTTGAAGTCTGACGGAAATTCCCCTTTTTCATAAATATTACACACCAGTTTGTATAATCTATCAATCGCTTCCTCACCTGCACTGCGCAGTAATTCTACAGGTATTCCGTCTATTCCAGGAGCCTTTCTGCCATTTAAATCTTTTAATGCTCTCTTAAATTCAGATCTCAGTATTGTTTCTCCCATTTCATCCTCCTCAACTTCCTCTTCTTCCTCTATAACACCATTTTCTAATTCATTTCCTCCGTATAACTCTTCAATATATTCCACCCATCTATCGACTTTACCTTTCGTATTATATATTGGTGTACCATCTTTGTTTAACACATTATTAGATTTTAATTTATGTACCCCAAAATTTTCCTTAACTTTCCTGTATGCTCCGTCAATTTTACCAATGTTCATTTCTCTTTCCACTTCTGAACACTTTTCTTTAATCCACTCTTCTTTCGCCAGTTTGCATTTCCTATTTATAGCATTTCTTAATTGCCGATAGTTCCTTTTACTTTCTTCATCATTAGCATTCTTATATTTTCTACGTTCATCCATCAGCTGCAATATATCGTCTGAAACCCAAGGTTTTCTGCCAGTTCTCTTTATTCCGCCTAAGTTTGCTTCTGCTGATTTAAGAATTTCCTTTTTAACATTCTCCCATTCTTCTTCTACATTTTCTACCATATCTTTTTTACTCAGACCTCTTGCGATGTCCTCCTCAAAAATCTTCTTTACCTCCTCTTCCTCAAGCTTCTCTAAATTCCACCGATTCATCTGACAACTTTTCTTCAGGTTTTTAAACCCCAATCTACATTTCATTATCACCAAATTATGGTCGCTATCAATGTCTGCTCCAGGGTAAGTTTTGCAGTCAACGAGTTGATTTCTAAATCTTTGCTTAACCATGATATAATCTATCTGATACCTTCCAGTATCGCCTGGCTTTTTCCAAGTGTATATTCTTCTATTATGATTTTTAAATTGGGTGTTGGCAATTACTAAATTATACTTCGTGCAAAACTCTATAAGTCGGTCCCCTCTTTCATTCCTTTTGCCCAGCCCGTATTCACCCACTATATTTCCTTCCTTGCCTTTTCCAATGCTTGCATTCCAATCTCCAACTATTATTAAATTTTCATCTCCCTTTACGTGTTTAATTGCTTCATCAATCTCTTCGTATACACACTCTACCTCATAATCATCATGGGCGCTTGTAGGCATATAAACGTTAACAATCGTTGTCGGTTTAGGTTTTGATTTTATCCTTATTACAATGATTCTATCGCTATGCGTTTTGAAATACTCCACTCTCCTCCCTATCTTCTTGTTCATCACGAAACCTACTCCTGCCTGCCCATTATTTGACGCTGAGTTAATTACTCTAAAATCACCTGACCAAAAGTCGCCTTCCTCTTCCCACCGAACCTCACTAATTCCTACTATATCCACATTCACTCTATCCATTTCCCTTTTTAAATTTTCTAGCCTACCAACCTTTTTTAAGCTTCTAACATTCCACGCTCCGACTCGTAGAATGTTATTTTTTAATTTTCTGGTGACCCCTTCCTTAGTAGTCCCCACCCGGAGATCCGAACGGGGGACTATTTTACCTCCGGAATATTTTACCAAGGAAGGCGCCTCCATTGTTGCTATGTGAAAATGCAGAGAGCCACATTTTCTTGGAAAAAAAGCAGCTGTAGTTTTCCATTGCTTTCAGCTGCGCAGTACTCAGAGGACTGAGTGATGTTGATACGGCCGTTTAAGTCATTGTGACTCACGTCCCTAACAACTACTGAAAGAGCTGCTGCCCTCTTTCAGGAATCATTCCTTAGTCTGGCTCTCAACAGATACCTCTCCGATATGGTTGCACCTTCGGTCCAGCTACTCTGTATCCCTGAGCACTCAAGCCCCCTCACCAACGGCAAGGTCTCATGATTCATAGAGGAGGAAAGAAACCTAACACCACATAATAAAACATTTAAAAAATAAAAATATAATAAAATAGATAATCTGTGTGGAATTTTAAAAATTAAATATATTGATTGTGATGGTGTTTATATAGAAAAACAAATAGATCCTTTAAAACAAGATTTCTTGAACATTATAGAAATTAAAAAAATAATAAATTAGGTTTATCTAATATGACAGACCATTTAATAAACATTCTATTTCTGATATTAATATAAATTTAGCAGTATTAGAAATTAATAAAGATTAAATATATTACAAAAGTAATAGTATACCGGGTGTCCGATGAAGAAACAGAAGAACTTTGAAGACAAATTTTACTGGTTAAAATAATGAAAAACATTCACATAAACATAGGTCTGAAAATGCTTTATTTTCAAGTTATAGCTAGCGAAAGATTTTGCCTGTATTTCAGTTCTTCTAATAAAAGGAATCTCTACTGTAATTTTTGGGACCCAAATTAAAGAGTAAAGTTGGTGGTTATGTAATTTGAGCTGGGAAATAGTTTAAAATAGGTCCCAAAGCTGCAATTTCAGTAGTTTTTATGATATTTGATGTAAAACCCAAAATTTGGTGTCAAAAAACAAGTTTTGTTTAGGTTTGTAATACAATAACTTTGTACTTAAATGACTAATAAATGTGGCAAAACTTTATGAAAATTTAATTCTGAGAAAATTAATGTAAATACAGTGAATAAAAAGTAAAAAAATTAAAAAATCAATTTTTTATTGTAGCAAAACAGATGAAAATTGAATGGTTCTTTCTGTACCTAATAAACATTCTTTTTTACTTTTTTTAATTATTTTTACCAGTAGAACATGTCCCGGAAGTTTCTTTGTGGGACACTATAAATACCAACAAAATTTCAATTTGATAAACCTTCAAACAGTGTTTGAGGAAGACATTCTTATACAAACTGCAACAGGTAACAGCACTTTTGCAAATTAATACACAATTATTATTTTAGTATTTCTATTATGCAGTAATGGAATTGACTAAGCTAAGGGTGTGGGATCCTGTGAAAGTACTTTATTGAAAAATTAAGGTAAGATAATAATTTAACATCACAGAGGAATAATATGTATCTTAAAAAAAATAATTTTTGTATTGCATATATGATGATATATATAATTATTATATTTCTGTGATATTTATATGCAAAAATATTATTAAATATATTGTATAATTTCTTTTGTTTACAGTTGTATAGTCTGGATATTAATAATCCGTCAGATTGTGGAAGAAAGTTTGTATCGAATCATAATGTAGGTTTATTATTATTTATTGGTATTGTAATAAGTAATCTATTAAAAGAAAAGGATGACAAAAGTAAAAGTACACATAGTATTGGTGATAATGAAATGAACAGTAATAAAATTGTAGAAATTAAAAAGTAATGTTTTTACGTTGTTTTACCAAAGTAGTTACCAAATAGTTCATTAAAATAAAATGATATGATTATAAAATAGCAATAATTTTAATAATTATTTTTAGAAAATAATGTTCAAGATGATGTAAACAAATTTAATTTTCATTAATCGTGTATATTTTTGTACGCGAAAAAAAAAATATTTATAGTTTTTGATTTTTAGCTACATTTTTCCAAGGCTGTGTAATACTGTGGTGATAACATATTAATATTAACTAAACAAAAGCGAGAATATACTTTATATCTCAGTGTAAGAATTAAAAAAATTATTTATAATATACTGGTATAATGAGTAAAGGTGCCATTTTATTTTTTGCTTACTGTATTTGGATATATTATTTTTTACGTACTTGGTGTTGTGGTTTTACTGTTTGATGGTATTTTAATGTTCCTCAGAACTAGAGGAGGGGAAGTTACAAAATAAGTTTTCAACTCCAGTCATTTTTCTTTTAAGAATTTATTTTTATGGAAATATTTTCTACATTTTAAAAAAAGTACTTTAAATTTTTTTAATATAGTAACCTACTAGTCAATACTTGTAAAATCTGAATCAGAACTGTCTTAATTGATGATGGGACTTGTTGTTTTCCATACCTCATAATTTAATCAAATTTTCCACCATGAAGGCAATTTGTCATTACTCAAAACAGATGAAAATCCAAAAGGATCAGATAAGGAATGTTAGCTGGGTGCTGAAAACGTTTTCAGTTTGTGACCTGTGTGTAGTTGGCCATTGTCATGCATTGACATCCAAGTCATTTTCTATTGAACACTTTCTTCTGTTTCTTCTATGTGATTAAATTTCATTTACAATCTTTTGAGTATATTCATGGTGAACATTGTTGAAATATCAATACTAGAAGGGCACAATGGGAGTCAGCCGCTTTATTAAACAGATGCCGTTTAAGTATTACCATAGAACCGACTTGCTGTTGTGCATCAGCAGCAGGTGTAATCAGAAAACTTAATTTCTGACTATCCCCTAGTAAAAAAATAAAATTTATTAGACAAGTTTTATTATAAACTGCAGTCGCAGATATCAAATATAAAAATGATTTGTAAATTTGTTCAAAACGGTTTTTAGTCTTTACAAAATTTAATTAGAAATTTTCAGTGGTTTATTGACACAGATCCTTGTACAAAATAAAAATCAAGTTTTATATTAGGATTTCTTTTTTTTTATTACCAGGCTTAATATTTCAATGATTTACTTAGACTATAAAATTAATATGAATGAAAGAGAAATTCTATTATTATAAATATTGATAATAAGATACTGCTGCTCTATGCTATTTGTCCTTGTCTTTCTTGTGATGGTGAAATGTATAAAAGACCTCACCAGAGTTTTCTTCTTTGAGAGTAATGACTTTTCACAGCACAGCTGTTACCTGTCGTTAAGAAGTTAAGAAATAGTGGAGTTAATGTGTTCACTTGTAGAGCTGCAACTGAAGAGTTGTAAACTTTCATTTCAATGATTATATGAATATTAAAGTTGATATAGTCATAGTGGTGATTCATTGATTTCCAAAGTTGTTTACATAAATGCATTCTTTTAAATGTAGTATTTAATATGTAGCCTTCCATTGTCACTATTACAGCACAATATTCATGAACAGTCGTGACTAATAATATCCCCTTGACTTGACACGAAACATAAATTAATGAAATAAAAAGAAAACTAGGAAAGATTGAAATAAAAAAATTAAAACATACAAACTCTCACTTACATTTTGAGAAATTTATGAATAAATGTATTCTATGCATGTTTTATAATACTGTATCAACTTAAAATTTAAAATATCAGATCATAATTACAAATAAAATGGGGTTCTGAAATTTCATAAAAACTAAACGGTGTATTTATTTAAAATATCCTGTTACTGAATTAGTCTGTATGATCTGAAGCTCTGAATGAATATGGTTATACTGCATATTCCATTTCTGAGATGAACAGTAACAGTGTTGTTTGTAAAACAGAATATTACTTGCATTTTAGTAGATGACTTGGTATGTTGATATTCAGAAAGAAATATGTATGGCTGAATGAAAATAATAAGTAGTAAATCACTTCACCCCTTAAATTCCCTAGTAAGCCTGGATTGGGAAGCTTGTTTGTCTTTAAGAATATTTATACAAATTATTTTGACTGTTTGTCAAGTCACCTGCATCTGTTGAGTTATGATATTTTATACACGTAGATTTGAATTTAAAAATATATCTGGTACAGATGTAATCAGTTATTGTTCTTTACTCATCCCCCTTAATATTCTAGTGTGATTTTCAAAGAGAAATTTGGTCTACAAACTTCTAGAAGTGACAGTGGCAGTGGCTGGACCGGTCCAAGAGTCTAAACTTTAGAGTAGTTCTTAAAAAGAACTGTTTTCATACACAGCAGCAGCTTAGGTGAATGGGCGAATTTGATGAACCAGCTAAGTCCTCTGCTTCAGGAATTTCTACTCAGTATGTCATTTGAGAATTTTTGTTAACAGTGCTCTACACTGTCTGGCCAACTCTCTTATAGCTATGACTTTGGCTACTAGTATGAGAAGAAGTCACTGAGTGATGTTAAGTGCAGTAGAGGGGATACCATAGCGTACTGTACTATGGACCCGCCTTCAGATATTACATATACTATAACACTTTTCTTGAAGGTTATAAAACTTTTTTGAAGTATATTTCATATAGCACTATAAAGAGTGGAAATTCTTTCTTTATGCAACACATGTTGTCAAGTGGATTACATTGATAAATAAAAAAAATATTTTTAATGTTTCTCCAAGTGTGATATTCCATTTCTTGAATTTTTTTTGCGTACCTTACAGATCAGTAAATACAATTTTTCTATCACCCTTAGTTTTAAATAAATTACGCATCAAAAAAAATTAAGGGAAAATATAGTTATACTACTTTTGACATAGCACATTTTAGAATTCATATATAAATTTTTTTATGGTAACAAAAAAGAGCAAATCAAACAAAAATAGTAAAAAATTAAATTCCTTTTGGAATTTTACCATTCTGAATTTTCAAAGATCTTTGTGTAAAATCAACCATAGCCTTTTTTTTATTTTTATTAAAAATTTTAGGGGAATCACTCATTTATATAAATTTATTAAATTACTTTTTATATTATTCCACTGGTGGTATATTTTACACAGATTGGCGTGGAAAACTGTTTTTATAATTTATTTAGAGACTATTATGAAATATGACTAGCCATGGAGCTTGTTTAGTATTCAAACTTACTACATAATACATAATTTAGATAATAAAGTCCCAACTTTGAATCCTTTTTAAAAATAAAATTAAAATAGTAATGTCTAGTCTTTGTTATATAATTAAAGCATGACTATAACTTGCCATTTCTATTTAGTTACCTGGTTCAAATAGAATATTTGAGTATCATAATTGTATTAAATACAATTTATAAATATTTAACATTAAAATTTAAAAAAAAATTCATTTTTAGTATATATATAAGTTACGTAGCATTTAGACTAGTAACTCTGTTGTTTCATGTATTTTATTGAGAAAATTTATATGTAAATTTTTATTTAAATAAAGCAATTAAATCTTTTTGGCATTTCCTTATTTAATTCATCCAGTTATTTATCCACAGATTATAAATCTTAGTAACTGCATAAGAAGGGTCAGCAGAAATGTCATTGTTGCCATAAGGAATTACCACTTGGCACAACACTAGATGATGATGATGATGATGATGATGATACTGGTATCAGTCATGTTCAATAAATATTTACTATTATTCTAAGCCGACAATTAACAATTATATCTAGCAATTATTTTTTACTTTGTGTTTTTTAATTTTTAAAGGTTTATGAGAATTTAAAGTAAACTATTTTTGTCTGGAATGTGAATTTATATTAAGTGGCATATATATATATATATATATATATATACACACACACACACACAGGGTGATTCAGGAAGATAGGGCAATACTTTGACAACTCATTCTAGAGGCTAAAAATAAGAAAAAAGTTCATATAAACATAAGTCCGAAAACGCTTCGTTAGCGAGTTATACAGAGTGATTTATTGCCAATTTAATAACATTATTGTACGTCTAACTTAAAAAAAAGTGTTTTTTTACTCTATTTTTGGCGTTTTACATGGGATATCTTAGAAACTAAGAGACAATACAGTTCTGCGACTTATTTTTTTCGATTTCTCAGCTCAAAAACCATAAGAAACATCTGAATTTTCCCCTTAATTGACCTTCCCAGAATTTCAGAAAGCCTTAATTTACCCGGAGGAACTGAAATTGGGACGAAATCTTTCACCTGTATAACTCACTAATGAAGCGTTTACGGACCTATGTTTATATGAACTTTTTTCTTATTTTTAGCCTCTAGAATGAGTTGTCAAAGTTTAGCCCTATCCCCCTGAATCACCATGTATATAAGGCATAGCTTATGATTCACTGAATTTTAAATGACTACATTTTTAATATTAAAGAAAGGAAAAATAATTTAGTTTTAAATCTTTGAAAAAGTTTGTTATTGCTGTATAATTAGAGTACTTTTTACTATAATTTTCAAGATTGAACTATCTTTAAAATGCTGTTAAAGCATTCAGTTTAATAGCACCGAGACGCAAAGTATACTTCCAGCATGATGGAGTGCCTCCCCCACTTCTCTTGCACAGTTTCCACTCACTTAAATCATCATTCTCCTATGAAATGGGTTGGACGTGGAGGAATACATTTCTGTTCACCTAGATCGCCTGATCTAACACATTTAGATTTTTGCTTCTGGGGATGGATGAAAAATATTGTATACATAACAAAAATATATACTTGTGAGGAATTAATTATCTGCATTATGGATGCGGCTGAGTAACTTAAGGACAACCTTGAAGAATTAAAAACAGTAACAAAAGCAGTTCAGAAGCGTGCCAAGAAATGTGTTAAAAATGGTGGGCTCATTTTTGAACATTTATTATAAACTGGCACGTATAAGTTTATTATAAACTGGTATGTAAAACAAATTGTTAGGGATGTAGGATGTAGAGGGTATACTGAAATGAAACGACTAGCACTAGATAGGGAATCTTGGAGAGCTGCATCAAACCAGTCAAATGACTGAAGACAAAAAAAAACAAAAAAAAATGTATAAGTCATTTTTGTGTAGTGTACTGTTTATAAATAAAATTTCAATTTTTTTAATAATTAAACCCCTATGACACAATGTTCCGAAAGGTTTTTAATATCAATGAATTTCAGGAGAATATACAATATTACACCTTTCTAAATTAAAACCAGATCAGCACCTACCATATGATTCCACACTTGGGATATCCATACAGAGAAAAAATATTTTTTTTTAGATGCCCTTGAAGGCACTAGGAAAATCTTTTTGATTAATCTACTTCTCGCATATATTCAATGTATCAGTATAGAATTGAATTGGGTCTCAGTATAGAATTGTTAGGCGACGCTCCTCGCTGGTGATCGAACTGCTTATTCAATTTTTAAATTTCCATAGACAAGAGTGTTTCCTCTATGCGTAAAAATGGTTCTCTTGGTAAAATTTTCTGAGATGAAAGACTTATTGCAAGAGATGAATGCTCAATGATTCATCAAGCTCATATTGATGCGATTGACCGTACTCTTAGAGATCTTACGTCACTTGATGTTAGTGGGGGAATAACTTTTGTCTTTGCTGGAGAGTTTTGGCAAAATTTGCCAATACTTGTAAAGCCGCAAGGGGGAAGCTAGTTTTTTATAATGGAAAATTAAAACTTCATTTATAAAAGATTAATTAAATTTAAAGGTTAAATCTTCTTGTTTCTTTGTTATATTTTTTTAAATTCTTTTATTTAGCTTATTTTGTAATATTTCTATTACATTGTTGTACGCTCTGGCCCAATCAACAATGCCATAATTAACAATACTATGGAGTAAAGCATAATAGATGACCAATAAAGTCAGCCCATTCATTATTTCTAATCTTCAGTTGGTGAGGTGACATTTCACCGACACAAACAGTGAGGCGATGTCAATTTGATACCCCGTAACTTTTTGTACCTTATTTTTAAGTAAATTTCTAATTTTAGTTATTGTTAAGAGAATAAAGATATTTAAAACACCTTTAATACTTTAAACCACTTTTAAAGTATTTAAGTAAAGCGTTTAAGTAAAACACTTTTATACTGTAATGACAAAAAGAACTTTAGAGACTGAGAAATTTGATTTTTTTTTTTTTTGTCTTCAGTCATTTGACTGGTTTGATGCAGCTCTCCAAGATTCCCTATCTAGTGCTAGTCGTTTCATTTCAGTATACCCTCTACATCCTACATCCCTAACAATTTGTTTTACATATTCCAAACGTGGCCTGCCTACACAATTTTTCCCTTCTACCTGTCCTTCCAATATTAAAGCGACAATTCCAGGATGTCTTAGTATGTGGCCTATAAGTCTGTCTCTTCTTTCAACTATATTTTTCCAAATGCTTCTTCCTTCATCTATTTGCCGCAATACCTCTTCATTTGTCACTTTATCCACCCGTCTGATTTTTAACATTCTCCTATAGCACCACATTTCAAAAGCTTCTAATCTTTTCTTCTCAGATACTCCGATTGTCCAAGTTTCACTTCCATATAAAGCGACACTCCAAACATACACTTTCAAAAATCTTTTCCTGACATTTAAATTAATTTTTGATGTAAACAAAATATATTTCTTACTGAAGGCTCGTTTAGCTTGTGCTATTCGGCATTTTATATCGCTCCTGCTTCGTCCATCTTTAGTAATTTTACTTCCCAAATAACAAAATTCTTCTACCTCCATAATCTTTTCTCCTCCTATTTTCATATTCAGCGGTCCATCTTTGTTATTTCTACTACATTTCATTACTTTTGTTTTGTTCTTGTTTATTTTCATGCGATAGTTCTTGCGTAGGACTTCATCTATGCCGTTCATTGTTTCTTCTAAATCCTTTTTACTCTCGGCTAGAATTACTATATCATCAGCAAATCGTAGCATCTTTATCTTTTCACCTTGTACTGTTACTCCGAATCTAAATTGTTCTTTAACATCATTAACTGCTAGTTCCATGTAAAGATTAAAAAGTAACGGAAATAGGGAACATCCTTGTCGGACTCCCTTTCTTATTAGGGCTTCTTTCTTATGTTCTTCAATTGTTATTGTTGCTGTTTGGTTCCTGTACATGTTAGCAATTGTTCTTCTATCTCTGTATTTGAACCCTAATTTTTTTAAAATGCTGAACATTTTATTCCAGTCTACGTTATCGAAAGCCTTTTCTAGGTCTATAAACGCCAAGTATGTTGGTTTGTTTTTCTTTAATCTTCCTTCTACTATTAATCTGAGGCCTAAAATTGCTTCCCTTGTCCCTATACTTTTCTTGAAACCAAATTGGTCTTCTCCTAACACTTCTTCCACTCTCCTCTCAATTCTTGTGTATAGAATTCTAGTTAAGATTTTTGATGCATGACTAGTTAAACTAATTGTTCTGTATTCTTCACATTTATCTGCCCCTGCTTTCTTTGGTATCATGACTATAACACTTTTTTTGAAGTCCGACGGAAATTCCCCTTTTTCATAAATATTACACACCAGTTTGTATAATCTATCAATCGCTTCCTCACCTGCACTGCGCAGTAATTCTACAGGTATTCTGTCTATTCTAGGAGCCTTTCTGCCATTTAAATCTTTTAATGCTCTCTTAAATTCAGATCTCAGTATTGTTTCTCCCATTTCATTCTCCTCAACTTCCTCTATAACACCATTTTCTAATTCATTTCCTCTGTATAACTCTTCAATATATTCCACCCAAAGATAAAAAAATTTATTTAGTATATTTGAAACAAAAACTTTGTTAATAAATTAATATTATTCTTAACATACAAACGGATTCCTTTTGTTTTGCTGATGACGTACAATTTTGATTTATTGCTTTAACCCCACCCGTTTGCGTTTTTTCGGTTTACAGGCTGCGGGCAAGCGCGAAAAAATAAAAACGCCTAAGATCGATACGCCCTGATAACGTCGCACTTTGAATATTACAAATCGCCCCAGCCATACGGAGTTATTCAACATTTTGTAGAAATAACACTCCAAAAAGGTGCAGGGTGCAAGCAAAGCCAATCAGAACGGTCCGCCCTGCCGCCACGATTACGTAGGACTTTGAATTTTCAAAATCCCCCACCCGTTCCCGAGATATAGCGTTTCTTGGAAACGAACGTCTTAAGACAATTTTCATAAGACGCTCAGGTAAACGTCTTAAGACGTTAATTAACATCTGAACGTTTTGAAACACACCTAAAGACGTTTGTCCTAGAATTTCCAGAATTTTACTAATCATAGGGCTAAAATTTTGTTAGGAAACAAAATTTTTGTTTCTTAACATGCGATAGATGATTTTAATCTGTTTTTTGATGCTGAAAATGAATATGAACTCAAATCATTCTATCATCCACCATTACTGAACAATTTTTAAATTTTAATTAAAGTATTTTTTTCATTTTTCAACATACAGTTAGCATTTTCAGTTCTTACATTTTATTTTGTTAGCTCATTTTTTATTGTTTAACTTTGTTAACATAATTGTAAGCTATAAATAAACATAACTCTACAAAAAATTAAATCACATCATTAGTCACATATTATGACATCATACCTAATACTGAAGAGTAAGCCTTTATGGACAAGATTAATCATAACTGTGCAGGTCAAAACATATACCTGGAAATACAGCTGTGTTTTTTGTATTAAGCGCTGGATTTAGGAATGAATTAATTTTGTTCAGTCTTATTCCTGTCTTAAGTTTGTTAACAGCGCAGTGTCATAATGCCTTGAAACTGTGTAAATGATGTGGATACCTTTTGTTATGTATGTGGTGAGTTTACTGTAAAATCAAATAGAAAAAACATTATACCTTTAACCCAAATAAACATATCATTTGTACTTTCAGTGTAAAATTGGTGATCTGTGTAAGATGTGGGCTCCTCATATAGTATGCACTAATTGTTCTGTATATTTAAGAGGTAGCTGAAAGGTACATGGAAGGCTTTGCCATTTGGTGTACCTATCATTTGGCATGAACCATTGATCATGTAACCGATTGTTACTTTTGTTTAACAAATGTGTGTACAGGCAGTACTGAAGTAGACAACAATAATTTTGATTTTGAATTATCTCCCAATAAGCGATATATATACCATAAGGTGAATTAAATTATTTGGTTAGGGATTTAAATTTATCAAAAAATCAAGCTGAACTGTTAGGATCAAGCCTGCAAGGTTGGAATTTACTTTAAAAAAAATACAATCATTTTGAGCTTTCAAAGCCGACAAAAATAATTTTCTCAGTATGTTATTGATGAAAATAATTTGGTTTATTGCACAAATGTTGATGAGCTTATGTTGCATTTAGGACAAGTTCATAAACCTGAGGACTGTAGCCTTTTCATAGATTCGTTCAAGATTAGTTTAAAAGTGGTTCTACTACACAACGGTAACAAATATCTTTCGATACCAATCACTTATGGTATTAATTTGAAAAAAACATACGATGTGATGAAAGACGTTCTTGAAAAAATAAATTAAAAAAAACACAGCCAAAACATACATAGTGATTTGAAAGTTATAGCTATTTTGTTAGGCTATACTAAGTACATGTGTTTTCTTGGGACATGGGACAGCCGAGCTAGAGATAAACATTATGTTACCAAATAATGGAAGAAACGAGACAACTTAACTCCAAATGGGAAAAATATTATTCATGAACCCTTACTGGAATCCCCAAAAAAATTTTACCTCCTCTCCATATCAAACTAGCTGTAATGAAAAATTTTGTAAAAGCAATGAAGAAGGACAGTCCCAGATTTATGTATGTCAGGCAGAAATTTCTGAATGTAGGTAAAGGAAAAATTAAAGAAGGAATATTTGTTGGTCCTCGAATAATGAGTTGCTCAAAGATGATGTATTTAACTCAATGTAGAAAGTGCACCTTGGGCTTTATTTAAAGATGTTTTAAAAATCCAACAATTTGCATATTGTTGATCAACTTCTTACTTCATACAGAGCTATGGAATGTAATATGTCTTTGAAAATACATTTCCTACATTCCCATCTGGACTTTTTCCCAGACAACCTCGGAGTCGTAAGTGACAAACAGGATGAACATTTCCACAAAGACATTTTGGTGACGGAAACTACTATACAGGGAAATGGAATACTAACAAGCTAGCCGATTACTATTGGCCAATAATTTGGGATGTGCCTGAGGCTATTTATAAAAGAAAAGCATCAGCAAAATCATTCTAACATAGGTATGGCCATGCAAAATTATAAATTTTACAGATTTTAACTATATTTTCCCTTAATTTTTTTTTGAAGTGTAATTGATTTAAAACTAAGGGTGATAGAAAAATTGTATTTACAGATCTGTAATGTATGCAAAAAAGCTATTCAAGAAATGGTATCACACTTAGAGAAACATTAAAAAAGTTTTTTTTCATAACTTAGAATTTTTCAATATGAGCTCCATCAGTTGTTCAGCAAACATCCAACTAAAAATCTACTGCTGCCCAAGTCCACTGAATCATCGCAGATGTAACTGTGGCAATATCCATTAGATGTAACAGCGGTGATCCATCATCTTAAATGTTGTACATTCCTGATCTTTTCACTGTAAACAATGTTTGTAATTTATTTCTACAAAAACTCTAGGGGTGTCAAATCTGGGCTTCTTGGTGGCCAAAGTACAGGACTGGCCCTACAGATCCAATGATTAAGGAATCTTTCATTGAGAGCGCATCGAATGCCTAGGCTATAGTGTAGGGGCACACCACCTTGTTGAAACATACAGCAATGTTACTTTTTTGTTCAATTTGGTCAACTTGCAAGAAAACATACAGTTGTAGCATGTTTAGATAAACATTCCTTGATAGTAGGTTCATGAAAAAAGAATCGGTGATCACACAATTGGACATCAAATCGCATCACACCTTTTTTTTGGGGGGAATCTCTGACATTCAATAATTTCATCAGGTCGCTGATATTCTGTATCCTACAATTATGCCGAAACATTTAAGATGACAGATCACTGCTGCTATTGCCACAGTTATGTCTGCAGCAGACCTGGGCAGAAGTTGATTATCGGTTGGATGTTTGTGGAGCGACCATGCAGCTCATGTATTGAAACATTCTAAGGTACGTGAAAAAGCTTTTTGAGTTAGTGAATTTTTAAAAAAAGTACTCATTATCTCTAGTAGTTTCTGACATATGATATATTAAAATTGCTGCAACCTTTTTCGATGACCCAGTATATTAGGCTTTCATTTAAAATAATGAAGATGAGCACCATATTTGACTTTACTACAGTCAGCCTGTAGCTCCATAACAGCTGTGTTTATAGAAAGATATAAAAGAATAAATACATATTTAAAATACTATTTTCTTTCCAAAAATGTAATAAAAATATTAAATTTCCATGTGAAATAATGAAGTTGGCCGCATTTAGAAGGGCTAATAATTCAAAAATGGTAATACTATAATTTTAACATAGGAGAAAATCTAGGGAAGGTTCCTGAATTAATGTTTTTCATAAAACTTATAGTTTATAAGATTCCACTGGTGGCTGTCTTGAGTTGATCACTTGCATATATATATATATATATATATATATATAATATTAATATTCTGATTCTAAAAATCTAAATATGACTTATTTAATTCCAAATAATTATTGAACAAAACATATTTATAATGTTGCTGCACATTATTACACTTAGAATATCTGTTTACAAAAGATAACAAAACTAAAATGTGAGAATTATAGTTACTTTAAATATTTAATACGGTCCCTCAAATTTGACTAATTATTAATTATCTGTATTAATAAAAAATTTCATTAAAATTTTTTAACAAAATGTTTTTTTTTTTTTTTGAAATAAGAAAACTGATAAAGCATAATTTTTTTTAAGTTCTAAAAATATCTACTCCTCAAATAATTATGTTAACTATTATTTGATAGAAATACAGATGTAATTTTAGAACAGGAAAATCATATTCACACATTAGCCATGGAAAGTTGAATATCAGACTTTTATGCCGTTTACGGCTGGCTAGGCTATCATTAATTACACACACAAAAAAAAAAAAAAAGTATTATACTTTTGGCAGTTAATTTTCTACAAAAATATGTTCAAATTTCATACTGCATCTAATATAAAAGTGCCGTTTTCTTTGGTGGGTTGTGACCCACCAAATATGTGTATTTAATGTAGTTTATAATACAGCTGAATAAGAGAATGTGCATCAGTATGTGCATCAAAGTATGATTTATTAGTACAAATATTATGGTTCATTACAATAAACCATAATATAAAACTTAACTATTCTGATTATGTTTATTTTTTTAAATCACTAACACATGCATGCAATGTGTGCCTACACCCACAAATTTTGAACGTGAGTACCATAAAATCCTGTTGTAGATACAATATATTTCTTTTCTAAACATAATTATTAATTTGAATAATTATCTCTTGCTGACATTATATTTTTTTAGTAGATTTGCATACTGAAGCAGATATAAAAATATTTGAATTTCACAGCAAATATTATGCACATTGACTAAACATTTTAGTGATGCGTGGTAACAAACATGATATGGACAGTAGAAATTTTATAACAGCACTTGTTATAAAGGAATCAGGTACACTACTGTAGTGCATTCTATAGTTGATGTGTAAATCAGTTCATTTATATTAAAAGTCAGTGTTGCTAACTGTATTGAATAATGTGTCCTTGTCCATACTGAATGAAGTCTGTTCAGAAAATAACCGAACATTTTTAATTACATGCCAATATTTAGTGACGTGCAGATGGCAGCACTGTGTTCTGCATAACCTCCTCTGTAAACACATTGTCTTGGATTGTTGATCTCTCATTTAGTTTTTGTGTTATCGTTATTTGAATGCAATATGTTTAAGTGATAGTAGGTAGTGATTTCTGTAATGGGAGATTTTTGCGATCAACAATACAACACAAAATTATGCATGAAACAGGGAAAAACTTTCACTGAATCATTTTAACTTTTGAAACAAGCTTACAGAGATGATGCTCTGGGTTATACACAATGTTACAAATGGTTTTCACAATTTAAAAGTGGTCATCAGTCAATCGATGATAACCCTTGACCAGTAAGGCCTTTGACTTTAACTGATGACACCTGTGTTCAGAAAATCAATGATCTGGTGCAAATCACCGATCGACTGTCAGAGAACTTGCATACGAAGTTAGCATTTTGATTGGATTTGTTGTGACATTTTGAACAAAATTGAACATGCACAGAGTTGCAGCAAAATGTGTTCCTCATTTGATGACTGAACAACAGAAAGAATGAGTGAATGTTTGTTGACTACTTCTTAAACAAGCCAATGATGATAAAAAAATCATGCAAAGGATCATAATGGGAGACAAAAGCTGGGCTTATGACTTCAACATCGAGGCAAAGGTTCAGTGCTTTGCGAAGTGGAAACACTGTTGGGAAAAGTGTGCGAGTGATGGGAGGAAAGTACTTTGAAGGAGACAAAGACCAATAATCTGTAAAATTAATAATAAAGAATAAAAAAATAAAGTTTGGTTATTTTCTGAACAGACCTTGTATTTGGAAGTGTAATTTGATTTTAATAAATTAAACAATCTCAACCTTTTTTATTTTTATTTTTAAGGAAAATTATTTCTACATGTTGCCTAAAATTTAACAAAATGTTTATTGATACTAGATTCTTCAAAAGACTGTCAATGAATAGATATACCTGATGCTGTATTTCATGTCAAATGAGGAAAAGCTTCATTTATATTGGCATGTTAATTCACACAACACCAGGTACTGGATGACTGAAAATCTTCGCTGGATGTTTGAGTGTCCACTTCATGATGAGAAAATCTATATACAGTATGCTGTTTCTGGTAATCATATAGTGGGACTGATATTTTTTGACCAGATTGTCAAACAGAGGTGTACCAAAAAATTTTCAAAAAAATTCTATGCCCACTGAACAGATTGTAAAAAAAAAAGGATGGATTCTTCCAACAACGTTTACACATTTACAACATGTAACATGTAAAATGATTCACTATCACACATTCATGCATCTTTTACAGAACAAACTGTCAGCAGAAGTCAGTGGCCTCTGCAATCCCCAGATTTGTCTAGATGCAATTTTTTCCTTTAGTGCTAATTGAAGGGTAAGGTTTACAAATTGAATCCCTACACTATTGATGAACTGAATGTGAATGTTCAAAAAGAAATTTATGGCATTGACAACAATGTTTTGTTAGGTGATTCTCAATATGATAACTCAAGTACAAGAAAGTTTTGCTGAGCAACGTGGCCTTCACAAACAAATTTTCCAAAAATATAATAAATATATAAACTTTTGCCAATATAAATATAGAATTTAATTTTTTTCATTTCATTCATAAAATATTACATGTTATAACTGTGTTCAGTCTGTCGCTGTTTGAAGTTGCTCACCCAGTATTATTTAGATTTAGAAGAGAAAAACACCAGATGACGAGGATTTAAAAAATACAAAGAAAAATTTTAATTAAACTATTTATTATTAAAAATGTTAATTTAAAAAAAAAAAAATATATATATATATACATGATATTTAAAACATTATTTTTCTGGAGTATTTATGGCTGTCTCAATCAATTTGTTCATCTGTTCTGCTCTACCATTTGCCAAATTAATGCACATTTGCAGTTCTGATTCTGATAATGAACTTCCACCTATAAAAAAAAAATAAAAGCAAAACAAAATGTATATAATTATTAATAAGTCTTAACAAACAAAAGTTTTTTTCATGCATAGCTAGAAATCAGTACATTTCTCGGTATAGATAATTTCTACAATTTCTCCATTTACCTGTCCAACAGCTATTTTTTGCCCATAGTTTTAATAACTTTTCACCAACATATTACCAAATATGTTGGTGAATATGTTGTATGCTTTCTTGCTCATTTTAAATTGTATAACAATTATGACAAAATTAAATGCACACAATTCTTCATCCACAATGTATGGCTTCAAAGTTGTAAAAAGGAACATTATTATAAAAGAAAAATGTATGGTTATTTTTATAGAGAAAAGATTGGGCAATCACCAAAAACAAAAAAAAGGATAAAACACTTTAAAACAATTAATACATAGAAAATTGCAGGTAAAGCTAGAGTACAATAAAAATAGACATGTTCCTCCACTATATGACTCAATGATGTTCAATGAGACGATAAGAACACAGATTTAAACTTTGAAAGGTTACTCTTATGTACAGTCTCATGGGCACCTGAAAATTTTTCAGCAAAATAAGTCAGCGACTCTGATTGTAAGTGAGAATCAAAATGGTTGTAACATTACATACCATTTCAATAACAATGATGGTAGATGCCATTTCAATAACAATGGAACAGTGGTTTGCTGTACACTACGCATTCATAGTGGAAACATATTTTACAAATAGATTCAGTTGTGTTCACAGTGATTATTCGGTCAGCATTTCAATATTCCACATCGTAGTGCACAATATCCTCACAATAAGGTAAAGTTATGGATAAAAAAGTTTCCAAATTATTACTTTTACAATCGACAAGCCACCAGGACTTCATGAGAACTACTTCAAATGTTCAAACACTGACAGAGTCAGAGAGGCGTTGATGAGTAGCCCTCAGCGCTCAACCAGAAAGCTTGCTTTAGCCCTTCAATTTTCCCACAGCAGCGTCACAAGATCCCTACACAAGGATTTGAACTTTCATGATGGCAGTACAAGATTTTAGTAAGAGAGACAAAACAAATCAGGTCATTTTGTGCAAATTTTATTAATTTTTTAATGATGAAATAGTCCTACTAATGAGTGACGAAGCGCATTTTCATTTGTTGGGCGCTGAAAACAAACAAAAATCTTTGTTACCAGTCTGATACGAATTCTAAGCAGTTTCATATATGTCCTCTTCACAGTCCACGTGTAACTGTTTGGTGTTCTGGGAATTTTTGAAATCATAAGCACTTATATCTTCAAAGAGAAATAAGAGCTTATTTCTCAGCATCAATGATGACGGTTCAAGAGATGTTTTCAGGCCACATAATTTCTATAGGAGATATTTGCATGGCTGGCACATTCTCCACGCCTCAGTATGCAACTATCTTTTCTGGAGGTATCTGAAGCCTCGAATGTTCAACAATAGATCTTATAACATTAATGAACACAAAGTCTCCATGCAAGAAGAAATCAGAGCAATCCCTGACAAGATGCAAGTAACAATGAAATCTCCAGGACAGACTACAACAGTGTGGAAAATGGCGAAGGACATTTATCTAATACATTATTTAAAAAATGAAGTTACACCATAAATGACACTGTATTTATGTAATTACAGGTGGAACAACCAATCTTGATACTTGGTGCCATGGCAGTGACAGCTGTAATTAAAATAATTCCATTATCCTTTTAGTATAAAATCTGCTTCATTACCTAACAGTGAATAGACCTTTGTAAGATGTATTTGGTGTTAGTATTGGATTGCAAAACACAGTTTTTTGAAATTTTAAACACCACAATATAAAGTTAATATTTTGAACATTATTACATTTTTAAATTTAATTTTATATGATATCTGATAAATAATAATAATAATAAATACATATACATACATACATATATATACATAAATCATATTTATTTGATCAACCTAAGTACAGAACAACAAATAAAGTAAAATACTTTACTATTAACTTTACAATTACTTTACACTTTATTAACTTTACTATTCCACTACACATGCAAAAATGTTTTTGCTAATTTCTCACATCATCAGTTGCATTAAATTTTTATTGAAATGTTCACATCAAATTAAATATTACACATAAATATTACGAAGTAATAAAAATTTTTTATTTCTTATAAAAGAATAAAACTTTATTCAAATTTCATTATTAGATTTTTTAAAATATGAATTATAAAATTTAATGATTCAAAGTTAAGAATTAAAATGAAGTACTACCTTTTATATATTTAAAAAGTTTTTAATAAAATTAAAAATAAACATTATAATATAAAAATTTTTAATTTACAAAAATTACATATATAGAAATACAATGTCAATTAATAAAAATAAAATAAAAAATAAAAATAAAATAGAATAAATATACATGTGGTCTGGCTAGCCAATGTTAGATTACTGAAAAGAGTTGAAATAGATTGAATTAAAAATTAACTATGTCTGAAGAAGTGCTGCCAACTACTCCAGCTTTTATAATCGTGTCATCCTCATACTCTGTTTGAAGGTTGATCAAATTAAATCTACTTTTACATTTACGAGGTATGATCAAAAAATACAGTGAATAATTTTTTATTAAAAAAAGTAATAAGGTTACATAGAATTCTATTTAATCTCCTTCAAAGTACTGTCCTTGGCTAGCAATGCACTTATCCCAACGTTGACTCCATGACTGGAGGCATTTCTGGAAGGCGTCTTTTGGAAGGGCTCTCAGCTGCTCGGTCGTGGCCCTCTCAATGTCAGCAATGGTGTCAAAATGTTTTCCTTTAAGCACAGTTTTAATTTTAGGGAAGAGCCAAAAGTCGCATGGTGCTAAATCTGGTGAGTATGGCGGATGTGGACAGACAGGAACACATTTTTTGGCCAAAAACTCACGAATGAGAAGCGAGGTGTGACACGGCATGTTGTCGTGGTGAAGAAGGAAGCCATTGGTCCACTTTTCTGATCGCTTTCTTCGTACGTCATTTCGCTTTGAACTGATCTGTACGAGATGTTAAGGTCTTCCAATAGCTCTCAAACAGTCATTCGCCTGTTTGAACGAACCATTGTTTCCACTTTTTCAACTGTTTTTGCAATTACTGGACGTCCCCCACGCTGCTTGTCTTCAACAGACTCATTTCCATTTTTAAATCGGTCATACCACTTGTACACAGTCTTCAAAATTACCACATTATCGCCGTACACCGATTCTAACATTTCATGAGCTTCTTTGGCACTCTTTTGCAACTTAAAACAAAACTTAATGTTAATGCGTTGTTCAAAATCCATGTTGCGCAACAGACATGATAAACACAACCTCACTCTAGCGGCTCTGGCAGCTGACTGGCAAGCTCAAACGTGTTACAACTTGTCCCTGTCTGTCTCAGTTGATCACGCTATTGGACAAATTACAGCATAAGGATGTAGTATCGGCAGTTGCCGCTATAAAAATTCATTTACCGTATTTTTTGATCACACCTCGTATATATATAAATCTTTCTAAAATGTCAAACTCCTATTATTTGTATTCATATAATATTTTTCAATTTCCAGTATTTCCAAATTTGAATACCAGATATTGAATGTGTGTTATTAATAAGATGATTAGAAACATTAGAGAAACTCATTATCCATTTTTATAATATCTAAAATGTTTAGAGAATCTAGTTTTGAAAGATCTACTGGTTTTTCCTAAATAAATATAGTCACAATCATTACATTTTATTTTATAAATTCCACTCAAATTGTATAAACCATGTGAATCAGTATGTTTATTGTTTTATAAATGTTATAAAATTTGTGAGATGGGTTCCTTGCAAGCATAGTGATAAACAAAAAAAATTGTATTTGTGCTGTATTGTCATCTCTGAATCAATAAACAAAGAAAGAGATGAATTATTAACACATATGAGTTATACAGAAACGGCACAATGATATTTGTCTAGTATGATCCTTTACATAATGTGCTAAAAGTTTCAGATAGCATTTTAATTGCTTGTTTGTGGCGATTGAGGAAAACAAAAAATCTGACATTTTTTAAAAAATCAATAGAAGTGAGGTTTGAGCTATCATAAATTACCTTTTTTTAAAATTTAACCCTGACAGACATACAAAATAAATTTGATTCCACTTTAAAGGATTCTTCCCTTTTGTTTTTAACAGTAAAAAAGTGGGCCACCGAACTTAAATTATATTCACTCAACATGATGAAAGCTTGCAATGTAAAAACAAAAAATGATTGACAAAATCATAAAAATAAAAATCCACAATGCCATATTAAATGATCATAGACTGAAGTAGACTAGCTTCCTAACATCTTGGTAGACCATGTCCACTATGTTTTACACAATTTTCAAATGAAAAAACGCTTTCTGTTCTATGGTTGCTACATTTGTTAATGGTCGACTGAAAATTGCATTTGACTGAACACTTCTTGAGGAAATTACTTATTTAACTGCTGATTTCACTGAGTTTCTTTGATGTCTTACAACACTAGATTAAATATGAATTCACTATTACACTCCTCGAATAAAAAACAGTCTAAACAGTGGATGGAAGCAAGTAAGTTCACTGAGAAAGTAAAAGTGGTTCCATCCACTTTTTTGGAATTCTCACGGTGTGATGCTCATATATTGCCTGGAAAAAGCCAGGACTCACTGAGGAGTATTATGCTTTATTACTGGGTCGATTCAAGGACACTATTTAGGCTAAATGTCATATTTGACCAAAAAGAAAGTGTTCTTTCACCACGATAACACGCCTGCACACAAGTCCCAGACTGTTGCTGCAAAATTCCATGACCTGCACCACAAATTGCTTCTAAATGCGCCATATTTGGCTCTCTGTGATTACTTCCTCTTCCCAAACCTAAAGAAATTACTTGCTTGATGAAAATTCACTTCACATGATGAGGTTAAAGCTGAGACAATTTTATAATTTTACAGTTGGATAAATTGGATTATATAAGCTGCTGATTTAAATGTACTGAACTGCAAGGTGACTAAGTTGAAAGAATAAAATTTTTGAAAAATCTTGTGTTTTCTTTCTCAGGTTGAGAAATTTCTGAATGGTCCTCATGTAAATGCCGAGGCATATTGATAAATATTAAAAAAATTGTGGTGGGCCATTCAAAATTGCAGACTAGGCCTGTTAATTAGCAGTATTTTGCTCCTTCCTCCTTCATGACAGCTCACAGTGTCATGCCACTGAGAAATCAAAATCCTGGAAATTATCATCCGTTTACCAAAATAAAAGACTTTTTGGAGAAGAAAGTTTTGAGAGCGATGAGATTTGAAGAAAATGGTGACTATCTCAATGAACTGGAAGTGGAAAAATACAATACAGAAATACAAAAACTTGTCAGACAGTCAAAAGTGCTTAAATATAAATGCTGACTATGTAGAAAAATAGCTTAAGTTACTTAAAAAAAAAAGAATGTTTTGCTCAAAAATCCTTGTCAATTTTTCTTTTTATTATGTAAGTGGGTATTACTTTCAGGAAGACTTTGTAAATAATCTATAATAAAAGACAGTTAGAACAAACCAGAATTAAATTTTTTTACCTGGTTTATGAACAGAATATAACTTTCTACCGTCTGTAACAACGGTTATTCGGCCGCCACTACTAAGACGTTCTTCTTCTTGAGTTGGATCAGCCAAAATAATATTACTGTAAAAAGACAGTATCACAAACACATTCAAACAGAAATAATAATTAATAGTGTGTAACAAGAAAAAATTAACTAAGTATTAATAATTAATTAAAACTTTCTTAACAGCATACTAGTAGCCTCCCATTGATCTCATCACATTACAGCTTCAACTTCTTTATGGCAAAAACCAATTAAAAATAGAATTTATTTCTCTGTTTTTCTAACAAATATATTAATTACAAAATTCCTCACATTTATCAACAAAAAAATTATCAATATAATTAAAAACCATCTGTTGTTAAAACTGTAATCAAGAAAAAAGTCAAATGTTGGTTTTACCTGCACACAGCTACAAGATTTTATACATGGTTTATATTATTTACTGTAAATCTTCTTTTTCTCCTCGACAATTAGGTACATAAGCCAAAAAAATTAATTAAAGACAAAAGTTAAAAATAACTTAATTTTTCTATTCAAAGTTGTTTCTTAAATTTCTTGTTATGTTTTCCTTTCTTCACTTCATCCTGATTCCTACAGAGGAAGACCCATCTTCTGATGATCCTAGTCACCACACCACTCCTTCTGTTCCAAGTCCTGATGGGCTTTACTGAAGGTTGTCTTTTAGACCCTCTAAACCTGATAACACATCACAGTCATCAGTTTGGTCTCTGTCAGGAAATGCCTTGGCAGACATTTCCATCAGTATATTTACACAATCTACGATCACCTTTGTATGGTTTCCTCCAGCCATGACCACCTACCATAACTTACAACCCTCAACTATCAAATTAACTGATTTGCGCAATACTTGTGTCTTCCACTAACACCAAATGTTTCATACTAAACTCTTCCCACATCTAACTTCAATTAGACTATACACTCATATAATTACTTGACTGAGGATTTTAAACACCAAAAATACTATTCTCATACTAACAAAACAGGTGTTGATCGCAACTACAATTTTGTCCTACAATTCAATTTACTCAAGTCCTTTTGATTTACTAAAAAGTCAATAAAGAAATCACAAATTTAATAAGCCTCTAATGAAAACATACCCTATTTTCTCTGCTCTGGTCCACTTTTGGGAGCAAGGTCAATGCCTACACCCTCCTATACCAAAGCTCCATCACAGAGTTCTCAACACATTCCATTCTCATTCTAACAGTGAATACCTCAGCTAACTGGGCTCGATGTCAAAATGCCTATTTTGGTGAATAAGAACTCAGCTGGGCCCCTAGCCACCCAGGCAGCTATTCTACCTATATATTCATAACAACTTTAGGCCCGCTCAGCCATCCTCCACAGTGCTAAGAATCTCAGGAAGCCAGCAACCATGTTCCATCCCTTTTTGTTTTCCAGTTAACTTGCAGATCAAAACCAGAATTGATCCTCCCAAGCTCTCTCTGAAAAAAAGGGGAGAGAGAGAAACTATAGATTATTTAAAGCTCCTGAAATGTCCAAAATGATACCTAAGACATACTCAGACTCACTAGAAGAAACAATGCTCATAACCTTAAGAAAAGCATCTTCCATTCTCCTACCTGGGCATAAACCATATTGTTCATTTATCAACAACTTTCTAAAATTCAACCTACTACTAATAGAAAGATACAATACCTGTCAAAAACCTTTCCAATAACTGGTAGGAGCATTAAAGGCCTATAAGAGGAGCTCATAATTCGATCCTTATCACAACCTTTAAACAAGAATTTAAGATCACTTTTTTCCAACAACAGATAGCCAGCAAAGAGTATCCTATTAAAAATTCAAAGTACGAATACAAATTTCATTAGAACAAACAAGAGGTCCACTGTGATTCCATCAAAACCAGGGGCTTTATTCCTACCAGAATTGCAAATTACCTGATTTACAAAAATTTAACTGAAAGAGAGTCTTTGTAATTTCCACAGATAAAATACCAGAGTGAAAAGCAGCAACTTCCTCTTGGACTCGCAGATGATACGAGGTTTCATTAGTTACATCATCCGGCAATAGATCATTCAAGAGAATATTTAAAATCTTGGCTTTATTAGAAACAACAACCCTGCAGGGTCGAGAGAGCTGACAAAAAACATTTTTCTTATGCTTACACTCTAGGACTCTACACACAATGCTCCAAGGATCCTCATTTCTTTGCGCTCTAACAAAAGAATGCCAGGAATCCCTTTTTCGACATCCTGACCAACTGAAAATATTCAGACCTCTGTCTTTGACTGTAAATTACCAAAACCGCTCATTGTTCAGGATCACTTTCCTGAAATGGTTCACAGGTTGTTTCAAGAAAGACAACTCTCTAGTAAACCAAGGAGCAATTCTCTCTTGAAATTGAATTCTCAGTGGCATCAATGAAAGCCAGAGAATTTTTCTGCTAGGTCTCCAACTGAATATCATCCAGTATTTGGCCTAAGACGTGGAGTCTAACAGAGAGAAAATTAATAAATTTCAGCCGGTCCATCTTCCTGAGCAAGATGCACCTCTGCTGAACAGGGACAATCCCTCTCTCTTTTTTTCTTTAGCCTCAGGAACCATCATAAGGTATTACTTCAGAGGATATGTGTGAATGTAAATGAATGAATGTGAAATGAATGTAGTCTTGTAGTCTCAGGTCGATCATTCCTACCCACCGGGTTGGTCTAGTGGTGAACGCGTCTTCCCAAATCAGCTGATTTGGAAGTCGAGAGTTCCAGCGTTTAAGTCCTAGTAAAGCCAAATATTTTTACACAGACTTGAATACTAGATCGTGGATACCGGTGTTCTTTGGTGGTTGGGTTTCAATTAACCACACATCTCAGGAATAGTCGAACTGAGAATGTACAAGATTACACTTCATTTACACTCATACATATCATCCTCTGAAGAATTATCTAAATGGAAGTTACCGGAGGCTAAACAGGAAAAGAAAGAAAAAGGTTGACCATTCCTGAGATGTGTGGTTAATTGAAACCCAAAGAACACCGGCATCAACCCTACCAGGAATATTCTTACCAACAGTAACATCAATATTTGTTAACATATTTAATTGAGATTACATGGTGAATTATAAAAAATATAAAATAATGAATAAGTTTGACAATCCGGAGATATGAGTGCAGGTATGCAGGAGGTCACATAACTGAAGAACTACGCAGATGACAAATGAATGATTTTCTTTTTCTAATTACATCAAGTCGAAAATCATTTATTGCTTTAATACTTGTGGCAGAAGTGATTTTTTACAATAAAAAAGCTGAAAAAAATGTATTGTTAACCAAATTTTCAAAAAAATCTATTTCCTTAAAAAAATAGTTAATTATCTAAAAACCTATTCCTAGTAATGTTGTATCACTACTCAATTTCCATTCCAAAGAATGGACACACACACACACTGATATTTATTTACAAAAACAAAATTGATTCCTACAATTTCAATATAAATAAAAGATATTTAACAAAAAACTGACAACACAGTTGTGGGATTTTTCCCTTCACATAGCTAAAGCTGTGTTCTGGGAAAGTCCTACAACTGTGGGTTGTTTCTGATGCACGGCTTACACACACAACTTAATTTAAAATATTTATCAGTTTATTTAAATATAATATCTTTTATTTATTCAATTCAATGATTCTAACTAAAGTGCGTGTGCTTACTGCATTTAATTCACGCAGGTATGTCGATACTAGCACTGACAGTCGGCACTAATGAAACTAATGTAATTTCACAACTTAAATAGAAAAAATTTTGCTTATATGGGGGCAGACTGGTGTAGCCGTGAGGCTTAATGCACCAGACACCACCGAGTTGACCAGGCAATCGAGTTAGAGATCCAGCCAGACTTTTTTATACTTTAAATATTATTAATTTATTTAATTCTACCGTTCAGCTGTGATGTCACAAAATAAGAGTATTTGGAGCATTTTTTAGGGTAGGAGTGTGATTTTGCAAAACTTTTTTTGCAAATATTGTTATTTTTTAATCATTAACGAATTCGCGTAAGAAAAACATGACCTTATTTAGGCGAAATCTTGAGATAATGAGGGGTGACATTGCTCTACAGCCTCATCCCCTTGACCTTTTAAGTTGAAAATTTAATGGTATCATTGCCCCATATATAGAAGTAATCTGATAAAGTTTGATCAAAATCAGTCCAGTAGTTACAAAATGATTCAGAGGCCAACATGGAACACACACACGTACATGCGAACGTTAACATCTGGAGAATTTCCATTCATTTTTTTGGATTTTCTAGGTCTATTAAACGTCAGGATTCGGTGAAAACCGCATGTGCCAAAACTGGACCGATTACAATATTTCCCCTTCTAGATGAACGGTAAAGATTACGGTAAAGGTATTTCCCCTATCTAGACGGTAAAGTAAAAAATCACAACATCCACTTTACCCAACCGACAATAGAACTATTTTCATGTAAAACAGCACTATACAAGAAAGAACTTTATTATACTTCCTTAGAAATTTGCAGTAAATTACAGAACCATTTAAAAAAAATCATCTTAATTTATTAATATTTAAAATACAATTAAAAGATTTTTTTTACAGAAACAATATTACTCTATTATTGAAGGCTTCATTGAAAACCACATACGCCCAAATTAGACCAATTACAATACTTTACCTTCTAGAGCTCTGCTATAGCACTATCTAGACGTGAAAGTAAAAGCAAATACAGAAATAAACTTTGTTACTTTCACAGTATAAAAAAACAATAAGCATTTTCAATCAATCATACATTACTAAAAAATAATAGTAAAATAACTTACTCAACAAATACTGCAAATGAAGTAGCGACTGGTGCACATTTTATATTAAGACTAGTTAAATTTTTATCATTCACAATTGTAGAAGATGTTTCTTCATTATAAATTACTTCCGGTAATTTAACTAGAAAAAAAATTAGAATGCTAAAAAAAAAGGTATAACTTAAAGTTACATACCAGTTCATTAAATAGATATAATTACTACTAAAATAAAATAAATTTTTATTAATCAATCATAATCTTTTTTTTAAAAAAAAGAGATTATTTGCAACTACTAGAAAGCGAGTTTTAAAAGGTCTATTTTGAATTTGCTGCCTACATCCACAATGTAAATAGATGGCGGTTGCAGTTACTTCAATGTTAGTGCTGCTATTAGCAACAATAGTTCAGTATTTTTGTTGTTTGTTGTTTATATTCATCCATATATAATGAACGTATAATTGCCAAGTGTGAAGTATGATGAGTAGTTCCGATTTTTTATGGCAAAAAACAATTCTGTAGCTGAAATTCACAGGCAAGTTTATGATGTTTACTTGCTGAATATTATGATGAGTATTTGAATATTATAGTACAACAATGGTGCCCTTCATTTAAGAAGGGCAAATGAACATTCATGTTGAAGAATAAACTGGCTGTCTATCAGTGGTAACAGATGGCTTGATTAAAAATTTTGAAGAAAACATTTGAGAAAATTGGTGCTTTACTATCACAATTGTCTTTGATGATGTTGGATTTAAAAAATTTTGACTAAAAAATTGAGTTATAAAGAAGTAAAGAAGCTTATGGCTATTGTTTTTTGGGACCTAAAAGGTTCTTGGCAAATGCCGATACGTATTGTATAAAGTTAAAAAAAATCTTAGAATTGCTATAAAGAACAAACAACATGGGAAGCTATTCTGCAGGATATTGCTTTTGCATGATGATGCCCGGCTGCAGAGAAGAGTACTTTGAAGGGGACAAGGACCAATAATCTATAAAATTAATAATAAAGATTAAAAAAATAAAGTTCAGTTATTTTCTGAACAGACAGCGTATGCATTTTTTCATTATTTTTACAAAATATTTTTTATTCATGTCATAACATTAGTACAGCCCTGAAGACCTTGATACTGCATTTTTTGTTTGTATAAAATATTTTATAATTTTATATTTTTTTTCTATTTATGTGCAATGTTTAAAATTTTTTTCAATATACATGACCATTCCATGTATCTCTTAACAGTACTGCCAATGTAGTAAATGTTCTAATTGGAAAAAGTTATAATATTGTAGAAACCAAGTATTATAATATCTGATTTAGTTCGAAGGTTTTCAATAAAAATCAAAATTCTAATGTTAATAAAAATGTAACAGGATTTTTAAATAAATTTTTGTTAAGCATTACTAAATCAGAAAATCGGTTTTCAATATTTTCAGTTTGCAAAAATTCATGACTATACCTATAAGAATTAAATTAAATTCACTGATGCATTATAAATTTTGGTATCAATGTTTTGGCAAATATATTAATATATCAAAATATTAACAAGAAATAATTTTTTTTATTTTTGGTGGCTTCATTTGCAGTATGTTGTTTTTGATAACGGGAAGTTGACACTGTTGCTGTTTCACCGCAGGTTGTTGAATTGTTAAGGAAGCTTGCTGCTGTCACTTCTTTCAAACCAGATAAATTACTACTTGTCTTGATGAAACCTAGGAGTTCGGGAACTTCAGATCTTATTAAATAAATAGATTCAATCATTCTGTCTATATTTCATTTCAACCAGTTACAATTTTCAGCAATTATAGCGATCTAATTGCACCTCTATTTTTTTTGTTTTACAACATTGCTGTACATGAAGTTTAACACTTCACACAGGATTGTTTACAGTAATTAGTTTTATGTTTGCCACTACATTTTACGGAGATTGTTTGATTAGTGCATTTTTTGTACTGTGATCAATTCTTGCATAATTTCCACAAGGTCTAACGTTAAGATCATGAATTGCTCTACACCTTTGGTGACCTAGATAGATCAAATTACTGTTTTTTAACAATGCGACATGAATCTACATGTAGCTCTATGCTTGTACATTTTGAACTTTTCAAGCTAAAAATATATATATATTTTTTATAAATATAAAAAAATATTTTTATCTTATTCAAGCAGACTTTGAAGGAAAATGTTATTCCATTTTTTTGCAATCATCAATGAAATATGACAATGTCATTCTCATGAAAGAGAAAATACAAACATACAAAAATATGAATTTTTTTTTTTATTATGCTTATAGTTTAGGCAAGTGGTTTTATGTGACCTATCAATAAAGTTTTGATTACATTTCACATGAAATATTTATCCAAAAAGAAAAATACTTTTTATTACTTTCATAGCTTGGAAAGTATAAATATATAGATGTGTAATAGCTTTATCTGGAGTGTCTGAAGTAGTAGTATTGGCACTACTAACATACAACGGAAGAGATAATGTTTTGTGACAAGATAATGTAGGTAACAAGAAGCTAGTTACCAATAAACAAATCCATCTCCACTCTGCTCAACTGGGCTTTTTAAATTTTCATGAAAAGTAGCACCTCGTGTGCCACAAAGTCTGTGCAAGGCAGGTTCCATAACTTTTGACCCAAAATCACAAACAGGAATTTGAAAAAATCTCCTGAATTAATTTCAGCAGAAAAATAATTCTTTGCATATGTGATGACACACGAGACCATTATTACATTATTAAATCGAAATCAGTGAGTATAGAGCGGTGTAAGAATGGAGAGCCTAGCCCTTTAAAGGTGAAAACGTGTCCATTAGCAGAAAAAGTCCTTCCAACCATCTTTTGGAACTGGAAAGGAATATTGTTCATCAATTTTTCCATGAACATTGTACTGTAAATGCTGCTAACTACTGCTAGCTCTTGGCCTAAAGAACAAAAGGCACCATTAGCCAATCAAAGATACGATTCTGCTTCAAGACACAGGCCTCACACAGCCAAATATATCTTCCTGCAATTCTTTTTGTTTGAGGCATTGAAAGAGGTACTGAGAGGAAATCGATTCCAGAATGACAAAAAAGTAGAGGAATTTGTGTGCAATTGGCTCATGATACATCCTCAAACCTTTTATGAGGAAGGGCTCATAAAAGCTCTCTCAACATATTGTAAGAATATGAAGAACTTCAAGGAAATTACATAGAAAATCAATAAATACTCTTTAGATATTTATTCTGTATTAATAAATGTTGAAAACAAAATTCCAGTTCATAATTGATTGATCCTTGAATTAGTGAAAATTATAACAAATGAGAAGTCCATTTATACTAACTTATAAATATTTTTACAAATCACAATTATTGATGTTCAGATTAATCAAATGAATTAGATCAATAAAATTTTGAAGTGTTTCACTTATTTAAATGAAGCTAGGTAGTGACCAGGTTTTGCTTTTCTGGATGGAATATGTGAGGCCCTTCAGTAATATTAACAGAGGAATCTTTCAATAGCAAAAAGTGTAATTAATTTTACTACGGTAAGGAATGCATTTACAATCCTTATGAGAAAACGGTATCTAATCGGTAAAATAATTCACAATATTTAGACAAATCCTACAAAAGCCAAAAGATGCATGTGACGACTAGCTATATTTATTTGGTGATTTAGTCGGACTTTTTTAACCACATCCAATAAAAATGTTTGGAACCCTATTTGTAGCTACTATAAAATCAGATAATATTGTAAAAAACAGAAAAAAGATATGTGAAAAAGATATTAGTGGGGCCATTATCTTCTCTGCTTTAGCCGCGGTTTCAATAATATATTTCCTAAAGAAATGCCTACCATTCAGTCATATAATAAGATATGCACAATAAAATATGAAACAAGAATCATTGTGAAAATTATTTTTATACATAGTAAAAAATTTACCAATTATAAATAATTGTTATTTTATGAATATTTTTCAACGTACAGTATTGTGTAAATTAATTGAAGCATTGCACTGTAAAGGGAAATTTTAGTTAAGTAGGTCACAGTGCTCTTTGCAACACCACCTTTTTTGGTTATTCTATAATAGTTGTTTTTCTTTTATAATAGTGTAGAAATAAAAACAATGTTTTATAAAGCTATTTAATTAGATTTGTTTCATTTTTAATTTTGATTTTTTAATTTAATTTTTTAAATGTATTTCACACCAAAAAACAAAATCATAACTTTCCATAAAAACTTTTCAATTGTTTCAATCTCAAATTGCAGCATAATATACGTGAATTTAAAAACTGTCGATTCTATCCATGTGAAAAAAGAGGCAGGTTCTGCTGAGTTACAAAGAAAGACAAAGTGTGGTAGAAATAGATAATCTATTAAAAAAGATCATATCTTGCTGATTACATTATCTAAAGTTTATTTTCAAAAATTAAATTGTGGTCTTCAAAGAGCTTCGATGTTGAAATTCATGATTCAATTGTGCAATGAAGCTTGTAAGATTGAAAAGCATGTAGTTCAATGAACTAACAGAAACGCAATTTCTAACGGAATTTATGAAGAAAAAACTAACTGGTTATGTAAACTGGATGGTTGAAGGTTGGTCAAAAGTGATTTTCTTTGATGTTTCTATTTCACTCAGAAATGTAAACATCCACAGTTTGTTCTCTGACAAAATGTTAGTAAGCATCTGGTAAAAAAAGTTTTAGTTTTTTTTTTTTTTTTTTAGTAGAAGGATCTCATTATCTTATTGAAGAAATGATGAATACAGAAAAATATAAGATTATTTTGGAAAGCAGTTTTAAGTTTTGTTAAAAGTAAAAACTATCTGCTCCAGCAAGACCTTGGTCTGTCATTTTTTTAAATCAGGAAAAAATCTCACAAGTGAAAATAATAACTATTTTCTATGCAATGTATTTTAAGTTCTGTAAACTTGCCTAATTTCAGCAGTACTGAGAATTTATAGACTATATACAAGAAGGAAATCAGTAAGTTGATGGCACAGTAAGAAGAAATTGATTAACAGTGCAATCTGTATATGGTTTCGGGATGAAAAATTTAAATAAAAATGTGCAAAACTAGACTGAATGAATGACTATGCTCCAATGACTGAAAAAGGTGATGAAATATATATATATAAAAGAGGATATATTTCATGTAAATAAAAGAGTAACGTAACTCATACAAGTACAACATAAAAACCTGTAAAACTTTTAATCTGTTACCATTAATTTGCACAGCACTATATACTGATGGGCTGAACTGGATCTCATATATTAAATAATTACATATTTCTTTCGTGAAAAAACTGAATGTTTTAAAACAAAATTAAGCAAATTTTAAAGTTAAAAATATTGGTATAGTACCAGAATGAGTTTCAATACAGTAATTAAAACATGCATATTTTTTTTTGGTTTGGAAAAAATCCTTGTTTAATTAAGTCTAATGAAAGGATAAATTATATTGAATTTTTTCAAAATATATTCCGGATTAGGAAAAAAAACGTAAATTACAATCATTTAATTAGGGTAACTAGATTATAAACTTGAAAGTTCATGCTGTCAAAATAAAAGTAAAAAAATTATTAATATAAATGCATAAAGATTAAAATATAGAAATGTATCCGAATGAAAGCAAGATCCTATATATTTCTGATAAGCTGATTACATTTCAAATAGTTAAAAAAAGAATCATATAAATTTTTCAATTTTTACCCATAAGTGTTATATTATCATTTATATCAAATTAAAACTTTTTAGATTATACATTTTTTCAAATCAGAGCTTCTTGATGGTTAAATTTAGTACAATTCATTAATATCAACTTTATCAACGAATGTATCAACTATTAAGAAGTTCTGCACGATTCTAAAGTAAAAAGGAAACCACCCAGCTTCTACTGCATGTGATTTTTATAACATTTGTAATCGCAGGTAGGTAGAGGGATTAACTAGCTTTTCAGGCGATAGACTATATTTAAATATTCAAAAAGTATCTGACTGATAATTTATATTTTACATGACATATTCATTATACGTAACTGCTGAATTTTATTTTTAAAAAACATAGAAATAGTAATGGTGAAAAAACAAAATAAAAAAATAACATACCTATTTTCAATGCAGCAACAATAGCAGCTAATGCAGCATCAATAATGCATCCATTATAATCAAGGCATATAACATCACAAAATAATACCCAAACTAATTTTTCATTATGTATACAAAGTGATTCAAGATCAATGATTTCGCAACTGTTAATTATTTCAGTGATAAGACTTGTTTCACTTTGTCCCTCATCACTTGGGGGTCCTGGTCTAAATTTAGATGAACATAATGGTGGATAATCTAAATTTGTTACTAAGAAACCTTCACCTGGTGCTTCTGCTCTTGGTTGACACAGTTCCTGACAAAAAAAAAGAAAAAAAAAACCATTAAAATTTCAACAATAGCTATTTCATCATTAATCACAGAACACTTCAAATAACAATGTCATGAAAATATTGGGTAGAAATAAATTGCAGCCATGGAAAACAGATACAAATGGAAATGAATATAAGCATTCTCCATAACCCAACAGTTGTAAAACTGATTTTACGACTGACTAAAATTAAAATTGCTTTTATAATTGACTAGCTTCATCGTGGCTTCACCCGTGCTGTATGGAAACTTGTATTTCGTTGCCTCAGTCAATTTTTACTTCTATTCCCACAGGAATAATGGGCTTCCCACGGGAAATCCATTATGGTTAAATAGCAAATTTTTAATATATGTTTAATAATATTTTAACATAAATTTAATTCTATTATTTTTGTAATAATCATTTGATTATTTTGAATCATTTAGTTCAAACCAAGCTCACACAGACAGTTCATTATTAATTCAATTCAATAATGTTTGTGCTTCAACTGGTAAATCTCCTCTATTACACACACACGTATATATATATATTTTTTTGAGATGAAATATATCTAAAAACCTTCTTACTTATACCAAGAAACATGGGTAAAAATTTGGTTGCAATTGATCAAGTAATTTTTTTTGTTTATCCTGAACAAACAAAAACCCTCTAGTACAGTCAATTTATATTTTTATTTGAAAATCCTTACCTACCGACTGATGTTTTTTTCCATATGTCAGGGGTGATGAGGGAAGCTTAACTCCAGATTTTTAACATCCCCCTCCCATAGATTTTTGAAAAACTCAAAAAGTTTTTGAAATGCGTTTTTCTCTGAATCGATACATTTTAGAGAAAAGTTTTTCAAACAAAAAATGTAGAGGACATTCTCCTCTACAATTAAGGTCTGTGAAGTTATGCCATATAATTTGAAATTGAAATACTAGGTGGCACTGAAGTTATAAAAAAAGTGTTTTTTCACCGGAAAAAATTGTTTTTCATCTGTATTGCATTTGGAAAAGTTGTTAATCTCAAAAAACATACCACTTTTATTCAAACAATATTCTTGTACGACTTAGCATTCCTGAGTTATAGCGGTACAATGGCAACACATGGTCCTATTGTTACTGTAGCTGGGGAGATCAGCATTGTTCAGCGACTAGACCGGTTTCGAACACATGCCCAATTCACAACATTTGCACACTTTCACAAGCTCCAAATGGTAAGTTGTACAACTTACAGTTGTCTGTTTTTTTTGAGATGAACAACTTTTCCAAATGCAATACAGACAAAAAACAATTTTTTATGGTGAAAAAACAGAAAAAAAAAAACACGTATTTCACAATTTCTGCTCCACATAGTATTTCAATTTCAAATTATACGGCATAACGTCAAAGATATTAATTGTAGAGGAGAATGTCCTCTATATTTTTTGTTTGTAAAAATTTTCTCTAAAATGTATAGATTCAGAGAAAAACGCATTTCAAAAACTTTTTGAGTTTTTCAAAAATCTATGGGAGGGGGATGTTAAAAATCTGGAATTAAGCATGCTTCTCTCATCACCCCTAACGCATGGACAAAAGATCAATCGGTAGATAAGGATTTTCAAATACAGCCTATTTTGATGACAAATTGCCTGTACTACTCTTCCTCTTTATTAGTAGCATAAATATAGAAGAGCATAAAACAAAATAAAGAGGTATATGAAATTAAACAAGCATGTATCATTTGTACCTTATTTTTCTTTATAATCTTTAAATACAACTAATTTACAAATAAAAGCCAGGCAACTGCTGACATAAATTCTGATACATCCCCACATACAATTCAAAATAATTTATAATTAAAAAGTAAGTACTGGTAAGTTATTAGAAAAAAGCAGAACAAAATATTTAATACCTCCTATGTATTAGTAGATGCCCTATTTTATTTTTCTAGTAACCATGTTTTCTAAGCATTTCTGGTATCCAGGAATCAGCTTTCTAACACCACGCTGTCTATAAAAATCTCAGTTTGGAGCTGCTTCAACTTGTCACTATCATTGTGAACCTAGTCATTTCCTTTTACGTAAAGGAAGATGGTGTGGTGACACCTTGGCAAGTGTAAAGTACAGGCTGTAAGAGGGGTTGGTGATAAAAAATTCCTTCTGTAAAGAAAAATCTTCTAGATAGTAGAGACAATAATGTGTGGGGGGTTTGCCTTATTGCGATCAAGAAAATTTCTTGATGGCAGAATACCATGTTGCCGATTCTGAATCGCACATCTTAGGTTTTGAAGTGTTGAATGATAAACCTCTATGTTGAATTTTTGTTCATGGTTCCATGAAGTTCACCAGTGGAACACTTTTTTTTGTCTCAGAAAACAGTTGCCATGATATTAACTGGGTTCACTTGAATTTTTTTGGCTACTAAGAACTTGAATGGTACTACTGCACGGATTGTCTAGACTCAACACTGATGTAAAAAGTCTGTAGTTCATCACAGATTATGTTATGAGAAAAATTTGTCGCTCTCTCTTGCAGTGGCCCAAAAATAAAAAAAACAGATTCCATCTTTTGGTTTCTGTGGGCATCGGTCAAAATTTTCAGGAGCCATCTCACACGCAGTTTACAATAGTTTTGCAGTAACAACTCTATATATTGCACTTTGTGAAATGTATCGAAGAAAAAATGTTTTCTTAAACTTTTATATTCACTCGTTCAAAAATCTTCTTTTTGAATAATAGACCTTCCACTCTCAACTTTGAATATTTTTATGGCCTTCATTAAATTCACAAAATCACTGCTTACTTCACTCATTACTTCAGGCCTGTAATTTAACACCATTTACAATGAATTTCAGAAGCTCTACAATCAGAAAATTGAATCACAAACTGTTTATTATTAATAACAATCAACAAACAACGGTAAAGAAAACAAACAAGCTGATAACAAGATGCCTAGTTAATTAATGAAAAGTTTGAAGCTATTGATCACATCTGATAGATTCACTGCTGTTGATCACTTTTTATTAGCGACTGGCCTTTACTTTGAGGGCTGATGGACATGCAAAATTTAAAGATTTCTGTGCCCAAGATGAATGCTTCTCAAGGGTGCAGACAAAATTATTGTACAGTTACAACCCCCATATTAAGTGTAAATGCTGTTCAGCCAAGTTAGAGTTCATAAGTACCTATGTGTTTTCAAAAGTATGACCTCTTTTGTTGCGTCCGTTTGGGCACAAGGTCAGAAAGAAATCGAGTACTTATTCAAAATTTAAGGAGTGCCCAACACAGAGCCTTAATCGTATGCACTGATGTGTTTAAAACAACCTCCTACGAGGCTACCACAGTATTGCGAAAGGCTTTCCCAATCGATTTAGTGGTGCAAGTTCGGGTGGCCATGTGGAAATTGCGAAGAGGTAGGGAGGCCAAGGTATTTGGGATGCGGTTTCGAGCCGGGCTTGTAATGGAGCAGAATGATGATGGCAATGCACCGGTTCTAAATTTTGAACAGTTTGAACTCCTGCAGAGGAGGCTTTACAGCCTCGCAATGGAAGCATGGCAAGAATGGCACGCCACAAGTAATGGTAGATCCTTGTATAGATTTACACAGGACTTGGGGGGATGGTACGCCTCTAGTTTGTTTTTAAGAGCAACAGGAGCCCAACTGCTCTCCAACCATGCGAATTTGAACCAATATTTGTTTCGGTTCCTCCTGGCAGGTGATGAGCTGTGCGTCTGTGGGGAGTCCAGTTGAATGCACATGATGTTTGACTGCCCAGCTCTTGGGGGGGACCAGAACTCAGGCCACCCTGAAACTTACAGGTCAAGGAGAGAATTGGCCACTCATAAGCGGCGAGCAATGTGGCGTGAGCCGCATTATTGGACTGTGTGGGAGTTCCTTGATGCCGTTGCTTTGTTCAACCGGCATCAGTAACTTAAGGGATATAAGGCTCCTACTGCTAGCCATAGGACGCTATCCTCAAAAAATGGCTGGCCATCGGTCAAATGTAGCTCCAAGCGCTATAATATGGTGGACAGGTACTTGCTGGCATTCAGCGACCTAGGTGTGGCAGCAAATTGCTGTTCTTGACAGAATAAATTTTAATTTATTGACAAGTCATACATTTTAGTATGTAGATGGGGTGTGTCTACCCATTTTAATAATATAAGACAAGTGAGTGGTGGGACACACAAGCGAGTGGTGTAGGACACCATGCTTATTCTGCTCAAGCAGTTGGGTAAGGAGCTAATTAGGATATTGGTTGCTAAACCGTTTTGAGGAACAGTAGCCGTTTGTGGTATGTACATTCGGTCTTATGCTTTAGGGCAACTGAATGGGGTGGTGGTGGGAGAAATGCCAGATTAATAAAAAAAAAAAAATTTACTATGGAAACATACCTCATACAAAAGCTGAGTTATAAAGAGAGCTGATCGCATAGCCACAGCCAAATTTAGCCATTAAACCTCTTTTTTAATTTTAAATATGATGTTTTGTCAAGAGTATGTTCATCAGTTTAAGGTGCGTAACTACAATTACCTATAATATTATTTTAAAAACATTATAATCACTATAAGACATATTATTTGGATATCTATAGTACCAAACAAATAATGCGAACATGTAAATTTATCAAACCGATCAAAACTTTGCATTCATCAAAAACTTCATTACTTAAGTAACATCTCAGCCTACTGAGTGCAGCTCTTAATATGTGTTTTGGGTGTAGGTTGAACATACATTTTGGTCTTTGAGTTTGTTTATTCTGTAAAACTTATAAATAATATAGACTAACTTATAAACATTTTATTACTATGAGTGTTCCATTTTAAGTGTGGATCCATAAGAATGCAAAAATACCTAACTTTATTTACTCCTACTGTCCTCTAGTGAGGGACACATACAAGACCCACCTCTATCTGAATAATTTGTCGGTCTGATTAGACCTACACAATTTGGTGAGTTGACTTTAGTACTGCTGCGGTTTGCTAAAGTAATGGTCGTCTACTAACTGGTGTTTCTAAAAGGACGCAACTCCCTTTGACAATGTGAATTTATTATAAAAATATTAATAAAATACTTATACAACTATATTCAAATTACCTTTAATAACTTTACAGTAGATGTTCAAAATAGTTTCATGTGATCCCGATGCAGGTATGAACATGTTTCATAACATTTGCAGCCACTTTTCATAATGTTTGCTCAGTAATGTTTGAAATCACACTTTCAATGTTATCCTTCAATTCAAGAATACGAGGACTGTTTTTAAAAATATACTTCTTAAATACTCCCACAGAAAAAAATCTGCTGGTGTAAGATCTAGGGATCTTGGAAGCTACAATTCTTCTAATATGAAACGATGGCCAAAACATTCCCGTAACATATCCTGCGTTTCATTACCAGTATACTGACATACTGCTGGAACCGACATAATCGTTCATATAAATCTAACATGGCAATAAACTGTTAAGATTAAATTGCTATAAACCACACCGTCTACACATTTGTAAAAAAATAAAGGCCCTATTACACGACACCAGGAAATCACACACCAAACACCAATTTTACCTGCTATACGTGGTGCTACCCAAAAGTTCAGGGAATTTGAATTTTGCGCGTGAACCATTGCTGGAATGATCTGCTGCCGCTAGATGAGGCTAACAGTACTCTTTGTGAATCAGTGTTCCAACAGCTGTGACGGTGAGAGGCTGCATTGTTGACTTTTGTGGGGTTATGTAACATTGTGTTTTACTGCTTCAGCGAAGTTCTAAATGGCAGACTTTAAAGAGCAAAGAACCTGCATCAAATTTTGCTTCATGCTTAAAAATACTGGTGCAGAAACCGATTGCATGCATGTGGAACCATTTGGTGACAATGCTATGAGTAAAAGTAAAACTTTTTTGTGGTACAAACGATTCAAAGATGGAAAACAACAGTTGATGACGATGAGTGTTCAGGAAGACCATCAACAAGCACAACACCGGAAAACATCACGAAAGTGCAAGAGGCTATTGTTGCAGATCGTAGACAAACAATCCATGATGTTTGTGCGATCGTACAAATGTCATTTGGGTCCATGCAATGCTTCTTGTCGAACAATTTAAACATGAGACGCATTGCTGCAAAATTCGTACTAAGAACATTGAACAGTGACCAGAAACAAAATCACGTAGGTGTCTGTAGTGAATTGAAAAATTCAGCAAGAGATGACCCTAACTTCATCTCCAACATCATAACCGGTGATGAGACATGGATGTACAGGTATGATCCTGAAACTAAGCAGCAGTCGCCGCAGTGGAAGTCACCAAGTTCACCGCAGCCAAAAATGGCACGCCTAGTTCACAGCAACGTGAAGTCCATGATGATTGTTATTTTCGATATCAAAGACATTATCCATAAGGAATTTGTTCCTCTTGGTCAAACTGTCAATGGGATGTTCTATTGTGAAGTTTTGGAGCGGTTACGTGAAAGTATTAGGCGCAAACGTTCAGATCTGTGGGGTAACAACAGCTGGGTTCTGCACCATGACAACGCGCCTGCGCACACATCGCTAGCCGTTCGGAATTTCTTGGCTTCCAAAAAGACGGTAGTGATTCCCCACCCACCCTATTTGCCTGATCTTGCCCCATGCGACTTTTTTCTCTTTCCGAAAATAAAATTTCAATTGAAAGGCCGTCGTTTTAATATAATTGAGGAGATTCAGGAAGAAACGCAGAACGTGCTTCGAACACTTATACCTGCAGACTTCTAGGGATGCATGGAATCATGGGAAAAATGCTGGGATCACTGTATCAATGCCCAAGGGGATTTGAAGGAGACAGTGGAAATTATAAGTTATAGTTAGCAATTTTATTTTGGTAAAATTCCCCAAACTTTTGGGTAGCAACTCCTATAAGAGTTGTTTCCTTCTTGAAACACTTGTAACTTGGAGAAAATACCATATGTATACTTTTTTATTGTTTACCACATGAGTGTGCCAGTCAAGCTATGATTTGAGAACTATAAACCATACTTAGGTCAAATGCTGTTACATTTTCCCAGAAAGAGCTTGTAAATATTAGTACGGTATCAACAGTGAAAGAAATACTGATAAGAATTTACAGATATCATATTTTAAAACTTCATTTGAAATTTTTTAAGTTCTTTTATAAAACCCTCTACTGTCAACAGCAAAAAACACTTACAGCTTTAATTCCACATATTACAGTAGTACTTCCAATTTTGACGACTGCAGATCCTTCAGCTGTGCTAATAGAACCGACATTCATAGTAGCAGGTCTAACCTTCATTAACTTCCGTCCATCTGGTCTGATATCATGAGCCTGTAATACACATATCACAATGTTTAACAAAATCAGAGAAGACAAAAATAATCAAATAATTATAATACATTAGTAATTAACAACTATTAGTATAACAAATTAAAATAAAAAAGAATAAAGGATGCATTATCATAAAAATTGCATGGAAAACAATCTAAGTGAATAAATATAACAAAACAACCCATACAATTGAAATAGACATATAAATAAACAGTATAACACTGTGCATTGAAAATAAATTTCTATTTAATTCAGTTATAACAAAAATTTTACGTCTCACCCTATTAAAACTTATAAGAGGAAAAAGAAATAAATAATACAAAATCTACAAGAAAGGTAAAATATTTTAAGTCAATAATAACAGATCGATCAATAGACTTAACATTTTCTTAGATTTTTATAAATATTACGTTTCTGATAATTATATAATTTATTTAAATGAACCCAATGAATTAGAATTATAATTTCAGAAAAATAAAATCTGCCAATACTGTATCGGTCACTAATATTAAAAAAATGATTAAATCTCAGATAACAGTTAAAAGGTTAATTTTCATTTTCTTAACTGCATTAAGTTTCTTTATTTTAGACTTTGCTTAAATCAATTGACAAGACCATTAACATACAATCAAATCTGAAAAAATTCTGAAAATTAAATATGTGCTTAAGTTACATAGTAATAGATACAATTTTTGTTTTCCAGTAATTTTTTAGTCAGAATTATGTATTATACAAAATCCAACAGGCACTTTATTTTCTTTTTAATTTCATTTATCTCTTTTTTTACTAACACTGATTACTAGACGTTTAATCCACTTTAATTTCATTAATGTCTTCTTATTTAATGTAGTTAATTAATAGATATGTTTTAATTATCTTACATTTTTTATAATAATGTATTGTTACTTAAATTCAATTAAAAAATTAAAGTGAAGCCAATACAATACTTAATGTGTAAAGCAGTAAAAGAATAAGTGTACATTATATACATATGGAAAAAGCTTTCAATTGTATTAAATGATTAAATCAATCCCTCTCTTCTTTTGATATGGTTCTGCAAGACAGTATTTCTATTCTGAATCATTCTGCTTAAGCTTTTATTCTTGTTCAATATTCTCATGAATTCACTTTATTTGTTCATTCCATTTAGATTTCTTGTACCTCTTCCATGGTCTCATTTCAAAAAACTCTTAAGCCTTTTATATTTCTCTTTCTTGTTGTCCGTGTTTCATAGCTCTACAAAAGTACATTCCAAATGTAATGCCACAAGACGCTTCTTCCAATCTTAACTTCACCTGCTACATAATCTTTTTTCTGCTAAATCTTTATTACCATTGCTATTCTTGTTTCTATTTCATATCAATTTTGCAATTATCTGTTAACACGCTACCTTTTTGTCTGTTAACTTCTACTATTCTACTTTTTCAGTTCTTCCTTTTTTGTGTAGATGTTGCTTATGTCTCATGTGACATTACTTTTCCTAATATTCATTTTGATTACATATTCTACAGTAATGTCTTCTAATGTTGAAATCATGTGTTAAACATCTCCTTCCTCTTAGAAAAATGTAAACATTAAAATTAAACTTTCAAAATACCTCTTGTCAGTCTTAACCAATTAAAACGTTTAACTTAAAAATATTCTTTGTACACTACGCCTAAAACTTATTCTAAATTATTTATGAAACAAATTTATTTACCAGATATTCTCTGTAAAATTTAACTGGGTGGATTTTCCTGAAATAAAGAAAAAATAACATTATAACTAAAATTTGAAGAAAATTTAAAACAAAATAATGTAAAACAGTATAAAATACTTGTTGAATTGTAAATATAACAAAAAATCAAAGTGCTTGTCTTTTTAATTGAATAATCTTCCAATATAGGTTAGACTGTTATTTTTGTGCTTAAAATACAGTACTAACTGCTAGTTGATCTAATAATGTAGTAATTATTTCAGGCCATTCCTGTAAATATGATAATTGCTTTGTGTATGCCCTCACTCACTCAAAATATAAAATATCTCTTGTATGGAAACACAAAAAATATTTTAATTACAAATCATAATAGTTTAATGGGAAAGAGCCATTACATGCTTAAATTTTGGATTTTTTGGATACCAAAAAATATAAATTTTTTATACTACAATTATATCTGAAGAAAATATTTAACATGTTAATATAATGTATTCTGAATATAACAAATTTAGAATATAAATTAAAAATTTTAATATAAATTTCTGAATATAACAAAGGTCAGGAATGAAAAGGTACTCGTAAAAAAGATTATAAATTTATACTGCTTAAAAGAATGAAAGAAAACACTTAAAAAAATAAATATCTAGCAATTTTATAACATTTTATCCCACGAAAACTTAAGCAGATAACGTTTTAGTAATTATTATAACAAATAATACAATTAATAATATAACCTGCCGGCCTCCGTGGCGCGAGCGGTAGCGCCTTTCATCTGGAGGTCCCGGGTTCGAATCCCGGTTACGCACGGCATTTTTACACACGCTACAAATCATTCATTTCATCCTCTGAAGCAATACCTAACGGTGGGTCCCGGAGGTTAAGCAAAAAAAAAAAAAAAATAACCTGTATTGGTGATCATCCATAGCTGTTTGAAATTGACAAATTTACTATTAAGAAAATAAAAATCTAAATTTTACACGTCTGTTATATAATAAATCACAAATTACACAGTACGTCTTTAACACAAAAAAAATCTCTTAATATCACATTATCACAATAACGAACCATAACCAAAACCCACAAACACGCTTTCTTTATGGAAAAACAACATAACCTTAACAACTAAAACAAGCGACAACATTGCCAACCTCCAAATATGAAGTAATTCTTACATAACTTTCTTGAAATTTATTTTTATTCTAGATAATACCAGAATACGACGGAAATAACAAAACAATTTATGAATTAAAATTTATCTTAATTTTTTTAATAATTGGAACATAAATTAATTCTGTTATGATCAAATTGATTTAATTTACAAGAACATACCACATTGTTCTGCTTTGATCTACCTTCGTAGATCACTAAAAATTTATTATTATCATTAAATATATATTAATTCTACTTAAAATTCAATTTAAGAACTATATTAAATGTTGGAATTACTTTAAAAAGTAAGGATTCAAAAATTTGATGAAATATATTTGTTGGCGGTAAAAGTGATTAATACAAACTGAAATAAGTAGATAAAAAAATGATGTTGTTAATATGTGTTTATATTTACCAATGCTGTATTTGCTTCAGATAGACTTATTAGTTTATTTATAAAAAATAACAATATTCATTTGCATGAAACTATCACAAATTAATTTTTCACATTGTGTAATACTTCATAAACCTGAAAGGGAAAATACAGAGTGAAAGGAAGATATAAAGAGTGAGCAACATAAAAACCAAACCCATTAGGTAACCGCTGCAAAATCGGTTCGTTATGTTGTAATGAAATTTTATGAATGATACGGATAAATTAAATAAAAAAAACATAAAACATAATTTATGTGTTGTATTTACTTACCTTATTGTTACAAAATATGTCCAAAATGACCACACTGGATATTGATGGACTTTTGTGCTCAAATGATCATATTGAGAATTGTCTGATGCAATTATTGTTGTCAAGTGTGTAATTTCTCATTGAATGTTCACCTTCAGTTCATCAATATTGTGGGGATTAGATGTATAAAGTCTCTCCTTTATGTAGCCCCAAAGGAACAAATCGCAAGTAGACAACTATGGGGAACATGGAGGCCAATGTCGTCTGCTGACATCTCGTTCATTCGTGAAAGCTGCATGAACGCGATTCAATGAAACGTTTGATGTATGACATGCTGCTCCGTGTTGTTGGAAGAAACTGTATTCTTTTTCATTATCAGTTAATTGGGCATGACCCACCGGGTTGGTCTAGTGGTGAACGCGTCTTCCCAAATCAGCTGATTTGGAAGTCGAGAGTTCCAGCGTTCAAGTCCTAGTAAAGCCAGTTATTTTTACGCGGACTTGAATACTAGATTGTGGATACCGGTGTTCTTTGGTGGTTGGGTTTCAATTAACCACACATCTCAGGAATGGTCGAACTGAAACTGTACAAGACTACACTTCATTTACATTCATACATATCACCCTCATTCATTCTCTGAAGTATTATCTGAAAGGTAATTGCCGGAGGCTAAACAGGAAAAAGAAAGAAAAGAAAAAAAGTTAATTGGGCATAGAATTCTTTGAAAATTGTTAGGTAAACTTGTGTACTGACAGTCCGGTCAAAAAATATTGATCCCACTATACGGTTATCGGAAATGGCACTTCAAGCACCAATTTTCTTACGTGAAGTGAATGCTCAAATATTTCATGAGGATTCCTTGCCATCCAGTACCTGGTGTTCTGCAAATTAATGTGGCTGGACAAATTTAACCATGCCTTGTCTGACGTGAAATAAACGACATCAGATCTATCTGCCCACCAACAATGTTTTCAAGAAGCCAGTTGCAATAATCAAGTTGTTTCGGTTTGTCGGTCTCCTTCAGTTGTTGCACAGTTGCAACACGGTATGGTTTCAATTTTAGTTCATGAAGAATTTTACAAGATGTTTATTTAAGATCTGATTGTTGGGATAACTTGCATAGTGATTTTTTTTGGACTGGGAGTAATTTTCCATTCTAATATTGGCCATGGCCTGTGCAGTCCTAACAGAAGGTTGCCTATTTCGTTTTGCACTTGAAACTGAATCTGTTGTACACCATTTTTTAACTAAATCGTGTATACTACTCTTCACTGGGATACAGATATTCGGAAATTTTTTTACGAATACTTGACATGATTTTTCAAACAATCCAGAATGAATATACGCCTCAACTATAGCTATCCTCACCTGGACTGAATAAGGCAAACAAACATAACTGCACTCACAATATTACACTGCAAAAAAACTTATACTGCACTGATACGAAACCACCTGACAAACAGTAGTATCAATCAGTAGTTACATATACATCCACTAGTCGTGCTAGTTGTGTGAGAGTCTTTCGTAAATAATGTTGGGTAGTTTCATTAAGGGTTCAGTTTTATTTTGCTCACTCTATATTACATCCTTCTGTCAGAAAGACAGATACAGATATTAGAAGAAAGAAAAGAAGGAATAAGTATAGGAGGATGAAAAATAAAATGCGTAAGGATTGTAGACTATATGATTTATTGTCTAAATCAACATTTAAGGAAGTCTTTAACAATTTAAGGAAGTTTTTCGTGGGAAGAGGAAATAAGTATACGATGAAAGTCTGAACTTAGAGTTAAGGAAGAGGTTAACAAATGCCATGTTTAGTCATTTTGTAGTATGAAAGTGAAGCAAGGACGATAAGGAAGAAGAAGAAGAGAAACTGAATTGAGGCTTTTGAGATGTGAATATGGAGAAGATTGGAGAAAGTATGATGGAAAGATAAAATGCAAAATGAAGAAGTAATGAACAGGATTAAAGAAAAAAAGAGCACTTATGCAGGAAATGCACAAAAAAAGAAAACTAATTTGGATACTTACGTATTAACACCGTAATTCTTTGAGTATTTATTTAATAAATTCAGTAATTATTGCAACTATTTATTATTTAAATAATCAAAACACTCCTGTTAATTAGTCAAGGTTAGAGAGTGAAGCGAGCGTAGGTTAAGTTTGGTTAAATTATATTTATAAAATAAATAAATATAAATAACCATTTATTAAAATTAATAAAGAGACTGTTCATTTTCCACCGAAATAGGATTGACTACTTTGTTTTTAAATAAAGCTGTAGCTGCGGTGGCGTGAATACGTAAGTACCCTAATTTGGTCATCTAGTTAAGGGAATTGGAATCTTGACATCTGCATTGAAAAAGTAAGTAGAAAGAGAAAGGAAACAAGGAAGAAGAAGAAGAAGAATTAAGATAGTAGATGAGGTGAACATTAAAAACTACAAGGAATATGAAGAGGAAGGTAAGGGTCAGAAATGGATGGAGACAGTGTAGTGTAAGAGACCTGCCACCAGACAGAACACCAGATGATGATATATATTTGTAAATGTATATATACAGATGAACGGACCATCAGAAAGTAGTGTTCAATAATATGTAACCAGAATATTAGTATGAGATACACAGAATAGGTAGAAATTTGTTATACGATCCTATTGTCACAACACTAGATGAAAAAAAACACAATTTGCCCTACTTGTCACAACAGATTTAAATTTTAGTAATAATGTCACAGAAAAAAAGAACATTTATTCAAAAACATACAGAATTTAAACAGAGCTTATAAAAACCATGACCTTAACTCACTTAAATAACAATAAATTTATACACTAAAACATATTAAATTTGACAAAAACCACTTATCTATATATATAAAAATGAATGTATGTATGCTTTCCTTTGAAGTAATATCTTACAGTTGTTCCATAGGTTAAAACAGAAAAAGAGAGGTTTAGAAAAGCTTTATTTTAAGTTACGGTTAGACAAATATATTGCCCTGATTCCGCTCCTTGATAAAATGAGACAGTATTTAAATCTTGGGAAAATAATTATGAAGTTTGTCACACATGCATATATATGCAGGTGTCCAATATAACACGCAACCCATCAATCACTCATCCGTGAAATTTCAAAAGTCAAGCTTACACCCCGACTCGTTACTGAAATGGACTCGTCCAACATCTGAACATCGCGGCGACGCAGTAGAACACTACCGATAGTAACAACAATGCAATCCTAACGTTCAGTGTATTGCTAGAGACAAGATGGTGTTTTCGCTAGATGAACGTGTTTTCATTGTCGAGTCGTACTAAAATACGAAATCAGCGGTTGCAGTGGGAAATTTGTTTCGCCATAAATACCCAGATAAACCGGCTCCTAACAAAACATCAGTATTAAGGTTAGTCGCAAAATTTAGAGAGACCGGTTCTGTTAATAACAAGGAACACAAAAGATCTGCGTCAGTGTTGAATACAGATGCAGTCACTGAAATCAAAGGCCGATTACTCGCCTCGCTAAATAAATCGATCAGACGTTTGTCTGCTGAAATTAATTTGTCTAAGTCAACCGTTCATCGGGCGACCAAACGATTACAATTACGACCTTATCGCATTCAAACGGTTCATCGACTTCTTGAGCCCGACAAAGAAAAACGGCTACAATATTGTCAACGGTTCAGTCGATTTCTGCGCGAGGGAATTAATGTTATGGATTCGTTATTTTTCACAGATGAAGCACAGTTTCATTCGGATGGCTACGTAAACAGCCAAAACAGTAGAATTTGGAGTGCTGAAAATCCCCATGTTTATCACGAAAAACAATTACACCCGCAGAAGTTGGGCGTGTGGTGCGCGATATCGCGGAAGAAAATAATCGGTCCTATTTTTTCGAGTACACCATTAATGCAGAACGATATCAGGATATTTTATTTCAGTTCATCGCACTCTTGGAAGAGGAAGACAGACACTGACGGCTACAACATGACGGTGCGACATCGCACTACGCAGGTTCAACTTCTGATTTCCTCGAGGAATTCTTTGGTAATCGTGTTATCGGTCGAGGCTTGTGGCCACCAAGATCTCCAGATTTGGCTGCGGCGGATTTTTTTCTACGGGGTTACCTCAAAGAAAAAGCCTACAGCAACAAACCACTAACAACTGAAAGTCAATATTGAACAAGCTTTATTAAATATCCAGCCACAAACTTTGAAAAAAGTTGCAAGAAACGCTGTAAAAAGAACTGAAGCTTGTATTCAAGAAGATGGCGACCACTTCCAACATTTACTCTAAATGTAAGGTAATGGATGGTAATAATAAAAATTACATTTACACATGCATTTTTATTTCAACCAATATAAGGTTGGGTTGCGTTTTATATGGGACACTCTGTATATGTATATGTGTATATATATATATATATATACAGGTGTGTAATATATATTGAATGAATAGTATTTAAACAAATTGTGATGAAAAAAATCAGTGTTGCGAACTTGTTTTCTGTAGGGTTAAAATTATTGTAGCTACTAGACACATCTGTTTACTTTTTTTGTAACATTTTCTTCTAAGTTTTCGTCGGTTTTGTTGTTAATAAAAGTCGATATGTTTAAAATCTTATTTCTTTTTTGTTGACATTATTTACATCAATCTTCTTATAATTAAATTCTCTTCAATCTATGTTTAAAAAATGTATGATTTATTGTCAATTTAACAGCGTTATTGTACGTCAAACGTAAAAAAATGTGTTTTTTGACCCTATTTTTGGCGTTTTACATAGGATTTCTTAGAAACTAAGAGAGATACAGTTCTGGGACCTATTTTTTTTCGATTTCCCAGCTCAGAAACCATAAGAAACAATTGAATTTGCCACTTAATTGACCTTCCCAGAATTTCAGAAAGCCTTAATTTACCCGGAGGAACTTAAACTCGGGCGAAATCTTTCACTCTGTATAACTCGCTAACGAAGCGATTTCGGACGTATGTTTATGCTTGTATTCTAACCCCGACGTATTACAAAATAGAATTATATACGAGTGTTCCGGTTTAAAGTAATAAAAAAATATTATTACATTTCCTATTTAAAAATTAAATTATCTATTTAAAAATTAAAGAGATAAACATTTCATTTAATAAAATGTAGTAATATTAAAAATGCGTATTGTATAAAAAAAATTTTTTAATTTATATTTAAATGACTTTTAAATAATGAGGTGGTATTTAATAATTAAAGATCCATCGCTCTATATTTAAATAAGATGAAAATACGTGGTATTTAATTATTAAATGTCCGATGTTTATTCTAATATAAACGATGTCATGGGTTTAAATGGACTTTTAATCAAAATCAGTAAAAGATTTTTAAAAATTAAAAATAAACTATTGTTTTTATTTTTGCCTTTTATTTTTTTGGTTGTAAATGGGTAAAACCCCCTAAATGACAAAATAGTTTATTTCATTATATTTTTAGACAGTCTAATGTTGTAGGTAGATTTCATAAGAAAGCTACCCTTACTAAAAAATTACCAGTTTATTAAAAATTATCTTTGTATTTTTTAAACGAATTTAAAAAGTTCTTTTTTTTAAATTTGTTGTCACCACTTACCGATTATTATTTTCATAAAAATTATTTTTCCCCTTGAGTAGTATATGAGCCCCAAAACTGAAAAAAAGTTTCCCAATTTTAAATTTTTAGTGCTTAAAACGTATTCTATAAAACAGCATAGTCACAAAAATAATTTAAAGCCCTCCCATATTAAAAAAAAAAAAAAAAATTAACTTTTTCTTAAATTTAGATTTTAATTTATTTAAAATCTGTTTTAGTCAATATTTTAATCATTAAAAAGGCCCGCTGATGATAAGCCCCCAAAATTTCAAAACATCGAAAACCCATTTTTCGAAATTGTAATGCTAATTTTACAAAATTATCGTTATTTTGGTAACCATCTTGGTTTCAAAAATGAAAATTAAAAGGTTTAATAGTAAAAAAATCAATGAAATTTATTACGATACATGTTCATTTTTTTATACATCGACGAAGAAATAAATTCATCGATTAACTGAACATGATTCTTGATTTTGTAATATATTCGTAGCTTGGATTTTTTCTTTCTCCCGCTTATTATAGTTTACATTTTGAGTTTTTTGGATATTCATAAAAAAATTTATCGTTTAATATTTTATATGAATGTTATCGTATTTTTTATTCGTCTTAACTTTCCTCTTCCGTTTTTTTTCCAAAATATATAGACGTCATGAAGGCCACATCAAAGAATCCACAATTGTAAGCACTGGTTTGGCTTTGTTTGTGAAATATTATTTTCATATTTCTACCGTTTAATTTGGATAAATCCGTTTTCTTAAGGAGAAATTGATTCAAACTGTCATACAAAAGAAGTATTCACCATCCTGACGCAATAGGGGAAGACTTTTGACGATTCTGGTCGTCACCCAACCCTCCGTTCGTGTCCTTGATGGGCTTTACCCCCGAGATCATCTTTTAGACCTTCAATACCTGATTACATATTTCAATCATCAGTACCGCCTCTATCAGGATGGCACCGATGCAAATGCCTCGAAAAAATTTCTATCGGTTTTAAAACCCATCGACTAACAAAAGATATTTTTCAAATTCACCAAAACCAAATCAAAAAACTGATTACCAATCAAAATTTACAAATTGAGCTATAAGAGAACATTAATCTCATACCCTCAAATGTTCGCTACATCGCAATTTTGACCTACCGTACTAAGGCAACTAAAATTACCAATCAAGCCACGAATATACCATACAACAACCGTTCACGATGCCGAATGCGCCTATTCTGGTGGAAAAGCATCCAAACGGTAACCTAGACATCCAGGCTAAAAATATTCTACACTAAACACCCTGTGCAGTCCTTTCGAACGCAAAAAAACTTTTAACAATGCACCTCTCATTTCTAACTTTTCATTTAGACCGCAGATCCAGACTCGAACCGATACCCTCAAGCTTCCTGACTACCTCTGCACGCGTAAATTCATATTTTAAGCACACGTACAGCATATGATATCATCTGATACTAACCATCGAGGACACTGTCCCGAGTGAGTAAAGCCAAATCGAGCCAGCCTGTCCCGGAATGCTTGTGTGGTTATTTGAAACCCAACCACCAAAGAACACCGTTACTCACGATCTAGTATTCAAATCTGTGTAAAATTAACTGCTTTTACTAGGATTTGTACCTTAAAACAATCGATTTCGAAATCAGCTGATTTGCGATAATGAGTTAACCACTAGACTGTTGATAATCCGAAGCTTTTCTTTTTCCTGTTTAGCCTCCGAGAATTAGAGGATGATATATATATATGAGTGTAAATGTATTCTTGTAGCCTTAGAGAGAATATTGTAGGCGACAATTAGTAGTGTGATGTCCATGTAGTTAGTTATTGGGATCTGACCTGTCACCTTTCTTATGAAATGTGTGGATCAATACACACTTTCATTCCTGTGGAATTTCCTCCGTGACCCAAATCTCCATGAGAAGTTTGTTAATTTACTTTGTGATGTATTTAAATACAAATACATGCCTTGAAAGGAACCGAGTCACTGCCGATTCGGAGAGATCACGCGAGGTGTGTCTCAACGATATGTCTGGAAAAAGACCGGGCGTAATCATTTTCTAAAGGCGGAATTAATTCAAACTGTCATACAAAAGTAGTATTCACCGTCAAAATATGAAAAAAAAAAAAAATTGAATTGAAAAAGCCAGAAAATTTCTTTAAAAATGAATTATATAACTTTTCCGGCTACAACAGTCATTGCCGTATTTTTTGAAGTCGGCGTCAAATTTTAAATAAATTACGTGTGAAAAGATTTTTTGGAGTCTGTTAAATATTTTCCATATTTTTTAAAATTTATTTTATAACTAATTATGTATTTTGTGATGCTCAGATCAAGATTTTAGATAGATTCATCTTTTTTTTCTTTTTTTTTTGTTTTCAGTCATTTAACTGATTTGATGCAGCTCTCCAAGATTCCCTATCTAGTGCTAGTCGTTTCATTTCGGTATACCCCCTACATCCTACATCCCTAACAATTTGTTTTACATATTCCAAACGTGGCCTGCCTACACAATTTTTCCCTTCTACCTGTCCTTCCAATATCAAAGCGACTATTCCAGGATGCCTTAGTATGTGGCCTATAAATCTGTCTCTTCTTTTAACTATATTTTTCCAAATGCTTCATTCTTCATCTATTTGCCGCAATACCTCTTCATTTGTCACTTTATCCACACATCTGATTTTTAACATTCTTCTATAGCACCACATTTCAAAAGCTTCTAATCTTTTCTTCTCAGATACTCCGATTGTCCAAGTTTCACTTCCATATAAAGCGACACTCCAAACATACACTTTCAAAAATCTTTTCCTGACATTTAAATTAATTTTTGATGTAAACAAATTATATTTCTTACTGAAGGCTCGTTTCGCTTGTGCTATTCGGCATTTTATATCGCTCCTGCTTCGTCCATCTTTAGTAATTCTACTTCCCAAATAACAAAATTCTTCTACCTCCATAATCTTTTCTCTCCTATTTTCACATTCAGTGGTCCATCTTTGTTATTCAGTGGTGCATCTATTGTTTCTACTACATTTCATTACTTTAGTTTTGTTCTTTTTTTATTTCCTTGCGTAGGACTTCATCCATGCCGTTCATTGTTTCTTCTAAATCCTTTTTACTCTCAGCTAGAATTACTATCATCAGCAAATCATAGCAAATGATATCATCAGCAAATCGTAGCATCTTTATCTTTTGACCTTGTACCGTTACTCCTTTCTTATTACGGCTTCTTTCTTATGTTCTTCAATTGTTACTGTTGCTGTATGGTTCCTGTACATGTTAGCAATTGTTCTTCTATCTCTGTATTTGAACCCTAATTTTTTTTAAAATGCTGAACATTTTATTCCAGTCTACGTTATCGAATGCCTTTTCTAGGTCTATAAACGCCAAGTATGTTGGTTTGTTTTTCTTTAATCTTCCTTCTACTATTAATGTGAGGCCTAAAAATTGCTTCCCTTGTCCCTATACTTTTCCTGAAACCAAATTGGTCTTCTCCTAACACTTCTTCCACTCTCCTCTCAATTCTTCTGTATAGAATTCTAGTTAAGATTTTTGATGCATGACTAGTTAAACTAATTGTTCTGTATTCTTCACATTTATCTGCCCCTGCTTTCTTTGGTATCATTACTATAACACTTTTTTTGAAGTCTGACGGAAATTCCCCTTTTTCATAAATATTACACACCAGTTTGTAAAATCTATCAATCGCTTCCTCACCCGCACTGCGCAGTAATTCTACAGGTATTCCGTCTATTGCAGGAGCCTTTCTGCCATTTAAATCTTTTAATGCTCTCTTAAATTCAGATGTCAGTATTGTTTCTCCCATTTCATCCTCCTCAACTTCCTCTTCTTCCTCTATAACACCATTTTCTAATTCATTTCCTTCGTATAACTCTTCAATATATTCCACCCATCTATCGACTTTACCTTTCGTATTATATATTGGTGTACCATCTTTGTTTAACACATTATTAGATTTTAATTTATGTACCCCAAAACGTTCCTCTAGATAGATTCATCTATCTAGATTAATACTTGGTCAGTTCCTTTTTATTATCCATAAAGTATTATACCTATCCATTTCTAACGTAATCTATGTAATGTGTTATTATGTATAAATCAGAATAAAAAAATTATTTGTTTTTTTGAAATAAAAATTATTTTTTTTTTCAAAATGTTGAATTAATTATAAAAAATATAATTTTTTTAAAATACCGTACCGCGCGGTAACGGACACAAGCAAAAATTCTGTCAGGAATGTAAAAGCTAAATCCACCACGAATGATTTGTGCTTTTGGGCATATCAAATCGGGGTGATAAAAAGTGATATAAATTTGGCAACGCTGTAAATAAAATATTTTAAAACACAATATGATTAAAATAATTATAATAAAAATTTCTGCGTAACAATCAACAAATGATTTTATCCGATCGTATCTTTTCTCAATTAAATACAGTTCACGTTTACAAAAGCGGAAGCTAATTTTTACCGTCTAAAGACCGTGAGCGTTACAAAAATATGTGGTCACTTACTAATGAACTTTGTAATAATCAATTAAAACCTAACACAGTGATTTTTAAATTCTGAATGCAGAGCACATCTTGTAATTAAATCTGTTTTCCCGACATCCAAGTTTGCGGGTGTAGATTTCATCTGAGACAATCTTCCGGAAAATTTAAAATCTAGTTTTGCACGATATCTGTTGCTACCATATTAACATCAGAATATCAGAGTATCGATAGCATCAGAGCTTAACGCCTTTTCTCAGTTCTAAATATACAATTACCTCCAATTCTTCCTGATTCTCCATGTTATTATCCCCTTAGCGGGCTTCTCTCGTTAATTACTGCTTTGATCTTTGTCAGTATAATAAAGAGAACACAAATCCGTTTATTTTGCGAAATAAATTTTATAATATTATAAACAGCGTGAATTCCGATGCTACAGTTTATACAAACGGATCTAAAAAACGGTTATTCTGTTGGTTGGCAACAGACGATACTGTACATGTTTGGCTTCCTCAGCATCGCCAGTATTTTCGTTGTGGAGCTTTTTGCTTTTAATAAGGCCTTAAGCATAATTAGCCCAATATGTACAATAACTTTGTTAAACGGGTGATAAACGCGTAAAACTTTTACAAAACTCGTAGAGAATTCAATTCTGAACAAAATGGAGTTAGATAAGTTGAATAAAAGTTAGAAAAATGCGAATTTTATTTAGAAAGTACATATTTAATGTAAACAAAACCCAACGTTTTTTTTGATCCATTTAACAAAGTTATTCTTCGTTAAACATAAAAAACAGGGTTTTTACTCCAATTTATTGGTTTTCACACCATATTTCTCAAAATCTCCGGCAATTACGGTGTTAAGACCTATTTTATTCGATTTTTCAGGTCAAAAGCCATAAGACATCAGTAATTCTGCTCCTTAATTAATTTTTTAAAATATTTCAATACAACCTCATTTCATTGGGGTAGCTGAAATCCGAGTAAAATCTTTCACTAGCCGTAAAACGTAAACGAAGCGTTTTAGGGCATATGTTTATAAGAACTTAAGAATTTAACCTTCTCGTACTACATTTCTCAAAATATCCTGCCTCTCCATCTTCTTCCATCTCATCAAATTATCCGACCGCTTTTCTCTTATAATCTTCCTCTCCCTTTTTTACTTCCTTGTACGTAGTAAAGGAAGTATTATGATCACGAAAAATTTCGGTTTTCAGATTTCAATGGAAATATCCATTTTGAGCATCCCTGAATCCATTTTGACCATCCCTGAATCCATTTTGATTAGTTTCGACTTGACCTCTTTACGTATGTATCTCCCATAACTCAAAAACGATTAGCCGTACCGTAGGATGTTGAAATTTTGGATTTAGAATTGTTGTTAACATCTAGTGGTGCACTTCCGCTTTTGATTGCAATCAACTGAACTAAAAGGGTCCAAAAAAGCCGAAAATCCTCAAACATTTGGGTTTTAAGTTTTTCTTTACTGCTGATAATATGCCCTCATTGAGATCTTGTCAACGATAAATCATAAGTGGAACTTATTTTCATTGGTTGCAGAATTATAACCCAATAAAATTTTAATTAATGAAATATTTGGATCTTATAACGGAAGGACCATCGGTTCGAATCAGACTTCGTCACCTTTTTTCTAACTTTTATTTTTATTTTTTTAATTTAAATATATTGATTTATTGATAATTATTAACCCCTGATGTAAAAACATTTTTACAATAAATAATAATAATAAGAAAAATGAGAAGTTATTAGTGAAATAAGAATTTATATATTTAAAAAAATATGTATATTAAGTTTACTCGCCATTATTACATATGTGTATATGAATAGATTTGGTGAAACATCTGATTATATATATATATACACACACAACGAAGCAATAACAGGTATCAGTAGCGTACGCTCTCGTGATTAAGTAGACAACTGAAAACGTTGTTGCGTGAAACGCAACATGTTCGCCGCGTAGCGGAGAGCCAACATACTATGTTTGCACATATTGAAGCATTATATTTTTAATTTTTTATTGTTTTTTCGAGATTTTTTGAGATGAGATATATCTAAAAAACCTTCTCAGTTATGCCAAGAAACATGGATAAAAATTTGGTTGCGATCGATCGGGTAGTTTTTTTTGTTTAACCCGAATTAAAAACCCTCTTCTTCTTTATACAATAGTACAGATATAGATTACACTGTATCACCTAGTGAATTATCGCTAGTATCTTTAGAAATTGTTTAATAAATCACTCATCTAAAGTTATTATTTAAAATCAATTTGAAATAAAAATCTGTCGATGGTAAAACCGAGAAATTTATGTATTTCTTTTCCAGTTAAATTTTAAGTTTACTGTATAATTGAGAGGTTTTTAATAATCCAATCTAATACACTTAATTTTGAGATAAAATTTATAAAAAATTTAGGTATATTTTAAGCTAGATTTTGCTTATTTTACTTTTATCTTAAAATAAAGATTACTGAATAAATTTACTAAAAAAAATAATAAATAAATAAATAAAAAATTTATGAATATTCAAATTTTTGAAAATATTTTATATTTATGTAAATAAAAAAGAAAATAATTAAATTATAAGAGGATCTATGTGTAAGGAGAAAATAATTTTTAATTTTTAATATTGATGAAGGAATCACCAGAATTTTATTATTAAGAAAAGAATTATGTTAACGATAAAACACACCGGGGAGTAAATTATCATGCTGAGAACTTTGTTTATGATGTCTAAATTTAAAATATAAATAAATATACAGCAAAAAGAACGAAATTAAAACATTATTCGTAGAAAAATGGTAGAAAGGGTAAATGAAAATAATAAATATAATAGGGTAATAGTAACACTAATAACATAAGTAAAATTAAAAATACTAGAGACAAAAAAAGAACGTTAAAAAAGTAAAAATTTATAAGAATTCGGTTTAGTATAGTATAAGACAAAGAAACTTAACTGTTTTTCTTTTGTCTTTTGTTCGGTAAATGAAAGTGAAAACAAATAAAACACGTTCCTTACCCGTTTTAGTAGAATTCTACAGGAAGAGTACAACTGCTGCGAGATAAAATAGATTTCACCTTTTATTTTCATTCGACCTGTGTAAATTTAATTTTCAAAAGCGAGGCATTCTAATTAATTAAACCCTTTCCCTTGTAGGGTACACGTAATTCATTTCAAAGTTTCGCGCGCCTAACTTTCGTCGAGAGGAGACTCAAAGAAGAAGAAGTGTTTTAATGTTGAACTGCTTTAAGAAAAGATAGCTAGGAGTTTGAAAGAGTAGGAGGTACATGTATATATGTACTAAATACATGTATGTTTGAGTGTGTGTTTGTGTGTGTGTATGTAATGTCAGAATATGTGATTTAGTAGACTTTATGTTCTTTGTTATTCGCCTCTTCAACAAAAAGGGTAGAACCTTAGGGTTCTCCAATTATCTCTCACTAAACTAAAATATATGATGATAGCTTGATATTTCTTCCTTGCAAAAATTTACAAATCTAATTATTATAGAACTTAAATTTTATATTATATCTTAATTTTACACACACACACGCGCGCGCGCGCGCGCGCACACCACACACACACACATACACATACACAAATATATATATATATATATATATTTGTGTATGTGTGTGTGTGTGTGTGTGTGTGTGTGTGTGTGTGTGTGTGTGTGTGTGTGTGTGTGTATATATTATAAATGAGAATTTCCATGTATTTGGTAGTATGTACATACTGATGTGTTCGCTTAGAAACTAAAGAACCGCTGGGTCGATTAAAAAAAAAATCTTTCGCCAATGATTTTTTTTCATAGAGACTCTATTATCAAGCGAGTAATATACATTAATGACAGATTATATGTCTTAATTTACACTATCATTTATCTCCTGTATATATAGTATACTTATAGGTATACATTGCAGTGTTAAAAAAGTGATGCAACCTTATGGAAGAATATTTCCTTCTTTTGTTGCAGATTTAAAAGAGAAAAAATGGATTACACAATGCAGCAGAGAATATTCATTGTCTCCAAATACATTAGATGTGCCCGTTACGCCCAGACCCAGAATTTATTTACAGAAAATTAGGATTTGGCAGTACCAAACAAGTTCTCAATCAAACGGCTGTACGACAAATTTCAAGAGATAGGGAGTGTGGGAAATGCAGCCAACAATGGTCGAATGAAAGCGCTAATACCAAAAAAAGTTGATCGACGTGTAAGCTGGGTATTCTGTAAATCCCAAGAACTCTACGCGACGCCTATCTAGCCGGTCTGATCTTTCCGTCGGTAATGCTTACACGGCATCACGCAAGTGTTTAAAGATACATCCGTACAGAATTCGTGTTATTCAGAGTTGTTACCTGCAGACACTGGAAAAGGTATAGCTTTCTATCAGCGGTTCATGTCATCTGTAACGACAGATGGGGGACGAATCCTATGATTAGTTTTGGTCTGTCGACTCATTGTTTCGAATCTCCTCTGCACAGTCAAGACGTGGGTGTTTGGTGGCAATTTCACGTAGGTGAGTCTTCATGACACTCTTTCACGACACCGTGAACGGTGAGCGCTACATGATGGTGTAACAATTTGTCAATACTATACCTCCAGACCGGCTAGAGTAGACGTGGTTTTAGGAGGACGATGCTACGGCTCATACAGCCAACAACACTATAACTTTCTTGTATCAGTATTTTCGTGGACAAGTGATTTCGATGGGGTTGTGGCCCGCTCGTTCTCCTGATTTTTCCTCTTCTGACGTTTTCTTGTAAGGATACTTTAAGGATGCAGTTTACAAAACTTATCCTTACACAGTTCCCGAATTGCAGAGCGAAATTTAACGATTTGTCTCTAAAATTCCTCAACAACGTTGTAACATATGTTTAAGTGCGTTCAGTTATGTGAATCGCATAACGGAGGCCACTTTCAACAACTATTGTGACTTACTTATTTTCCCATAAGGTTGCGTCACTTTTAAATACTACATAGAAGAGAACGTATCCCAATCGAATAAAATTTTACATGTTGTGGTTTTCACGTATTTTGATGTTTTATGACTCCTTCGAAGCAATACAATTTTAGCATTAAAAATTTCAGAAAGATGTATGACGTATGTTTGTCTATTTTTTGACTGGATGGACCGATTAGGATGAAATTTGACACGATTATTTCTATTTACTGGACTTATTGGTGTTTAATTTTGGTTACAATCGGTCAGTGAGGTGGGGAAATACGCTCACCATGGATATGTATTTATGTATATTTAGGCCAATTAAACTACGTTACTTTTTGCCGGTTTTTAAAAAAATATTATATAGTAATATTTAGTCGTTGTCTAAATCATATTCTATAAGACATAACCTATCAAATCGATTAGTAACGATAATAATCAGAGGAAACAAGAATCCTTGAGTATTTTCATAAGAACAAATAAGATCTAATAAGCTTCTGTATAGAACCGGTTGCCTCACCAGGTAAGTACGCTATAAATGGATCCAAAGACGACGATCCGACTCTTATAGTACTTTCCCGAGGAAGAAGTGAATAAAAAATGGAGAAAGGAAGAATAAAAGGACAATAAATCTATTGTAGAAGGTCTGGATAGTCAATTGGTTTACGTAAATACTACTTAATTATATTTAATCAAGTTTAAAAAAGGGATTGATGACGTTTGAGAAGAAAGGGATATGGTGTTGCTGGCTCAAATACTGTAATATCCCTAAATTAACTAGGAGAGGAAAAGATGTGAACGTGCAAGAACGAGTCGACAAACTGCTTGTTTGCAAAGAATATGGGGATGGAATCAAAAGTTACTGGGAAGAGAGAAGACAACAAAGATGAAAGCAGTAAAAAAGACTGCAAACGACTAAAATCGTAAGGAAAAAAAATTCAGATTGATTTTAAATCAGATTTTATTTTTTCCAATATGTGGTGAAATTTCTATTTTTAAGTGCTAGAAGAGAAGATGTATTGCTCGGCTGTTTTTCTGGATGTTCAGCAGAACACTTTTATAAGGTTCCAGGCCTACTGAAACGAAACATTTTTCAACCGTAATACTTGATCCTACACAGCTACCTTGACGGACTTCTCTTCCTTCACTTGTTCTTACTACAAAATCATTTTGGCGTTTACTTTCATTACGTTAATTTTTCCTATATTTATTCCTTCCTCCAGGGTTGTTAAGAATCTTTTAAGCTCACGTGTGCTATGGAACAGAATTATCATATCATTAGTAAAACGTACGCAACCTATTCTTAGTCCTGCTATACCTATTCCTTCTTGTCTTTATTCTAATATATTTTTTATCATATTTTCAATGTACATATTGAACAGTCAGTGAGAGGTAGCATTCTTGGCTAACACCTCTACTTACACCTATCCATTCACTCATATTTTTACTTTCATTGCTGTAATTTGTTTAATGTATAATTCTTTAATTAATCTTCTGTCTTTCTATTTTACTTTTTCCCATTTCACTGTATAAATTGCTTTCTTTAAATCTGTTAAACATAGACTCATTCCACTTCCTATTTCTAAATATCTCTTATAAAAACAAAAATCTTTTTAATATTTTATCTTATTTAGCGATATAAATTAATTAAAAAAACGTTAAGAAGGAAGTACTGTTAATTTAGTATATATTTAAATGATATTGTTCATAGAATAATGAATTTTCTCTCTCTCACTCTCTCTCTCTCTCTCTATTTATAAATTTAAATACAATCTTTAATGAAAAACATGACATCTGGCAGTGACTGGAAAAGTGATAAGATAAATATTTACTATCTAAATAGTTCACATTCACATCCCATCACATTCTTTATTTTACTATTATTATGTATGCTCTTTCCCTGCATAAAAGGGGTTGTCTTGTCTAATAAGGGGATGGATAAAATTAGTCGAATTTGTTGTATATCTATTCAGTTGTAAGATTTTCTGTATAGTAAATTATATCTATAGGCTACGTTGCTTAAAAAAAATTCTTGATGAATAAAACAAGTCGTCTAGTTAAATTTAATAAAATTAAAATAAATCTAAAATATTTAACCTCATATTTAATAATTATTTTTTTATAAAAAAAAATAATAAATAAAATAAGAATTTGGACAAAAAATGAGATAAAAACCTCTTCTTGATCAAGGGAGTCAAATCGCACCCAAATATATTTTTTGACCTTGCATAATATAGTTATTAATATTAAAAAGCATAGCGGCGTTTTTAGCAGCAGATTTTTTATTTGAAATAAAAATCTGTCCAGAGGAAAGAAAGGAAATTTATTCAGTCCTTTGTCGGTTCTATTTTTCTCACAAAAGAGCATGCATCTCTTTGGTTAGTTTAAGTTTCGTGCTATTATTATCTTTCTTGAGATAAATTTTATATGTTCTATCTATAAAAAAATCGCGTATTAAATCGTGGTGGGCAGTCTGAATTGAAGGTTTAAGCAATTTAATAATGTTTGAAATTAGTCTTACTCTTTGTATTGAGATTATCTAAAACAACAGTTCTTTGTAGTTTTTTTTATTTATTTTCTTAACGATTTAAAAAAAAACTCTCTTTTTTATTGTGTTTCATAAGTACTATTCTCAATTCTTTTTGTCAATTTATTGTTATTATTTCTTCTTTCTTCATTTAATTATTTATTTTTTTATATATATTCTTTTGCAATCTATAACGATGATGATTGTTTAACGATCGAAATAACCATCTTTGTTTACATCTTAAGTAAATTTTTTAATAATTTTCTACCAAAATTTTACATTTTACAACGTTAAATTATTTTATCAACTTTCATTGTATTAATAAAAAAATTCTATAGAAAATATAATTATTTTTATAGTCTGATTAAAATATTTTTACTTTCACGTCTAGATAGCGTCACAGCAAAGCTATAACTCTAGAAGGGAAAATATTATAATCAGTTTAATTTAGGCATGTGCGGTTTTCACCGGATCTTGACGTTTTCACATCTAATGAACCCAAAAACAGGATGGAAATTTTCCTTAAGTTAATGTTCTGTACGTGTATGTGTGTTCGGTATTGGCCTTTAAATCACCTTATATCTCCAGAAGTACGGGACCTATTTTGACCAAACTTGGTCTTGGTCAGATTACTTCTATATATGGGGCATTGATGTCATTAAATTTTCACCTTAAATGGCCGGGGAGGCGGTGAGGCTGTAGAGCAAGGCAACCCTCAGTATTTCGAGATTTCGCCTAATTAAGATCATATTTTTCTTAGGCATATTTGTTAACGATTAAAAAATAATTTTTATGTGCAAAATAAAAATTTTGCAAAATCGCACCCCCACCCCAAAATATGCTCTAAACTACTGATATGTTGTGACATCACAGTAGAATTAAATAAATTAATAATATTTAACGTGTAAAAAAGTAACTCGGTCTAGCCGAGTCTTGAACTCCTTCGCCTGGTCAATTCGGAATCTGATGCGTTAAGCCTCGCGGCTACACCGATCTGCTTACCATACAAGCTAAATTTTTTCTATGTAATTTGTGACATTACATTAGTTTAGTTAGTGCTGACCATCGCCGCTAGTATCGTGACACCCACGCGAATTAAATACGTTATGCGTTCGTGGTTTAATTAGAATAATTGAATTAAATAAACAAAAAAATATTATATTTAAATAAAATGTTAAATATTTTAAATTAAGTTGTATGTGAAAACCGTGCATCAGAAACAACCCACAGTTGTAGGACAATCCCGGAACGTGGCAGCCGCATTCTGGGGTTGTCCTACAACTGTGTATTCAAATTTTTTTTTAATATATTTACTTGTTATATACCCTTGCTTTGCTCAGGTTCATAATTCTTCATAGTTCCATGTCTTTCTTTTTTTTTAAATTATAACTAACTTTCCATAACAGAGATAAAGCTCCTTTGCCTTCCTTCTTGTTGAATTTAACCTTTCAAATCTGATATGTTTATTACTCTGCAATAGTATGATTTGAATGAAAACGTGAGAAGTTTGAAGAAAGAATACGTATTATAAACTTTCAAACAATATACAGTACAATAAAAAACGTATGCAACTCCACAGATAACACAGAAAACTGTATAACTAATGTGTAATACAATTAACTTATGCGACTATACAAATATGTAAAATTTAATTTAACTTTAATTTTTTTTAATCAAATTAAATAAATTAATCCTGCCGTGTGCATCGAGAAAGAAATTACAGACAGCCATAAATTTTGTATGAAGATATATACATAGACATGCAAATGTACAATTTACAAATAATTAATGCAACTCTACAAATATGTTCAATAAATATACACTCAATTAAACACATCTTTGAAATTACAACACAATAAAGTACAAGACTTTAACATCTTAGACTAATCGCCTGTAAACAAAATTTTCTGTCTTTCCTTCTTGTTCAAAAATGCAATAACGTTTAAAAATATTCGAGAATGATCTAGAACTCTGCAAAATTTTCTAGAAACATTTAAGAAGTTTTACACATTTCAAAAATGGGTACTTACGTATTAACGCCACCGCAGCTACAGCTTTATTTAAAAACAAATAGTCAATCGGATTTCGGTGGAAAATGGGCCGATATAGAGTTTAACATAGATTCAAAACAGTCTCTTTATTAATTTTAATAAATGGTTATTTATATTTATTCATTTTATAAATATAATTTAACCAAACTTAACATACGCCCGCTTCGCTCGCTAACCTTGACTAATTAATACCGTAATTTGCTGAGTATTTATTTAATAAATTCAGTAATTATTGCAATTATTTATTATTTAAATAATCAAAACACTCATGTTAATTAGTCAAGGTTAGCGAGCGAAGCGAGCGTATTTTAAGTTTGTTTAAATTATATTTATAAAAAAAATAAATATAAATAACCATTTATTAAAATTAATAAAGAGACAGTTCATTTTCCACTGAAATCCGATTGACTACTTTGTTTTTAAATAAAGCTGTAACTGCGGTGGCGTTAATATGTAAGTACCCTAATTTGGTCATCTAGTTAAGGGAATTGGAATCTTGACATCTGCATTGAAAAAGTAAGTAAAAAGAGAAAGGAAACAAGAAAGAAGAAGAAGAAGAAGAATTAAGATAGTAGATGATGTGAAGATTAAAAACTACAAGGAATATGAAGAAGAAGGTAAGGGTCAGAAATGGATGGAGACAGCATAGCGTAAGAGACCTGCCACCAGACAGAACACCAGATGATGATATATATTTGTAAATGTATATATACAGATGAACGGACCATCAGAAAGTAGTGTTCAATAATATGTAACCAGAATATTAGTGTGAGATATACAGAATAGGTAGAAATTCAAAGACTGTTTTGAATCTATGTTAAACCCTATATCGGCCCATTTTCCACCGAAATCCGATTGACTACTTTGTTTTTAAATAAAGCTGTAGCTGCGGTGGCGTTAATAGGTAAGCACCCAAAAATGTAATAGTGTTCGAAAATATTCTACAATATTTCTAAACGTTCTAAAATTTTAACATTTTAAAATTTCAAAATTTTGTATGGCTTTCATTCCCTAACCTCTCTCGCAACGGTTGCGTTTGTGATGTCTTACACTCACAGTATTTTTTCTTAGTTAGTAAGTAATATTTGACCCAAGTTTGATTAAAATTGGTCCTGTAGTTTAGGAAGAGATGTGAAACAAATATACATACACACACACACACACACACACACACACACACACATATATATATATATATATATATGATTTTAATAATTTATTACATTCTTTCACTCGATCACTAATTAAAAATTATTATGTAAAATTAATTTTAGATAGAAATGAGGTGGACAATTTCTTTTTTTTTCTAAAAAAAAAAAAATATATATGAAAAAATTAACAAAAAGGTTATACGTAAACTAATTATAGTAATACATTATTCTTTAGCTTTGTGTGTGTGTGTGTGTGTGTGTGTGTGTGTGTGTGTGTGTGTGTGTGTGTGTGTGTGTGTGTGTTTGAAACAATATAAGTAATGTACAAGAAGGATTATATTTCGTAAAGAAGAACTTAAAATCTTTTAAGTACATCGTAACTCTATATTTCTTCTGTTTAGTTGTTACAAGAATGGACACTAATGAGAAGTATTAAGTACTGAAATGTGAGCAATAAAAACAGCTTATGTTGTTTTAATTTTATAACCGTAAAAGCATCACATAAAATCAACAACACATGAACACAGAAAAAGAATGCAACATTTATTTTGTAAATATTGTATTTTAAAAAATAAAACAAAGAACCAGACAAGATGTCTTATATAATAGCTTTTCCTTGTAGTTAGAAGCTTATAATTTGAAAGTGTTGTATTTTATTGCGTTCATCTTTTTTTTTTTTTGTTAACCTGTACAGCTTTATTTAATAACTAAATTGAATTTTTTTATGTTAAAAAAATTATTTAGGAGTTCGCTTAAAGAATTATGAATTATTATAAATTAATACCGACGCTGACCACGGTTATGTAAAACGCGTAAAAATAATCTGATAATATATCTCAGTAAATAATTAATAATTTTTCACTCATTTGGATATTTTTAGATCTATTATTTTCCAGATATTCCTCATTCTTTCAAATATTATAATATTAATTTCTATTACGGGAAGGATATAAATTTTTTAAATAAAATAAAACTGATTTTTCGTTTTACTTTCCCGGTTATATAGTTATATTTTATATTAGGATAAGAACCACGGTATTCCACCCTTTCCCGGCAATGAGATACTTTGGGATGCGGACAAAAAAACTCCACGTTTTAGTGATGTTCCAGAAAAGTGTTTTGAAAAAGCCAAAAAAACGACAGCTGCTATCGCTCGGAGTATGACCGAAATCAGAGGTCCCCGTACGTCGAAGTAGAGAGTGGTGCTCTCGAAAGTATTGTACGGAGCATCGGTCTGATCCATCGCGCTGGAAAGGGGAGGAGCCCGTGTGATTCTCAGTCGGGTGTACAGGGTTGTTATCTTTCTTTGAGAATGCTACGGGTACAGGACTATGCCGCCGGAATAGTGACACCCCTGGATCTTCTGTTCGGAAGAAGGAAGGAGATGTATCGGACAACGGATAAGGGGGATGCAAAGGCGACGCTTATCCGCAGACGGCAGACGGCAGGAGAGACGGGATCAATCGACGAAGGGCAGCTGGAGCTACAGACTGATCCCGGACATCCAGAGATGGCTGAACCTCAAACAAGGGGATCTGAGTACGAGTTGACCCAGTTCTTTAACGGTCAGGGAGGTTTTTTAAGACATACCTTTGCGCGCGAACGTTGAGACCCTCTGTGGAATTGATTTCTGTTGGGAAAAGGATACTGCAGAACATACGGTGTTCGTGTGCGATCGGTTCCTGCAGCGTAGGGAAGGATTCCGGAAAGAATCCGGTGCGCTTACACCAGATAACATGATGGAGACTACGCTGCAGACCGAACGGGCGTGGCTCGCGGTGTTCCATACGTCGGTCAAGATTAACCGTATGAAGATGGCGGAAGAAGTGCAGAAGTGACTAATTCCATCTGAGTCATTCTTGGAGCTGTGTTCATGTTAAAGCAGGTCTGGCTGCAAGGTAGAGTAAATGATTAAAAAAAAGTTATATTGTATAGCAGATATACAGCGTACTATATAAAACGGAATGTTTGCTATCGGATCAAATTTTGCATGTCGGTGTTTTTGCAGATCTTTACACTTCATGACCGCCCTCCAACCAAAAATTTCAATTTTAGTACTGAAAAATTTCGGATGGATTTAGGTTTTTGTAAATATATATATATCTGTTTCTGTGTCGGTTTTTTTCTTGAAATCTTTAGACTGGATAATTTGGATGAAATTTGGACAACATTTTGGAATTGATATCATTTGGGGAATTGATGGCATCCCATTTTGGTCATATTCGGACCAAAAAAAGAAGATCCAAAGGTCCGGACCTTTGGGTCCCGAATCTCAAAATTTTACTCAAGGGATAGGTAAGTTTTTCATTTAATTCCCCTTATATAACTAATCTGATTTTTGGTGTTATTCAAACCCCCATTAAGTGATGGAGGGAATACCCTTTTTTTAATTCATTTTGTAATTTCTCCATTTAAAGTCAAGTTATTTTTTTATAATAAAGATATAATTATTAATTAATTAAGATGTTTCATTACACATTATATCGCTTCGGATATGTAGATTTTGTAAATTTCATTCAAAATCGTAACGTAACGTATCGTTATCGACACGTAAACTATGTCGGATTACATATGTAGAAAGATTAAATCATGTACTCCTAGAAAGATTCGAGGTTAAGGCTATGTAAAAAAATCCGTTTACAACAATTTTTTACTTAAAATCTAAAGAAACGGCATTTCAATTGTTAAACAATCATCGTCAGTAGATAATGAGAAAAAATATAAATAAATAAATAAAGTAAATAAATGAATAACAAATAGTTGTTGGCTTTATGTGCCGTAGCATTGTCCTGACGCTCACCGTTCACTGTGCCTTGAAAGAATGTCATGAAGATTCGCCTACGTGACATTGCACACCCAACAGCCACTTTTTGTCAGTGCAGAAGAGACTTGGGCAGCTGATGTAGATATTCAGTACACCAAATGCATGAATTTTGTGCATTCACATATCCATAAAGCTGGAATTATGCCTCGTCAGACCGAAACCCAATCATCGAGTTCTTCGCCATCTGGCGTTACAGATAACATGAACCTCTGACAGAAAGCTACACGTTTACCAGTTTCTGCAGATGAAAACTAGTTAACAACACGAATTCTGTACGGATGCATCTATAAACATTTTCGGGATACCATGTGGGCAGTACCGACGGAGATACCGGATTGGCTAGATAGGCGTCACACAGAGACTAACAAAATATGTTACGTTGATCAAGGTTTTTGGTGTTAGCGCTTTCCTCGACCAATTTTGGCTGCATCTCCCACATTCCATGTTTCTTGGAACTTGTCGTATAGCCATTTGATGGATTTTTGGTTCATCCACATCATACGTTTCTGTGACCGAACATGATTCGGATTCTGAGTCCGAACATGACTAGCACGTCAATGTATTGGAAGACGATAAATATTCTATGCTGTATTGTGTAAGCCATTTTTACTCAATTAAACATACAACAAAAGAAGGAAACATTGTTAAATAAGGTTGTGTCACTTTTTGAAAACTGTAATACAAATTCTCTTAAGGATGATACTATTAAAGAATCTGTCTATAAAGAATATGTTTTTTGAAGATCGATGAAATTTATAATGTATCTTTTGTTTGAATGATTCAGATAGGTGATAATAATCTTAAGGTCGAACATTTTCTCTTCGTATAACCTAATTTTTCAGAAACCATCTCGAAAATACTCTCCTGATAGTGGTTTTGCTCTGTTTAAGGTAGCTTTTCGTAAGTTAATTCTAATAGAATTAACTATTCTATTAATTTATATTAATAGAATATTCTTTCTATTAAATTTATCATAACTTTGATACATATTAGTATTAGAGAATTAATTAAAAATGATGTTTAAAATTAAAAATGCAGTTAATGATGTTAAAGAACAATTTAGATTCGGAGTAACAGTACAAGGTGAAAAGATAAAGATGGTACGATTTGCTGATGATATAGTAATTCTAGCCGAGAGTAAAAAGGATTTAGAAGAAACAATGAACGGCATAGATGAAGTTCTACGCAAGAACTATCGCATGAAAATAAACAAGAACAAAACAAAAGTAATGAAATGTAGTAGAAATAACAAAGATGGACCGCTGAATGTGAAAATAGGAGGAGAAAAGATTATGGAGGTAGAAGAATTTTGTTATTTGGGAAGTAAAATTACTAAACATGGACGAAGCAGGAGCGATATAAAATGCGGAATAGCACAAGCTAAACGAGCCTTCAGTAAGAAATATATTTTGTTTACATCAAAAATTAATTTAAATGTCAGGAAAAGATTTTTGAAAGTGTATGTTTGGAGTGTCGCTTTATATGGAAGTGAAACTTGGACAATCGGAGTATCTGAGAAGAAAAGATTAGAAGCTTTTGAAATGTGGTGCTATAGGAGAATGTTAAAAATCAGATGGGTGGATAAAGTGACAAATGAAGAGGTATTGCGGCAAATAGATGAAGAAAGAAGCATTTGGAAAAATATAGTTAAAAGAAGAGACAGACTTATAGGCCACATACTAAGGCATCCTGGAATAGTCGCTTTAATATTGGAAGGACAGGTAGAAGGGAAAAATTGTGTAGGCAGGCCACGTTTGGAGTATGTAAAACAAATTGTTGGGGATGTAGGATGTAGAGGGTATACTGAAATGAAACGACTAGCACTAGATAGGGAATCTTGGAGAGCTGCATCAAACCAGTCAAATGACTGAAGACAAAAAAAAAAAATTAAAAATATTCTCACATTTTGTGACAATTTATATGTCTCAATTCTTTCCTATAAAAACATGATTATAGTTTTATTTTAGTGAAACTGAACCAAAAATTAATTAATTAAATTAAAATTAATTAATTTTCTTCACTCCCAAGAAGGGAACTTGTAAATTAAAGATATTCATTGAGGAAAAAAATAGATTAATCCGTTTTTTACTTTATTATTTTATTTCTACCGCCATGACAAAGCAATAAGTTATCAATTTTCATAATCATAGATATATGTATTACAGCTACTATTATTCTGTCTTTTGTAATTTAGTTTCTTTTTCAACTTTCTATAAAGCGTGAATACTTTAATTGTTATTTATCAGTATTGTTCTCACAATCATGAGGATAACCAACAGTGCGGGGTCCAGTGGGCGGAGCCTACTGGATAGACTGGAATGACGACCGAAACGAGCTCTGCGGGTGTACAAGGCGTTATCCCCCTGCAATACGGAAATGGCGAGCGAAGCAAGCTCTGCGGTATTGGTATAGGCCCCGCGGTCCCGGGAGGCTCTGAGGAGCCCCTGATTTGTCTCCGGGGTTCGCCTGAGCCCTGAGGGTTCAGTTTCTGGCTAGACGGGCCGGCTATTGAAAAAAGTACGAAATGAAGCTATTTCAAAAAAAAGAGATTGAAGAATAAAGGTTATCTATGATAAAAATTATGTTAATTACGAAAGTGCAACATGAATAAGAAAAACTAAACAGATAAAAACATTGAGTCTTTTAAAATATAATCTTACAAAAGAACGTTAATAGTATCCGTATTGAAAAGTCTAAGACAAGTTTGAGAAAAAATTAATTTTCAATGACATTTTTATAAAAAAAAAAAAGGAAACCATTTCTAACTACATAGTAAAGTGTACAGAGTGTATCGTAAACAATGACATGATTTCAAACAAATTTTCCTTTTTTAGTAATCAATCCTGGGATTGGTTTACAGCAGTCTTTCTTCTCCAGGTAATTCTATCTTGTACTAATCTCTTTCTTTCCATGTACGTTTTACAACCGACATCCTGTATAAATTGTTTAATAAACCCTAGTCTTGGTTCTTGCATTGTTTCCTTCAACTGTGCCCTCTGTTAAGGTTTGAAATAAACTGTTATGCCGTAGTAGAAATCGTATCCACTTCTTGCCGCACTGTTTTCTTAATAACCTCTGTAAACGCGGGACCTCATTAATATTTCGTAGCACTTCTTCATCGGTTATCCTTCCATGAAATCTTCAACATTCGTCGGTAGCACCACAGCCCAAATGCATCTATTCTTCTTTTTCCTTCTGATATATTTTAGAAAAAAGAGATATATTTCAAACAGATATATTTCATAATAAAAACGTGTATAAATTGCAATTAAAATTACGTAGCGAACAAAGATATTTAAATTTCACTAACCAAGATATAAATTTTATATATGCCCTCCACCTGCTGCACGGATAACATCAAGATGATAGCTGAATTCTTTCCCAACGGGTTGCAGAGAGTCTTCTGTTACAGAAGTTACTTCGCTCTGATCCTGATTTTTCGGCGTAAGTATTAGTGGAACACAAACAACCCATTTAACATATCTCCACACGAAAAAGTCATAAGGTGTAATGTCTGGGGATCTCGGGGGCAGAGAGTTTAAGGCCAAGTCTTGGGCTTCCCTACGCCCTATCCAGCGTTGAGGCGACGTATCGTTTAAAAAAAGATGAACTCGGTTGTGCCGATTTGATTAGGCGCCATCTTACTGAAAATGAATTCATTTAGTTCCAGTTTGAAAAAATACCGGAATAGCCGATACATTTCAGGATAAGAATGCCCTCTTACTGCGTTTCCTGTAAAAAAGAAGGTTCATCAACTTTTGTAAATGAAACCGCACAAAAAAAAAAAAAAAAACATTAATTTAGGTGAATTTACCTGCTGTTCAATCTCGAGCGGATTTTGAAGTTCCCAAATGAGAACATTGTAACGTGAAACTTTGCTGCCTTAATGAAATGTGTTTCATTACTAAAAATTAACCGCGGTGAGAACCTATCGTCTTCCATACTTACTAAGAATATTTCGCAGAAATCTTTACATTTCCTTTTGTAACTTACGCGAACAGCTTTTAATGGTTGTAATCGGTACGACCTGAAATGCAAGCGTCGTTTTATCACACGCCGGGCTCCGTGGCGAGAGTGATAGCATCTCGGCCAGGTCCCGGGTTCGAATTCCGGTCAGGCATGGTAATATCATACAAGCTACAAATCATTCATATCATCCTCTGAAACAATACCTAACGAAAGTCCCGGAGGTTAAATAAACAAAAGGAAAAAAAAACCAGACAAATGAGTGATCGCAAGTTGTCGGCTAGCGCGATTAGTGGAAGTTTTTGAGATTCGCTGAAAAGTTTCTTGAATTCGTTGAAGAGATTCTTCAAATTTCTTTCAACGACAGCGCGTAGTTACACAGTTGAAATCGAGTCATTCTTTTCAATCACGTTGTAAAATTAATTTAAAATAACTCTTTTGATAAGGTAAAAATTACGACAACAAAAACATGAGGTATATAAAATAAATAAATAAGAAATAGAAGAAACAGAAAGGGAAAATTTTATCTCTCAATATACATATTTGGGTTTCGCCAAGATTCTAAACCTCATCGGCAAATGTTCGTTCAATACAGTACAAATATATTAACAATGAAAAATATAAGCAGAGAAGAAAATACGTAAAATAATTTCATCAAAAAAGAAATTTATAAAATAAAAAAATATCTACTACTAAATTTATTATAAAAGAAAAACAAAACAAAATTCTGTATTACGAAATTTATAATAAAAATACAATTTATTATGAAAAATATTTAGCGGTTTGACAAAAATATATATTTCAGTGGTAATAAAATATTAAAGGATTCAACCGTGTGTCGCTTTAACAGATATTCTAGACATTTATAGTTTCAGAGGCTAGCCACCGTAATACTTCTTTCTTAAACAAATTGTAATTTGTCATCTTGTATTTCTTTTGGTAACATATTACATAAACTGGGAACAACAGCTTTCAATGACTTTCTACCGTAAAAATTATTATATTTAGAAACAATCTTTATACTATCTTTAGTTTGATGAATAATTTTTTATTTTATTTTTAAATTCGTTTTTCATATGGAATATGTAGGTTGCGATAGCATTAAAACAGTTTCTCCTTTCTATCATCCGACGATCTTTACTCAGAATTATTTTAATTACTCTATTTTGGGCCTTTTTTAATTTTTAAGTAAAATATAATAATAATAAATTACCGTAGAATAAAAAGAAATGGAGAGATGCATTATAACAGTCGAATGACAGATGACCATTCTAAAAAAAAAGTGTACATTAATGACCAAACATAGCTTAATATTTTTATTATTTTTTTTAAATAAATTATTCTTATATAAGAGTGTGAAATGTATTTATGTATTTAAATATGTATAGGTAGGTGCGATGGGGTGGGGGACGAGAGAGAAAGAGAGAATCATGAGCGAGCAAGTTAGTGAGCTCAGGTTAGTGAATTCTTTGCACGAAAGTACAACAGAGTGAGAAAAAGATCAAAAAAGAATTGTATGAGAAAATGAGAGGGAGTCACGTTTAGAGTGAACATGATCGCAGGAAGAGAGAAGAGCAAGAGAGTTACAACGCTTTATAAATGAACATTTACCGAGCTGTACTAGTACTATCCGTCCTTATCTAACGGTTTCCCCTAGGGGCAGACGGGATGCCATCGCTGAGGGAGGAAAAAACCGTTCGATTTTCATTCTAATTTGATTTGTCGGGCCCCGTAATTCTAGCAGAGGGCAGGAAAGCACAAGCTCTGGTTCGGGAAAGCAGCTCAGAGGGTTTAACTCATTAGCAGAGCAAACAGGACCTTTCCCCTCCCTCTTTCTCTTCGCCCCGACTCTTTCTCGCTGCGCTTTGACGTTCAGAATCGACCTCCCCTTCTCGTCACTGATTCTCCTGCCCCTATCCGGTCTCTCTCTTTCGCTTCTCTGCGTGGACATAATCCAGAATTCTGTTAAACACGATTATTCCCTTTCCTGCATACGACCTATGAATCTGTTCCGAACACCGGCGGCATTTCTCTTCGGCTCTTGCTCCTTGTTTGCCGCTGATATTTTATGTTTGCCTTACGTCTCTTCTTCGACAACGCTTAATATTATGTTTGTTAACAAACTAGACTAGGTTTTTCTATGATAAATTTATTACTACCGGGTTTCTAGAAGTGATTCTCGATCAAAATTTCATCTCTCTTTAAAATAATTTAAATAAGTTCAAAGTTTATTAGGAATTGAAATCGTTATATAAACTCGATTAATTAATCTTTATTTTTTAATTACCTTAAAATGCATCAACATTACTGCCCTTTTTTATCTAATCGAATTTGAATAAAAATCGGAAAACAATTGTAAAATTATAAAATTTATTATTTTTTTAAAACCGTTACAAAACGTAAAATTCCTTTATAAATTTCTAATATGACAAATAAGATTTTAGAATTATTAAACATAAATTTTTGTTTGTATATTTAATGTATATTAATAATAACTTTTCAAATTTACGGGCTGATAAAAACAAATCGTTTTTGTTATTAGTAACTTCTTATTTATAAAAACAATACGAAAGATTTTAAATAGGAATTACAAACAGAAATTAAAAAAAATTCTTTCAGCAATTTTTGAGAACAATAATAAACAGAGATTATCTACTATAAGTAGATTTTTTTTGTCATCAGTCATTTGACTTTCTTTCTTTTTCCTGTTTAACCTCCGGTAACTGAAGATAATTCTTCAGGGGATGAATGAGGATGATATGTATGAGTGTAAATGAAGTGTAGTCTTATACATTCTCAGTTCGACCATTCCTGAGATGTGTGGTTTATTGAAACCCAACCACCAAAGAACACCGGTATCCACGATCTAGTATTCAAATCCGTGTAAAAATAACTGGCTTTACTACGACTTGAACGCTGGAACTCTCTACTTCCAAATCAGCTGAGTTGGGAAGACGCGTTTACCACTAGACCAACCCGGTGGGTTATCAGTCATTTGACTGGTTTGATGCAGCTCTCCAAGATTCCCTATCTAATGCTAGTCGTTTCATTTCGGTATACCCCCTACATCCTACATCCCTAACAATTTATTTTACATATTCCAAACGTTGCCTTCCTGCACAATATTTTCCTTCTACCTGTCCCGCCAATATTAAAGCGACTATTCCAGGATGTCTTCATATATAGCCTATAAGACTGTCTCTTCTTTCAACTTTATTTTTCCAGATGCTTCTTTCTTCATCAATTTGCCCCAATAACTCTTCATTTATGACTTTATCCACCTGATTTTTAACGTTCTCCTACAGCACCATATTTCAAAAGCTTCTAATCTTTTCTTCTCGGGTATTCCGATCGTCCAAGTTTCACTTCAATATCAAGCGACGCTCCAAACATATACTTTCAAAAATATTTTCCTGAAATTTAAATTAATTTTTGGTGTAAACAAATTATATTTCTGACTGAAGGCTCGTTTCTTCTGTACTATTCGGAATTTTATATCGCTCCTGCTTCGTTCATCTTTAGTAATTCTACTTCCTAAATAACGAAATTCTTCTACCTTCATAACCTTTTCTCCTCCTATTTTCACGTTCAGTGGTCCATCTTCGTTATTTCTACTACATTTCATTACTTTCATTTGTTCTTGTTTATTTTCACGCGGTAGTTCTTGTGTAGGACTTCATCCATGCCGTTCATTGCTTCTTCTAAATCCTTTTTACTCTCAGCTAGAATTACCATATCATCAGCAAATCGTAGCATCTTTATCTTTTGATCTTGTACTGTTACTCCGAATCTAAATTGTTCTTTAACATTATTAACTGCTAGTTCCATGTAAGGATTAAAATGTAACGGGGATAGGGAACATCCTTGTCGGACTCCCTTTTTTATTACGGCTTCTTTCTTATGTTCTTCAATTATTACTGTTGCTGTTTGGTTCCTGTAAATGTTAGCAATTTTTCTTCTATCTCTGTATTTGAACCCTAATTTTTTTAAAATTCTGAACATTTTATTCCAGTCTATAAGTAGATAAGAACAAATTTAAATCTCTTACTGTAGAGAAAATCTACGTATAATAAAAAAACAAGAAATATTCAAATTTAAATAATCATATAATTCTGTTGATCGGCAATTCCTTTTTGATGTTCTAAAAAAATTCGGCGTTGGTGATAAAACCAGAAATATCATTTGTGAATCACTAACAAAACTTCTAAAGTAAAATTTTTCAGCGAATTTCCTAATACTTTCTCTGTAAATCTAGGCGAAAGACAGATGGACAACTCTCACCGATCTTTTTCACTTGTTTTAGAAAAGGTTATTCCAGAATAGAGAAACATACGTGAAGAGAGCCGCATAGTTATTAACCTTCTTTTTCTGTTTAGCCTTCAGAACCACCGTAAGGCATTTTTAAGAGGATGGATATGTATGAATTTAAATGAAGTGTAGTCTCGTATAGTCTCAGGTCGACCGTTCCTGAGATGTGTGGTTAATTGAAACCCGAGCACCAAAGAACACCGGTATCCACGGTCTAGTATTCAAATACGTATTAAAGTAACCGCCTTTACTAGGATTTGAACCTTAGAACTGTCGACTTCGAAATAAGCTAATTTGTGGTGACGAGTTCACGTTTAAACCAATCCGGTGGGTTGCATAGTTATTGATTATAGCTTTCGCAGATGATTCCGTTACCTCTTGTCGGATGATAAGAAAATGCGACAAAATATTTCAAGAAACATCAGAAAGAACAGCCGTAAAAATATCTTTTGAAAAAAATGCAAAACATGACAGATAATAAGAATCCAACAACCTTTTTTTAAAAAACCATAATTGGAAAATAGAAAAAATAAACCGGTTTAAATACCTCGGAAAGTGCTATAGTATGAAACGACCAAGAAAAAAGAGTTTAAGAATTCGGGATAAAAATTAACATCGATTTAGATACTACAAAACTCTCAAAACAACAAAAAAATCATCTTTATTAACAAAAAATTAAGGTATCTGAATATGGTGGTTCGTCTAGAATCGGTGTATGCTGCAGATTGCTGGACCTGCATAATAACACGTGCCTTTTAAAAGCTAAATGAGTATCAAAATATAAATATCTCGGAGGAGTAATAACGCCGAACAGTCTAGAAGAGGAAGCGTTAAAAAAAAGCGAACGCGAAATAGTGTTCAACTTACCATGAAATTTGTATAATAAAATATCGTTTTCGCATAACACTAAACTCCGAGATAACAAAACCGTTATTCTTCCGGAGGGGTTATATGGCGCTGAGTGTTTGCAAAATTTTACTTCGTCGTATAGACTTCTGACGTTACTTCCGGTTATTGGTAAGGTCTTTGAAAAGATTCTGTATCTCTGTATAAATGAGAGGTTAACCTCGCAAAGATTGTTGATGGAGAATCAGTACGGATTTCGTCCCGGAAAGTGTACTAAGGACGCCATACTCCGTGTTATGAATGTGTTAAAAACCAGTGAGAAAAATATGTTCTGGGAATTTTCCTGGACATTTCCGGAGAATTTAATAATCTATGGTGGGCTTCTGCTACTTACCAACTCCGAAAAAGAGAATATACGGCAAGTGAATTGCAAGTATGCAAAGTTACTTCAGTCATCGGGATGTGCTGCTCCGCGAGGGCAGCCATGAGGTTGGCAAGACGCTGTCTAAGGGATGTCCCCAGGGCAGCGTGTTGGATCCGTTATTATGGGTGGTGGAGTTTGATTCTCTCCTGCGGCTGAGGTTGTCCAGGGGGTGTTGCATCGTGATTTATGTGAAGATGGGCTCCTGCTGGTTGAAGGAAGCTCACGGAGGGAGGTTGAACTCCGAGACACTCGGGCTTGCAGGATGCTTGAGCTGTGGGGATCATCAACACAAGATGACATTTAGCCCGGGAAAAACCACGACGATGCTCCACAAAGGCCGTTTGGCAGTGGGTTGGCGTGTCCGTGTTTGGTTGGCAGGCCAGCGTATAAAGTATGTTAGGTTCAAAAGTACCTCGGGGTGTTTCTTGATGGGAAACTGCAATTTAAGAAGCACCTTCGATACGGAGAGGGCCTGCAATGCCTTCTACGGTATTCGACGTGTGGTCAATCCTGATAGGAGTGTTAACTTTAAGACCATGAGCATCCTGTATAAAGACGTGTGCGAGGCTATTATGCTATACGCGGCGCCTGTTTGGGAGGATAGGCTAAAATATAAAAATTATCGAGATATTTTATTAAGGGCTCAACCCCTATTTTTGTTAACAGTAACGGGTGGTTACCGCACTATTTTACGGGAGGCAGTCTTGGTGATTGCAAGCGTGAAACCGATAGACTTAATTGCATCTGAGAAGCAGCAACTGTATGTTGATAAGAAGTCCGGTGAATTGACTTCGGATAAAGTTCGAGAAATTGAACAACACGGCAGTGCCTTGTGGCAGGTCAGATGGGATGAGACAGATGGTGGACGTTATACGCATGATCTCTCTCCAAATGTTGTAGGTTTGCGAGACGCCTCTTGGGTGCACCCTAATAAATATGTGATGCAATATCTTTCCGGTCACGGTGCTTTTAGGAAAGACTGCAGAAACTCGGCCTGGTAGATTCTGGGATGTGTTCTCAGTATGTACAATTGGACGTCACCTATCATTTTCTTTATGAGTGCTGGAAGTACGAGTTAATCGTACGGAAACCATCTGTCGGTTTGATCTTATCGAATCGGCGTTGGATCTCCGTGTATACTGGAAGAGCCAGGCCGAATGGGTAATAGTGGAGTTTTATAGTGTACTTAACAAAGGAAAGGATTCATGAGGGAATCTAGAACTCGGCTGGATTTCTCTTGTATTCTGTTTTTATTGATGCTTTGTTTTATAAATTATGTTTTTGTTGTTCTTGTCCTTTGTTTGTTTCAAGGTTACTGTGTTGTTATTATACCGTGTAATATTTTTATGTTTCGTGTTGTATGTTGAACTCACTTTTACCTTCTAGGGATAGGTAGTTAAATTACTTTGTTTAGTTAGGTCATTTCAGTCTTGCTTAAGAATGGGTGAGAAGTATTTTGTTTTGAGTTCATTAAATAGTAGTACACCAATGGAAATGTCACTCGTGGCATTCACATCGGTGGTATCCTACCCGAGGCGGACTGGAATATGTCAGAAGCTGAGATTTCGAAGATGGTCACAGGTAAAGCCCATAAGGGCTCGGAACGGTGAGGGTGGCAAAGGGTGTCTTCCCCGTACGGGATCAGGATTCCATTACCAGTAAGGAATTTATCAACTAAAAAGTGAAACAGAAATTTATAAAAATACAGGAAAAATAAAATACACCGTCCGGATAAGAAGATTACAATTTTACGGGTATTAATACAGAACGAGCGAAAACGGATTAACAAAACAAATATTTAACTTTCATAACAATAGAGCTATTAAAACTAGACGGTTTAAAGAAGTAGAAAACGATCTTAAAACTTTAAAAATTTCCAATGAAACCTGTTTAAATAAAAACAAATCTAGAAAATTAATGAAAGGATTTAAATTTCTAAAGAAGAAGTATAAGAAGAGTATAGGAAAAGAGAAAGAAGAACAAGAGTGAAAAAATGAAAAAAATATTGGGAAAACAAAAAAGGTTTCAAATTATTCCCTAATCGTCCGGATGAACAAAAATAAAGAAACAAAATATTATTTTCTTTATAAAATTCATCTATACTAATGAAAACCACATATAAAAATATTTTCTTTACGAAACTCTCTACGTTCATGGAAACAAAGGATTAAATAATTTTCTTTACAATTTCATTTCACGATTAATAAAAGCGTGGGGCGCTGAAAAAGCCATAACTAGTGACAGGATCGCATAATCAAATGTAAGCAGCAATCTTCATAATCTTGGTATATGTTTAAAATTAACATTATTTATATAAAATACATTTGCTTATGAGTATACTTCTTTATGTTCATTTCTCTACTTTTACTTTATGTTGTATTTCTTTCTCATTTCACGTAAAAACAGGACTCGAATGAACGTAAATTATTGTTTGATTAAATTTCATATTTTTCCAATATTTGAAGGATTAGATATTTTTAAAAAGGTTAGAAAGAAAGAATAAATCTAGCCATTCATAATGATAAACTTGATAAAGTTAACCTTTCTTGACTTTCATTTTAAATGTTTCTTTTATTTCTTTCCATAAAGACTATACTCACAAAACGTTTTGTCAGAACGTTTTAAATCGACCGAATGGAGCAATCGAATACATTGAAACTACCTATCGTCGATATATCGATACAATAAAGCCGATATATCGATACGATATACAGACAGAGCCGGTTTACGGAAATGCTGACTAAAGAAGGAAGACGAATGAATAACAGATGAAACCAAGTCAAATTAACCTGGTTGAGGATCGGGTACACAAATCTAACTCACGCCCTACTATTTGGCTCTCTTCGGCAGAACTGTGAGGGATGTAAATCGGTTCGTAAATCATTTATTTCTCGATCGGCTAACGTTTGGGACTATTCGTCGTCAATTAAACCTGGATTCAGATGTGAAGAATTTGCTTAACCGAAGAAATGTATCAAAAGACTGTCTGGTTTCTTTGTGATAGTGGGATAAAGAACTCAATTTAGTCGTTTTGCTTACGTGAGATCTCTTACGGAGTATTGTGTGCGCACTGAAAACAGTCTAGCGATCACGTTCCACTCCTGCTTCAACTTGAAGATAAACAAACAAATTTTTATGACATTATTTTTATCTTTTTAGTTCATACGTTGCATTATACATTTAAATAAAACTGGATTTAATTTTTATTTTATTTTCTTTCTTGGTCTATTGTTTAGAACTCGCAGAAAATTTCGTCCAACATCGATTCAAAGAAATGGAAATCCGGATATTCTGATTTATGTACAGTAAATAAAAATTATTATAGATGTAAAAACCTAAAATATTTTTATACCGTAACAATTTCCGGTAATAATAAAAACAAGTAGGGGGAAAACAAAAGTGAAAAGAGTACAACGTGTTGTTTGTATATATATTTTAATATTATCATCTCCCCTATCCGGAATATGTGTGTAAGTACATTTAAAAGTATGTACACTTATGTGTGTGTGTGTGTGTATATATATATATATATATATATATATATATATATTCTCGGGTGGGTGAACGAAGTAGGTAATGTTGTACGGCCGAATACAGATAAAAGAGTCGTCTACAAACAACAGACAAAACGTTTTTACCTCTTAATAATACAGCAGCACCCTTTCAACGCGACCAAAATGCAACCATTTTTTATTCCTTTTTTTTCTTCTTTCCTTTTAAAAAAAAAAAAATACCACACCCATGCAGATTTACACACAAACACACATTAAAATATACTTGTCGTTGATTTTTTTTTTCTAAAAGCAAAAAGTCGTTTTTAATAAAAATAAAAAACTGGGTTTCTTATTTAGTATAAAGTAAAAGCATCTGATGTGTTCCCTAATTAAATAATAATAACAATAACAATAAAAATAATAATAATCGACATACTTTCATTTTTTTCTCGTTTCCGATCAGTTTGAGGAACCTCATTTACGGGCGGAGTTACGGGCTAACAGGTTCCGCTAGATGCTATTAAGAGAACGTATACATGCCTGCACCCTACCGACACTCACCGATCCCGGGTTCACAATTAAGTATTACAGGTCCCCGGGAGGTGACTTTGGATCAAAGGGATCCAGAGTCCCGTGCTTCATCACCGTCGCCCATCTACGTAAGCGCGGACGTACAACGGCTCCGCAGAGAACTGTCTTTCACCCTCCGACCTCCGGTCATGTTCTTCCGCCTCAGTCTAAGAACAATGTGTTGTGATACATTCTAGAAAATTTGGTTAATAACTAAACATCGGGCCGGTGCAAGCCGAAGCCTGGTGTCCCGTTCCCCATCACCGGAAACATTTGAGTCTTCCTCTCTTAGTAGCACCCGACAGGACTGCCATCCTCTGTGGATTCTTCCTTCGACCACCAAGTGGTTAGCTGCTCTCCTAGGTAGGGTGAAAGTCGCATTTTCCGATTATCCGATCTAAGGGAGGTAATCTTAACCTCTGCCTGTTCTTCCGGTGGAAGAGCCTCTCTCTTTTCCTGTTTAGCCTCCGGTAAATCTTTCCTGTTTATCCTCATTCAGAGGATGAATGAGGATGATATGTAATGAGTGGAAATGAAGTGTAGTCTTGTACATTCTCCGTTCGACCATTCCTGAGATGTGTGGTTAATTGAAACCCAACCACCAAAGAACACCGGTATCCACGATATAGTATTCAAATCCGTGTAAAAATATCTGGCTTTACTAGGACTTGATCGCTGGAACTCTCGACTTCCAAATCAGCTGATTTGGGAAGACGCGTTCACCACTAGACCAACCCTGGTGGAAGAGCCTACCTGATTGCTCTCAGCACTTCTTCGCAGTCCAAATTTCTTATATACACTGCAGCCTGTTTATCTGGCCGATATAATTTGAAAATGTCATCACTAAATGTATTTTTTTCGGGTGTCCCAAAGGTAGCTTGACTGAGAAATACAGTATTTGTATTTTATGTTTAAAAAAAACAGCTGTTATTGAGAGAATAAACACGTGTTTATGTTAGGTGATTTTTTAAAATAGAATTGTGTTTTGTTACTTTGTGCGGGATTATGTGAGTAATTTTTGTGGATAAGAAGTAACTAACAACTATTTAAAAGGTATAATTAATTATATTTCAAGTTTATTTTTAAGTCGAATAGAGATCCGACTTAATTATCCTATTAAAAAATAGTGACGATGTCGTTCAACAATTTGAAAAACATTTTCTAAAACTCTAGCACCATCCATACAAGCGATCTACAACCTGAATAAATGTCTTGAAACAACCGAAAGCGTATATGATTTGGCAAGGAGTGGGAGATCTAAACCTGCTGCAAGTGAAGATAACTTAACAACCGTTGCCGAATCAGTTTATCAGAGCCCAAAGAAATCTATTCTTAAAAGATCTGCTGAGTTGCATATCGCTCGCAGTAGCGTACATCGTATCTTGAAAGTATCGAAACTAAAATATTCATCTGCAACTGCATCAGAGTTTAATAGAAAATGACTTCGACTACCGTCTTGAATTCTGTGAATGGATTGTAGTATGCTGTGAGACAGAGCCTAACTTTAAAAATCGTGGACGGATGAAGCTTCCTTTAAACTAAACGGTTGTATTGATCGTCATAATTGTGTGTAGTGGAGTGACAAAAATTCGCACGAAATACTCGAGCGGGAAGTAAATGTCCCAGGCATCGATGTGTGGAATGGTAAATGGAATGATAGGATTATCGGTCCATAATTTTTCAACGGCAATGTAAGTGGTGGTTCTTGCTTTGAAATGTTACAAGAAGTAGTTTTACCTGAGCTATAAAATAATCGTTTGTTTTTAAAAAAAAATATTAATTTAATTTGACAAGATTGCGCTCCACCGCATTACTGTTAGTCGGTAAGAAGATGGATCGGCAGTGACTTTGACGAGTACAACCGATTGACGACCAACATCATGTGATCATACATCGTTAGATTTTTCAGTTTGGGGAATTTTGAGAAAATAATTTTTTCTCTCATAAGCCTAGAAATTTGCAACCGTAGAGACAAATAATGGAAGATGAATTTGAAACGTTAAACGCAAATATTTATTTAAAAAAACGGCTGTGAAAAATGTATTGAAATACACGGACAGCATTTTGAGCAACTGTTGTAAGGTTTTAAAATAATGTATAATAAATTTTACTATGTATAAAAAATGTATTGTTGATTTAATAGCACAGGTATTACAATAGCTCAGCTATTGTATTTCTCGGTCAAGCGACTTTTGGAAAACTCGGTGTGTGTGTGTGTGTGTGTGTATATATATATATATACGAGGTGTGTGAGAAAAGTAATGTGATTGGTAACACTGCGAGCAATCTGGCAACGCTGTATCTACCGGTCTGTGATAGACCGGTTTGTTCATCCCTTCCACATGCTCAGTACGAGTTTCAACTCCGTTCAACCAAAAGATGATTTTTGACAGCGGCATTAGTGAAGTTGTGTTTTTGTAATGATGCATCGGAATTTAGAGCGACCTTGTGCAATCAAGTTTTATGTTAAACTTGAGGAATCCGCGAGTGTAACCTTTGAAAAGTTGAAACAGGCCTATGGGGAACATTGCTTATCAAGAGAACAAGTTTTCCGCCGGCACAAATCATTTTTGGAAGGCCGAGAACACGTTGAAGATCAACCACTCTCAGGGAGACCTTCAGTTTCAAAAGCTGACGAAAACGTTGAGCGTGTGAGGGTTCTTCTTTGGTCAGAACGTCGTTTAACAATAAGGATGATGAGTGAACAGTTAAATTTAAACGCTTTCACCGTACATCAAATGTTGACAGACGATTTGGACATGCGAAATTGGTGCTGTAAAACCTCACAACCGAACAGAAGAACAATCGAAGAAACGTGTGCGTTGATCTTCTTGAGAGGATTGACAACGACCAAGAATTCTTCAATCGTGTGATCAGAGGTGATGAATCCTGGATATTTGAGTACGATGCTGAAACAAAGCGAAGAGTGGCACACTCCGTCATCTCCTTGACCGAAAAAAAGTCGAATGAGCAAATCAAAGATCAAAACCATGCTGATTTGCTTTTTTGACAAAAAGTGTATCGTGCATAAAGAATTTGTTCCTCCATGACAAACTGTCAACCAAGTGTTTTACAGGGATAATATTGTTGTTTGAAAAAATTAAAATCAGTCTCATTACTTTTCTCGCACACCTCGTATATATATATACATATAGTTTTTATCGTAAGATTTATGTGATATCCTAATTGAACAGAATTATATTAATATAATGTGTTGTTTTTTGACAGATAAAAAAGATTTTTATTAATTAATTATTTATACTAACACTACACTCTAATTCTACACTGGATAATATTTAGATATTACTAAATTTAATTTGAAAATTTAAATTATGCTTATATTAAATTTATTGATTGCTATTTCGGAGAAATATACCAATCAGCCACATCGATTGTTTTTACACTTCAAATATTATTAGTTTATTTAATTCTACCGCTCACCTGAGATGTCACAACATCACAGACGACTTTTGTGGTAGGAGGTGCGATTTTTCAAATTTAAAAAAAAAATATCAGTATTTTTTAAATGTTTACAAAAGTACCTAAGAAAGATATGACCTTAATTGGGCGAAATCTAGAGATATTGAGGTGACCTTGTTGTACAGCCTCACCCCCTTGATTTTAAGTTGAAAATTTAACGGCATCAATGTCCCATTTACAGAAGTAATCTGTACAAATTCGTCAAAATCGGTTCGATTTTTCAAATATTGATTTTTTCCATCGTTAACAAATGTGCCTAAGAAAATATGACTTTAATTCAGCGAGATCTCGAAATACTGAGGGCGACCTTGCTCTACAGCCTCACCCTTTTTACCTTTAAGTTGAAATTTTAATGGAATCAATGGTCCCATTTATAGAAGTAACTGACCGAGTTTGGTCAAAATCGGTCTACCAGTTCTGGAGATATAAGGTGATTTAAATTTCAAGACTGAATAATACTCGTACTTACGAACATTAACATGCGGAAATTTCCACCCGGTTTTTTTTTTGGTTCCTTATGTGTTAAAACGTTAAAATCCGGTAAAAATCAAATACGCCCAAACTGGATTAGTTACAATATTTTCCTTCTAGAACTATAGCTCTGCTATCGTACTATCTGAACAGGAAAGAAAAAAAAGAATACCAATATTCAGTTACTTAATAACTTACATAAAAAGTACATATTAGAAACGGTTACAATACATTACAAAGAACTACCTCATCACTATGTTAATAACGGTTCTATTAAGTAAAAAAGCACTGCTTTTACCTAAAGTCAACAATGCAAAAACAAAAAAAACCATGTATTTGCGTCAGTATTTTATTTCAATTTGTTACCCCCTGAGCTCAAAAATATAGCTTCAAAAATAAATTAGATAGTTGGGTTAGAAGACTAAATGAAGACAGGTGAATTTAAAATACAGATAAATTTAATTATTAAGAAAAGAGTAAAGAATTCATGATTTTAGTTATTAAGTAATTTAATGTACCATTTATTATATTGGCTTTGTATTGTATTTTATTATATTGGTAGGTTTTATCCAGGCGGCATACAGAGGCTTAACCATCTCAACAGGGTTCAATGTGTTGTTATAAAATTATGTTTTGTAACTTATTCTGTAATCTGATAATGATCAATAAAATAAAAAAATAATAAATAATATGCTATAGTAACTAAAACAGATAATTATATACTATATCTATACTATTATGTAAAGACGAAGAGGATATGTGTTTATTCGGAATAAACGAAAAAACTACTTGACTAATGGCAACCAAACTTTTACCCATGTTTATTGGCATAACAAACAAGGTTTGTAGATACATTTTATCTCAAAAAAACCAACCGATCGATTGCTTTCAAATTTTCAGGATACATTTGTATTACACCGTGGAAGGTTTTAATTCACAGACCCGAGACCCTAGCTTGCTTGTAGGTTAAAATATTAAAAATATTCATTATTTCCTCATCACCAAGGAGGCTAAAGTTGTAAATTAAACATATTCATTACGGAAAAAAAAAATTAATTCTTTTAATTTGTTATTATATTTCTGCCTCCACGGCAAAGAAATAAGTTATGAATTTTTCGTCGTTAAAGGTGTGTGTGTACTTTAGTTACCGTAGTTACTATCATTCTGTTTTTTGTTTCTTTTTAAGGTTTCTATAAAGCCTGGATATTATAATTATTATTTATCAGTATTATTCTTAAATCCATGTGAATAAAAAACAGTGCGGGAGTCCAAGGGGTGGAGTCCTCTGAGTAGACGGGAATGGCGACCAAAGTAAGCTCTCCGGGTGTCCAGGACGCCGGTCCACCTGGCAAATTGGAAATGGCGAGCGAAGCGAGCTCTCCGACCGTGGGGTAGGTCCCTTGGCCCGGGAAACCTCGAGGAGCATGACCTCCTCGGGCAACCTGGACCCTTAGGGTCCAGGTTGTGGTAGACGGGCCGGCTAGTTAAATACGTATTTCGTTTTTTTTTTTTAAACGATTTCTAACTAAATATCTTAAGTAAATGATATAATTATAAAATTAAATTAAAATTAATAATCAAATCATAATTAAACAGCTTATTATATAAATTGTTATAAGAACGGTAATATCAGTAATTAGTTAAAACGAAAATCGTTTATTATTATTATTATTACTTTTTTTCATAAGAATCTAAACACAATGAACACCGGTAGAGTAAAAAGAGTAACCCATCCATCAAGTCCGGGCGTTTCATCTCAGTTCGTTTAAAAATGCATGCGGAGCAGCACCAGTGGGACTGCCTGCAAGGAGGACTTCGCGGCGGATGAAAAATGCCAGACAGAAAAAATACTCATCAATCAAATGCGAGATGGAGAAAGGCAAAAACGGATAAAGGATAACAGGACGAAGCGGAGTAGAAACATAGGATAAAAGCAAGTGAAGAGAGTGAGAGAGAGAAGTGTACCGAATGTTATGCAATCCCCCCTTCCTCTTCACCTCCAACCCCTTAACGTCCCATTACAACGACTTTTTTTTTAGTCTGTAAAACGTTTTCGTGCTGCCTTTTACTACACTTAGCTACTTTGGAACAAAGAAAAAAACATCTTCATTTCTTTCCTTTTTTTCTTCTTCTTTATTCGTAATCGTTAACTTTTATTCAATAATGCATTAATAATAGGCTATTTTGTGTGATATCTTAAATACAATGCGATCTAAAAATTGTAATACTAAGTTAAAGGGAAAAAATCGGCTAATTCATTTTACTTTTTATTCAATAAAATTATGATTCTATGCATACGTCACAGTTCATTGAATTTTAATAAATGATATGAAATCGATGTTAATTATTTAACTAAAATTTCAGTTCTAAACAAGATGTAGTCGAATTAGTAAGACGATATAGGTTTACGATGTATTTTCGTACTGAAAATTACAAAACAAATCATTACCATCAAAATACTCGAAGCATTGTCATTCTTGAGAAAACAATCAGGAACGAAAAACCTTTCAATGAACAACGAATATAACTAACATTATAACTAAATTTATTAATTTTAATTTTTAAGCAAAGATGCTTTACAAAATAAAGAATATTAGTACTGCATATTAGCATCAAAATTTCAAAAAATATATTTTTGATTTTAAAAAACCTGTGGGATCATGAATCGGGGGGAGTCTTCTTTTAGTAATAGAAATATTCACTATAACTGATTTTACAAAAAAAAATTCGATTATTTTAAAAGTTCGAGCTTCCCATTAGGGGAGAGGTATTAAAAAAATATCTTTGTAACTTTATTATTTAACATGAGCATTAACAATTTGAAATTGTGAAAAAATTGTTTTTTCATTTAGGGAGGTTGCATACTCAAGGGGAAGTATTCGGGTAAAATTAATTTTTAAGAAAATAATAATTAAATGGTGATAATAAATATAAAAAATAATGTTTTTAAAATTGTTTCAAAATACAAAGATACAGCCATAAGTTTAGGTAAAACAAGAGATAAACAAGTAACGTAAGGATTCCAACGCGGGGTCATACATCTAAATCGGTTCAGCCGTTGAGTTGCTACATACATACATACATACATATATATAATACATACATACATATATACACCCTAAATACATTACACTTCTTTTTGGGCAGTCTTGTAAAAAGTTGTAATTTTTTAGGAAACAGAGTGAAAATTTTTGGGGAATTTTTTTTCAAAGAAATACTAAAGAGTAAGGGAAATTAAAAAATTAAAATTTTTACATTTTAATTGCAACGGATGACCTGCGAGATGGATTTAAATTTAAAATAAATTTCTTATTTTTATTTTTCCCAATGTGTACGTTGAAATCTATTCAACTAATCTAAAACAAGCAAAAATGGGGTGACCATGGCCCAATAAGATGAGGATGATATGTATGACACGTAAATGAGATGTACTTTTGTGTAGACTCAGGCCGACCATTCCTGATACGTGTGATTAATTGAACCCCAACCACCAATGTTCACTTATTACTTTCCCTTCTAGATATCGCTACAGCAGAGCTATACCTCTAGAAGGAAAAGTATTGTAATCGGTCCAATTTGCACATATGCGGTTTTCCGGATGTTAATATTTCTAAGTACGTGTGTTCAGTTTTGGCCTCTAAATTACTTTATATATCCAGAACTACAGAACCGATTTTGACCAAACTCGGTCAGATTACTTCTTTATTTGAAGCAATGATGCCGTTAAATTTTCTACTTAAAAGATAGAAGGGGTGAGGCTGTGGAACAAGGTCTAAGTATTTAAGGTCAAGGTTTAAGTATCTAAGCTCTAAGTATTTCGAGATTTCGCTTAATTAAGGTCATATTTTTCTTAGGCATTTTTGTTAACGATTAAAGAATAACAATATTTGCAAAAAAACGTTTCGAAAAATTGCACCCCCGCCCCAAAAAATGCTGTTGTAGCCGTCTCATACGTTCTGACGTCACAGATGAGCGGTAAAATTAAATAATTGGATAATATTTAAAGTGTAAAAAAAGTAATCTGTTCTCTGGCCTGGTCTCGAACTCGATCAGCCGGCTGATTCGGTACTTAGGGCGTTAAGCCTTGCGACTACAGCAGTCTGCCGGCCGTACGAGCGAAATTTGTTTTGTACAGAGTGATTCAAAGAAACGGGAAATTTTGAAAGTTGTGTTGGTAGCCGTGGGCGATTGGTACCACTTGATAAGTGGCGCCAGCCTCTCTAACCTAACCTGCCGTTTAGTTGTCGTGGATCCTTGGAGTGGTGCGCAACGTGCATTTGCTATCAAAGCGTTTTACAAAAACAATGACAGTGTGGAGGGAGCGCGTAGAGAATTTCGCCGTCATTTTAATCTGGGACGGCACGACCGTGTTCCATCAGCACATGCAATTAAAACATGGATATCTAATTTTTGAGGAAACCGGTTTGGCAATGAAAAAGAAACCTCCAGGCCATGAGCGAACCGTCCGTACACCACAGAATGTTCAAGCTTTACAAGATGCTGTCACACGAAGTCCACATCGGTCAATCCGTCGTCTCTCAGCATCTTTACAATTGCACAGTTCAAGTGTTCGAAGAATGTTAGTGAAAGACTTGCAATACCATCCGTACAAGTTGCAGATCGTCCAGGAACTGAAACCGAACGATGCAGTTGTGCGAGCACGATTCTGTAATGTAATGCTTCAGAAGATAAATGATAACGAAGAGTTTGTTCACGAACTGTGGATGTCAGACGAAGCGCATTTCCACCTCAGTGATTTGTTAACGAGCAAAATTTCAGATACTGGGCACAAGAAAATCTTACGCAGCTACACCAGCGTCCGTTGCACAGCCAGAAAGTGACCGTGTGGTGTGCTATGTCATCTTACGGTGTTATAGGCTCTTATTTTTTTGAGGATGACAACGGTCTTGCAATTACAGTGATGTCGGCTCGTTACGTAGCCGTGGTTGAAACCTTTGTTGTGGAACAACAAAAGAAATTTCCACCTATTCTTAACACAGCCTGGTTTCAACAAGACGGAGCAACGTCACATACTGCACGAATATCGATGGTACGCCGATTTTTTGGAAAACGTGTCATTTCACGAAATGGTGACATTAGATGGCCTCCCAGATCGCCTGATCTCTCAGCTTGCGATTACTTTTTGTGGGGTCACCTTAAAAGCAAAGTGTTTCACAGTAGACCTGCTATAACGGAAGAACTGAAGGCAAAGATCCGAGAAGCAATTGCGGAAATTCCAGTTGAGATGTTACGTCAAACCATGAACAATTTAACGAAGAGACTTCGTGAGTGTTTACGTAGAAGAGGAGGTCACCTCCAAGATGTCATCTTTAAAAAATAAACTAAAATGTATATATCATAAAATGGTAACATTTGTACAATTACATGAAATAAAATTCATTTTCTAAAAAAAATTTTTCATTAACGCGATTTAATTTTTTAAATTTCCCGTTTCTTTGAATCACTCTAATAAGTTGTGAAATTAGATTAGTTTGGTTAGTGCCGTCTGTGACCCGCACCAATTAAATACGGCATGTGCGGTTAAAGCCGCGTTCCGTGAAAATCCTACAACTGTACTGTCGGCTTTTTTATCTTATAATACATTTTTATACTAATGATTTATCTTACCGTGACGTGATGTATAATTATGTACGGGTTAAAATAAGGAATTTTTTATTTTTTCTGGGGTTAGACCACCTATGGACCATATAAAAATCATTTCTTCCGTTTTTTTCTTTTCTCTTATAATTCTTTCACACTTTTCGCGTGTTTGATCTTTCTCTCTTCCGACCGTTTCACTTTGTACGATTCTTTTCCTTCATCACAGTTTCAAACTCACCATCGTGAATTTTTTTGTTCGAATATTTTTTTATCTTTCACGTTCTTGGATCCCTATATTTTGTAATTCTTTCTTCATTTCTTGTAGGTACCCGTTCTTAAAAGAAATTCTATCGTTCCCAGAGTTTAATGAACATTTGTTTATTTAGTCCCTGTTTGTCCGTTCTGTACATACGGCTCAGGAATTTCAGTCTTCTACTTCTTATAGCTTTATCGATATCCTCTATTTCTTCATGAAGTTCTCGGTAAGATCTAAGTCTGTATCCGTCCGTTGTTTTCTTGGGGCCTAGGATTGTTCTCAGTGTTAGCTCTATATTTTCTTTAACGGTTCCAGGTTTATTAAGGTGTAACATTTCACTTTCGTATAGTATCATGGTCTAACCGCAATTCTGTTGAGTCTTTTTGAGAAGTTATTTTTATTGTAGATATCTTTTAGTCAGGAGACCTAATTTATTGAACTCTTTTCTTCTCTTTTCTATTAGTACTCTATCCATACTGTAGTATTTTATTATATCCGCTAAATATTTAAAATTAGACATCGCTTTAGGATTTCCGTATTCTGTGCTAATTTTCTTTTCGGGGTAAATTTTGATTTATTTATTTTATTTTATAATAAATAAAGTTAAGAGATTGCCGATGGTAATAGAGAAAGCCAAAAGAGGAGGGTTATATGCACCCCGTACTCCAATCGTCATTCATTTGGATGCAGATGCAAGATTAATGGGGCAAACAGTAGGCAAGTGTGTCTGCAACACAAGTCTGTTATGTTGTACGGGGAGCAGTTGGGGTAGGAAAATTATGCGGCTGCTGCTACTAGAGTTAAAATGATTGTATTGTATATATATATATATATATATATATATATATATATATATATATATATATAAATGGTGTGATGGTCCGTTTATGTGAGATACAATAAAAAAGAGAAGGGGGAGTGTGTTCGCCAGTTTGCCCATGAGGTACTTCATACCATCCATCACACCATATTTAAAGCCAGCTCACTCTTGTCTAACACGTGTACTCGGACACGTGACTAAAACAAGTGCCGTGTAATTACAAGTGTTACAAACCGTAAATTTTAAATCGAATATATAACTTGGATGATTATCAATATCATTTTGTTATTAGCGTGATGTCATTCTAAGAATTTATTCAAGTAAAATAAAATTTAAATTTCTTTTTTTGAATTAAACAGGAAAATATCCCGAAAAAGTTTTTAAAAAATACAAAAAATTAAACCTATTTCAAATATTAAACAATTATCATCAGTAGATACGGAAAAGTGTAGAAATATATATTTTTTTAAATACGTAAAGTACATAAAACGAAACTAATAAAAAATATTACTTGTATAATAAACACTACTTAGGAAATATTATTTGTTTCAAACTGAAATACTACAAAACACAATTTTTTTGTTTCATTTATAAGAGTTTTCAAAAATATCTACGCATGATGACTGTCTAACGATCGAAATTCACTGAAATCTAAATAAAATCAAAAAGGAACTTCTAAAATCATTAAAAATCAAAAAAGAAATTACGAAAAACAATGTAAACTTTTAGACGAAAATTTCTCCAAAAATAATACGAAAGATTTTTATCAAATTGTTTAATCAAAATTATCAGGCTTTAACCCAACATGTCCTAACTTTAAGAATGAAAAAGGGGAGCTAATAATGAATAATCAAGAAAATTTAATACCGTTAGCTAAATATTTTGAAAACCTGTTGAATTGTCACGACCCTAAAGAAAACTTTAACTTCCAGAAAAATAATCGAAATTATCAAACTTCCCAACCAGCAAACGCAGATGAAATAAAAGAAATAATATAATCACGTAAAAATAATAAAACATGTAAAGAAGACTGCATAGTTGCAGAAAAGCCTGAAATATGCCGACGATGAACCGAGCGAAAAACTGAAAAGAATCTTTAGAGAAATCTGGGAAACAGGAAGAATTTCAGAAGATTGGAAAAACACTTTAATGCATCCCCTTCACAAAAAAATAAATAGAATGAACATCAGAGGAATTTCACTGTTGTCAGTCCAGTACAAAGTTTTATCAAAAATATTGTTAAATAAAATACAACCGACATAAGAAAAGAAATCAGAGAATATCAAGGTCGATTAAATCTGGAAGAAGTTGTGCAAAGCAAATCTTTCTTTAATCTAAAATAAATTTTACTATACCAAAAAATTAAAAACCTAAAATTAGTTACAAATTTTATAGTTTTTAAGAAATCCTACGATTCCATCCGCAGGGAATCCACACTTAAAATCCTTGAAGAATTTAAAATAGATCTTAAAACAATAATTATTATAAAAGAAATATTAACAAACACAAAATCAAAAGTGAAATTCTTAGCGAAACTTTCAGAACAGTTTGAAATTAAAACTGGATTATGGCGAGGTGATGCACTGACTACGATTCTCTTAAGTCGTGCCCTTGAAAAAGTAATAAGAAAATGGGAGAAAGAATTTAAAAATTGAACATACACGAAAACATTTTAGACAAGGCTAAAATCAAAATTCAAAACTAAGCGAATACGGACGCAAAATTGGTCTTCAAATTTCTTATTAAAAACCTAACTGGTTTTCTAATGACAAAGAGAACAGAAATCAAACCCTTAAAACTTCCGACACCAAAAAAAATAAGAAGAGTTAAAAAATTTAAATATGTAGGAGAAATCTTAACACCGAATATAATGGGATGAAGAATAGAGTATGAAAAACGGAAACCCTCGTATCATCACACAAAGAACAATTACAATAAAAATTCCCTGACATATAACTCCAAATTGAAGCACTGTAAAACTGTAATCCTAAAAGAAGCACTGTATAGGGCAGGATGTCTGCAGTTTTTTCCAGAACAAGAAATAGTAAAAGTAGAAAAAAGAATTTTAAGAAAAATTTATCAACCAAAATATGAAGACCAAATTTACAAATTGAAAAGTGAAAAAAAATGTACAAATGTACATAAGAAATAGGAGTCTAAATCCGGAAAAGAAGATTAAACTTTTATGGATATTTATGTAGAACGAACAACCAAAGATCGACAAAACAAATATTTAATTTCTACGTAAACAGAGCCACAAAGACCATTTAAAAAAATTGAAACAGTTCTAAAAACACTAAACATTTCTAAGGATCTGTGTAAAAGTAATGATAAATCTAGAAAAGCAATTCGAGAATCTAAGTTTCCAGAAAGAAAGGAAAAGAAGACTACGTGAATACATGAACGGAAGAAAGGCGTCAACAACAGAGCAAAAGAATGGAAACCTTTTGGGAAACAAAAAAGTAAATCGTGATCCGCAGTGGTCGGAACGAAAGAAAAATGTAACATTATATTATTTATACAATTGTTTAATTATAGAGTACTGCATAGATAAACAGTATATTACAAATGAGAAAGTATGTTAATCGAATTAATGACGAAGTGACGTTCATGACCCTCTCCAACAAAAACACACAATTTTAACAGTGAAAAATTCCGGAATAATGTATATACATATATACGAGGGTAAGTCAATTATTATCCGCAATTTAATTATTTTTTTTTATGTTGGTAGTACTGTCGTGTTGCATAGATGACGAATGCGCGGTTTAATTGTTGTTATGTCTGTTCAGGTTTGATGCAGTTATGATCGCTGCCCAGCCGTTAACCACGGCTGCTCCGCTTTCTGTTTGCACCAAACAAGAGCAACGTTCAGCGATCCGTTTTGTAGTCGGAAGGTGTATTAGGGGCCGAAATTCATCGAAAACTTTCGGTGCGGTAAGAGAACAGTGTGTTGCCGCAACGGAGTGTCTACGAATGGATTGAAAAATTCAAAAACGGTCGCATAAGTATTACTCACGATGAAGGAGCCGGACGACCGTTTACCGCCACAAATGAGGAAAAAATTGAGCGTGCACGTGACATGGTTTTTTTTAAACGGACGAGTAACTATCGATGAAGCGGCACATCGTCTGCAAATTAGTCACGGTTCTGCCTACGAAATCATCCACAACAGACTTGGGTTTCATAAAGTCTGTGCAAGATGGGTCCCAAAACAACTCGCACAGTCTAATAAACAAACGCGCTTGGACATTCGCCGAAAACATTTGCATCGCTATAGTAACGAACGGGACATCTTCTTAGACAGAATCATCACCGATGACGAAACACGGATCCATCATTAGGAGCCGGAGAGAAAACGGCAGAGTATGGAATGGAAGCATCCAAATTCTCCCCGCAAAAAAGTTCAAGACCCAACCGTCCGCCGGAAAACTGATGCTTACAGTTTTTTGGAACTCGCAAGGTCCAGTACTGGAACATTATGAGGAAAGAGGCACGACAATAAATAGTGCGCGTTACAGTGAGATGCTTACTGCTAAGCTGAAGCCTGCCGAAACAAACGCCGAGGACTGCTGTCGAAAGGTGTTGTGTTGTTGCACGACAATGCTCTTCCACATACTGCTGAAACGCTCCAGAAATTCAACTTTGAAGTACTGGCTCATCCTCGGTATAGTCCTGATCTTGTCTGACTACCACTTGTTTGGCCCACTCAAAGAGGCATTAACGAGCCTTCGATTTACCTCGGAATGAAAGAAACGGTGCATTCCTGGCTCGCAAGCTCAACTGAAAACCTTCTTTTATGAGGGCATCAAGAAGCTTGTGCAACGATGGACCATGTGCGTTGAAATGCAAGGGGACTACGTTGACAAATGATGTACATGTAAATTCCTATTTGTATTGCAATAAAATGTATAACTACATTGCGGATAATAATTGACTTACCCTTGTATATTTTGGTTAAATTTAAATATTTTACAGACATGATTCACCGATTCAAGCGGATAAAATTTGACACGATAATTTCCGTATCAGAATCATTGATGCGAAATAATTTTAGTCAAAATAAGTTATGTATTTGGATTATTACATTATGGAGTGAGAAATAATAAGCCCTATTAATTTTGGTATTTTCATAAGTTATCGTTTTGCTTGATATATTCAAACTGGATTATCCGGTTTTATAAAATTTTGTACGATGATTTTTATACATAAAACCCTTCTGAAATTTAATTTTAGTTATCTGTCGATGGAGTAGGAATATACACGATCATCACGGGTCCTGTATTTAAAAATTTCATTCCCGGCGAGGCCGGGTAACTTTATACAACTTTTTGTACGTCTTTAGGTTTTCGGTAAAATATATGTTGTTCATTTAATTCTGATAGTTGCTGTATTTAAGCTCTGTTTACAGATGTTAGAAAGTACTGTAATAATATTATGCAAAAATTAAGGTTCACCTTTAAAACAGGATATTTTTATGTATTCTTATACCCAATTTCCTCAGAAATATAAAATATTCGATAACGAATGATCCATGATTGTGTGTAAATAGAATCACAAAAAACATATACAAGGATAAAAAAAACATTTAGTTAATGAAATAAAGTTTCATTGATAGAAATGAAAAGTATACTATTATATAAAGATAAAGAGGGGTTTTCTTTGTTCGGATTAAACAAAAAATTATCCGATCGATCTCAACCAAATTTTTACCCATATTTCTTGACACAGCTGAGAAGATTGTTAGATATATTTCATTTCGAAAAATTTCGATAACAAGTATAGTTGGGGAGATTTTCCAATTGAAGCACAAATTTTAATGAACTGCGAACAGGGAGTGTCTATCACTGTGTGATCTGGATTTTAACTGACTTATTTTTATGAATATGTATAAACATATATCTATATTTTTTTTAAATTCTGACGTTCAACTGTTAAACTGATTTTTGAATATTTTTTGAAACCCTGTTATTTCTTAATTTCTTGGTCATAAGTTAAGAAATCAACCTGATTTTTGGTGAGTAAAATCTTCATATCGATAAACCAATTTTTAGATTTTTAAAATTTGACTTTAAAGGAATGAAGAAAGCTAAAAAAAAATTAGAACAATGATTGCAAATTTTCCCAATCCCGACTAATCGTAAACAAGATATTCAGTAGATTAGGGCTTGCAAATACTCATCAGATAAATATTTATAAACCGTTTTTGGGATTTTTATTCCGATTTTTTTAACGGGCAAGACAGCCAACACATCTGCTGTACTTAGAAATGTATTAAAAAACTGATGTTGATTAGATGTGTTGGCAGTTCAACCGATACATATGCATTTTGTTTAAGAGGTACCCACCTTGAGCTATTCCGGTAGCCTACCATCCCCGCAGTTCCAAGGTAAAGGCCCTTACTTGCGGTCCTCATAATGCCCTCGGTCATAAACGTTCCAGAGGCACACACCGGGCTCAGATATCCCCTCTCAGCCATCCTTGACCTAGGCCTCTGGCCTCTTCGGGGGTTATCCTCGGGGTGACACGTGAATGTTAACCCGGTCGCGTCTTTTAGCATCAATAACCATCCAATATAGCTTACTACGCCCTAAACCTATCACCACAAACTACCGACTGTATGCTTCGCTTACATTCTTGAGGAATAGATCTTCAACTGCAGACCGCCCTATCCTAAATGGAGTCCAAGTCAGCCACTGCCAGCGTTATTATATGTGTGACTGGTTGCACTTGCCTCCAGTTACTTGACGAAAAAATTAATAGATTTTTACTGTTAATAAAATAGGCCAACCTATTTATTATATCTTTTAATATATTATTTTAAATTTGTTTTTAATAAGCAATTATTTTGCACACAGAATAAAATTTGAAATCTTACTCGTTGTTGATTTATTACGACATAAAATTCCATATACTCTGTTATGTATTGCAACGTAACTAATATAAATAGCATTCAGTCAGTTCTCTCATTCTTTATTTTTGTTATTTTCTCTTTTCTTCTTCTTCTTTAAAAGTTCCATTTCATAGTTTACTAGTTTTATGAAGTTCAAATACTTACTACCGCTCGAAGTAATAAGAATCTTACAATACTTTCTTGCCAAGTATTTTTTTTTTTTTTTTTTGTTATTTTACGATATTTATTTTCTTCTTCTCTTCAATTTGTTTTTGCTAAGTACAGCAGTTTTCTAAACTTTCACAAACAAGTTAATAAATTTAATTACGGTTAAGTGATTAGAAAAAAATTCTTTATAAATAAAATAAAAAAATGAAAATTACATTTTTTATTCTGCTGGTTTATTACTTTTCTTTTAGGAATAAATATCAATAGTGTTAAATAATTTTTAAAAATGACATTTTTTAAAATAATGATTCAGTCAGTTTTTTTTTGTCTTCAGTCATTTGACTGGTTCTCCACAGTTCTCCAAGTTTCCCTATCTATTGCTAGTCGTTTCATTTCAGTATACCTTCTACATCCTTAACAATTTGTTTTACATATTCCAAACGTGGCCTGCCTACACAATTTTTTCCTTCTACCTGTCCCTCCAATATTAAAATGACTATTCCACGATGCCTTAATATCTGGCCTATCTGGTCTGTCTCTTCTTTTAGCTAAATTTTTCCAATTGCTTCTTTCTTCATCTATTTGCCTCAACAACTCTTCATTTGTCACTTTATCCACCCATCTGATTTTTAACGTTCAAAAACACCACATTTCAAAAGCTTCTAATCTTTTCTTCTCAGGTACTCCGATCGTTCATGTTTCACATCCATATAAAGCAGCAACGCTCCAAATATGTACTTTCAAAAATCTTTTCCTAACATTTAAATTAATTCTTTGATGTAAACAAATTATATTTCTGACTGAAAGCTCGTTTCGCCTGTGCTATTCGGCATTTTATATCGCTTCTGCTTCGTCCGTCTTTAGTAATTCTACTACCCAAATAACAAAATTCTTCTACCTCCATAATCTTTTCTCCTTTTATTTTCAGATTCAGTGGTCCATCTTTGTTATTTCTACTACATTTCATTACTTTCGTTTTGTTCTTGTTTATTTTCGTGCGGTAGTTCTTACGTAGGACTTTATCCATACCGTTCATTGTTTCTTCTAAATCCTTTTTATTCTCAGCTAGAATTACTACATTATCAGTATAACAACTTTTTAATAAAAACAAAAATATTCTTTTTTTAAAATTAAAAGTATTCATTAAAAAAAAATTAAGAATCATTCAAATCTGAAAATCAAATATTTTAAAACTAATATTTTATCTTTTATAACTCATACTTTGTACAAAAATGTGAAAGTTAACTTAAAAAAAAAATCCTGTGTTATATGTATTATGAACAGTAATTCAACAATATTAAATAGAGATGTTAACATTGGTATTGAAGTAGACAGGGGATGGTAAAGGAGGGAAAAGAAGAGAGAATGTTTGAATAGAGAGGGAAGGGAAACGGAACGCATTAGCGATGTATGTTGTTCTAATACTATAAACCACTGCTCTCATAGTCGGTGGTAACTAATCCGTGTGGATGCGAGATTTGTAAGGATTTATAGGTTAACCGGCAAAAGCACCCGAACAATATACAACCGTGTGTACACATATACACATACGTACAACCTATAGGCTATACATATTTATATTGAAAACAAAACAAGCTTATACACTGACCGTACGATCAAATTAACCTCTACGTCATAATGACATGTTGTATAGCGTTAATGTATATGTACATATAGAAGCCTATATGTATATATATGCGGTGTAAAGCTGGGTAGGAAATTCGATTGATTATTATTTGTTACTATGATAAAGGGATTTGAATTTACATATTTGCCGGTCTTCATCATATTCCAAAATAAAGTTTTACTTTGACAAACTAAATATTTAACTTTAGCTTTGTTAAATTTAATTATTAAGGCATTTATAATACTTCCATTTTTACGTCCACAGTACAAGAAAAACAGTTTTAATCGAAATGAAAAAAAAAATATCTGATGTGGACACGACATGATTTCCTTGTAACCTATTTAATTACTTGAACACATTTTTTTTAAATGAAAAGTACATAAAGTTTTATTTCATTAATCATTTCTCATATTTTTTTTTATTGTTATTGAATTATTATTTTTTTAAAAACCTTTTTTTTACAATCAGAGGTTAATTAACAATAGATAAAAACAATTAATATTTCATCGAATTGAACGTAAAGTGGAGGACATGAAAACAAACACGAAATTACATCAATTTTCTTCCATAACTCGGCTATTTCATAACCGATTTAAAAAAATAAAATGTCATTTTGTTCAAGATAAAAGGTTTAATATTTTAGCAATAACATACATTTTGACAAAACTTATATTTATGGAGATATAATAGATTGAAAGATAAACATGGCCACCATTTTGTAATTTGCAAAGGTATTTAAGTTTTATATAAAAATAACAAAATGGCAGACTGTGAGAGAACGAAGGAGAAATTACCATTTTTCTAAGAATATTTTTTGTTTAGTTTCACAAGTAAAATCCGAAAAAGTATAGCCAGCCCATCATTTTAGAAACACTTTTTATACAACCTAAATACATTAACACTCCTTTTTGTGCAGTAGTGTAATAATAAATAATAATACGAAGAGATTTGTACTAAAATTTGAAATTTTATTTATTAGGAAATCTTTACAAGGGTTATTTAATAATTTAAGAGAAAAACAGCGAGAAAACTGATCACAGAATAAACTGAAGTTCGCTGAGATTCAAATTGACATCCTGACGGAGAAAATATAAGCCGTTCGAATAGAATTTCCATATTTTGTTTATTTCAAAACAAAAGCTCTACTTGAAACGTGTACCGTGGAAGAATAACTGCTACAATAGGACTTTTATATTTTAAAAGTGTAAAACCCGCCAAAATTCACTTTAAACGATAATAATGCTCATTCTAAGTGTTCCACTACTGGTATCTCGTCAACTAGAAAAATTATCTATGATCTAAAATCAATATTTTTTCGTTTCTTTTTTTTGGGGTTTATTAAAAATACCTTATTGGAATGTCTAAAATCTCGGCCATTTTATCAATACGGCGGTTAATTTCATTTTTGCAAATCGAAACTCCCCTCAATTTTTATAACATTTTCGGACAAAATACATAGTTCTATGACGTTTTCTTCTTGGAAATGTTAATATAACGTAGCCGCTAAGTAGTTACATCTCATAACCGGTTATATAGCTCCCGCAATGTATCTTGAAGCTTGTATCTTGGTGTTTGTTATCCGAATTGAAAACACACAGTTTAGTTTTCACGTGCAGAAGCAAATCACTTTCTTGTAAATACAACTTTATTTTATGTTACTGGATGGTATTGTGGATTACTTTTAAATATTTTCTAATGCTGTATATGCTTTATAAATGATTAAGTATTTTGTCATAAAAAGAAACTGTATATTTTTTAATGTTTTAAAATTGTTGGCCCATTCTCAACGGGTATTATAATTACGTCAGCAGACACACACTAAATGATAAATTAACTAACATTATAATAATGACTTGATAATTTAAAAACATAGTTTTATTTATTCTAAAAATACAGTGATTTTATTTATTCTAAAAATAAACACGGTCAAACCAAATAATATACCTCAGGAAATTAGTCACCTTTCTTAGAATCATATCACAAAACTACATAGCTAAATTGTTTGCTAACATTTAGCTAATTGTTTGCATTTAATTTTCTTTTGCTCAATAACAATTATAATTACAATCGGCTCTCCTGCGGAGCCATAAGTAAGTTTCCTGACAAAAGCACGTGATAAGAAAGTCCTTAAGGAACTCCCAAAAAAAATAATACACAATAAACAGTTGCAAGCAAACTTTAAAATTTCAAGCTGTCATAAATCACAAACCAGTAATTTCAGCACCACATAGTCCATAAAACAAACATTAATAACAAATAAAAAAGAAAAAGAAAGAGAATTAACAAGAAATTAGATACGACACCACTAAACTTGACGGTGTTAGATTTCAAACTGTTACGCAGACCCAAGTCGAGTACATGGGCTCGTTTCAATCGTCGGACGTCTCTGCTGTTATCGAGTAGATTAATTGCAAAGTGGTTTACATGATTCTCAAGCCTCTGCAGGTATTTGACATTGCGCTGTTGTGGAATCTCACGAACCGATGGAAGCTCCAGATAATCGTGAATCTCATCATTCCGCGTGAACCAAGGAGTTTCGGCAATTACCTTCGCTACTTTGTTCTGAAATCGTTGTTTAATTTCCACATTACTAGTACTAACCGTTCCCCACGATTGATTGGGCGCAAGATAGCCTTGTAAATTAAGATCTTGTTAGATAACGTGAGGCCTGAGTTCCTCCGTAGCAGCCAATGAAGTTCTCTGTACCTTGCGTTTAGCTGTTTCCTCATGTCACACTTCCAGGTCAAACGCCGATCCAGGTGAAATCCCAGATATCGCACAGTCTCCGTTTGCGGGATCAAAACACCATCGAAGTACACACCGGGACAGTCACCTCTCCGCATGGCAAATGTGACATGCCTCGACTTACCTTGATTAACCTTAATCCTCCACTTTTTCTACCACACGCACACACGATCCAGCGCTATTTGTAGGGTCTGTGAGGCTAGGCCAGGGATTTCGTTAACAGTTAGGATAGCAGCGACATCAGCGAACGTGGCGACGATGCAATCATCCAGGACCGGAATGTCTGCAGCGAATATGGATGTCCGTAGCGTTTAAATTTGACATGATTTATATATAAGTAAATCGAATTAAATTTAAAAATTTATTGATCGTTATAAGAGAAAAATTTTGTAAATGTTAAAGTAATATGTTAAATTAAAATAATTACCTCCGTTTTCTAAGAGTGTCACAATTGTTATGAATTCTGTTGATTATGGAATCAGTTTAGCCAACTTAATAATTGTTGTTTATTATTTGTTTATATAATTAACCTAGAGACTGGAAACCAAAAAAAATTAAAAAGCGTTAACAAAAAACTTTTAAAATTTAAACTAGATAGTATTTTTAACTGTTAAACAAAATTTAAATTTGTTAATAAATTAAGATTTCCAGGCATCCTATTAAAAATGAGAAAGACAGTTCAGAATAATATTGTTAAGAGAATGAAATGCGAGAATATTTCCATTCTACTTATCCCACCACTAGGATCTCAAAAACTAGAAAAGCTATCAAGAATTTTAAATTGGGAATTTTTTTCCGATTTCTTGTTTCATTAAGATTACCTCACTGAAATGTCTAAAATTTTCATCATTTTATTAATCTGACGGCGAATTTTATTTGTATAAATGGTAATACACAATTTTTATAATATTTCCGGAAACAACAGGCAATTCTACTACATTTTTATTCTTTTTTTTCTACCCTAACCCCCGGAACGGATCCACAACAAAGCAAAGTACAGCCCAGCGGATTGTCTACTCAAACGGGCCTCCCCGTTCCCGGCCATAAGTCCGACAAGTCAGCCCGCCGGTTAGATCTTTTCATTGCCTGCCTATAACCCCTAGGGCGGGGAATCCAATCCCGACTATGGTGTTCCTGGACCCCACCCCAGAAACCGGGACTCGGTCTTGATCCCAATGCCTCTAGCGAGAGCACTCTGTATAGGGCACTCACACCGGGTCTCAGTCTTTCTCGCGAAGGGATGAGGGAGTCCCAGTGCCTCATCACTGCCACCATCCCTGCAAGCACAGACGAACGGCAGCTCCGCAGGGGGTTGTCCCTCAACCCCTCGCCACCCCATCCTCCCTGGCTTTGTGCTGGAGTATTCGTGTCACAGAGTCAGTTACGACACGAAACCTCTCTGCCTCTGATAACATACAGTCTATGATTGTGTTAACTGTAAGCGGCCCAATCACCAAGTCATAGCAGCGACGTTCAGCAGTCCACGTCCGATTGTTGAACACGACGTGTACCGATGTATCGAGCTCTCCACAAGAAAGGAAAAAAGGGGTCGTCAGCTCTCCTCCTGGGCATTTTTGTTTTTGATTATTTTCTCCTAAACGTAATCAGGAACTACACATTTCATTTCCCCTTGTACCTATCGACAAAATGTACGCCATAATGTGTCTCTAATTTTATCATGTGGAATTTAAACTTTTTATATATTTTAATTTTAAATAATTATAAATTCCTCCTGAAGATGGCAGAATAGCCGAAAACGTTTGAGGAAATCAAATAATATATTGGTAAGCTGTTTTTAATATTATATTTATTTTATTTAAAAAAATGTTATCTTCATAGTACTAAATATTTTCTATGTCGAGTACCGTTTACCTTTCTCAGGTTCCTTCTTTTATTATATGTTGTCGCATTTCGAAATAACTCCATCATCAAAACTTATTGTACTAGTACTTTTAAATTTCTGTTAGTCTTTATACAGCGTTTAGTCAACACGTCAAACGTCAGACGTCAGATGATGACGATGACGTCAGACGTTATCTGGCCTTCTTGTTTATTCGTTTTTAACGGTTGTACTAATCTTTTAATTTTATTTATTTCCTGTAAATTGAGGTCCTTGAAAAGGACATTCACTTGATTTTCTAAGATACAACGATTTTATACAAAATTTTTATAAACTACAAGGAAGAAATGAAATCTTCTAAAAATCAAAAACAAGCTTTTAATTATGTATTTAATAAAAGAAGGAAATGCCCTGATGAAAAATAGAAGAATCAACGAAATTAATACACAAATGTGTCAAAAGAAGAACAAACATTTTAGAAAATTTAGGAATCTTCAAATCTAAAAGTAATAATAAAACGATCATAAACGAACAAATCAACAATCGAGTGAATCGACAACCTCAATTTATTGAAAATAGTAAATTGGTAAATATAATTAAAAGATAAGAACCAACCATTAATAACACAATAAAGAAGAAAAAGATCAAAAAGGAATGACGTCAAATATAGGGAGTGGTGCTGACTAAGCACTATATAAATATTAACAGACATTTAAAAGTACCAGTACAATAATTGTTGACAACGGAGTTATTCCAAAACGCGTCAACATATAATAAAAGAATGAATTTAAGAAAGGTAAACGGTACTCGATATATAAACTAAAGTCATCTTAGAAAATATAACAGTTGTACCTTAATAATAACAGTACTAAATATTGTTTGATTTTTGCATTCGTAAAAACTGGATAACAATAATAATATTTATAATTTTTATTTAAAATTAAATAAATTTTACTTTACGACTTAATTTTATTGTATTATTTTCATTTTAAAATTTTATTGAACGTAAGCCACAGCACGAGGAGACAATCATAATCTTTCTCCGGCTTTTTTTTTTAAAACCATATTTATGAAGAATGTATTTTAGTGGTTGAAGAAAGAAAAAGTGATAAACTTTGCGACTGTTACCAATCGGGTTAAACAGGTACTAAAACTACCTTTAAATTAATTTTAATTAAAATAAAATTAAATATTAATTACGTCATATGCATTAATAAATTGCAAACAAACATTCTAAAACCCTTTCTATTCACCATCTCATTTATTTATCGTAAACATTAAATAAAATTATTATTATTATATAATAATACACTGAGTGTGCGCGTGCGTGTGTGTACATACACATTGTTTATATTTATATATATATATATATGTGTGTGTGTGTGTATAGTGTATAAAACAGGTAGAGAGTTACAGAGCGTTGGAGATAATTTCATTTACAATTACCACCATCCCTACCTGTCAACCAATCCACTGCCATTTGGATCCGGTAATCGTTTGTTCGGGAAAGCTTAATATTGAATATAATTCAGTTATTCTCTATTAATATCATTGCTTTTAATAATATCACAGTTTGATGTCCGATGTAAAATATAAACACATATATGTGTAGGTCAGTCTAAAATATTGCGCATCATGCATCTATGAAGAGAAGAGAGGAGGACGGGAAATAGATAGAAAGAGAGAGAGTTTATTGTGAGAGTATGTCTACAAAATCTGATTAGTGACAGATGATATTGTGCTTAACTCAAGCACTGAGCAAATTCCTGTTGTATCTATATGAGTGTTTTTGAAACAGAAAACCAATTAGTTTATTAATTATCCATTGTGCACGAGTGTGTCTGTGTGTGTGCATACATACAATGAAACACTTTTAAAAACCTTTAAAATATGAGTACTGATAGACGATCTATCGAAAATAACTTAATAAAAATATTACTATAATTTGATTAAAACAAATTTTGTATTTTAAAATTGTTTTAACTACTTTTTATACGTTATGAACTTAAATAAACTTGATAAACTTTTATTAATTAACTTTATATTGGATTTATAAGCTATTTGCAAATTATTGACACCTACTGAATTCGTAACATATTTTCTTTTAATTTTTTTTTCACAATCGTTTATCACAATAAAAAAAATAATAAACAAAAACAAGTTGAAGTACATTATATCAGAATCGTTCAGATAATTCTCGGCCTGACATAAAAAGTTGGCTCGAGTATGATCAAATGACCATGATATTTATCAAGTATGATTTTTCAGTCGCTTGTTTGTAGCGATTAAATAGCACAAACAAGTTTTGACGTTTTCTGAAAAATGGATAAATTGATGTTCGATCTGTTATAAAGTACTTTGTTTTAAAAGGTTTAATCTCAGTGGATATACAAAAAAAAAAAAACAGTTAGATATTTCTTTAAAGGATTTTCGCTTCGTTTTCATTAGTAAAAAATCGGGCTGTTGAATTTAAACGCAATCGATCATGAACGCTCAGGATGCCCGAAAATTTTTACGATCGAAGAAATTTTCACAAAAAACAACAATACCGTGTTAAATGACGGTCGACTGAAGGTATATGAATTTTTTGACGTAACAAACATCTTTATATACCATATCCGCTACATTTTATATGATGTTTAGGGTATGAAAAAATTTTCCGCTGGAAAAGGTGCCGCGTCTGTTAACGGTCAGCCGAAAATCCATTCCACTGAGTAATATTTGAGGGTGTTTAGACTTATTTTTAAACGCATTTCTTCTGATTTTTTTCAACGTTTAATAACATGAGATGAAACAAAGATTCACCACAGCCAGTCCAAACAGTGTGTGAGAGCTAGTAAAATTGTACCAAAGAAAGCGAAAACAATTCCAACTGCAGGAAAAGTCACTCCTACGGTTTTTTTTAAATATTCTGATGATGTGTTCGTAAATTAGATGGATAAATGCAGGGTCATTACTGTTGAGTATTATCCTTTATTTCTGGACCGATTAAAGGATGCTATACGGGCTAAAGGTCCACATCTGGCCGAAAAAAAGTGCTTTCATTACGATAATGTTTCTACACTTACGTCTCGGATTGTTGCTGTTACATTCCATGACCTCGGTTTGACGTATTTCCATATGGGCCGTATTTGACTCCCGGTGATTAATTTATTTTCCGAAATCTGAAGAAATGTCTCGCTGGATGAAGATACATTTCAAATGATGATGTCAAAACTGAGACTACCGCTTATTTTGCAGAGTTAAACAAATCATATTCATATATGATATTGTAATGAAAATCAAAAAAAATTACAATGAAATTGTAAACCGTACGTTAAGAGTCTTGCAGATATCATTTCTTCTGCTCAAAAAACAAAAATTTCTGTAATATACTCGTAAATAAAAGTGTTTTTAATAAAACTATACCGATATCAAAAAAAGTATATTACATTTCTATTATCAAAATTTTTTATTAATTTAGAATTTCGTTTAAAAAAAATACCGGTTAGATGTATGTAATAGATAATAAACAATGTTTAAGCGTTCCACAATAAGCAAAAAATAGAAAAATTTGGGTTCACGTAAAAATGAAAGTTCTTCTGAAACTGTCTACAAGATGGATGACGCTTTTGTTACAATCGATCAAAAGTGCGAACAGTAAACATTTCTCAGCGCAGTTTGGATCTGTTTCAACGTAATCAAAAGTAACGTTTTCGTCATTTCATAACACTTAATGAAGACAGGACATATCATTATTGATAATAAACCGAGGAACACTCAAAACAATTAGATGCAGTTAAGGAACTCCAAAGAAGGTGAAATCTGAATGTTATCTACATAACTTTGTTCCTAAAATGCCGGAAAGAAAGACGAACTGGTCACTGTTAAAGAAATGTGGTGAGAATAAATATAAGGAAGAAGAAGTACAGGAACTAAGGAAGTAGAAGGAGAGGAAGTACAGGAATATGGTTTGCAAAGCTACTCAGTAGGTTCTTAGAACTCGTAGATGTACTAGGATGTACATCTGGTCGGAGAGCCCGAAATACACTTACGATCATGAATTATGCCAATTTTGCTGGGTCCTACATCATGTTGTGAGAAGGGAGAGGCGTTGTAACCGGTGTAATTCCGGCACTACAATCTGTACAGGCAGGTTGTGTCTGTCAGAAATTTCCCCTCCACCGGCAAGAAAAAAATAAAAAGCAAAAAATGTTTTCATCAACAAGAAAGTCTTTTGGAATACTCGTAGCATAATCTTCATCAAATTTCTGAATAATAATAAAACGATAATTGGGTAATATTTTGTATCATTGCTGGATCATGTAAATGAGGAAATAAAGTAAAAATTACTACATTTTTCGAAAAAGAAAGTTCTTTTTAATCAAGTCAGTGCATCAGTACACACCTCTACGGCTGACATTACGAAATTTTTCGTCATCTACTTAACTTGCCAGACTTAGCAACTTCGGACTATAATTTTATTTCCAAATTTGAGGAAGTAGCTTGATAAAAAGAAATTTACACGAAACGATAAAGTTACGATCGAAACTTCTGCTTGTTTTGAAGTTTTTGGATAAGTCATGTTTCAAGGATAGGATTTAAAACCTTGAGCATCGTTGGATTAACGCTATAGTCTTGAAAGGTTGCTAAGAAATAAAAAAAAAGAAGATTTTCTGTAAAATTGTTTCTTCTTTATTTTTTCCAGGATTTATCAAATGCCTCTAATCGTACGACGGTTTTATATCCTACCTATATTACAACACAATAAGAAAAATGCTGAAATCCTTGAAAAATTTGGTAACTGGTGTATTGTATATTCAACCGCTAGAAAGTCGCAACTACGAAATTTAGACGTAATACATAATAACAGCGGTATTAGATATGCCACAGGCACTTTTCGTACAAGCCCCATGACTATTTTAATGTTAGAAGCCGGAATAATGCCATTACATAATTGAAGAGAAATACTTTTATTAAGATATGAAGCAAATATATGAGCCTTTCCTACCCATATAAACAATAAAACATCAATAATCCTTTGGCTGCATTATATGAACGTCGTGTTACCTATTCTAGACCAGCCGGAATACGATATCATGAATTAACAAGGAAATATGAAATCATTTTACTAAAAACACGTTGGCAATTTCTACGGTAGAAATACCGTCGTGGTTTTTACCAACTGTAAGCACAAGATCGGATCTCCCTTACGAAGAAATAAAACAGAAACCAGTATCGATCATCAAACAAGAATTTTCGTCAACCATCCGTAGTTATGAAGGATATATAAAAATTTATACTGATGGTTCAAAATCAGAACATGGTGTTTCATGCTCCACATATATTAATGGAGAAGTCCATTCGCAGAAACTGTCAGATACGGCAAGCGTTTATACCGCTGAGTTCATCGCTAAACAGGAAGTTCTTCGCTACGGAGAAAATTTCTGCGAAAAGAGAGCACTCAAATATTCCGACTCGTTAAGCGCACCAACTGCTATTTGGAACAAGAGCGTTAAGAACGTCCTTATTGCAAACATCTTGTCCGTTCTGTATGTTTTAAATCGATGAGGACAGCGATATGTATCTGCACAGACTCCATGGCATGCTGGTCCCAGGAAACGAAAGCGTAGACGAAGCTGCCAGAACGGCAACAGTTTTTGATAATATGGATATAATTCCTGTTCGGGTGGCAGATGTTAAAAATTATCTAACCGACACTATAAAAAACATGTGGAGTAATGAATGAAGAAGGTTAAATGCGATTAAAACTTTTCCATATAAGTGGAAGACCGATGTGAAACCGACTCGTCGAGAACAAGTTGTGGTGGTCAGACTCAGAATCGGTCACATACGAATAACAAATTCATATTTGTTAACCGGCAAAGAAAAATCGATGTGTAGTGTACGTAATAAACAGCTTAAAAACAAGCATCTACTCGAAGAATGTATTATGTATGATGACCTCAGAGAGAGATACGATCTAATAAATAATACTCCTGCTGATTTGGAAAACGGTAAAGAAGAAAAGATAGTTGCGTATCTATACGCCAGTGAACTATTAGCAAGTCTGTGAAACGTTTAGGTAGATTTCAGAAGAAAGCTACCTATTGTAATGGGTACCATGATTCGACTTACGGAAAATTTCGACATGTCTTCGCGTTTCACATCTACCAGACCACAAAACCACAGTCAGTTCAAAAGTCTATATATATATATATATATATATATATATATATCTTTCTTGTGGTCACGATAACTGCCGTAGAATTTGCGCCAATCACTTTCAAATTGATAAATAGAATATGATGATCCAAAATCTCGGTCGAGTTCGTTAATGGGCAAAATAAATCGTGGTGGTGGAAATGGGGGGCTTTTTCTAAAAAATAAAATGTCGCTATAACTTTCTTATTAAGTAAAATATCGAATTCGTTTAAAGTTCATATTATTTTTTGGATAGTGTCTAAAACTTATCCGAGTAAAGTTTTTTGATATCACCAAACATTGACCATGGAGTGGAAAAAATGGGGTTCCGAAGACAGAATAATCATATCTCCCTTAATAGGCACAGTATCAAATCGGTTTAAAGTGGTTGTTAGTCGTCTAAACATTACCTAAAACTTTTGTCTGAAACATTTTTGATATGATCAACCCTTACGGCAAGGAATGATCAAAATTTTTCTGGAATTGAAAGAAGATGGGGCTTGTCGTATGCTAAACATATGAAATTTTTTCACTTGCAACCATTGCCGTATTGAGTAAATTTGAAATTTTTCCTTAACTTTAAGGGGAAATCTTTTTTATCCCCTATTTAGCACCTGTGAAATCTATCTTCGCCTTCCGGCGTGCCGAAAGGGATTTTTTCGCTTAAGAGTTGTCTATACGAAGTAGTTTATGTACGTACATGGATTTTATTTAGACATCTAGTATTATGAAGACTTCAGATTTTATATTTATTTATTTTTATGGTGTTTATTTTTGTGTTTTACTTAAATTTCAGGGCTCTTTACACCCTGAAAATGTTATTAGTGTTCTGGTATAAGTGTGTTTATTTAGGGGGTGCTCTCTAGTATATTTTTTAAATTATTTATTTAAAAATTTCTTTAAAACTTTTAACGAAAATAAATTTAACGTATTAGGTATTTATGTTTCTGATAACAGTACTGTAACATTAGCTGCAAAGAGCGTAAAATCTCCCTCAAAAATTAATTTATGGATAAAAATTCCCAGTTTAGTTGTTGAATTATCGAAAAAATTTGTTTTTAAAAAAGGAAACTGAAAAAGTAGGTAAAAAACTAATTCCTTCCTCCCACCGATGATTTATACTGAAAAAAATGATACGATAAAAAATTAAAGGAAACACGCATTATCAAAAATCAGTTAGTCACGATATACAGAGATGACATCAAAATATCATAAAGGGGGATTGAACGAATCGTACATTCGTAATAAACATATGGTGTCGGTGTAATAGAGAGAATCGATCGATGTAACACGACATAGAAGGGGTCGAAATTTAGGTCCGCTATTTTTTATCACTATCTACCGCAGCAGGGATGGACTGTATGAGACTTTATATAGAAATCGGTTCCCATCCAAAATAATCCTTAGGGATATTTTTAATCATCCCTTAGGAATTTATCAAACAACAACACCCACAGTCTCTGAGAAAGCAATGCCATCAAACGTTGACGTGTTATGAGTTTACCAATAAAATATGATAGTGTCTATTTCTATATGTAATTGCATGTATCGAGAGTGAATAGGTCGTTGAACGGGGGAAAAGAGAGAGAGAGAAATATACCCAAAAGACATACAATTGATGTTTAATATAACCAAGTACTATAGAGTCAACATTTCTTCACCCTTACTTACATTATGTCAGTGCTTTTAAGGGTAGATTTTTATTATTATTATTTATTGTAAGTTACATTTAGAAATAACTGTGGTATCATTTCAGTAAATGGTTTCTCACGCAACGGGTTCATTGCGTATTACGTAACGTTTACTTCTGGACTTTCAATAACTTTCTCATGCGTCATACTAACCTCAATATTTATAGATCTGTTAATAAATTTATTATAATTCATTTTCAATCTTTACGTTAATTAAATTAATTTTTACATTTCCGTCCAGGTAGCGCTATAGCAAGCTATAAATCTAGATTGAAAGAAATTGTGAGGTGAAAATTAAATAAATGAATAATATTTAACGTGTAAAAACCTAACTCGGTTTGGTTGGGTGTCGAACTCGATTGCCCGGTTGATTCGATACCGATGCGTTAAGCCTCGCTGCCTCGATCTGCCAACCGTACAATCGAAATTTTTCTATGTAAGTTGTGAAATTACATCATTTTAGTTAGTGCCGACCGTCACCGCTTGTACCGTCACACTTGCGCGAATTATATACGGTATGCGCGCGCGCTTTGGTTAGAATCATTGAATTAGTATTAAAAAAAATATTATATTTAAATAAAATGATAAATATTTTTAATTAAGTTGTGTGTTATAAGACTTTCCCGCGTGACGGGAAAGTCCTACAACTATATTGTCAACTATTTTCTTCTTTAATAATATCTTTAATTGACAATTTTGTCTCCAAAAGGGGTTAGGGTCTTGATCTATGGCTTAAAATCTTCCCTGCAATAACAGGAATACATCCTGAAAATTTGAAAGCACTCGATCGGTTGGTTCTCGCGTGATGCTCTTGCGAACAAACAAACAAACCAACAAAGAGAAAAAGAGGCAAACTTCGCCTTTATCAACATATATGTAGTTTAATTAAACAAAATGATCCGCTATCGGGCAGAAAGACTGGAAAATATACTATAGCCTGAATTTGATTTTCATAAATTAAAAAAAAAATAAAATAATGATATGTTTAAATCACTTCAATAAATTTATACACATTTTTTTTATAAATTTAAAATTTTCATTGTTATGTAATCAGATGTATGTTAACAATGATGCATAACACACTGGTTCAATTTTTATTAATGAATTAAGTGTTTTGAGATAAAGCAACAAATTTTTGTTTGATGCTTTCATGATTTTTATGAATTCTCTATTGAAATAAATCTATTTAATATCCTAACGAATTACTTTATTCTTACTTTCAATCGAATGGATTTAATGTAAATGTTAACATTAATGTAATGTTAACTTCAAGAATTTAAAAATATTGTGCGTTTAAAACGTATTTTAACTTGCTTATAAAAAAAAAATCAGTTGTAGGACTTTCCCATCACGCGGGAAAGTCCTGTACACACATAAGTTAATTTAAAATATTTATCATTTCATTTAAATATAATATTTTTTTCGTTTATTTAATTCAATGATTTTAACTAAAGCGCGCGCGTATTCAATTCGTACGGATGTGGCAGTACTAGCGGCTACGATCGGCACTAACTAATATAATTTTACAACTTAAAGAGAACAAATTTCGCTCGTACGGTTAGCAAACTGGTGTAGCCACGAGACTTAACGCACCTTGTACCGAGTCGACCGGGCGATGTCAAGTTCAAGACCCGGCCAGACCGAGTTAATTTTTTACACTTAAAATATTATTAATTTATTTAATTCTACCGCTCACCTGTAATGTCATAACATAGCAAACGACTACAATAGAATTTTTTGTGGCGAGGATGCGATTTTGCAAAAATGGTTTTTGAAAATATCGTTATTTTTAAATAACGAATGTAGCTAAGAAAAATACGATTTTAATTAGGTAAAATTTCGAGATACTGAAAGTTATCTTGTTCTACAAGATACAAGATACAAGTTGACTTAAGTTGAAATTTTAATGGCATTAATACTCCCTACATTGAAGTAATCTGACTAAGTTTGATCAAAATCGGTACAGCAGTTCTGGAGATGTAAGGTGATTTAGAGGTCGAGACCGAACACACACATGTCCATATGAACATTAACATCCGGAAAATTTATATTCTGTTTTTTGGGTTCCTTAGGTGTTGAAACGTGAAGATCCGGTGAAAACCGTATATCCCCAAATTGGACCGATTACAATTTCTTTCCAGTAATTTTTATAACACTATGTATTCTAAGAATTCAAAGCCTATCTGTAGTTAACTCAGTATTATTTTGAAAGTTCTCCACTTACGGGACTTTAATTCTACAAATATAGTATTTTTAAAATATTCCTGTGTAGGAAGGTCTCTTTATGTATCGCAAAATTTAAACAATTTATCCTAATAATGTATTACATTTTTTCGTTATCATTATGATGAAGCTTTTTTGTCTCTGCTTTAAATTTGTGCGTACTTTTTGACGCATTAGCCTGTAAATTTTTGTTGTATTATAAATTTAAAATCTAAGGTTAAGACTAATCTTGCTCTCTTGTAGAAATTTGCTTTTTAGAAAAGATTTGTAGTACAGAAAATTTGTAATTTAAATTTCGAGTTTAAATTTAAATTATAAAAAGATTACATAAATCTATTGAAATATCCACTAGTACTTTTGAATAACTTATGTAACAATTATTTTGCAAAAATTTAGCTCTGAATTTTTTAACGGTTTTTAATTTTTAAAGACTAAATTTAATTTTGATAATTTCCTTTTTCATCGGGGAATTTTTATATAATCATCGAAAAATAGTTCGTTTTTTATCTGATTTAAAAAAAAAACAAGATTCTCATTTTGATCAGCAATTCTTTTTTATGTATGTTTGAACTTATTTTTCAACAAGTTTTAAATCTGATAAAAATTAAAAAAAACCCGTATCCAAAAAAAAAGAAAGAATGTCCGGCCCGTGCAAATCATTACACGGTAGTATCATATCGAAGTGCTAGCCTCTAAATTTCTGACCATTGCCATTCGATGCGTGAAGGCTTTTTGCCAATATGAGTCGGTTAAAATATTTAACTTTGTTAAAATACTAATGAAATATAAACTTCCCGCTGCCTATATCTTGAAAATGACGTTGTTCATTTCATTCGACGAATTGATTTTGCTGCGTAATTTGTATATAGTATCATTTATTTTTCAAATTTATTTAAAAATATATATATAATCTATGACACTCCCGATAACGTAAGGATTCAAACGCGAGGTAATATGTCTTTTTTCTGTTTTAGCCTCCGGAACCAGCGTAAGGTATTAATTCAGAGGATGATATGTATGAATGTAAATGAAGTGTAGTCTTGTACAGTCTCAGGTTGACAGTTCCTGAAATGTGTGGTTAATTAAAACCAAACCGCTAAAGAACCCTTGTATTCACAAACTAGTATTCAAATCCTTATAAAAAAAACTGGGGTGAAACATGTAAATCGGTTCAGCCGTTGATCCGCTACGGTGAAACATACATATTTGTACATTCATCCTAAATACATTATACTCCTTTTTGGGCAGTCGTGTAATAAATTGGCCGATTTCGATGATTCTTTTATTTTTATTTTTTTAATTTTGTAAAGGAAGAATTCATTATAAGTTTCTTTGAGAAAACTCAAGAGAATAACGTTTGTAACTAAAATCCATAGATTGTTTACAATCTATTTAAATTATTTAAAGGTAATTTTTTAATTTATTTGTCGTCACCACAAGTTTATATTTCATATATAAACAACAGGTTTTTACTTCCTTGTACGAAGTAAAGGAAGTATTGTGACTGCGAAAGATTACGTTTTCAGATATCAACCATTCCTGAACCATTTGACCATTCCTGAAACCACTTTTAGCTAGTTTCGGCGTGATGTCTGTATGTATGTACGTACGTATCTCGCATAACTCACAAACTATTACCAGTAGTATGTTGGATTTTTCTATTTAGGACATCTATTTGTGCACCTCCCCTTTTTATTACAATCGATTGCACCAAAAGTGTTCAAAAAACCCCAAAATCAAAACATGTTTGGATTTTGGACTTTTTCTTAACTATAGTTATAAGCCCTCATTGAGAGCTTTTTAACGATATATCACAAGTGGTACTTATTTTCATTGGTTCCAGAGTTACAGCCAAATAAATCTTAGGGCAAAGCATATCTGTTCGAATCAGACATCATCTCCTTTTTATTAATTTTTTTTAAAATTAAATTATATTGATTTATTAATAAGTATTAACCTCCCATTGTAAAAGAATATTTACGATGAATAATAATTCAATAACAAAAAAAAGAGAAAATATCAGAAGTTTTTAATGAAATAAAATTTTATGTAATTTTCATTTAAAAAAAAAATGTGTAAATGTAATTTAATAGACGTACAAGGAAGTTGTTTACATCAGATTTTTTATATAAAACAACATGTCTTTCTTTTTTTCTGTTTAGCCTTCGGAACTACCGCAAGGTATTACTTCAGAGGATGAATGAGGATGATATGTATGAGTGTAAGGGAAGTGTAGTCTTTTACAGTGTCAGATCAACCGTTCCTGAGATGTGTGGTTAATTGAAACCCAACCACCAAAGAACACCGGTATCCATGATCTATTTTTCAAATCCATATAAAAGTACAAAACAATATATCGTGAGCGATACATAATCAACGCCCAGCAAAATCTAGTAAACGCGAATTGATGATAATAATGTACACTTTCTTGTTACGGTATAAGTGCACATTAAGATAGGATATTTTTTGACATTCCGAGTTTAAGGGTTAAAATAGAATAACAATGAAATTTATTAATTTTTTTTTTTTTTTAATTTTTCGGTAACGAATGAAGACATCAATTTGATTTTTGGTGTGTAATCCTCATATAAATATTTTTTTTTAAATTCTAGATTTTTTTTATTTCCGAGTTTAAAGGATTAAAAGGGATTTTTGAATTTTTTTCTAGTCCCGATTTTTTATTTTTTATTTCTGGTAAATAATAACTTGATTTTTAGTGTGAATATCTAAAAACGAATTTCTGGATTTTCTTTAAATTGAACCTTGAAAGGGATGAAAGAAGATAAAAAATTTTGAACAATGATTGCAAATTTTCTCTATTTTAGACTATATTAAACGAGATATTCAGCAATTTACAAGGTGAAAAAATAAAGATGCTCCGATTTGCTGATGATATAGTAATTCTAGCTGAGAGTAAAAGGGATTTAGAAGAAACAATGAACGGTATGGATAAAGTCCTACGCAAGAACTACTGCATGAAAATAAACAAAAACAAAACAAAAGTAATGAAATGTAGTTGAAATAATGTAGATAGACCACTGAATATAAAAATAGGAAGAGAAAAGATTATGGAGGTAGAAGAATTTTGTTATTTGGGAGGTAGAATTACTAAAGATGGACGAAGCTGGAGCGATATAAAATGCCGAATAGCACAAGCTAAACGAGCCTTCAGTAAGAAATATAATTTGTTTACATCAAAAATTAATTTAAATGTCAGGAAAAGATTTTTGAAAGTGTATGTTTGAAGCGTCGCTTTATATGGAAGTGAAACTTGGACGATCGGATTATCTGAGAAGAAAAGATTAGAAACTTTTGAAATGTGGTGCTAAATAGGAGAATGTTAAAAATCAGATGAGTGGATAAAGTGAGAAATGAAGAGGTATTGCAGCAAATCGTTGAAGAAAGAACCATTTGGAAAAATATAGCTAAAAGAAGGGACAGAATTATAGGCCACATATTAAAGCATCCTGGAATAGTCGCTTTAATATTGGAGGGACAGGTAGAAGGAAAAAAATTGTGTAGGCAGGCAACGTTTGGAATATGTAAAACAAATTGTTAGGGATGTAGGCTGTAGGGGGTATACCGAAATGAAACGACTAGAAATAGATAGGGAATCTTGGAGAGCTGCATCAAACCAATCAAATGACTGAAGACAAAAAAAAATTGTTAATTTGTAAATACTCTTCAGATAACTATCTAAATAAGAATTTTTTTTTAATTTTTTTAATTTCGATTTTTTAAGAGGTGCGACGGTGTACGGCGTGGCGGTTCATCCAACACAGCTACTGTAACCTGTTCCTGTATGTGCGACGCGACTGGTTGCACTTGCCTCCAGTTACTTGACTAAAAAAAATTAAGTAAAAACAAAATTGACAGCGACGGGGATGCTAGTGTGTGTTTATATATATATATATATATATATATATATATATATATATATATTGGATATTCAATATATATATTGTATAAATATATATATTGTATAAATATTCAATACAAAAATATATTGGAAATTTTCAAAATTTCAGAACAAGTTTTCAAAATAGAAAGATGTGGCTGTCAGATCACTAGCATGAAGTATGAAAAAGTATGAGGTATTAAGTATGAAAAAAACATAAAGACAGAGATTAAAAAAAAAATAAATGTAAATTTTTCCATGTATGAATGTCCTAATTTGTGCTAAAATATATAATCATTTATTCGTTTAAAAAAATAACAATATTGTTATTGATAAAGAATATGACTTAGTCTTACGAAAAAAGAACCTTACTTGCGTCAATTAATAAATTACGAAACAATTTGAAAACCCTTTTGCCAAAATATTTATTTGAAAATACAATTAAAAGATTTTTCTTTACAGAAACAATATTATTTCGTCGATAAATTTTTAAATAACATTTGTTAAAAAATATTTAAAGAGACGATGACTTTTTTGCATCCAGTTAAACGTGGACAATACTTGCTCAGTCAAATCCTCTTTTACCCAATGGGTATCGAGGAACATAGATTCTCCACTTCCACCTATCATCCAGTCCGGTATTTTTTGCTTCTAATAGTACTTTTGCTTCTTAATTTAACGTGCACAGGTTATCGGCCTACTGCATCCGATCATGATTGAGTTGCTGCTTCCTCCTTTAGGCAATCATGCTAACCATAAAAATAAATAGATAAAACACCGCTTCAGTAGTCAGATTTGCAACTTTACCTACTTCCTGAGAACTGACTTTCATCACGTTGCCGTGTTACATTGAGGAAAGATTTCCCAACCCCCACCATATATCTGCTCGCCGACTTATCTTCCCGATGGGGGTGGATACCAAAACTTTCTGGTGAGTTGCTCAGCTTAACAGGGAAACCATGTGTAGGCCATTTATTGGAGTTGAAGTGAAAGATAACGTTCTTGTATGAATTCTTATATTGCGCTTATCATTTCCGTTTGCTAGAGCCGAAGCTCTTCTCAGGTAAGCTCCTGGGGCCCGGGAACATAAATATTGTCAACATCGAGGTGAAACAACGCTTCTAGAATAAGTTGGCGAGAATCATTAAGAGGCGGCGTGGTTTGCACGGAACGAAAAAATGCATAACTATCTGGAATCGCTTTATATACGCAAGGAAATCAAGATATTCGGTTCAAATACAAACAACGGCTAGGTAAAATCATTCGAACTATCTACCGCTGATAACAGTGAGGATGTCCGGCAACTCAAACGCCTTCATGTGCTGGAGGCGTTCTTATTCTGTTTAGCCTCCGGTAACTACCTTTCAGATAATACTTCAGAGGATGATATCTATATATCATCCTCATTCAGTGTAGTCTTGAACAGTCTCAGTTTGACCATTTCTGAGATGTGTGGTTAATTGAAACCCAACCACCAAAGAACACCGGTATCCACGATCTAGTATTCAAATCCGTGTAAAAATAACTGGCTTTACTAGGACTTGAAAGCTGGAACTCTCGACTTCCAAATCAGCAGATTTGGGAAGACGCGTTCACCACTACACCAACCCCGTGGGTTTCATGTGCTGGACCTGTGGGAGTCTAAGTGACTCAATAATTAGTTAGTCCCTCACACTCCGCCGTGGGATTTCGTCCCAGCCATTGGGCTGTGACGAAATCCGTTAAGCAATGAGCGTCTTCATAAGCTAATTATGTTACAGTTTTGTTTTTCTATTCCTTTGTTCTTTTGCTCGTCCGGATCACTAAGGATTACGTTTCATAATGGTTTGGAACTATTGTTTTCCCAATATATTTTTTCATTTCTCTGGAAATATTCAATATTTCACTCTTCTCTGGAAACTTAGCTTCTTTGATTAATTTTCTAGACTGGTTTTTATTTAAACAGGTTTCTTTGGAAAATTTTAAAGTTTTAAGATCGTTCTCTACTTCTTTAAACAGGCTATTTTTAATAACTCTACTGTTATGAAAGTTAAATATTTAATTTGTTAATCTTTATTTGCTCGTTCTGTGTAAATGCCACTAAAATTGTGATCTTCTTCTCTGGATGGTGACTTTTATTTTTTTGTATTTTTATAAATTTCTGTTTCACTTTTTAGTTTATAAATTCCATCCTGGGTCCGTATAAGTTTCTTAAAATTCTTTTTTCTATTTTAATGAGTCTATATTCGAAAAACTTTGCAAACACTCAGCGCCATATAACGCCTTCTAAAGAATAACTGTTTTGAAATTTCGGGGTTTAGCGTTTTGCGAAAGCGATTTTTTATTATATAAATTTCGTGTTAAGTTGAACGCTAACGCCGTTTTTTGCGTTCGCTCTTTTAGCGCTTTCTTTTCTAGAGCGTTTGGCATTATTATTTTTACGAAAATTTTTGTTGTTTGTAATTTATTTTTTTAATCGTTGAAGAATATTAATTTTCTCGAAAGAAATTTGTTAAAGGCTATTTTATTAGAGCATTCGCTTAATTTCTTGACTTTAATTGGAGCCTCGTCCAGGTGTTTTGCAAATATCACGATTACATCTGGTTAATAAGGTTGTGTTTATAAATTTATTATTGTATATTATTTGATTTTTAATTGAGTTTTTACGAAATTTTGCACTTTTTATGCAATGAATCTGTTTAAGTACATTTATAAAAATTAACTGTTGCCTGATGTACGTCAGTTTTATCGAGAAGAATCATTGGAAACCACACGGCAAGCGCTTATTGTAATTCTACGTGATGTTTTCATCTTGGAACCGATTGCAAATAAATGGCGTGATAGAAAAAAATTCATTCGCTTCAGAGTAATGAATTATTTTATACTTATTTATTTCATGCGTTTATATTTTAAATAATTAATATGGACTTTGATCCCATCTGTTTTTTACTTCCTTGTACGAAGTAAAGAAAATATTGTGATCGAGTAAAATTTTGGTTTTCAGATTTTAACGGAAATATCCATTTCGACTACCCCTGAGTCCATTTTAACTACTTTCGGCGTGACGTCTCTACGTACGTCGAATGTATCTCGCATAACTCAAAAACGATTAGCCGTAGGATATTGAAATTTTTGATTTAGGAGTGTTGTAACATCTAGTTGTGCATCTTCCCCTTTTGATTACAATAGACTGGACCAAAAGGGTCCAGAAAAGTCCAAAATTCAAAAGTTTTGGATTTTGAACTTTTTCTTAACTGCAGTAATAAGCTCTCATTGAGAACTTTTCAATGATATATCGTAAGTGGTACTTATTTTCATCGGTTCTAGATTTATAGCCAAATAAAATTTTAATTAATAAAATATTCGAATCTATAACAGGAAGGCACATCGGTTCGAATCAGAAATCTCCTTTTTTTAACTTTATTATTAATTTAAATGTATTGATTTATTAATTATTAACTTCTCATTGTAAAAAAAGTTTTACGTTCAATAATAAAAAAAAATCTGATGTGGACACCACATGACTTCCTTGTACGCCTATTAAATTACATTACATTTTTTTTTTTTTTAATGAAATAATGTACATAATATTTCATTTCATTAATAACTTCCAATATTTTTTCATGTTTTTTTTTTTTTTAATTTTTTTTATTATAAAACATTATAAAAATAATAATGATATTTTTGGTCCAGTCGATTGACAGATTTATCGGATTTTGGGCTATTTGGACAGTTTTGGTCCATTCGATTGCAATGAAAAGGAAAGGTTTACGACTAAATGTTATAACAGTTTTAAATCCAAAATTTAAACATCGTATGGCAAATCCTTTTTGAGTTATGCGAGTTACATACGCCCATACGTATTTATGTACGTACAGACGTCACGCCGAAACTAGTAAAAATGGATTCAGTGAGGATCAAAATGGAAACCGAAATCCGTTGAAATCTGAAAACCGAAATTTTTCGCGATCACAATACTTTTACTTAGAAAAGTATTAAAAATAGGAAGTAAAAAAAAGAAATATGAAAAAATATGAGAAATTATTAATAAAATAAAATTTTATGTACTTTTCATTTTAAAAAATGCGTCTATATTAACTTAATAGGCGTACAAGGAAGTCATGTGGTTTCCATCAGATTTTTTCACTTAATCGTGATGTATTTTGTGATGGTGTTCTAATCAAAGTTTTACCACAGCTTTACCTTGATCTATCCACAAAGACTTTGGGACAGTTCCTTTGTTTTATCCATAGAGTACACAAAATGGCAATTTAACGAAAAAAAATGCAAACCTAAAACCTAAAAATTGTGTTTTGTGCGACCGATTTTTTAATTTTTCATTATATTTTCTCAAAAACTATTACATATACGGTACAAGGATCTGTTTTATTAAATTCTTATGTTCAAAAATTATATGAAACAAATTAATTTAAGTTCCAATATTTTCAGTGCGACTTCATCTTACACTTTGGGCAAAAATTAGGGAGAAATTTATATTACACTGTATACTGACAGCGAAGAGTTTTCGGACCCGTGTATATATAAACGTATTTCTTTATTTTCACTTGTAGAACTCATCCTGAAATTTTTTTGCCTGTTCGTCACGAGACATTCGGTGTAAATATATTTATATCTTGTCGATTAAAAAAAAAAAAAAAATATTAACAATGACTATGAAAAAAGAAAAATATTTAAAAAAAATTAATAGTTAAAACTATAAGAGAAATATGAGATGAAATTATTGTAACGATAAACCTTTTATTGGTTGAGCTATATACCGTCCCGGCCAGATGTATAGCGATTTTCATAAGGTACAAATTTCATTTCCATATTCCCGGGTACAAACTACTCTGTAAGTTTCTATGATGAATTACTTTATCGAGCAAAATGGATGGAAAATAAAGAAACTAGCGGAAATTCATGTAAATTATAGGTTAGTCGTAATATGACACTTTGTAAGGTTCTGATGTTAATGTACGATAGAGTAATGAGAAACTGTGAAACATTTTAACGGTAATAAGATGAAAAACAATTTAAAAGCGATTGAAAAGAGTCCCATACTCTTTATTGGTATTTGGGATGCTTCGAAATTCTATGGAAATTAAAAAAAATTATGACGAAAGATTTACTTTTTTGATGAAATAAATTTTTGAAACGATTATAAAAAGAAGCAGATATTTATCCGGTAGTGAAATTTTTCGATACTCGGTTTAAAAGTTTGTCTCCGTGGCGGAGTGGTAGCGTTTCGACCTTTTATCCGGAGGTCCCGGGTTCAAATCCCGGGCAGACATGCCGTCTGAGACAATAATTTCCCATTATTTTCAAAATAAAGGAAACCTAAAATTGACAAAAAATTTTTTCTAAATATATAAACTTGATAATTTTTTTATACTTCATAAAGGAACAAACTTTGTTATTAATTTTTTTTTTTTTTTAATTATTTTTGAACCGTACAAGAGATGAATATTATAAAATTTAAGAAAAAAAAACAACGCGTTAAAAATTATTTATATATTATCATTTGATCTTGAAAATATCTTCGATTTAATCAAATTTAAGGAATTTAAAAATTTATTTGAAAATTTAAATGTTTAAATTATAATTTTTTAAATTTGTTGTTAATTATAAGAATTTTACGTAAACAAAAAAACAAAAGAAATGTTATTCTTTTGATTTCTCTTTAATTTTTTATACTCGTTTATTCATTATTATTTAGAAAATTAAATACTTTGTTTTAATAAAAAAATTTGTTTTCTAAAAATTGTAGTTAGATAATTGCTTAAATAATGAAATGATGTTACCTATAATAAATCTTACAGATTATGCACGTCATTAATAAAAGATGACCTTGATAATTATTGTAATATATTAAAAATCTTTATTTAATTATAAGATAAAGTTATAATTTCTTTATTTAAATGTATAAATATGTGTATGTGTATGTGTGTGTGTGTGTGTGTGTGCACGCGGGTGTTTAGATATAATACACACAATTGTAATGAAAAAGATATGACGCTAGAATGTTTATATAATCTTATATAAAGTTTTAGAAGTTAACGATAAAGTAAATAAGTCAATCTCACTATAGTATTATAAAATACAGTTTAGTTAACTATAAAATTAAATCTGAAGGGGGTGAAAATTTTATAACATACGTAGGTAGGCCTGTTGTAAGTTGTTAGTATATTAAGTATTATATTCTTCGCTCGAGCAGTAGAAGGTAAAGACGGGGAAAGATAGAAAGAGGTAAGAACCAGTAACGAGTCGAGAACTACCCTCGGATAGGAGGGAGGTCGGTTTAGATGGATGTTGTGTCGGTATATTAATAAAATAATGATTTAAATTTCACAGCAGGTAGATACAGAACGAGGATAAGGAACAATGATGAGACAGAAAGTAAGTCGTACGGGATCTAACGACGAAGGAAGAAAGGCGGTTTCGCTTAGGTTATATAGGGAAGAGCAAAAGGGATAGAAAAATGAATGTACGAAGGGGAAGTTGTTGTCTTTTCATTCCAGTACCGTACCGTTGTCAACCGCGCTCCGGGCGCACAGAGCTTAAAAATCTTTATCGCCATATCCTGGCGCGAGATAGTCGAACGGGTGGGTCGTACAGAACGAGCGGTAACGGTCCGAGCGGGGTACGTCTGTGTGTACAGCGCTCGGCGGATGACGAGACCGACCGACGGGTAGGGAGTCGTCATCGCGGTCGTTGTCGTCGTCGTCGTCGTCGTTGATGGGAGGGTAGTTTTATCTGGTAGGGAGAACCGTCGAGGGTGAAGCGCAACGTCGTGTCGTATTTACACTATGAGAGAGGAGGAATCGACGACCAATCGGAAAGCGGGCCGAGAGAACACGAAAGGCGACGTGAAAATGTACGAGGATTGGTGTAGCGGAGGGGTTATTCGACAGACCACGCCTCTCCCCACTTCATCTTATCGACCCCCACCGATACCCCCTGCCGTACACTCGCTCGACTACGATTAAACGGCGGTACTCTTTTCTATAAAGCCGTTATTGAATTAAAGGTTATCATTTGATTTCCGCGCTAGCAACCGACCGGTCGGTAGTCGGGTCGAAGTACTCCCTAAATATTTCTGTCTAATATCGTCTTCAACCCCTCGGAACTTCACCCTCCCCTCGACCCCTCGGTCCGTCTACGATTCGTATACGCGTACCCGTAGCGTCGCGAAACGATTATAATCTACTGGATAATTTGATATCAACGGCTTTCATCCGATTACTGCCGCTTCTGCGCCGGTCTAAATGCGATCTTGTTTTTATATCGTTCGCTCGCTGTTAAGGGAATTTACTTAATCGCTAATAAACGGCAGATCGCTTATCAAGTTAACCGTACGAACAGGAAGAAGAAGAAGAAGAAGAAGACGGAGAAAAGAAAATAAAGTGGAAGAAGAAGGAGAGGAGAATATTATTTCGTCGGAATACATAACGATATTCGAATAATACTAGTATTTTAGTTAATAAACTGTGCTAATGATTTGTTGATTACCGATACGAGTTTAATTATTTTATCTTATGGTAAAATAAAAATTTATTAATACCGCCACACAATTTTATATTATTAATCTATAAATTAAATATTATTTTTCATTCATTTATTTAAACATTTTTAACAGCAAAAGTTATTAAATTTTTAATTTTATAAATAAATAAAAAATATATTATTTTTAATTATTTTATACAAAAAAAAATGTTAAAAAAGTTTAGGTGACCTTTATAAAATAAAAATCATTATTTATTAAAGAAAACTTAAAAAATAACATTTTTAATTTACTTTTTTTTTTCTAATTAGTAATTCAGCGTTTTATTGTTATAAAAAATTTTCTTTAAATTGTTTTATTTATATAATATATGCGTGTATTGTATATTACTTGAAAATTAAAAGCTGTGATAAAAAAATTATTATTTTAGATATAAAATAATTAAAAATTATATAATAAATCTACATAAAAGATTTTTTTTAATATAAATATGAAATAAATTTATTTTAAACTTTTGTCAAAAGTTGTGCTTCATATTTCATAAAATTTACTAAAAAAATGAAAAATTTATAATTTTTCATTCAGAAAAAATGTATTTATTGTAAATTTATTTTATATTTTTACTTATGGATAAATATATCTATTTATTTAATGTCTAATTTAAAAAAGTGCGGTTTATTTCAATTTTAATGATAAAATAAACAATTTATTATTAAAAAATAAATTATTATTAATCGAGTACGCCGTAATAATTAAAAAAATAAAATAAAAATGGACTATACGTATTTAAATCAAGCAGCCGCGGCTAGTTTCGATGCATCAAGTTGTTCATTAGGTGCTGCCGGCATGGATCCGGCGGGTTTAGGACCGTGTTCTTATGGTGATTTGACTTCTTGTAGCCAAATGTCGTACAGATATACAGCGGCCGCAGCTTCGATGGCCAGATCGTATAATCCGGGTGGTAACCCGATGGGACATCATTTAGCAGGTGCCGGCGCCCAATGCGCTGTAATGAGTAGACCTCACCATCAAGATCATAGACCTCCTATGTTCCCTTCGGCTATGAATCTACAAGGTAAATCTAATTTTTATTTATTTATTTATTTATCCGACCGTAAATAATGTTAGTTATCGGAAAATTTATTTTCTTGTTTTAATAAAATAAAAAACATTTTTTCCTTTCCTGTGGAAATAAAAATTAACCTTGAAAAATTTCATTATCGTGTTATATATAAAACGCTTAAATATTCTTTCGTAAGTCTATATCAAATGTTTTGACGAACAGATTACAACAAACCTTAAGAAAATAAACGTATTTCAATTATGATTAAAATAAACATATAAATCGGTTTTTACGACGAATTACTGAAGTATTAGTATAAGTGTTATCTATCAAAATACGATAATGGTTCGTAAAACTTCGGAAAATGTAATTTTTTAGCTCGATCGAAAGGACAAAGAATCAAATAAATAAATATACATAATATATATTAAATAGACTATACACTTTTTGACTGATTTCATATGTAAAATAACCCCAAACTAGAATATTTTGTTTTTCATCAATAATTATAGAATCAAGATATGGATGTTAGCGTTACATTCATAAAGATCTTGATAAGTTTCTAAGGACTTTAATTTTTGTTGCGAATATAAATAAAAATATTTAAAAAAAGATGTCAATGTTAATAATAAAATCAATTACAAAAATTATAAAACACGACTCCCAAAAAAAAACTGAACTAAAACAAAAGGTGTGAAAATGAAGTACAAAATATCGTTAAGCAGTATTTAATTAAATAAAATAACGAGGGACCGTTCGACTTTCAGATAATTTTAATTTGTTTAAATATATTTTTTCATGTTGTACAAATAGCAGGAATTAAGATTGTCTAATGATTAAGTTCTCACCAGGTATTATTACATCGATAAGAAAATTTTGTCCTTCAACGTTAATAATTAAATGCAATCGGGGAGGGGGCTCTTTATTATAGAATAATTACTATTAAGAGCTATTTAATATAGGTAAATTACTATTCAAAGCCCCCCGACTGCATTTAAATATTTTCGTTGAAATTTAAGAAATGTATTTATAAAAATAACCATCTAAACATTTAAATTGTAACATAAATAAACAAATGTCGCGTATGTGTCGGCGCGTATATTCATAAAATTGTAGATTCAATAGAAAAAACATAAAAATTAATATTAAGTTGAAAAATTCTTTATTACATTACGTGTTATTTCAATTTTTAAAGGAAATAAAACTGATTTAAAATGAAAAAAATTTATTTTTTTATAATGGAAAATTATAATAATTTTTTTTATTTCCGCTTGGACTTTTCATAAAAAATTGTTTTTTTAATTTCTATTTTTATTTTATCAAGGTACATCTTTTTATTAACTTCACTTCGTGCTGACTTTTTGATTTTAATTTTATACTTATTTTATAGCTGAATACTGATGATAGTTGTTTAATAATCAAGATGCGTATATTTGGTTAGAAATTATTTATTTGTATTCTATAATTTTAATATAAACTATTCTTTTAATGAATTAATTTTGTTTTAATACTTTTATTTCTGATTATAGATTAATATAAAATTATTAAAAACATATATAACAATTTTATACAGAGTAACACGGAGTACGAACATAGATCAAAATAACGTATAAAACATATGATTCTGTTTGTATTTTATATTTAGAATAAATCTAACGAAAAATAACATAATTAAAAAAAAATATCTATAAATAGTAATAATAATAAAAAATGTACATATAATAAGAACATTTATTAAGCAAAAGGAAATATTATTACTGTTTTTATTTACGTTTTAGCACGTCTATTGTTTAGATATCAATGTTGGGATATAAAAGATGGCAAAATAGTTAATAGCTACATTTTCCGATCCTATAAATCTTACAAAATTATAATTAAATTTCATTATAATAATATATATTAATTAAAATTTTGATAAAAAATAATTAATTAAAAAGAAAATAATAAAAAATTTAACATCTTTAATTAATAACATTTTTCGTATTAAAGAGTGGTCATAGCTACGGTCATTAGCCGAGAGAAAAATTGATAATGTATAATAATATGACATGCCTGATCGGGATTCGAACTCCGGACTTCCACACGAAATGCTACGTATTCAGCCGCGGAGGTCGGAAAAATATTTCCTAATTTAATTAAATCAAATTAATTATTAATTTGGAAAAATAAATAAATAAAACGTTTAATTATCGAACAAAAAAAATTTTTTTTTCTTTAAATTTTAGCCACTTTTGTATCACGTCTCAACCTTCTACACTTTCTTCTTCGTTGTTGTTATCTTTTTTCTTAGTAACTCTTCATTCTCTCTCCGTATTTATTCTTTTTTTGTTTTATTTATTTTTTTTTGTTTTCGATTTTCTTTTTTTTCGGTCATTTTCAAATTTTCCTGGTTTTAGGTTCTTGGAGATATCATAATTTTGGTTTTAAAGATTAGTTTATTTTCAATATTTTTTTATTTTTATTTTTTTTTTTTAGTTTCTTTATTTCAGTTTTCCTACTAAAGAAGAAATCAAAGATTTGTTTAATTAACTTATTTTTACTTATTATGACAAGATGACAAAAAAACATCAATCTTTATTATTTTCCCGTCTGGATAGCGCTATAGTTCTACAAGGTAAAATATTGAAATCGGTTCAGTTTGGGCATAAACGGTTTACACCAGATCTTTACGTTTTGATATCTAACGAACCCAAAAAACTAAAAAACCGGATGGAAATTTTCCGGATGTTAATGTTCGTATGTGTGTGCGCGCGCGTATGTGTATGTGTTCGGTGTCGGCCTAAAAATTACCGTATATTTCCAGCACGACTAGACCGATTTTAACCAAACTCGGTCAGTTGCTTCTACAAATGGGGCATTGATGCCATTAAAATTTCAACTTAAAGGTCAAGGGGGTGAGGAGGCTATAGAGCAAGGTCGCCCTCAGTATCTCGAGATTTCACTTAATTAAGATAATATTTTCTTACGCAAATTTAAAAAAAAAAATTAAAAAAAATTTGGAAAAAATATTTGAAAAATCGTACTCCCACCCCAAAAAATACTGTTGTATCATCTGGTTTGTTGTGACGTCACAGGTGAGTGGTAGAATTAAATAAATGAATAATATATAAAATGTAAAATGTAACTCGGTCCGGTCGGATTTTGAACTCGATCGCACGGTCCACTAGGTATCTGGTGCGTTAAGTCTTGCGACTACACCGGTCTGCCGACCGTACAGTCGAAATTTGTTCTATGTAAGCTGTGAAATTACATGAGTTAAGTATTGCCGACCATAGCCACTAGTACAGCAACACCCGCACGAAATAAATACGGTATGCGCCCGCGCGCACTTTGTTTAGAATCGAACTAAATGAACGAAAAAATATTACATTTAAATAATATGATAAATATTTCAAATTAAGTTGTGTGGGTAAGCCGTGCATCAGAAACAACCCACAGTTGTACGAATTTCCCGGAACGTGTCCTACAACCGTGTTAGCTTTTTTTTTTTCCATTGTTTCCGTTATTTTTTCTATATTATTAAGGGCGAATTGTCCAATTGGGGACCGCACAACAAATTTTTTTCATGTTTCTCCATTAATTTTAAACAAAATTCTTTTTGAATTTTAAACAAAATTGAAAAAAAATTTTCTTTAAAATTAATCCGTATATAAATAAAAAATTGATTTACTATAACAACCGAAAATTTATCCCTATCATACTGGTTTTACCATTTAGAATTTTTTTCATAAACTACGTTATCGTTACTAAAAAAGAAATCAGTCCTTTTAAAATATATTTTATCTCTTGTTTATATTAAAAATATTTAAGAAAAACACAATTTAAAAAAAGCTTTTGAATAATGTATTCGAACAATTTTGTTATTTGCTAGTAATAGAATAATAATTTAGGTAATAACTCGTTGATTAATAAATATTTTATTTAACATTAAAGAAACGCATTTATTATTTATATATCAAGACGTTTTCTTTAATAATTTCTCTACGCTTAATAAAAAATATTACAGAAACAATACTTTATTAATTTCCGCGATGGAAAAATCTTGTCTTTGAAGAGAAATTACGAAGAAAAAAAAAATACATTTTTAAAATTTAAATTACTGTATTATAAATGTTTTAGTAATATTGATTTTTAATTTAAAATTTTGAAAAAATCGTTTATAAATAAATATTTTTTTAAGAAAAAACATTTATTTATCTCAAAAGACAACAAAAAAAATAAGTTAAATAAATGTTTATTAATCTATGTCTTTCAGTCATTATTAAATAACATTCAAATGTACTAGTTTTTAAAAATTTGTTTTCACTTTTTTAACAATTATATCAATCGTTATTCAGTTAACTATTGTTTCTAATTTTCTTTTTGATGTAGACAGAATATGCAATCATATTTATTTAACTATTAATCTGGTTTTATATATAGTGTATCGTATTAATTATTAAAAATTTTACTTTCCTAAGTTTTACAATTTTAGAGTATAAAATATAAAAAGTAAGTTATTATAATAACATACTCCTTTAATCTTATAAACTTTAAGTGAAAAATCTAAATTATCTCTAAAAATATCGGATTTAATTCATTAAAATTTCGTATAATTTATATGACTGAAACCAAACCAAAACCTCCCCGAAATCCCTTAAATAAGAGAAATTGAAAGTATTTTTTTTTTCTTTTGTCTTCAGTGATTTGACTGGTTTGATGCAGCTCTCCAAGATTCCCTACCTAGTGCTAGTCGTTTCATTTCAGTATACCCTTTACATCCTACATCCCTAACAATTTGTTTTACATATTCCAAACGTGGCCTGCCTACACAATTTTTTCCTTCTATCTGTCCTTCCAATATTAAAGCGACTATTCCAGGATGCCTTAGTATGTGGCCTATAAGTCTGTCTCTTCTTTTAACTATATTTTTCCAAATGCTTCTTTCTTCATCTATATGCCGTAATACCTCTTCATTTGTCACTTTATCCACCCATCTGATTTTTAACATTCTCCTATAGCACCGCATTTCAAAAGCTTCTAATCTTTTCTTCTCAGATACTCCGATCGTCCAAGTTTCACTTCCATATAAAGCGACACTCCAAACATACACTTTCAAAAATGTTTTCCTCGTTTAGCTCGTTTAGCTTGTGCTATTCGGCATTTTATATCGCTTCTGCTTCGTCCATGTTTAGTAATTTTACTTCCCAAATAACAAAATTCTTCTACCTCCATAATCTTTTCTGCTCCTATTTTCACATTCAGTGGTCCATCTTTGTTATTTCTACTACATTTCATTACTTCGTTTTGTTCTTGTTTATTTTCATGCGGTAGTTCTTGCGTAGGACTTCATCCATGCCGTTCATTGTTTCTTCTAAATCCTTTTTACTCTCAGCTAGAATTACTATATCATCAGCAAATCGTAGCATCTTTATCGTTTCACCTTGTACTGTTACTCCGGATTTAAATTGTTCTTTACCATTAACTGCTAGTTCCATGTAAAGATTAAAAAGTATCGGAGATAGGGAACATCCTTTTCGGACTCCCTTTCTTATTACGGCTTCTTTCTTATTTTCTTCAATTGTTACTGTTGCTGTTTGGTTCCTGTACATGTTAGCAATTGTTCTTCTATCTCTGTATTTGAACCCTAATTTTTTTAAAATGCTGAACATTTTATTCCAGTCTACGTTATCGAATGCCTTTTCTAGGTCTATAAACGCCAAGTATGTTGGTTTGTTTTTCTTTAATCTTCCTTCTACTATTAATCTGAGGCCTAAAATTGCTTCCCTTGTCCCTACACTTTTCCTGAAACCAAATTGGTCTTCTCCTAACACTTCTTCCACTCTCCTCTCAATTCTTCTGTATAGAATTCTAGTTAAGATTTTTGATACATGACTAGTTAAAATAATTGTTCTGTATTCTTCACATTTATCTGCCCCTGCTTTCTTTGGTATCATTTTTTTTTATAGCTATTTAATTTCATGCACAAAAGCCTGTACCAATTACTACATTTATCAGAATCTTAAAAGAAGTCCTTAGCCTTCAAGGTTGTAATACCACTAATTTCTCTTTAAAAAACAAAAATTAAAGTACTGTGATTAATTGAAACATTATTTTTTAAAATACGTTTTATTTTTCGGAGACAATATATATGTTTAAATAAATTTAAAAAAAATTGATATCAAATTTATACAACATACAAAACTGTCACCTGCTCGTTCTTTAATTTCTTATATTAAAGAATAATATTTGCTTTTCGTCAGTCCTGTTTTTCTTATTTTTAATATTAATTTCTTTTATATAAATATTATAAGGTAATTTATTTGTTGGTGGTAGCTAATTACGGTTGTTGGTTGCGGTTTAAACTTATGGAAAAAAATAATAATTAATTTTGTTTTACTTAATAAATTGATTTTAAATAAATCATTTAGCAGTAAAACAAAATTATTATTTTTCTTCATTTAATTTTGAGGCAGTGAAAAAGTTTGTAATATTTCTGATAAGTTTTGTATTTGTATAACAGCTGAATTGATACTGAAGAAATATTGTCGAAATTTTAAAAACTTTTAAAATAATATCTAATATTCGTGAAAGAAAATACAAAATATATATATATATATGTGTGTGTGTGTGTGTGTGTGTGTGTGTGTGTGTGTGTGTGTGTGTGTGTGTGTGTATGTGTGTAATTTATATAATTTCATTTGTTGAGTTTTCTATTAAATCTTAATAATAATAATAATAATAATAATAATATTTTTAAATCAATTACATTTTCATTTCCACCCCTTTCCCCAAATTTGGGTCAACTATGAATCACACTTTAATCCCTTTTCTACGCAATTTTTAAGTCTCAATACTTTCGTGAATTCTGCTATCACTATTTTTTTTGTTTTAGAATTTCTTTATAGAAAAGTCTCCTTTCCGAGATTTTTCTTTCTAAATTTTCTTTCTAAATAAAAAAGAAGGATTTTCTTGGGAAATTTATTATCCTTAAAATGTGACCTTTGAAGTCCTTTCAAAGGTCCTTTCAATATATATGATGTCCTATCATATATATTTATATTTCTGATATATCATTTTGTGCAGGCGGAGTTTATTTATCTATTAATTTAGTCTGTATACAAAAAGAGAGATTATTAGTGTAAACAGCCATATTACCGCAGAGACTCAAAAGGTCTGTGGAGACCTAAATCCGTAAAAATACAACAAAACAAATATAGTCGATACAAAAAACTTACATCTAAGATTTACAAAAAGAAAATGTTTTCATCGGTCTTTCGTATCGGCCTTTCATCCGGAGGTCTCGGGTTCGAATCCCAGTGAGGCATGGCATTTTTTACACGCTACAAAATCTCCATTTCACATTTTTATTCACAAACTTCAAGCTTATATGATGAATTAAACAACAACAAAAAAAATTGTCTGTATGGTATAGATAATTTTTTGTGATTTTGCTGTATTACATCACCGCATTTAGTTTTTTTCTGTATCATTTGATTAACTCAATATTATTCTTTTTTTTATGATTTTATATTCAAATCGTTAAATTTTCGTGGTAAAAAGTTATAAATTTTAGTACTAATAGACTCAAAATATTTTGCCCAATCTTCTTATAATATTTTATTTTTATATTTGGCGTTACCTTGACTTTTTCTAAAAATTATCTTTTAATTTCTCATCGTGTTATTTACACTGACAAAATAATACATTTTTTTTAACTGATAAAATATGTTCTTTCTGAACATTTTAAATAAATGTTTATTTTTAATAAAAATTATTTGATTATTCTTTTCTGTTTATTTTGTAAGCTTTCTATTACATTAATTTATATGATCCACCCCGAGCTAAAATTTCATACCTTGTTAAAATATTCAAAAAGTGCATAATATAATATTTTAAGTCGATTAATATGTAGAGGGCTTCTTAATTTAGTGAAGATATATGGTAAGTATTTACAATTATTTACAATATATTATAAAGGCGCTTCACATTTTCATATATACTCCCAAATATTTAACTTTCATTGTGGCAGTATTTTGTCATAGTTTGATCGCTCTCAATTCATCCATATTTAATTTTGATTTCAAGATTTTCTGGATGTGTATCTTGATGATTCAGAAAAGCCTTGTGATATGTTTTATTTGTATTTAATGATATATAAATGTATTTAAACCATTTCTTTATTTTTCTAATATTTTATATATATATATATATATATATATATATATATATATATATATATATTTGTGTTCTTTTATAGGAACCAAATACTTTCCTAAAAAACCCTTTTCTTTTTTTTATGTCTTTTAAAAGGCCTATGTAGGTAACTGTCAAACATTCTGCAGCATACAACGGTTCTGAACGAATCGCATTATTCAAATGCTTTAATTTTGCGCTTGTAAAGAAAGATGTTTTAAAATATTTAATGTAATTTATTAACAGATTTAATTTTTTTCACGAAGGCAAAACATAAATGATAACTATTCACAAATAATAATTTTATTTTACAGATGAAGTATTTATGTTTATGTTTACGATCATTTATGTTTCTAATGTTATTTTTTACATATTACTAATTTTTCTTTTTATGTTGGGATTTTATTCATATACTGTATGTACATTATTAAGATTTCTAGTTCATAATTGGTTAGACATTATCAATGTTTATGCTACCTTTGAGGTACTATTGATGTCTAGAATGTATTTAATTAAAGCGTTTCAAAGGAAAGTACTACATAACTTGACAATAATCATGAAATTTATTTAGGGTTTCAAATCTACGACACCGATTGTAAGTTTAATTTGAGATACGAAAAGCTGAGAACATAGTTGCAGGACATTTTCGTCACGCGGCTAAAGCCGCGTTCCGAGAAAGTCCTACAGCTATGTGATGCATGGCTTATACACACAACTTAATTTTAAATAATTATCATTTTATTTAAATATAATATTTTTTCGTTTATTTAATTTAATGATTATAATTAAAGCGCGCGAGCATACTGTTTTTAATTCGCGCGGGTGTGGTATTAGCGGCGACGACCGGCACTAACTAAATTAACGTAATTTCACAACTTCATTAGAACTAATTTCGCTCGTACATCGGTACATCGATGTAGCCGCGAGGCTTACAGCACCAGATACCGATTCGACCGGGCGATAGACTTCAAGACCCGGCCAGACCGAGTTACTTTTTACACTTTATATATTATTCATTTACTTAATTCTACCGCTCACCTGTGACGTCACAACATAGCAGACGATTACAAAAGTATTTTTTGGTATGAGAGTGCGATTTTTCAAATATTATTATTTTTTAATCGTTACAAATGCGCTTAAGAAAAATTTAACCTTAATCAAGCGAAATGTCGAGGTCCTGAGGGTGTCCTTGCTTTACAGCCTCAGTCCCTTGACCTTTTTAAGTTTTAAATTTAATGACACTAATGTCCCATACACAAAAATAATCTGACCGAGTTTGATCAAAATTTATCCAGTATGTCTGGAGATATAAGGTGATTTAGAAGTCTGCACCGTACACAAACACGCGTGCGCGCGTACATACGAACATCAATATCCGGAAAATTTCAATCTGGTTTTTTGGGTTCCTTAGGTGTCAAAACGTAAAGATCCAGTGAAAACCGCATATGCCGAAATTGGACCGATTACAATATTTTCCCTTCTAGAGCTAAAGCGCTATCTAGACGGAAAAGTAAAAGATTCTACTTGGGATTTCACATCCTAGGTAAAAAAAAAATCAATTACATTATTTTCTTAATGTAGTAAAATATTGAGTTATAATTTTATGAAAACGTTTATTGGCTGATTAGGAATAATTAGATTTTTTCATTTGGCCTTTTACGAACACTAAGTGAGACTCTACATGGAATCTCACGGTAATCAAGTTGTTAATTAGATGAAAATTCCAATCTACCTCATAAATGCTGCCCAAGATTCTCTCGCCATTCAGATGTTATATTTTCTAAAAATTGCGTGAACGAAAGCTTTAAATTGAAGGTAACGCTAGAATTATAAATTATTTTTGCACGATTACTTTATGGGTAACAAATTTATATTTAATTAATAGCATATTTCTAGTATACGTCATAAAAAGTGTTTTACAAAATTCAGAAACACTATATTAACAATTGACGATATAAAAATAATAATAATAATATAATTTTATTCATAATATACGAATATTGTACGAAAATATATCACATATATTTATGGATAAAAATTATATTGGCATCAAAAAGTTATATTAAAATATTATATTAATATAAATAAAAATTATTGTATATACGAGTATATGTATGTTTGTTCTACTAAACAACAGGACCAATTTCAATCAAATTTGGGGCAATTATTACTTACTAATTGAGCAAAAAATGTAGGTGTTAGGCATTCCTACCGCAACCACTACGGGAAGGATAAGGAGTGTCGAACCTTGAAACGTAATAACAGGTTAATATTCTCAGAAATAGGGTAATGCTCTAGGATATTTTCGATCATTATTACATTTTGGAGATTTCTAGAACTTTCTAAAAGTTTCTAGAATATTTTGCAGCGTTCTAAATCATTCCAAAATATCTTTGAACATTATAGCATTTTGGAACAAGAAAGAAAGACAAAAATGTTGTTTACAGGCAGTAATTGGATTAATTTTAGTCGTTATAGCCTTTAATTTTGTTGTGTTATAGTTTAAAGTTGTATTTATTTGAATATATATTTAACATTTGTACATATTTTTGTAGTCACATTAGTTATTTTTTAAAGGTTAGTTTTTAACTCCTCGCGTTTTCATTATGTTTTTTTTTTTTGCTTGATGGTATCACCACATAAGCTTGAAAGTTGTGCGTGGGGTATAGAAATGTAACGTATGAAAAATGCCATGGTTGACCGGGAATCAAACCCAGGATCTCCGGAAGGAAGGTAGGGACGCTACCACTCGCGCCAAGGAGGCCGGCATTTAAACCATACTATTGTAGGGAAATAAACAGGATAGAAACTGAAAGATAAAATTCAACAAGAAGGAATACAAAGGTGATTTATGTTTGTTGGGGAAAGTTAGTTAAGAATTTTTAAAAGAATGAAAAACATGGATCTATGAAGAAATTATGAACCCGAGCAAAGTAGGGTATATAAATCTAGTATATATACTATAGTATATAAATCTATATACTTTATAGTATATAAATCAGGGTATATAAATCTAGTATATATATATATATATATATATATATATATATATATATATATATACAGTATCTAAATACAGGAAACAGCTAGAAAAAAAAAATAATAATAATAATAAAACCTCAATAAAAATAATAGTAATAATAATTGAGGTAATTTTATTTTTATGAAATCACCACAAAAAGCTTGAAGCTTGTAGATCGGAGGTAGACATTTAATTTTTTAGTGTATGAAAAATACCATTCCTGACCGGGATTCGAACCCGGGACGTCAGAATAAAAGGCCGAGACGCTACCACTCTTTCACGGAGTTGAAATTTTTTTTTTTTTGCTCAATAACAATTAAAATTACAATCGGCTCTCCTGCGGAGCCATAAGTAAGTTTCCTGACAAAAGCACGTTATAAGAAGGTCGTTAAGGAACCCCCAAAATAAATAATACACAATAAATAGTTGCAAATAAACTTAAAAGTCCAATACGAAATTTCAAGCTCAGTCATAAATCACAAACCAGTAATTTCAGTATCAGATAGTCCATAAAACAAACATTAATAACAAATAAAAAGAAAAAAGATAGAGAATTAACAAGAAATTAGATACGACACCACTAAACTTGACGGTGTTAGATTCTAAAGTGTTACGCAGACTCTAAGTCGAGTACATGGGCACGTTTCAACCGTCGGACGTCTCTGCTGTTATCGAGTAGATTAATTGATTGCAAAGTGGTTTACATGATTTTCAAGTTTCTGCAGGTATTTTACATTGCACCGTTGTGTAATCTGACGAACTGATGGGAGCTCCAGATAATCCTGAATCTAATCATTCCGCGTGAACCAAGGAGCTTCAGCAATTACCCTCGCTACTTTGTTCTGAAATCGTTGTTTAATTTCCACATTACTAGTACTAACCGTTCCCCACAATTGATTGGGCGCAGGATAGCCTTGTAAATTAAGATCTTGGATAACGTGAGGCCTGAATTCCTTCGTAGCAGCCAATGAAGTTCAATGCACCTTGCGTTTAGCTGTTTCCTCTTCATCCTCATGTGACACTTCCAGGTCAAACGCCGATCCAGGTGAAGTCCCAGATACCGCACAGTCTCCGTTTGTGGGATCAAAACACCATCGAAGTACACACCGGGACAGTCACCTCTCCGCATGGCAAATGTGACGTGCCTCGACTTACCTTGATTAACCTTAATCCTCCACTTTTTCTGCCACACGCACACACGATCTAGCTCCATTTGTAGAGTCTGCGAGGCTAGGCGAATTTCGTTAACAGCCAGGATAGCAGTGTCATCAGCGAACGTGGCGACGATGGACAATAAAAAATTATTACTATTTTTTTTTCTTTCCTATAATCTTGGAGTTGAAATTAAATGATTTTTTTTTTGTCATCAATCAGTTGACTGGTTTTGATGCTATTCTTCACTCTTTCTCTTCTATATTAATTTTTTAACTTCGTTATATTTACTACATCTTTTCATATGCTTTCAATGTCTTTTTTATAGTTTTCAACTTCCTGGTATACCTTTTTTATCGAATTAATTAAATGTGCATTTCTAAATAATATGACCAATCAGCCTAGTTTTTTACTTCTTTTCGATTTTGACAAATTTCTTTCCCCTCATTATATATATATATATAAATATAATTTATTTTCAATATTATAGCACTGTTTAAAGTTCGTTATTGTATTCATTATGAATGTAAAATACAATAAAATTGTTTATGCAACTCGTTTTATTGTTAACATGATTTTCCCGTCGTTATAACTTTGAATGGTTATAACTCGATAACGAAGGCGTTAACAGAAAAACGGGTTTCACCACTGATTTTCTTGTAAAATTTTCAATGAAAATGATATATCACATGTCCACCTTCCTATTTAAAAAAAATTAAGTTTGATTCAATATGGCGGATCCAAGTTGGCGGACAAAAATCAAAAACTGACCGTAATGCAATTTTTTTTTAACTATGTAAAACCCCATTTCTTTCCGCCTACAAATACCTGTCAGATATGCAGTTGTTACTATACTTAAATATCACCCGGTATGTAGCCTCTACAGTTCAAATTTGATGATTTATCTACCTAATTTTCAATATCCTACTGTATACCTCTTTTCGAAGGCGTCAATTAAATGTCAGCAATAATTATTGCATTTAGATGCCTACAAGGAACAAATGTACATTTAAACCTTTTACTTATCCGGCTATAATTCTATTGCTGTTGGTAGCAGCAATCGCTGTAAAGAGAGAATATATCGATCTGCTTAAAATTTTAGCCTTGAGATTTATCCAAATCTTTGGATGTTTCAAGACTCTACCTTTATTTGAAAAAAGAATACCAAAAATTATAGAAATTTTCAAGTAGATGTATGTACTTAAGTACAAGTATTAGCCTATATTTTGATTAATAACTTCGAACTGGTTCATATAAATTCTTCGATAAGGCACAAAAAAATTTTATATGCGGGGCATTGATGGTATTACGTTTTGGACAAAATTAGAAAAAAGGAAAGAACAATCTTTGCCATCTTGAATTTTTGTATAGTGTTCGTAGAAAATTGAGCTTCAGAATGATCAAAGTATTTATAAAGTTATTTAAAACTTAAAGTTTTCAATCGATCGAATTTAGGGGTGAGGGAATATTCAAAATTATAATTTATAACATAACTATAATTTTTTTACTCTTCTTGAATAACATTGTACCGAATCGAGGTAACTTAAAGAAATAATTACTCCCTTAAGCAAACTTTTAAGCCTCAAAATACATAAGAAGGCTGGATTGGACTCGTATTTAATATTTAGGTTTATTTTTAATGTTTAATTTTAAAAATTAAAAATCAATTTTATCTAGTATTAATCTAGATGACGTGGAAAATGGTTTTTTAAAAAGAGATCCCGTAGGTTCGAGTTAAAATTTTTGAAAATTTACTTTGTCTGCTTTTGATGGGACTCAAATATTTGATATTTTTGTTATTATACTCAAAGTAAATCCGCCGGGTTAGTCTAATGGTTAAAATCATCATCGCAAAATCAGTTAATTTTTCCAAGTCAGGAATTTTAAGCTATAAGTCTTTGGAAAGGAAGTTGCTTTTATATGGATTTGAATGCTGAATTGCGGATATCGGTGTTCTTTGGCAGTTAGATTTCAATAAAACAAACATCTCAGTAGCGGTCGACCCGATTCCGTTCTAGTTTATATGTTTACCAGTACATTTTGTTACGTCTGCAGATATGTCAGGCCTTTCTTTCTTCGTTTTTCCTGTTCAACCTCCGGAAATTACCGTTCAGGTATTACTTCAGAGAATGAATGAGGTATGTATAAGTGTAAATGAAATGTAGTCTTGTATAGTCTCAGGTTGACCGTTCCAGAGATGTGTGGTTAATTGAATCCCAACCACCAAAGAACAACGGTATCCATGACCTAGTATTTAAATCCGTATAAAAGTAACTGCCTTTACTAGGACTTGAACGCTGGAACTGTCGACTTCAAAATCAGCTGATTTGGGAGGACGCGTTCACCACTAGATCAACGCGGTGGGTTAGCTACGTCAGGCTTGGCAAGCCTGCATCGGTGATTGCGGTAGTTAATGTGTACCTACATGCACACACACACACATACACACACACACACACACACACACACACACACACACACACACACACACACACACACACACACACACACACACACACACAGACAGAGAGAGAGAGAGTGAGAGAGAGAGAGAGAGAGAGAGAGAGAGAGAGAGTGAGAGAGAGAGAGAGAGAGAGAGAGAGAGAGAGAGAGCGAGAGAGAGAGAGAGAGAGAGAGAGTGAGTGAATGAGTGGGAGTGAGTGGGGGAGAGTCCCAACAGTAGGACGAAAAACTAGTTAGAAGAAACAAACAGAACTCTCAAAAAAAATATATATATATATATATAATTTTTGTTTTGACAAAAGCGTTTACTTGATCAAGGGATCAACTGGGACCCAAAGCTTTTACTAAGAATTTTGTTTTTTCCTCAGTTATTCTTTTAATACTGGATAATTTTTAAGGTAAAAAAATAATTTGATCGTCTGTGTCAAATCGGACCCAAATTTTTATAATGAATATTTTGATCTTTTTTGCCTTTTATTCTAAGTACTACATTATTAACTGATTAATATTTTAAAACCTGTTGGCGTATTAGGAACAAAAATTGGTCAAAGGCAAGTCGTGAAATTTGTGCAACCTTTTTCTGTTTTAATAATAGTATTTGTAGAGAATAGCTTCTGTTCTTCCTTAAACATTGCATTTTTTATTTTATTAATTTATATTTTAATTAATTTTTTGTTCTTTTTCATCGATTTATTTATTTTACTTTTATTCTGTTTTTTAAATTTACATTTAATTTTAATAGTTTTTCTATTTATTGTAATTTTTTAACGATGATAATTTAATCTCCGTATCTAGTTTTACATATCTGATGATTTCTAATTTCTAATTTTCTTTCTGATGAATCTATTTTTGTAAAAAAAATTTGAAATAATACAATCTCTTTAAAAAAATCTTATTTGAATTTTCAGATTTCAGTTTCTTTCTTCCATGCTACGGCTGGAATTTTATTAACTTTTTCCTTTTAATTAACTAATGTTTCGTCAACATAATTTATACGAAAAAAGTTATAATTAGGAATTTAGATCGTTATATAATAATTTTTTTCTCGAAAATAAAATTAACCGTGAAAAAATAATTAAAATTAAATTCAGATCGTGGCACGTATAAATATATAGAGCGATTCATGAAGACTAACAAATCTTTAGGATATGTTGAATGTTAAAAATCAGATGGGTAGATAAAGTGACAAATGAAGAGGTGTTGCGGCAAATCGACGAAGAAAGAAGCATTTGGAAAAATATAACTAAAAGAAGAGACAGACTTATAGGCCACATATTAAGGCATCCTGGAATAGTCGCTTTAATATTGGAGGGTCAGGTAGAAGGAAAAAATTGTGTAAGCAGGCCACGTTTGGAATATGTAAAACAAATTTTTAGGAATGTAGGATGTAGGAGGTATACCGAAATGAAACGACTAGTACTAGATAGAGAATCTTGGAGAGCTGCATAAAACCAGTCAAATGACTGAAGACAAAAAAAAGGATATGTTTTACCGGTGAAAATAAAAAAGTTTTTTCATATAAATATAGGTTCGGAAACGCTTCTTTAGCGAGTTTAGGCGAAAGATTTCCTTGATTTCTGCGCCTTCGGTAAAATTAATCAAAACTGTATCGGGAACCAAACTTAAGGGTAAATTTAGCGGTTTTGTATGAAATCTTACCTGAATAATGGAAAATATTAGGTCCGAGAACTGTATTTTTAGTAATTTTTGAGAAATTCGTGCTAAAAGACAAAGACGCGTCCAAAAAACACTTTTTTTAGGTTTGGCGTAGAATAATTTTGTTAAATGGATAATAAACACTATTTAAACAAAACTTGTAGATACTTTGATTCTGAATAAAATGGTTTGAATGTAGACCAAAGAAACTAAATAAAAACGTAAGAATTTCAAAGTTTATTAAAAAAAAAAAGTTAAACCTTTTATTGTGAACAAAATGACACCCGCTTATTTAAATTGGTTAATAAACGGCTGAAATTGTAAGCGGGTAGCAAATGGAATCTGACAATTTTGTTTCAGTTTTCATTCCGTAATAATACAAATTATTATTTCTAATTCGATTAGTGAAGGTGTTTGTCTAAATGAACTTTTTTTTGTTAATTTTAATGCCCTGAATTAGCCGCTTAAGTTTGGCCAACATCTCTCATAACACTTTGTATACATTACACAGAATTATTTTAAAAAATCTTTTCTCATAAATTAAATAATATAAAAATTTTATTATCGTTAAAAAGTAGTTGGGTAGTTCTGTAGATTTTTATTTGCAGATAAACATTTGTGTAATAATTTTTTATTATTAAATTAATAATAATAATAAGGAAAAAAATGTATATATAATGGTACAAATTTTTCTATAATTAAACGTTCTCTAATTCAAATATCGTTGGAATATTATACAAATGTAATATGCACGATTTTACCACACAGTGTAAAACAATAACCAAAGTGAGGGAATGCTTTTAATAAAACCTTAATCAGAATAGCCCAGGTTCAAATTACAAATTAACTACTATAAAACCCTGTGTAACATCAAATGGTTTATATGTAACTAAAACACATCCCTTAAAAACTGTTCGAAAATTTATAACACTTTATCTGTATAAAAAGATTATTTATCTTCGTCAATAAATACAACCGTTAAAATTCTCAGAAAATTATACGCCTTAATGAAATAAATGCAATATACGTTTTTAAATGGGTATTTTATAACATAATTTTTGTTAGTTTAAATTTTATTGCACTTAAAAAAAGAATTAAAAACAATTTAGAATTAAAAAAAACAATACAATACAAAGTATCATGCGTTTCAAAATGTATATCGGAGTTTTAAAGTTATGTAATATTTATTAAGTTTTACTTACATTAATAAATTATACGTGAAATGAAAGAATAACTCAAACGGTTTTTTGTATAAGTGTTTAAAAAAACACATTAAGTTGTTTACGTTGTAAACAACACAAACGACTCACATTTGTGAATAAAAATCATTGAATTAAATACACGAAAAAATATTATATTTAAATAAAATGATAAATATTTTCAATTAAGCCGTGCATCAGAAACGGCTTACACATACAACTTAATTTAAAATATTTATTTTTTTATTTAAATATATTTTTTCGTTTATGTAATTCAATGATTCTAATTAAAGCGTGCACACATACCGTAATTAATTCGCGCGGGTGTGGCGAAACTAACGGCGATGGTCGGAACTAACTAAACTAATGTAATTTCACAAATTACACAGAACAAATGTCCCTTGTACGGTCGGCAGATCGGTGTAGCCGCAAGGCTTAACGCACGAGGTACCGATTTCATCGAGTTGAAGACCCCCAGACCGTGTTACTTTTTTTACACTTTAAATATTATAAATTTATTTAAATCTACCTCGAGCCTTTGATGTCACAACATAACAGACGATTACAATAGTATTTTTTTGGGGTCGGAATGCGATTTTGCAAAAGTTTTTTTTTTACCAATATTGTTATTTTCTAATCGTTAAAAAATATGCCTAAGAAAAAAAAACGACATTAATTAGATGAAATCTCGCGATATTGAGGGTGACCTTACTCTACAGACTTACCCTTTTAACCTTTTAAGTTGAAAATTTAATGGCATCAATCACCCATATATAGAAATAATCTGACCAAGTTTGGACAAAATCGATCCAGTAGTTCTGGAGATAAAAGGTTATTTAGAGTGCGACACGGAACACACACCCGTACAAACGAACATCCAGAAAATTTCCTTCTGGTTTTTTCTGGTTCATTAGGGGTGAAAACGTTAAGGATCTGGTGAAAACCGCATATTCCCATATGGTTTGGTATAGCGCTATCTACACGTACACGCGCGCGCGCATACACACACACACACACACACACACACACACACGCACTCTAACTCTCACTCTCTCTTTCCCTTTCTCACTCACTCCCTTGCACACACTCAATCACTCTCACGCTCTCTCTCTCACTCTCTTTCTCTCTCTCTGTAATATTTTCAAACTGTTCTCGCACTAGTAATGTTTAATCAGGGAAAAATAATTAAAGAACGTTAAATTCCACATGTTATAAAAGTAATTCTTTCTATAGTTTTAATTTCTGAGTCCATCACAAATAAATCATATAAATTTTTTAGTTATTTTTTTAAAATTAAATATTAAGTAGTATTATTTTTAATAACAACACTGTGATTATCGACCTTGCATCCAGAAGTTTCTGCGTTCGAATCCTGTTCGGATTTGTCATATTTTTACACACTACAAAATTCATTCGTAATTAGGTGAATAAATTGTAAAATAATTAAACTTGGTAAGTACCAAGTGGCGTTAATACGTATTAACGCCACCGCAGCTACAGCTTTATTTAAAATTGAGTATTTATTTTATTGAGGCTCTTTATTAATTTTAAAAAATGGTTATTTATAATTATTTATTTTATAAATATAATTTAACGAAGCTTAACCTACGCTCGCTTCGCTCACTAACCTTGACTAATTAATACAGTAATTTTTTGAGTATTTATTTAATAAATTCAGTAATTATTGAAATTATTTATTATTTAAATAATCAAAACACTCCTGTTAATTAGCCAAGGTTAGTGAGCGAAGCGAGCGTAGGTTAAGTTTGTTTAAATTATATTTATAAAATAAATAAATATAAATAACCATTTATTAAAATTAATAAAGAGACTGTTCATTTTCCATCGAAATCCGATTGACTACTTTGTTTTTAAATAAAGCTGTAGCTGCGGTGGCATTAATACGTAAGTACCTTAAATTTATAATATCTGTCAATAAATTCACTAGTATATTTTATATAAATTAAAAAAATGTTTACGTAAATTTTATTTTAAGTTTCTACGATAATTTTATAAAGGAATGAATTTTGAAAAACTCTTTGAAGAATGAATTTTTTTCAAAAATTTAACAGAACTGATTCATGTAATACAGCGTTTCTCAACTTGGGGGTCGCAACGAAATAAAAGGGGGATTGCGAAAGTAGCATATAACTTTGCACGTAAACAATAATGAAATCATTTTATGAGAAAAATATCACGTATACACATTTTACTTGCATATAATAACTAAACACGTAAAGAAAAAAAATTAATGAGATGGTTACGTTTGTTTTTTATTTAAAAATTTTTCCTTACGTGGATCTAGATTAGAAACACGCAAAATCAAATTGTTTTCAAGTGATAAAAGACGATTCATATATTTTAGCTTTCATCGCGACTGTAGACGACAAACCCTATTCATAGATGTAAGATTTGGCGAAAGGGATTAATATTTTCAACGCTTCTGCGACTAAATTTCCATATTCACTTAGTCGAACGAGTGAAAACGTATCTAAATTTTCAGATGTAACGTTTTATCAATAGATATTTCGATGAACCGGTCGCGAGTCTTAACCGGTAATTTATCAGCTGCAACAACATTTTTTCAGTAAATTCTGATACACTAAACGAAGTTTTATTTAATTTATTAAAAATGGATGACAACGAAATCAAAATAGGTTCTTTCGTAAGCCTATTATATAGTAATTAGTTGTATGGTTTCTTAAAGATGTGTATTATTTCCTTCAAAAATGATTCACTATCCTTTTTAACAAAGATTGCATATTTATAAATATAAACGTAAAAGTATGTTAACGTATTTAATTTCTACATATATCAGTCTACACACTTACGAGCCACAAACTACCTTGAAAACGCATTCTAACTTTTTTTTAGGGATCCCCAAAAGATACTATAATTTATTTTCCTGTGTGGCTCGGATTAAAGCGCAACAAACATATCCAACCTTTGATACGGCATTCTCAAACCAGCATGTTAATCGATACCAGGAACAGCCGAGATCTACTGCTCCGCTAGGCATCAGAGCTCAGCGTCTTTTCTCTACCCTAAATATACGATTTCCTCCAGACTTTACTGTTACTCCATCTTCCTTTGGCGGCCTTCTCTCGTTAATTACTGCTTTGATCTTTGTCAGTATAATAAAAAGAACACAAATCAGTTATCTTGTAAAAGGAATTTTATAATATTATAAATACCCTTAATCCTGATGCTACATTTTATACGGATGGCTCTAAAAAAGTAAATTCTGTTGGTTGTGCTTTTTCGGTAGGCTTTTGTGGTTTATAAATGTTTGACCTCCACAGTATTACCCCGATTTTCATTGCGAAGGTGTTTACTATTAATAAAGCCTTGTATAATTAGCCCGACATTTCGACATGTTTACTTCCACGAGTGCCTTTCAGGCGATTAATGACGTGTTCTCCTGAGACCTTGTTGTTTGTAAGAGTCAGTTTATCTCGCAAACGACTGGAAGTAATACAACAGTTAGCTTTTGCTGGATTTCCAGCTGTATTGGAATTTCAGGCAATGAACGCTCAGATAGTGCGACAAAAGAGGCTTATTTTCAGTCTACTTTTTCCGATCGCATTGCTTCTGACGATTTTGCCTATTTACTGAAGAGAGTAGTTCATGATGAGTGGCCAAACGAACGGGAGGTTAATATTAACAATAAACTTCATCCGATTAAGCACACTGTGACACCGTGAAGCTCTTCGTCCAAAATAATTGTCGAAAGGAGGTTATTATTTGCCGTTTGGGATTAGGGTACACTAGTCACGCTCGTGGATATCTGATGACACAAAGAGATTTCCCTTTGTGCTCGATGCGACTGCCGACTAACAGTGCACCGCATCCCTGAGGATTGAATTTGCTACTAAGCATTGCGTCACAAGTTAAAACTAGGGGCTAACATACAAACTATTCTCCAAGTAGTTGGGCTATAGACTATAGTCCAAGTAGTTGGACTGTCTGGCCCGAAACCAGTGTGAGCGATCATAGTCTTATAACCTATGAGATCGTTTACGGATGCGGTCTAAGAGCACCAGATTCGGGTCGCTATAACCTAAGGGGCCTTGATCAAGACAGGCTGCGGCCCGAGTGCGCAGCTGGCTTGTCAGGGGTTGGAATGGTGCATGGAGCATAGAGAGGTGGAATTGATGGCTGAACAATTTGGCCGGGCCATCAAGACTGGCTTCGATAGGGTCCTACGGCGGCCTCGGCCAATAGACGGACCCTTAGGTAGTGGCCAGTCCGCTGATCGGAGAGTACCTGGAATCGTCATGACCGATGCTTCCGGGGAGCCGTCTGTTAAACGCAGGCGGAAACCCGGGAAAAACTGGGGGTCCCCTGACCTTAGCATGCTGCGCGCAAGAGTTAGATACTATTTCTAATCGGCTTTCCTTTACTGTTTTGCTTTCTCCTTCTTTTAATTATTTTGTAAATAATGATATTTTAATTTATTTTTTATATTTATATTAATTTAATATAACTTTTGATGGTAATTATTTAAGAAAACGAAATGCGCATTTATTTACTGAGTTTTATATTATATATATATTTGAAGCGAATTAGGTTACATATCATAATTTAGGTGATGTCTGATTTATATACGAGTTTTTATATTATGCATTTGTTCAACGCATCAGTCAAAACGATTTATCTGATTTTAATGAAGTCTTCCTTTACGAGATTAAAAAAATATATATTTATTTATCGAGAGAAAATTCTGATTCTGTTTTCCATCTAAAAAAAATTATCATCAGGAAAATGTAGGAATAATTTTTAGTTTTTGTTTCTGTTATTTTATAAACACGAATGTAAATATTTTATATTTCTTAATAACGGTATTTATTTATTTCAGGATTTCGCATGTCATTTTATTAATTTCTTTTTATCAACTGATGATGATAGTTTAACAATGGAAATGCAAATCGACTTTATGAGCATTGCCATTAAATTTTCAACTTAAAAAGGTCAAGGAGATAAGCCTGTAGAGCGAGGTAATCCTCAGTATCTCGAGATTTCCTCTAATTAAGGTCATATTTTTCTTAGACGCATTTGTTAACAATAAAAAATAACAATAGTTGCAAAAACGTTTTTGTAAAATTGCACCCGCATCACAAAAAAGGTTCTAAAGTACTGCTATTTGTGACGTCACAGGTTAGCGGTAGAATTAAATAAATAAATAATATTTAAAGTGTAAAAAAGTACCTCGATGTGGCCAGGAGTCGAACTTGATCGCCCGGTCGACGCGATACCTGGTGCGTTAAGCCTCGCGGCTACGCCAGTTTGGTGAGCGTACCAGCGAAATTTGTTGTATGTAAACTGTGAAATTACATTAGTTTAGTTAGTGCCGACCGTCGCCGCTAGTACCACCACAGCCGCGGGAATTAAATACGATATGCGCGCGCGCTCGCTTTAGTTAGAATCATCGATTAAATAAATCAAAAAATATTATATTTAAATAAAATGATAAATATTTTAAATTAAGTTGTGCGCGTAAGCCATGCATCAGAAAACCCCAGAATTATAGGACTAGACGGTACACGGCTTTAGCCGCGTGACGTGAAAGTCCTACTACTTTGTTGTCGGCTTTTTTGGTTTACAATTAATTATGAATTTTGTGGTGATGATCTGATGAATAGTTTTTCCTTTGATTTCCCTTGACTCATCCAAGTAAATGAGTAATTTTTTTTTTCATTTATTGCCGTGTGGCATTTCTACCCCTTCCTGATGAGATCTGTGTTATATATTATTATGTACCGATCAGAATAAAAGGTTAATTTGTTTATTTAGATATAGGGTGCAGATCAGACTTTTCCGTCACTATGATCTTGGGAACTGTATATAAAATTTTCGTAACGTATATTTACAAATTTAGTAAATTAATTTTTAACCTATTGATTACTTATTGAAATATTTTCAAACATTTTATTTCAGAGAATTTTTTAATATATTTTGTAAAAGAACCACATGTTAGGATGGTGATTCCTAATGATTTACTTTGATTTAAATTATAACACGTGAAATTTATAATAAAATTAATTCACAAGTCTTATTTATTATTCATAGTATTTTAAATGGATTTATCATTTATTAAATCGAATTATTTTTATGAAGATGTTTTAGCTCTATAATTAACTTGCAGTAATATGGAGAAATACTGTGCTAATTTAATAAAAACTCATTTTTTGTATTCAAATAAAATTTCGATAAGGAAATATTTTACTGCAATTATTAAAAATTGAACATTACATAAGCGGGTAGACAGGGTTTGTTACATTTGAAGATTCTATTTTACATTTCAAACTTAAAGTTATAATTTATATTAATTTTGGTTATAGAAAAAAAATTGATTTATATAAATTCGTCTCATTGTCATTATTTCAACGGGTAGAAAGATTAAGAAAAGTATCATATTTACAGATTCCCTGACATGATCTAATACAGTATATTATGGTTTTTTTTATTTTTTTATATGACGTGCATCGACTGCTTTGGTCATTTTGCCTTATAGGAATGGAAATTTGTAAAACTGTATGAAAAATGCCATGCCGGATCGGGATTCGAACCGAGGACATCCGGATGAAATGCTGAGACGTTCGGACCCGGAGATCTTATTTTTTATCAGAATAAAAAATTTATTTATTTTTATCACTTCATAATCTTCTTTTTGTAAAACCCCCATCTATTTGTTTTTTATAGATTATTTTACAGGTTTATAATAAAATTTATTATTATTCTTGCGTGAAACTATTACGTGATCGGCTAATCTTAATATTTTAACCAAAATGTATATTTGACTTTTTAAATAGTGTTATTTATAAACGTAATGTTCGGTTCTAAAAAATTCAATTTTTTTACATTTTATTTTAAGTAAATTGAAAATATATTTTTTCGGATTTTTATTTTAAATAACAGAAAAATGGTCTTTCTTTTAGGCAGAAGTGTTGTTCTAAGTTCACGAAAACTGTTTTTTTATCTAGGATTGACAACAGACAGACATTTTTCTTTTTTTTTTATTGCTAAAGAATATTACTTTTAAAAAAGTATCCGAATATTCATTCATAAATATATGTTAAATGCTTGTATAAATTGTATGACATTTTTTTATTTACCAAATATAAATCAACATGTTCCGCTGTTCCGCATTTATATTAACATAATTATTTAAGAATTTGTACCTATTATTAAGTGACCTGTATATATATATATATATATATATATATATATATATATATGTGTGTGTGTGTGTGTGTGTGTGTGTGTTATTTGAACTCATTATACTATTATGAAGCCGGACACTTTACAATATTTATCACTTTCACCTTGTGTACTATTTGCATAGTTGGTACCTATTTTATATGCATAAAAATACATTTTTTTTCTAGCACATCTCACAAAAATATATACACACAAATTTATTTTTCATACAATAATAAACACGAAATTCACTAGTAAGAATTATTATTTTATATATATATATATATTTTAAAAAAATAATAAATTAGATAATTTTTCAATTATTATGTTGGTAGAAATGCATTTCAAATCACAGTACCCGGACAGTTAAGTTAAAAACTGAAGAAGCGTTTCCTAAACAGACATTCCGTAGACTGGAAGCATCGAACACGGTCCGGATGGTTATTTCAAGGGAGGAAAACAGAAGAGCGAGAGCGAGCAAACGATAGGATAGATAATATGAGAACGAGAGGGGGGACGGAGAGAGAGAGAGAACGAGTGAGTTGAGTTTTTTCCTTCATTCGCTATAAGATTATAAGCCCATAACTCAGTCGGCAACGAGAGGCAAGTCAGATAACAAGGTTTGTAAGTCCCCCTTCAAACCTCCTCCCTCTCTTTATCTAACTTTCCCCGCCTCTTTCGACGGGTACGGCAGCTACAGCAGCACACTCTTTCGCCGATGTACCGCCTACAAATTAAATAATTTAATACGGTGCGAAAGTTTATTGTGAATAATCAGATTTGGACCTTCTGAATCCAGAATATAGAAGAGATAACCGGTGTTCTGGGAAGAGGTCGAGGAGGAACTAGAAACGGGTGGTTCCGTACGAAAAAAACATCGTTGAGAAGGGGAAAGATTCTAACTCTTACTATTTGGGCGGTAAATAACATAAATATAACGTCTTCAACACACATAAGACTCCCTCTTATTCTTACCTGTGTATGGAACGCTATATAAAAAAAACTTAGTATTACACGCGTAACTATAAATTTAAAACTGACCTAACTTAACCTAATGTATATACAACAAACCTAATTTTATATACCGTCTTTTATCGTTATTACCTTTTATTTTTACGGTACATAAATAATACATTATAAAATAGATCGCATCATATACCTGGGTGAATCAAGAGAAATCGTGGTAAAAAAAAAAAGTATAGAAAAAGAGTTAACAAAATTATATAACTATATATAAAATAAAAAGTAGATGTCATTATTAAATATTTAAAATATAAATACGTAAAAAAAAACGAAATATAAAGAAAAATTACAAAATCGCAGACGATGCTAATGAATTTTAACTTGATAGTGATTATTTACAGTCAAAATTTCTATTGTTGAAACCTTCTAATTTGCATAAAATTTTGTACCGGTTGTAAAACAAACAAGGCCAACTTGTTGGGTTGATTTAAAATTAAATATAAACCCAGAATCGGTTAATTTTTATTTACCTGCAGCAACGACTGAAGTTATGAAATAAAATAAATTTATGAAGTTTGAAATACTATTACAAATAAATATCAACAAATATTCCAGAATTGATTCGATTAGAGGTTGCGATTTATGGAATATTACAGATTAGATTAATTCTTTATTAGTTAGATTAATAAATTTTTCCTTGCGGAAAGGGTTTTTCTTAATTAAATTAAAGTAGCCGTAGTTACACCTACCTATAAAAATCAGGATCGTAGATTGTTAGGGAAATATAGATCGATAGCTATACTATCGATGTTAGAATAAGTACGCGAGAAAAACACAGTGCATCATTTTAATAAATATTTGAGTGATAATAATTTACTAAGTGATTGTCAGTTAAGGAGTTTGTAACCTGCTTGTAAATTTTTGTAATTACTGTATGTACGAGGGTAAGTCAATTATTATCCATAATGTAGTTATAAATTTTTTTTGCAATACAAATAGGAAACATACATGTACATCATTTTTCGACGTAGTCCCTTTGCATTTTAATGTACTTGGTCCATCGTTGCACAAGCTTCCTGATGCCCTCATAAAAGAAGGTTTTCGGTTGAGCTGCGAGCCAGGAATGCACAGCTTCTTTCATCGTTTCGTCCGAGGTAAATCGACGGCCCCTTAACGCCACTTTGAGTGGACCAAACAAGCGGTAGTCAGAAGGGGCAAGATCAGGACAATACGGAGGACGAGCCGGTACTTCAAAGTTGAGTTTCTGGAGCGTTTCAGCAGTATGTGGACGGGCATTGTCGTGCAACAACACAACACCTTTCGACAGCAGTCCTCGGCGTTTGTTTCAAATTGCAGGCTTCAGCTTAGCAGTAAGCATCACACTGTAACGCGCACTGTTTATTGTCGTGCCCCTTTCCTCATAATGTTCTAGTACTGGGCCTTGTGTGTCCCAAAAAACCGTAAGCATCAGTTTTCCTGCGGATGGTTGGCTCTTGAATTTTTTTTTGCACGGCGAATTTGGACGTTTCCATTCCATACTCTGCCATTTACTTTCCGGCTCGTAATGATGGATCCGTGTTTCGACACCGGTGATGATTCGTCCTAACATGTCCCGTTCGTTACTATAGCAATGCAAATGTTTTCGGTAGATGTCCAAGCGCGTTTGTTTATGCGACTGTGCGAGTTGTTTTGGGACCCAACTTGCACAGACTTTATGAAACCCAAATCTGTTGTGGATGATTTCGTAGGCAGAACCGTGACTAATTTGTAGACGATGTGCCGCTTCATTGATAGTTACTCGAATGTCTAAGAAAATCATGTCACGTGCACGCTCAATGTTTTCCTCATTTGTGGCGGTAAACGGTCGTCTGACTCTTCATCGTGCGTAACACTTGTGCGACCGTTTTTGAATTTTTCAATCCATTCGTAGACACTCCGTTGCGGCAACACGATCTTCCCGTACTGTACCGAAAGTCTTCGATGAATTTCGGCTCCTGATACACCCTCCGACCACAAAAAACCGATCGCTGAACGTTGCTCTTCTTTGGTGCAAACAGAAAGCGAGGCAGCCATGGTTAATGGCAGGGCAGCGATAATGGAACTAACCTAGCAGCATCGAACCTGCACAGACATAACAACAATTAAACCACGCAACACGACAGTACTACCAACATAAACAAAAATATAACTAAATTGCGGAAAATAATTGACTTAGCCTCGTATATTACTGAATACTTGATATGGAAATGGAATTTTTGTAGCGTATGAAAAATGCCTGACCGGGATTCGAACTCTGGACCTCCGGATGAAATGCCGAGACGCTACCATTTGGAATTTTAAAGGGAATCTTTCATTTTAAATGCTATTAGTTTGGTTTTCCCACTAAAACTTAGAGGGGAGGAATCATTAAATTAAAAAAAAAAAATTGGCTGGATAAACTTGATACTCTTTTTTTATATCGAGGAACTTGAAAATATACTGCAGAAAATAGCTTTAAAATTAATGAGACAGCAAAAGTATATTGGAATGTTTTAATTACATAAATTAATAGTAAACACCAACGGTTTATAATATATTGTGTTTTTAAAAAGCCGGCAACGAATTGCATAATTTAACAGGCACAGTCGGGAAAGTAATTTAAAAATTCAATTTTTTTTTGTTTTATCATTCTGGAGGTCCTATACTCAAGAGGAAGCATTCGGGTAGAATACACTTTTAAGAAAATAATCCCTAAGTAGTGATATCATAAATTAAAAAAAAATAACTTTCTAAAATAAAAAAATAAAAAATACGGTCATAATTATAGATTAACAACGCTATAATATTTTAGGCAGAGGTGAACAGTTTTGGCTTAATTTTTTTTTTTTAATTTTAAAGAGTACGGCTATCAAAGAATTAAGATTTTAAATTCATTTTAAATTAAATGGGTAACTAACTTATGAGATGGATTTAAATTTAAAATAAATTTACGATGATGGAAATTACTTTTTAGCCGCTTTTGTTGATTTCATCAAGGTGTTTGACACACTAAATCGGTCAATCTTGATACATTGTTTGAAAAATATCGGAGTGGAAGGACCTTATTTGAAAATTATTTAAAAAGCAAGAAGTTTTTTCGTAAAGATCGGTTCTAGTTTGATGTTGAAATTGACGTCGGGGTACCTCAAGGAAGTCATTTGTAGCCGATATTGTTTTTAATAAACGTAAATAAATTCTACTGCAAATTAAAATTCCGTACAGTCTTCATGTATACGGATAACATAGTAATCTTGCCTGCGATAACTTGTTTGAAATAGCTAAATGGTTATTCTGTCTAAGAAGATGTCCCGTTCGTTGCTATAGCGATGCAAATGTTTCCGGCAGATGTCCAAGCGCGTTTGTTTATACGACTGTGCGAGTTGTTTTGGGACCCATCTTGCACAGACTTTATGAAACCCAAGTCTGTTGTGGATGATTTCGTAGGCATAACCGTGACTAATTAGCAGACGATGTGCCGCTTCATCGATATTTACTCGTCTTTAGGATGATTTTTATTCTTTTATGAAATGGACTCACGAAAGGCGACTTTGCCTAAATAAAGATAAAACGGTTGCGGTTAATCTCAGAACCGTTTATAAACTTAGTAATAAGTTTTCAATTATCATAGTTCATGATTGTAATTGTACTACGAATAATTACGGAATTGTAATATTTTTCAAAATGTAGAGGAATTTAGATATTTCGAAATTAGTTTAGATAGTAAATTAAAATAGAATAGACATATAACAAATCTACTACAAAAACTTCATATAGTTACTAGTAAATTTGACTATCTCAGCGGTATATTACCTTCAAAAATAATGATTTTGTTTTATAAATCAAAGTTTGAATCGTTAATTAGGTTTGAAGTTGAAGTACGGGGCTCGACGGCAAACTATTAAACTGAAAAGATTAAAAAGACTCAAAATAGAGTAATTGAAATAATTCTGAGAAACGACCGTCGGATGACAGGAAGGAGATGAAGGAAGGAAGGACGACAGGAAACTATTTTAATCCTTCAACAACGCAGGATCACTGTAGCTTTTTTTCAGTTAATATGTAAGTTCTATATGAAAAGTGAATTTAGAATTTAAAAAACAATTATGTTACCGAAAGAAATAAAAGATATGACCAATTATAATTTGTTTAAGAAAGAATTATTACGGTGGCTAGCCTATGAAACTGTAAATATGTAGAATATCTGTTAATCTTATAGCAACAAACAGTTAAATCCTTTAATATTTTGTTACGATTGAAATATATATTTTTACGATGTCGCTAAATATTTTTCATAATTAATAGTATTTTTGTTATAAAATTACACTGTTATTACACTGCTCCGGAACCTCCGGAGCAGTTCCGGAACCTCCACTGTTATTACACTGTTATTATAAAAGTACACTGTTTTGTTTTGTTTTTATTTTGTAATAAACTAGCTCCCAGTCTCAGCTTCGCTCGCGCTATATGGTTACTTGCGTTTCCTGTGGTGGTCAATCTTTTTATTTTATATTTATTAGTCAAGTAACCGGAGGCAGGTGCAGTCAGTCACACATACAGTAAGGTCTTATATACCGCACACAGCTCGTCCCTCCCCACCGCCGCATGATCGCGTACTGGATACTTGTCCGGATCTGGGAACCAGATCCCGCCTCACACCTCACAGACGAACAGCATGTCTGAATGTATCGGAGGTTCCGGAGCACCACTGTTATTACACTGTTATTATAAAAGTACACTGTTTTGTTTTTTTTTTATTTTGTAATAAACTAGCTCCCAGTCTCAGCTTCGCTCGCGCTATATGGTTACTTGCGTTTCCTGTGGTGGTCAATCTTTTTATTTTATATTTATTAGTCAAGTAACCGGAGGCAGGTGCAGTCAGTCACACATACAGTAACGGTGGCATATCGCATTTCCCGTTGCTCAGTTGTTTCAGTCGAACGGGATCGGGCTGTGTGTATTCGGTCGCTTTCCAATCTCGACTGTCTTTCGTCTTCAGTCTCTGCCGCACGAACAGTTTTCATCATACGTCCTTTTTTTGTATTTCTCCCGATTGAAGAATGTCTTTAAGGCATGGTATGATGTTTTGAAAAAAGAAGATCACAGAATTTAAAAGATCGGAGTTAAATACTTTACACGCTTTAAATTAGTAACGCACACATGATAAACAAAAGCGGCTATTTATTTATGTTTAAACAACTGTAAAAAATTGTAAATGAATAAATCGTAAAAATTACATATGCATGTGCGGTAAATCGATTGAAACTTAGGAATAACTGTACGTTAAAACCTCAGCCCTTTTCAAAATTAATCGATTCAAAAAAATGTTAGCTAAAAATTAAATTTTTCTTGAAAATCAAAGTCATTTTGAAAATTAAATAAGATTTAAGGAAGAAATAAAGTATTTTAAATTTCATTGTAAAATTTCGTTATGTCGGAGGTCCAAAAAAAATTAGCCTATGTTCACTGCAGGGTTTCAAAGTGTAGGTGTGCAAAATTTTAGACAAATCTATCCGGTAGATCTCGAGTTAAGTTGGAACAGACAGACAAACATTGATTTATATATATATATATATATATATATATAGAAGATATTATTTTTTAACTTTCTTTTTTAATATAATTATTAATATATTTTGTTTTCTATTTTTTTTTTATCGTGGATGTATTTGTACTGTATTAAATGGGAATTTGCTGATAAGGCTTTGAGTCATGGCGAGACCCAAATATGTAAAATGAGGAAAAATATTTCTCTTCTGTTTTGTTCTAAACTATGTAAAAATTCTATCTTTTAAGTTACTCTTTATTGTTGTTAATGGATTTTTTTTTCTTAAATTTATTTTTCGATTTACATACTTCATTTTCACTCTCTTTTTTTATTATTGCAGTTTTAATTATTAGAAAATTTTTTACGCGTTATAATATTTATCGAAATTGTTTTCTTTTTATATTAAATTCCAGAAAATAAAACAGTAGTATATTATTTTTATAAAATATATTTCATAGAATATTTTTTAAGGCCTGTAGGCAATACATACACGTATGAGGTTGTTCGTGTAAATGAATGTAAAAATAACAGGGGTTGGTTAGTTCGTAGTGCGTGTGTGTATGTGAACATTAAGGAGTATTGTGACTGATTGAATCGGTTATTCGAGAAGACAGTCGGTCTCTACTCGGTCACAAACTGTTGGTTTGGCTCTCTGGTCTTATAAGTGTTATATAGCAACATAGTTGTAAGTCTTTCACAAAGTGTCAGATGGTCTGTTCCTATCAAAATGTATAACATACGTATTCCCCTTTCTCTTATACGCAACTACTCTTTTCTTATATAATCATTCATCTCTCTCATATTCCACTTATTTCTTATTATTTTCTTTTACCCGTTTTTATTCTATTTTTTATTTTAACTTCTGACCACAATACCATTGAGATAACTGAATTTATCTTAATTTATTTAATTCATCGTCACAAATAAAAAAAATAAATATTTTACACTCGCATTTCTCCATTTATATACTATTTTCTTAAACTAATTCATCTGAATAACATAACACAGTCATCAGTTTGATCTCTGTCAGAATATCACCGATGCAAATACCTCTTCTGACATTTCCATCGGTATATTCACACAATCACCTTCGTATGTCTTACAATCACAACCACCTGTCACAAACTGCCATAATTTCTAATTTCGAGTTTTGGGCCGAGGAGTTTTCTTAAAATTCTTTTTTCAAATTCTACTTGATTTTTTCCTGAGAATTGTATTTGCCTTCCACACTCATTATAAAACAAAGATTTCATAACTTTTTCATTTCGCGTTTACGGATAAGAATTTTTTATTATAGTCTCATGAAAAGTGAAATCGATCCGTTTTTTTCATACTGGGTTTTGTTCTTTCTTTTCTTAAAACATTCCGGGTAATTAGAATTACAGTCCGAATTTACATTTTTGGAATCTTTTGATCGATTCTTCTTCTGAAATTCTAATTACTTTTAGAATACCTCTTTTATTTCTATTAAACTTCTTTCTACTTCTAATATACTGTTTTACCGGTACTTTAAAAACTGCTTTAATGCTGTTCTAATCAAGATTTTTGTAAGGTTACCTTTCATCCGTCCAAGTATATACGGAAACCCACCGGGTTGGTCTAGTGGTTAACGCGTCTTCCCAAATCAGCTGATTTGGAAGTCGAGAGTTACAGCGTTCGAGTCCTAGTAAAGCGAGTTATTTTTACACGGATTTGAATATTAGATCTTGGATACCGGTGTTCTTTGGTGGTTGGGTTTCAATTAACCACACATCTCAGGAATGGTCGAACTGAAAATGTACAAGATTAATTATACTTCATTTGCACTCATACATATCATCCTCATTCATCCTCTGAAGAATTATCTAAACGGTAGTTACCGGAGGCTAAACAGGAAAAAGAAAAAAGCATATACCGAAGCAGTTCCCGTTTTATCGAGGAATAACATATCTATCCATTTCTATTTTGTCATCAGCATAACAGACCCGTATATACCGATAACAATAAAAATTTATTTATCTTAATCGATAGTCTTCGTGTGGTACCATTAAAATTGAAGTCCAACAATAATATGATTAGTAGTTTTTGAAATCTCCGTAATGGCTTTCCAACGTTGAAAGTTTTAGTTCAAATGTTCACTGCAAACATAAACTAATGTTCCGAGATTGGGTGATTAGAAATCTGACGTGAATGCGTGAAATACATTTTCAGATTCGTGAAATACTATGTTATACAGTCCTTTACAATTCATTGTTTTTGTGAAAAATAAAAACTTTGATGTGGACACTATATGACTTCCTTATAAGCCTATTAAATTACATATACATATTTGTTTTTAAAGGAAAAGTACATAAAATTTTATTTCATTAATAACTTCTGATATTTTTTCATTTTTTAAAATTATTATTATTATCGTAATTTTTTTTTACAGTCGGAGGTTAATAATTATTAACAAATCAATATATTTAAATTAAAATAAAAAATAAAAAAGAAGATGAAGTCTGATTCGAATCAATGTGCCCTTGTAAGATCCAAATATTTCTCATTTGACTATAACTCTTTAACCAATGAAAATAAATACCACTTACGATATATCGTTTAAAATCTCTCAATGAGGGCTTATTATTGCAGTTAAGAAAAAGTCCAAAAACCAAATTTTTTAAATGTTTGCCCTTTTTTGTCACTTTTGGTTCAGTCGATTGCAATCAAAAGGGTGATGCACAACTAGATGTTACAGTAATTCTAAATCCAAAATTTCAACATCCAACGTTTAATCGTTTTTGATTTATGCGAGATACGTACGCACGTATAGACGTCACGCTGAAACTAGTCAAAATGGATTCAGGGATGATCAAAATGGATATTTCCGTTGAAATTTGAAAATCGAAACTTTTCAAATATTTCCTTTACTTCCTACAAGGAGGTATAAAACACCACTGCCAAAAAAAAGTCTCTTCAAGATTTGATAATTAAAGAACAGTTGATAATTTTGTAGTATTTTTATGTAGTATGTACATACTATATAAATATAAAAAATATAATATAAATAAATATAAATAAAATATATATATATATATATATATATATATATATATATATATTTGATAATATTTAATTGAATTTGATAATAAAGTTCATAATCTTTTCCATAAAAATGCATTTGTATTATTTTATCTGGTTTTCTCCACCATAATCCACGGAAAGAACCTTACAAGTCGAGGACTTATCGTGTCGTTCCTCAGTAAAAATTGAGGTTAGACCATAAATTATTTTTTTCAAGAAATCTATTGAAACAGTTTATAATTTCACACTAAGAGACATCAAAAAACAAATGAGACTTTATTATTATTAAATCATAAATAAATATTATCTGTTAGTTTTATTTTTATTGGAAAATCTAACCTTAAGACTGCTCTGAAAAATTAGCAAAATGTGTCTTATAAGGTTTTTCCCCTGTAGTCTTCATATATATATATATATATATATATATATATATGAAGATATATGCCTATGACAATCCCGGTAAGGATTCCAACACGGGGTCATACACCTAAATCGGTTCAGCCGTTGAGCTGCTACATATTTAACCGTGGAGTAAAAATACTTACATACATACATACATACATCCTAAATAGATTACTCATTTACGGTTAGTCGTGGAAAAACACGCCTAGTAAATAATAATAAAAATAAATAGATTTATAAAAGTTTTCCTAAACTACTGGGGGTCATAAATCTCAACGTCGACGTTTTTTTAATTTTAATTTTATTTTTTGTAATTTTATAATGTTATTAAATAAGAAATAGTTATAAGAGTATAAACCACAATGAGTATATTTTAAAAGTAAATAAAAATATTTTAATTTTTCAAAGATCTAAATTTAATGTACAAAATACAGCGGTTTTAGATTGTTTTTAAATTCGGAAGATTTTTTGTTATTAATAAAAGTTAATTTGTTTTTTGTTTTTCATAGACTTTATTAAATAATTTTTTTCAGAATAAAATTTTCTACATGTTTTGGTAATAAAATTTAAGCATTTATTAGTCATTTAACAAATTTATTGCACTTCAAAACTAAAAAAATCTTTCGCCACCGAATTTTTTTGTTTTACATTGGACATCATGAAAACTACGGGAAATACAGTTCTTAGAACTGTTTTATTCGATTTTCAAATCAAAAAACATAAGATATCATCAAGTTTATCCCTAATATAATAAAATTTCATCGGGGAAACTGAAATTCACGACCAATTTGTGCTAGCCGTAACAAGATAACAAAGCGTTTTCGGATATGTGTATAAAAGTTTTTCCTTATTTCAAACTCTAGAATCAATTTCCAGATTATTTCTCTTTCATTTTGAATCACATGCACATTATTTATATATATATATATTAGGGTGGTCCAAATAGGACAAAATTTTTGTCGAAAAACCTGCACCCCCTGATTTAAAAGTACTCTCAAAAACAAAATTTTTGACGCGTTGATGAACCCTTTCCGTTCGAAAAAGTCATCCCCCACTCCACTTGAATTTTAAAGGGGATTTAACATGGGTTTTAGGTTATTTTCAAGTCGTGACGATATAGCGCTAGCATGTTTCATCACAAAAATAACGTATATAAGGGTTTTTGGGGTCGGAGAACACGAATTTGAAGTCAAAAACTTATTTTGAAACATTGTAACTGTCAAAATCGCTGTCAATCAATTGACAACTAGCGTTCTCATGAAGGAAAATCAATGTTAGACATTACAAACAACGTTAATTAGGGTTTTTGGGGTCGGAGAACACGAATTTGAAGTAGAAAAACTCATTTTGGCTAGCTACGCTAGCTCTTTTTGATGAAGACATCTCAACTGAATTAAAACTGAAAATGGTTGAAAAACTAGCAATTACATTACATATGTAATTAATATAATAATAGAAATAGAAATCATAAAATTTTAACAACATTATATGAATAATTATATACATGAATATAAAATTTTTTAAATAAAATGAGAGTTGATCTTTTTGAATCTATCCTTCAGATTTTTTTTAATTGACAACGACTTCAACAGTTTTAATGTGTCAAAACAATTTTTTCACTTCAAATTCGTGTTTTCCGACCCCAAAAACCCTAATTAACGTTGTTTGTAATGTCTAACATTGTTTTTTCTACATAAAAAAGCTAGTTGTCAATTAATTGGCAGCGATTTTGACAGTTTTAACTTGTCAAAATAAGTTTTTAACTTGAAATTCGTGTTCTCCGACCTCGAAAACCCTTATTAACATTATTTGTAATGTCTACCATTGATTTTTATACATAAAAACGCTAGTTGTCAATTGATTGACAGCAATTTTGACAGTTGTTGTGTCAAAATAAGTTTTTGACTTCAAATTCGTGTTCTCCGACCCCAAAAACCCTTATATACGTTATTTTTGAAGTTTTGTGATGAAACATGCAAGCGCTATATCGTAACGACTTGAAAATAACCTAAAACCCATGTTAAATCCCCTATAAAATTCAAGTGGAGTGGGGGATGACTTTTTTCGAACGGAAAGGGTTCATCAACGCGTCAAAAATTTTGTTTTTGAGAGTACTTTTAAATCAGGGGGTGCACGTTTTTCGACAAAAATTTTGCCCTATTTGGACCACTCTAATATATATATATATATATATACAGAGAGAGAGAGAGAGAGTCTATGACACTTCCGGTAACTTAGGGATTCCAACGCGAGGTCAAACATCTAAATCGGTTCGGCCGTTGAGCTGCTACGATGGAACAAACATCCATGTATACATACAGTTTAAATACATCACATTCAATTTTGGGCAGTCATGTAAAAACACGCCTAGTAAATAATAATAAAAATAAATCGATTTATAAAAATTTTTCAAAACTATTGGAGATACGAAACTCAATGTCGAGTTTTTATTTTTAATTTTTATTTTTATTTTTTAATTTTTTAATGTTACTGAAAAAGTTACGAAATTTTAAAATCTAAATGAATTTTTTTCCTAAAAAGTTTTTAATTACTTAATTTTAAAAAATTGAAAAAAAAACCATAAAAACAGAGTTATTTAATTTAATAGTTTTTCTTTATATATAATCTAATATAATTGTTTTGTGTGTATTTTTCCTTGAACACAAAATACAGATGCTTTCACACCGGTAATAAAATAAATTTATTACACGTCAAGAAACAGAAAGAGATAAGAGAGAGAAAAAGAGAAAAAAACAAGAAGAAAAAAGAAAAACGTTTTCTTTTTAAGGTCTAAAGATAAAAGCACACACGTTATCAACACTAACATGTACAATTTATAACACAGTACAGCAAACCAGAGCCGTCCCCCCTTTAAAACGGAAAAGCTGCTGAAATAGGAACGACGTACGCGGGTGGTCTGGAAACAGGTGGCAAAAGTAAATGGAAACTATGAATTATCCCGAACAAAGCCTGCCTCTTATTTCCCCCATTTTACCCTATTTTTCTGTTGCCGCACCGTCGTCGTCAACAGCCCCCCGTATACCTTATTCGTTTAACAACACGACATATATAGACCTGTGTATACGGATTAGAAAGCAGGTATGAAAATAATACATTAAAGACACGGAAGTTTATTTGTTTGTACGTTATATATCTTGGAAATACAGTCGTTCAATCTTTTACAACTTCTACTTTAAGGAATAAATAAAAATAAAACCGGAAATAATTCTTATATAATTTTTATATTTTAGTACAATATATAGTTTCAACCGACTTTAAAATTAAAGGAAGTCTTTTAGAAATTTTAAAATAGGTTAGTTCTGGAGGAGTTAAATCTTTTAGTCTGTTTCCTATTCTTCTCTAATAACAATTTATCCATTATACCAAAATATAATCAAGTTATTTTCATTCAGTAGTAAAAAGTCAAAATTGTAAAACATACTTTACAACAATTTTTAATAAAAAAAACTATTTATTTACAAATTTGTTATTAATTACATAAAGATTAGAATAAAGCGGCCGATCCAAGGTGGCGGATAAAAAATTTCGATTATACCATAAAATAATAATTTTCTATATAAATCCTTGATTGTTATTATATCAATTACTATAAAATAAATTACTATATAAATCCGCACTTGTTTCTACCTCCTAGTATCCTTCAATTATGAAATATTAAACTATTTCCATTTTTTAATACCATCATATATACGTATATACATATACCGATGTCCCACGAAGAGGTATACACTTTTGATTTAGTATAACTCGCCCATTCCGCTACCAATTCTACTGAAACTTTACAGGCCTTTTAACGAAGGTTCTAAAAATGTTTCATGAAAATTTCAACCTTCTAGGATTTAGAAAAACAAAATGGCGGCTTTATAATAAAAACATCGATTTCAGACAAACCGCATTTTGTATTCATTACAAAATAGCTGGTAAAAATTATTACAAAACAGATGATAATTATTAACAGTTAGATAATTATTCACGGTTATGACTAATTAATTATTAACTTATTTTCTTCAATCTTAACAGCTGTTCAACAATACATGCACCATAGAAGACGTATTTCTGGTACTGAAAAAGTAAAAATTTGTGAGTTAATAAATGGAGTTTAACGGTCCCGAAGGCAAGCAAAGTTTAAGATGCGTGTAGTTTTAGCGGATGAGACCCTTGTGAAGAGTCAGTTGTTGAGATATTTTTACATTTTAAGAGCAAGTATAGAAAATATTCACTTATCGATTATTTTAAAGCGTACAAACCCGGTAACACTTTCATAAAATATCGGAAATGAAAAAAAAGTGTTAATTTAATGGAAATTGTTATCTACTAAAGTAAATAGAAAAATATAATAAAATAATTTACCACTGTTCCGTTACATTACAAAATAACACTGCATGAATAACTATTTACATGAATAACTAAATACAAAAAAATACGTTCTAAAAAATTGTCACATTTTTACTTTATGTTGTTTAAAACAAGAATATAAACATGCATGACAACTAGTCATGCATAAAAAATCTTAACTAGAATTCTATACAGAAAATTAAGAGGAGAGTGGAAGAAGTGTTAGGAGAAGACCAATTTGGTTTCAGGAAAAGTATAGGGATAAGGGAAGCAATTTTAGGCCTCAGATTAATAGTAGAAGGAAGATTAAAGAAAAACAAACCAACATACTTGGCGTTTATAGACCTAGAAAAGGCATTCGATAACGTAGACTGGGATAAAATGTTCAGCATTTTAAAAAAATTAGGGTTCAAATACAGAGATAGAAGAACAATTGCTAACATTTACAGGAACCAAACACCAACAGTAATAATTGAAGAACATAAGAAAGAAGCCGTATTAAGAAAGAGAGTCCGACAAGGATGTTCCCTATCCCCGTTATTTTTTAATCTTTACTTACAACTAGCAGTTAATGATGTTAAAGAACAATTTAGATTCGGAGTAACAGTACAAGGTGAAAAGATAAAGATGCTACGATTTGCCGATGATATAGTAATTCTAGCTGAGAGTAAAAAGGATTTAGAAGAAACAATGAACGGCATGGATGAAGTCCTACGCAAGAACTACCGCATGAAAATAAACAAGAACGAAACGAAGTAATGAAATGTAATAGAAATAACAAAGATGGACCACTGAATGTGAAAATAGGAGGAGAAAAGATTATGGAGGTAGAAGAATTTTGTTATTTGGGAAGTACAATTACTAAAGATGGACGAAGCAGGGCTGACATAAAATGTCGAATAGCACAGGCGAAACGAGCCTTCAGTCAGAAATATAATTTGTTTACATCAAAAATTAATTTAAATGTCAGGAAAAGATTTTTGAAAGTATATGTTTGGACCGTCGCTTTATATGGAAGTGAAACTTGGACGATCAGAGTATCTGAGAAGCTTTTGATACGTGGTGCTATAGGAGAATGTTAAAAATCAGGTGGGTAGATAAAGTGATAAATGAAGAGGTGTTGCAGCAAATACATGAAGAAAGAAGCATTTGGAAAAATGTAGCTAAAAGAAGAGGGAGACTTATAAGCCACATATTAAGGCATCCTGGAATAGTCGCTTTAATATTGGAGGGACAGGTAGAAGGAAAAAATTGTGTAGGTAGGCCACGTTTGGAATAAGCAAAACAAATTGTTCGGGATGTAGGATGTAGGGGGTATACCGAAATGAAACGACTAGCACTAGATAGGGAATCTTGGAGAGCTGCATCAAACCAGTCAAATGACTGAACACAAAAAAAAAGTTGTTTTAAAAAACATTTTTTTGCATTAAAATACTTGACACATCGAAAGAACATTTAGTGCATGATTTTTTTTTTTGGAATGGGATTGTGCATATTTCCTTCCCGTTGCATAACTGCGCTTTTGTAACACATCGCACAGCTACTCGAATTAATATACGGTTTTGTAAAGATTAATCCGGGTTTACGTAAACGCTGTCAGTTTTAATTACATTTTCAACTATTGATTTGCGGAAATCAGTAACGGACGATATATGTTTAGTTACTGCTTAGAAAAGGCAATGCGCATCACAGCTGTTTTACGTATAACATCAAATGTAACTTTACGATACACATCGACGATTTCCTCAAATGTAATTAACCCTCAAAGGATTATTCTCAAAGCACCACCTTTTAGTAAATTAATATACATATAGAGATACCTATGAATTTTAGAAACGATAAACATAATCCAAAATGAACGTTAGCCGACATCAGAATGTTATATAAGTTCAGTCAACTAAATTTTTATTTTAAAAGACTTTTATAAATTAACAAAACAGAAGATAATATTACAAGAAAATACTATAAAAAATTCAAAAATTAATAACTTTGCTGAAAATTAACGTATCAGCGGGCTAAAGATACCGTTGTAAATATTATAATTTGAACAACGACTTGAAGTAATAAGAAAAGAACAAATGAGACTAAAAGGAATAAAACCGTTTGAAATGTCTACTTTTTGAGACTCTGCTTGGGATTTCACGGCCGGTTGGAAATGAAGGACGAGATCCCGTTTGGACACTCACAGCCGGTTAAGGCACGACACAAAAGCACCCGTGATAGTGAACGTGTAAAATTAAATTCATCCAACGAGTTCAACGGTTGATGTTTAATAGACGAAAAACAAATAAATATACTTAGATGTAACTGTTATTTTAGTTTCGTACGGTGTAAGCATTGTAGATACAGAGTGATTTTTTAGTCCTGTTACCCAATTTTAAATGTAATTTAAAAAAGGGAAATTTAGGTGGAATAAAAAAATGTATTTGTTACTTATAAAAGAGATTTAATAAAAAGCTATTGTTCACATAATTGTTAAAGAATATGCCCAAAATGCCCACCCCTTGCAGTTATACACGTACGGACTCTTTTCAGCATATTAGCAGAAACCTTTTTAAGAGTTGCATTGGAAATATTCGTGATTAAGTCTGTAATATTACTTTAAGTTCATCAATAGTGTGAGGATTGTTTTTGTTGGCCTCGGACTTAACATAGCCCCACAAAGAGTAGTCTGGAGATGTGAGGTCTGGGGACCTTGGGGGCCATAAGCCCTTGATTATTATTCGATCATCAAAGAACTCTTGCTGAAAATTCACGGTTTCTCGAGACGTGTGGCATGTAGCGCCGTCTTGCTGAAACCAGCAATACCGTTCTCGAAGTTCCAGGAGGGACACAAATTGGCGCACAATATTCCTGTATACTTCACAGTTTACTGTCTGTTCGAAGAATACGGGTCCAACTATACGATGACGAGATATCGCACCCCACACATCAATTTTTTCAGGATGCAAAGATTTGTCTTGTAAAGCGTTAGGATTTTGAACCGCCCAAATTCGACAGTTTTGACTGTTCACATAACCGTCAAGATGGATCCAAGCTTCATTACTAAAGAACACTGTGTTTAAAAATTCGATTCCGTTATCGTTTACGAGAGACCTAAACCGACGGCAATATTGCAATCGCTTGTTTAAATCTGGAGGCTGAAGCTCTTGGACTAATAGTACGCGATATGAATACAATTTCAATTTTTTAGCAGCTTTCTGAAGACTCGAATATGACAAACCGACTTGTGTGGAAAGTTTTCATAAACTTTTCCGTGGAGAATTGAGCAATCATGTTTTCGCATATTCTAAAACGTCATCTGTCAAGCGAGTTGGTCGACAACAACGTTTTCTGTCGCAAACACTACCTGTCTATCGAAATCGGTTTGCTAGCCTAGAAATTGACATTTTTTCTGGCGGAGGAACACCAACAAATTTAATTTGAAATGTTTCTTTTACACTCGCGTACGATGTCGTAGCAAAATATTGTTCAAGAATGAAAACTCGTTGTTCTATGGTAAAAGACATTCTGTTCATAACACGACCGGAAATGATACAAAAGATTACACAACTCAAGGAGAATCAACTCACACTGCCGTATCTATACCGGATGAGTTTTGCTACCAACTTCATGTCACATTATGAGTCTATTTGCTACTGTACGGATAAAAATAGGAAACACCCTAGTATTAACTAGAGAAACATCGTAAAATTCACAGTTAAATAAAAAAATAAAAATATATGTAATAAAAGTCCATATTAATTATATATAAAGACAATTAATAAAATATAATTTAAAATAATTAACGATTCACACGATGTTAATGAAAATTATTTATGAACAAGTTCAACGGAGATGTAGAAAATCCTTGGTGTTTTTATCAGTATTTTTTTAAATATTCAGCAACAGTAATATTACAGTTTAAAATCTCTTTATTTTACTTATCAGAAAATCTTTTAAATGACCCGATAATTTATTAAAAAGAATCTGTTGTGGGCACTACATGTGTTCCTTGTAAGCCTATTAAATTACATATGCACATTTTTTTAAAATGAAAGGTAGATAATAATTTATTTCATTAATAACTTCTGATATTTTTTCATTTATATATATATTTTTTTTATTATTATTGAATTATTATTTATCGCAAAATTTTTCGTACATTCGGAGGTTAATAATTATTAATAAATCAATATATTTAAATTAAAAAAAGGAAATGAAGTCTGATTTGAACCCATGTGCCTTCCTCTTCGAAAATCCAAATATTTCATTAATTAAAATTCAATTTGTTTATAACTACGGAAACGATGAAAATAAGTACTACTTATGATTATATCATTGATAAGCTCTCAATAAGGGCTTATTACAGCAGTTAAAACAAAGTCCAAAATCCAAACATTTTTTGGATTTTGGGCTTTTTTGGACATTTTTGGTTCAGTCGATTGCAATCAAAAAGGGAGGTTCAGAACTAGATATTACAACAGTCCCTAAATTCAAAATCTCAACATCCTACGGCTAATCGTTTTTTAGTTATGTACGTACGTACAGACGTCACCGCGAAGTTAATCAAAATGGATTCAGGGATGGTCAAAATCAATGTTTCCGTTGAAATCTGAAAACCGAAATTTTTCGCGTTCACAATATTTCATTTACTTCGTACAAGGAAGAAATGGAATGAAAATAAGGCTCTTTCTCGTAAGCCGAACTAAATAGTTTTGAGTAAAGTAGTTTCCCTTTGCCATACACTGTTGCTAATTAACATGATAGGCTCAACGAAATGCAGTTAATATTCAGCCATAAAATAACACCTTTATTCTCTTCATTACCGGGGCTGACTACTTAATAAACATCATTACTCTCAGAGAAAGGAATTCTGATCGGTTCTACTTGAATATTATATAATTAATGTCACAATAAATTACATATAATGTCAAAATCATTTTAATTACACATTTAGATATTAAAAAAGCCAAGTAATCCGTGTAAGTTTTTTGGAAAAATTAATATTAATAAATAAATATTTACTCTCATCGAAACATTTTAATACATTATACTGATCGAGTCAATATAAGATAGATTATAAAAGTATAAAAACAAATTATAAGATGATAACATAGATACGTTTAAATTCCTTTGTAATAATTTAAATACAGATAGATGAAACATTATTAAAATAAATAAACATAAAAAATAGCTGACAATACAGTTATAGGTCTTTCCCCTCATGCAGCTTTTTTCTGATGCACGGTTTTTACACACAACTTAATTTCAAATATTTATAATTATATTTAAATATTATTTTTTGTTTATTTAATTCGATCATTGTAACTAAAGAACGCGGGTTCTTTCATTCGCGCGGGTGTGGGGGTACTTTTTCTTTTTCCTGTTTAGCCTCCGGTAACTACCGTTTAGATAATTCTTCAGAGGATGAATGGGGATGATATGTATGAGTGTAAATGAAATGTAGTCTTGTACATTCTCAGTTCGACCGTTCCTGAGATGTGTGGTTAATTGAAACCCAACCACCACCAAAGAACACCGGTATACACGATATAGTATTCAAATCCATGTAAAAATATCTGGCTTTACTAGGACTTGAACGCTATAACTCTCGACTTCCAAATCAGCTGATTTGGGAAGACGCGTTAACCACTAGACCAACCCGGTGGGTTGGGTGTGGCGGTACTAGCAGCCTCTTTAAATACTTCTTTGCACTTTAAATATTATTCATTTATTTAATTCAACCGCTCACCTGTGACGTAAATCGGCTGATTTTGAAGTTCAGAGTTCTAAGATTCAAATCCTAGTAAAGGCAGTTACGTTTTTACGGATTTGAATACTATATCGTGGATACCGGTGTTCTTTGGTGGTTGGGTTTCAATTAACCACACATCTCAGGAACGGTCAACCTGATACTGTACAAGACTGCAATACATTTACATTCATACATGTTATCCTCATTCATCCTCTGAAGTAATACCTTAGGTGGTTTCGGAGGGTAAACAGAAAAAAATAGAGTGAGAGAGAGGGGACGACTACAGGAGCAGGGTCGAGAGACCACTATATATATAGGTCACACCCTTGATCTTTTAAGTTATAAATTTAACTGCATCAATGCCCCATATATAGAAGTAATCTGACCAAGTTTCGTCAAAATCGGTCCAGTAGTTCTGGAGATATAAGGTGTGAAATACTGAACATAATCACGTACAAGCGAACATTTAAATCCGGTTTTTGTGTTTTTTGGGTTCTTAGGTGTCAATACGTCAAGACCCGGTGAAAACCGCATTTGTCCAAATCGGACCGATTACAATACTTTTCATTCTAAAGCTATATAGTTATAGTGTAAGGCGAGAAAGTAAAAATTACAAAAATGTAAATGACAATTCTGCTGCCGTTTTTAAAAATTATCTTGAACTCAAATTAATTTACACGTTGAAAAGTATGCAGATAAAACGTATTTCTTTTAAATTAGTATAATTTAAAAATTTATCAACAATGTGATATTGTTTTCGTAAAAGAAAACCTTTTAATTTTATTTTAAATAAATTGTTGGGATGATTTTTCAAACGGATCGGTAATTTATTAAAATTGGCAACGGAAGCATAGTAAAGTGTTTCGTCGTAAGCCGAAGTATTGCGTTAAGTTATATGAAAATTTTTCCGTTAATCGGTTTCATAAAAGTGGATAACGTTTTATTATTTGTTTAAAATAAATCCTGAGGCTTATTCTGTACTCGATTTTCACATCAGACTTTTCTCCGAATAACGTCTCTATCGCATCGTTTTATTGACAACACGCCAATCCTAACCGATGATGAAAAACCGAATCAAACCTCGGTTAAACTACAATCTAAGTTAGACAAGATCGTCGCGTAGCTGACGAAATGGAAAATGAGCGTAAATCAGAACAAATCGAGCCGTGTGACATTTACGATGAGAAGGGGTGATTGTCGACGGGTCCACCAGATCGGTGGATACATTATATCCATCACAAAGATCGGGTACCGCAATTTGGTCTACACTTGGATCGTCGACTAACGCGAAAGAGTGGTGTTGTAGAAAAGAGGGAACAACTTAAAATAAAGTACAGGGAACTAAACCAGTTGTCGGGTAGAAACTCACAGTTATCGTTTTCTAATAAAATGTTGAACTACTGAGTTATCTTTAAACCTATCTGGACAAATGAAAGGGTAGAGTAACAGCAATCGAGATAATTAAAAAATTGCAAAGCAAATTAATGAGGATCATAATAGAAGCGCCAAGAGAAATTCATGATTATGTAGGATTACCTTTTGTTTTATCCAAAACTTTAACTCGCGGTACAAACAGTGATTAGACAAACGTGTGAATTATTTGACAATAGATCTATCGGACAACAGCGATGACTTCAGGCTATTAAAACGTTTCCGTGTGCTCGACCTGGGAGATATAACCGGAAAAGCAAACTTGCGAAAGAACCTATGAGTGGGAACATAGGATGATCATCTCGTTGTGTAGTAAACGTCAATTTGACAATTTACGAATTATAGCTATTACGACGAATATTTGGTTTTATCTATAGTATATTTTCATACGTCGGTATCAATGACATTGTTTTTACATTTTTCTTCTTGCGGTTAGTGATTTTTCTCCAGTGCTATGTTAGGTATTGAACTTTACTTGGAACATCTTTTCTTATATATGTGTTGTTGAACCTTGTACGGTTTAGCGAGGTCTTTCGTCAGGGACCTCTCTTCACGTGATTATTAAGACACAAATTTACTTACGATATGAGGTACCGATTTAAACGCTAATAGACCAAAAAAAAAGAAAAGAATAAAGGGAATTTTCTTTTTAGCAAAGATGGCGTTTTAATAGATTTAAACACCAGGATGTTAATATTTTTATCTAAAAATATCGTTTATTTTACGAGTAATAAAGTTAAATTAGTTAAAAGTAATTATGAGTATTTTTAAATGAAACGTGATGGATACAAAATAAACAAAAAAAAAAAAAAAAAAAAATACATGTAACGGATTTGATTTACATACGATTTCTTATCATTTTCCTTAAAAATTCCCACTTTTCTTTATCTGAAAAATCTTTCACTATAAACGAAATGAAATCTAGACACATTTCTCCTTTCAAATAAAACTAGAAAAAGAGCTCTGTTATAAGCAGTCTTTCCGATGTATATATATATATATATATATATATATATATATATATATATACAGGCTATACTCAACCGTAAGGAATGAAAAAGACTGTTGCACATTTTCTTTTCCCCAAGAAAATCATCTTAACTCAACCCCCCTCTCTGTTCGGTTTTCCCTTTTGCTTCATCTTTTTATCGAGCAGTGTACTGAGAATAGTAGAGGGGGAACAATTTCTCCCCCCCCTTTTCTTTAACGCTGCCATCCAACCTTACCGGATGTTAGCCACTTATATAAGCCTAACTTTACTTAATAAATCAAAATCTTTTTTCAAACTTTACACCAATAATACATATATAGACTAATATAATTTTTTTTTAGATTAAAATATTATAAAAACACGTATTTTCTTTTTATAAATAATAAATTTATATATCTTTTTTAAAGCTGGCAAGATATTGCTTAAATTTCTCAGAATTTGTCAATAAGAATATGAAATATTAACCTTTTCGCCAGTAATTAAAATTAAAAATAATTATTATTATTTAACCACTTTTACACATAAAACAAGGACTAATGAAGAATTCTGGAAAATTATTAGGTAAACTTGAGGAATATTTAAAATGTAGAGCGTTCGGAAAGTTGCTATGCACTGGAATTGTGAAAGTGTAACGACGAAATTTTCTTAATTATTAATTTTTAGTTTTATTTTATTATTTTAAAGAGACGGTTATTACAATAATTGAAATAATTTATAAAAGTTGTTGAAAATTACCTCTTCCGACATCAGTAAAACATTGCACACATTTCAATTAGTTTTCAAACACTTTAACCGGTTGAGGTACTGAAATCTCTCATATGTATGCGGTTGCTGTGGTTTTTAGTTCGTCAATCGTGCGTGGTCTGTTGCGATACACTGCTTGTTTCGCTGCCCCCCCCTCCCCACCAACAGAAAGCAATCGAGGGGAGTCAGATCAAGCGATCGTCCAGGCCACAAACTTCTAGAAATGATTCGTTAACCAAAGATATTTCGTAAAAAAAAAATCATTGATCTGTGTAAGTTGTGTGCGCAGTGGCGCCATCTTGTTGTAACCGACCGTGATTGATTTCCACTTCTATTAACCGACTAATGATATTGTTAAAAAAACACAATAACGATCACTATTAACTGTATTTTCAAAAAATATTGGACCCACAATGCGCGTTCTACTCGCACCGACCCAGACCCCAATTTTTGTTTCATGTACAAGATTGTAATTCATAGGGGTTAGTTGTCGACCACAGTCCTGTATTCTGTGAATTAATATACCCTCCCGGATGAAACCAAGGTTCATCAGTAAAATGTGGTGGATACATACGGAATTTCGGTCGATAAAACGTTTAAACCGTTGACAATAATTTAGTCTTTTGTCACGATCAGTAGGTTTCAATTTTTGAACATAAATTACTTTGTAGGGGAAAAGTTTCAGTTTTTTCTTACAGTTTTTTGTGCGGTAGCAATTCTACAGCAACAAGATATTGCTGCTGTGGTAATTTATGCGTTGACTTTGATGAACATTTGACCGTAGCATCCGAAATATCAAGTAACTTCTGTTCGTTTAGTTTAGATGGCCTTCCGCTTCGATCAGCGTCTTCAACAAAGTCTGTTGCCCTAAAACTTTTGATAAGAGCCCAAAATGCATTGCGGTGAGAAACAGGAGAGTTTGGAAACTTTTCAGAAAACGTGTTTTTCACTAAATCAGTATACGTTTCACCTTCACGAAAGACCTATTCGAAATTGACTGTGGGCGTGAAATCAGAAAATTAATACCTGAACGTATATTTGATGATGAACTGAATTCTAAGGAATAACTAGCAAAATGGAGTTCATTGAAAGACGTTGTTTTTCTTTGAAACAACAAAGCTGAAAATATATTTATTAACAGAGGACTTCTGATGAACTCAATTCCCCCCGAGGAAGAAGAATACTCGCCACGCAGCGTGTCTGGTCGCTACATCACCCCCTCAGTCATCACATTCCACAATCATCAGTCCGGCTTCGTGAGATCCCACCGATACAGATGCCTCGAGCGACATCCATATCGGTAAATTCCACCCTAGCCAAGTTTGCCTTCAAAGAAGACATCAGACACCAAACTCCACCACGTAGTCCTCAGGAACTAAAAATTAACAGCCTACACGTGGAAGATCAAAGACCCCGCACACTTCTGATGAACTACATTAATTTAGGTTGTAGAATGTCATAGAAAATCTTTTGCTTTCTTCCCTTTTGATCTTTGATTAAAAAAAAAGTGTGGGCACTATGAGCCAAAATATATTATTAACAGAGTAGCGATATCAAGGCAGACGGATGAATCTATGACGAGTAACTACTATTGGTAATTACAAAGAGAAAACATCTCACTACTTAAAAGAAAAAAGGAACTTTATTTCAAACATACCACTGGATTTTTAAATACTAATCAATTTTATTACTTTTAATTAAAATCGATCAAATTAATTATTAAGTACAAATGGGAAAAGATTTTGGTTATCGATTTCAGATATCTAATTTATTAGAAAAAACTAGTTGCAGGACTTTCCTACAGCACGCCTCCGCAGCTAGGCCTTCCGGGCGGGTTGCCCTGCGGGCGGCGTCTCGAAATGGGATTTTTAGGTGTCAAAAATTGACCTCTTATGTAAAATTTTTTTTTTTTTAATTATGAAAATTGATTTAACAAAAGTTAAATTAGAAATTTAAGTATAGAAACTGATACTAACGAATCGTGATTCTGTGCTAGTGATCGGTACATTCCGGTGCCTACTTTTTGGTTATAGTTCATTATTTTATTAACAAAAACAATCACATAAATAAATTTAAAAAAATAAAAAAAAATGTTAAAACACCACTTTTAAATTATACGCACTAAAATGTAAAAAATAATTTTAGGACGGTATCTCAGAATGGATTTGACAACAAGCTTTGATGGTAATATCTAATATTATGTGAAAGTCATATCTTCAAATTAAAAATTTGATGTTTTTGCCAATTTTTTCATATACGTGGTGAATGGCCTAAAGAGTGGGATGCAACTCTTTAAGTTATGTTTGGTTAGATTAAAATCTATCCTCTTCTTTTTTCTGTTTAGCCTCCGGAACCACCGTAAGGTATTACTTCAAAGGATGATATGTATGAATGTAAATGAAGTGTAGTCTTGTACAGTCTCAGGTCGACCGTTCCTGAGATGTGTGTATAACTGAAACCCAACCACCAAAGAACACCGGTATCCACGATTAAATATTCAAATTCGTATAAAAGTCTTTACTAGGATTTGAACCTTAGAACTATAGACTTTGAAATCAGCTGATTTGCGATGACGAGTTAACCACTAGACCAACCCGGTGTTTCTTTGGTGTTCTAGGATACCGGTGTTCTTTGGTGGTTGGGTTTCACATATCTCAGGAACGGTTGACGTGAGACTGTACAAGACTACACTTCATTTACATTCATTCTCTGAAGTAATACCTTAAGCTGGTTCCGGAGGCTAAACAGAAAAACAGAGAGAGGTTTTTTTTGTTTATGAGATCCTAATGTTCACTGTATTTTTAAAAATGAATGTTATTTTCCAATCCTAACAATAACTTAAATTACTGGCAATATTTTTATGTATGTCAAGTACAAAAGATAACGAACTAAATTAACTTCCCTGAGAGTATTTACGTTCATTATGCAAAAGAAGAGTTGTGGTATAACTTGTAAAGCAGAATATCACCTATATTTTGAAGGGTATGATAACATGTAGGTGTGCATTTTTAATCTTTCATTACGTAAATGGAGAATAAAAATAAATCCGGCAAAATCCAGCCACGTAACGTTCACGAAGAGGAGAGATCACCCTGAAGTTCATTTAAAGGGTATCCCAAAAACCTTATACCGGTAAAGTAAGGTACGTGGACTTTTACCTCGATCGCCGCTAACTTGGAGAAATTATGTAAGGGAAAAAAATAAATTCGCTTGGCATTAAGTTTAAAAAAATGTACTGGATACCGGGTAAGAAATCTCAACTTTCTTTATCTAACCAGATTCTGCTTTACAAGGCCTTCTTGAAACCGGTATGGATTTACGGAATCGAACTGTTAGGGAAAAACCGGTAACATTAATGTGAAAATCACTTACAGGTTCCAGAATAAAATAATACGGAACAACTCAAGTGCCGTGGTTCGCGAGGAATATTGAGATGAGATCCACGAACACATACGCATTTTATATGTTCCGGAAGAAGTTGAATGCCTATTTTCGAGATATATGTTCAGGTTGGAGAACCATGTTAGTCATCTAGCTTTGCATTTACTTGACAACAGTGAGGACGTTACGAGGCTGAAAAATTCCACGTGCTTGATCTAGATGATGGATCGTTATGACGATTCGGTTTGTTGGAGAAAACCAATTCTTACAATTTAATTATTTATTTAGCGTATGGCACCAAAATATAACACCAATTACAGTCAAAATTACAAACAAAGATTTAAAAAATTAATATATGCTACTGATTCTGAAGTCGCCATCAGGAAATCTTCAGGATTCCCTTCATAAGCTGTCCTAGGGCAAACTTTTGTGATGTGTTTAACAGTTTGATTTTCACCACACTCACAAAGGGGCGTCGGTGTTTTACCCCATTTAAACAGGAAATAGGCGCATCTACCATGCTGAGTTCGTATTCTGTTTAGTGTTGACCATGTCTTTCGTGACAAGTCAAAACCCGGCGGCCTTTGAGTAATACATGGGATTTGGTTATCTTGCTTTGTAGTCCATTCTCGACGCCAGGCGTCAGTTAGGTTAAATCCGTCCTCTGTGGCAGCAATTGCTGTTTTGATAGGTGGCTTCCTAGGTCGAAGGCGACCACGATTGGCATCTTCAATGTCCTAATGTATTGGTAGGTTTCGATTTTTCATAATCTTCTTGTACTCTCTTACAAGAGCGTCCATACGACGCAGGTTCGGGGTTGGTAAGTGGCTCAATATCGGGAGTTATTCCACGGGAGTAGACCTGATAACCCCGGCAATCATTCTCATAGTGTTATTAAGTTGAGTATCAATTCTATGAACATAAGGGCTGTTAAGCCACACTGGCGCACAATATTCAGCAGCCGAGAAGACCAGGTTCAGAGCCGATGTACGCAAAGTGGAAGCCGATGCTTCCCACGTCGTTCCACAGAGCTTATGTATGATGTTTCTCGCTCTTAATTTCCCTGCAGTTTTCATTAGGTGCTCCTTAAATGAAAGCGTTCTATTAAGTTTCACGCCTAGGTATTTCGAAGTCTAATTGTGAAAGAGCCATGTATCCTGTAATAGAATTTTAAGCTTCTTATACTTATTTTTGTTTTATTTTTGATTATTGTTAATGTTCTATTGTTACGTTATGCTTTATTGTTCTATTTAAAGTTTATTTTATTTATTTTTTTCTATTTACGTAGCCGACTTGGTTAATAGTGTTAAGATATTTCACTATATTGAAAGACAGTATCAAATGTTTCATATTTACTAGTATTTATTCATATTAATTGTTTTTGAACTCGTTGAGGATTATCAATAGATAATTTTTTTTCAAGTGATAGTCTTTTATACGACTTACTTATAGTTTCTATATAGAAACTGATAGTAAATAAAGGAATTCAGGGGGAAAGAACTGATTAATAAATTAGATACAAATAAAAGTTAAAATGATTGAATTGAAGCCAGAAAGCTTTTTCAAAAATGAATTTTTAGAAGTAATATGGATAATTTATACTAGAAGATTTATAAATATAAATGAACGGATAAATTACATGATTTATGTCTATCGATATTAAACACAGATCTTGTAGCATATATTTATTTTTTTTAAAAGTCATTCTGATTTCTGTAAGTAGTGCCAAGAGATATTTTATACGAATAAAAAACGATTATTTTATGTTACGTCTTAAATAAACTAGTCGTTCACAGCTAATTTCTTTAAAAAATAAAATTTTTAAATTTCTATTCTTTCTTCCGTTAAAAACTTATGAAAAGCATTTGGTCAATCTGTAATTAACTCAACAATAACAATAGCGATAATGATAATTTCAGTTAATAATCTAGTGCGGTCGTTTAACAACCACTTTAAAGCCCCCCTACGGTCTTTTAACCTCAGTAATTTATTAATAAGTAAACAAATATGGAGTAACTTTATCTCCCCTCTGTAGAGAAGTTAGCCTGTAATTAATTCACGTTATACCTTATAATGGGTATATTGTGTGTGAATATATAGAAGCAAGCTCGATGGAGTTTTTATGCAAAACATGAAACAATCTTCGTATACATCGTATTAAAAATTAATATGAAAAATACATTTTAGATTATAACAATTTATTTTCAATAGTATAAACCAATTTAATTGGGTAATTTTTGAAAAAAAATTATGATTTTTTTGAGTAAATGAGGTTTGTATTTATGCTATTACTTTTTTTTTATCAGAAACCAGGTTTCTGCAATAAGTAAAAACAAAAAACCTCCAATAAGTAAAAACTTATAGGAGGTTATTACATTTCATCAGTTTTTTCTCACTTATGTTAACTTTATTCTCCGGCAAATCAAAATCTGTTTAACTGAGAACAATCTTCGTTTTTTTTTGTGTGTCGTTATAACTTTAAAACGACTTAACCGATTTCGCTGAAAATTTTACAATTTATTATTAATTGTCTCGGGAATGTTTACTGGTTATTAGTTACGTATGTTGAAGACCGTTTAAAACAGATACATTTAAAATGACATAGACAAAGATAAATGACGTCGACCGATATAGATAACGACATTAAATTTAGTCGAAGTTTTATGTTATTTATTTATATGTTTTTATTTTCCCGTTTAGATAGCGCTACAGCAGAGCCTACTTAACTCTAGAAGTTATAAGTTACCTTTTTGGGCTTATCTTCTGATTTTAATAATTACTAATTTATATCTAATATTCTCGATTATATACTTTTATATAATCGAGAATCTATATATTAAAATAAATTTTCATTTTTTAACAATCTTAAACAATAAGATTTTTTTCGTATATCGTACTTCACTATATGTTTTTTACTTTTCCCGTTTCCGATGTTTACTTTTCCAATTCGGCAAAATATTCTAATCGATCCAATTTGGGCATATACAGTTTATACCGGATCTTGACTTTTTGAGACCTAAGGAACCCGAAAAACTGGATGGAAATTTTCCGGATGTTAATGTTCGTATATACGTGTGTGTATTCGGTGTGAGCCTCTACATCACCTTATATATCCAGAACTACTGAACCGATTTTGATCAAACTTGGTCAGATTACCTTATATAAGGAGCATTACCATTAAATTTTCAACTTAAAAGGTAAAGGTAGAGCAAGGTCATCTTCAGCATCTCGAGAATTCGCCTAATTAAGATCATATTTTTCCTAGGCGTATCTATTAACGATTACAAAATAACAATATCTGTAAAACTACAAGCAAAATTTGTTCTACGTAAGTTGTGAAATTACGTCAGTTTAGTTAGTGCCGACCGTCGCCGCTAGTACCGCCACTCCCAGGCGTATTAGTTTTAATAATTTAATTAAATAAACGAGAAATATATTTAAATAAAATGATAAATATTTTAAATTAAATTGTTTGTGTAAGCCGTGCATAAGATACAATGTATCGGTCCAGCTATTGCATTGGTATTATGCAATGTATGATATGTATCTACTGCACAGAACATACATCCAATGTATGGTATGGGTTAAGCCTCGCGGCTACACCGGTTTGCCGACCCTACAAGCAAAATTTGCACAATTCTGTCGGATCGGTCACCTCCGTCTATGCAATAGTACTAGATTAGGAATTAAGAAATTGTTAAACAATTTCATCGAAGCAACAATTTTAACTGGCAAATTGTTACGAGAAGATGTGCTGCTACCACAAGTATACCAATGATTCCAACGGAAATCATATTCCGATTCAAACGATTGCAATTACCAATTAAACTGACTTTTGCAGTAACAATAAACATATCACAAAGTAGATCGTTGCAAGTTTGTGGATTGAATTTGGAAAATTCATGTTTTTCTAATTGTCAGTTATACGTTGCATGCTCGCGTGTAGGAAAACGTAGCGATTAGTTTATATATACCTCAAATGGAATCACCAAAACCATAGTATATCACAGAGCTTTGTAACGATTTTGATTTATTTAACTGAAATGCAATTAATATTGTACATTTTATTATTTTCGTAATATAATTTGTCAAATATAATACAAAATTTATTTAATCCATACATTCAAATTTAGCAATAACGAAGCATTACCGGGTCCGCAAATTTTAAATAAAATATACTTAAAAAAACTACGGAAGAAATTAAAAAATAATACTTTAAATCAAATTATTTAAATTTTTATTTTTTTCTAATTTCGGCGCCAAATTAAGGTTTTGTAAAATTATCATCATTACTTCCGTTATTAATTTGGCTGCAATTTCTAAGTATAAAAATATATTTGATGCTAATTTTATTATATGAATTTTTATTTACTAAATCAATAGTTATACTTACCACTATAAATATACTTTTTCCGAGGGCAGTATTGTTGATTGCAGGCGTGAAACCGATTGACTTTACGCAAAAAAAAAAAAAAAAAAAAAAAAAAAAGAAGCAGCATTGATTTCGGTTTGCTTGGCATTTCTCCGGCCACCACCTATTCGGTTAAGCATAATTAGGTGGTCCTAAAGCATATTTGTGTCTGTGCCACAAACGGCTACTGAGCCTCGAAATAGTTTAGCGACCAGTATCCTAAATAGCTCCTAGAGCTTACCTAACAGCGTGAGCGGACTAAGCACGGTGCCATACACCACCGGCTTACGTGTCCCAACCGCTCACTTGTCATATATTTGCTAAAATGGGTAGGTGCACCCCGTAAACTACTAAAAATATATATGACATCCATAAATTAAAATTCATTTCGTCTAGAGAGCAATTCGCTGTCACGCCTAGGTCGCTGAATGCCAGCAAGTACCTGTCCACCATATTAAAGCGCTTGGAGCCTTAATTGGCTGGTGGTCAACCATATATATCTCTAGGTTAGCTTCCCACAGCAGTGCGGTAGGAGTCTTTTCCCCTTATATAAACTACTGATGTCGGTTGAACAAAGTAACCGCATCAAGGAACTCCCACACGGTCCGACAATCCGGTTCTCGCCACATTGCCTAGCCGTTTGTGAGTGACCAATTTTCCCTTTGACCTCTACGTTCCAGGGTGGACCGGTCTCTGTCGCCCCCTCCCCTCCAAGAGCAGGGTAGTCAAACATCAGGTGTTCATTCGACTGGACCTCCCGACAGACGCATAGCTCATCAGTTGCCGCCTTGCAGCAGCGGTATGTTGCTAAGAAGTTCGGTCAGTTGACTTCGGATATGATTCGAGAAATTGAAAAATATGACAATGGCAATGCCTTGTGGCAGGCCAGATGGGATGAGACAGATGGTGGGCGTTATACGCATAATCTCTCTCCAAATGTTGTTGGTTTGCGGGACCCCTCTTGGGTGTACCCTAATAAATATGTAACGCAATTTCTTTTCGGCAACGGTGCTTTTAGAAACAGACTGCAGAAATTCGGCCTGGTAGATTCTGGGATTTGTCCTCAGTGGGACAATTGGACGATACCTATCATGTTGTTTATGAGTGCTGGAAGTACGAGTTAATCGTACGGAAACCATCTGTCGGCTTGATTTTATCGGGTCGACGTGTAAGCTGGAGGAGCTAGGCCGAATGGGCAATAGTGGAGAGTTTTGTAGTGTACTTAGCAAAGGAAAGGATTGCTGATGGGTTCTAGAGCTCTGCTTGGATTTTTTTTTTATTCTATTTTTGTTGATATTTTGTTTTATAAATTATGTTTTTGTTGTTCTTATCCTTGTTTTGTTTTGTTTCATTGTTACTGTGTTGTTATTGTTCCATGTAATATTTTTATGTTTCGTATTCGGTGTTGAACTCACACTTTTACCTTCTACAGGTAGGTAGTACAATTCCTTTGTTAGTTAAATATTTTCAGTTTTGCTTAAGACTCGGTGAATTGTGTGAGATTGTTTTGAGTTCATTAAATAGTAGTACATCGATGGGAATTTTACTTGTGGCATCCTGGCCGAGGCGGACTGGAATATATCAAAAGCCGAGGTTTCGAAGATGACCTCCGGTAAAGCCCATAAGGGCTTTGAACGGAGGCATTTTATGATCAGGATATGGGGTCAGGATGTAAAATATACTATCCAAGGGAAAGCATGCCTATCTCTGCAAGTTTGCATGTCAGGTTTTTTTATTAATTTAACGTTTCAAGATTCCTCTAACAATTTAAAAGCATTGATGAATTCCGGAAGTGTGTGTGTGTGTGTGTGTGTATATATATATATATATATATATAAGTTATGTTTAATACATACTTATGTATTACACAAACTTATAATGCCTACATATTTGTATATAGAAACAGGCCAACGTATATAGATTGGCCTGTTTTTTGTTTGATATCTCCAGAATGGATGAAATTTGGTACGATAATTTCTGTATTTATTGGTATTAACGTGGTGTACTTAAAAATAAATTTTTTTTATTCTTTAAAAACAAATAATAATAAATATTAAAGACCATGACTGCCAAAAAACCGTTGCGAATAAACATTTCTTTTAAACATAGGATTTCTCTTTAACACAGGATTAATTAAACAGCGTGCGGGTGACAATTTTGTATATAGTATTTATTTATTTTTTTTTTTTTAACTTTATTTATATACATATATATAAAACCAGAGTGTTTCTAAAATGGCGGGCTGGTTATACTTTTTCGGATTCTACTTGTAAAACTAAACAAAAAAATCCTTAGGAAAAATGGAAATTTCTCCTTCGTTCTCCTTCTGTCCACCATTTTGTTATTTTTATATAAACGTTTATATGTCAAGTTCTGATGGAGGAATCACATTAATTTTGTGTAAGCGTCTTTGTAATAAAGTTTTAAAATTAGCAAAAAATCAGGACTTAAATACCTTTGCAAATTACAAAATGGTGACCATTTTTATTTTCAACCCTTATATTTCCTTAAATATAATCACCCAACGCGGGTTGATACATCTAAATCAGTTCAGCCGTTGAGCTGAACTGATTTAGTAGAACAAACGTACAAACATGCATACATACAACCTAAATACATTACGCTCCTTTTTGGGCAAAAAATATTTCAAGAACACATGCAGTTATAATAATGTCCTTAATATAAATGAAAATATACAGATCACACTCATAAAAGAGTGTGTCATTTGTTAATGACACACTCTCATAAAAGAGGGACGATTTAAAAAACTATTGATGTTAATCAAACCTTAATTGAAAAGTTACTTTTTTATAGAATTATTCAGATATTTATAGTTTATGAGTTTTATATTGGTAAGTATTTCTATTAATAAGATCTATCGTGGGAACATCATTTTAATCGGTATAAATATAATTTGCTAAATTACGTCTTTTTTTGTCGTCAATAAATCTATTGATACATTCGTATTTTATAAAGCGTCAAAGAAAATCCATTTCTGAATATATATGTGAAATTTCATTCCGGTTTGGTTCCGTCGTGAATTTGTACTATACTAACAAATACCCGTTTGAATTTTGAAAATCGGACGATTGTTTACAGAGATATATAAGAGCAACCCATTGCACCTCCCAAAATAACACCCCAGGGCCAGTACGTTTGTTACCGTCGACGGTGATGATTGGTCTAGCCTCGCACGAGGTCTCGCATCATCTCACCAATCTAGTCTCAAACATAGTCCCCACGGGAAGCACATTAATATTAAACAGATTTTTTAAAAAAAATTTATTTAATATTTTATTTTATTTCAGGTAAATTTAATTCTATTATCTTTGTAATATTATTCATTCGATCGATTCGAATCATTCAGTTCAAACGCAGGTCACTCAGTAATGGAGGCTCACAGTTCACAGTTCATTAATTCAATTCGTATTAAAGTTTATACTTCAACCGGAAAATCGGCACAACTACATATATATACGCTAAATAGCGTTACTGTTGGACATTAATTCGGGATGTGCCCGAGGCTATTTATAAAAGAAAAGCATCTGCAAAATCATTCTAACACATGTAGGGCCATGCAAAATTATAAATTATACAGATTTTAACTATATTTTCCCTTATTTATTTTTTTTTGAAGCGTAATTTATTTAAAAGTAAGGGTGATAAAAAAATTGTATTTACAGTTCTGTAATGTGCGCAGAAAAGCAATTCAAGAAATGGTATCACCCTTAGAGAAACATTAATATTTTTTTTTGTCTATCAGTGTTATTTTTTTCAAAAATTCCTTTTGATTAATATTTCTGATTTGATGATCATAAAATCGTGATTCAATAATTTTTTTAATTTCTTCTGAAATTATTCAAAGTTTTCATAAATTTGTTCGTTGGATCTCATTTTACATTTGCCATTAACCATTCACCCTTTTTTATCCTAAAAAATTCTTGTTTCCAAATTTTAATCTTTTATTGTAAAAATAAAACGTGTTTGAATACATTCAAACATTTTGGTAAAATTATTCTATTGTAATGTTTTAATTTAGTTAGCATATTTAGATAATTTTTTAGAGAAGTAGACCATTATTAGAAGTTATAATTTTTTCTAATTTCTAAAATTAATTTTGCATTTTTGTTTTTGGATTGAATTACTTCCTTGATAAATTATTTATAATTGTAATTCCATTTTTCGGAAATTTCTTAATATCTTTATTTTTTTTTTTTTTGTCTTCAGTCATTTGACTGGTTTGATGCAGCTCTCCAAGATTACCTAGTGCTAGTCGTTTCATTTCAGTATACCCTTTACATCCTACATCCCTAACAATTTGTTTTACATATTCCAAACGTGGCCTGCCTACACAATTTTTTCCTTCTATCTGTCCTTCCAATATTAAAGCGACTATTCCAGGATGCCTTAGTATGTGGCCTATAAGTCTGTCTCTTCTTTTAACTATATTTTTCCAAATGCTTCTTTCTTCATCTATTTGCCGCAATACCTCTTCATTTGTCACTTTATCCACCCATCTGATTTTTAACATTCTCCTATAGCACCACATTTCAAAAGCTTCTAATCTTTTCTTCTCAGATACTCCGATTGTCCAAGTTTCACTTCCATATAAAGCGACACTCCAAACATACACATTCAAAAATCTTTTCCTGACATTTAAATTAATTTTTGATGTAAACAAATTATATTTCTTACTGAAGGCTCGTTTAGCTTGTGCTATTCGGCATTTTATATCGCTCCTGCTTCGTCCATCTTTAGTAATTTTACTTCCCAAATAACAAAATTCTTTTACCTCCATAATCTTTTCTCCTCCTATTTTCACATTCAGCGGTCCATCTTTGTTATTTCTACTACATTTCATCTTTATTTTAGGGTAATTAATTCATCATAGAAACTGGAACGTTGCGGATGAAAATGACAAATGAGAATTTTGTAGCTTATAAAAAATGCCATGCCTGACCGGGATTCGAATCCGAGACCTCCGGATGGAAGGCTGAGACGCTTCTACTCCGCCACGGAGATCGGTAAAAAAAAAAAAAAAAAAAAAATTTTTTTGCTAAAATGAGTCAGTTTTGTTTTTTAATATTAATTTATTTATTGCTCCAAAATTATACTCATTAAATTATATCTAATCAAACCACCGTGTTGGTCTAGTGGTAAACTCGTTCTAAATCGTCTGATTTCAAGTTGAAATTCCTAGGTTCAAATTCTAATAAAGGTAATTGCTTTTATTCGGATTTGAATATTATCTCGTAGATACCATGTTCTTTTAATGGTGGGGTTCAATTAACCACACGTCTGAGGACGGTCGGCCTGAGTTTGTTCAAGAGTATAGATTTACCAGTACAGTTAGATTACACTGATAAGTCACTAATGACTTTAATTGTTGATGCGACTATAAATAAAAGTATTAAAAAAAAATATTTAATCTAACATAATACGTGTGTTTATTATAATAAATATAATATTTTTACTTTCCGTGCAAAAACTATGTAGTTGTTGCAGCAGCTTTATTCCAAAGTATGGTGAGCGGTAAAAATTTTCGGTGTGAGGATTTTTGCAAAATCTCAAGATTTAATGACGCTCTCTAAACGAAAAACACAACAAAACCTGAAAATTTGAACATCGTACATACGAGATTGAATAATAAACTAATGACTGATTTTTTTAAGCAAAATGTGGCAACCCTGCAGCCTTCATAGACACTCCATCTTTGACCTTGATCTTCTCGCCACTAACAATCCAAGCGGTGCATCCGTACATCTCAGTCTTGAGTAGCGGTGTAATAAATTAATACGTGTTTTGGTCTCTTGTCAAGGAAATGGAATCGCGAAAAATGTGGCATCTTATCTATTGGAACACATACAAATCAACCCAGATTTATTGAACCGTGATATCGCTGGTAATAAAAGTTAGTTCTTCTAGTACGATCGAGAGACAAAACGTTACAATTCGCAAGGGTGTATAAAGGAATTACCTAACACAAAAAAAAGTTCGCATGTCAAAATTAAAAATAAAATGCGTGCTTCTGAGCTTTTTTTTTAAAAAAAGGCGTTGTTCAAAAAGAGTGGGTGTCTCCTGGACAGTTAATCAATATTTTTACAAATACTTCGAAAATGAGTTTTCTGTGTACGTTGAAACATTAGTACGAGTTAGATTCTTCTTCACGATAATGCGCCATCACATGCTGCATTGTTTGTATAGCAGTTTAACCTTAAAACGCATTTCAGTACTATCACAGCCACCTTATTCACCAGATCTTGCCTCAAGCGACTTTTTTTTATTCCCAAGAGTCAAATTTGTGCTCAAGAGGCACCATTCTCAAACAACAGATTTCAAAAATGCTGAGACAAGGGTCTTAAAGAATATTCAAGTGTGCAAGCAGAAGATAACTGCTTATATTCGTTCTACAACCGACTAAAAACAAAAGTAAAAAATCACATCAGTTTCATTACTTTATTGTTGAACCTGAACGGTGAGTCAAAACATATTTTGATCTATGTTTCAAGTTTTAATGTTCAGACAATCATTTTATGATCTACAAAGCAAAATCATTTAATCGTACCTCATAAACATAGCATTTCTGGATCGATGTTTATAAGACTATTTTCCAATTTAAACCTCTTAAACTACATCCTGAAATACTGTCCTTTTTTTTAATGGATCAATCTGAATCGTTTGTGTATGTATGTGCACGCGCGCGCGTGTGTGTTAAAGAAACTACAAAGATAATATCAACCAGAATATTATAAGAATAAATAATAAATTATTAGGAAAAAAAATTAAAAATAACTAATAATAAAATGAGATATTAAAAGAAAAATTAAGAAGAACAAATGACGGCTGGCAAAATGGAGGGAAGAAAAGTGAGGCTTGTGTGATGCAAAACTCCCTTCCGCTTTACTTTTACGGCTTAGAGTTCCAAGTGACTGCGCGCTCCCTTCCCCTCTTGTTTTCTTACTCACCAAACCCCCACCCTAAATATACACACCGCTGCACCCGATCGCAGCCATTCTTACTTCTTACGATGTACCCGCTCCAGTTGTCTTCATTCCCCTTTAGAGAGGGGTTCAAACAGAGTGACTGAGCGAATGACTCATCTTTAGAGGGAATTAAATTTTGCCATCTTGTCCATCTTTCTATCGTCGTCGTTGTTATTCTTTTGTTTAGAGTCTGACACTAAGACAAACCTACTGTGTCTATCTGTTAGCCGCAGTACAAAATAACAACTTTGAAAAAGTTTAACCCGAGGAAAAAATATCACTTATAATAGTTTTTTCTAATGTAATATGTAACCGCTAATTACTTACGCAAAAAAAAGATATTAATTAGATTAACAAAGTTTTAATTATTTTAATTAATTACTTTATTTGTTTAATTTAATATTTTATTCCATTTTTTGTTTTTGTGTTTTTTTAATCATCAGTTACGAGTTTTACTGTTTTGATGGTATTCTTACTGTTTCCTAAAACCTTTTTTTTTTTTTAATTCATTTATTTTTATCATAAAAGAATATTAAACTACAATTAAAAAAAATAATATTAAGTTAATATTAATTTATAAAATTAATAAATATTAAAAAGATTATTATTATTATTAACAATATTTTTTCCTGGTTTATATGTTGCAATCTGTTCAACTAGTGAACAATAAGCAACGCCCCTCCACGGTACACTGAGATTAAAATTATATACATGACTTGTAAATGAGGTATAGTCTTGTACAGATTAAGTAATGTACGACCATTCCTGAAACATGTTTAATTGAATCTCAACCACCAAAATACACCGGTATCACTGTTTAGAATTCAAATCTGTGTAAAAGCAACAAATCTAGGATTTACTATAAATTATATTAATGTAAAAAATATAACGTTGCAATAAATTATATAGGTCTTTTCTTTTTTTAATTTTAATGATTTTATAACAACCTGAACACGTTGTACTAACATTATAAATTGAAAATAAAACGGTTTTATACAGAATCGGATTTAGCCTTAACAAAAAATTTTAATTTTTGGGCCCCATTTATATAAACTGCGGACAACTTCGAAAAAAATTGAATGATAGTCGAGAAATTCCCTTTTCGGTAAACAACAAGACCACCTTCTCATATTTTTACACTACAACCCAAAAAAAGGAGTGTTAATGTATTAAGGGTGTATGTATGTATGTTTTTTCCACCGCAGCAGCACAACGGCTGAACCGATTTAGATGTATGACCCCGCGTTGGGATCCTTAAGTTACGGGAGCGTCATAGGATTTACATATATATATGTAGTTGTGCAGATTTTCCGGTTAAAGCATAAACTTTAATATGAATTGAATTAATGAACTGTGAACTGTGAGCCTCCATTACTATGTGATCTGCGTTTGAACTGAATGATTCCAACCGATCGAATGAATAATATTAATAAGATGATGCGAGACCTCGTGCGAGGTTAGATCGATCACCACCATCGAACGATAACAAACGGGGTGTCCCTGGGGCGCTGTTTTGAGAAGTGCAATGGGATGCTTTTAACAATCATCCGATTTTAAAAATTGAAACGGGGTATTTGCTAGTATAACAAAATATCACGACGGAACCTAACCGAAATAATATTTTTTTTTTTTTGTCTTCAGTCATTTGGCTGGTTTGATGCAGCTCTCCAAGATTCCCTATCTAGTGCTAGTCATTTCATTTCAGTACACCCTCTACACCCTACATCCCTAACAATTTGTTTTACGTATTCCAAACGTGGCCTGCCTACACAATTTTTCCCTTCTACCTGTCCTTCCAATATTAAAGCGACTATTCCAGGATGCCTTAGTATGTGGCCTATAAGTCTGTCTCTTCTTTTAACTATATTTTTCCAAATGCTTCTTTCTTCATCTATTTGCCGCAATACCTCTTCATTTGTCACTTTATCCACCCATCTGATTTTTAACATTCTCCTATAGCACCGCATTTCATAAGCTTCTAATCTTTTCTTCTCAGATACTCCGATTGTCCAAGTTTCACTTCCATATAAAGCGACACTCCAAACATATACTTTCAAAAATCTTTTCCTGACATTTAAATTAATTGATATATATAACAGATATATTCAGAAATGGACCTTCTTTGACGCTATATAGAATACGAATGTATTCATAGATTTATTGATGACAAAAAAGACGTAATTCAGTAAATTATATTTATACCGAATAAAATTATGTTCCCACGATTGATCTAATTAATAGAAATATTTACCAATATAAAACTCATAAACTATAAATATCTGAATTATTAATAATGATATAAATTAAATAAATTTTTAAATAAGGTATGATTAACATTATCAGTTTTTTAAATCGTCACATATTTACTTATGAAAATGAGTCATTTGTTAATGTGATCGGTATATTTTCATTTATAAGGACATTAATGAAACTGCATGTATTCTTGAAATACTTTTTGCCCAAAAAGTAATGTAATGTATTTAGGGTGTACGTATGTATGTTTGTTCCACCGTAGCTCAACGGTTGTTTTGATTTAAATGTATCACCCCGCGTTGGAATCCTTACTTTATCGGGAGCGTCACAGGTTATACACAGAGGATGTTTCTAAAATGGTGGGCTGGCTATACTTTTTCCGATTCTAACTGTAAAACTAAACAAAAAATATTCTTAGGAAAAACGGCAATTTCTTCATAGTTCTCTTGCTGTCCGCCATTTTGTTATTTTTATATAACAATTTATATCTCAAGTTCGAATAGAAGAATCACATTAATCATTTGTAAGTGTCCCTGTAATAAAGTTTTAAAACCTGGCAAAAAAATCAAGACTTAAATACCTTTGCAAATTACAAAATGGCGGCCATTTGTATTTGTCAATCCGTTATATCTCCAAAAATATAAGTTTTATCAAAACGTGTGCTTTGCTAAAATATTAAGCCTTTTATTTTGAACAAAATGACGTTTTATTTTTTAAAATCGGTTAACAAATAGCCGAGTTGTGGGAGAAAATTGATGTTGTAATTTCGTGTCAGTTTTCATGTCCCTCACTTTACGTCCAATTCGATGAAATATTAATTGTTTTTATTTTTTATTAATTCTAGTATTGTAAATTAGTATCAAATTAACTAATAATTTTCTCACAATAATAGACCTAATAATTACAAAAATAAAACAACAACCTGTGATAATATTACGTTAATTGTTGTAGAATATTAGGTGTAATTAACAATTAACAATTATTATAAGAGATGTTCAACGTGTCCACCATTAGAGGAGATATTCCACAAGTTTCCAGTATTTTTCCGAGAGATTATCTTAACCATTAAAAAATTTCGGGAGTATTCCTAATTTCTTGAAATCCTCTGTTGAAAATCCTCAATGTTAAGCATCGGAATTGAATAAACAATATATTTCAAAAGGCCTCACAGTTAGAAGTCAAGAAGTTAAAAGCCAGATAATCGGGCAGACCAGGACACTGGCCCTCCGCGACCTATCCATTTTTTCATGAAAAGTTTCATCCAGGAAATCTAATAACGACTAACTGAAATCTGCTGGAGCTTCATAATGGTGAAATCACATATTTCCTCTTAATTGCAAAGGTTCCAAAAAATGTGGAAGATTTTCGTCAAATGAGCAAGATATTTTTCTCCGTTTAAATGATTTAGTAGAATGACAAAATCCAAATGATAGTCATTAAAAATATCTGTCCGTATGTTCAGGGAAAATCTTTGGTGATCGCTAATTTGGAAGGTACCGTAAGGATTCTCGTCGCTCCAGATACGCTGGTTCTGATAGTTTTGAACACCATTCCAGTTGAAAGAAACTTCATTTTTACATTGAAAAAATTATCCAAAATAATGTCAACTGATTGACAGAAAAAAGAAAACAGAAAATGAATTAGAGAAATAAAAAGTGGTGGAAAAATGGAAAAACAAGAACTCAGAAAAAAAAATCGTGCTCTTAGACGTTCATAACGGGATAAAAGTAAGAAATGAATTAAGTATAAAAAAACTTTAATAATTAAAAATAAATTCTCAGATTCATTCCCATAAGGAATTTTATTTGTTAAACCTTTAAATATCAAATATAACAATTTTTCATCTTTCTTTCCGTATAACCAAGATTCGGTCAATCAAGAGTGTACCAGATGCGTTAAACAGTTAGCGCTTGATCTGCTGATACATACGCCGTTTGAATTTTGAAAATCGGACGAGCGGTTGCCAAGATATTACGATGGCACCCCATCGCATTCGTCCCCAATTTCCGAACGGCGCCCCAGGGGCACTTGAAAATATTATCATCTAAGGGGTATCACTTTGAGCGGATGAAATTATCATTCAGGGGGAGGAAAATTTTCAGAGCACTAGGACCAACCGTTTTTGAGATATTTCCGATTTTTTTCCGAATATTCGAATCAGTAAAAAGGTACTAAATTCCCCCAAAACTTCTATATATATATATATATATATGGTATATCGATATATAATAATATAACAAGTATACACGTGACCACTACGAGACATGTACTAACCAATCGGGATTTTCCGCTAGTGATCGGTACATTCCGGTGCTAAGCTAAGGAGGACGCACACAGATATAAATGCCGTTTAGTAGGGTAGAATTTATGTGTTACAACAGTTTCTTAAAGTATCAATAAAATTTTTTCAAAATCCGAATTTATCCAGCCGCCTTTTTCATACAGACATCATACCTACTTTTTATTTATACCGTTTTTCTCGTCTTAAAAAGGCCTTTAATAAAATGATTTACCACACAAAGGGCTTACCATTTAAAATGTTTATGTTACAACCCCTAGTTCAAATTTTATTTCTTGTTAACAGGTAAAGTAGTTGAACGATATCTTATCCTGAAAGTTACAGTATTCTATCTGGAACAACATCAAAGTTGGTGAGGGTTTCCATAATTTTGACTCGCTCTGTATATTTTAATAACATAAAATTATCATTAAATAAGCTGACAATACAATTATAATTTGTATGCCTGGCTTACATACAAAATTTAATTAAAAATATTTATCATTTGATTTAAATACAACATTTTTTCGTTTATTTAATCCATTTTTCTAAATAAAGCAGACGCGCATACCGTATTTAACCGGCGCGGATGTAGCGTTACTAGCGGTGACGGTCGATACTAACTAAACTAATGTAATTTTACAACTTACATACAATGAATTTCGCTCGTACGGTCGGCAGACTGGTGTAGCCGCAAGGCTTAACTCACCAGGTACTGAGTCGACCGAGTTCGAGACCTGGCCAAACCAAGTTACTTTTTTACACTTTAAATATTATTAATATATTTAATTTTACCGCTCACCTGTGATGTCACATCATAGTACACACGACTACAATAATATTTTTTGGGGTGGAGTAGTTTTTTCAAAAAATTGTTTTGTAAATACTGTTATTTCTTAATTGTGTGTAAGTAAAATATGATCTTAATTAGGCAAACTCTTCAGATACTGAGAGTAACCTTGCCCTACTGTCTCACCCCTTTGACCTAAGTTGAAAATTTAATGGCATCAATTGCACATAAATAGAAGTAATCTGACCTAGTGTGATCAAAATCGGTCCAGTAGTTCTGGATATATAAGGCAATTTAGAGGCCCATACCGAATACACACACGTATATACGAGCATTAACATCCGGAAAATTTCAATCCGGTTTTTCGGGTTCCTTAGATGTCAAAAAGTCAAGATCCGTTATAAAACGCATATGCCCAAATTGGACCGATTTAAATACTTTTCGTTATGGGAAAATTAAACATCGGAAACGGGAAAAGTCAAAATCGTATAGTGCAGTACAATATAAGAACATCTTATTGTTTAATATTGTTTAAAAATTAAAATATATTTAATTATAAAATCGAGAATGTTAGATATGAATTAATATTTATTAACATCAGAAAATAAACCCAAAAAGGTAACTTTTGGAGAGTACAATACACGTCAAATGATCAAAATATAGGAAATAGCTAATTTATTAATTTACTAATTAATTCATTTTCATTAAAAAAAAATTAATTTTACAAAAGATTTTCTCGTTAATTGTTTTTTATTGATTCATAAGGAAATAATATTAATGATCATAATAACAATTATTTTATTATTATTATACTTTTTTTTAAAAAAAGAGGTACCTTAAAGGTAAGCTATATCAAATAGCGGCCATGTTAACTAACACAACTCAGATATTGATCGCGTTAGAAGCCAAGTTGTGTACACTTCCATTCCGCCGCCGAGTAAAACGCCGCCGCGCGCCTCCTTTTAAGCAAGCAAAAGACGAGGCTACGGGGGGACCACCAGATGTGACGTCGAACTTGTCATCCCCTCCTCTCTACCTACTCATCCACCCTGTAAAATCACCCCTCCTACCCGCTCTTGTTACACCAACCCCCTCGCTTCATCTTTTCCTGTCCTTTTTACACCATCATCACAGTGTACGGTACGCAGACGGGTTGGAATACCTTCTCTTCCTTATGGTTCAGTGCGCGTCCCTAAATTACTACGTTCTCAATCTTAACCCCCCTTTCATCTACACTCGCCTACTAATACAACTCCTTTCCTTTCAATGTTAAGCGTGAATGTTACCTTAAAATAAATGTCATACGTTAGTGACGAAATAAAAAACCTTCTGTTTTCTATACATATATATATATATATATATATATATATATATATATATATATATATATATATATATATATATACACACACACACACACATCAAACACGTTACGGGCAATAAAACAAATATTTTTGAAAAAGTATAGTAATAATAAAACAGACATAAAATACTCACACAAAACAATATCATTTTTTCTTCAAATCTTTTTTTTTCTTTAAAATAAATGCCAATATAAAAAAAACTTACTAATCTTAATTTGGTGCTGATATCAATGTCAAAATTTAAAAAAAAGTTAAAAAAAACGTCTTTTTTATATATTTTAGGTTAATAAGTTTGTAATCAACCCAATTTCCCCTTTTTTTTAGTTTTTGGAATTCTTTTGCCGTTCTGGTCTGAAAATGTCTTTAAACGGATTTGATTTACAACCCCTAAAATTGAGAGTAGGGTAAATAATCGTCATTGACGAGAAACGTTTTATCTCCGATATGATTTATCCTAGAAACCTAATTATTTAACCAATATAAACAGAACGTTTTGTTCAGTGATGTGTAGAACGTTTTTTGTTTACCAGTTTCCACCATCAGAAAATTGTTTTTTTGCGAAAATTTAAAAAAAAAGATGATAACGTTTCCTTGAAATTTTATTTTTTATTTAATTTCATGCGAATTATTTTAAGATAACCTTTCGACACATCATAGATAAAGAATTTATGTCAATTTTAGCTATAACTTATACTTAACTCATTACTACAATCACATGTGAACAATGTTTTAGAAATGGCACCCAAATAATTACACAATGTGAAATAAAAAACAGTAATTAATGGTCCGATGTAAATAATTAACATTAAAAATGAAAATATTCAAAAGCATTTGTCAAAATATTACACAGTAAACAAATGTGCACGTCACAATCATATAACTTCACTATTCTAAATGTAGTGCGACTTCAGATGGGAAAAAAATGTATTAAAAGACGACAAAATAAGATTTAAAATGAGTCATAAATAAACTGCTTATTGCTATTTAAACTCGAGAAATAAATTTTTGCAAATCGACAATTGTTTTATGTTAAAAGAAGAAATTTCACATAGCAACAACCGATATTGGAATTAAATATTTTTACTTCCTTGTACGAAGTAAAGGAAGAATTGTTTAATCGCGAAAAATTTCTGTTTTCTGATTTCAACTGAAATAACCATTTTGATTATCCCTGAATCCATTTTGACTATTTTCGGCGTAACGTCTGTACGTATATATCTCCCATAACTCAAAAACGATTATCCGTACAATGTTGAAATTTTGGATTTAGGACTGTTGTAACATCTATTTGTGTACCTTTCCTTTTGATTTCAATCGACTGGGTCAAAAATATATATACAGTCAGACCTCTAAATAAAGCAGGGTTTCAATTTTTAAACATTTGGATTTTGGACTTTTTTTTAACTTTTTTTTTTTTTATATTTCCACCTACTCCTCTGGAACGGATCTACAATCAAGTTTGACTCGCGCCAGAGGAGTGTCCTTTACTCTAGCTCGCCTCCCCGCCCGCCGGCTGTATGTCCGGCATGGCAGGTCAGTTCACCGGTTAGTTCTTTTTTTTCGTAGGTGGAAATTCCACATACAAGCCGTCATCAGCGAGCGGTTTCTTCTTGACGAGCTTCCTCATCTTTCTTCTTTATAACTGCGGTTATAAACGACGAGATCACATTAAAGTTATCCTCGTTAAGTAGCATTTTATCCACCACATTCTCCGTAGATAATGGCCCTATACGTCTTACACAGGATTGCCTGCTTTCAGTCCAACGGTTACATTCAAATACTACATGTTCAGGGGAATCATAAGCCCCACAGTAAGGACAGTTGTTGTTATCTACCCTTAGTCTCGCACATAAATAGGACCTGAACGACCCATGCCCTGTAAAAAATTGCGTTATCCAGTAATTTATGTCCCCGAACTTCCTTTCTATCCACGGTCGGATCAAAGGTATCAAACGATGTGTCCATCGTCCCGTGTTGGCTACATCCCAACGATGTTGCCAATTACGCAGCATCTCTTCATATGCTTCTTTAGAAGGTTGTCCACATGCTATACTCACTCGCATCTCCGCCAGTTGTTTAAGCGGAGGAACTCCTGCAATTACGAGTACTGCCTCGGTGGAGACTGAAGAATATGCGCATATCACTCTTAAGCCCATGCGCCGTTGAATTCCTTCAAGGGCTCTTCTGTTCTTGTCGGCACGCAGAGCTCTTTCCCAGACTTGTACACCGTAAAGTAAGATGGAATTAACTACGTGAGCGTAAATCTTACGCTTCGCAGTTCTGGATCCTGTCATATTACCGAATAATCTGCTAAGATTTTGGACCGTGCATTCAGCTCGTTTACGTATTTCATTCACGTGTGCCGTAAAACTCCTCCTCTTGTCAAGCCAGATCCCTAAATATTTGGCTGAAGTCTGTTGCTGGACAAGATTACCCCCTACTCGAATTAGGATGTCAGATATTCTCCTACGACCTGTCATGACTACGTATTTTGTTTTACCATGCGAAAGTTTTAAGCCTTTAGTAGACATCCAGACTTCTGCCATTCGTATCGCTGCGTTTGCCTTCTCCGATACCTCTACTTCAGTTTTTCCAGTAACAACCAAGGCCAGGTCGTCAGCAAAAGCCACTGGGAAAACACCCAGAGGATAACTCAGCCCGAGAATTCCGTCATAGACCAGATTCCAAAGGAGTGGCCCCAAGACAGAGCCTTAGACTTTTTTTTAACTGCAATGTAATAAGCCCACGTGAGATCTTTTCAACGATTCATAAATGGTACTTATTTTCATTGGTTTGAAAGTTATAGCCAATAGAAGTTTTAATTAATTAAATATTTGGATCTTAGAAGAAGGCACATCGGTTCGAATCAAATTTTATCTTTCTTTTTTTTAACTTTTTGTTTTAATTTAAATATTTCATTTCATTTTTTTTTATAATAAAATTTTGTTTATTTTTCATTTCAATTCAAACATTTTTACAATTAGTGTTAAATACTTATTAATAAATCAGTATATTTAAATTTAAAAAAAAGTTAAAAAAATATATGTATACGAAGTCAGATACGAACCGATGTATACATGGTTACGGATCCGACTCGTTCTCACTTACACCTATCTACTTTAGTGATTTGAAACAAAATTAATATATAAACTAATATAAAATGCTAAGTAACGTTTTAGGGCCATTTTTCTGTGTAAATGTCCATTTTATTAAAGAATTGGAGGATCGTATCTCACTTAAATGAAATAAGTTTCGATGAAGTGCAGAAAAAATTGTGTATATGGGCGTGTTTTATTTGGCTATGTGTATATAGGCGTACAAGGAAGTCATGTGGTGTCCACATCAGATTTTTTTTTTAGCATTTACACTTAAGAAATAGAAAAAATAAATATATAATATTAAAAAGCAGATTTTAAAGCATCAATAAATGAAACAAAAAAGCATTCTTTTTTCAAATACTGGATTGATTACCCCCTTATTTTTTTAAGTTAATTTTTCCAAAGTTTAATTTATTTAAAAATATTTCTTTTTACTTACCTTATACGACTATTATAGAATATAAAAGACGCGTTACTATTTGTCATGGTATCAAAAATTACTCGTCGAGATGTACAGAACAAAATTTTCTGATTCAGGGGACCAATAAACGCCGAAATCCGGAAATAACCATTTTAAAAAAGTGTATGTATTGTGTTGGCCTCTATTAAACTTAATAGTACAGGGACGAACCGATGCAGAAACTTTAAATTTGGTAGAATAACTTTTATTTAGAGGGCATTGATTCTATTATATTAAAAAAAAAAATATATATATATCAGCGGAGTGAAAAGTTATGAAAGTGGAAAGTATATTACCTCGATAACAATATCATAAGGCCGAAAATACGAGTACCTTGATTCGACTTCCAGAAATTTTCTACATATCTTCGCGTTTCATATCCTCCAAACCACAAAACCACAGTCAGCTCAAAAGTTTATATATACATTTATCTCTCTCTCTCTCTCTCTCTCTCTCTCTCTCTCTCTCTCTCTCTCTATACATATGCATATATATATTTCACTTTCTTGTGGACACGATAACTACCGTAATTTTGCGCCGATCACTTTCAAATTGTTTCCTAAAAATAAATCGACCTAAAATGTCGGTTGAGTTCGTTAACGGTCAAAATCAGAGCATAAGGGTGGAAATGGGGGAGCCTTTTTCGAAAACACAAAATATCTCTATAACTTTCTTATTAAGCAAAATATTGAATTCGTTTAAAGTTCCTACTATTCTTTGTATAAGGGCCTAAAACTTATCTAAGTGAAGTTTTTTGATATCACCAACCATTGGCCCAGGGGGTGGAAAATGGGGTTTTGAAGACAAAAAAAAAATATCATACCTTCCTTAATAAGCGCAGTGTTGAATCGGTTTAAAGTGGTTGTTAGTCCTTTAAACATTATTTAAAACGTTTTTTTGAAACAATTTTTGATATGACCAACCCTTACGGCGAGGGATGACTAAAATGTTGCTGGAATTGTAAGAAGACGGGGGCTTGTATGCTAGACATGTGAAACTTTTTTTCACATGCAACCATTGTCGTATTGAGTAAATTTGAAGTTTTTCTTAACTTTAAGGTGGAAATCTTTTTTATCCCTTACGTAGCACCGGTGAAATCTACCTCCACCGTCCGGCGTGCCGAAAGGGATTTTTTTTATATTAATTCCGCAAAAAATAATTATTCTAAAAACCACACCTTCTTTGTCTAAAATAAAGAATTTCAACCGATTTATAATATTATAAATAGTTAATTATCTGAATTAAACTTGTTTTAGAGTTACTTAAATGTCAGCTTGATTGTTTTTTTTTCAAAAGACATATAGACAATATTCGGTTAAATTTCGTACCTTCAAGATTTTTTTTCTGTTTAGCCTCTGGAACCACCGTAAGGTACTACTTTAGAGAATGATTGAGAATGATAGAGAATGATGAAGGATATTTATAAATGTAAATGAAGTATAATCTTTTATAAACTCAGGTTGACCGTTCTTGAGATGTGTAGTTAATTGAAACCTAACCACCAAAGAACACCGGTATCCACGACCTAGTATTCTTTTTTTTGTGTTTTATTTATTTATTCTTTTGTTTAACCGTTAGGTATTGCTTCAGAGGATGAGATGAATGATTTATAGCGTGTGTAAAAATGTCAATATGCCTGACCGGGATTTGAACCCGGGACCTCCGGATGAGAGGCCGAGACGCTACCACTCGCGCCACGGAGGCGAAGACCAAGTCACTTTATATGGATTTGAATTCAAATCCACATAAAAGTAACTGCCTTCACTAGGATTTGAACCTTAGAACTCTCGATTTTAAAATTAGCTGATTTTCGATGACCAGTTCACCACTAGATCACCCGGTGGATACATAACTTTAAACTGCATTAACGTAGAAATATTATTATATGAATTATTTAAATATGCGATGAGATATATTTATGCCGATTGAAATCTGTTTTTATATCCAAAAAAGGTGGTGGGGATAAAAACAAATTATATCGTACCGCATTAGAAATTCCAAAGGGGCTAATTTTTCCCTTTTTTATTTATTACCTCCTCGATATAAGTAATATTTGTAAAACAATTTTTAGAAAATTATCCTCCCAAAATATTTTAAATATACGAATTTTAAACAGAGCTGTTTTCATTAATTCTATTGTAATTTAATAGTTAATTATTATTGTACGTAAAATAATTGCATAATAATGACATATCAGCGTTAAAATCTGACTTTTTTGAATAATTCAAAAGAAATGGGAGGATAAAAAGTTTCACTAATTTTTTACAACTCCAAATTTTATTAATATAAAACCTTGAAATCTGGTAATGCAACTTCTGTGAATCAGGCTTTTATGAGAATATTTTTTAATTTAAGAATATTTTTTTTTGGACAGGAAAATTCCTCCCGAATTTTTATTTAATAAATTGATAAGTTATAAAAAACGGCGTTCGTTTGGTATGAAAAAAAGATTAACAAATAAACAAAGACGAGAAACTGTGCATTGTTAAAAAAAAATTCGTAAAAATTATACTGACATACAGAGAGGTGCACGAATTGATCCGACATTTAGTTTTGTTTTAAAATATTTATTTGAGTAGCAAAACATAAAATTAAAATACAACGCGTTTATAGTTGAAAATTATGTTCTGTTTGTCACGTGTTCGATATGACCACTATCACATCTAGCAACTTCTTCAACACGAACTCCTATGTTGTTAATAACTCGACGACGCATATCCTCGGATATCTTGTTGCACGCCTCGATGATCAGCTCTCGTAGTTCCATCACTGTACGAGGATGTTTAGGGAATATCTTTCCCTTTAGAAATCCCCAAAGAAAATAATCACACCGATTCAAATCAGGACTATGCGGATGCAGATTCTGTCCATGCGGAAAATGATTAGGAAATCGGTTTGTGATGACATTTGCATAAAAAATTTCATGCAGAAAGTCTAAGACAACATTAGCTGTGTGGGGTCTGGCTCCGTCCTGTATGAACCATTTGTCTTCTAATCGAAACCCGTTTGCAAGAAGTTGAGGAACAAAATTATTAAGCAGCATGTTTAGATAACGTTCATTGTTCACTGTCCAAAAAGAATGGCCCTATTACCCCGTGACTTGAGGTAGGGGCCTGTACCGTAATTCTTGGAGGGTCATGCACGTTTTCATGAAGCGCATGTGGATTTTCAGAAGCCTAAAAACGCACATTTTGCTTATTAACAACCTCGTATAAGTGAAAATGTGCCTCATCTGAAAACCAGACATTGTTCAACACTGCGTCTTGTACACAGCCAGTTCAGCGAATGCCATTATTTGATGTTTCTTATTAACCGTTAATTTAGGTAAAACTGTTATTTTTTTACGGATATAAATGCAAATCGGTGTTAAATTCACTGCTCAAATCGTCTAGAAATTCCAAGTCGTGCTGCTACATTTCTTGTTGATTTGTCCGGGCTTCTCAACAACGCTGCTCTGATAACTTTGGCGTTCTGTGGAGATCGAACATCGGCAGGCTATTCGCGCTACTCTCAAATATTGAACGGTCACTATTAAATTTTTCTTAAAGTGTACGTATTGTTTTAAATGAGAGCGACCACCGAGTTAGAAAAGGGGAACGAAGCCGTCTTTGTGTAAGCAGCACAGTATTCGTTTCATTTAAAAACAACAAATTCTTTACGCGCAGTTCAACAGTCAGTTTTTCTTTGTCAGCCGTCTTGGAATGATACATAAACCGCGCACTCGGAAAAAAACAAACTAATACTCATGAACTGGTGTCACTTCTGCCAACGTAAAAAATATTAATAATTATTAACCTAACAATTATTGCCAAAACAAATGGTGGATCATTTCGTGTGACACTCTACATAGCGCGAAGTATGTACGAGACAATCGGGAGTTCTCGTATGATAATCGGGAGTACAGGAATATTTAGTAGTTTTCCAATCTAAATTTCTAACTATTTCTAATTAATCTACTGGAATTTTCACATGAAATAATTACAGTATTTGAAAATCATCATGGTGTGTATATGTACACACACACACACACACACACACACACACACACGCACACACACACACACACACACACACACACACACACACACACACACACACACACACACACACACACACACACACACACACATATATATATATATATATATATATATATTGTAGGCTATAACTAATATTAAATAACAGCAAAAAAAGTAGAAAACACTTTGGAAAATATAAAATATAACTTTTCATTCAAAAACTTTCCAATTTTTATAGAAAACATACAACATATAAATAAAAGCACGTTCCTCCACATCATAAAAAGAATAATTCATCGAGATTTTTCCGTATGGTAATGAATGACTTGAAAATACATTTTAAAAAAAAGAAATATGGTGGAGCTTTACTTCTACCCTTTTATTGGAAATCGATCATTTTTTTTATAAAGAAACGACAGATTGACACCCGATAAACATTTTACTGACGGATGATAAATAATTTTTACTGACGGTGTAAAAATTATCATTATTGACCGAGAGTCAAACCTGGAACTTCCATTCTGTCACGTATATTTTAGAGGGGGGTCATATTAGATTACAGTCATAAAATAATTTTGTTAAAATAAAACCTATAATTTTATTTCGTTATTAAAAATTTATTACTATTATTTTTAATTTAATTTACTTCTGGTTGTTACAGGTGGTCTTCCGTATAAAGTATATCCGGGTCATGACGGTGTTCTAACGGAAAAAAGAAAACAACGTCGAATAAGGACAACGTTTACATCTGCTCAACTAAAAGAATTGGAAAGGGCTTTTCAAGAAACACATTATCCAGATATTTATACAAGAGAAGAGATCGCTATGAAAATTGATTTAACAGAAGCCAGAGTACAGGTAATACTTAGAATCTAACTTGAAAAAAATTATTTAATACTTTTTACCTCTAGAAATCTTTTTCTTACACGTATAATGTAATTAATTATTTTCAGACAAAAGCGAGATCCTGTTTTAAATAATACATTTCTGATATTTTTAGGTAGATTTCATATGAAAGCTACCTATTGTAATGAGTACCATGATTCGACTTCCGGAATATTTTGACATATCTTCGCGTTTCACATCCTCCAGACCCCAAAACCACCGTCAGTTCAAAAATTTATATATATATTTCACTTTCTTGTGGACACGATAACCGTCGTAATTTTGCGTCAATTATTTTCAATTTCATACATAAAATATAACGAGCCAAAATCTCGGTCCAGTTTGTTAATGGCCAAAATCGGACCATGCAGGTGTAAATGGGGAACTTTTTTCGAAAAAAAATTTATCGCTATAACATTTTCATTAAGTAAAATATCGCATTTATTTAAAGTTCCTACTATTCTATGAATTAGGGCCTAAAACTTATCTAAGTAAAGTTTTTTGATATCACCATCCACTGACCCAGGTGATGGAAAAAATGGGGTTTCTAAGAAAAAATCATACCACCTTTAATAAGCACAGTATCAAATCGGTTTAAAATGGTCATTAGTCCTCTAAACATTACCTAAAACCTTTGTCTGAAATAATTTTTCATATGATCAACCCTTCTTACAATTCCAGCAACATTTTGGTCAACCCGCAAGGGATGACCAAAATGTTCCTGGAATTGTAAGAAGATGGGGCTTGTATGATAAATATGTGAAATTTTTTCACATGCAACCATTGTCATATTGAATAAATTTGAAGTTTTTCTTAACTTTAAGGTGGAAATCTTTTTTATCCCCTATTTAGCACCGGGGAAATATACCTCCATCTTCTGGCGTGTCGAAAAGGATTTTTTCTGTATTTTTTTTTTTTTTTTGTCGCAGCTACAGTAAATTTCCTTGTAATATTATTAGACATAACGATGTGTATATGTAAAGATTTTTTTTTAAATGAAAATTTCCGTTTAAATTTCCGATTGTTGTTTTTATTAAACAGAATTAATGATAAGATCCGATGGAGAAAGAAGATTTCTATCGCCAAATTATTAACGAGTGATTTTCCACCAATTCTTAATGTGACTTACTTCTTACATCAGCTATCATTTCCAGTTTGGTCTGTTAGATGCTACAAGTTAGATATTTTACATGTTTTATACCGTAAAATCACGATAGAAAGACTGAAATTGACGGAAATAAGGAATAATTATCGAATTGTTTTTCTTCATATTTGAAGAACCGCTTCCAGCGTGTTAGAATTAAATATTTTCTGTGTAATATGACTACGAATAGTTTAAGAGCCGTTTCTTTTCGCTGTTGCAAGCGTGTGACGGAAGTGGTTTTTTTTTTGGATCGATAAATTCTTAGTTCTTTCCTGAACCGCAAGATGTATTAGAGGATTTTACTTGGCGGGATGGACGGGATCGGTCGAATGAAGTTTATCTCGACCATTAGTCGTGCAATTTGTTCGGCACGGAGCGAACATATCTTTTTTTTTTCCTTGGCGGTTGTTTTACCAGAATCTTATGTATCAGCCTCCGCTACTTACTGATCTATCCCATATGAGGCATTGGATTGAAGCAGCTGTCGTTTCCATTACTCCAGAATTGCCGATTAATGTATGGAACGAACTCTCGTATGGGTTGAATGAATGTCGCTTGACGAAAGATCCTCTCATTGAACACTTATAAGGAAAAACTGTAAGAGTTATTCTTTCATCTTATTAACCGACTTTTATTTTATTTAACCGAAATAAGGAGATTATTAATTTGACAGTATTTTTTTCCTAATGTATAAAACGCAATAACTCAGATTTTTATATACTTTTTTTTTTAATCGATAGAGTATACTTTCAGAATGATCCCGTATAAATTTTAAGCAAATCCGATTATAATCTTAGGAAAAAATCAAAAACACCGAAGGACTCGATACCCTTAGCCGCTGATCGCTCGCACCAGTACCATGTTGCTCTGTTCCCTATGACTGTACAATAAAATTATTTATAAAAAATAAAAACAGACTTCAAAAAATAATAGTATTAAAAAATTAAGAAATAATTATATTTTTATTTACTAACTAAAGTAAAAGAATTAATTATTTTTGAAGTTGGTACCAGCCAACAGTTAGTACTTCAACTGACCGCTAGGTGGCTAAACGGGATTCCCACATGTAATACGGAATCTCAAGAGAATATAAGAGAAATTATCTCACGATCATACCTCTTCTTGAGTTCGCTTAGGCATATACTTGATGATAATATATGTACCTAAGCATCTATAAAGTATTCTTATATCGCATTTTTTCATGTCACATTTTATTGTTTTATTATATTTTTGTAGATCTCATTTTATAATAGTAAAACTTCTATAACCAATTTTGCTTGTTTGAAGTAGGATTTTTTTTTTTTTTTTATTTTTAAGACCACAAAGGACCACTTTACTCAGAATAATTCGTCTTATTTGTCGATCTTTTGGCCTTTAAGTTCTTAGCTTTTACTTTTTCCCAATATTTAATGATCTTGCTTTACGAACCTCTTCTGAATAAACCCTTTTTGTATAATTAAAAGTTCTTACTTTAAAGTCGGTATTCGGATCTTTAATAACAAATTTTAATTTTTTGGATTTATTAAGTAAATCTTCGTAAGTCAAATTTAATTCTTGCATCTCTTCTTTAATTTCTTTGATCCATAATGGCGGATTTTTTAAAGACCAAAATTGATCAATAATTCTCTTGATAATCCTATCCTACCGTAATCTTAACAAGTGTGCACAGAAAGAAATACGCTTCTTTTTCATAGTATCAATTAAGGATTCCAAGTTTCCGTATAGGATTTGTATTATTATATAGATCATAGGTTTTTTTTTGTTTACTTGCGTTGACTGGCACCGACTTCAAAAGTAGTTAATTGTTGCGAATATCTTTACTTTAGATAAATATATAATTATTTGTAACTTTTTAGTAGGGTACTACTAATTTTTTTATGGATAATTACTGCAAGTAAAACTTAAAACATTAAATATGTTTAAACAGCGAATTTTTTTACATTCTGTATTAAAGCATTAAAATGTAGGTAGGGTTTATTGGCTGGTTGATTGAAACAGTCCACGGATAAAGGAGGTTTAACTCAATCTTGTTTATCGTTTGTAAATTGTAACGATTCCTTTTATTATTTTCCGATTTCCCTTGCAGAATGATAAAGTCGCTGCCTTTCATCGGGAAGTTTGAATCACAGTCAGGCATGTCATCTTTTATACGTAACAAAATTCCAGATTTTTTAGTTTTATGCCCCCCTCATTTTTCGAACATTTTTCACTTAAAAGTTATTTAATATAGCATGTTCTATATTAATCGATCATTAAAGGAAACACACTAACATGCTGTTTTATACCGATTTTTAAATATTCTCCATATTAACATATTTACATATTAAAAATATAACCATTATTGCTTATAATTATAAATATAATCGAACCAAACCTAACCTACGTTCGCTTCGCTCGCTAAGCTTTACTAATATGTTAATACGGAGAATGTTTAAAATGACCGGTATAAAACAGCTTGTTATTGTGTTTTCTCTAATTTTTTATTCATCAATTATTATAAAACATGCTACATTTTGTAATTTTTTTATGTGAAATAATTCGACAAAAGTGGAGGGGGGTATAAAACGTACCCAAAATTCATTTTTATTCACCACAGTAAGATTTTGGCATCAGTTTGTTGTTGCTGCGTAAATTAATAAGTAAATAATTATTAAATACTATTTTTAATAAGAATTTTCAACAAAGCACGCGTAAAAATTCCAAAACACAAACGAAATATTATACAGTTTAACAAAATATCTGTATCGGTTGTTGTAACTTAATATGTTTATTTGTACTTGCATCATACGTTAAATATGTAATCAGATATGTTATTTTGTTAGATAGATTGAAGATATATGATAATACGATTTATGTTTGGTTGTAATGAGTACCGGGGGGTTGATCGGTGTGAACAAGGGAAGGGCTTGTTTATAATAATAAATGCAAAAAGGAGGGGTGGTAATAGAATCGGGTAATGTACCTATATTATACATATTTGGTTATGTGATACGTGTGACAAGTGAAGTGAAGGGAAATGAAGGCGTGTGAAACTGATTTGTGACAATAGAACGATGACAAGTATTATTATGGATAACAAACAAATTATACGCACGTTTCCCTTTTAAACTTTGTACGTTGTGTTAGACGTATCGCACAAGATCTCTATCGTAATCGACGATACAAAATATCATGTGACATAAAGTAAAAACATACATAGAACCTAACCTTTATCCTCCTCCTACATATAAATTGAAAACTGTTTACATAATTATAAAAGAGATACTAAAAAAAAATTTTCAAGATTACATATACGCTTACAAATACCAAGTAGACAAAAATCAAATCACGCCGATCATACTAAAGACAATAAACAAATAAAAATAAGAAATACATCAATTTTTTTAAAAAATAATAAAAAACGTTTTATTTTAATTTTTAAATCGATGTTCTACTACAGGATCATACAACAACATGAACCGTGTAAAAATTAACAAATATTCTATTATACATAGTTATCATAAAAGAATGGTGCGGTTTCAGTAATTCATAGGAAGATTTTAGGGAAATTACTAGATGTTATATTGGTATCCCTGAAAGCCTCCAACCCAAAAGTTTGTTTATCAGCAATTGTAACCACAACGTCAGTTCTTGTATTGTTGGTGAGTTTAGTGAGTTACTATGTTCTCGGATAAAGACAAAGCAAAGTGTGTTTTATTGATGGCTGAATTAAAATCCATAATTTTAATTCAACGTGCGTTTCGACGTGAATTCGGAAGAGATCCACCATACAAAAATAACATAACACGTCGGTTCAAACAATTTGAAGAAACGGGAGTTAAGAAACAGAAATCAACCGGCAGACCAAGTGTACCGGACGAAACGGTTGAATTAATTATACAATCGGCAATTAAAAGTCCTGGTAAGTCCATCCCCCGTCGAAGCGTCGAATTAGGTATTCCAAAATCAACAGTTCACAAAGTTTTACATAAAAAACTGAAATTACAAGCTTATAAAATCCAGATACAGCAGGAATTGAAACCCGATGATGGTGTAAAACGTTACAAATTCGCTGTTGAAATGTTGGGCAGAATAAGTGAAAACGAATCATTTTTAGACGATATAATTTCTACAGACGAAGCTACATTCCATGTGAATGGATGTGTTAACAGACACGATTCACGAATATGAGGCTCTGAAAACCCACACGCAATTATTGATAAACAACGCGATTCGCCTAAAGTTAATGTTTGGTGTGGTGTGATGAAAAATCGTGTAATAGAGCCTTTCTTCTTTGCTGAAAAAACAATTAATGGAGTTGTGTATCTTGACATTTTAACCGATTATTGCTTTCCTGAGCTGGATGAACTTGAAAACATTCATCGACTTCATTTCCAACACCAGACCTGGTGTTGTCCAGGTGTCAGGTCTTGTCCAGACCTGACACCTTGCGATCTTTTCTTGTGGAGGTACATCAAAAGCGTTGTTTATACACAAAAAATTCTTTTGATCGAATTCTGGGGACCTTGGAAGCTATAAGCCCTTGCTTATTATTCGATCATCAAAGAAAATCCACGGTATCTCAAGACGTGTGGCATGTACCGCAGTCTTACTGAAACCAGCAATACCGTTCTTGAGGTTCCAGGAGGGACACAAATTGGCGCACAATATTCCTGTATACTTCACCGTTTACTGTCTGTTCGAAGAATACGGGTCCGACTATACGATGACGAGATATCGCACACCACGCACCAATTTTTTCAGTATGCAAAGATTTGTCTTGTAAAGCGTTAGGATTTTCAACCGCCCAAATTCAACAGTTTTGGCAGTTTACGTAACCGTCGATATGGATCCAAGCTTTGTCACTAAAGAACACTGTGTTTAACAATTCGATTCCGTTATCGTTTACGAGAGACCTTAACCAACGGCAATATTGAAATCGCTTGTTTAAATCTGGAGGCTGAAGCTCTTGGAATAATCGTACGCGATACGGATACAATTTCAATTTTTTAGCGGCTTTCTGAACACTCAAATACGATAAACCGATTTGCGTGGAAAGTTTTCGTAAAGTTTTCCGTGGAGAATTGAGCAATCTTGTTTACACATTCTCTAAAACGTCATCTGTCAAGCGAGTTGGTCGACCGCTACGTTTTCTGTCGCAAACACTACCTGTCTCTCGAAATCGGTTTGCTAACCTAGAAATTGATATTTTTTTCTGGCGAAGGAACACCGACAAATTTAATTTGAAATTATTTTTTTACACTCGCGTACGATTTCGTAGCAAAATATTGTTCAAGAATGAAAACTCGTTGTTCTATAGTAAAAGATATTCTGTTCGTAACACGACCGGAAATAATACAAAAGTTTACACAGCTCAAGGAGAATCAACTGACACTGCCGTATCTATACCGGTTGAGTAGCGCTACCAACTTCGTGTCATAAAACAAAATTTCCCTTTCTTAGAAAAAAAATTAACAGACTTTTAACAATTGGGTAACGGGACTAAAAAAAATCACTCTGTATAAGTATTCGCGTAAAGAATTATGCAGAAAAGTTATTCTATTTTTTTAATAAAATTCTAATATATGGGACAGTATTTACCAATTCCTTTAACCGATTGTGACCAAAATTAAACGGCATCAATACTCGATATATAAAAATCATCACGCTAAATAAATTTTATCTAAATCGGTCCATCCGGTACGGAGATATCAGGCAAATGACGGATCAACATATATTCAGTACGTACATACATACATCCTTCCAGAATTTTTCGGTATTATGATTGTAGTATTTGGTTTAGAAGAAGTAATGAAAAGTCGATATCTGCAAAAACCTCGATATGCAAGATTTGACTAATAAATTAAGGCAGTTTACCTTTTACAGTACATTGTCTAACTACATAGCCGGAAGAATAAAAAAACTGATAAAAAAGTTGTTATACTTTCTTTGAATCGGTAATTTATTCTTATAAAGTTGAAAATACCTTTAAACTTTAATCGGCTTCCTCATCCCTAATATTGCACCCAAAGTATATTTTGGTGCCATTTGCACTACTACTATGCTTAGAAAAACAAAACAAAATTCGTTTAAAAATATGCAATAAATAAAAAGATAGCGTTTTCTTCGATTTTTGGGGAAGGAGGAGAATTTGGGGCGAAATATTTTTTAAAAATAGTAAGACAAGCATGGTATAAAGATATAAAGTGGGTTTATGTTAGCAAAAACTTTAGAAAATTCAATCCGAAGACCTATATACCCCACCCTTTGAAAATATTGGCCCCAAAAATTTTACCAAAAAATTACTCCATATATCTGTTTACTCTATATTTTACTTACTCCATATGTCAGTGTCAAATTTCATCGAAATCATTTGATGTAGTCAAAAGTTATTAAGCTTCAAACACGTTAACTTACGTACCCATGTATGTACGATTATTACACTCCCATTTTTGGTTTTTTTTTTAATTTCTTGGGTCATGAAACGTCGATAAATTTAAAACAATCCATACTCCGTTTTTTTGACCGATTGCCATACTTTTCTTGCATCATAGCTCTAGAATTATGATGCCAGGAAAGTAAAAATACTGGTCATTAAAAGACTAGTTACCGGTTTAAGCCAAAAAATTTTCATATAAATTTACTATAAGTTTTTCCCTGAAAATACTTTGAAACTTACTCTAAAAATAATTTTAAAAAAAATGAAAAAATAAAATTTGAAGATATTAAAAAATATACGGTCAAAGTGAAAAGCTATTTCAGGTTTTAAAACGTTTTTAAATTATTTATGTATAAAACACTAGTATGTCTTTTTTTTTAAATTGGTTGCCGCTTAAATGTAATAAAAAAAGACATAAATTTAATTCACAGGAATAAAAAAAATGATGGAAAAATAAAACAATTCGGAAAGAATGGTGTAAAATTATTCAATTATAAGTATAACAAGAGTTTAACGAAGTAAATAAATATATTACTAACAAAAATAACAATTTGATACACTATAAGTAATATTCTGCTAATATTAACAGGGACAGTAGACTAAATCGAGGGAATAATTAGTTAAAATTATGCCACGTGACCTAGCGACGTAGATCAGCGGTCTTATAACAATTCTCCCAGAAAAGGCTGGCGGTAGTCGGTTTAAAAGCAAAGAGAATTGTACTTAGTGTAGAGAATACGAGATAGGGGGAGGTATAAAAATGGTACGGGCGAACGGAAAAGTGGGGTAAACGTCGGACGGCGTCGGTGACCCAGGGTGGGAGAATAAATAGCAACGGTGGGGGAGATTAGGACGCGTGTTCATTTCAAGTTTGTAAAGTGTTTTTGTAATCGAATCTGTTACAGCGGAAGTTCGTTTGTACAATTACTACAGATTAGCTTGAATTATTTGTTAGTCTCTTGGAGAAAAACAACTATGTTCCCATCGAATGTACAAATGAACGTTTACCCCCCTCCTCGTTCTTCGTTTAACTCCTCTCCATCCCTACTATTATACCGCCTTCTCCCATTCTTCAACCATCTATCCTTATCGTTCTGAATTCGACCACCTTATTCCTTTTTTTTCCTTTTTTTCTTTTTTTTTTCTCTACTCAACCTAAACAACAAAACACCCACCAAATACGAATTCAAATAAACCCCTTTTTCCAAACTGTTTAGGTTTACTATAACCCCTCCTTTTAGATTTAGTAAATTCTTTGCCGACTCGACTACTTACTGTTCGCTCAAATAACGTTTTTGTTTTTGTTTTGTTCATTTTATACCGTTGAACAAAACAATAATGTCATATTACATTACTATTTTCCATTATTATAATTACGAAGTCAACCAAATTTGTCCTTTGTTTCTTTTTCTGTTTTTATTTTGACTTCCCATCCCAATTTTTTTGTATTTTTATTTTTCCTTTGTAAAAAATAAGGTTTTATTTACTTTAAAAATTCTTCTTTAGTAACATTAAAAAAAAATTTATTTTTTTACAATTTTGGAAAAAAAAGGAACTTATCAATTCGATTCATACATAATAATTTATAAATTTTTCAAACAAAACTTACTCCTCATAAAATTCACTAATTTTTTAAAAATCTTATTTAGTATAGGAATTAGCGACGGTAGTCCTGTAAGGTTTTTTCAGGAAAAAACAGGGATTGAATTTCCACTGTAACTTTTCTGGCTGCGCTGGTCAAGTTATGCAATTTTTCTATAAAAATATAATATACGAATGAATTACAAAACATTAACCACAAGTGTTTAATTAACCAGTTTTAGTTAATTCTTCAACGATATATTTTTAAAAAAATATGATGTGGATACCACATGACTTCCTTTTACGCCTATTAAATTTTTAATTTTATTTCATTAATAATTCTGATATTTTTTTTATATTTGTTTTTTGTTATTGAATTATTATTCATCGTAAAAGTTTTTTTACAATGAGAAGTTAATAATTATTAATAAATTAATATATTTAAATTAAAAAAAAATGGAGATGAGGTCTGATTCGAACCGATGTACCTTCATTTATAAGATCCAATTTATATTTAATTAATTTAAAATTCATTTGGCTGTAACTCTGAAATCGATAAAAATAAGTACCACTTACGATAAATCGTTGAAAACCTCTTCATGAGGGCTTATTACTGCACTTAAGAAAAAGTCCAAAATCCAAATTTTTGGGGATTTTGGGCTTTTTTTGGACAGTTTTGGTTCAGAAGATTGCAGCCAAAAGGAGAGGTACACAACTAGATGTTACAACAGTTCTAAATCCAAAATTTCAACATACTATGGCTAATCGTTTTTGAGTTATGCATCTACTTACGTACGTACATACATACATACATACGTACGGACGTCACGCTGAAACTAGTCAAAATGGATTCAGGGATGGTCAAAATAGATATTTCCGTTGAAATCTAAAAACCGAAATTTTTCGCGACCATAATTTATTTAATTCGTACAAGGAAAGTAAAAAAAAAAGTAAAAAAAAAAAACATGTATCATAATAATAAATTTTAATGCTATTGATTTAAAAGATTTCTTTTTATTACTCATAAAATTATTTGTTTACTGAGAAAAGTAGAAAACTACATACTATTAATTACTGAAAATAAATAAATCTATCTGTTTTAGAACAATAGACTAATATATCTTGCACAGAACAAATCTTTAATCTCAAATGCATTACGGAATATTGTACATGTTACACAGAACATATGTTATAACTTTTATTGATTATCAAAAAGCGTACGATTCGATAGATAGACATCACCTTTTTCAATATTAACAGAATTAAGTTTAGATAACAAAACCGCAAACTTAATCAAAGACGTACTCTGAAATAAAATTTCTGGGAGAATTATCTGATTCCTTTCCCATCGAAACCGGGGTAACACAAGGAGATGGACTTTCTCCATTACAGTTTAACTATGCTCTTGAAAAGGTAGTTACAGAACGGGACAAAAATTTAGACAAAACAGTAAAATAAGACCGGGAACTAGAGAACTAAAAATTAACTGTTTATCTATCGCTCATGATACGACATTATTAGCTAAAAACTGGAATGAAGCTGAACAAAACAATTAGATAAACAAGCTGCTAAAATTGGACTAAAAATCGCGTTTGAGAAAACGAAAATTTTTATTAATGATAAAAACTGCACGAATATCCTTAGTATAAATAATAAAAAAATAGAGATAATTTCAAATATCTCGGATGAACGGATCGGTTGGAATCTTTAGATAAAAAAGCGTTAACAGTTAGAGCTAATAAAAATGGAATTAGGTTTCCAACTAACGAAAAACACATAGTCTTTGTCATGGGACTTAAAATTTCGATGCTGTAAAACTGTGATAAAGCCTGAAGCATTCTACGCGGCAGAAACTCTAAAAATGTACAACAAATGTCTACTACAAATACCAGGAAAAAAGAAAGGAAAAATATAAGAAAATGTTTAGGTCTTAAATTTTAAAATCATCCGGTAAAATTAATTCCAAATAACAAATTTTATAGTAAAATTGAAAAATTGTTGGATTCGATAAGAAAGATACGAATTGCATTTTACTCCCCGTTTATTTAGAATGAATAACGGTAGATTGACTAAACAAATTTTTTATTTCTTACAAAGTACAAAAATAAAGGCAAACGGTTCACACAAGTCCATAAAGACATAAAATAAGAAGATAACTAAAGAAATTATAAGAGAAAGAGAAATTTTAAAGAGAATATTAAAAGAGGAAAATAAAAGTTTCAAGAAACACCAAAACGCAAGAACAACAGAGTTTTACTTTCAAGAACGAAGGAAAGACATATCATAAACAACGAAGAGATACTAAGCAGATAGAAAAACAGAAAAAAGAAACAACCGCAAACAAATAAATGATATAACGTGTTCCAAGTTGAACTATTCGGAACAAAAAAATTACTTGTTTGAGTTAATTTAATATTTTTAATTTTAATTTTTTAAGCTAAGATGCTCAACAAAGTAAAACAGTAACCAAAATATTTAATATTAGTAGTATATTAGCTTTAAAATTTCGAAAAATGATTTCGACTTGTTTTAAATTTGGGGGTTTATGCATCAACGGACCTTTTTAATTATTAAAATATTCACTAAAATTAATTTTAAGTATATTAAAAAAGAAATTAAAAAAAAAATTTCGATATTTTTTTTTTAATTTGGTAAGTTACTCATCAGTGAAGGGGTATTAAGTTATTTTACTGACTGTTGTTTAAGAAAAAATATTTTAAACATTAAAATTTGAAATTTCGAAAAAGGTTTTCTTTATTTTGGGGGCTCCCGTACTCAAGGGGAAACATTCGGGTAAAATTACATCCTAAATGGTGATAATAGATCCAAAAAAGAATTTTTTAAATAGTTTAAAAATACAAAGATACGGTCATAATTATAAATAAACAAAGTTGTAATTTTCTTGGAAGTGTGAAAAGTTATTAATTTTTCTTCTAAAAATACTACAGATTAGTATTTATATGAGAGTAGTTTTTTTATATCAAAAATTAATATTTTAAATGGAATGGGTAAGTTGTAAGGTAATATGTTTTGTTGCCACAAATTATTGAAATGGGCAAAAAATGTTTATTGAGGTTTGAAGGCCTATATTTTAGGAAATGTAGATGCAAAAAAACCCTTTTTTGAAGGAAGATATAGCTAAAAAAATAAACTATTTAGTAATTTTTTGGGGAGGAGGGAAATATTTAAATAAAAATTTAACTTATATAAGGAAAATTTTAAAAATTAAAAAAAAATTTAATTTTATTTCGACCAAAACACGTCCACTCCTTTTATCAATTTTGACAAAATTTTAATACATTTTTTGGCCCGTAAGGTAGTCCTTCCTATCTTCCTATCTTGAAGGAAATCGTTCTACGGGTTCAATTATTAGAGCCGAGTACAGGTTATGTATTTATGTACATTTGCGTAACGATCATCTGACAAAAATAAATTTTTTGGATTTGAGAACATTAGAATACAAAGATTTTTCACCGATTATTTACTATGTATTTAAATATATTTTTTCGTGAAAATTGTCTTCTAATGTCTCCTTAAGACACAAAGCTTAAAAAAAAATTTAGATTTTTTTTTTTTTTGACTGGGCTATAAATTTTTGAGCAGCATATATTGCTTTAGCCAGGAAAGAAAAATAAATTAAGTAGAGAATTAAAAAAATTAAATTAGTAGGGAATTAATCCATTAAAAATATTTTTTCAACATTAATTTATTTATATAAAAAATAAAACAAGTTTCAAAATATCTAGAATCAAAATTTAGAAAAAAGAAAAGAAAGGTTCAAGTATTTAGGTGAAATCATTCAACCAAATAGAATGAATAAAAAAAGCTTATAAATTAAGAATCGGCAAAATGCAGAAAGCCTACGCCTTGGCAAAGAGAGTACACAACAAAAAACGAATATAGAGAACGGGTAAGATTAAGCACTACATCACAGTAATCCGATCTGAAATCTTATACCGGTTTAGGATGCGTAACACTAAATCAGGAAGAAGTAGACAAAATAGAAATTAACAAGAGAAGAATGCTTGGACCAAGAAAAATATTGATATTTAAATTTCATGGAAGAGCAATGAACTCTACCTCAAAACATACAGACCACAGACGTCATACAAAAACGAAATTTAGCCTTTTTGATACTTAACAAGAACGAGCCCTAACAGACTAATCAAAAGGAATTTTAACAAACGAAATGGAGACAAAACTAACATCAGATAGTTCAAATAAATCAAACAAGGTCTCAGAATTGCAGGTATAAAACATACACGCCTAGAGAACAGAAAGATGTTCACAAAAAAACGGTACAAGACTATGAAGAGATCCAAAAAGAAAACGGAGAGTGTAGTAATAAAAAACGGTCAAAAGATAGAAAGAAACAAAAGAGCTTAAAATGAATATGAGACCGATCAGAAATTAACTACTAAGACCGGTGATGAGTCAAAAAAAAAATCTTTTATTCTGATCAGAGCATAATAACACAATGTGTTCAAAAAGTGATTGAACATTATGGAAGATTGTTTCCTTCTTTTATTGTCTGTTTAATTGAGGAAAATTGATGAAACATGGGTTACACATTGCAGCAGAGAATATTGATCGTCTTCCAATACATTAGAAGTGTCAGTTATGCCCGGACCCAGAATAAAAGTATGGTGTGGATTCTCCAAACACGTCCTCCATCAAGCGACTGTAAGATAAGTTTAAGAGGCTGAGAATGTGGTAGATACAGTCAAAAGCGGACGACCAAAAGCGCTAACACCAAAAACGTTGATCGAAGTACAAGCCGCATATTCTGTTAGTCCTAAGAAGTTTGTACGACGTCTATCTAGCCAGTATGATCTCTATCTAGCTAGTACGTCAGTCTATCGGTAGTGCTCATTCGGCATCGCGCAAACGTTTAAAGATGAATCCGTACAGAATTCATGCCTTTAACGAGTTGTTACCTGCAGACACTGATAAACGTGTAGCTTTCTTCCAAAGGTTCAAGTCATCTGTAACGCCAGACAAGGAAGAACTCGACAATTGTTTTCGGTCTGACGAGGCACAATTCCACCTTGATGGATACGTCAATGCATAGAATTGACGCATTCGGTGTACGGATCCGCATCAGCGCACGAGTCTCCTGTTTACGGACAAAAAGTGGGTGTTTGTGTAAAATGTTACGTAGGCAAATCTTCATGACGTTCTTTTACGGCACAGTGAACAGTGAGGCTACATACAAATGGTGCAATAATTTGTAAACATTGTACCTCAGACCGGCTTGAGTACACGTGGTTTCAACAAGACAATGCTGCGGTTCATACAGCCAACAACATTATGATTCTTGGATCAGTTTTTTCATGGACAAGTGATTTCGAAGAGGTTCTGGCCCCTTCGGTCTCGTGAGTGTTTAATTATAAAAAACCCAAAAGTTTTTATAATTATTATCATTAAAAATTCAACAATAGAGTAATATTGTTTCTGTAAAAAAAATCTTTTAATTGTATTTTAAATATTAACAAATTAAGATGATTTTTTTAAAAATGGTTTTGTAATTTACTACAAATTTCTAAGGAAGTATAATAAAGTCCTTTCTTGTATAGCGCTGTTTTACATGAAAATAGTTCTATTGTCGGTTGGGTAAAGTGGATGTTGTGATTTTTTACTTTCCCGTCTAGATAGCGCTGTTCATCTAGAAGGGGAAATATTGTAATCGGTCCAGTTTTGGCACATGCGGTTTTCACCGGATCCTGACGTTTAATAGACCTAGAAAATCCAAAAAAAAATGAATGGAAATTCTCCGTATGTTAATGTTCGCATGTACGTGTGTGTGTTCGGTGTCGGCCTGTAAATAACCTTATATATCCAAAACTACCGGACCGTTTTTGATCAAACTTGGTCAGATTATGTCTATATATGGGCCAGTGAGGTCATTAAAGTTTCAACTTAAAACGTCAACGGGGTGAGGCTGTAGAGCAAGGTCATCCTCCGTATCTCGAGATTTCGCTTAATTAAGGTCATACTTTTTCTTAGGCACATTTGTTAACGATTAAAAAATTACAATATTTTTATAATTTTTTTGTAAAATCGCACCTCCACTCAAAAAATGTTGTAGTCGTCTGCTATGTTATGACGTCACAGGTGAGCGGTAGAATTAAATAAATGAATAATATTTAAAGTTTAAAAAAATAACTCGGTCTGGCAGGGTCTCGAACTCGATCGTCCGGTCGATTCAGAACCTGTTGCGTTAAGCCTCGCGGCTACACCGGTCTGCCGAACGTACGAGCGAAATTTGTTCTTTGTAAGTTGTGAAATTGTATTAGATTAGTTAGTGCCGACCGTCTAGGCTGGTATCACCACACCCACTTTTTTCTAGTTTAGCCTCCGGAACCACCGTAAGGTATTATTTCAGAAAATATATGAACATGATATGTATGAATGTAAATGAAGTGTAATCTTGTACAATCTCAGGTCGACCATTCCTGATATATGTGGTTAATTGAAACCCAACCACCAAAGAACACCGGTATCCACGATCTAGTATTCAAATCCGTATAAAAGGAATTGCCTTTATTAGAGTTTGAACCTTAAAGCATTGCTCTCTCGCGCGAATTAAGTACGGTATTATACGCGCGCTTTAGTTAGAATCATTGAACTAGATAAGCGAAAATATTATATTTAAATATAATATTTACTTCGTGGTCGAGTTGTAGCGTCTCGTCCTTTTTTCTTGAGGTCCGAGTTCGAATCCTGTTCAAGCATGACATTTTTCATACGTTACAAAATTCTATTTCCATATCCCACTCATAAGCTTCAATATTATGTAGCGATATCACTAAACAAAAAAACAAAAGTAAAATGATAAATATTTTTAATTAAGTTGTGTGTGTAAGCCTTGCTTCAGAAACAACCCACAGTTGTGTCAGCTTTTTTAAGAATAAGTGGCTTTTCTCTTTAGTAAAGATTGTACATTCAAAATATAAACTCAAGGATAAGATATCACAATTAATTTTTTAAACACTGGTAAACACGATTTATAGTTATGAACGTCAAACGGAAATCAAACCATTCCTTTATGTATCTTGAAAACTTGTTCTGAATTCTTTTTTACGGAATCTCAGAAAGAGATTTACACTTTACACTTTACTTTTATTTTACACTTTAGGATTTACACTTCAAAACATAATATACAGAAAATGGAAATAATTTGAGAATTAATTTTAGAGCTTGAACAAAGGGAAAAAATTTATACAAACATATGTTCGAAAACGTATTATAATAAGAGTTACGGGTAGAAAAATATTTCGCCCGAATTCCAGTTCCCCAGGAATGTTAGGTCATACTGACATTTTTAAGAGTTATGTAAAGATTAAACTTGATGCTTTCTTATTTTTTTTTAATGTAAAAAAAAAAATCTAATAAAACAGGTTTTAGAGCTACATTTCCCATAGTTTTCATGATATCCAGAGTGAAACAAAAAATTTCGAAGGCGGAAAAAACGGTTTTTTTTTAGGTTTGAAGTACGATAACTTCGTTTAAAGTTTATTACCACATTAAATTTATTTTGTTTTATTTATTATCATTAATATTTTAATTTTTTTTTTTTTTTTTTTTTTTTTTTTTTTACTTTTAAGGCCGCAAAGGACCAGTTTAGTCAGAATAATAAAAATAATATTAGTCAGAACTTAAAGGTCAAAAGATCGGCAAAAAAAGTCTTTTTTGCCGATCTCTTGACCTTTAAGTTCTTAGCCTTTACTTCCTCCCAATATTTAGTCATACTTAATGATCTTGCTTTACGATTCTCTTCTGAATAAACCCTTTTTGTTTAATTAAAAGTTCTTACTTTAAAGTCGGTATTCGGATCTTTAATAACAAATTTTAATTTTTCAGATTTATTAAGTAAATCTTCGTAAGTAAAATTTAATTCTTGCACGTTTTCTTTTATTTCTTTGATCCATAATGGCGGATTTTTAAAGATCAAAATCGATCGATAATTCTCTTAGTAATCCTATCCTGCGGTAATCTTAACAAGTGTGCACAGAAAGAAATTCGCTTCTTTTTCATAGTATCAATTAAGGATTCTAAGTTTTCGTACAGAAATTTATTAGGCGATAATCTGTACTGATTTTTGTGTTTATATATTTTTTTTTTATGCAGGTTCTAAGAATCCTGCGTTCAACTTTAAGCAAAGGTTTAGTCTTATTTTTCTGATTTAATCTAAATAAAGTCTCGCTCTCGTAAGTAATTACCGGTTTAACCACAGTTTTGTAATGTTTAATTTTAGTGTTAATCGAGAGCGATTTTTTATTGTAAGTATTTTTGGTTACTTGCAGCACTTTAAATAATTTATTAAGTCTTTCAGTCCAATTTTGTTTTTCGTTACAATTACAAGTAATGATCTCTCCAAGATATTTATTTTTTTTTACAAGTTCTACTTTGTTTCCATTAATATTCTAATTTATATTAAAACCTGTAGAAATTAAGAACCAGTCTAATTAAGCTATACGGTAGTTTCATTATTCTAACCTTACATCTATCATCCTTGTTTATTCTTATTATAATATAATTGTTTATTATCATATACTATAAATCTGGGCTTAAGAATAGATTTCATTTATTTTATTATACTGTACGATATTATACATAGATATATAGTACAACGGTTGGTAAATGAAAATCAGTATAGTTTAGAACCTAGTTAGGAGTGTGACTATTCTGGAGGGATGGGGAGTATTATATATATAATACACCTACTGGTCAGATTATCTACAGAAAGGAGGACATTATATGTAATCGTAATGTAACACACACATACTGTTTGGTAGATTTTGTGTTGTAACCCGTAGAGGTTGTAACTAGCCTCATAATATATATATATATATACATAAATACATGCATGGATGCATGTTCGTGTACATTGTACAACCATGATCTAGAGTCTAATGTGGTACACCCCGAGGGATGTTGGTTCATCCCCTTGGGTAATCAGCCTGTCAACCCACTGTTTCAGTCAATATAACCTGCTATGCTACACCGCTACTTACTACTGTATTTGCCTCATCGCCTACAACCGGATAACTGTTGGTGTTGTAGAGGTAGTAGGGGGTGAGAGAGAGAGAGAGTGATGATAAAATCTTCTCTCCTCTTCCACCTTCTAACTACTAAATCCTCTTATTATTCATGATACAATTAACCCCCTCCTCATTCTATACCCCCTCCAAATCATAGGCCTCGTACTACAACTTTTACCCCTTGCTCCCTCAACTCAAATTTAATAACATTTAAAGAATTTTATGATTCCAGTTAATCGTTCATTTATTTTTATTAACAAAAAACTAAGACAATTATATATTAAAAATATTATTTCAGTGAAGTTATTTAAATATAAATAACCTAAACTTTCGTATTTCGAAAATATATATTAATAAATTTGAAATATTATTTCCATAAATTTAACCAACCAACAGTTAAAAATATGTAATTTTTTAAACTTCATCGATTAAGTTTTCTGAATTTCTTTTTCTTTTTACATATTCAATTTTTTCAAAAGCCGGGAATTAATTAGATAACTTTTTACATAACCAGAAGTTTTTTCAATTCAATCATTATTTGAATCTTTATGATGAAATAACCAAAATTATGAATTTTTATTTATTAACAAAATACATTTTGGACATTATAAATTTGAAAATTGAGAAAGTTTTTTTCCGTTTTGGGGGCACTCACACACACGGGGAAGCGTTAAGACGAATTAATTTTTAAGAAAATGACTCGTAAGTGGTGATAATAAATTTGAAAAAAGAAGTTTTTAAATCGTTAATAAATACAAAAATGTAACCATAACTCTAAATAAACAAAGTTGTAATTTTCTAGAAAGCGGATGATCATTTTTGGCTATTTTTGTTTTTCAAAATTACCACAGAGTAAGACCTAACAAATAATTAAGAATTTTAAATGTTTGCGTAACTTGCGCGAGATGGATTTAAATCTAAAAAAAAAATGTTCAACTCTTTTTTAAGCTCATGTACCTATTTGTCTCTCAGACTGACCTTTTTCACTTTTTTTTCAAAAAATCATACCAAATTTATTTTTAAACCTACACGTTAGATTTTTATATTAAATTAAAGCCCACAACTTCGTGTTTCTACTAAAATAATATTTAAAGCACTTAGAGTTTATGTTTATCAAAATTATTTATTGAATAATGCCATTTTATCCGTATTTTGAAAATTTTTATATGAACTAGTAAGGAAAAAAGTATATCATAAAACTTATCGTATAAACCTAGTATAACATATATATATATATATATAAAATTATAATAAAAATAAAACTAAAAAACTAAAATTTATGTATTCAAAAAAGAGTTTTATAGTAGTTGTATACAAACTGCAAACTGAAATAAGTTGCGTTGAAAAAACTGAAAAACAAAACCAGTTCTTCAGTTTATAAAGTTCTTTTTGTAAGAAGTATTATTAAAATTAGCCGCGGAGATCGATAGCTTCCCGCATAGAGAACTGCTCAATACATCGATTATAGAAAACCGAAAAAAATCGATTAGAATTATACAGAACTACCAACAGCAATACCAATGAAAAAAAGATTAACTTTATCGGTTGATACTGAAGTCGGCAAACAAGTAGCATACGGGAAAACGTATTCAGATCAATGGAATTCCAGCACCGTATCTCACCCGGTTGCCGACTGACGGACTAAAGAATCGCGTCGTATTATTTATGGCTGTAGACCTGAAAGTGTTTAAAGATTTACAATTTTGTTTAATATTTTCTTTTTAACCGTAGACGATTAGAGTACGATAGGAATAAACGTTTTATAACGAAGGCCTATCAAAGAAGAAAATATTGATGCACGAAACTGTCGTTAACTCATTTTCTGAAGAAAAATATAGCTAAAAAAAATATATATTAAGCATTTTTGGGGGGAAGGTGTAGTGAACATTAAATAAATCTTTTGATAGTTTGTAATCTTGATAAAAAAATTTTAAATTTTGTAAGAAAATTTGTAACTGTCAACAGTTTAAAGCAAATCGTCGACAGAATCCAGAATTATAAGACCAAATATAAACTGAAATACATTCGTACGCACAAAAGTCCGGCTGATAAAAATAGATTTTTTGGACTTGGGAGGATAATTTTTTTCGCAGTGTATTTCCAAATTATTTAAATCAATCTTTTTTTGTTTAAAAAAAAATTGTTTAATGTCTCCTTAAGGAACAAAACTTAAAAAAAGACGAATATTTTAGGTTCTTTTTTTACCTATGTACATGTGCATTCTCGTTAAATTTATAACAGCATATATCACTATATTTGGGAAAGTAAAATAAGTTTTTATTAATAAAAACAAATTAATATTTTTTTATGGAACGGAACGCAAGAATGGCGGGAGTTTCAATATTTCTCCCTACAGATCGCAGAGCCTAGACAATGTCCCTGCTGCTGTATCTTTCTATTATCGGGCGGATTTCATCGGTTATTTAGTGGCGGTTATAAATTTTAAGTTTTGTTTATGGTTGGATTTGGTAATTTGCGTTCCTATCCGTATGGACCATGGTGTAATTTATTTACTAGTTCTGACCGTGATAGACTAAGCTTTTGAGCATAGAAATCCCGGCGTGATTCCCTTCAGACCATCCGCTGAAGTACCCTCGGTACCAGCACCTATCGGCTAGCAGGAGTGCGCCTACCGGAGTTCTAGTTATTTGGAGGAAGAAGTGCGCCCCGTTCTCCGGAGGGAGTCGCATATGTTGACTAAATGAAATTGTGGTCTCTTCGTGGGACGGTGTGGGGTGATGTCTAGCTTTTTATAGTTTTAACAAAATTTAATTGCGAAAACGGTCACTTTCGCGGCCGGAATTTTTTTGCGGTTTCCGTTTATAGGTTACGCAATATAGAAATTTCTAAGCCTTGTTTGTCATTTTTGACTGTCGTACCGCCTCTTCACGGTGGTTCGTTTAATACGGCATGAGGCCGTTTTCTTATACCCTGTGGAGTACGGTCCTCTCGGCAGATGTCCCGGAGGTGGCCGTGTTCGGACACGGCCGCTCTCCCGAACAGTCTGTGTGCCTGCGCCACTCCCACCTCTGATACGGTGTGTACTCCCGCATCGTAGCGAAGAGGGATGTTTCTGACGAACCACGGTACTCCAAATATCATCCGCAACTCTGTTTTGGACGGCTTCTAATTTCTTTTGAAGCGTGGAGTTCAACAAAGCTCTCCATGCCGGGTAAGCATATGTTAGAATTGGCAGGACGTATAGCATAACGTTTTTTATATATTTTAAAATATTTAATATTTTTTAAATACGTAACTACTGAAATATCAAAATTAAAACTAGCTAATTAACTCATTAAAAAACTTATATGACACAACAAAAATAATTTAAAAACAATTTTTTTTCTATTTTTGAAGTCTATGTGAAATTTCAAAAAAAGATTTTAAAGGATTGCATAACATTCCCGACTTTTCTCTTGGAAATTTTTATTTTAAATACGACATAGAGTTTTAATATCGGTGAATAAATTATTGATTATTTAAAGTACAATTGCAATAAAGACAAAAATTTTAATAGAAAATTTAGGACCCATTTAACTCGATCGAATAAAGACGTTTTTCTCGTACATTAAAAATGATGAACTGATAAACTATATAATTGAGAAATAAATCAAAAATATGAAGAAATAATTTTGGGTCCCTGTCGACCCCGTTCATGGAATAATGTTTTTATCTTAAATTTTTTTTTTATTTAGAGTATAACTGCTTTAAAAAATCTAGTAAAATATTTGAGTCCCATTTGATCCTCTTGCATATAGCCTTTTCAATAAAAACTTGAAAAACAAGTAAAAAGTATCAGAAATTATAAAAAGTCGGTCCAACGGAATCCTCAATTTTAAAAAAATATTTTCCGTATCGTCTACATCAATACTATATACGGTCGGATTTTCAATTTTGAAAATTAAAGTTAAAAATATCTATACTGTAAGTATGGTCCAGTTTAGCTCGAGTCTTAAAAATTTGTTTATCGAAGTAATTATTTACGTCAATAAACTGGTTCGATTGAGTGCAAATTTTATTTAACAAGGCATAACAAAATATAGTAAACTACAAAAAATTATCGATACCGAGATTCCCTTTGCTCAACGGCATCGAAAATCAGGCTGATGTTAAAATATTAACGGTCAAATATTTGTTACAAATATCAACCGGACTTAAAAAGTCGAGGCGTATAGAAACCCTGATACACAAAATTTAACCCGGTTGCTACGCTTTCCTTTTTTTTATACGTATGCCATTGCAGCGGCAATAGGGCTATAGCCGGGTAAATTAAAACAACAAAAATAAAACTTTTAACTTTACATTGATTTCTAAAAGTGAAAATTTAATCAATTTTTTTTTAAGGTCAATTATTTTTTTAAAAATAATAAATATTTATATATTTATTTAAAATAGGTACACAATCCAAAAAAAAAACTATTGCAAATTTATCTATTTATCTATGGAAGTTATAACAATCTCCAAAAAAAAAAAAAATACAAATGGCGAGAAACGGTTTTACTTCTTTGTACTTCGTACAAGGAAATATTGTATTTCGAAAAATTTCTGTTTTCATATTTAAACGGAAATATCCATTTTGATCATCCCTGGATACGTACACACGTCGGCGTGACGTCTGTACGTATATATGTATGTGAGTACGTATCTCGCATAACTCAAAAACGATTAGCGGTAGGATATTGAAATTTTGGATTTAGGACTGTTGTAACATCTAGTTGTGCATCTCCCCTTTTGATTGCAATCGACTGGGCCAAAGTTACTGCAGTTAAAAGTCCAAAATCCAAAAAATTTGGATTTTGGACTTTTTTACTGCAGTAATAAGCCCTCATTGAGAGCTTTTTAACGATATATCATGAGTGGTACTTATTTTCATTGATTCCAGAGTAACAGTAAAAGAAAATTTTAATTAATGAAATATTTGGATCTTAGGGAAAAGCAGATCGGTTCAAATCAGACTTCTATTTTTTTTAAATTTAAATATATTGATTTATTAATAATATTAACGTCTGACTGTAAAAAATAAATATAGTAAATAACATAAAAAATATATATAATAAAGAATACAAATATATAAAATTATATGTAATTTAATAGGCGTACAAGGAAGTCATGTGGTATCCACATCGGATTATTTAATAGAATTAAAAAAATACCGTAACCAGTTTAATAATTTAGGCTTAGTTATATAAACACATCAAATAACAATATTTAAATTATTGCAAAATATCTTCAGAAAAATGTTAATTAAAAAACACTATAAAAAAGATATAGAAATACTTTTATCAGCATAGAATTTTATTGAGACAAAAATAATTGCAAACAATTTAATTAGATATGTTCAAAGTAGTCAGAAATATACATATATATATATATACACTAGCAGGCCTGTCGCAATATGTCAGGGAATGTTTAGCCGATGACGACTCGCTTCACTCGCTCTTCCCGTCTAGCCAGTGGGCTCTGCCCCCTGGATCTCTTTGTCTTCATTAAACTCATGTTTGTGAGAATAATAATATCAAATAAAAATACGTTTTTTTTACGTAAATGACATTTAATGTTACGTCACCTGTAATCCTATTTAGGTTTCGAAACATACATAGCTTCCAGCTTATCTGTAGATATTATGAGTGAAAAATTAATTAAGTAATAACAAAGTTTTAAGTGTTTTTTATCCAACTTTTCGAAAAAATACGCTATTACTTTCGGTTGCACGGTGGGATCGGCGGGATGAAATTAAATTTTCATTACTTTTGGAGGTATGAGGAATTCGAAAATACCGTTCACTTAAAATATAATTTCCTTATATATCATATGCTACGTAAAAAATTTGTAGCTCGAAAATTTCCAAAACTAATAGATCAGTTTCATTGAAATTTAGATATGGTGTAGTAGTATATCTGGAGTTATGCATGTGAAAAATTGATGAAGATTTGTTAAGCAATTCATCAGTTACGCTTAATTTAACCTCGATTTGAGGTTATGTTGTTGAAATTTGAGGTTAATATAACCTCAAATTGAGGTTTTCTTGCCTGTGTAGTGGCGTATTTTTCATACGCGTTTATGCAGTGAGTCACAGTGGTGAGCGAGTAGAAACTATGCTTCTACGTAGGGTTTAATCGTTAGTCGAATTATATAGTGTGTTATAGTATGAAAATCAGTGCGTTTTTGATCGCGAAATAGTGAGAGCGTAAGAAACTAAAAGTCTGTTTTCTTGCGCAGAACTGTGCAAAAGTTTATTTAAGTATCTATAATTTCTATTCAATTAACCTAATACGACAGAAGTGATAAAAAGCTCGTTTAATAGTCATAACATTATTTTATAATATAACATATAAGTATTTTGATTTAGTTTATTAAGGATTAGATAAATAATTTAAAAATAAAATTTATTTGTTTAATTTCGTAAGCTGAAGTCGATGGGATAAAAAACATTTTTTTGATAATGAGAATTGTTTAAATCGATCTTTGTTTTAAATAAAATTTAATTTGTCGACTTACGTAGCCGAATAGATAGCGTGTCATCATTTCAGGCGTAGGTCTCGGGTTCGAATACCGGTTAGGAATATCATATTTTCATACGCTAACGATCCAGCGGGCTTAGATGTTGACCTTAAATGTTGATACCCGATCTTCCATAACAGAAAAAAAAAATTTTAATTTTCATACATTTTTATATTAGATATTGAATAATTATTTTTAAAAAATGTTGACAGCACAGATGTAGGAATTTCCCGGGAAAATTTCACAACAGTGGGTTTTTTTCTGATGCACGGCTTACACACACACATACATACTGAACTGAATTTAAAATATTTATCGTTTTATTTAAATATAATTTTTTTTTCGTTTATTTAATTCAATGATTGTAACTAAAGCGCGCGCACATACCGTATTTAATTCGCGGGTGTGTGGCGATACGAGCGGCGATAGTCGGCACTAACTAAACTAATGTAATTTCATGACTTACATAAAAAAAATTTCGCTTGTACGATCGACAACCGGTGTAGCCGCGAGGCTTAACGCACCGGATACCGTTCGAGTTCGAAACCTAGGCGGACCGAGTTACATTTTTACACTTTAAATGTTATTCATTTATTTAATTCTATCGCTCACCTATGAGTAAGATCCGTGTTAATTATTTAATAATATATTAACGTATGAGCTACACTACACATACATTAAGGTAAATACATAAAAACCCACCTGGTCGGTCTAGTAGTGATCTCGTCATCGCAAATCAGCTGATTTCGAAGTCAAGAGTTCTAACGTTCAAATCCTCGTAAACGCAGTTACTTTTATACGGATTTGAATACTAGGTAGTGGATACGGTGTTCTCCAATTAACCACACATTTCATAAACGGTCGACCTGTGATTGTACAATACTGCACTTCAGTTAAATTCATACATTATTATCCTCGTTCTTTTTCTCAAGAATACCTTACGGTGGTCCGGAGGCTGCAACAGATAAATAAGTAGGTATATACATAACAAAGAAAATATAAACATAAAAATAGAAAATAAACAGAATAATACACAATTCGGAAGGCGTTAATGAAAATTATTTAGCACATATTTATATGCACGTTAATGCTATGCAAAAAGTTCAGATTTTTTTAATGATTTTTTTAAATTAATATTATATAAAAATTCATCGCCATGAATCGTTTCTATTAAATGAAATCTTTTAACAAATCGCTGGAAAGTTGTTTTTTCAAAAAATTATTAAAAATTGCCACGGGAGCATTTGAAGAGGGCTTTAGTCTTATCGTGTTGAATTACACGAAACTAAATATTGTTTTTTTTTTTTTCAAAGAATAAGTGATAATTTTTTTTTAGCAAAGATTACGCATTTATATATATAAACACACTGTTCACAAGTTCAACGTCCTTAATTTTCTAAATTTATACGATTCACAGTTATCGGCGCAAACGATAATCGGATAGTTGTTTTGCTCAAAAGATATTATTAGATTTAGGACTAAATATAAACAATAATTTTTATCAGTTCTATAAATCGATGAACTACAAAAAGTTCGGTATGTAGAAAGAAGCTAAGAGGAAACTTCTTCGTAGCTAAAATTCTCTAAGTACGTTTGATATTGGATGTTTGTTATTTTTGGGAACGGTTATAACATTTTTATAACCGATTTGCCCTATTTCAAGTCCTCTAAAACCATTTTTAAATTACTGTATCGATTAGATTACAATTAACGATACAGACCTTGTGGAATTATTTTACATACGAGGGTTTTTTTTTCAAGGTCCGATCGGTCACGAAATTAAAACCACAGTGAAAATAAAAATTTTTTTATTTGTAACAAGTACTTACATAGTTACGCTTTATATGGAAGTGAAACGTGGACAATCGGAGTATCTGAGAAGAAAAGATTAGAAGCTTTTGAAATGTGGTGCTATAGGATAATGTTAAAAATCAGATGGGTGGATAAAGTGACAAATGAAGAGGTATTGCGGCAAATAGATGAAGAAAGAAGCGTTTGGAAAAATATAGTTAAAAGAAGAGACAGACTTATAGGCCACATACTAAGGCATTCTGGAATAGTCGCTTTAATATTGGAAGGACAGGTAGAAGGGAAAAATTGTGTAGGCAGGCTACGTTTGGCATATGTAAAACAAATTGTTAGGGATGTAGGATGTAGAGGGTATACTGAAATGAAACGACTAGCACTAGATAAGGAATCTTGGAGAGCTGCATCAAACCAGTCAAATGACTGAAGACAAAAAAAAAACATAGTTACGTTATTTCTCTACATAGTCGCCACTCCGATATAGACATTTGTCGTAGCGTGGTACCAACTTTCCAATATTCCCGTCATAGAACGGAGCCGCCTGTGTTTTCAGCCATGTTGATACGCACACAGTTTGCGGTACTGAAGTCTTTCACTCACAATGGTGTAGAGAGCTGACCTTGAAATTTCAGGAAACGAATCGCTCAATACAGAAATTGTGAACCGACGATTTTCTCGAATCGCCTCATCCACTCGCTCAACGAGATCATCGGTTGACACTCGTTTCCTACCCTGACAGCCTGCTTCATGAACATCTGTACTTAATCGTCGATGAATTTCAGCCGCATTACACCCCTCAGCCTGAAGAAATCGAATTACCGCACGCACTTCCCACTTGGCGGGAGATGCTATTGTAGACATTTTTACGTGCTAGATGCGTGTTTAGAACTAAACGAAGTGACGCGGCGTGTTTGAAGGCCATACTATAGACGCTGCGCAAAGGTTCATCCGATTTTTACGCGGGTTTTTATTTCGCGACCAAGGTGACCTTGAAAAAAAATAGCCCTGGTATATATATATATATATATACTGTTCGATCGCCCGAGTTCTCAGTTAATTGGAATATTTTCAATTCGCCATAATACGGATGTAAATGTATTTATTGTATTAATATCAGACATATATAATTATACAAGTGTAAATCTGTACAATTTACGGTCGTGTGAGTATCTTTGTATGATACAGAGATAAGATGCTTTGTCATATCTGGATTTGCTAGATTAACAACTAATTACCGCATGTAAATTCAAAGGAGGTCAAGCTATGTGTTGTGGTTTTGAGTGAACCGCATCTTTAATCTTACCTTGGAATTGTGCCGGCTTTATATGGGGTTAATAATAATACCTAAATTCAATTAAGTTTAATTTATTTCGAAATTATTATTGTAAAATCTAATTTTTATTTATAAAAGTAATTATACATTCATTTCTATTTAAAACAGGTTGTTCTTTTTTTAATCTATTTATTATTAATTTTATATTAACTTTACGACCAACATTTTTTATCGTAAGGGGTATATATAAATTTTTTTTATTTTTTACTAAAAATATATATATAAAATTTTAATTATGGTCTTACCATACATTTATCATAGAAATCTCCTATACTTTTCGTCGCATCTATTCGTTATCAGCATCATCAAGGAATAAAAATATCCACAATTACGTTTCGTCAATCTTACTTACAAAACTTTTTTTTTTGTCTTCAGTCATTTGACTGGTTTGATGCAGCTCTCCAAGATTCCCTATCTAGTGCTAGTCGTTTCATTTCAGTATACCCTCTACATCCTACATCCCCAACAATTTGTTTTACATACTCCAAACGTGGCCTGCCTACACAATTTTTCCCTTCTACCTGTCCTTCCAATATTAAAGCGACTATTCCAGGATGCCTTAGTATGTGGCCTATAAGTCTGTCTCTTCTTTTAACTATATTTTTCCAAATGCTTCTTTCTTCATCTATTTGCCGCAATACCTCTTCGTTTGTCACTTTATCCACCCATCTGATTTTTAACATTCTCCTATAGCACCACATTTCAAAAGCTTCTAATCTTTTCTTCTCAGATACTCCGATTCTCCAAGTTTCACTTCCATATAAAGCGACACTCCAAACATACACTTTCAAAAATCTTTTCCTGACATTTAAATTAATTTTTGATGTAAACAAATTATATTTCTTACTGAAGGCTCGTTTAGCTTGTGCTATTCGGCATTTTATATCGCTCCTGCTTCGTCCATCTTTAGTAATTTTACTTCCCAAATAACAAAATTCTTCTACCTCCATAATCTTTTCTCCTCCTATTTTCACATTCAGCGGTCCATCTTTGTTATTTCTACTACATTTCATTACTTTTGTTTTGTTCTTGTTTATTTTCATGCGATAGTTCTTGCGTAGGACTTCATCTATGCCGTTCATTGTTTCTTCTAAATCCTTTTTACTCTCGGCTAGAATTACAAAACATTACTTACAATTACTTACAAAACATCACATCACAATATTACACATTAAAGTATATATATTTAGTAGAAGGATGCAAGCAAATCAACGTATTCCCCGATCTAAGTCTACGCCTGAACCGATTAAAATTCCATTAATCGTTACCTTGCTGATGCAGAAGACTGTCATCAGATACAAATTTTATTTAACCGTTACAGTTTTGAACCGAACGATTTTTTATTGTTTTATATTTATAAAATTTCCCACGCAATCATAGTTACAAGCTTTTATTGTCTTCATTGTTTTTTTATCAATACATTAAATTTATTTCATTGTATTTTTTATCACTACATTATATATAAATATATGTTAATTCAATCATTATATTCAATATGGGTGGAATATATTGAAGAGTTATACGGAGGAAATGAATTAGAAAATGGTGTTATAGAGGAAGAAGAGGAAGTTGAGGAGGATGAAATGGGAGAAACAATACTGAGATCTGAATTTAAGAGAGCATTAAAAGATTTAAATGGCAGAAAGGCTCCTGGAATAGACGGAATACCTGTAGAATTACTGCGCAGTGCAGATAAGGAAGCGATTGATAGATTATACAAACTGGTGTGTAATATTTATGAAAATGGGGAATTTCCATCAGACTTCAAAAAAGGTGTTATAGTTATGATACCAAAGAAAGCAGGGGCAGATAAATGTGAAGAATACAGAACAATTAGTTTAACTAGTCATGCATCAAAAATCTTAACTAGAATTTTATACAGAAGAATTGAGAGGAGAGTGGAAGAAGTGTTAGGAGAAGACCAATTTGGTTTCAGGAAAAGTATAGGGACAAGGGAAGCAATTTTAGGCCTCAGATTAATAATAGAAGGAAGATTAAAGAAAAACAAACCAACATACTTGGCGTTTATAGACCTAGAAAAGGCTTTCGATAACGTAGACTGGAATAAAATGTTCAGCATTTTGAAAAAATTAGGGTTCAAATACAGAGATAGAAGAACAATTGCTAACATGTACAGGAACCAAACAGCAACAATAACAATTGAAGAACATAAGAAAGAAGCCCTAATAAGAAAGGGAGTCCGACAAGGATGTTCCCTATCTCCGTTACTTTTTAATCTTTACATGGAACTAGCAGTTAATGATGTTAAAGAACAATTTAGATTCGGAGTAACAGTACAAGGTGAAAAGATAAAGATGCTACGATTTGCTGATGATATAGTAATTCTAGCCGAGAGTAAAAAGGATTTAGAAGAAACAATGAACGGCATAGATGAAGTCCTACGCAAGAACTATCGCATGAAAATAAACAAGAACAAAACAAAAGTAATGAAATGTAGTAGAAATAATAAAGATGGACCACTGAATGTGAAAATAGGAGGAGAAAAGATTATGGAGGTAGAAGAATTTTGTTATTTGGGAAGTAAAATTACTAAAGATGGACGAAGCAGGAGCGATATAAAATGCCGAATAGTACAAGCTAAACGAGCCTTCAGTAAGAAATATAATTTGTTTACATCAAAAATTAATTTAAATGTCAGGAAAAGATTTTTGAAAGTGTATGTTTGGAGTGTCGCTTTATATGGAAGTGAAACTTGGACGATCGGAGTATCTGAGAAGAAAAGATTAGAAGCTTTTGAAATGCGGTGCTATAGGAGAATGTTAAAAATCAGATGGGTGGATAAAGTGACAAATGAAGAGGTATTGCGGCATATAGATGAAGAAAGAAGCATTTGGAAAAATATAGTTAAAAGAAGAGACAGACTTATAGGCCACATACTAAGGCATCCTGGAATAGTCGCTTTAATATTGGAAGGACAGGTAGAAGGGAAAAATTGTGTAGGCAGGCCACGTTTGGAGTATGTAAAACAAATTGTTGGGGATGTAGGATGTAGAGGGTATACTGAAATGAAACAACTAGCACTAGATAGGGAATCTTGGAGAGCTGCATCAAACCAGTCAAATGACTGAAGACAAAAAAAAAAAAATATTCAATATATTATATTTTTTATTATACATTATTTTGTTCAAAATATGACGGGCATAATTTAATTTTTTAGACGGATTCAATCTTAGAGCAGCTATACGTTGTTTATACCTACTTTTACTGTTTGGCCAATATATATATATATATATATATTATGACAAAATTCGCAAATCATTTTGTACAAAGCAGAATCGTTCTATTTATTTTTTGGATCGATTTTTAATTAAAAGTTCATTTTAATTTCTATTTATTACTAGTTTTATATGCTACTTTTGCACCAATTCTTTTTCTGAATAAAAGCCCGTGCGGACGAATAAGTTAATAGTCTAAGCGGGAACGAACCAGAGCTCGGTAGAAGCGCAACATGCATACTCGATCATCTCCCCAACGAGAATTAGAACGAACTCTCAGCATATCTGGCACTTTTAATATTTTACTTTCAGCTTCTTTAAATGTGATATCCACAATCCCAAAAATCAAACTAGTATATACGGTTCAACTGGTTCACCACGTAAAAACAGTTGAGGATCAATATGTTCTCTCAAGCGTGTAAAGCATATGCATTTCGTTATGTTTTACAGCGGCCTCTCGGCAGTAGCTTAAGTTCTATAAGGAACGTAATTTAAAAAATCACCTACGAATAACGAACGTATAAGACGGCAAACAAGGCATGCAAGGTATATGGCTACGGCAAACAACGTAACACTTAGAACACTTCCTTATAATACTGTGTTTTCTATTGTAAAATTCTCGGCTACCGTTATTCAAACTGGAACTCAAACTGACCGAATATTGTAAGCATAGAAAGAAATAAACATAAAAGAATTAATTAAAAGTATATATAAATTTAAACGATTAAAATAAATAAATAAAAAGAAATATTAAAAGTAAAAAAAAATCGAATAATATATTATTTAACGCTGATAGAATAGCTTTTTGTATCATTACGTAAGAAATGTTATTACTTTTATTTTGAATTTTCTGCAGTAGACGCCCCCATTTCTAAAAAAATACCTATCCTAACTTTTTTCTTTTTTCCCCTACTTCCCAGGGCCGGACCCACATTTAAGCATAAACACATCCCTAGGAGGTGCCATCGCCTTTAACCACTAGGAAGGAGCAGCGCCAGGCCCGGCTATACCATTCGTAGCCGCCTCAACTCAATATCCGGGACTCAGTCCTTTGATGTCTGGCCTCTAACGGGGATTCTCCAGGGGTATACCCCCGCCGGGACTTGATCTTTTCACCTTAGGGGTCAGGAGTCCTCCCGCTTCCCCACCGCCGCCCGTCCGAGCAAGCCCAGACGTACGACGACTCCGCAGAGGGCTGTCCCTCACCCTATCGCTTCCTGATCTTTCTGCTGAATCACCTCTGTTACGTATTTCGAGATCAGCGTGTACCAACGCTCGCTCATCAGCATCTTTCCTATGATGTTATCCACACTCATCTGCATCCTTAACCCAAAGTATCCTTTCCCCTGCATCCTTAACCCAAAGTATCGCCCTAGCGAATTTCTTAACTGCTCCGTCGATTCTAGTTCCACGATTGCTACGCCTGCGGCATAGCCCCAATGACATTTCTAGGGTTAACACGCTGAATTCTCTCAGGTATGCTTCAAGAACACCATATGAACACCATATGTTCCGCGGTATCTTCCTCCCCGCGGAGGTTCTCAGCGACCCAGCACATAAATATATATAACACTCGTGGTCTGTAAGAAACTGGGTCAACTTATACCCCAATTCTTCGTGTTCGAGGTGCAGCCATCTCTGGAGATTTGGGAACAGTCTGTGGGTCCATTTTCCTTTTGTCGACTGACCTAACCTTAACCTACCTGAAGCGTAATATATTTTGTTGCATGTTATTATTCCGGCGGCCAAAAAGCGCTAATGTCTTTCAGTATCTTATCGAATAAGTCCTACCCCTAACGGTGGCTTCTCCAAAGATATTCACAGAAGTCTCTGCTCATCCCCATATTCATCCGTATTGTTCCGTTTCACGTCGAGCTGTCCGGTGCTGCGATCTAGTGGGTGCTAGCGCTAACCGGAAAGTGAAGCTCGTACTAGTATTCTACGTTAGAACCCCGCCCAGTGCAGTCGTGTTTTCATTTCAGTCCAAGGGGATTCATAGTTTCTTGATAATGTTCAAATTTAATTATGATAATGTTAAGTTTAATTATGGTCATACATTCTTAAGTTTAATGTAACTATTGTAATTCAATCAAAATGTCAAGGGTGACAAGAAATTAAATATAACGATTCAAGAAGAGCATAGCGTTGACACACACACACACACTGCTAGTGTAGTACAGTCCACACTAGCTTTAGAATCTACCACTTATATTTGCGTTTTGCAGACCCCCATGTACTCGCTCCTATTTGAGTAGAGCTCAGGAAACAGAATCCTCAAAATGTTCACTGCGGTTGACAGAATAGTGCGTAAAACTCGCTTCAGGGATTCGAATGAAAATAGTTTACGTCATCTGTAACGACAGACACGGGGAAACCCGACGATTGGTTTCGGTCTGACGAGACACAATTCTACCTTAATGGAAACGTCAATGCACAGAATTCACGCATTCGGTGTACGGATCCGCATCAACGCACGAGTCTCCTGTGCATGGACAAAAAGTGGGTGTTTGGTATGCAATTTCACGTAGCGAATCTTCATGACATTCTTTCATGGCACAGTGAGCGCTACATACAAATGATGCAACAGTTTATAAACACTATACACGCAGTCCGGGTAGAATACACGTGGTTTCAGCAGAGCAATGTTACAGTTCATATAGCCGACAACAATATGATTTTCTTGGAACAATGTTTTTATGGACAAGTGATTTCGAAGAGGTTGTGGCTCCCTCCGTCTCCTGATTTATCCCCTCCTGGTTTTTTTCTTGTGGAGGTATCTTAAGGATTCCGCTTACAAAACTCATCTTCACATCGTTCCCGAATTACAGAGTGAAATCGAACGATGTGTTGTTGCAATTCATCAACAAACGTTACACGTGTTTAAAATTATGCAACGTCGTATGTTAATCGTATAATGGATGCCACTTTCAACAACTATTGTAACTTTAATCATAAAGTTGCATCTCTTTGTGATACTTATATTTACTTTTAATAATTTTCTTTTATATAATGACGATGATCGCATAACGATAGAAATGCGTACCTAAATTTTATTAATATATATATTTTTAATTAATTCTGTAGCATTTATCTATGATATTTTATTTTTATCATCATTTAATATGACACATTCTTTGTTGTTTACGTATTTTTAATATGCATTACTTTTAAATCTTTGAAAGAATCAAATGAAAAATTTTTATTTATTGCTGAAAAAAGTAAATCTTTTTAATATATATGCACACGTAAAATTTTTATTTAGAATTCCTACTGATTTATTTACGGTTTGTTTATGAATAGATTTGAACGAACGCTTGTAAAAATGAATACGCAGAGCTAAAGTGAAGAAAATAAAATATTTCGCAACATAAACCAACAACTATGCACAGTGTACATATATATATGAATAAAAAAAAGAAAGCTATATATGTTACTCATAAACTGTACCAATCCAAAATTTTATAACTTTTTTTTAGTAGTGGTTGTAAAAAAATTTATGTTTTTTATAAGCGTATGTATTGCACCATACAAATAACGTATTTATTTATTGATTTAACACTTAAATAAAATTTGGTTTAATAAAAATATAACACCGTTAAACAATTTATAAATAAATAAAAAAATCTTTAATATAGATAAATTATAAATAAACTAATTAAAAAATACACAGTATTTATTAAAACAAAAATTAATAAAAATTTAAATTACGAACAGTTTAAAAAAAAACAGCCGGCAAAAGGTTGCATAACTTTCCTGAATTCGCCCTAGAGAGACATTTATTTTAAAAAAAACTCTTTCGGCACGCCAGAAGGCGGAGGTAAATTTCGCCGGTGCTAAGAAGGAGATAAAAACGATTTCCACTTTAATATTAAGAAAAACGTTAAATTTAACCAATACGACAATGGATGCATGTGAAAAAAGTTTCACATGTTTAGCATACGACAAATCCCATCTTCCTACAATTCCAGCAACATTTTGCTTATCCCTTGCCGTAAGGGTTGGTCATACAAAAAATTGTTTTAGTCAAAAGTTTTAAGTAATGTTTTGATGAATAATGACCACTTTAAACCGATTTGATTCTGTGCCTATTAAGGGAGGTATGATTTTTGTCTTCAAAACCCCATTTTTTCACCCCCTCGGCCAATGATTGGTGATATCAAAAAACTTTATTTAAATCAGTTTTAGGCTCTTTTCCAATCCTTATCCAAAGAATAGTAGGAACTTTAAACGAATTTGATATTTTACTTAATAAAAAAGTTACAGCGATATTTCTTTTTTTCAAAAAAGCCCCCCGTTTCCAGCCCCATGGTCCGATTTTGCTCATTAACGAACTCGATCGAGATTTTTGTTCGTTATATTTTAAGTGTCAATTTGAAAGTGATTGGCGCAAAATTACGGCAGTTATCGTGTTCACAAGAAAGTGAAAAAAAAAAGTATATATATATATATATATATATATAAACTTTTGAACTGACGGTGGTTTAGGATTCTGGGGGTTGTGAAACGCAAAGATATGTCGAAATTTTTCGGAAGTCGAATCATGTTTCCCATTAAAATAGGTAGCTTTCTTATGAAATATCTACCTAAAACAATAAATTGTCCAAAAATATAATGAAATAAACTATTTTGCACTTGGGGGTTTAAAAATAAAAATAAAAAAAATAATTACATAAAAATACAAAAATAAATATATTTACGTAAATATAAATATATATATTATTAATATATACATTTACATATTTACATAAATATGTAAATATTTTTACATAAAAATAAAAAAAAATAATTTATTTTTAATTATTAAAGCTCTTTTACTGATTTTGAATAAAAGTCCATTTAAAACCATGACCTATATATCTTAGGATATCTTAGTTTCTAAGATATCCTAAGTTATCCTAAGATATCCTAAGATATCCTTAGTTTCTAAGAAACTAAGAGAAATACAGTTCTGGTAGCTATTTTTACGATTTCCGAGCTCAAAAACCATAAGAATCAATTAAATTTCCTCCTTAATTGACCTTCCCAGAATTTCAGAAAGCATTAATTTACCCGGGGAACTGAAACTCGAGCGAAATCTTTCATCCTGTATAACTCGCTAACGAAGCGTTTTCAAACCTATGTTTATATGAACTTTTTTTTTTATTTTTAGCCTCTAGAATGAGTTGTCAAAGTATTTCCCTATCCACCCGAATCACTCTGTATATATGAAACCTTTTACTTTATCATCTTTTTTTCTGTTTAGCCTCCGGAACTACCGTAAGGTATTACTTCAGAGGGTGTATGAGGTTCATATGTATGAATGTAAATGAAGTGTAGTCTTGTACAGTCTCAGATAGACCATTCCCGACATGTGTGGTTAATTGAATCCCAACAACCAAAGAACACTAGTATCTATTAACTAGTATTCAAATCCCTAAAAAAGATATTCTTGCCTTTGCTAGGATTTGATCCTTACAACTCTGGACTTCGAAATCAGCTGATTTGCGATGACGAGTTAACCACTAGACCAACCCGGTGAGTTTATCAATTAAGCCTGCTACTCTTCAAGATCTTCGAAATCGAATTGTTAGAGTAGTGAATTAAATAATTAGGGACCAGTTAACAATAAAAATAATTTTGGACCAATTGAAATAATTAACTGTTATTTATAAATCTCGATTTTTACATCCTTGTACGAAGTAAGGGAAGTATTGTATTCGCGAAAAATTTCGGTTTTCAGATTTCAACGGAAATTTCCATTTGACCATCCCTGAATCCATTTTAATTATTTTCGGCGTGACGTCTGTACGTACGTACGTTCGTATGTATCTCGCGTAACTCAAAAATCATTAGGCGTAGAATGTTAAAATTTTGGATTTAAGACAGTTTTAACATCTAATTGTGCATCTCCTCTTTTGATTGCAATCGACTTGACCAAAAGTATTCATAAAAGCCCAAAATCCAATACATTTGGATTTTGCAGTTTTTCTTAACTACAGTAATAAGCCCTTATTGAGAACTTTTCAACGATACATCATAAGTAGTACTTATTTTCATTGGTTCCAGAGTTTAGCCAATAAAATTTTAATTAATGAAATATTTGGCTCTTACATGGGAAAGGTAGATCGGTTCGAATCCGACTTCATTTCCTTTTTTTAATGAAAAGTACGTAAAATTTTATTTCACTAATAACTTAAGATTTTTTGTCATATTTTTTTTTTAATTCTTATTATTGAATTATTATTTATCGTAAAAAATTTTTACAATCAGAAGTTAATAATTATTAATAAATCAATATAATTAAATTAAAATAAAAAATTGAAAAAATATTTCACCGGTGCTTAGGAAGGTAAAAATGTCAACCTTAAAGTTAAGAAAAACTTCAAATTTACTCAATACGACAATGGTTGCACATGTTGAGCATACGACAAGGCCCACCTTACAATTCCAGTAATATTTTGGTGGCCGTAAGGGTATGTCACATCAAAATTTGTTTCAGAAAAACATTTTATGTAATGTTTAGAGGACAAATGACCACTTTAAACCGATTCGATACTATGCCTATTAAGGAAGGTATGATTTTTTTGTCTTCGAAACCCCATTTTTTCTACCGCCTGGGCCAATTGGTGATATTAAAAAGCTTTACTTACATAATTTTTAGGTATTTATTCAAAAAAATATTAGAAACTTTAAACGAATTCGATATTTTACTTAATAAAAAGGTTATAACAATATTTTGTTTTTTTCGAAAAAGACTCCCATTTCCACCCCCTTGATCCGATTTTGGTCGTTAACGAACTCGACCGAAATGCTCGGTCGAGTTTTTTTTTTAAGAAACAATTTGAAAGTGATTGGCGCAAAATTACAGTTAATTGCAGTTATCGTGTCCTTAAGAAAGTAAAATATATGTATAAAAATGTATATATAAACTTTTGACCTGACGGTGGTTTTGGGATCTGGTGGATGTGAAACGCGAAGACATGTCGAAATTTTCCAGAAGTCGAATCATGGTACCCGTTACAATAGGTAGCTTTCTTTTGAAATCTACCTAAAACATGATTGGGTCTTTAAACATAAATATTATTATTGGTTAAATTCTATCAAACAAATTATTACTTTAGATAATTAATTTAGTAAACAATTTTATAAATCGGTTTCTATAATGTTTGTACAGGTTCTGATAATATTCCACTATCTGCTATTAAATTTAGTAATGATACTTAACGTAAAGATTAATATATTTCCCTTATAAGGAGACATTTTATTAAATATCTGGAATTAATATAAAAATCTGTTTAATGATATTGCAAGAAAATTATTATAAATGTAAAATCGGGTATTACCTTACCAGTTTGTAAGGATGCAGAGTGAAAACGCACTCTAATATCATGTCCGTTTTCACGTGAAATTTTTTGTTCCACTTAAACCATTTCAATTATATCTTTTTTGTTTATCAATCGACTTCAATGAATAAGGAGTCCATTTTGTTCATAATAAAAGAGTAAAAAATTTATTTAATTAAATATTATTCCATAAAACTAATCTCTTCTATTTCGTGATGCCGATTAGTTTTCCTCATCAATCCATTCAGTACATCAAAGATCCTCTTCTTGAGTCTGTTGTTCATTCGCTGTACGCGCTCGTAGAATATAAGTCTGTGTTTTCTGATCGTGTCTGTAAGTGTGTTTGTTCGTTGATATAATTCACTGATTGGCCTCTTCATCAATATGTCATCTCTATGTACTGCTCCAAAATTTTTCTAAGTATTTTACGTTCTATTTTTTCTCTTTCTGTGATATGTCTGATTCTCCAATCTTGGTAGATTCCGATGTATGCAGTACCTCCGGTAGAAACTGCCTTGTAGTGTCTGAGTTTTACCTGATTGGATATACTTTGCTTGTTATAGTACGACAAAGTTGAGTCTATATACTTTCTGAAGTTTTTCTATATTTTCCATGTTGGATGCCTTGTTTGATCTTTCCATTTGTATATATTTCCCTAGGTACTTGAAGATTTAACTCTTTGCGTTTCCGTATTTTGTGCGTTCAGTTTTTGTGTCATTGTTTTGCCTTTTCATGTATTGTGATTTCTCCTATGATAGTTATAACCCCGTATGATATTTATTATTATTATTATTATCCCACACTTTCACAGCTTTTACTTTTGCCGGTGACATTCCTTTAACTCGGAGTAATTTATATCAACCAAATTAGGCTTGCTATTGTTGAATAACTGCCTTCCGGGCAATATGGCAGGTGTCAATTATCACGCTCCTTTGTATTAGCGCGTGGGTCTCCCACTGGATCTTCAGTTTTTGAAGACTGTTGTGCAAAGGAGATGGTATTATTCTCTCCGCTATTATTATTATTATTAAAATAAAATAAATAATTGTAGTATTTATTGTTATTGAAAATTCATACAAAAATTTGTACTTAAAAATATATTTATGGTACTTATGGGAATAGATTTATTTAATAATATAAAATAAAAAAGAAATATCATACATTTTTTACAATACAAAGAACATACATATTGCAGAAAAATTGGTTTGTCTCGCCTTCTCCCTCCCCCATCACCCATTTTTGTACGGTAGACGATATAGTGGACGACAATTTAATCATCTACTAGGGGTTGTTTTTGAGAGAGACGGAGCGTATGGTGCACGTATATATAAAAGAGAGATAGGCCGATATATACGAAAGAGAAAAGAGAGACCGGTGCGGTCGGCCGGCACGGGGCAGATGGTAGACGTGATTTGTGAACACCCCCGTTTTAACCCCTCCCTTCTATACCGCCACCTAATACTCATCCCTTCTCCGCACCGCCGATCCGCTTTCCAAACACCTAAAAAGGGACGGTCACGCTGGACTAGTGGGATTAATAAAAATCTTGCAGCAATTTATTCCGATGTAACGCCGTTATTTAATTGAAATTTATATTTATAGCTTTTTTGTTCATTCCCCTCTACATTATGTGTAAAAAAAAAAAATAAAAAATGAAGTAGGAAAAAATATTGTCTCTCTCCAAATAAATATATTTCTTTCTATCAACTCTTTAATGCGTATAATATATTTTTTCTTGATTTGGAAAAATTGAAATTAAATTCATACGTTTATAGTGTTTTCTTTATATTTATATAGTTTTAAGATTATTAACCACGTAAAATAAACAACTAAATTTATAAAATAATTTATATAAAAAATATAATAAGCCAAGCAAAAAAAAAAGAATTGAAAGCAACAGTTAGGCTCATGTTATGTTTCGGCTAAAATCCTAGTCTTTTCAAGTGTAAATACAAACACACAACACGCGCGCGCACGTGTTTCTGACGAAAACCGAATTGGTCTTCAGAAATAAGATCATTAGGAATTTTAGGTAAAATCTCGTGTGAGCTTAGCAAATAAATAGATATACGAGTATATATCTTCTACGAGTTTCTTCTACGGAAACTTAGATTCTTTGATTAATTTTCTAAATCTACCTCTTGTTTTAAACAGGTTTCTTTGGAGATTTTTAAAGTTTTAAAATCTTTTTCTATTTCTTTAAACAGGCTAATTTTAATATTTCTACTGTTACAAAAATTAAATATTTATTTTGTTATCAGTTTCCGCTCGTTCTATGTAAATGCCCGCAAAACTGTGGTCTGTTTCTCTGGATGGTGCTTTTATTTTTCTGTATTTTTATAAATTTGTGTTTGACTTTTTAGTTTATAAATTCCGTCCTGGTAATGGGGTCCGTATAAGTTTCTTAAAATTATTATTCTACTTTAATGAGGTCTATATCCGAAAAACTTTGCAAATACTCAACGCCATATAACGCCTTCGAAGGAATAACTGTCTTGAAATTTCGGAGTTTACAGTTATGCGAAAGCGATTTTTTATTAAATAAAATTTCGTGTTAAGTTGAACGCTAACGCCGTTTTGTGCGTTCGCTCTTCTAGCGTTTCCTCTTCTAGAGCGTTCATATTTTGGTTACTGTTTTACTTTGTTGAGCATCTTAGCTTAAAAAATTAAAATTAAAAGCATTAAATAAACTCATTTAATAAACAAGTAATTTTTTGTTCCGAATAGTTCAACTTGGAACACGTTATATCATTTATTTGGTTGCGGTTGTTTCTTTTTTCTGTTTTTCTATCTGGCTAGTACCTCTTCATTCTTTATGACATCTCTTTCCTTCGTTCTTCAGAAATTCAGCTCTGTTGTTCTTCCGTTTTGATGCTTCTTGAAACTTTTATTTTCTTCTTTTAATATTCTCTTTAAAATTTCTCTTTCTCTTATAATTTCATTAGTTATCTTCTTATTTTAGGTCTTCATGGACTTGTGTGGACCGTTTGCACTTATGTACTTATGAAGTACTTATTTTATTTTTGTACTTATGAAGAAATGAAAGATTTGTTTAGTCAATCTACCGTTATTCATTCTAAATAATCGGGAAGTAAAATGCAATTCGTGTTTTCCTTATCGTATCCGAATTTTTTTTCAATTTTACTATAAAATTTGTTATTTGGAATTAATTTTACCGGATGATTTTGAAATTTAGGACCTAAACTTTTCCTTATAATTTTCCTTTCTTTTTTCCTGGTTTTTGTAGTAGACATTTGTTGCACATTCTTAGAGTTTCTTCCGCATAGAGTGCTTCAGGCTTTATCACAGTTTTACAGCGTGGAAATTTTAAGTTCCATGATAAAGACTGTTATTATGTGTTTTTCGTTAGTTGGAAATCTAATTCCATTTTATTAGCTAACTGTTAACGCTGTTTTATCTAAAGAATTCCAACCGATCCGTTCACCGAGATATTTGAAATTATCCGTTTTCTCTATTTTTTTATTATTATACTAAGGAAATTCGTACAGATTTTATCATTAATAAAAATTTTCGTTTTCTTAAACGCGATTTTTAGTCCAATTTTAACAACTTGTTTTTCTAATCCTTTATTCTGTTTGATTTTATTTTATATGAAATCAATTCGGTTATTCAGAGAATTTATACCCATTGTCTCATTAATTAAAGAGCAGAATTACAGGACATGTTCTACAAGTGAAAATAAAGAAAAATGCACATAAACGTGAATCTATAGAAGCTTCATTTTCGAGTTATGGCTTGTGAAAACTTTTTGTCTTATATTATCTTGTAATCTGTTCCTAGGGTAAAAATTTGTTGAAAAAAAATTCGTTATATGATTTTTATATTATTACTTTTTAGATAAATGCTGAACCAAAATTAAATACTAAACCAAAATACGTTTTCGATTCGAATCTTAGTAAAACGTGAAACTTTTTTGTTCGCTACAGATTTTCTATTCTATATTCCCACGTACAAACTTTAATAATCATAAAAAACCCTTTTATAATTTAATAATTTAAATGACAAATTTTTTTTTAACGAAAAATTTAATTGTCTATGTAGACATATAAAAGAATTTTTTTAATTTTTATTCGATATTAATGCTTATTAATAGATTACTCTAATGCAGGGGCCGATCAACAACTCGATTTGGGAAGGATGTCATTTGGAGGGGGGGGGGGTTGGTCAAGGGTCACATTTTCCTACTCCCTTCTAATTGGGTTGTATATATAATACTTCACACGTTTTTACTGGATGCATCTATATTCTCAACTATATTTAAACAAGAAAAATCCTTTAACCAATCATTAGTGTTGCTGTAAAAAAAAGACAAAAGGGCACGGTTTCGGCAAAACAAAAAAAAATTAAGTTTTCTTCAATTATTTCGATTTATAAAATTAAACTGAATGTTATTCGAAGTGACCCTCACGAGGATTTCAGAAACTAAATTCATTTTAAGCTCGAACTGTATAATCTTAAGAACTTCAATAAAAATTATATAATAATATAAGGTGGGATAAAAATAATAACATGAAGATTTAAATTGACTGTTTTTGTTCATTAATTTCAATAATTATAATTAATCTATTACAATCCAAAATTTTACACATTTTATTTCATACATAAATCTATTTACAAAATAAATTCATCTCGATGATTGCGCATTTGAACTATATCAATTTATATCGTTATGAATATGCATTAGAGCAAATGACGTCAGACTCTTTTAATTACCGTTATCTATTAGGAAAAAAGATTTACAGTCCCGCTAGTACCGCCATACCCGCGCAAATTAAATACGGTATGCGCGCGCGCTTTACTTTTAGAATCATTGAATTAAATAAAGGAAAAAATATTACATTTAAATAAAATGATACATTTTTTAGATTAAGCTGTGTCTGTAAGCCGTGCATCAGAAACAACCCATAACTGTAGAACTTTGTGTGGTCAGATTTCTTTTTTGTTCAAGGGAACATGAACTACAATTCATACTAAGTACGTACATGTACATTTTACTAAGATACTTCAAAGCCTCAAATAATACGGTTTGATTTCATTTCATTTGAAACCAATTCGATCATTCTAAGAAATTTTGTCATCTAAGAAAACAGCCAAAAATTACGTAGATCGTTAGGACGACTGGATATATCATTTAAGTTATCTTAATCGTTTGTTGCAATGTGTACACTTTTAGTACAGAGATGAGATGAATTCATGTACGCTTAATGTGGTAGTCACCCTTTTAATGACGGGGTTTGGAATTAAAACACCCTCTTTTCCACCTGTTTTAACACATGTAAGTCACCACCCTCTATATATATATATATATATATATATGTATAACCCTAAATAACAAATGGCTTTGAATGAAACTTCTTCCCCCACCTGTCCTTTTGTAGTTTGATTAACTACCAGCTACCACGGTGTCATACTGACAACAATAAATAAGTAACATACACACACACACACATGATGCTTGTACTATTGTTCTGTTACCTAGTACAGTAAATGAAAGTAAAAATGTAGTACATTTGGTTCTGTTCCCCTCCGTTACCCTGCTTTACAGAGTAAATCTTTTGTTTGTTAATGAGAGGATCAGTCTATTATATACTTGTTATGGATCGTTATTCTGCACTGGTTTTACAACATGTTCTGTTAAAAAGTATAGTATCATATTCTATTATCAATAAATATAGTGATAGATTATTGAAAAACTAAGTGCAATCATTTATTAATATTTATCAATTTTTTTTTTGAAGTCATCATCATTCATTTAAACGTATGAAGTCACACTTCATTTAAATGAAGTAATTTATTAATTTATGATACTCTTCAGTTTCTTATTACTTTTTAAAGAAATTATGGAGCTTTAATAAATAATATATATATGTTTCCGTGAAAGAACGAATTACAAAATGCCAATATTCTCAGGTGAATGTCGACACATACCAAATATGTCGGTGAAACACCGAAATATTTGCTAATTCGCTAATATGCCGAAAATCATAGATAAGCTCTGGTGCGGATTAAAACAATAACTTGGAAATTAAAAACAAAACATCATCCGATACCAATATCTAAGATTAGATTACGAGAAACCCTCGTAGAAAAAAGAATTTTAAATTTAAGCCAAACATAACCTCGTCTAATTAACGTTAAATGTACAAATTATAAATGATATTCTGCAACATTCGAGGCGATTAATCAAATTCACCGCATTTATAAAAAAATAAATAATCAAATTTTCAGCATTTTATACATTGAAAGGTTCAAACAGGATATACAGAATATGTTAATCGCATGGATGAACGATAAGGATACAAATAAATGGTCAGATGGTTTGTTCTTTGTTCAGTTTTTTTATAAAAATATTTTTTTCAACATCATTGCGTACTGAATGAGGTGAATTTGATTAATCGCCTCCTCTATTGGAGAATAACATATATAATTTGTATATTTAATGTTTATTAGACGAGATTAGCGAGCATAGGATACGTTTGGCTTAAATTTAAACTTCCTTTTTTTTACGAATGTTTCTCGTAATCTGGGTGATTTTTTTATTAAATTTTTATCGTTCTGACCCACACCAGAGCTTATCTGTTTTGTCGACATATATTGGCGAAGGTCCGATAAGCAAATATTTCGGTCTTTTATTGGGGTATTTGATTTGTGTTGACATTCACCTGAGAATATCGACATTTACGATATCTGTCTTTCACGGTAATATATACCAAAACGAGTCATGTGTCAAAACGTAGAAGACCCGTTTGTTTTTTTTGTTTTTTTTAAGACACGTTCATAAAAATATAAAAGGAATATTTCTTTTGTAGAATTTACTAAAATAATAATAATGAAAAGATAGATAAATTTTTAATTTTAAATAAAAAATTATTTTTTCCCCAAAAATTATAAACAATTAAATTCAGTTGTTTTCTTAAGTTAATGAAATTGAAAGTGCTGGGAAATCATTTTAATGATAATAATATAATTGTGTAACAAACACCGTTTCTTCACCGCCCTAAGTCATTGCCACGAACATCAATCGATTAACTTTTATGATTTTTAAATAAATATATATCGTAAACCCAGGACCTAAAGTCAACCTACGTGTTATTCATCAACAAAGAAAGGCAGGCCGTCATTTAGATGCCGTTCAGAAAGTTCTCGGCCCAACAAAGAAACAAAACATTTTTCAGAAATGTTAATTTTTCTACGAAATTACTTTGAAATTCAATACACTTAGACCGACAACTTTTCAACCTTTTAATACCTTTAAAAATGATACGACCTGTCTAACTCTGCAAAATAAGGAGCCGTTTATTCAAGTTTGGAAAGATGAAGTAACCGTCTGGAAACAAATCAGAGGAATTCGGCATGTGGAAACACTATGAATCATAATTCATGAATTTTTACAGCGATATCCGGGGCGTATGTGCAGATAGATGCATTATCGTGGTAAAAGAGTAATTTTTGACAAGATTTGGGTGGTTTTTGGTTTTAAGTTCCACAGAAATGTGAATTCGGATGTCAGTAATTTTAAGTATATCGTCTCGGAACCTACCCGAATACGTTATGCAGTAATTTATCTTTTCATAGATAATGAAATTGATGGTGTCAATACTCGTACTACAAATTTCAGCAACTTCTTCAATTTGTATGCGTCTGTCCTCGCGTATAAAAAATCATATTCGCTTTTTTTTTACATTTAAAATCTAAATTCTAAGAGATTTTTTTTTTTTAAATATATATATAAATTGTATTTTTAATTCAGTCAAAGTCTGGGCTTTAAACTGAATAAATGTAGCACAGTAAATAAAATAATCTTTTTACAATTTTAACATGTTTTAAGCAACGCTTAGTTTTAAAATATAATTTTTAAATTTTAAAACTATAAAATATAAAAATATAATTGCTTTAAAGATTTTTAAACATTATATTTCAGGATGATCGTGATGATTAATAAATTTAAATCTAAAACAAAAGTTTTTTCGGTTCTTTAACAAATTTGGGAGCTCTCCAACAAGGGTTGGGTATTACCTTATTTTAGTGACTTTATTGTTTAACAAAATATTTTTTGAGCATTAAAAATAGTGAAATTGTGATTTTTTTGGGAGAGGCTCACATAGTAAGGGGAAGCAATTGGATAAAATTAATTTGAAAGAAAATAATCCCTAAGCGGTGACAATAAATTAAAAAAATAACTTTTTAAAATTGTGTAAAAAAATACCAAGATATAACCATAATTCTAAATAAAGTTGTAATTTTCTGGAAGGGGTAGAAATTTTTGGCTTATTTTCTTTTCAAAATATACTAAAGGGTAAGGGCTTTTAGATGTTAACATTTTAAATGCGAGGAAACTTGCGAGACGGATTTATTTTTAAAATTTATTTAATTTAAATTATTTTTTTACACAGACCGTTTCAGTGGGACGGACAAAAAAATATTTATATTATATTGAGGCCTATCGACGTAGAAAATATAGATGAAAAAATTGACATTAACTCCTTTTCTGAAGCAAGATATAGCTAAAAAAAAATTAAAATATATGAAGTAACTTTGTGTAGAGGGGGTGAATATTAAATAAATATTTTTGATAATTCGTGATCTCTATAAAAAAGATGTCAACTTTTGTAAAAAACCTTTTATTCTATAGTACCCCGATTAAAATTTTAAATTTCATTTTAGACAAAACACTTTCACCCTTTTTCCAATTTTTGTAACAATTTAACACATTCATCCCCCCCCTCCGAAGGTAGTACTTGTCTACCAAATTTGAAGCAAATTGATTAATGGGAGTCCCGAGTTACACATACACAAATACAGTCCCAATATTCACAAACGTCTGCCTGACAAAAATACATTTTTTGGACTTCAGAGATTTGTAATAAAATTTTTCGCAGATTATTTACAATTTTTTAAATCTATTTTTTAACATACTTTAAATTTCCTCTTAAGGCACACAAAATTAAAAAAAAGACATATTTTTGGATCTTTTTTGACCGATTTACTTTTCGTTAAAAGCTATAGTTGCTACAGCAGCAATTATCACTATATCCGGGAAAGTAATAACAGATTTACAGAATATTTCATACGCAGCCATCTGAAGAGAAACATTTACCTCTTTCTTTATCATCATTATGAAAAATAATATCTCTTATAATATCTGAAAAATAAATTAAAAACAGATTTTTGAAGTCGAAGATTCTGAGGTTCAATTCCAGTAAAAATCAAATCCCAGTGCTATTGTACGGCTTTGAATATTAAACAGTAGATACCGATGTAGTTAGAGTTCAATTAACTACACGTCTCAAAAATTGTCGGCCTGAGTTCAAGACTACATCTCAATTATATGTCATACAAATCATCCTCATCTCATCAGGCCTCGGGGAGGTTGCTTGTTGCTTATTATTCACTAATTGAACAGATTGCAACGTACTCATTAGCAATAATAACAAATTAAATAGATAAATAAAAATTCATTTTTTTTTCCAAAATGTCCAACTGTTTGTTCAAATTATTGTTAAGTAAAATACAACCGACATAGAAAAAGAAATCAGAAAATATCAAGGTTGATTTAGACCTGCAAGAAGTTGTGCGCAGAAAATCTTTCTTTAATCTAAAAAAATTAAAAACCCAAAATTAGTTACAACTTTTATAGGTTTTAAGAAAGCCTACCACTTCATCCACAAGGAATTTCTACTTAAAATCCTTGAAGAATTTAAAATAAATCCCAAGACTATAAACACATTATAAAAGAAACATTAACAAACACAAAATCAAAAGTGAAATTCTTAGGAGAACTTTCAATATCGTTCGAAATTAAAACTGGAGTAAAACAAAGAGATTGTTGACTTTCTTTGATCCTCTTTAATTGCGCCAATGAAAAGGTTATAAGAGAATACGAGAAAAAACTTAAAAAGTTAAACGTACACGAGAACGTAAAAATTGACGCTAAAACTAAATTCATAAATACAAATATACTGGCCTTCGCAGATGATATTGTAATTTTTACAAGAGATATAAAAGACGCTAAATTTAGAATTCAAAAACTAAGTGAATACGGAAGCAAAATCGGTCTTCAAATTTGTTATGAACTAATCGATTTTCCGATGACAAAGAGAACAAAACTCAAACCCTTAAAATTTCCGATAACAAAGAGATAAATTCAAAAATTTAAATATTGGGAGAAATCATAACATCGAAATAACGGGATGAAGAATAGAGTACGAAAAATTGAAAGTGCGTATCATCTCATGAAGAACATTAACGGTAAAAAATCCTTGTCTTATAAGTCCAAATTGAGGCACTACAAAACTGTAGTCCTACCAGAAGCACTGTATGGGGCAGAATGTCTGCATTTTTTTTTTCAGAACAATAGTAAAAGTAGAAAAAAGAATTTTACGGACCAAAATATGAGAATAAGATTTACAAATTGGAACGCTAAAAAGATATTTACAAATATAAAAAAAAAAATAGAGGAATTAATCCGGAAAAAAAGATTACTCTTTTATGGATATTGATGTAGAATGAACGACCAAAAATATTGACAAAACAGATATTTTATGTCTACATAAACAGAGCCACAAAGACCGACCGGTTTAAACAAACAGAAACAGATTTAAAAAACATTAAACGTTTATAAGAATCTACGTAAAGACAGAGATAAATTTAGAAAATGACTCGAAAATCTAAGCTTCCAGAGAAAAAGAAAAATAAGGGTATAAATGTGAATAGATGGACGGAAGAAAGGTTATAACAATAGAACAAAAGAATGAAAACCTTGTGGGAAAAGAAGCAAAAATTCAAAACTATGTATACGTGATCCGTAGTGGTCGGATTGAAAAGAAAAAACAAAACTCGGTTCTTTTTCCTAACTCTCTTATTATTCAACAATTACAACACATTATAGTGAATTTTAAACGACAATTACCTTCTTAGAACTTATTACATAGAAAAATAATAGAAACTTAATTTGAATTATTTTGATCAAAGTTACTTCACCTCATCCATCAGATTAATTGAAATCTCAAATAATTACGTCCTATAAATTTTAAGAATAATATAAATTATTAAGAAACAAATAATAAAGAAAATTAACAAAATTTAAAACCACATAAGTTTATTAAATTAAGGAAAACATTTGAAATGTCGTTTATCAAGCCGGCACGTCTAACCAGAACCTGAACCCTGGGGATTCAGGTCAACCCAGGCGAATCCCGGAGTCAACTCAGGGACCTTTCGGGGCCTCCGAGGGACAACGGGCCTACCCCATGTTCACACAGCTTACTTCGCTCGCCATTCCCAATTTTCCAGGGCAATCGGCGTCTTGGACACCAGCAGATCTCGCTTCGGTCGCTATTCCCATCTACCCAGAAGGCTCCACCACTTGGACCCTCGAACTGTGCATACATTATCCTCACGATTGTGAGAATAATACTGATAAATAATAATTATAGTATTCAGGCTTTATAGAAACCTAAAACAGAAAATAAATTACAAAAGATAGAATAATAGTTATTAAAGCATATTGACGAAAAATTCATAACTTACTTTGCCTTGGCGGCAGGAAATACAGTGATGAAGTAAAAGGATTAATCTATTTTTTCCTTAATGAATATCTCTAATCCACAACTTCATCCTATTTGGGGGCGAAGAAATAATGAATATTTTTAACATCTTAACCTTCAAGGGGCTTTCGGTGGAGGGCTTAAAACCTTCCTACATTCATGTTATCCTAACATGAATGTATCCTGCAAAATTGAAAGTAATAGGTAGGTGTGTTCTTGTGTGATGCGATAAACAGACAAACTTTATATATATATACATTTCCGAATAACCGTCATCTATTAGATCTAGATTATAACTGATTTATGCAAAAGTTAGCCTTCAACTTACTAACAAATACCCCGTTTGAATTTTGAAAATCGGACGATTGTTTGCAAAGATATTATAAGAGCACCCCATTGCACTTCCTAAAACAACGCCCCAGAAGCATCCCGTTTGTTACCGGTTCGTGGTGATGATTGATCTAGCCTCCCACGAGATGCTCGCATACCTCACCATTGTAGGCACACACGCAGTCCCCACGGGAAGCCCATTATTGTTAAACAGAATTTTTTTAAATTTATTTAATATTGTTTTATTTAACGTAAATTTTATTTTATTATTTTTGTAATATTATTCATTCGATTGATTCGAATCATTCAGTTCAAACCCAACTCACACAGTGATAGAACTCACGGTTCACAGTTCATTAATTCAATTCATTAAAGCTTGTGTTTCAACCGGCAAATCTCTACTACTACTACTATATATATATATAGATTTATTTGTTGTTCGAGATGAACAACATATATATCTAAAAACCTTCTCGATTATGCCAAGAAACATGGTTAAAAATTTGTTTGCGATTGATTGAATAGTTTTTTTGTTTATTCCGAACAAACAAAAACCTTCTTTCTTTTTATACAGAGTGAGCAACATAAAACCGAAGACATAATGAAACCGCAAGCCAACACTATTTATGAAAGACTCTCACACAATCAGCGCGACTAGTGGATGTATATATTACTATTGATTATTGCTACCGTTTTTCAAATGGATACGTGTCAGTGCAGTATACGTTTTCTTGCAATCCAAAATTGTAAGGGCACTTATGTTTATGTAAAATGTCTTATTCAGTCCATGAGAGGACAGCTACAGTTAAGACCTATATTCGTTCTGGATCATTTGAAGAATCACGTCAAATATTCGCAGAAAAATTTCCGAATACCTGTATCCCAGAGAAGAGTAGCATACACGATTTAGTTAAAAAAAATGGCATGCAACAGGTTCGGTTTCAAATGCAAAACGAAATAGTTAACCTTCCGTTAGGACTTCACAGACCATTGCCGATATTGAAAGGAGAATTACTGCCAGTCCAGAAGATGTTAATTTCGAAGAATTGTAAGCGCAATTAACTGATAATGAAAAAGAATATACCTTCTTCCAACAAGACGAATCAACGTGTCACACATCAAACGTTTCACTGAATCGCGTTCGTGCAGCTTTCACAAATGAACGAGCTATCAGCAGAGGGGACGGTGGCCTCCACGTTCCCCATAGTTGTCTACTTGCTATTTTTTTTCCTTTGGGGTTACTTAAAGGAGAGAGTTTATGCATCTAATTCGCACAGAATTAATGAATTGTAAGTGCACATTTAACGAGAAATCAACGTAATTGACAACGTTTTGCGTCAATATTCGAGCACAAACGTGCCCAAGGTGGTCATTTTGAACATCTTTTGTAACAATAAGGTAAAAAAATGTAACATTTACATTAAGTTTTGTTTTTCTTATTTAATTTGTCGGAATCATTCATAAAATATCATTCCAACATAACCTACCTATTCTGCAGCGGTTACGTTATAGGTTCGGTTTTATGTTGCCTCTCCATATAATAGTATAGATTCGGGGATATTTAGAAAAAGGGTAGGAAACAATTATTAAATTTTTATACCCATTATTTACCCTATCTTTAAATATTACACAAAATGAAAAACTGTAACATAAAACTGACGTAATTTATGAGGTATTTAAATAATGATATATATATATATATAACAGTAATGCCTGATTTGATTCCCCATCTTTTATATAAGTTTACCTATAAATGGACCCCTACCGTTTATAATGCATGTTTTGTCGACTGGAAATAACTCTATTTAGTTCTGTATTCATTATTAGGAACAAGTGGCATCGAATAAGTACTGCATAAGGTTTACTATTCAATGCTCATACTATTAATTCTGCATTTTACTAACATTTGTTCATTTATTTATATACGTACACTTATAAAGCTTTTGTATTTGTGTCAGTGTGTGTGTGTGTGTGTGTGTGTGTGAATATATATGTGTGTTTGTTTGTGTGTATAAAGTAGTGATGTCTATATGACAGTGAAAATAAACTAGTATAAGAATTGAATATAGGTAGGGGTTGTTTTTAGTAAGGAAGCACACCAACTGGTGGAAGTTAGAACTGTAGTATACGTACACCATAGTAAGCCAGTCATAGTATGAAAATCAAATAAATAAACATAGGGGATGTAACAACCCCTTTTTCTATTCTCCTTTCAATATAGTAAATACATAGCTCTGTGTTTGTCACATCTGTTGTATGACTTTATTTATTGTGATGTATTAATATTCCTTCGTCATCGCTTAGTTTTATTATCACTTTCTATTTTTTAAATAACACTTTGCTCGTTTTTGTTTATTTTTATATTAAACGATAATCGTATTATCGAACATGTTTATTTTTAAATGGATTAACAAAGATCGTCTAAAATATAATTAATTAGTAATTAGTGAGTAAAATTTATTTAAAAAAGCAGGCAAAGTATTTCGCATAACTTTAAGTAGTTTTTAGCTACTGAAATCTTCGTCCTCGATAGACTACAATTTTAGGATGAAAATAAAGCGAAACATTAAAGAATGTAAGTATACAACTAAATAATTATATGGAAAAAAAAGTATTAAATGAATCATTATTACGCACGGAACATAGAAATACATTATACACATTAAGATTGTTTATGTGACTTTAATGTAAGATAAATTATAAATATAAAAAATATTATAAAGTAAAAAACAGTTGAATTTAAAGTTTAAATTACTTATTTAAATACAAATGCATCAAATAATATTAAGCTAAATACATTAAATATAAGAAATTACAACAGAATAATTTAAAATTCACAATCCGCTGTGAAATTAATTACGTAATTGAATTAAATAATTAAATAAACGACACAGTGAAAATTATTTAACTAATAAAAAATAATTAACTAATAATAATAACTTCTACTACTTATTGCTAGTATATATATATATATATATATATATATATATATATATATATTATATATACAACATGGCTACAACATGACGGTGCGATGTCGCACCGTCTATCTTCCGTCTATCTTTCCGTCTATCTGCACCAGCAGTGTCTGTCTTCCTCTTCCAAGAGTGCGATGAACTGAAATAAAATATCCTGATATCGTTCTGCATTAATGGCGTACTCGAAAAAAATAGGTCCGATTATTTTCTTCCGCGATATTGCGCACCACACGCCCAACTTCTGCGGGTGTAATTGTATTTTGTGGTAAACGTGGGGATTTTCAATACTCCAAATTCTACTGTTTTGGCTGTTTACGTAGCCATCCGAATGAAACCGTGCTTCATCTGTGAAATATAACGAATCCATAACATTAATTCCCTTACGCAGAAATCGACGGAACCGTTGACAATATTGTAGCCGTTTTTCTTTGTCGGGCTCAAGAAGTCGATGAACCGTTTGAATGCGATAAGGTCGCAATTGTAATCGTTTGGTCGCCCGATGAACGGTTGATTTAGACAAATTAATTTCAGCAGACAAACGTCTGATCGATTTATTTGGCGAGGCGAGTAATCGGTCTTTGATTTCAGCGACTGTATCTGTATTCAACACTGACGCAGATCTTTTGTGTTCCTTGTTATTAACAGAACCGGTCTCTCTAAATTTTTCAACTAACCTTAATACTGATGTTTTGTTAGGAGCTGGTTTATCTGGGTACTTATGGCGAAACAAATGTTGCACTAAAACCGCTGATTTCGTACTGAAGTACGACTCAACAATGAAAACACGTTCATCTAGCGAACACATCATCATGTCTCTTGCAATACACTGAACGTTATGATCGCATTGCTGTTACTATCGGTAATGTTCTACTGCGTCGCTGCGATGTTCAGATGTTGGACGAGTCCATTTCAGTAACGGGGAGTAAACTTGACTTTTGAAATTTTATGGATGAGTGATTGATGGGTTGCGTTTTATATGGGACACTCTGTATAAAGCAGCATCCTCATCGCGGCTTAGCCCGCGCTATACGGTTACTTGCGTTTCCCGTCGCCATCAGTGGATGTTTAGCCGACAGAATAATAATGATAAATAAAAATAAAAGCCTGTTTAATTCATAAAAACCATCAGTGTATTGTAATTTCTTCAGAGCAACAGTTTGGTCAGAACACAACCAATCTGATTGGATTTTAGAATTCCCGTCGCGGCTTCGCTCGCGAAATATACAAACAGAATTACAAAATAAATTACCATCACAACGTTATCAAATCTCATAAAGATTAATTCGACAGCGACAAAAAATAAAAAAAAAAAACAATTTATGTTTTTTTACCCATTAAAATATTAAAATTTAAAAAAAAACTGAAAAAGTTTTGTAGATATTTATCTGGAGAGAATTTGTAAGCTCAAATCTACTGAATAGCTAGTTTAGTGTAGTTGGAAATGGGGAAAATTTGTAATGGTTGTTCGAAATTTTATACGTTTCTTCAACCGCTTTCAAGGTCGAATTTCAAAAAATCTAGAAATTGGCTTTTAGGTACAAAGCCAATGGTTGTACCAAAAATAAAGTTGATATCTTCATTTGTTAGCGAGAAATTCAAAAAAATAGTAAATTTCATCTCGTTAACCCTTTAAACTAGGAATTTCAAAAAATCCTTCCTTCACACAGTATGAAGAACATGTATACATTTTCATCAATGTATTAGTACTTTTTGTTAGTCATTGATTATAAATCACTTGTTCTTTAATATTATATATTCGCTTTCTTTGTACGTGTTCTAACATAGTTGTAATCTAAGCCAAATTGAACGCATTCTTTCCGCTAAAAGTTTCATTTTAATTAATTATGAATTTTTATTTAACGGATTCATAATTACGATTACAATTATAATAATTAATAATTTTTCAGATTACCTTCAAAATGTAATAACTTTGTGCAAGATTTCTAAATTTAATTTTTATTTTTAATAACCCTTAAAAGTAATCTCGATATAAATTTGAACCATCAAAGAATTAAAACTTGAGTTATTTTATTACAGATAAATAAAGTATATACATATTTTAAAATACAGCAAATATCTATAAACACTTATTCGAAAAGATTGTTATAAAACCTGTGCCACGGTTTTATTTAACAAAATATTTTTGTTACTTTTAATTTTAAAATTTAATAATTATTACATTTATTTATTTTTTATTTATTAGATATTTATATAATGTATTTTTTACTTTTCAGTGCATTTTTATATTTGTTAATATATTATATTTTTTTGTTTAAAATTCTCAATTTGATTTAATTCTTATTTTTTTACTTTTTAAAGGGTTTTTCTAATTTGTTTCCTTTTTTTTATTAATGTTAATATTAGTTAAATAAAATCTTTTTTAAAAAATAATATTTTATATGTAATCAAATATATTTTTTTTATTTTTTTGTTTTTAAATTAAAAAGCATTTTCTTTTTTTCTTAGTTGTTTACTAAAATTAATAGAAAATTTTATGAGTTTAAAAAATTTGTTCAATAGTCCAGAAACAAATTAATAAAAATAATTAAATTATATGCTTTTTTTTAATTTTTGACAAAATTTATTCTGAACAAATAAAAAATATGTAATTTTACACACCCATACAACCTGCAAATTTGTAAAGGCCTTATTTATTAAATAGGAAACGACCATTGTTTTCATTTAGTTTTTTCTAATAATATTTTATATAAGTACAAATTAAGTAATTTAATAAAATGAAGTGTCATTTTATATTTAAATGTTTCGATAAAATTAAATTAATTTTGTTAATAATAAAAATATATGTACTTTTTAATATAATTAAAATTTTAAACTGTGTTTGATCAGAATTTCTCTCTCTCGGTCACTCTCTCTCACTCTCTCTCTCTCTCTCTCTCTCTCTCTCTCTCTCTCTCTCTCTCTCTCTCACTCTCTCTCTCTCTTTCTCTCTCTCTCACTCTCTCTCACTCTCTCTCTCTCTCTCTCTCTCTCTCTCTGTGTGTGTGTGTATGTGCGCGGGCGCTTTAATTAAATTAATTAACAGTTTCAAATTAATGTTGAAAGTAATATTAAAAAGTATATTATGAATAAAATCCCTTGACGAACGATTTACCAAATCCCAACTGAAACATTAATGAACATGATGAATGCACATGATGAAATATTAAGTAGCAATAATATTTAAAATAATTATTTATTACTTTTAATTACTATTTAAAATTCTTTTATAAAATAACGTATTATTCCATTTAAATAAAATAAGATGCTGATAATAACTAATATTAAATTTATAAACTTCAGGTTTTATTCGGTAATTTTTAAACATTATAATTAAATTTAAAAAGAAATTGTTTAATAAAAAGGCTTTTTCTGAAATCGTAAATCTTCTTTAACATCCGGACAATACCCATATAATGTCGTAATATCCTAAACATCAGATCAAAATGAATGATATGAACAGAATATAAATAAAAAATTCCTTTCCTTTAGTTTTTCAAGAATTTTACATTTTAAGAGTAAATAAATGTCTCTCTGTTTTCTCTTTGAATTGTTTGCCAATTTCATCTCATTCTATATCTATATCCAAATCTATATCAAACACCCATAAATATAAATCGTTTAGACCTACATTTAAAAAATTAAATATGTTAAATTATATTTGTGCTTGTGTTTATGAATATAAAATCTTTACTAAAAGTAACGATCAGGTTTTCTTAAAAAAAAAAAAATAACAATATCCACATTTACAAACCAGATAGAACTTTTTTAATGTAATTTAACACACTTCTTTAGCTTATAATAAAAGCTGACAACACAACAAAGCCGCGTTCCGCGATAGTCCTACTACTGTGGGTTGTTTCTGATGCACGGTTTACACACATATACACACACAATTTAATTTAAAATATTTATCATTTTGATTAGACGTAAAATATTTTCCTTTATTTAATTCAATGATTCTAACTAAAGTACGCGTGCATACCGTATTTAATTCGCGCGGATGTAACGGTACTAGCAGCGACGGTCGGCGCCAACTAAATTAATGAAATTTAGTACATAATTTAATACATAAATTTAGTACGAAATTTAATACATAGAACAAATTTCGCCTCTACGGTCGGCAGACCGGTGTAGCCGCGAGGTTTAACACACCGAGTATCGAGTCGACCGGGCGATCGAGTTGACCCGGCCAGACCGAGTTACTTTTTTTCACTTTAAGTATTATGCATTTAGTTAATTCTACTGCTCATCTGTGACGTTACAACATGGCATACAACATTTTTTTGGGATGAAGGTGCAATTTTGCAAAAATATTTTTGCAGATATTATTTTTTTTTCGTTAACAAATGTTAACGAAAAAAAAATGTTAAAGAAAAATATAACCTTAATTAAATGAAATCTTGAAATCCTTTGAGAACTTGCTCTACAGCATCATCCCCTTGATCTTTTAAGTTGAAAATTTAATAGAATCAATTATATACAGACGTAATCTGACGAAGTTCGGTCAAAATCTGTCCAGTAGTTCAGAATATATAAGGTGATTTAAAGGCCGACAACGAACACATACATGTATGTACGAACATTTACATCCGGAAAATTTCCATCCAGTTTTTTGAGTTCGTTAGGTGTCAAAACGTGAAGATCCAGTGAATATGCACAAATTGGATCGATTGCAGTACGTTCCCTTCTACAGCTATAACTCTGATATAGCACTATCTAGACGGGGAGGTAAAATTTAACAAAAAATTCTTTAAATTTTCTGTACAATATTCAACTTGTAAATAAATAAGTTCAAATAATTTTCATTAACGCATTCTTAATTGTAAATTATATTTCGTTTGTATTATATTTAGTATCTTCAAGTTACCTTAACATTCCTTCATGGTTTTATATTTTTAATAATTGATATGGATACATATCTATTTTTTTTTATTTTATTGTAATTAATTTTGATAGGCTGCTTTGATCAAGGTTTTATCATAGTTTCCCTTGATCCATCCAGGCAAATACGTTCGTTATTTTATCAGTGTAGCAGCATTTCTACCAATTCCTTACGCTATCTATATAATGTATTATTACGTTTCGATCTGAATAAAAAATTTATTTGTTTATTTATTTGACCCCCGAACGATTCACCAGTTCCAAATAAGAATTATTATATTATAATTTACATTATTATATTCGCATATATTGTACAGGATTAGTGGATATTCAATTACCCCAAACCTATTTCAAAATATAGAATTTATTATTATGGCGTTTTTGTCAAAATGGATATCAAACCGTGAAAAACAAGTAGGATACATTCAGTTAATTGGTAGGGAGTCTACATAAAATGAAGAACGAAACAATTAAGATAGGAAGGAACGGGTAGTAAACTGAAGGAGGGTAAACATAGGACAAGAAAGGATATACACGAGAGAAGCGCGGATAATAGAAATAGAACGATCAGCAGTGTGGCAAGCGGTATGCGGGACGTGGTTCTTGCGACGGACCGCTGCACTGCACTCGCTTCGTTCTTAACAAGAAACTGCATAGGGGTTGATACGGCGTTAATGGTTAACATATAACATCCCTCTTTTTGAAAGCAATAACAATACCACCGTCCCATCCCCTTCTCTTAGTTGAACACTTTTCAATATTATTCAATTATTATAAGAGGATAACTAGCAGGGGGTTATTCTCTGGGTCTCTCTCTATCCTAACCTCTACCGATTCACTTTCATAATATATTATAATGTACTATTTCGGTAATTAAATTAGCTAAATGTAATCACTTTTCGTGAGTTTGTGTGCATGTGTGTGCGTGTGTGTGTGTTTCAATTTTAATTATTCTGAAGAATTATGCTATCAGGAACATTTCACTACTTCAGAACCTCGTTAATCCGAATTAAGATCTTTACCAGAACCGGATTGACAAAAAGTGCAATTCAAGTATTTAATTACCAAGCGCTGTCGTTTTTTTTTTCTAAACTTAATTTAAATGAAAAAAGAAAACCTTTTTAACGACGTATAGACGATTTTCCAGTGACTTTTTCTTTTAGCGGAAATCATGGAATTACTTTGGTATAGGAGGAATACGGTAAAAAAAACAGTATTAAAATAGATTAACAATAAAATAAATTCTACATAATGCATTAAAAGCAGTTAGATTTGTATCTTTTGTAACGTTCATCGATGTCCAATAAAACAAAAAAAGGTTTAACATTTTTTTTATTAATTAAGAATAAATTTATGTGAGAACATTAAGTGGGAAATTAATAATTTTTATATAATTTAGGACATTTTCTACGATAGGACTTGTACGGCTTAAACCTTTACTTTTGGTTATAATGATATACGTCGTCAGTAGACGGAATCTACATCATCAAACCAAACATAACTTATGGTCGCTTCGCTCGCTAACCTCATCCAATTAACGTTAAATATACAAATTATAATTATGTAAAAAAAGTAAATTAAGTACAATAATTATTAATATCGTATTTAAAAACAGCGCAATGAAATCAGTAATTACAACTTATAGTTGAATGGTTACATTAATACCGCATTTCTATAGAAAGACGTTCAAGCCGTGCAATCCTGTAGTGAAAAAGATCCATAATTTATATTTAATTTGTTTAAAAATATAATAGATTGTAATCACTTATAATTATTCTTAAAAAAAAAAAAAAAAATCATTTACATCATAAAGAAATACCATTTTGAACAAACTTTCATTTGAAAAAATATATAAAAAAATAAAACTTATAAACCTAAGTACATTAATTTATGTATTATCCTACAAACAAACAAATTACGTTAACAAACAAACAAAAAAGTAAACATTTGCGTATACAATCAAAAAAAAAAAGCTGACAACACAATCAGTCGTAGGACTTTCCCGGAACGCGGCTTTTACGCGTTCAACAACTGCGCGTTGTTTCTGATTCACGGTTTACACACAAAACTTAATTAAAAATACTTATCATTGTATTTAAATATAATATTTTTCGTTTATTTAATTCAATAATTCTAACTAAGGCAAGCGCATATTCCTCATTTAATTCGCGCGGGTATGGCGGTACTAGCAGCGACGGTCGGCGCTAACTAAACTAATGTAATTTCACAACTTACATAGAACAAATTTCGCTTGTACGGTCGCAGACCGGTGTAGCTGCGAGGCTTAACGCACCGGATCCCGAGTCAACCGGGCGATCGAGTTCGATATCCTGCCAGAACGAGTTATTTTTTTACACTTTAAATATTTAATTCTACCTGAGACGTCACAACATAACGGATGACTACAACAGCATTTTTAGGGTGGGCGTGCATTTTGCAAAATTTTTTTTTTCAAATATTGTTATTTTTTAATCGTTAACAAAGCGCCTAAGAAAAATATGACCTTAATTAGACGATATTTTGAGATAGTGAGGGTGACCTTGCTCTATAGCCTCACCTCCTTGACCTTTTAGTTTGAAATTTTAACGGCATCAATTCCACGTACATAGAAGTAATCTGACCGAATTTGGTCAAAATCGGTCCCGTAGTTCTGGAGATATAAGGTGAGGCCTTAGAGGCCTTTAGAGGCCAACATCCATACACAAAACGTACATCCGGAAAATTTCCCTCCGGTTTTTTGTGTTCCTTAAATGTTAAAACATCAAGATCCGGTGAAAGCAACATATGCCCAAATTGGACCGATCACACTACTTTCCCTTGTAGAGTTAGCTATCGGTCTGCTATAAAACTATCTAGACGAAGTAATAAAGATTGTCTTAAATCGTTTTAATTTGTGTTCCACATGTAAATAAAACAGATTAAGATTGTTTACGCCAAACCCACTTGTCCTTTTAACGAAAGGAATACCAGAGATGCACCGACGTCTGTTGCATTGCATTTATATTTTATTTTGTATATACCATTACTGTTGTATATATATTTTTCTCCTATCTTGTTATTATGGTTAACTGGCATTTCTCCCGCCACCACCCCATTCGGTCGCCCTAGAGCAAAGACCAAATGTCAGTGCCAAGATACGGCTACGTGCCTCTAAAACAGTTTAGCGACCTCGTTACCTAAAAGCTCCTAGTGAGCAACCTATCAATTTGAGCGGATTAAACAGGGTGCTATTCACCACCCGCTTATGTGTCCCAACCGCTCACTTGTCAAACTAAATCTAGATCGGGGAGGCGCATCCCTTGTTTCTAATTACTAAAAGTCATTAACGTTAATAAAATAAAAGACAGCAATTTAGGCTGAAACCCATCGGGTTGGTTTAGTGGTTAACGCGTCTTCCCAAATCAGCTGATTTGGAAAGTCGAGAGTTACAGTGTTCAAGTCCTAGTAAAGCCAGTTATTTTTACACGGATTTGAATACTAAATCGTGGATACCGGTGTTCTTTGGTGGTTGGGTTTCAATTAACCACACATCTCAGGAATGGTCGAACTGAGAATGTACAAGACTACACTTCATCATTCACACTCATACACATCATCCTCATTCATCCTCTGAAGTATTATCTTCTAAACGGTAGTTACCGGAGGCTAAACAGGAAAAAGAGAGCAATTTAGGCTGTCACGCCTCAGTCGCTGTATGCCAGCTAGTGCCTGTCCACCATTTAAAACGCTTGGAGCTTGTATCTGGCTGGTGGCCGGCCATTATCTCAGGAAAAACTTCCCACAGTGGCGCTATAGGAATCATTATAACCCAGATTAAATAAAAAATTCTATCGTTGACGGTTGAACTTCGCAACCTCATCGAGGAACTCCCGTACGGTACGACAATGCGGCTCTCGCCACACTGACTCGTCGTTTATGTGCGGCCAGTTTTTCCCCTGATCTCTAAGTTCCAGGGTGGCCCGGTCTCTGGCCCCCCCAAGAGCAGGGCAGTCGAACATCATATGTTCGTTCGACTGGACCTCCCCGCAGACACACAACTCATCCGCCGCTAGGCAAAACCGAAACAGCTATTGCTTCAAATCCACATAGTTGGTGAGCACTTGGGCACCCGCTGTCCTTAAAAATGAATTCGAGGCATACCATCCCCCAGATCCTGTATAAATCTTCCCTTAGTCGTGGTGTGCCATTCAAGCTGCCATGCCTCCATCGCGAGGCTCCATAGCCTCTTCCGCAGGCGGGAAATGGGCAACTGAACGAAATTTAGATCCGATGCATTGTGATCGCCGTTCCGCTCCGGTTCTAGCCCGGCTCGAAATCGCATTCCAAATGCCTCGGCTTCCCGACCTCTTCGCAACTTCCACATGGCTACCTAAACTTTCACAACTAAATCGATTGGGAGAGCCTTTCCCAATACGGTGGTAGCCTCGTAGGAGGTTGTTTTAAAAACACCAGTGCATACTATCAAGGCTCTGCGCTGGGCACTCCTTTAATTTTGAAATAGTGCTCTATTTCTATCCAACCTATGCGCCCAATCTTGCTCTATCTTGCTATTAAAAATATTTTTAGTGCTACTTGTATTTATAGCCATTTTTAGTAAATATAATAATATTTACTAAAGAATTGTTTAATCGGGTAAATTTCTTTCACAGTAAATATTAATTTACTCCATTTAAAGCTTTCTTTATCGATTTTTTTTTTATTTTCCTTTAATTCATTTTAAAATTTTTATTCTCTTCTCTATTTTCAGAATTTTATCAATTCGGTTATTCTGAGTGATTTTGAAAAGGGTCTCGCTACCGTAGGTGACTTCTGGCTTAACTACAGTTTTATAATGTTTAAGTTTTGTTTTAGTCGAAAGGCATTTTTTTGTTATATGTTGACCAAGTTAAATTTTGGGATTTAATCATTTTATTTGTCACTTTTTTATATTATTATTAAATGAACTTTTTTCTGTTTCTCCATCAATCACTTCAAATAGTTCTAACAGTAGAATAAAAATGTTACCAATAATTTATTTCTGTTTTATGTAACATATCTTTGTCGCCACATTTGCAATACTTTCCTACTGTTCGTTTTTTTTTTTTTTTGTTTTATTATCTCTTGTAAACTAATACTTTTATCAGAATTACGTGTCTTTAGAAATAATTTTATAAATTTTTATTTAAATTTTTGTTTATACAACAATTATTTACAATAACGAACAAATAAATTTAGATTTCTGTTTTTAGCAAAAATCAACTAAAATAAGGCTTCAGAATCATAGCGTTGAAAAGAGGCTATTTTTTCTGGTTTACACTAAACTTAAAAAAAATTAATCCTTTGATTCCAAATCAAAAATGTATGTTTCAAATAAGCGTATCAAAAATATTTGTAATTAAATTTTTATTTAAAGAGAGATATACGAACTAGTAAAAGAACATACGTAGAAATATCTATGTACACTTGTGTACAAATAATTTATACATTACTTTAACAAAAGCGACGTGTAGGAAATACAAAGTATTAATATAAATATAAAAACGGACAGAGATGTATAAAAAGAAAGAAAAATAGAATAATATTATCTTCGGTAGAATAGAATAGAAGAGAGAAGAGCGCGTAGACCAAGCGTTTGTCGGGTCGACAGATGGAGTCCCGCAACGGGGAACTGCTGTGGTTAATCGCCTGTATAAACATCGTCCTTAGTTTATCCCCTCATCTATATCAAACTCAAACCCTTCCCCCTCTCATACATCCCCGATACTCTCCCGTTCTCTACCTGTCTTTATCGTGTACACAAATAATATGTGCGTAAAAACGCATGCCGTGCCTCAAACTTCGTCGTTACAAACATAATTTTTCTTTATAAATATACTTTCAGAGAAAATTATTTTAGTTTTATATTCCATTTTTAAATTTATAAAATTATTATTTAGTTAAATAATATACTTATTTTTAAAAATTCTAGAGAAAAACATTTTTTCGACGGTAAAGATATTTCATATTTATACTGAACTGAACGTTCCGATTCCTTGGAAAGCGATTTAATATTTGAAAATAAATAAAAATAATTTTAAATTAAAAAAAGCTGACGACACAGTTGTAGAACTTTCCTGTCACGCGGCTTTAGCCGCGTTCCGGGTCCAAATTTTTCTTCATTAAATCCGTTTAATTACTGCTCGTCAGATCATTTAATCTTTAAATTGCTTGTTGTATATTATAAAAATGTTAAACTCCATTAATTAAGAGGTAAGAAACATTAGAGGCAATTTTCGTATGAAAAATGTTTTTTAGAATTTTCGGTTAAGGATTTATTAACGATTAACGTATAAGAACTGGCACCCGTTGAATAAAAAATTAGACGATTCGAGATATATATATATATACTACTCTACTAAACGGTATTTGTATATGTTTCTGTGTGAGCGTCATCAGTAGCTTAGCACCGGAATGTACCGATCACTAGCGGAAAATCCCGATTCGTTAGTACACGTCTCGTGGTGATCAGGTATACTTGATATACAGAGTTATCATGAAAGAATGGCGCGGTTTCAGTAATTCATAGGAAGATTGTAGGGAAATTTCTAGATGTTATATTGGTATTCCTGAAAGCCTCCAACCCAAAAGTTTGTTTATCAGCAGTTGTAACCACAACGTCAGTTCTTGTATTGTTGGTGAGTTTAGTGAGTTACTATGTTCTCGGATAAAGACAAAGCAAAGTGTGTTTTATTGATGGCTGAATTAAAATCTGTAATTTTAGTTCAACGTGCGTTTCGACGTGAATTCGGAAGAGATCCATCATACAAAAATAACATAACACGTCGGTTCGAACGATTCGAAGAAACCGGATCAGTTAAGAAACAGAAATCAACCGGCAGACCAAGTGTACCTAATTAGACGATCGGCAATTAGAAGTCCTGGGAAGTCCAACCCCCGTCGAAGCATCGAATTAGGTATTCCAAAATCAACAGTCACAAAGTTTTACATAAAAAACTGAAATTACACCCTTATAAAATCCAGATACTGCAGGAATTGAAACCCGATGATGGTGTAAAACGTTACAATTTCGCTGTTGAAATGTTGGGCAGAATAAGTGAAAACGAATCATTTTTAGACGATATAATTTCTACAGACGAAGCTACATTCCATGTGAATGGATGCGTTAACAGACACGATTCACGAATATGAGGCTCTGAAAACCCACACGCAATTATTGAGAAACAACGCGATTCACCTAAAGTTAATGTTTAGTGTGGTGTGATGAAAAATCGTGTAATAGGGCCTTTCTTCTTTGCTGAAAAAACAATTAATGGAGTTGTGTATCTTGACATGTTAACCGATTATTGCTTTCCTCAGCCGGATGAACTCGAAAACATTCATCGACTTCATTTCCAACAAGATGGTGCTCTCTCACACTTTAATGAATCGGTCACGGACGCTTTGAACGAAAAATTTGGAGATCGATGGATAGGCCGGCAAGGACCCATACTTTAGCCTCTAAGGAGTCCAGACCTGACACCTTGCGATATTTTCTTGTGGGGGTACATTAAAAGCGTTGTTTATATACAAAAAATTCGCGACCTAAACCGCTTAAAAAACAGGATTAATGAAGCAATGACAACCATTAATGAAGAAATGTTAATTAATGTTTGGAGAGACTTTGAGTATCGTTTGGAGATTTGTCGAGCGACTAAAGGCGCACATATTGAAATTTATTAATTATGTAAAAAATGTTTGAGACGACAATTTTCTTTTATGAAATTAATAAAATTCTTTTATGATAACCTGTATTATTATATATCGATATATATGCGAAATATATATCGATTTATACATGAAGTTTTGGAAAAATTTATTACTTTTTAACCGGATCCAAATTTTCGCACTAAAATATCAAGTATCTCAAAAACGGTTGGTCCTAGCGCTCTGAAATTTTTTTTCCACGCCCCTCGACAATATCCCATCCGATCTCAGTGGTACCCGTCGGATGATAATATTTTCACGTGCCCCGGTCACCGTTTAGAAAATGGGAAGGGGCTGCGATGGGGTACCACCGTAACATCTTGGTAACCGCTTGTCCAATTTTCACGATTCAAACGGCGTATGTATCAGCAGGTCGGGTGCTAATTTTTTAATGCATCGGGTATACTCTTGATCGACCAGATCTTGATTATCCGGAAATTATATGTATGTTTTTATTGCACTCACCCACCGTAAAACGTATAGATCCGATCGTTGGCTTAATACACTCAAACCTGTGCGCTAGCGCAGCTTTAAAGTATAAAATTATGAAGACTAAAAAGTACAAAATAAAAAATATATTTAAAAAAACTTTTAAAGACCACTCTTATCTTAAATAAACTAAAAAGTAAAAAATAAAAAATATGTAAAAGAATTTTTTAAAACCCACTGTTAAATTAAACGTCCTAAAAGGTAAAAAATAATTTTAGGACGGTATCTCAGAATGGATTTAACTTAATGGTTTTAGCTTGATTATTATATGTAAGATTATGATAAAGTCATAGATTAAAATAAAAAATTTGATGTTATTTAAAAAAAAAAAATCAAAAAAAATATATATATTTTTAATTTGATGTTCTGTAAATTATTAAATTTTTAATCTAAATCTATGACTTTCACATAATTTTATATATCACCACCAAAGCTTGTTGTCAAATTTATTGTGAGATACCGTTCTAAAATTATTTTTTACCTTTCATTTAATCGCTCTTTTGGTTTCATATATTTCTTCTGATCTTAATTTGTGTAAACGTTCTCTAGTTTTAAAATTTTCATTCTTTATATTCATCATTCTCTTTTGATTTGTTTATTCATCCCTTGTTCTTAACATTTTCTTCCCCTTCATATTCATCTTCTGGTTTTTTATTTTTTTAGATATATTTCTTCATGTTATCTTTATTTTTCCTGTATGATTGTTTTTTTTTTTTTTCATTTTTGATTATTCACCAAATAATCCAATAATAAAAACTAAATATTTTACACCGTAAGGTAGAAATTAACATTTGAAACCATAGTTGACTAAACGGAATAGTTTAATTATTATTAAATTTTATTCATATGACACCAGAAATCTGAAATTTTTCTTAATAAGCAATTCGCGAAGATACGAATAATACTGATCTAGTAATACGAGTAATTAAGAGACTATTAGTCTATTCTAATATTTCATGTAAGATAGTTGGATTAATAATTGTATAAATATTTAATGTTAATAAAAACTAATGTTTCAGCAATTATGTAATTACTGTTCACTTTATTAAAGAATTGGAGGATCATATCTCATTTCCAAATCAATTAAGTTTAAATGAAGTGCAGCAAAAAATGTATATATATAATTAATCAGGCGTACAAGGAAATCATATGGTGTCCACATCAGATTTTTTTTTTTTTTGTTCGAATCGGTTTGTTTGAATCGTTTGGCGAATATGCATTTACAACTTCTTTTGTCTCGATATCGCTGAACCGAAACCATATCACACCACCAGTAATAATACTGTCAAAAAATTCACTTGCTATATTTTGATACTGCTGAAGAAAAAATCAATGCCGCTCGCATTCTTTTCTTTTTTTGGCACCGTTAAGTTGTTTCGATACCCATTGTACACAGCACTTATGAATGAAAACGCAGTCTGATTGTAAAAATTCAGTAAAAAATGGAATTTGTTGTACGAAGAAAATTTTCAATAAGTTTAGAAAACGCAAAGAGATGATTTACACGAAAGCATTTCAATAAGTTCATCACTCACAACGGAATATCTTACTTTTCTCCTTCGTCGTGCGTATTAATTCGCCTTTTCCTAAATTTCCCGCACCATTCTCTCACAGAATCAACACTTATTAAATTATGGTAAATTACGTACAAGTGATGGTGGATTTCGGCAGCAAATATTCCTTCTGCTTGCAAAAACAAAACGACTCTACATATTACCCGACTTGCGAGAATAGAGACAATCGTTTTCATATTTCACTACATACTATTCGAGCGGTACGGAACAAAATGGTGACTGTAGTGTAGCAACATTTAACTTATTTTTTTTTAGTCTCTGGCTAAAAACCTTTAAAAAACATTTACATCCTTTGAAGAAGGATGTAAATGTTTAAATGCAAATGAAGTGTAACTTTGTACAGTCTCAGATCGATCGTTTCTGAGACGTATGGTTAATTGAAACCCGACCACCAAAGAACACCAGTATCCACGATCTAGTGTCAAAATCCGTATAAAAGTAAATGCCTTTACTAGGGTTTTAAATTTAGAACTCTCGACTTCAAAATCAGCTGATTTTTTATGACGAGTTCACCATTAGACCGACCCGGTGGGTTTTTCTTTTTTTAAACCTTCGGGACCATCATTAGGTATTACTTCAGAGGATGAGATGAATGACAATTTTAGTATTTAGTGTGAAAATTACATACCTGACCGGGATTCGAACCCGGGACCTCCGGATGAAAGGCCGAGACAATATTTAACCTTACCTGTTGTCTACTGCGCGGGTACTATGTTACTATGGAAAGCGGTTTGTTTGTAAATCCCGACCGGAGCGTAATTTACATATCTCCATCACAAGTCATTTATTTTCTTCCTAAAGTGATATTTTTTTTAGGGGTATCTAATCGTAAAGCATACCAACTACTTTCATTAATCTCAAACGTTGTTTCTTTTATTAAAAATTTTGACAGTTCGACAGCGGAGAATTAGGAAGTGATATGTTATTAAATTCTTTGTGAACCGGTAATAGTACCTTATTATTTCCCACAAACAAAGAAGCATTTTTTTTTTGTACTTACGCAATTTTTAAATAATAAAAAAGCAAACATCAATCGGTGTTCAAAGATTAACTGAATATAAATCAATAATATAGTTTAAAAATTCATCTTAATGTATCCAAGTCGTAATTGATGATTAATTTAATAAATTATAATTATATCAGTCTATTTGAATTTGCTATATCGTATCGTAGAACATGTCGCTGTACGTCAGAGATTCTCAACCTTGTGAACGCTGGTGCACATGCACCCGAACAAAGTGTTGAAATAATGAAAAAAATTAAATTTTAAAATTAAAAAAATAAATTACTTTAGTTTTTAAAATCTTGCTAGTGGTAAATTCGCTAAACTGGTTACACTGACCGCCTCCATCGACATTTTTGTTGTATTAGTTGTCACCGCGTGAAGTTGTGGTAGTTTCGTATTATCATGACATGCTATCGATATGTTGTGTTTTTTTAAGTTATACGCGAAGTTTTACATTAGTTTTATATTTGAAGTTTTACGCGATTAGGGGAAAAAGATGAGAGTGAAATTTTAACTTGCGCGCGCGCACCGCCAGACGAAAAACATAAATATAATGAAGTAAGCCGTTAAACAAAGTTCAGTTTGCATATACTTTAGCTAAGTTCTCTCGTAAGAGGTTGAAGCGATTAATATTTTATATTGTGAATATTGTTGTTCATATAATCTTAATTATTTACTCTTAATCATAATTATTCTGTACATAATTATCAACGAGCGTTTCAATATTTAAGGTTAACTCACTGTAAGTATTATTTGTCGTTAGCAAAATAATAATTATTAATTTAATAATAAATTTTATAATTACTATATATTCTGAAAATAGCAAACAGTATAAAAAATAAGAATCTAATGAGGGATATTTCATATTAATTTCCAGTATAAATAAATATTGATATTTTCCAACAAAACTTAAATTATTGGTGTAAAAAAAAGTTAAAAATATACACATAAAGATTTCTAAAATGTCTACAAATAAAGTTTTTTAATTAATTAAAAAGCATCAAAAGATTTGAATGGCAGAAAGGCTCCTGGAATAGACGGAATACCTGTAGAATTACTGCGCAGAGCAGGTGAGGAAGCGATTGGTAGATTATACAAACTGGTGTGTAATATTTATGAAAAAGGGAAAGTTCCGTCAAACTTTAAAAAAAAGTGTTATAGTGATGATACCAAAGAAAGCAGGAGCAGATAAATGTGAAGAATACAGAACAATTAGTTTAACCAGTTACGCATCAAAAATCTTAACTAGAATTCTATACAGCAGAATTGAGAGGAGAGTGGAAGAAGTGTTAGGAGAAGACCAATTTGGTTTCAGGAAAAGTACAGGGACAAGGGAAGCAATTTTAGGCCTCAGATTAATAGTACAAAGAAGATTAAAGAAAAACAAACCAACATACTTGGCATTTATAGACCTAGAAAAGGCATTCGATAACGTAGACTGGAATAAAATGTTCAGCGTTTTAAAAAAATTAGGGTTCAAATATATTGCTAACATTTACAGGAACCAAACAGCAACAGTAATAATTGAAAAACATAAGAAAGAAGCCGTATTAAGAAAGAGAGTCCGACAAGGATGTTCCCTATCCCCGTTATTTTTTAATCTTTACATAGAACTAGCAGTTAATGATGTTAAAGAACAATTTAGATTTGGAGTAACAGTGCAAGGTGAAAAGATAAAGATGCTACGATTTGCTGATGATATAGTAATTCTAGCCGAGAGAAAAAAGGATTTAGAAGAAACAACGAACGGCATGGATGAAGTCCTACGCAAGAACTACCGCATGAAAATAAAAAAGAACAAAACGAAAGTAATGAAATGTAGTAGAAATAACAATGATGGACTACTGAATGTGAAAATAGTAGAACAAATTATGGAGGTAGAAGAATTTTGTTATTTGGGAAGTAGAATTACTAAAGATGGACGAAGCAGAAACTATATAAAATTCCGAATAGCACTGGCGAAACGAGCCTTCAATCAAAAATATAATTTGTTTACATCAAAATTTAATTTAAATGTCAGGAAAAGATTTTTGAAAGTAAATGTTTAAAGCGTCGCTTTATATGGAAGTGAAACTTAGAGGATCGGAGTACCTGAGAAGAAAAGATTAGAAGCTTTTGAAATTCAGTGCTACAGGAGAATGTTAAAAATCAAGTAGGTGAATAAAGTGACAAATGAAGAGGTGTTGCGGCAAATCGATGAAGAAAGAAGCATTTGGAAAACTATAGCTAAAAGAAGAGACAGACTTATAGGCCACATATTAGGGCATCCTGGAATAGTCGCTGTAATATTGGAGGGACAGGTAGAAGGAAAAAATTGTGTAGGTAGGACACGTTTGGAATTTGTAAAACAAATTGTTCGGGATGTAGGATGTAGGGGGTATACTGAAATGAATCGACTAGCACTAGCTATCTTGGAGAGCTGCATTCAAATGACTGAAGACAAAAAAAATATTAATTAAATGTTCATCTTTGTTACTTGATTTATTTATTTAAAAATGTAATATACTATCGTTCGTTTGCTACTTGCACGGTCGTTTATTATTATTTTTTAATTTTTTTTCTTAATTTAAAGATTTTTAATATATTATTTTGTTTCTATTTTAGTCTTCGAGATAGCTAAAACTAATCCTGAAATTTTTAGTCGCACGAAAGAAGTATAACTTCAAACACGCGTATATAAGTGCACACACCCATTTTTTTTTTATATTAACATTTCACTCCAAAATGAGTAATCCAAGTAAAAAACAACGAACCTATCATTTTAACAAAAATCGGGAAGAAAACTTCTTTGTTATCGAAAATAAGGAGAAATGTATTTGCTTAATGTGCAACAGTGTTGTGTCAGTAGCACAAAAACATAACGTCGAACGTCATTTATAAAACCAATCGCAGTTCTTTTGGGGTAAATTATTCGCCTAAATCTGAGCTTAAGAGAATAAAATTTAATCAACTAAAATCGGGATTATCTACCCGCCAAGCATTTCTTACTATAAATGAAAATAAAAATCCCACTATTGCTTCCTTCAAATTTTCTCGTACTAATTAAGGAAACTTTTCTCGATTTTCTGATAAGCGAAAACTCATTTCAGCAATACAAAATTTACCGTTATTAAACGATACAAGTACAAAAAGAATCCAAGCGACTTCAACATATTTACATAGTCAATTGAATAATCATATTTGGAAGAACGTGAATATTTCTCATTACAATTACACGAATCAGTAGCTATATCCGTTACAACATGATGGGCAGTGATGATAAGAATTCAGTGATTTTAGCGTGAAAGAAGAACTATTATAAATTTACTATCGATGCAAGAGCGAACGAGGAGTGAAGATATTTATAAAATCTTTAAAAATTACTTAACAGAAATTAATATACTTTTTTACTAGTTATCAGCTATTATTATTGATGGTGCACGAGCGACGGTGGGCTGCAATAATGGATTTACTTCCAATCGCAAGATGAATCCTTCCCGAACATTATGTGTTACCACTGCATCGTACATCAAGAGTCATTATGTGCCAAAATATTACTCTTCGAACATGTTATGAATGTTGTTAAAATAATCAACAAAATTCCAGCAAATTTTTTATCTCACAGATCGTTTAAAGCCCTTGTCCAAAAGGACGAATTTTTCCAAGCCGACCTTATCATCCATACAGTTATAAGACGGTTTAAGTAATGGTAAAGCACTTGCAGGAGTTTTTTATCTTTTGAAAGAGATAAAGAAATTTCTTATACTAAAAAAAAAAAAACAAACGTTTCCAAAATTAGATAACCTACAACGGTAGATGGACTTGACATTTTTAACCGACATATGTAAAAAATTGAACAGTTTAAACCCGGATTTCCAGAAAAAATAAATATTCAACCGAAACGATTAGCTCTATAAAAGCATTCAAAGCCAAAATACAGTTTTGAGTAAATAATTTTTCGAAAAATTCTCTCGTACATTTTCCTTATTTACACTTTTTTTATTTGATTAATTATTGTTTGTGTGATTCATAAGAATATTTTTTGGTGTTATGTTTTGCTTTTTATGCGCTAAACATGTTCAAAGTTCTTTTGGATTTGTCTTTGTACATATTTAAGTATACTATATGTGTATAAATATCCATACATTTGGATACGTATATAGTTCTTTAAGGGATTTCAACGGAAATCCTTCTCTGCATGTCATTTTTTTACTTTCCCGTCTAGACAGAGCTATAGCTCTACAAGGAAAAGTATTATAATCTATTCAATTTGGCATATGCGATTTGCATCGGATGTTGGCGTTTTTACACCTTCTTTCTTTTTCTTGTTTAACCTCCGGTAATTACCTTTCAGATAATACTTCAAAGGATGAATGAGGATGATATATATGAGTGTAGTCTTGTGCAGTCTCAGTTCGATCATTCCTGAGATGTGTAGTTAATTGAAACCCAACCACCAAAGAACACCGGTATCCACGATTTAGTATTCAAATCCGTGTAAAAACAAAACTGACTTTACTAAGACTTGAACGCTGGAACTTTCGACTTCCAGATCAGCTGATTTGGAAAAACCCGTTCACCACTAGACCAACCCGGTGGGTGGCGTTTTGACACCGAAGGAACCCAAAAAAAAACCGGTTGCAAATTTTCTGGATATTAATATTCGTATGTACGTCTGTGTTCGGTGTTGGTCGTTAAATCACCTTATATATCCAGAACTACCGGGCCGATTTTGACCAAACTCGGTCGGATTAGTTCTATATATGGTGCATTGATGCCTTTAAATTTTTAATTTAAACTGTCAAAGTGATAAGACTGTAGAGTAAGTTCACCCTGAATATCTCGAGATTTCGACTAATTAAGATTGTATTTTTCTTAGGCGTATTTGTTGACGATTAATAATAAATAACATCTACAAAAATAATTTTTTTTTTTTAAATTGCAGCCCCTCCCTAATAAATGTTGTTGTAGTTGTTTGCTATGTTGTGACGTTACAGATGAGCGGTAGAATTAAATAAATGAGTAATATTTAAAGTGTAAAAAAGTAATTCGGTCTGGCCGGGTCACGAACTCGAATGCGCGGGCGAATCGGTAGCTGATGCGTTAGTCTCGCGGCTAAACCGATGAAATGAAATACAATACATGAATTTATACAAAAAATTAATATTTTATACAAAAATATACAAATGAAATTTCTTGTATGTAAGTTGTGAAATTGCATTAGTTTAGTTAGTGCAGACCATCGCGACTGGTACTACCACACCCGCGTGAATTAAATACCGTGTGGGCACGCGTTTTAGTTAGAATCATAGAATTAAATAAAAGAAAGAATATTAATATATATATTATATTTAAGAATATTATAAAGATAATAAATTAAGTTGTGTACGTGTGTGTAAGCCGTGCATCAGGAACAGCTATTTTTAGATTTTTTTTTGTATTCAAATTTACTTATGGTTCTGGAAAATTAAGCACTGCGGCTAAAAACAAAATATTTTATCTGTGCATTTATTACGTAATACTTATTAATTATGTATAATTATACCTATTTATTACATTAATGGTGAACAATTTTACATACTACGTATAACAAAAATTAGTTCAGCTTTATTCTGTACATAGCGACCCAATAGAGTAATTTATAATCTATTTGATAGTTAATAGACCCATACATTGTACCAACACGAACGGTCTCCAAAGGAAGTTATATTATACGATACGATTCGGTGTAATAGAATAATTACAGTGACGAACGGGAGGGAGAGAAACGATATCTATGATAGACAAGGTGATCGGTAAGGAGAGGGGAGCTCGGTTACAAGTCGTGGAGAAAGGGGGAAAGGTGGAGAAAGGGGGAAAGGTAAATGCAATTGTATTGTTTTATGTATGAGAATGCATAATGCAATATACCTAGTAGCTAGATTTGACCGAACCCGTGTCCTATAGTAAACCACCTGAGAGCGAGCGAACGGTAGGAGAAATGTACCGATAGAAGAACGGTAGGGGAAGGTATAGAGAGAGGAGAGGAGTATATGCACGAACCCGTTGCATCATTTACCGAGCACGGACACACGTCATGGACCAACGGACTGAAACTTTGTACACCCAAGAGAGTTTTGAGCGCCAAACATTTATAGAATTTCCTCGACTGTCCCTTTTACTCTCTCCCGCCCCTCCAAAACCTTCATTGGTTATAACAATTTGCGATTCGTCTGTTCCCATATGTAAAATCTAAATCAAAACTAAAATACCGTACCGAATGTCCTAATAAATCAGTAATCGGTCAAAATTATTCAAAATCCCAAAATACGGTTCCGAAAACGTATTACAATCAAATGTAATAATAATACTAATAAAATTAATACGTCAACAAAATATCAATGAACAATTATTATACGCTAACGGTAATAATGTAATTATAAAACGGGAAACGTAATTCATTTGTAACTAATAAAGAATGAATTTACACGTTTAAAATCCATTCGAAATGAATTTAAACAGAAAATGAACGATTTGATTCGTTTTCATTTCATCAACGTTATCGATTATTATAATTTAACGATATGTTATATACGATCTAGTTACTTATATTCCTTTTCGATATATCTATATTATTTCATCGTTCTATCTCGATTATATTTTCATTATCTATTTATCGTTAACGAAATAAATGAACTAATAATCTTTCAACATGTATATTAATTCAATATGTTACCCGTTTGGACATTTTATATACACATCGAATACCACATTATTTTATACAAATTCTAATTATTATTATTACACGCTGTTATTTCCCAAAGCAAATATAAATTCCCTGTTGACAATTTTATTTCAAAATTTACATTATTATTATTATTATTATTTTTATTATTATATAAATATAATATTGTAATCCATTTATTTATTTATTTTCTGTAAAAAAAATAATAAATTGTAAACATATCGAACTCTATTAGAAAAAATAAGATTAGCCTTTAACAGACATTTAAAAAGGATGTAGGATAACATATTAACAAAAAAACGCTGACAACACAGTTGTAGGACTTTCCCGGAATGCGACTTTAGCTGCGTCCTACAACTGTGGGTTGTTTCTGATGCACAACTTACACACACATACATATATAAGTTAATTAAAAATATTTATCATTTTATTTAAATAGAATATTTTTTTATTTATTTAACTCAATGATCCTAATTAATGCGTGCGAGTGCGGCAATACTAGCGGCGACGGTCGGCACTAATTAAATTAATGTAATTTCACAACTTACATAGAACAAATTTCGCTCGTCCGGTCGGTATACCGGTGTAGCCGCGAGGCTTAACACACTGGGTACCGAGTCAACCGGACAATCGAATTCGAGATCTGGCCAGACCGAGTTACTTTTTTACTGTTTAAATATTATTCATTGCCCACCGGGTTGGTCTAGTGGTGAACGCGCTTTCCCAAATCAGCTGATTTGGAAGTCGAGAGTTCCAGCGTTCAAGTCCTAGTAAAGTCAGTTATTTTTAAACGGTTTTGAATACTAGATCGTGGATACCGGTGTTCTTTGGTGGTTGGGTTTCAATTAACCACACATCTCAGGAATGGTCGAACTGAGAATGTACAAGACTACACTTCATTTACACTCATACATATCATCCTCATTCATCCTCTGAAGAATTATCTAAACGGTAGTTACCGGAGGCTAAACAGGAAAAAGAAAGAAAAATATTATTCATTAACTTCAATTCTAGCGCTCATGTGTGACGTCACAACATAGCGGACGACTACAACAGCATTTTTTTGGAGTGGAAGTGGAATTTTTAAAAAACGTTTTTTGCAATTATTGTTATTTTTTAATCGTTAAAAAACGTGGCTAAATAAAATATGACCTCAATAAAGTGAAATCTCGAGATACTGAGGGTGACCTTTGCTCTATAGCCTCACCCGTTTGACCTTTTGAGTTGAAAGTTTAATGCCCCATATACAGAAGTATCTGACCAAGTTTGGTCAAAATCGTTCCAGTATTTCTGGAGATATAAAGTGATTTGGAGGCCGACACCGAACACATACGTACATACGGACATTAACAACTGGAAAATTTCCATCCGGTTTTTTGGGTTCCTTAGGTGTCAAAACATGAATATCCGATGAAAACCGCATATGCCCAAACAGACCGATTACAATACTTTCCCTTCTAGAATACTTTCCATTCTTTTCGCTATCAAGATGGGAAAGTAAAAAAAAGTTTTTAATTATCTTTCTAAATTAAAAACTAAAAATAACTGGTTTCAAGAAATCGAACAATTTCTGAATGACTTAAATATTAAAAAAGAGGAGATTTTGGATCAAACATTTTTTGAATTAAAATAAAAAATTTCAATAGTTTTCAGGAAAATCAAAAGGAAAAGAAGATTTTTCCAAAAGGAGAGAGAGAAAAATTCTGTCAAAGAATGAAAGAGTACTAGCAGAAAAGAAAACAAAATATAAAGTTATTCAATAATTTGATCCCATATGAACTCAGGCCACCCTGGAACTTAGAGGTCAAGGGGAAAATTGGCCACTCACAAACGGCGAGTCAATGTGGCCAGAACCGCATTGTCGGACCGTGTGGGAGTTCTTTAATGCGGTTGCTTCGTTCAACCGACATCAGTAGTTTACCTAAAGGAAAAGACTCCTACCTCACTGCTGTGGGAAGCTAACCCACAGGGATATAGCCACAGATAGATATGGCTGGCTACCAGCCAGATTAAGGTTCTAAGCGCTTTAATGTTGGACAGGTACTTGCTGGCATTCAGCAACCTAGGCGTGGCAGCGAATTGCTGTCTTTGACGAGATAAATTTAATTATTGATAGTCATATATGTTTTAGTAGTTGACGGGGTGCGCCTACTCATTTTAGTGATATATGACAAGTAGTCGGTGGGACACGCTAGCGAGTGGTGTTTGATACCACGCTTAATCCGCTCACGCTTTTAGGTTAGCTCTATTGGAGCTAGTCAGGACACTGTTCGCTAATCTGTTTCGAGGCTCAGAAGCCATTTGTGGTACAGACATTCGGTCTTATGCTTTAGGGCGACCGAATGGGGTGATGGCGGGAGAAATGCCGAGCAAACCAAAATTATTCCTTTGTTATTAGGTCGAAGGCTAACTTTTGCACGCATCAGGAACACTCTCGTTTTAACAGATAACGGGTATTGTTGAATACTAGATCGTGGATACCGGTGTTCTTTGGTGGTTGAATTTCAATTAACCACACATTTCAGGAATAGTCGACCTGAGACTGTACAAGACTACACTTCATTTACATTTATACATATCATTCTCAGAAGTAATACCTTACGGTGGTTCCGGAGGCTAAACAGAACAAGAGAGAGAAAGATGACGGTTATTCGGAAATGTATATATACATAAAGTTTGCAGGATACATTCCTGTAATCCCAGGGAAGATTTTAAGCCAACGACCGAGGGACCCTAGTTTCCTTGAAGGTAAGATATTAAAAATATTCATTATTTCTTCACCCCCAAGAAGGGTAAAATTGTGAATTAAATATATTCATTAAGGAAAATTATTATATTTCTGCTACCGCAGTAAAGAAATAAGTTATAATGTTTTCGTCGTCAAAGGTGTGTGTACTTTAGTTACCGTAGCTATCTTTTGTAATGTAGTTTCTTTTACAGGTTTCTATAAAACCTGAATACAAAATTATTATTTATCAGTATTATTCTCACAACTGTGAGGATAATGTATAGTGCGGGGGTCCTGAGGGTGAAGGGCTCTGGGTAGATGAGAATGGCGACCGAAACGAACGGGCGGGAGCGCCGTTCCCCCAGGCAAATTGTGAATGTTGAACGAAGCAAGTACTGCGGCCACAGGGTAGGCACGTTATCCCCGGGAGGTCCCGAAAATCCCCTTGAGTTGGCTCCAGGATTCCCCTGGGCTGACCTGAGCCTCGAGGGTCCAGTTTCTGGCTAGACTGGCCGGCTAGTGTAATACAAATTGAAATGAAATTTTATTAATTAGAGGGGTGAGACAAAGAATTAACTAACCGGTAGAATGAAAATTAAAACCATTATTTTCTACTCTTTTTTATTCTATTCTCCCCTTTTTAAAATATCAAATGTCATTCACAGCTTGTGAAAATCATTAACATTACTGTTAATTGTATACTGACAAATAATAAACATTAAATAACAAAATACAACCAATTATTGTTTTATTAAAGCATTTGTATGTAAATAGGTCTATATAAAAGGTACAGATTGCTTATTCATTGAATTTGTGTATAAGTATTTATACATAGACACACAAACACACACACACACACACACACACACACACACACACAAAACTTTGATTTATTATTTATTTAGCTCTTGATTTATAAATCATAATTTTGCGGGACATCATTTCAGCCTATACAAAACATCGCTTTAAAATTTATAGGTTTCTAACCACACACACACACACACACACACATACACAAACAAACATTTAAATGTATGGAATATTTTCACAGCATTTATTCATAAAACGCAATATGGCTAATTGTTGATAAACCAGATTTCGGATTTCGTTTGTTTCATTAAAATTTACATACATATTATTTATACAAGCAGTATAATAAATTAAAGGGGTAAAAATGATTTTCATTTTATTTACAAAACATCTAATCCTAACTCCCTCCCCCTTTTTTCAACCAATCATTTGTTTCATTTATGTTTGTATAAAAACACATCTCTGATAAATCAATAATTAAACAATAATAATAAAAAAGTAAAATAAATTTTATGTTATGAACGATTACCGATAAAATGAAAAATATTAGTGTGTGTATGTATGTATGTATGTATGTGTGTGTGTCTGTGTGTGTGTGTGTGTATGCACGCGCGTGCGCGGATAGTTTAATAAAGTATTCTAATGTAAAAAGTAGATATTAATTACTTGGTTTAATTACAATTAGTACATTAATACCAATTAGGTACTGAAATTTCTAAAAATCATTTAAAAACCATTTATTTTCTTGACAGGTATTATTAGGTATAACTTAATCTCTCACACACACACACACACACATACTCACTCTCTCTCTCGCATACACACACACACACAGACACACACACATACTCTCTCTCTCTCCCACACACACACACACACACACACACACTCTAAACTTGTGTTTCTATAGCTTCAAGACCATATAGAGCATATAAATTTTACCTTATCTATATATTCTTAATTTAACTAAAATAGGTCTCGGCCTTTCATCAGGTGGTCCCAGGTTCGAATCCCGAACAGGCGTGGTATTTTCACACACGCTACAAATCATTCATCTAATCCTCCGAAGCAATACCTAACGGTGGTTCCGAAGGTTAAAAAAAACAAAAAAAAATAACTAAAATAGGTATTTAACAAACTGCTTCAAAAGTCACACAGATTATAATTGGATAGATGACTGAATTGTAAAGTAATAACTCGCAAATAAAAAGAGATTATCAAGTGAAATAAATATGGCATAAAATTACATTTTATTTACTGTAAAAACAATTATTTTTCCATTAATAATTACACATTTCTTCAACGATTCATTTCTTCTTTCAACTTCAATGGTTAATCAGTTCTCTCAATCCGTCAATGAAGAATGCTGGCAGTCTTTCCTTGATTAACGAAATCACTTTCTTTTTCCGTTTAGCCTCCGGAATCACCGTTAGATATTACTTCAGAGAATGATATGTATGAATGTAAACGAAGTGTAGTTTTGTGCAGTGTCAGATCATTCCTGAGATGTGTGATTTATTGAAGCCCGACCACCGAAGAACAACGGTAAACACGACCTACTATTCAAATCCGTATAAAAGTCACTGCCTTGCATCCTTCAGTAAAATCATCCGTGGTAAACTGAATACCCTTCAAATATCACTATTTAAATTCTGGAAAGAAGTAAAAGCTCAGGACGCCAAATTTGGCGAGAATCCGTCAATGAAGAATGCTGGCAGTCTTTCCTTGATTAACGAAATCACTTTCTTTTTCCGTTTAGCCTCCGGAATCACCGTTAGATATTACTTCAGAGAATGATATGTATGAATGTAAACGAAGTGTAGTTTTGAGCAGTGTCAGATCATTCCTGAGATGTGTGATTAATTGAAGCCCGACCACCGAAGAACAACGGTAAACACGACCTACTATTCAAATCCGTATAAAAGTCACTGCCTTGCATCCTTCAGTAAAATCATCCGTGGTAAAATGAATACCCTTCAAATATCACTATTTAAATTCTGGAAAGAAGTAAAAGCTCAGGACGCCAAATTTGGCGAGAATCCGTCAATGAAGAATGCTGGCAGTCTTTCCTTGATTAACGAAATCACTTTCTTTTTCCGTTTAGCCTCCGGAATCACCGTTAGATATTACTTCAGAGAATGATATGTATGAATGTAAACGAAGTGTAGTTTTGAGCAGTGTCAGATCATTCCTGAGATGTGTGATTAATTGAAGCCCGACCACCGAAGAACAACGGTAAACACGACCTACTATTCAAATCCGTATAAAAGTCACTGCCTTGCATCCTTCAGTAAAATCATCCGTGGTAAAATGAATACCCTTCAAATATCACTATTTAAATTCTGGAAAGAAGTAAAAGCTCAGGACGCCAAATTTGGCGAGAATCCGTCAATGAAGAATGCTGGCAGTCTTTCCTTGATTAACGAAATCACTTTCTTTTTCCGTTTAGCCTCCGGAATCACCGTTAGATATTACTTCAGAGAATGATATGTATGAATGTAAACGAAGTGTAGTTTTGTGCAGTGTCAGATCATTCCTGAGATGTGTGATTTATTGAAGCTCGACCACCGAAGAACAACGGTATCCACGATCTACTATTCAAATCCGTATAAAAGTCACTGCCTTGCATCCTTCAGTAAAATCATCCGTGGTAAACTGAATACCCTTCAAATATCACTATTTAAATTCTGGAAAGAAGTAAAAGCTCAGGACGCCAAATTTGGCGAGAATCCGTCAATGAAGAATGCTGGCAGTCTTTCCTTGATTAACGAAATCACTTTCTTTTTCCGTTTAGCCTCCGGAATCACCGTTAGATATTACTTCAGAGAATGATATGTATGAATGTAAACGAAGTGTAGTTTTGAGCAGTGTCAGATCATTCCTGAGATGTGTGCACCGAAGAACAACGGTATCCACGATCTACTATTCAAATCCGTATAAAAGTCACTGCCTTGCATCCTTCAGTAAAATCATCCGTGGTAAACTGAATACCCTTCAAATATCACTATTTAAATTCTGGAAAGAAGTAAAAAGCTCAGGACGCCAAATTTGGCGAGAATGGCGGGTGGAAAATTGGTCAAAATTCCAACTTTTTATGAGTTTGCTGTCACCCACCGCCAACAAATTTTACGGTAGCCCAGGTGTGCATTAATATATCCTTCTCGTTCTTTTAATATGCCGTCTGGATGACGATGTGTTACAGCGTGACGGGAAAATCATTTTGAATCGATTCATTCACCTCTTTTTCCTGGTTCTCATCAGTCAGAGAAACCGGCCATCAGTGGGAAGTTCGTTCTCAGTATTCGATTAACCGGCTTCTGACGCGCTAAATTTTATTGCCTACCTATTCGAAGAATTTTTAACAACAGTTTCAACGGCTTTTAGACGACGATGAATGTCACTAGCGTTTATTTTTCCGCTGTTAAAAGTCCAATCACTGCATGGCTGTTTTAGAAGCGTTGACGTAGTACGTGTACTCGGTACCATAACAATGTTGACAGAAAATGAAAGTCCTTGGGTCGATGAGTTTCGGAATATTAGTAGTACGGGAATTAAACTATAAGACGGTATTACTGTCCCTTTGTGCGACATTTTTTCCCCCCAGTTATGTTCCAGTGTGCGTTATATTTCAACCCTCTCCTATAAATTTCTAATTCGTAATTGAAGAAATATTTTGCAATCAAATTCATTTTTTTTATTTTAAACATCTTATACTTGAAAAAGATAATTTTTTAAACAATTTTTTTTTTTTTGTTTATATGAACAATTAACAAAAACAAATCCAGTATATAAGTTGCGTAACTTATGCCCCGATGAAACCCGAAAAGGAAAGCTTCACCTGGACATATTATAACTTGGTATGCGAGTAAGAAACTATGTAAAACATATTCTACTTTGAGTATAATTTTAAAATACGGGAACCATATGGCGACCGCGTCTCCCTACCTTAACCAAAATTAATTCATATCAATGATTTATAAGCAGAAAAAATTTGACATCATAAAGTTCGGTTAATCCAGTCTTTTTTTTTCCTGTTTAGCCTCCGGTAACTACCGTTTAGATAATACTTCAGAGGATGAATGAGGATGATATGTATGAGTGTAAATAAAGTATAGTCTTGTAAATTCTCAGTTCGACCATTCCTGAGATGTGTGGTTAATTAAAACCCAACCACCAAAGAACACCAGGTATCCACGATCTAGTATTCAAATCCGTGTAAAAATAGCTGGCTTTACTAGGACTTCCTAATAAAACGCTGGAACTCTCGACTTTTAAATCAGCTGATTTGGGAAGACGCGTTCACCACTAGACCAACCCGGTGGGTTCGGTTAATCCAGTCTATAGGTATTAAGCAAAACGATATTTGACAAAAAGCTTCAAAGAAATAACAAACAAAGAAATAACTGATAAAGAAATAAGCTTATTACCCCTCAAATTTAATGGAATTGTCTGAATTCATAATCATAGTGACGAGTCAATCGGGCGATCGAGTTTGAGACCCAGCCGGACCGAGTTACTTTTTTACACTTTAAATATCATTCATTTATTTAATTATACCACTCATCTGTGACGTCACAACATAGCCGGCAACTACAACAACGTTTTTTAGAGTGGGAGTCCGATTTTAAAACAATTTTTTTTTTGCAAATATTGTCATTTTTTAATCGTTAATTATTGTGCCTAAGAAAATTATAACCTTAATTGGGCTAAATCTTAAGATTCTGAGAGTGGCTTTGCCTGCAGCCTCACCCCTTTGACCTTTTAAGTTGAAAATTTAATGTCATCAATGTCCCATACATATAGACGTAATCTGACCAAGATCAAAATCGGTCCGGTAGTTCTGGAGATATAAGATGATTTAGAGGTCAACTCCAAACACACATAAATACATACGAACATTAACTTCTGGAAAATTTGCATCCGGTTTTTTGGGTTCCTTAGGTGTCAAAACGTCAAGATTCGGTGAAAATTACATACTTCCAAATGGAATCAATTACAATACTTTTCCTGCTAGAACTGCAGGGTATCTAGACGGGAAAGAAAATTATTTCATTACTGTTTTAAAAAAGTATAAAATTTGATATAGTCATAAAATTCCAATATTTTTATAACGATTAATTTATCAAAATCTTACTATTTAATTGAAAAAAAAAAATTAAGTAAAATTTCATTTTTATTAAAATTAAATAGCATGTAATTAATTTTTTTTTTCAATAAAATAATTTGATGCAATGATATGTTCCTAATGAAACACCATTAATAAGTTGTGACCATAATCGGTCATAACTTTTTGTAAACGTTTTGTAACCGTAATAGACTTTTCCCTTGTTCGCGGTAATAAATACAAATGTAAAGGCGCAGAGATCGTTTCATCACACAAAGGTTACTGGCCAGGGGAATTAAAAAGTTACTCTGCTGGTATCATGTTCTCGTATCCAAAGGCTATAGTTTTCACGATATTTTTGGGTATATTTTGTTGTTATATACCTTCGGAACAACAGGAAGTGCTAAGTACAAGAGGTATAATTAACTAGATTGATAATTAATGTGTTGTAGTTAGCTACGTTATTAGTATAGTTCCCTCTAAGCTGCGCAGATGCAATGATTTTAGAGTATTCCAATAAATTGCACAGATAAATTTATATCCCGCGCACCTACAATCAGTTATTGTAAATATATACAAAGTGTACTCTATGACACGTTTAGTTGAGACTACGGAGTAGTGTACACTGGCAGTTTATAACTACTATTCACAATAAAAACATTCTATTCATCGCACATGTTTACGAATGATGGAGCCACTGTTATTCTCGGGAAGAAAAACGGGATAGCAGTACATTTAACTGAACAACACTGTGTAGCACGTAGGGAAGATTTAGGATTAGATGACGTACGGAAAAATGTATCTATTGTGCAGAATATAGAACTGTGTACACAATGTTTCACCGTTTAGCATCAAAAAGAAAATTTTGAAGAATTAGCTCAAACGTTAGAACGTGATATAATATCATTTAAACCATTAAATGTGGTTAGATAGGTTTTCCAAGTATTTTGCAGTTGATATTTTAATAAAAAATTACGATACGTTAATGAGTATTGTAAAACTCAGCAGAATGCAATGACCCCATTTGTAAATATTGTGAAAAAATTCTGATTAATTCACTTCATCGGGTAACAATATTTAATCTGAAAAATATATTAGACGAGCTTATATCCTTGTGCAAATATCTACAAAAAACTGATTCAACAATTATTAATGCTCATCGGTATGTAAAAATTACAATTAAACTAAAAACTCAATTTTTGGGACACGAAATCTTTTTGAACGACACTATACGAGAAGTATTATCGGAACGTCAAAATTATATCGATATATCAGCTATAATTTGATTTATTTAACCTGTTTATTCACTTAGACAGCAGATTTCTAGATGAAGTATTAAAAAATCGGCAATCATTTGATAATGAAATTATTATAAATTCAGGAAACAATTTTGATTATGGAAAGGAAAATACAATGCAGCTTTCCAAAGATATATACAGAAGTTGTGACAAATAAAAACGTTGATATTCATAAAATATAGAACGAATATTCAGAATTAAAAATTAAAATTCTAGAGAAAAGATACATTAACCTTTGCCCAAACTAACCCTGAATTTTCTAACCCTTTCTTTCTATATAACATTATGGGAACTTTAGAAGCATCCAGCGTAGACTGTGAACTTGGATTTTCTGTTACGAATTTCATAAAATCCAAATACCGAAACAGACTCGTAAACGAACACTGGATGGACCTTATGAAAATTAAATTACGTTTAGCCAACGGTCAACAAGTAAATACGAATGAAGTTTACAAAGAATGGATTTCTGTGAAAGACAGAAGACATAAAGTTAAAAAAATTAAGAAAAATGTTAATGTAACATAAAATAAGTTACGTAATTGTTTCGTTTAACTATGAATACATTGTATAATCGATACATTTGCGTATAATAACAACAAATTTTGCAGAAATTGATTTTTGAATAATTTTTTTGGGCACAATTGATTTTTGTGTGTGCAGCTCTGAAAAAAATTAAAGGGAACTTTGGTTATTAGCCGCATATACTTTTATATACAATGTTGTTTATTAAGGTTTTGTCTTCCTTAGAGCTAACTTTAGCTATTCTTTTAATTTATTTAAATTCCTATTTAATTATATTACTCTTCAAAAAACTAAATAGTAATCGTAATTAACCAAAAAAAAATATTCTGTTTGAGAAAGAATAGCTATTTTTCAAAAAGGAAAATAGAATGTGTCCGGGAGTAAGGGAAATGTCTGTGGCTGCACACGGCTCAGTTTAAATGGAGTAACATGATTCTCCAGTGCCTAATCAATTCCTCACACTCACAATTCCTCCCCTCTTTAGCTCCTCTCACCCGATCCGTTCTTCTTCTATCGCTTTCTCTCTCGGTTCTGAAATTCACCCTTACCTCTTCGGCCCCTTCACCTTCGTCAAGGGACTAGAGTCGGAATTGTTCTTGATGGGTTTCTCTTCTCTCCATCCCCCTAAACACGGTTTAATCAGTCCAAGTCGGTAAGTTAAACTTAACCTAACGAAACAATACCGCCTCTCCGGTCTTACCGCCTTCAAACAACCATAATAAACTTAATCGTGGCTTATAAACAGAAGTAGTACGGGATAAACATAAATAATTAAAATATATATAATCTAATTCGCTGTTTAAATTAATAGTGTTACATTTATAATCATTTACATTCTGATTCGGGTCAGTTAACTTTTTTTCATTTTAAAAGAAAGAAATAGGTTTCATTTACGGCTGGTCAGGTGTCCATTTATGGCTGTTAACACGAATGGTATTTTTCCTGATGCGAGAAGTAAGCAGGTAGTTAGGTGGATTTCCGACGATCGACATATTACACGGTTTCTTTCTGGACATGGTGCTTTTCGAGATAGGTTGACCAGATATTTATAGATTAATTCAGGCTTGTGTCTGGAGTGTAAGGTCATTGATTATGTGCACCGTATCTTATATATCTGCCTGAGACGCGAAGTTGAACGTACCAAAGTAGCTAGAGAACTTGCAAGGATCAATTCTGGCTTTGATCTGCAAGATAATTGTAAAACCGAAAGTTAATGGAACAGAGTTGCTAGCTTCCTTAAATTTTTAGTCCTGCGGAGGATGACTGAGGGTGGTCTGGTGCTGTTATAGATGTATTGATTGATAGATATCAACTCGGGTGGCTAGGGCTCCACCTAGGCGCTTATTTCGCCAAGATAGGCGTTTTTACATCCAGACCGGTTAGGTGAGATATTCGCTGTTAGGATGAGAATACATATGTGGAGAACTCTTTGATGGAACTGCGATGTGGGAAGATGCAGGCATTGAACTCATTTTAAAAAACGGACCAGAACACAGATAAATAGGGTATAATTTTATTAGAGGCCTAATTAATTTTTGAATCTGTTTCTTGATTTTTAAGCAAATTAAAGGCTTTGAGTAATTTGACTGTAGGAAAAAATTGTCGTTTTTACGATATTAGGTTGTGTAAATACACTGATGGAAATATCTGCCAAGGCATATGCATCGGTGGCATCCTGATAGAAGCCATCCTGATGACTTGTATTTTATTAGGTTTAGAGGGTGTAAAAGACGATCTCCGGTAAATCCCTTCAGGGCAAGGAACGGAGGGGTTGTTTGGCGACCGGGATTGACACAAAGCGGGTGTCTTCCCTTACGGAGGTCAAGATTAACCACTACATTTCTATGCTTTATGACTAATAGATTATTAGTCATAATTTTTTGCCTTTTCTTCAATATCAATCGATGTTAAAGACATTTCTTCCTCAGAATCCGATATAATTAACAAAAAGATAAACAGTGTTACGTAGAAACTTTAGTTAATTAATCGTGTACTTTCAAATTAATCTCTTCTTGTTCCGACTTCTACTTTTATTTTAATCCTACTATTAAGTCGGATTAAAATAAAAGTAAAAAAACAGCCGATACATTAAATAATACCCCCTTCTGATCGGTCAATGGTTGAATAGAGTAAGATCAGTTGACCACCTGTATCGTAATGAAAATCTACTTTATAATGACCCTCATTGTAATACAGGTACCAGCCTGATTTGATGGTTGGGTTTCAATTAACCAAACATCTCAGGAACGGTCGACCTGTGAATGTACAAGACTACACTTCATTTACATTCATACATATCACCCTCTGAAGTAATACCTTGCGGCGGTTTCGGAGGCTAAATAGATAAAGAATGAAGGTCTCATTATGATACTGGTTAAAATTCTAAAGTACAGCCGTAGAAAAAAATCTTTTAATTGTATTTTAAATAAATTAACGGGAAAATGTTTTTAGAATATTCGTTAATTAATTTAAAATGTCAACGAAAGCATAAGACCTTTTTTTTGTAATCCGAAAATATTATGTCGATTTACACGAAAATACTTTTTTTAAATGTAATTTCTGTAATTCCTACCGTAGTCTTTTTTTTTCAAATCAATTAAAACTTTTATTATAATTATAATAATAATACAAAAATAGATTTAATAAAATTTAAAATGCAATTTTCTATCAAAAAATATATTTATGATTTAACAATTTTTTTTCTTAAAAAATATTTTAATTTAATGCGAAAGGATTTATGAAAAAAAATACTAGTGCATATTTCCATAGTAACAATTTAATATTATCTTTTGCGTGAATAATAATGTTTATGAATTAATGATACGACAACAATTTCGGTTGCGATTTAATAATTAAATGACTTGTAAGTTTCACTGTGATAGTGGTAGAGGGAAATTGTTATATGACGTGTTAAATAAGTAATAACCATCTTCCCGTTATTAATATTTGATTGCTTCATTTAAGACATATGTGACATTCATATTTGCGTGTTTGACAGATACGTAAAACAGAAAATGATTCGTTTATGTTATGTCATCATTAATAATATTTTCCTAAAATAGGTTTATATATTATATATTCATCAACGTAATTTCACTTGCGTTTCTCAACTAATCTACATTAATTTCTTTACCCGTAATTAGACCAAAAAAATAATTTTATTATCAAATTTAGCAAAAATATTTACATCAAGTAAGGTTTGTCATTTATATAAGATTTTAAGAATTTTAATTACATTTACTGAAAGCTAGCTTTAAAAACACATTGAGTACTTTATAAAATATAATAAACAGCAGCTGGTTGTTATTGTTATTAAATACTATACGTCACTGTTACTTTACAAGAGTGATTTTTTAGTCCTGTTACCTAATTTCAAATGTAATTTAAGAAAGAGAAATTTAGGTGGAATTTAGGTGGAATCGAGAGGTGTGGCATGTAGCGCCGTCTTGCTGAAACCAGCAATACAGTTCTTGAGGTTCCAGGAGGGACACAATCGGCGCACAATACTCCTATATGCTTCACCATTTACTGTCTGTTCGAAGAATATGGGTCCGACTATACGATGACGAGATATCGCACACCACACACAAATTTTTTCAGGATGCAAAGATTTGTCTTGTAAAGCGTTAGGATTTACAACCGCCCAAATTCAACAGTTTTGACTGTTCACATAACCGTCAAGGTGGATCCAAGCTTCATCACTAAAGAACACTGTATTTAAAAATTCGATTCCGTTATCGTTTACGAGAGACCTAAACCGACGGCAACATTGCAATCGCTTGTTTAAATCTGGAGGCCGAAGCTCTTGGACTAATCGAACGCGATACGGATACAATTTTTTAATTTTTTAGCGGCTTTCTGAACACTCGAATATGACAAACCGACTTGCGTGGAAAGTTTTCGTAAACTTTTCCGTGGAGAATTGAGCAATTTTGTTTTCACATTCTCTAAAACGTCATCTGTCAAGCAAGTTTGTCGACCGCTATGATTTCTGCCGCAAATACTACCTGTCTCTCGAAATCGGTTTGGTAGCCTAGAAATTGACATTTTTTCTGGCGGAGGAACACCAACAAATTTAATTTGAAATGATTATTTTACACTCGCGTTCGATTTCGTAAAAAAAATATTGTTCAGGAATGAAAACTCGTTGTTCTATGGTAAAAGACATTCTGTTCGTAACACGACGGGAAACGGCACAAAGATTTACACAGCTCAAGGAGAATCAACTCACACTGCCGTATCTATACCGGTTGAGTAGCGCTACCAACTTCGTGTCACAAAACAAAATTTCCCTTTCTTATAAAAAAATTACCAGACATTAAAAATTGGGTAAAAGGACTAAAACATCACTCTGTATTTTACAATAATTTATATACTTTTCCGGAAAGTAGTTATTTTTTCGATAGCCAAGTAAAAACTTTAATATCATGAAAATAGTTTCAAGTACTCCATTTCCATTTTCAATTGTTTTAAATATACTATTATAATATCCAAATGTTTTTAATACCAAAATTATAAACAAAAACTTAATTGTTAAAGATTGACACCAATTAAAGATTAAAACTTATCTTAGAAAAATGACGAAAAAAACATTGAACGTAATACTGTAACAAATGAAAACCTACTCCCATGCCTTAAAATTCATCATTCTAGATTTTATTAATATCAAGCAGATGCTAAATAATCTTAGTATTAATGTTGTGACTATAATTAATTTCCTTAAGTTTGTTTCCTTAAGTATAATTTCCTTAGTTTGGATTAGCTCCGTTATTTTATGAAAAAAACAAAAACATTATTAAGAATGGATTACAAAATTAATAAATTATGTATCATTTAGACAGGATGGCAAAAATACGTTAGAATAGCGATTCGTACCCATTATTTATCATTATCCACTCATCTACTTCTTTCAGAACGTTTTTCTTCATCCATCCTGCTGTACACAGCAGGAATAAGATTTATTAGCTTAGCAGAAATATAGATGAAATATCTTCTACAGCCCGAATAGGTAATCATAAAGGTAATACCAGATAGCCTCACATTATTTGATTAATCACGGGCATTAAAGAGGTTTATATTTTTTTCTAATATAAAAACAATGTTTTTGAAGTAGAGCTATCTCATTGTTAACGCGTTAAATTCCCCGAAGAGGTCAGCTGTAGGATAATGTCTTAGCCTATTTAAGGCTCATTTTATTAAGTATTTTGAAGCTCATACGTTTACTAAAGTGCACGTTTCTTTCTCCGCCCCGTGAACGTATTATATACAGCAATATTGATCGGCCGTACGCAAAATATACGTCTAGTGATATTGTTTTATTTAACTAATTTCGTGGAATTTAAGGATTAAGCGTTTAATTATTTTGAACGTATTGTTAATGTGCGCGTCCCGTTTAAGGTGAGGGTCTACCCAGACGCCAAGATATTTTATTTTATTTACTTTTTCTAGTCTGGGCACAGACGTAGAGTAAAAGTTGGTGTTTTACAGTTTGTTGGATGCACGGTTAAATTATTTGGGTTAGGAGGGTGACTACCGTGATTTGTAGAAAACGTTACGAACACGATTTTTTTAGATGTTCGTCAAATCAAGCTTGATTTGACGAAATCATGAGAAGGGATAATTATCGACGGATTCACCTGAATCTATTACACGAATCGGGTACGGTACGTTGAACTACAATTGGATCGTCGTCTACGTGTAAGATCCAAGCAGTAGAAAAGAGAAAACGACCCACCGGGTTGGTCTAGTGGTGAACGCGTCTTCCCAAATCAGCTGATCTGGAAGTCGAGAGTTCCAGCGTTCAAGTCCTAGTAAAGCCAGTTATTTTTTACACGGATTTGAATACTATATCGTGGATACCGGTATTCTTTGGTGATTGTGTCTTTAATTAACCACACATCTCAGGAATGGTCGAACTGAGACTGTACAAGACTACACTTCATTTACACTCATACATATCATCCTCATTCATCCTCTGAAGTATTATCTGAAATGTAATTACCGGCGTCAGTGTTGAATACAGATACAGTCACTGAAATCAAAGACCGATTACTCGCCTCGCCAAATAAATCGATCAGACGTTTGCCTGCTGAAATTAATTTGTCTAAATCAACCGTTCATCGGGCGACCAAACGATTACAATTACAACCTTATTCAAACGGTACATCGTCTTCTTGAGCCCGACAAAAAAAAACGGCTACAATATTGTCAACGGTTCCGTCGATTTCTGCGCGAAGGAATTAATGTTATGGATTCGTTATATTTCACAGATGAAGCACGGTTTCATTCGGATGGCTACGTAAACAGCCAAAACAGTAGAATTTAGAGTGCTGAAAATCCCCACGTTTACCACGAAAAACAATTACACCCGCAGAAGTTGGGCGTGTGGTGCGCGATATCGCGGAAGAATATAATCGGTTTTATTTTTTTCGAGTACACCATTAATGCAGAACGATATCAGGATATTTTATTTCGGTTCATCGCACTCTTGGAAGAGGAAGACAGACACTGCCAGCTATAACATGACGGTGCCACATCGCACTACGCAGGTTCAACTTCTGATTTCGTCGAGGAATTCTTTGGTAATCATGTTATCGGTCGAGGCTTGTGGCCACTAAGATCTCCAGATTTGGCTGCGGCAGATTTTTTTCTACGGGGTTACCTCAAAGAAAAAGCCTACAGCGACAAACCACGAACACTTGAACGATTGAAAGTCAATATTGAACAATCTGTATTAAATATCCAGCCACAAACTTTGAAAAAAGTTGCAAGAAACGCTGTAAAAAGAATTGAAGCATGTATTCAAGAAGATGGCAGCCACTTCCAACATTTACTCTAAATGTAAGGTAATGGATGGTAATAATAAAAATTACATTTACGTTTACACATACCTTTTTATTATTTCAATACCTACCAATATAAGGTTGGGATGCGTTTTATATGGGACACCCTGTATATTGGTATCGATGACACTGTTTTTATTTTTTCTTGCTGTGATTTATTTCTTTTGCTATGTTAAGGATTATTGACCTTTACTTGGATCACATATACAAGTGCGTTTTCTATATATTAGGTGTAGAACCTTTGTATATATTAACGAGGGGGTTTCGTTGGGGACTTCTCTTCATGTCATTATCATGAATCAAATTTTCTCATGATTTGTGTAACCGATTGTAAATGCTTATACGTAGAAAAAAATCCAGTATATCTTCAAATCATACGTTCAAATTAAAAAAAAAAAAAATTAAACTGACAATACAGTTGTTTCTGTTGCACCGATTACACGCACAACTTGGTTTAAAATATCTATAATTTTATTTAAATACAGTATTTTTCGTTTATTTAACTATTCTAACTAAAGCGCGCGCGCATATCGTATTTAACTCGCACGGGTGTGGCGGTACTAGTGGAAACGGTTAGCACTAAGTAAACTAATGTAATTTTGATACTTACATGGAAAAACTTTCACTTGTACGGTCAGCAGATCACTGTAGCCGAGAGGTTTAACGCGACGATGCGTTTAATTTTTAGACGGGAAAGTAGTAGCAAGGAATTTTATGAATTTACTGTGTCTATTAATAACATCACGGGACCTAATTATCGGAAAAGTATTTAATTATAAGAAAAAACGTAAATTTTAAATGAATAAATTTTCTAATGAAGTAATCTAAATTTTTTAGAAAATCACATTTTATTCAGTTAATAAAATTAGTCGAATTAAATTGACAACTTGTATGCAAACATATGTAAATATAAACATATGTACATGTTTATGTATAGCAGTAGATGTTTAATAACTAAAACTAAAGTTGTACAGTAATAATAATACTAATATTAAAGCGTGCATAAAATGAAGACAAACGCCGAAACAAAACAAACAAAAGTAAGGGTTTTAACACTCTGAGGTTGTATCGCCCTCCTTTTTAACACCCTCTTGTGTCGCTTCACCGTTTTGTAAACGACAAACAAACCTCCCCTCTATTACTTCCCTTTCCTGGGTCGCAACGCGTTGTCTTCATTAGTAATGCTGTGTATTCTGAAATCCATGCATAATATTAGCGCACGACTCATGTCACATCAAATATCTCTCTATCTTTTTGACTCGCCATCCCAACTGTATCTCTCTCCCTTTATATTTGTTCCTCGCCTAAAAGTAAACTTCACATTTCGTTTCATCTCTTTGTATATATTGCTAATGTTATATCTTTAACGAAGAATTTCAAGTTAATAATTAAAATTTCATAGTAATAAAAAATTGTAGATCTTCTATTTATTACAACTTTAAACGGGGAAGTAGGGTAGAGCTTTCTGCATACTTCTAGGTTTTAGGATCCAACTAATCCATCTAGAGATCTAGACAAAAAAAGCATATGTACTTATATGTTGCACTGCTTTTGGCTTTAAATCTCAGGATTGACCGAAGTAATTTTTTTCAAATTTGATTAAAATATTTCTATATAAATGGCATCGATTTTATTATTTTCTTTATTAAAGCTCGTTAAGATGGTGGGGAGAGATCGGAAAAAATTAATTTCAAAATCCTGCAGAGGCATTTTAGAGAAAACTTTATTAAAGCAAATTTGTTACCCTCGATACTCACATAAATAATTCAAAAATTAAAAAAAAAATCAATTTCACTTCGAAAATCAACATTTAAACAACTGATTTAGACGAGTTAACTGCTATACTAGCCCGGTATTTTAACAAATGATTTAAAATACCAATTTTTAATCAATGAGTGGTCAATATATTACACAATAAAAGGCTTAAAATTTTATCTAATTAAAAAATACAATTCGATAAACTAATTTTTACGTAGCTATTAATGATTAAACAATTTAACTCCCAGCATTTTTGGAATTTTCATAGGTAAAATTTTCAGTTTCCTATTTTATGGAAGATGTGTGGTACATGTACGGAAAATTTCATTAGAATATTTCAATCCTTCTTTAGATATACATTTATACTGGAAAAAAAATAATAAATGACGATGAAAGAATGAAGGGAGATAGGGATTTGGCAATATGTACTGTTCTGTTTATTTTGATGTCCTGAACCAGTAGCTGTATGTGGCCAACACCTCCTTGAACATCTGTATATTTTTTTTTTTGTCTTCAGTCATTTGACTGGTTTGATGCAGCTATCCAAGATTCCCTATCTATTGCTAGTCTTTTCATTTCGGTATACCCCCTACATCCTACATTCCTAAGAATTTGTTCTACATATTCCAAACGTTGCCTGCCTACACAATGTTTTCCTTCTACCTGATCATCTAATATAAAACGACAATTCCAGGATGCCTTAATATGTGACCTATAAGTCTGTCTCTTCTTTTAACTATATTTTTCCAAATGCTTCTTTCTTCATCGATTTGCCGCAACACCACTTCATTTATCACTAAATCCACCCATCTGATTTTTAACATTCTCCTATAGCACAGCATTTCAAATGATTCTAATCTTTTCTTCTCAGGTACTCCGATCGTCCAAGTTTCACTTCCATATAAAGCGACGCTCCAAACATATATTTTAAAAAATCTTTTCCTGACATTTAAATTAATTTTTGATGTAAATTAATTATATTTCTGACTGAAGGCTCGTTTCGCCTGTGCTATTCGGCATTTTATGTCGCTCCTGCTTCACCATTAGTAATTCTACTTCCCAAATAAAATTCTTATACCTCCATAATCTTTTCTCTTCCTATTTTCACATTCAGTGGTTCATTATATTATTTCTACTACGTTTCATTACTTGTTTTGTTCTTGTTTATTTTCATGCGATAGTTCTTGCGTAGGACTTCATCCATGCCATTCATTGTCTCTTCTAATTCCTTTTTACTCTCATCTGTATATATATACCGGGTGGTTCATATAAAATGAAACACATTTATATCTCAAAAACTACACATTTTAGGAAAAAATGTTTTCTGTTAATTTTTTTCCATTTCAAGAGAGAAATACGTTCACAACCTATGTTGTTCTTGATAAGATCAATAAAAAATCATTTCACGATCAACTTAATATTTTAAAATAGGAACCTATATTTTATATTGCAGAATGAAATTCTTTGCAAAAAAATTTCATTTAAGAATTTTTTCTAAACCTGATAATTTTTTTAGTTATTCATCTTCAAAAATACAGTAGTCCTATAAATTTGTGTTTGTAGTTTCATTAGATCTAGCCCAGTTTACGAGTTATATCCACTTGATGTTAAGTTTTAAATAAAAAACAATCACTGCTGTCAATAATAAAGAAGAAGAAAAAGAAAAAGAAGTTCAGCATGTAAACACCAGCGAATGTTTTAAAATAGCCTAAAAATGAAATCCAAGTTGCAAATGACATTTGTCTAAGTAAACGAATTATCAGTCCCTTCAATTAATTTTTTTATTACTTTGTTACCCACCAAACATTAAATACTAAATTAATTAATTTTTGTTTATTGGAAATTACAGAACGATTAGAGAACAATTAGAGAAAAAAACTGAGGTAATTTTGCTTGACGGAGAATGCTACTGATATGTTGATCAGACAGAAGCTTTGTATGCTCTACGATTCCCCAGTATAAATACTTCCAAATCGTGCTTCTGTGTACAGAATTGTAAAACAGTTTAGTGATGCTAGAAATTCAAGGGCCAAATATAGGAACCGTCAAAATACTGTGACAGCAGAAAACGATGAATTAGCGGTGGCTACGGCGGTCATTGTAGATACTCACGTTCGTTCAAGAAATATTTCGCGTGACTCCGGGATATCAAAAATCAATGTTCTGAGAATATTAAAACGCCTGAAATTCCATACGTACCGTATTTAACTGGACCAGAAATTGCATGGCAACAAATTTGAATTAAGAGTAAGCATTTTGTCGATGAATGCTGGAAAAAGTAAGATAGATCAAACTTTTTTTTCTTAATGTTCTGTTTTCCGACGAATCACGTTTTACTAATCATGAAGCAGTAAACAGATATAATATGTATTATAGGCAGTGTAAAATCCATGGTGACGTAGAACATCCGTGGATTATCAATGTAAGGTGCGGAATCATAGGCTGTATATTAAAACGACCGCATTTTTTCGATGGAAATTGAACGGAGAGAAATAGATCTAGAAAATCAGTCTCCTTTACGGTTTGATGAATTACACTTGGAAAAGATAAGAAGGGTATTTTTATCATGATGGCTGTCTTACACATTATTCAGTTATCAACAGAATAATTTTGGACCGCGATTATAATGATCGTTGGATTGATCGACCAGTTCACTGGAGCTGGACCAGTTCATTGGCCTGTTCGTCCCCCCGACATTATTTCAGTTTTTTTATTTTTTTATGAGGTTACGTTAAAAAAAATGTTTATCTAGAAGAAACAGCTACTCTTGAAAACATGAGAGTACTACAAACGTCTGTAGAGATATCACGTGAAAAACTCTATTAGATATTCACGGGACGTTTTTAAAACGTATCGACAAATGTAGGTCACCATTTCGAACATTTGTTGCTGTAATTTATGTAGAGTAATATTTTGTAATTATTTTAAATAAAGAGCATTAAAAAAATGTTTAATTAATTCATTAACCGAAATATTTTCATAGAGTCGACATAACTTAACTGACCAAAGCGAGCAACACATATATAGGCTACGTACCACACCGGTATGTACTCTCTCTCTCTTTTTTCCTGTTTAGCCTCCGGTAACTACCGTTAAGATAATTCTTCAGAGGATGATATGTATGAGTATAAATGAAGTGTAATCTTGTACATTCTCAGTTCGACCGTTCCTGAGATGTGTGGTTAATTGAAACCCAACCACCAAAGAACACCGGTATCCACGATCTAGTATTCAAATCCGTGTAAAAATATCTGGCTTTACTAGGACTTGAACGCTGGAACTCTCGACTTCCAAATCAGCTGATTTGGGAAGACGCGTTCACCACTAGACCATCCCGGTGGGTTATACCGGTATGTACTATTTGATTAAAACAATTTATTAAAACATAAATGGATTTTATTTAGGTTAATCCTTAATTGATTGTTTTCTATTTAAAATTTAATCAGGTTGATGTAACTCGTCAGCTGGGCCAGACCTAATGAAACTAAAAACACAATTTTATAAGCCTACAGCATTTTTGAAGTTGAATAACTAAAAAACCATCAATTTTAGAAAAAAAGTCTGAGATAAAATTTTATTTTTTTTTTTCAAAGAATTCTATTTTGCAATAAAAAATATAGGTTCGTATTTAAAAAGACTAAATTGACCTTGCTTGAAATGACCTTTATTTGACCTTGAAAAATAGGTTGTGAACGTATTGAAATAGAAAAACTTTAATAGGAAACATTTTTTTCCTAAAATATGTAGTTTTTGAGATATAGATGTCTCAATTTAAATGGACCACCCGGTATACTTGAGAAACCGTATTATTTCCTTATAAAACTGTTTTTAATGTTTTTTTTTTTTTCAGGTTTGGTTTCAAAATAGAAGAGCAAAATTTAGGAAACAAGAAAGATTGGCTCAACAAAAAGCATCATCTGGTAGTGGTACTTCAGGTGCTGATACAACAACAATAAAAAGCGAAGCGAAGTCATCGAAAGATTTAAAGCCTCCTACGCCATCATCGCCTAATACTGTATCCGCCCAGGACGTAAAACCAATCAACGGAACTGGTAAGTAAAACTTTATTACATATATATGTATTTTATTTTATTAATTAAAAAAAAAATTATAATAATAAACATTAATAATGTATTGCGATAGTATAATATTATTATGTTAATTTATTAGACAAAATTAAATTTCACCCGACGTTTAGCGATTTTTTTTGTCTTCAGTGATTTGACTGGTTTGAAGCACCTCTCCAAGATTCGCTATCTAGTGCTAGTCGTTTCATTTCAGTATACCCTCTACATCCTACATTCCTAACAATTTGTTTTACATATTCCAAACGTGGTCTGCCTTCACAATTTTTTCCTTCTACCTGTCCTTCCAATATTGAAGCGACTATTCCAGGATTCCTTAATATATGTGGCCTATAAGTCTGTCTCTACTTTTAACTATATTTTTCTAAATGCTTCTTTCTTCATCGATTTGCCGCAACACCTCTTCATTTATCACTTTATCCACTCATCTGATTTTTAACATTCTCCTATAGCACCGCATTTCAAAAGCTTCTAATCTTTTCTTCTCAGGTACTCCGATCGTCCAAGTTTCACTTCCATATAAAGCGACACTCCAAACATATACTTTCACAAATCTTTTCCTGACATTTAAATTAATTTTTCATGTAAACAAATTATATTTCTGACTGAAGCCTCGTTTCGTCTTTGCTATTCGGCATTTTATGTCGCTCCTGCTTCGTTCATCTTTAGTAATTCTACTTCGGTATGCGACTCTCAATAATAGCCACTGTTTCACTCTTGCGAATAACTTTTTTCGCAGTCGTGGATAAATAGTTAACATACGATAGTACTATTTAAAAATATGTTAATAAAAAGAAGGTTTTTGAATATTTTATTTACAATTTCATTCCTCGAATAGCGTAAGGTGCCGTTAATGGAACGTCTAAATACGTCAATATTTATATGTAATATTGATTTTACTTTCTTTTTCCTGTTTAGCCCCTGGTAACTACCGTTCAGATAATACTTCAGAGGATGATATGTACGAGTGTAAATATGTATGAGTAGTCTTGTACATTCTCAGTTTGACCATTCCTGAGATGTGTGGTTAACTGAAGCCCAACCACCAAAGAACACCGGTATCCACGATATAGTATTCCAATCCGTGTAAAAATAACTGGTTTTACTAAGACTTGAACGCTGGAACTCTCGACTTCCAAATCAGCTGATTTGCGAAGACGTGTTGACCACAACACTAACCCGGTGGGTAATATTGATTTTACTAATCCAATAGTAATTCTGAACAAAGTCTCCAAAGTCTTACTGCATGACAATTGGGCGTTTCAAAGAATTTGGCAAGATGGTTTCCAAATTTATAAAGACGGTTGTACTTTTGGCAATACGTTTCGATCATTAGATTTGGTTATTTGGGCGACCCCATTCTTTTATTATTCAAAAATTATTTAATCCCATGTTTTTCAATAAGCCAAGATGATTTTCGTAAAGAAAGTGTTATTTCATAAGTATTTTTCATTAACATTAATGAATTTTATAAAAATTTTAAAAAAATGTTAATATTTTGTTACTTCAAAATGTAAATAACATATTTCTTTTTTAGCGCACACATTATTTTACACATTTCAAATAAAAGCGTACATAATTATTTTTATTTTAAACTATTTAGTCATCATTTCCTGATACAATAAAAAAAATTGTAACAAGTTTGTGTATAATCTAAAATACATGATCAATTATAATCCTCTGTCATAAATAAAATTATTGAATTGAGCGATAGATAATTTTCAACAACGAATAAGAAAGAGTATACAAACAAGTGACTAGAAAAAATTAATAATGAAAATTTTGAAAATAAAATCTGAACACATAACTTCCTTATAAGCCTAATAAATAACATTTACAATTTTTTAAAAAATAGAAGGTACATAAAATTTTATTTCATTAAAAACTTCTGATATTTTTTCACACTTTATTTTATTATTGAATTATTATTCATCGTAAATTTTTTTTACAATGAGAGGTTAATGATTTTATTAATAAATCAATATATTTAAATTAAAAAAAAAAGTCATGAAATCTGATTCAAACCGATGTTCCTTCCCCTAAGATCCAAATATTTCATTAATTAAAATTTTATTTGGCTATAACTCTGGAACCAATAAAAATAAGTATCACTTATATATCGTTGAAAGTCTCTGAATGAGGGCTTATAACTGCAGATAAGAAAAAGTCCAAAATCCAATTTTTTGGGGTGATTTTGGGATTTTTAGGTTCAGTCGATTGCAATCAAAAGGGGAGGTGCGCAACTAAATGTTACAACAATTCTAAATCCAAAATTTACATCCTACGGCTAATCTTTTTTGAATTATGTAAAATTTGATTTTTATTGGATTTATTTACATCATTATTTTTAGAATTAAGTTCTCTACAAGTTTTGTTAATAAATTTTACGCATTTGTTAGTCATTTAACAAAATTATTGTATTGCAAACAAAAAAAAAACTTTTTTCAGACGACAGATTTTTCAGTTTTATTTCGGATACCACAAACAAAAACTACTGGAGATAGAGTTCTGAAACCTATTTTATTCAATGTTTCACTTCAAAAACCATAGGAAAACATCATTTGCTACTCAATTAAATTTCTAAGAATTTCAGTACGACCTCATTTCACTGGGGGCAGCTGAATTCCGGACGAAATTTTTCGCTAGCCGTAACTCGTTAATGAAGCGTTTCCAAATCTGTGATTGTTTGAACGTTTTTTCCTTATTTTGATGAGAGGAATACACCTTTGAAGTATGTCGGTTTCCTCGTTGGACACTCTATATAATGCTATTTTAGTTTTCTGTAACAACTATAACAATACACTTCACAATATATAACACTATACTTCACAGTACACTGTACAATATATAACGTACACTTCATATGAAAATTAATTTAAAATAAGAAATTGTCAAATATTGTGTTTTTTTTACGATAAAAGAATGTTTTTTTCCTTTTAAAACTAACCGTGAAGTAAAAAAATTATTTGTTTGTTTTTGGTTTTTTTCAAAATTTTCCTACAGAAAGATTAAAAATGATAATAGTATTTAATTTATGGTAGAAAGAAATTGGGGAAAAAAGTAAAATAATAATAATAAAAAGGAGTAAAACAAGTGGAATAAGAAGGGTAAAAGAAGAAGAAGCATGACGAGTGGCTGGTGGCTGTTAAGGGGTAGTTCAGAAAACGACGGGGGGTTTGGTTTACAAGGGATATTGAAAGAAGACAGTAGATATAAAAGAAAGAGAGAAAACGGACGGGAGACCTAGTAAAGAGGGAGAGGTTATATGCTCTCTAGCACATGTGTGTCCCAGAAACAGAGCTAAACAGTTGACACTAATGGAAATGAACGACCATTGCAGAGCAATTTTCTAGATTAAACGTCACTGTCGGTGGAGTGAGTGTTTTGGAAAAGGGGGATGACGCGGCGGACGGCGGGCGGACGGTGACCGGGCGGAGTGAAACAGCATTCGCGGGGGGGAAGGTTCAGGGAAGGTTCGAAAAAGAGAGAATGAGTACGGTGGTAGAAACCGTAGGGTGGCAAACGTAGGTTATATCGGTAGAGTATAGCAACAGATATCGCTGCGGGAAAAAATGATCGAACTTAGATGGACTTATTCCTGAATTATGGCTCTATGACTATGAGGTTGTTGGGAGAAAATGCCAACGCTGCCTCTTTCTTATATATATATATATATATATATATATATAAGAAAGAGGCATATATATATATGTATATATATAGTGTGTGTATGTTTTTGGTGTGTGTGTTTGTAATAGAGAAAACAACCGGCAACGCATCTTTCGTGCCAAACACTGTAGGTACAACTTCATCTGTAGGTATGTGTTTGTGTTTCGTTTCGGCTACCTAAAACACAGTCACTCCTCCCTCTTATTCCGTACCTTACCCTTACTTCTCAAAGTAAACCCATAGTAAATTACACGAAACACGGACAGATGAGCTAACAACTCTCTTTTTTTTCACTTTTCTTACTCAGTTTTATAAATTACTACCAATTTTTCTTATTCCGAAATCAGTTTCTTCTCTCATCTCAAAGGAAATAAAATAAAAGAACAAATAAAGACAGGTTGGCCAGCTTTATTTATATAAATAACTTAAGTTTTATTTTTTATTTAAATTATTAGTATAATAAATTAAATTATAAATATTATTTTATTAACAAAAAAACTTTTTATAAATTATATTAACAAATAAATATTTTTACGATTATAAACTTCCAATTTTCTATATTAGTTTTTATTAAAGAAAAAATAAACGCAAAACTTAATTCAACCGATATGTTTTTTATCAACTTCGTAATCAAATAGCACACTATCCAACGTGCCTAAAATGATAGGCATTGATACTCGATTGCATAGTATGTATGCACTCTTACGAAGAATGCATCACTTTTTCTACGGCTGAGAAAATATTGGGATTACTGATTTAAACCCAATTTGCAAATAAAAATTGATTTCAACCAAAGAAAAGTACCCAACATGCGATAAATTATCTTATCGGCTCCATATTAAATAACTTTAAGGATAATAAAAAAAAAGTATCAGTTTTTTTAGATCTAACGAAAACCGTCTCGCATTCAAAGCCGCTACAAAAATTAAATAGATAGGAAATACACGGCTTACCTCGTAAATTATTTACAAGTTACTTAAACAACAGATCGAAAATACTTATGATCGACAACTATACCGGCATAAAACAGTTGACTGAATAAAGCCTACCACAAGAATCAATATTATCTCCTAAGTTATTCTTAATGTACATAAATTACTTTCTAAAACTAAAAATAAAAAAATTTATAATATCTTTGGTTGATGACTCTGTCTTGATTTTCACGGGCTCCTCATGGGTTGTAAGATCAGCTGAAAAATGTTTTAAGGTTCTCAAAGCTTGGTTTGACAAACATCTACTAACCATAAATGTTAAAAAAAGCGTGTTTATAACAATTTTTTTCTACTTTTTACTTCACGTCTGCGTCCCAAATTAGAAAATTAAAAAAATAAAATATCTCGGCGTCTGGATAGACCCTCACCTTAAATGGGACGCGCATATTAATAATACGTACAAAGGAATTAAACACTTAATCCTTAAATTCTACCAAATTAATAAACTAAAAAATAACAGTATCACTAGACTTATATTTTTAGCGTATATCCGACCGTTATTGCAGTTTGGAATAAAACGTATGCGCTTCAAAAACGCTTCTTAAAAGCACCCTTAAATAGGCCCAGACTTTATCCTACAGCTGATCTATTTAACGCGTTAACAATGAGATAGCTCTACGTCAAAAGCATTGTTTTATATATTAGAAAAAATATAAACCTTTTTAATGCCGGCAATTCATTGTATAATCTGAGGCCATCTTGTTATCACCTTTATAATTACCTATCGGCCCGCAGAAGACATTCCACGTATATTTTTGCTAAACTAATAAATTTTATTCCTGCTAAATTTATGTATAGCAGGGCGAAAAAAACGCTTAAAGAAATAGAATAATGGATAATCACAAATTATGTGTACTAATTACTATTCTAAACATGTTCTTGCCATCCTGTCTAATCGATTCACTTAGTTAATTTTTTAATCTATCTTTATAATATTTTGGTGTTTTATATAAAATCCTAACGAAAATAAATCCAAATCCAAACTTAGAAATGCAAATTTATTACGGGTAAATTTTTAATTTGTAATTATTATAATAAAAGCGTACAACAATATTAATATTATTTATAGGATTTTCATATTCTTGATATTACTAAATTAAATCTAAAATTTAATTCAGAGATACGTGTGTTCATTTGTTATAGTTTTCTAAAATAATAAATTAAAATTTTAATTGTTCTCAATCTACTCGTATATTTTAAAAACCTTTATTTATTTATGTAAGAATTTTAATTTTTTTTAAATAGTTTTAATTTGTATATACCTTTTTGTATAAAGTGGCTCATACTTGCGCACAGTTTATCCTTTGCAGGTATTATATTTCCTAATTATAACAGGTGATTCAAAGAAACGGGAAATTTTGAAAGTTGTGTTAGTAGCCGTGAGCAATTGGTACCACTTGATAAGTGGCGCCAGCCTCTCTAACCTAACCTGCCATTTAGTTGTCATTGATCCTTGGAGTGGTGCGCAACGTGCATTTGCTATCAAAGCGTTTTACAAAAACAAATGACAGTGTGGAGGGAGCGCGTAGAGAATTTCGCCGTCATTTTAATCTGGGACGGCACGACCGTGTTCCATCAATGCATGCAATTAAAACATGGATATCTAATTTTGAGGAAACCGGTTCGGCAATGAAAATGAAACCTCCAGGCCGTGAGCGAACCGTGCGTACACCACAGAATGTTCAAGCTTTACAAGATGCTGTCACACGAAGTCCACATCGGTCAATCCGTCGTCTCTCAGCATCTTTACAATCGCATAGTTCAAGTGTTCGAAGAATATTAGTGAAGGACTTGCAATTCCATCCATACAAGTTGCAGATTGTCCAGCAACTGAAACCGAACGATGCAGTTGTGCGAGCACGATTCTGTAATGTAATGCTTCAGAAGATAAATGATAACGAATAGATAATGTTAATGAATAGATAATGTTCAAGAACTGTGGATGTCAGACGAAGCGCATTTCCACCTCAATGGATTTGTTAAAAAGCAAAATTTCAGATACTGGGCACAAAAAAATCCTACGCAGCTACACCAGCGTCCGTTGCACAGCCAGAAAGTGACCGTGTGGTGTGCTATGTCATCTTACGGTGTTATAGGTTCTTGTTTTTTTGAGGATGACAGCGGTCTTGCGATTACAGTGACGTCGGCTCGTTACGTAGCCGTGCTTGAAACCTTTGTTGTGGAACAACAAAAGAGATTTCCACCGATTCTTAACACAGCCTGGTTTCAACAAAACGGAGCAACGTCACATACTGCACGAATATCGATGGCAGCTGTACGCCGATTGTTTGGAAAACGTGTCATTTCACGAAATGGTGACATTAGATGGCCTCCCAGATCGCCTGATCTCTCAGCTTGCGATTATTTTTTGTGGGATCACCTTAAAAGCAAAGTGTTCCACAGTAGACCTGCTACAACGGAAGAACTGAAGGCAAAGATCCGAGAAGCAACTGCGGAAATTCCAGTTATGATGTTACGTCAAACCACGAACAATTTAACGAAGAGACTTCGTGAATCTTTACGTAGAAGAGGAGGTCACCTGCAAGATGTCATCTTTAAAAAATAAACTAAAATGTATATATCCTAAAATGGCAACAGTTGTACAATTACATGAAATAAAATTCATTTTCTAAAAAAAATTTTTCATTAACGTTATTTAATTTTTTAAATTTCCCGTTTCTTTGAATCACTCTGTATATTATAATTATTTTTTTCGTATTTTGTACAAAGGAAATAAAGGTTAATTCGTTCATTCAAACCGTTGTAATTGAAACATTATTTATGGAATATTTTTTTAATATTTCAAAATAATACATTAAACAATCATTACTCTGGAAATATGTTATTATTAGTCATAAATTCTGCCTTTTCTTTAATATCTATCGGTGTTAAAGACGTTTCTTCCTTAGAATCCGATATAATTAACAAAAGGATAAAGAGTGTAATATAGAAACTTAATTACCTATCGGTGTACTTTCAAATTAACCTCTGCTTGCTAACTAATAAATAGGATTAAAATCAAAGTAAAATAACAGCCGATTCATTAAAGAATACCAGCTTCTGATCGGTCAGTAGTTGAAAGAGTATGCTTTTTATTGATCGAACACCTGTATCAACATAAAAATTAGTTTTATAATGAGAGATTATAATACAGCCTTAGAAAAAAATATTTTATTAGCATTATTTTCTTAATATTTTTTCTCAGTTTTTAATGTTCTGATTTTATCTGTATGCAAGTTTTACTTTCCCGTTAACAGCTCTATCGCTGCTATATATCAACTATATCTTAAAGGGAAAGTATATAAATATATACATCGATAAAAAAGTTTGATTCCATTTTTGTAAGAATATAAACGTTTCACGATTACCCGAATCCAGAAAACGTCCGTAAAAAGATCCATAGAAATTTCAAGAAGATGTATGTGTATATGTTGGCCTTTTTTTCTTTTTATTAATATCTCCGGACCGGCTGTCGACATAAATTCTACTAAAACGGCTCAAAAAGTTTCCATATATATTAAGAGCATTAAATCTTTGACAAAATTAAAAACGGGTAGTATTAGCCGGTTTGAATTTTTAACTTTTAGTACGATGAAATTATATAAGTTATTTAAAATTCCAAACTTTTAAGTCGGCCGGATTAAGTCGGCATAAAAATATTCAATATTATTTTTAAACAGTTTTTCTCACATCTCAAAAATCCGTCGACAAAACAAAATGGAAATTGGTCACAAATAATTGGTAGTATATATATATATATATATATATATATACATACCCCAGTTTCGACCAGATATTTTTGACAAGGGGGAAGAAAATCATGGCACCCGTTTTTTTATTTTTTTCACCGGAAATAACTACACAGTAGTAGCACGTGAAATAATGGCATTATAGTATGACACTTTTTGATACTTACCAAACATACGAGGTGTGATCAAAAAATACGGTGAATGAATTTTTATAGTGGCAACTGCCGACGCTACATCCATATGCTGTAATTTGTTCAATAGCGTGATCAACTGAGACAGGCAGGGACAAGTTGTAACACGTTCGAGCTTGCCAGTCAGCTGCTAGAGCCGCTAGAGTGAGGTTGGGTTTATCGTGTCTGTCGCGCAACATGGATTTTGAACAACGCATTAACATTAAGTTTTGTTTTAAGTTGCAAAAGAGTGCCAAAGAAGCTCACGAAATGTTAGAATCGGTGTATGGCGATAATATGGTAACTTTGAAGACTGTGTACAAGTGGTATGAACGATTGAATGAAAACTGAAATGAGTCTGTTGAAGACGAGCAGCGTGGGGGACGTCCAGTAACCTCAAAAACAGTTGAAAATGTGCAAAAAGTGGAAACAATGGTTCGTTCAAACAGGCGAATGACTATTCGAGAGCTATCGGAAGACCTTAACATCTCGTACAGATCCGTTCAAAGCATTTTAACTAATGAATTGCAAATGAGACGAGTGAGTGCAAAATTTGTTCCCAGACTTTTAAATGATTAACAGAAGGAAAATCGTGTGTCAATTTGCACGGAGTTGAAGGGTCGTCTTCATGCAGATCCGGACTTCATGGCCAAAATTGTAATTGGAGATGAAAGTTGGTTCTATGACTATGACCTTGAGACCAAAATGCAGAGTTCCCAATGGAAAACCAGTTCATTTCCTCGCCCTAAAAAGGCACGTCAGTCAAAATTGTTTTTTTCGATAGTGAGGGCATAGTGCGATCAGAGTTCGTACCAAAGGGAACAACTGTAAACTCTGAATTTTATAAGGGTGTACTGCAGCAACGTTTGCGAAACGACTTACGAATAAAGCGACCAGAAAAATGGACCAATGGCTTCCTTCTTCACCACGACAACGCGCCTTGTCAGACCTCGCTTCTCATTCGCGAGTTTTTGGCCGAAAAATTGTTCGTGTCTGTCCACATCCGCCATACTCACCGGATTTAGCACCATGCGACTTTTGGCTCTTCCCAAAAATTAAAATTGTGGTTAAAGGAAAACGTTTTGACACCATTGCTGACATTGAGAGGGCCACAACTGAGCAGCTGAAAGCCCTTCCGAAAGATGCCTTCCAGAAATGCCTCCAATCATGGAGTCAACGTTGGGATAAGTGCATTGCTAGCCAAGGACAGTACTTTGAAGGAGATTAAATCGAATTCTATGTAACCTTATTACTTTTTTTAATAAAAAATTATTCACCATATTTTTTGATTACACCTCGTAGTTATCGATAATATATAGATATAATTTATCTATATATTGTTTATCTATATACTATATATATCGTTTTATGTAGTTATATTATACTTATCGATAAATTTTTCTTTTCTCTTTTCAGACTAAACCTGACAAAAAAAAAATATTTTTTTTTTAAATATAAATATACAAAATAAACAAAAATTCTCATTCATTACAACAATATTAAATGACAAAATGAAATCTGAATTAGGTCAGTCGAAAAATGTTCAATCTAGAAATAACGGTTATGTGGGAGATAGACCCGACTTTTTCATCTTATAATGTAGTTATTAGATACATTTACACCTAACACTATCCTTAAAGCATCAATAAAAAAGCAAAATTATATAAATATAATAAAACATACAATATAATATAATATTATATTATATATGTATATATATATATATATATATATATAATAAAAAATAAGCAGTAATAAATAAATTATTAAAATCGGTTCAGCTGTTACTGTTTTTTAATCGAACATCAGTATATATAAATACATTAATTTATATTTTAGCGTCAGTAAAATAAAACGCTTCAATAAGGGGCTTATAACTGTTTAAATAAATTAGATTATTAAAGTAGAGAACAAAAGAAAATTATGAAATAGAAGAGAAGTAATTGAAAACGAACATTTTCAGACAAACATGATGTAATGATGAAACTAATAGATATATATATCTGAGTTTTATTACTTACGTAATACCTGTCCAATAAAATATTTCATTAAAATCTCATCTGATTTTCAGATAGTCTATAATATTTTCATACGGTATTATATGTTTGATTACGATTCATAATACGTTAACATATATATATATATATATATATATATATATATATATATATATATACATACAAACTAATTTGTTTATTTATCTAAAACACTAACAATTCACAAAAAGAAACACGAATGCTATAGGTTAATGGGTTGCGTACCTGATTATTTCATGCCTGTCTGAACTGATTCAACGCACATAGACGGATCAGCCGGAACGGCGCAAGCGCATTTAACATCAACAGTCGACAAGAGCTACTGCTTTACTCAATCTATCGATTCATAACACTAGTCAGCTGAAAAAAAAAAAAACACATTTTCGTAATCTGGAATCATACATGGTGATTTCAACTAATTTTGTGGTGCTGAATTCAAAACTGTCGTCAGAATTTGTCTAATACGTCACGGTTTTTAGGTATATACAATCTATTTACCGATAAATGCGTAATCACTGTGAAATCAATATTTAAAAAAAATTATTTATTAATAATTCTGAGCAATTATTCCTCCAATCTCAATTCTTCTCATATTACAATATGTTATATTTGAGGTCAACATGAAGAGGAAACTAGAGAAAAACAGAACGTTCGTAGATACCGTAAATGAGCAGTAGAGGATAACGAAAAGGGTAATGTCCATGTTCAGTTATGAGATAACCAAATGAATATATATATATATAAATTTATAGAATAAATAAATTTAAAAGTATAAATATAATCTAACCAAACTTAACTTACGCTCGCTTCGCTCGCTAGTCATGATTAACGAGCGTAGGTTAAGTTTGGTTAGATTAAATTTGTAATTATATTGGTAACGTGCCAGCAAATTTTTTCTCTTGTATCGTCTTCATATTTACCTTTGATATAACATATTGCAATATGCGAAAAATTGAGGTTGGGGGAATAATCGCTCAGAAATACCAAATTATTATTTTTGTGTGTATTAATTTAAAATTTGTTAATTTTTTATTTATTTAAACACATATAAATTAAATACATCAGTACAATTTTAAAATAACAGTTTTAAAGTTTAGATCACTGAAATCTTCACCTTTAATTTTAATAAAATACAAGTATGCTGTCCAACGTTTTTGCTCGTACGTTTGATCGGTTTCTGTAAAAAAAAACCAAGAATAATCACCTGTCATTCCAGGATTCCATCTTCCTTAGTACCGATGTTATACGGTCAGAATATGCTGATGAAAACGCTCTCCTTCCTCATCGCTGACAAAGCCTGAATTTTTTAGAAAAAAGTTTAGGTTGGAAAGTAGGAAAAAAATTTTTATTGACATCCTACATCCTAAACTTTTACAGTTTTCTAACAACTTATTAACCAAAAAAAAAACAGTTTTCATCTTTTTTATTTCCTAAAAAACCACTGAAAACGTCTTTGAAGGACTTCCACGCAGCTAGTTCACATTCGATAAGTTTATCGACAAAAGTTGAGTCCTTAAGCGACTCAAACCTTGGTCCACGTTAGTCTAGCGCCTTTACAAAAATTTTCATGAATCCGAGTTTTATGTGTAGTAACGGCAGTATGATTTTACCGCTCTCAATTAATGATAAATAATTTAAATTTATGCTTTTCATTTCATGTTCTAAACGTAGTAATTTTTTTTCTGATTTCCGCGCTGTTGTAGTCTAGACCCCAGAAGTTCAGACTGCTGCTTCGATAACTTTAAATCGTGAACTAAATCATTAAGTTCGTGTTGTCGAATTAAATGAGGAGATTTGTCATCAGATTCAGGAAAAAATTCTTCAGTATTCTCTACATTACCCACCGGGTTGGTTTAGTGGTGAACGCGTCTTCCCAAATCAGCTGATTTGGAAGTCGAGAATTCCAGCGTTCAATTCCTAGTAAAGCCCAATTATTTTTAACGGATTTGAATATTAGATCGTGGATACCGGTGTTCTTTGGTAGTTGGGTTTCAATTAATCTCACATCTCAGGAATGGTCGAACTGAGAATGTAAAAGACTACACTTCATTTACACTCATACATATCATCCTCATTTATCCTCTGAAGTATTATCTGAACGGTAGTTACCTTAGGCTAAACAGGAAAAAAGAAAAAAATATTCTCTACATCATTTCAGATCGTACTTCTAGCGATGTCCAATTAGATGATGATTCAGGTACAGGTAACTCTGTCCGTGCGGTACCGGTTTTAGAGCTGAGGATACACCTGCATACGTCATGAACTTTCTATTTTTGAATGAAAATCCAATTATATTTGTCATATTAAAATATCAGTTGGTGAAGCGGTTCTTAGGTACACGCCAAGCCATCGGTACAGCAAACGACATGGCTCGTTGTTTTCCCTTCAACCATCGGTTATAGTTACCATATACGAATAACATGAGGCGCACAGATTTTATTTTGATCCCCGAGTTCACAATCAAAATAAAATTTATAAGCTATTTTCATCGATTCAGAAATAGTCTTTCTTTGAGATTTAGGCGTAAATTTATCAAAAGTTAATGCATAAAAATTGTTGGACGATTTGAACATCACGAATTTTTGTAAGAGTCATTTTGTAGCAAATAAAAATCAGAAAAATCGCTTTTGTATTATAAAGAATCGAAAATATAGGCAAACTAAAAAATCTGTGAAAAACAACACACAGTATAGACAACTGAAGCTAGACCGAATAAGTTCTGTAGTAGGCAACAACAGATGTCTGTATGATGTCATCTTACAGACGTGTTTGTACGTGTCTACTTCTCATGATATATTATATATATATATATTAAGCACGTATGCATATTATTTAAAAGTAAAAATACAAAAACTATTCTTAACTGTAACCAATTAATTGATCAAAATGATTTATTATAAAAGAATTTTGTAAATTTACGATTTACATAAAACCTTTACGTGGTAACACAATTTTAATATCATATTTGAAATTAGCACCTAAATTACAATGAGAGAAGTTGTATAACATATTAGATAAAAATTTTATGTTCACAACTGATAATATTTTGTAATTTTGTCATCAAATCAAAAAATTTTACGCGTTAAAAATAATAATTAACGATATGAGGTAAAATTCTCATATTTCACTTTATTGTATATCATCAGGTGATAGGTGAAGTGATACAGTACATGTACAAAAAAAAAATTAATAATGTTTATTATTTATCTAATAACGTTTAATATAAATGTTAAACGCCGTAATAAATACGTATACAGAGCGCGTCCTGTAAAGGTGAGACCAAACTCTAGGAAGTGATTCTACTTAACATACTGAATGAAGAAAAAATGACAAGAAAACATGGATCGAAAACGCATATTTTTCTGTCTGTCCGCTATTTTGTGTTTTTTAAGAAAAAAAGTTATTTTTCAAAAACGACACATTCGTAAAAATCCGTCGGCAAACAACAGAGTTATTGTAAAAAGTAGGCCTAAACCGATATGCGGCCATTTTTTTTTTATTATTATTGTGGTTTCTGAATAAAATTGCTAAAATTGGGTTTAGTTATCAAGTGAATCACAATAATAATAAAAAAAATGGCCGCTATATTGATTTAGGCCTACTTTTTGCAATAACTCTGTTGTTTGTCGTCGGATTTTTACGAATAAGGTGTTTTGTTCACAAAGAAATACTTCATAATTTTTATTATACAACACAATTTGAAAAATTTAATAATTCCTAAGATATTTAAGATTGAAAAATTGAAACGACAGCCATTTTGAAATTTGTCAACGAACAGTATCGTTATTTTTTCCTATTAAAAAATGTTAGTTTAAAATAAAGTACAAAATTTTATTGCGTTAACTCTAACCGTTCTTGAAATATAATTTTTAAAAAACAAAATGGCGGACAGATAGAAAAATATGCGTTTTCAGACCTACGTTCACTGGACATTTTTTCTTCAATGTGTTAAGTATAATCACTTCCTAGAGTTTGTCCTCACCTTTAAAGGATATTCTGTATATTTTTAAAGTAATACGTTGCCTAAATAAATTTTTACAAAATATTTACAAATATAGGAGTTACGCTAAATGGTTTTTTTTTGTCTTCAGTCATTTGACTGGTTTGATGCAGCTCTCCAAGATTCCCTATCTAGTGTTAGTCGTTTCATTTTGGTATACTCCCTACATCCTACATCCCTAACAATTTATTTTACAAGCTAAACGGTTATCGAATTAAATTAAAAAACAAAGCACTCTCACATATCATTTACAAAAAATTTACTTAAGAATTAAAGTTAGGTGGTCATTTCGTTTGATAAACAACCATCATCAGTTGATCGAAATAAAATAGTATAAATTAAATAATAAATTCAAAATGTCTAAAAAAAATTCGTATTTTTTCGTTTTATGTATCCCACTTTATTCGTATTTTTCACATAAAAATTACTTAATATGGCATGTTTTATAACAATTGAATATTGAATAAAACATTAGAGAAATACCGTAGTAACCGTATAATTCACAATAACACATTAGAGGAAACACGCTTACATGCTTGCTGTTTTATATCAGTCATTTTAAATATTCTCCATATTAGCATATTTTACAAGTTAAAAATATAATAGTATCATTCAGAGGATGATGTGTATGAATCTAAAGAAGTGTAGTCTTGTTTAGTCTCAGTTCGACTACTCCTGAGATGTGTGGTTAATTGAAACCCAACTACCAAAGAACATCGGTATCAACGATCTAGTATTCAAATCCGTATAAAAGTAACTTCATTTACTACGATTTGAACCTTAGAACTCTCGTCTTCGAAAATAGTTGATTTGCGATGACGAGTTCATCATTAGACCGACTCGTTGTGTTGAATAAATTCTCTGCTGAATCGGGCTAATTTATTGAGGCAAGTAATTTCTCCAATAAATAAATTAAACTCAAAAAGAAAGCTGGGGCTGAGTGAGCCTTGTACTTAAAATATCAATTATCTTTTAAACTTTAATTTTCATTAATGAAAATGGAACTGTATTAATGTAGATTATGAGGGATTCTTTTTTACAAAAAAGGATCTCATGGGACACGAATAAAGGATTAAAACAATTTTAATTTTTCATAATGTTTGACATCTTGTCATCAATTTTTCAATTCGTGGCTGTTAACAAAAATTTTATATGCGGTACATTATTTGATATATCTAAAAATCTTTTAGTTTTAAAAGAATTTTCTTTTATAATTAATCAAAAAGAGCGTATATTACTTTAGCATTATGTTCTTTACAGCGTTATATATCCAACATATATTTCTTATTTCAGATAAATTGTTTGATCCCAATTTAATGAAAATCAATACCACCTCTCTTGAGTTACTGCGGACAAACAAACATCCAAACCTAAAAATATTAATCTCCTTTTGGAATTATCAAAAACGAATATAACTCCTGGACAATAAAAAAGAGCTGACAGCACAGTTGTAGCACTTTTTTAAATTCCGAAAAAAGTCCTACAACTGTGGGTTGTTTCTGATGCACGGCTTACACACACATACAGAAGTTAATTTCAAATATTTATAATTTTATTTAAATGTAATATGTTTTCGTTTGTTTAATTCAATGATTCTAACTGATGCGCGCGCGAATACCGCACGCTTAATTACTTCGCACGGGTGTGGCGGTACTAGTGTCACTAAATAAACTAATGTGATTTCACAACTTACATAAAATAAATTTCGCTTGTAAGACCGGCAGACCGGTGTAACCGCGAGGCTTAACGCATCAGGTACTGTGTCGACCGTGCGATCTAGTTCGAGACCCGGCCAGACCTAGTTACTTTTTTACACTTAAAATATTATTCACTTATTTAATTCTACCTCTCTCACCTATGACGTCAAAACATAGCAGTAGTAGTTTAGAGCAATTTTTGGAGTGGGGATACGATTTTGGAAAAATTATTTTTTCAAATATTGTTATTTTTTAATCTTTAAGAAATGTGTCTAAGAAAAATATGATCTTAATTAGGCGAAATCTCGAGATACTGAGGGTGACCTTGCTCTACAGCCTCACCTCTTTGACCTTTTAAATTGAAAATTCAATTGCTCCATACATATAGACGTAATTTGACCAAGGTCAGAATAGGTCCGGTAGTTCTGGAGATATAAGGGATTTACAGGTCAACATTGAACGTACAAGTACATACGAATATTAACATCCGGAAAATTTCTATCCGATTTTTTTTTATTTTTTGGGTTGCTTAGTTGTCGAAACGTCAAGATCTGGTGTCGAAACGATCCAAGATCTGGATCGCATATGTAACACAATATTTCCCTTCTAGAGCTACAGCGCTATCTAGACGGGAAAGAAAAAAGAAATAACAGATTTTTAAAAAAAGGCAGAAATCTAAAAAAAAGCAATTTTTTATAGTGCAATAGAATCTAAAAATACTGCATTAAAGTAATCAAATATAAAAGAAACTACGAAATTTTTAAAATTGTTGTTAAGAAGAGTGGAGATTGTTGCTTTGTGAAAACTACAAGAAACAAGTAATATAAATACTATAAAAACGCAACGCCCTTTAAACGTCTCTTCTCCCTTTTTCCGTCTCCCTTCAGTACCATTTACTCAAATACTGTACTATTGTAATAATAAATAAATATTCACTTAGGGAATCATTTAAACAAATCTAAATAAATATGTATACACAACGGTATCTCCGCTAAAACTCTACGTATTTAACATTAAAATATATAATTTAAAAAAATACATAAAATTAAAGCTTTTTTATAAAAGTATTAACCAAATATATGAACATCGATTACCCGATTCTTTGATTATTCGAACATGATTAGTAAGATTATATCTTATTTTCAGTTAATTTTTCAGTACTTGTGAAATAACCGGCACGCCTATTATTTGATATAATTTTCTAATTATTTTGTAACATAATTTTTTTTTTTAATTTATAAATAATCATTCCATTCTGTATCGTTCATGTGGGGGCCTGAAATGAGATATTTCAGTACTTCTCCAAATAGTGCATTTTTTTAAAAGTTTTGCCTTTGACTACAGCCACATGAATACAGCCACCAGATATGATTTTAATCGATGTCAAACGATAACCCGGTGTTTTTTCTTTCTCCATTAATTGATTCCCGCATTCTCTTGATATGCTGAGTATGAGATCCCGTCTCCGAGTCGTTGAAATTGTAACGATGTTTAACTTGTAGATGTGTGTAACTGGTTGCCTCCAATTCAACACGCTGTTCCACTTCAACTATTTCTGCGTTTTAAAACAGTGATTATGCAGAACGATCAGGAACTTCTACAATGAACATTTGATACAGTTCTTTTTAAATTTCCCCAAAAATCCATTGTTCTGAAAGAACCCTGCCCACATTATTTTTGTGTCGTGTAAACAGAATTTCATCGATCTCCACGACTGCACCATTACCTCCTGTTTTGCCCGTCGGAAACCGATGTACATCCCAGCCCCTTACGGGAAGACACCCGCCTAGTGACGTTCCGGTCGCCACGCTCCTCCCGTTCCTAGCCCTGCTGAGCTTTAACGGGAGTCGTCTATCGCCCTCTGACTTTTTACATCTCATAGTAATAAGCCTGGTCTCGTTGGGATACCACCGATGTAAATGCCTCGGTAGACATTTGCATCGGCGATTTAATAACTCAGCTTTTCCCTTCTCTGTAGGCCTCGTCGGACATCTTGAATGTCCTACATCGTATCTCATAAATTAGCTAACCGAGCACGCGGAAGTGTGAACACCGCGCCTAGTTCTACTTATTATGAGCCAATTTCGTGAATTTATCGTAATTCGAAGCAATTAAACACAACATACCACCAAAAATGTTTAGTTCTAGTTCCCTTAGTGAACTCAACTTTAGTTCAAACCCCAGACTTAGGTTAAATTATGAACTCCGGTCTGGTCCACTAGGGAGAGGCGGACAGACCTCCTACTCCCATTCGGCTCCATCGCAGAGTCCCGCGTGACATTCACCTCACAACCATCGTCGAGCTGCCGCTACACTTCACGGCTGCATGGCATCTCACGCCCTCGGTAGTGCAGTCGCCATCCCGCCGACAGTGTCGATTGCTCATTCTAATCTGCTCTCGTCAAAACGACGCTACACCTCACGGCTGCATGGTATCCCATGCCCATCGGCAGTGCAGTCGCCGTTCCGCCGACAGATTTTAAAATCATAATCACCTCTTATCTAACTAACCGTGGCTCGCTGCCAAAGCGCCTACCTTTGGCCTGTCAAACTGTCTAGGCAGACCCTAGCCGCCCGGGTTCCTACTCTACAAATCCCTTCGGTTGTCCTACGTTGGGCGAGGAATCGAAGGAAGCTAGCCACAATTGTCCAATCTCTGCGAGCCCTCCAGTTGACTCGCAAATCAAAGAAGGAATTTACTCTCTCAAGTTCCCTGACAACTCTGGTACGCTCAGCTTCGTACCGGGGACAAACATGCAGGACATGGTCCAACGTGTCATCGACCCTACAGTCCGGACATAAGCCGGAGTCAACCAACCTAAACCTAGCCAAACTATCCCTCAAAGCACCATGTCCCGAAAGAAATTGAGTAATACGCCGATTGGGGAAAACCAAGCTAATCGCTCGCAATTCCCTAACATTTTGATAAATACCATGCGTGTATCGACCAGTAGAAGAATCGATCCCTCTAGCTTGCCAAGAGTCAAAAGCTTGATCTTCAATTTCTCGCATAAGCCCTGACGTTGTAAGGTCTCCTTTCTTAGAAATATACCGCTGGCTACGTTCCGTAGCCAAAATATGTGAGGGTTTTATACATAGTGACTGCCTCTCGCAAGACAGTTCTGTAGCCACCGACAACAGCTAACAATAGAAGCACTGGAATAGCAAACGAAACGAAATAGCATTGGAATTTTAAACGATGAGCCCAGACGGGCGCAGTGTACAACATTATGGCCTCACAGACACCTTTTTTAAGAATACCTATGGTACGGTAAAACCTATGTACAATAAAAACACATATTTTTCTTATGTACACATTCCAGTAGGTCGCAATGCGTCGACTTATGTTTAATTGTTACTTACTACTTATTAGCCAACGCCCACTCTTAGCTGTTGAGCCATTTCGTGACGCGCTGACCAGTATAGATGGGCTTCTGTTTAAACGAGGCCTTCATCCCTCCATCTACGAGTGATCCAGAGCTCTGCAGGTCCCCAGATGGTCTGCATACATAGATTCGTGTCCGCAGAGTTGGTATACTGGAGAAGTCAGAACCCCTCTAGCATGCCACCTTGGAACCTTTCCTTATGTTCAATTGTCGATTGCAGAAGTCTACTGAAGTCGGTTCCTCGCACCGACAGTAAATGAATCGTATAACAGTAACTATCAGAAGTACCCGCTACCCGATTTACAACACGAAATCGCTTAGTTTTGTTACAGGGTTTTTTTGTTATATTTCCACTTCACAAGTACCGCTGCCTCTTCAATTATGTTACGTTACAGTTTATTATTAAACATCACTATTAAACTTAATCATTATTACTGTAACAGGCATGAGTTTAATGAATACACCGGGGTCTAAGGGACAAACTCCTCCGGGTTGACGGGAAGGGCAAGCGAAGCGAGGCATGGCCGGCTAAATATCCTCTGACCGCGACGGGAAACACATAGCGCGGGAGTAGCCGCAACGACGAGGATTCTAATATATATATATATATATATATATATTTAGTCTTCCCGGGACAATTTCAACCGAATGTCGGTTATTATACAGACGACCACAACTTTTTTTCCGAATAGTTCACTTTGGAACACGTTAGATTATTTGTTTATTTTCGGTTGTGCTTTTTTTTCTAGCTGCCCCATACCTTTTCATTCTTTAAATCTTTCTTTTTCCTTCGTTCTTCAGAAAGTTCAGCTCTGTTATTTTTGCGTTTTGCGCTTCTTGGAACTTTTATTATAATCTTCTCTTTAAAATTCTCTTTCTCTTATAATGTCTTCAGTTATTTTAGATCTTCTTGGAGTTTTTTGAACCGTTTGACTTTAGTTTTTTTACTTTGGAAAAAAGCAAATATCTGTTTAGTCGATCTACTGTTTGTTATTTATTCCAAGGGATAAACGGAAGTGAAATACAATTCATAATTTTTCTTATCTTGTCTGACAATTTTTCAATTTTAATATAAAGTTTGTTACTAGATTTTCTAGTAGACATTTATTGCTCAATCTTAGAATTTAGAGAGCTTTCAGCTTTATCATAGTTTCATAGTGTCGAAATTTTGAGTTCCACACTTGATAGACTGTTATATGTGCTTTTCGTTAGTTGAAAAACTAATTCCTGTTAACGTTTTTTATCTAAATAATTCCATCTGATCAATTCTCCAAGATATTTGTAATTACCAGCTTTCTCTAATTGTTTATTATTTATACTAAGGAAATTAGGACAGGTTTTATCATTAATCAAAATCTCGGTTTTCTCAAACGGGATTTTTCGTCTCATTTTAGCATCTTGTTTTTCTAATTGTTTAATTTATTGTTCGGCTTCATTCAAATTTTTAGCTAATGATGCCGTATCATCGAAGTAAACAGTTAATCTTTAGTCCTTTAGTTTCCAGTCCTATTCCACTATTTTTGACTAGATTTTTGTTCCGTTCTCCAAGTGCATTTTCAAGAGCACAGTTAAAAAGTAGTGGAAAAAGTCCATTTCCCTTTGTCTTACTCCGGTTTTGATGGTTTAGATAATTCACCCAGAAATTTTATTTCAGAGTACGTGTTTCATTAAGTTTTGCGGTTTTTTTTATCTGAACCTAATTCTGTTAATGTTGAAAAAAGTGATGTTGTATCTACCAAATCGTATACGTTTTTAAAATCAATAAAATCTGTAATCTATATTCTATTTTTACATTTAAATATTCCGTAATATTTTTGAGATTAAATATTTGCTCTGCGCAGGATCTATTTTTCGTAAATCAATCCTGATATTCATTCACCTAGTTGTGAATCCAGTTGAGGTTCGGTACGTTTAAGAAGAGCTTTAGATAGAATCTTGTATGTAAATTCCAAAAGCGAAATTCCCCTGCAGTTATTTGGATCATTTTTTATGAAGCGGGTTGATAAGTGTTCTTTGAATCTTCGGGAATTTTTTCGTTATTCCATATTTCGTTAAACATTTTGACTAGGGATTCTTTGGTATTTATACTGGCCTTCTTCCACATTTCTAGTATAATTGAACTTTCCCCAAAATTTTTATTGCTCTTAAGCTCTTTAATCAAGTTTTGAATTTCATCCGAATCCGGAGAGTTGGAGATTTCTGATTTATGGTTGTTAATTTTGAACTTAAAAGTTTCTTTTGACTTCTCACAATTTAATAAATTTTATAAATGTTTAGCTAAGATTTTACTATTATCTGTGTTTTACTTTCTCGTCAAGCGGTAGAGCTATAGTTTAGAAGAGAAAATATTGTAATGGGATCAATTTGGGAATATGCGGTTTTCACTGGATCTTAACATTTTGGCATCTAAGGAACCCAAAAAACCGGATGGAAATTTTCCACTTGTTAATGCTCGTATGTACGTATGTGTATTAGGTTTGTAGTCCTTATATCTCCAGAACTACTGGACCGATCTTGACCAAACTTGAGTACATCGATATATGAGGCATTGATGCCATTGAATTTTCAATTTAAAAGGTCAAACGGGTGAGGCTGTACAATAAGATTACCTTCAATATCTCGATATTTCGCCTAATTAAGGTCTTATTTTTCTTAGGCACGTTGGTTGACTATTAAAAAAATTATATTTGCAAAAAAAAAGCTTTTGCAAAATCGCACCTCCGCCTCAAAAAATGATCTAGATAAACTAGCGTTTAAGCGGGTATACTGCGTCAATAGTACCCCCTCTCGCCATAAGGAGAGGGACGCTGGTGTAGCACTGACGTACAGTTGTTGTAGTTTTCTGCTATTATGTGACGTCAGAGTTGAGGGGTAGAATTAAATAAAAGTGTAAAGAAGTATTTAAAATGGCGTTAGTATCACCACAACCGCGCGAATAAAATACGGTATGCATGAGCGCTTTGGTTAGAATCATCGAATTAGATAAATAAAAAATACTAATTTACATAAAATGATAAATATTTTAAATTGTGTGTAAGCCGTGCATCAGAATAAAGCCGCGTGACGGGAAAGTCCTACAACTGTGTTGTCAGTTTTTTTTTTTTACCAACATCCTCATCTTCCAGCTGAGACTCGGTGGATTACTATTATTATTATTATATTATTTATCTTGGCAAACAACAGCTTCAGTTACTACATAATTTACTGTTTTATGATTACTGTTTTCCCATAAATCATTACACGGGTGTAATCCTACGGAAAACGAAATACAGTTACGTATACCCGGACGCAATATTAGAAACTTTTGTTCTAATATTGCACAGAGAGATGCAATATCTTGTACAGAGAGATGAGCTTTAACTACTGTAAATAAATATGATAAAATAGACTTTTTCCAACCGAGGAAGAATTTTGTTTTTGAACTGAGTAGGTTTTACTCCGGTATGATATAGATATTAAAAGCATATAAAGCTATAATACTGGATTACTACAGAATTTCACAGACCCTTTTCTGCTTGTCCATAGTTAACTTATATAAATAAAAACAGTTTTCTATTAATAAATAAATATTTTAATAATTAAAATCAGTTAATATTGTTTGATTGGTATAAATTTCTGCACATATATAATTGGATGAAGGAGATAAGATGTAAATTTATGAATTTACAACTATGTTATTAAACTATATTATTAAAATTTGTTTTCTGAATTATGAGTATTTTTAATTATGTGAACATGTTTATCTGTAATCTTGTATTTATGCAGACATATAATAATATAATTGTGTAACATAATTAAAACACCAGTATTACTCTTATTTTTATGAACTAATGATTAATAATTATTATGAACTAATGATTAAATTTTGTATTTTCAATGTATATTTAATATATATATTTTTTTTTTTTTTTATGTACTATTGTGTAATATACAAAGGCTATACGTAGCTGTCCTATTGCACAAAAAATACAAATAAATAAATTATTATTTTTTTTTTTTTTAACTGAATTTTTACGGGCATCGACTGCTAAGGTCATTAGCCCTCGTCACATTCTTTAAAAGTAATTTGTATCGCCATCTGGATCGTCATATGTAAGGGTGTAAAGAGCCCTTACATTTTATTTAAAAGCACAAACTACACAAAAACATTAAGACACAAAAGACAAATACAACACACAACACTTACGAGGTGTAAAGGGCCCCGATATTAAAATTTGAGATAAGGTTCTCAAAAGACCATGAAATTAAAAAAATTCAACTTATCAATACCATATCTTTCTTTCCTTCTTCTACAAGTCTCGTTTATAGTTTGTTTATGCATCCTCGGGCGACCAGAACCGCCGTTGATCAGTATATCAGCCGCGCCAGGGTGCCGTGGTAGTTGAATCCTTCTTATAAACAGGCTACAGGCATGCACCGCGCATACCCGTAGCCTCGCGCCCTCAATCCACCCTTGAGGGTCCCCCATGCCATCATCGGACACACCCCGACTCATTGCTCTTGAATGCAGGTGAGCCAAAATGGCCTAGGCAAGAGGGCTACACGTGCCACGCTTCGAGACTTCCACATTTAAATGAAACCACCTCTTAGAGATTCTTTAACACAGCTTTAAAATTTTCCACTATTACAGACTTCTAAGAAGTCCACTGGCGTATAAAAATGCAACTATATTTTCTTCATTTCCATTATCCAGATCAGCAGTAATATTATTTCTAAGACGGAACCTCTTTCTGAGGTCCTCATATATGGTACACTCTTCTATTAGATGCTTGATTGTCAGTGTTTTATTACAAACACCGCACATTGGTCTCACTTCGCCGGTTAACAAATATAAATTTGTTAATCGCGTGTGACCGATTCTAAGTCTGGTCACCGCTACTTGTTCACGGCGAGTCAACTTAAAGTCGCTTTTCCATTTATAAGGAGAAGTTTTAACCGAGTTTAATTTTGTATTTAAACTCCTCCATTCAGCATTCCACTTGTTTTTTACTATGTTTGTTAGACGGTTTTTAACATCTGCCACTCTTACAGGAAATGCATCCAAATCATCGCAGACTGTTGCCTTTCTGGCAGCTTCGTCTGCGATTTCATTACCTGTAATACCAGCATGCCCCGGAATCCATACAAATACGCATCGCTGTCCTCGTTGATTTAGAACGTATAAAATGGACAGGATGTTTGCAATTAGGACATCCTTAATGTTTTTGTTCCGAATTGCGACAAGTGCACTTAAAGAATCGGAACATATTAGCACTGTCTCTTCGCAATAGTGTTCAGTGTAACGAAGAGCTTGCTGAATTGCAGTGAGTTCTGCCGTGTAGACACTGACCACATCTGGCAGTTTCCAAAAGTGGGCTTCTCCATTTACATGTATTGAGCATCCAACACCATGTTCAGTTTTAGAACCGTCAGTATAAATTCTAATATGTTCTTCGTAACTACTGACGGTTGCCAAAAATTCCTGTTGGATGATCACTGCTGGTTTCTTTTATTAAGAAACTAATAATAGTTTCTTTATTAAAATATTTTAAATTACTTTCCGTTAATTTGTTTGTATTATATATATATATATATATATATATATATATATATATTGTATAATCTTTTCTCCTATTAGTTGTTAATCAACAAACTTGGACATTAATTAATCAAAATAGTAATAATGATAAATGTACTATCAAAACAGTAAAAGCAAATCTTTCGTATTTAAATATTGTTTTTGTTACTATGTGTATGCCAGTTGTTTTAAGTAATATCTAATAATATATTATATTATATATAAATATATATATGTAATTTATATTGTTAATTAAATTCGATATGATTATAGTAATTGAAATTTTATTCAAGTTGTAATAATTAATATAGTTAAGTATACAAACATCAATCACCAGTATTAATCGTAATAATAAATTACAAACACATCAATTAAAATTAAACAAAACATTAATACAGATTACCTATATCATGTACGTTAGTTATTATTATTATAAATTATCATCCCTAAAGCGTCACTTTGAAATTAATTAAAATATTATCCGGCGCGGCATTGATATCTGAAAAATTTGTTCTTGACGTAAGTTTTCACTATCCTTTAAATAAATTTTATATATAACAGAATACTCGGCTTCGCTAGGATTTATTTATTTATTTATTGATCATTACCAGGTTACAGAATAAGATATAATACATAATTACCTATATAAAACATTACATTGAACCCGGTAGAGATGTTTAAGCATCTGAACAAAGCTAGAAAAAAAATCTAATGGCCAACACGTAAAACATTTTACTTTAAATTACTTAATACCTAAATTTATTCTTTACATTTTTCTTAATATTTAAATTTCTCTCTATTTCAAATTCACCTAGTTTTCATTTAGTGTTCTAACCAAATTTTCTAATTTTTTTTTAATATTTTTGAGTTTTGGTGGTAACAAATTTAAATAGGTAAACATAATGAAGTATAAAGAAACAGCTATTTTAAACGGTTAATGAAATAAAAAATAAGAATTTCCAAAAATTTTACTTAAATTTTAAATTACGGGTCTTTTATATTAAACAATCATCATCAGTATATACTGACGAAATAGTAAAAAGAAATAAAAATAAACAATTAAATAATACTTAAGAAATACTATATAACAAGTATTTATGTCGTAGACGAATTGAAAAATCAAGACTTATTGTAAAGAGCTTACGACATTTTGCAATGCGCCCGGAAAAACGGGAAATTATTAGCAATTCCTAATCAGCCTGATATTTTTCAGGCTTATTGTAATGAGCCCGTACAACTTCAGGGGAATTAGAAAATCTGCAATTGTTTGCTCATTAAAGAGAAATAGAGGTCCAATATAAACATCACGCTTATAATTATAATCTAACCAAACTTAGCCAACGCTCGCGCGCGAGCATAGGTCTCATTACAATAAGCCTGAAAAATATCAGGCTGATTAGAAATTGCTAGATAATTTTCCAATTTGCCGGACGCATTGCGAAATGTCGTAGGCTCTTTACAATACGCTTGATTTTTCAATTCCACGATGACATTTATAACAAAGTTTATAAAATCAAAATAAATTAGGTTTAAAAGGGTTGCATAACTTTCCCGACTTTGAACTCGATAGATTTTTATTTCATGGTCTAATAGTTAACTTGTAAATCAGTTGTTAACAGCTTATTTTCGAAATCAAAGTTTCTGGGTTTCAAATCCTAGTAAATTTTAATTGCTTTTATACGGATTTAAATACTAGGTAGTTGGTTTGAATATCACCCTTCAATCGGTCCATTTGTAAAACGCACTCCCTCGTGATAGTTCTACATTTCTCCAGGTAGTCTATGAACACGACACCACGAGAATCCACAAAAAAAATCCATAGCCATGACTTCCATCACATAGAATAATTTGGATTTCTGTTGAGTCTCTGGTGTTTAATGATGAATCCGTTTTTCATCTACTGTTGTTATAAAACATCACAGAAACTGATGTTTAAGCAAGTTCAAACACTTTCCCAGGTATTTAAAGTTGCTCGCTCATATTCGGATGCTTTTTCGGACGACCGTTAACAAACGTGGCACCCATTCAGAGGAAATATTTTCATACCCAAAAATCATTTAAAGTGTAGTGGACACGATCTATCGAGATATTTGCGATATAATCCACCTTGCGTGACTTCAGTCAGCGATCGTTTACGCCATTAAAAATTTTGTGAAGATTTCGTCGGTCGTAGCGGTTTTTGTGTGTTCAGAGTATTCATCATCTTAAATGAATGTAAAATCACGTTTAAAATCAGCTCCCTATTTTTTTTACCATCGAAAACGAAGAGGAAGAATTCTTTAAAATGGGATCTAATTTTTTTTTATCTGTCTGGTGAGGATTAACTCATTAAAAGAAAATACTTTATAAAAACTACGATTTCAATTTTATCCACTTTTTTAGGAAATTTCTAAACTTGTTTGATTTATTCGATCGTAGCAAACAAATAACTGAAGGCGCTCGTCTGAAACTTCGTAGTACGTCATTTAAAGGATCACATTTGACAAATATCATTGGTATTTTATCATATTTGCGCCATTTCTGTCAGCCCGAAAACTTTCCAAACGTCGTTATATTCTGGTTCTCTTAGCGGAAAGGAATCATTTATTTAAAGAGTGTCCATGGAGGATAGAATGAATAAATCTCAACAGATGGTCGTTATATTTTACCGTTTAAAATTGTAAAAATCAAATCTCAAAACTAATTATGTCATCCAATAGATTTTGTTAGGCTTTATAATACAGACTCAATAATAATAATAATAATAATAATAATATATTTAACAAAATTTATATTCTCTAAAGCAAAGTTTCTTAATGCAGGGGCTTCCGGGCGGGGAATCAACTGAGAAAATAAAAAAATAAAAATGTTAAATATGCTTTTAAATAAAAATTTTTAAAAATGGATTACCCAGTAAACATAAATAGAAGATAATTTTGTTTTTCAGCAAAATAATACGACTAGTCTATTTTTGCAAGACCACAATGAAAAGTATGGGCCACGACCTCAGTTTTATTTTTCACCTTCATCCAAAGAGACTAACTAGATATTGTATAATGAAACTATCATTTCCATTTTACATCAAAACCTTTATCATATTTAAATAATTCATGTAGATATTGAATACGAAAGCGCGTCCCATGGTTTTCATTGTGGTCTTGGAAAAATAAACAGCTTTATTTACACGTATTACTTTGATAAAAACAAAATTATCTTCTATTTATGTTTACTGAGTACTAATTCATTTTTTAGATTTTTTGAAAGCTCGTTTAAACATTTTTAAATTTTTTTTTAATTTTAAACTTTTTATTAGTACGATATTAAAATATCTAAATACTACCACAAATGCTACATAAATCGACGCAAGATGCAGGTATTGTGGTTGTTACAGAGTATCTTGAAAACTTGAATATAATACGGGAGTTTTCGATATCTCGTGAACAAGTATTTGAAGCGTTACGTTGGTTGATCGACTACATCGATGTTCATCCTAATAACATACTACGCATGCGTACTACTCATCTCCATCTTCTGGGCATGAGCAGTTGGTAACCGTGGAACGAAAGTGAGCTAAAAAGCAAGTAAAAACGAGCGTCACGAAAAATCGTGATATTTATCTATAATAACTAACTATATATCGATACTAACTCGAGTTTTTTTTTCGTAAGCGCGCCCTATCTCACTCTTATATACAGCTTACGCGTAAACACGTGTTCTCTCTTTTTTATAATATATGTATTTCATTTAGTTCATATTTTTATCAATAACAAATTCTATCATTTGTGTGTATTGCGTACACGTTATTTTGCACCATTGATATAACATTGCGTAAGAAGCTTTGCTACTGTGGTGAATCCATGCATCGACCCACTGATTAATTTTTTTTTTCCGAATAGTTCATCGTTGAACACGTTAGATCATTTATTTATTTGCGGTTGTTTCTTTTTTTTTCTATCTGTCCAGTATATCTGTTCATTCTTTTTGATATCTCTTTCCTTCGTTCTTCAGAAAATTCAGCTTCGTTTGTTTTTGCATTTTGAAGCTTCTTGACACATTTTATTTTCATATTTCAATATTTTCTTTAAAATGTTTCTTTCTGTTATAATTTCTTCAGCTATTTTAAGTTATTTTAGGGTCTTATTGGATTTGTGTGATTCATTTGCCTTGAGTGTTTTTTACTTTGGAAGAAATCAAAAATTTGTTTACTTGATGCATTTTAAATAAATAGGAGTAAAACGCAATTCGTCCTTTCGTTATTACCTGACAATTTAAAAATATTTATTATAAAGTTTATTATTTAGAATTAATTTTACCTGATTATTTAGAAATTTTTAACCTGAAAATTTTATAATTTTCTTTTCTTTTTGTTCTAGATTTTCTAGTTCACCTTTGTTGCAAAGTCTTACGGTTCCTGCCGCATAGTGTGCTTTCTTTCGGCTTTATCACAGTTTTATAGCATCGAAATTTTGAGTTTTACGATAAAGATTGTTTGTTACGTCTGTTTATCGTTAATTGTAAAGCTATTTCCATTTTATTTGCTCTAATTGTCAATGATTTTTATCTAAAGAGTTCCAACTGATCCATTCTCCAATATATTTGAAATTATCCACTTTCTCTATTTTTTTATTATTTATACCAAGGAAATTTTTTTAATATATATAATGTTTATTTAAATACATATATTTTTTTTGTTACAGTGAAGCTGAGCGATGTGGACGGTAGTAATTCAGGTGGCAGCGGTAACGGTGGGAGTACAACAACCGGCAACAAGTGGCCTCTTAGTATATCATCTCAACAACAAACATCTTGTTCCGGTGGAAATAATAATAACAATAATAATAATACGACATCCCAACAACAACAACAATTATTAGTACATAAAGCGTTAACATCGCATCAGCAGCATCATCAACATCAATTGAATAATATCAACGCCCATCATCACGCGCTTAGTTCGCCTTTTACATCGTTATTGGGCGCTGCTGCCGGTAATCCAGCTAGTTATTTATTAGGATCTGGTGATCCGTTAGGAATTAATAAAACTGCATCGCTTACGGCAAATCATCTTTTTTAGATTGCCAATAAATACATATTAAAAAAAAACTTTAATAGTTAATAGATTCTATTTAACAATAATTTTAAACAATCAAACAAACGATGAAAATGAAGTTATTTTAAAAAAAGAAGTTTACTGTGAATTGTTTAGAACAAAACGAGTATGTAACAAATCTCTATTTATATATATATATATATATATATATATATATATATATATATATAAAATAATTCTTGAATATACATAGACTACGGATAAACAAAAAATTGATTATCCGACTTAATTGATAACGGTTACAATATAGATAACACTGGTGTATAATTTGAATCATCTATATTAATAATAATTAAAACTATTTTATTTCATGTAAATTTTTATTTTTAAGCGTAACTAGTCGTGTTATGTCTTTGCCTATGAGTTTCAAGGTTAATTTGACGTGTTACGATAATTATAAAAAAAGGTTTTTTCATCATTCCTTTTTATTTCAAACATATACATTTCATTTCCATTCCAGTTTACTGGATCTGGATGTTGACTAAGCCTCCAGGACTCTGTCAATCCATAATCAATCTCTCACTATTTCCTCCCGTTTACCACATCTACTCTCCATCTTACCCTTTCCACCCGCATTGTCTGTCCATCTTCCACTCGGTCTTCCTCTTGGACGTTTTCTCTCCTATCTTTCTCGAGAGTCTGTCTTCAGAGGTTCTTCTCACGCGCCGTATTCGACTACTTGCAATTTTCTCTCTTATACTATTTACTTCCTTTTCCTTCCTCACTATTACATTCCTTATTTTTTCTCTTCTTGTTATTCTCATCTGCCTCTTAAAATTTCATTTTCCCTGCCCGTCAAGAACTCCACGTTTCAGCTACATATTTAATTATAGTGTCGTAATATAATTTATAAATTTTTAACTGCGCCTTCCATAGTACTTTTCTATTCAGAAACAAACGTTTAATAATTTGATAAAACTTTCCTCTTATCTACAGTAGACTGATTGACTCACTTTCTTTCCTCCGACCTGCTGTCAGACTAGAACCCAAATATTTATCAGGGATATTTACCGGTGTTCCCTCAAAGATAATTTTTTTTTTTAATCTACGTAATTTTATTTCGTTAATAAATTATTCTAAAAAAAAACTAAAAACAAAAGAAAAACTTGTTACTTGTCCAAGTTTAGACACCTCAGTTGACGCATCGGGTGGGAATGGATTGCTGGACCAGCAACTTTTGTCGCAGTACACTACCTCATCCATTGTACTATTAGCTGGGCCAACACTGCTGCATATGTCCTTCGTAGAGTAGAAGCATTAGATTCCAAACATGATGTCTTCAGTCATTTGACTGGTTTAATGCAGCTGTCCAAGATTCTCTATCTAGTGCCGGTTCTTTCACTTCGGTATACTCCCTATGTCCTATAATCCTAACAATTTGTTTTACATATTCTAAACGTTCCCTGCCTGCACAATTTTTCCCATCTACCTGTCCCTCCAATATCAAAGTAACTATTCCAGGATGCCTTAAGATGTGACCTATAAGTCTCTGTCTCTTCTTTTAGCTATATTGTCCAAATGCTTCTTTCTTCATCGATTTACCGCAATACTTCATTTGTCACTTTATCCAACTACCTGATTTTTAACATTCTCCTATAGCATCGCATTTCAAAAGCTTCTAATCTTTTCTTCTCAGGTACTCCATTCGTCCAAGTTTCATTTTCATATAAAGCTGTGCTCCAAACATGTACTTTTAAAAATGCTTTCCTGATGTTTAAATTAATTTTTGATGTAAACAAATTATGTTTCTGGCTGAAAGCTCATTTCGCTTGTGGTATTCGGCATTTTATATCGTTCCTGTACTTCTTCGTAAAATGTGAATATAAGGGCAAAAGTTTCCTGTCGAACGACAGGAGGTGGTAATGGTCCCTAAGCATGCCTTTGTTAACATCCTAAAAGTCGAGAAAATAAAAGAGCCTTACCAAAAAAAATTTTGAGATATCCGGATTTAGCGAAATGGCCCACCTATATCGATTTAAACGTACCGTAGTCCTGTTTTTCGATTGTAACTAGTTAAATATTGAATTTAACAAAAAATATTTCAAACAATAGTTACAGAATAGAAGATTTTACACAAAAAACTTCTAGTCAAATTTTTATAAGAACATAAATAACCTTGAGAATGATCTGTTGTTACTTACATAAAAATACCTACATTTTTATTTTACATAATTTTTTTGAAAATTTAAAAAAATAACTAATTCGAATGAAACACTCAATAAAATACATATTTATTGATAATTTTACAAAGTTTTCCGTAAAAAATTTGTTTTTGTTAACATTTTACAAACATTTATTTATACTGTTATTTTCACAGTTTGATGCGCACTTACTAAAATGCGCACGCATTTTAGTAATATTACGCTTGCAAAAGTTAACATTTTACGTAAAACTGATATTACCATCTAAAAATAAATATTTTTCTTTAACTACTTCTTTTGTTTAATATTTAATTTTGTAAAATAAGTTTTTTTGAAAAATAACGATTTAAAAAGCAATATATTTTACTACGAAATTTAATAAATTCATAAATTCATCACCTTAATTCGCTTAGTTGTTTTTCGATTGTTTGAATTTGGTTTTTATTTGCAGGCCTTTGATAAAAATATTTGATAATACTTCGACCTGACAACATTATACTACAATAAGTTACCCCTAAATGTAGCAAATTCTTTTAAATTTACCAAAGTTATTCCTTTAGGTATTATTTATCATCCCAGCCCCGTAGGGAAAGCCACCCTCCTTTTGGGCAGTCGTGTAAAATTTTGTCTTAGTTTTGATTTATAGATTAAGAAAAGCTTGAGTTATAATATTTTATAAAGCGACTCTAGACAGTACAATAGATTAGAGTAGTTTTAATGTATATGGAAAATACATAAACTTCAACTACATATTCTTAATATAAGGGATTCTGATCGATTACAGACGGGGTTATCTTTCTCATATCTACAAATATTCTCTTCGTAATTTGTGTATCGGAGTGGTTAAGAAGGTTAAATGGCCGGGCTATACCGTTTGGGAGGTTAATAATTCGAACCGATTTAAAAACTCCATCGGTATTTACCCCGGTCACTTAGAACGAACGGAAAAATAGAAGGAAGAATACAGTTTTCCTAAAATGGGGGATAATGTAGCCCAGTTCACCAGAAGAGAATGATAAAGAACACCATATTCCAATTCACATTCGCGATCTTATCTCCGGATATTAAATTATGTTGTTGCACTCCAAGTAACAAGTGTTGACCCGGTCTCCGAAGATTTATAGCTGCCGCAAGTATCTTGAAGCTTGAAATACGACGGCTAGTACAGTGCTTGTTATCCGAATTGAAAACACACAGCTTAGTTTTCACGCGCAGAATAAAATCGCTTTCTTGTAAATACAACTTATTATTTTATGTTACCGGTTGGTATTATGGATTAGTTTTAAATATTTTCTAATTCTGTAGTTTATACTTTATAAATGATTAAATATTTTGCTATAAAGAGAAATGTTACGATATACTTTTAAACGTTGTACAAATTTAGGCCTGCTCTCAACAAGTATTATAATTACATCATCCCAACCCCGTAGGGTAAGATACCCACCTAGTGACGTTCCGGTCGCCATCCCCCCCACCATTCTTTACACTGTTGGGCTTCAACGGGAGTCGTCTATCGCCCTCTAACTTTTTACATCTCATAGTAATAAGCCTGGCCTCGTTGGGATGCCACCGACGCAAATGCCTCGGTAGACATTTGTATCGGTGATATAATAACTCAGTTTATTGCCTTCGCTGTAGGCCTCGTCCGGACATCTTGAATGTCCTACATCATATCCCTCTGAACTAGCTAACCGAGTTCGCAGAAGCGCGAACACCGCGCCTAGTTCTACTTATGAACCAATTTCGTGAATGTCTCGAAATTCGAGGCAAAACAAACACAACATACCACTAAACATGTTGATCGCAACAATGAAATTTTGTCCTAGTTCCCTTAGTGAAACTCAACTTACACTTTAATAAACCCCTGATTTAAGGTATCACTAATCAATTAAATTTTGATTTTTTGCATTATACGTAGTAGATCAAAAGTTATAGGTATCTGTTTATCGCGCGCGCGTATTGAAGCGGTACCGCCAGTTGCCTCATATTTCCGTATAGGCAATGTATAGAACGATACTGTTTATTGCGCTAGTTGCGCGTTTATTTTTGATCTGATCGGAACGTGTTCAAAGACTTTTTAGTGTAGAATTTTCCGCACTACATTTTTGACAAATAATATTTTCTGTAAAATCAGTATTTAACGACCTACAGTTAAAATAGTAAAAAAAACATGGTTTTTGAATTTTGTTTATAAACAAATGTAGGATTGTTAGTGAGGCTCTCCACTTTTACTATGTTAATTGAGATTGCTTAAGGACCTTTTCCACTTGGTCTCATCGACAGAAAAACTTTGCCCCTATATTCATTTTTTGAATATTATTGCTCCTCCTACTCCAGCGCTAAATCTTTGCACATTTATATACTGTATTTATTTTCTATTTCTAATCTTTAACGGAGCCCTTTAAAGATAAATATTTTTTTACTTAACTCAACATTATACTCGTGAGAAACCCGCAAAATATAAAACCGTTTTCAAATATTAAACAGTTTCCAAATTCCTTAAATACAACACATACATATATTTTTATTATATGAATTTCAATGTATCATATTTATACTAGAAAAAGGTTGTTACACTAAAAACCTACAAAGATCTGTTTTATTAGTTCTTCCTTTATTGAGGTTGCAATCTTCAACTAGCTATACAAAAATCAATATAATTATAGTTTTTTTACCTATTAACAAACCTTTTCATAATTATTTTTTTACCTAGTTTGTCCATTTTTAAATTAATAGGTTTTCGATTTCCGACTGTTTTTTTGAATTAACATCCATTTAAATCAATGAATGATTATTGTTTTTATTAATTAATATAATCTTTAGAAAAAAATAATTTTCAGCGTTTTAAAAATCACTTAATCGACCTAGAACCAAAAATAGTAATAAGTAAGGGTACGAATAACAATTTTTTTTTTATATCGGTCGGTTATTTTTGCATATCTATCTATATCTTTCTTTTCAAAAAGTTTCCTGGAAATATCTTTTTTTTTCTATTTTGATAAAAGAAAAAAAGCAGAAAACAAATGCAAGTATTATTTTACACAGAAAATACTGATGATTTTTAACGGTGTTATTTTACCGGGTGAATAACTTTAAACAAGACTGCTGTAAATTAAACACAGTTATGATATGCAATATTTTACGAATGAAATGAAAAAATTAAATTTTGTGTTTACATTAGTAAACGTTAAGATACACGTTTTTACAAAAGATGTTCGAAGTGAACGCACTGCATAGCACACTTTTGCGCTCGAGTGATCTTATTGAGAGTCATCTGATATAAATCGTTGTTAACGTCGTGGATTTCTTGTTGAATATTTACTTTAAATTTATCGATAGTATGAGAATTTGATTCGTAACCTTTTTTTTTTTTTGTCTTCAGTCATTTTACTGGTTTGATGCAGCTCTCCAAGATTCCCTATCTAGTGCTAGTCGTTTCATTTCAGTATACCCTCTACATCCTACATCCCTAACAATTTGTTTTACATATTCCAAACGTGGCCTGCCTACACAATTTTTCCCTTCTACCTGTCCTTCCAAAATTAAAGCGACTATTCCAGGATGCCTTAGTATGTGGCCTATAAGTCTGTCTCTTCTTTTAACTATATTTTTCCAAATGCTTCTTTCTTCATCTATTTGTCGCAATACCTCTTCATTTGTCACTTTATCCACCCATCTGATTTTTAACATTCTCCTATAGCACCACATTTCAAAAGCTTCTAACCTTTTCTTCTCAGATACTCCGATTGTCCAAGTTTCACTTCCATATAAAGCGACGCTCCAAACATACACTTTCAAAAATCTTTTCCTGATATTTAAATTAATTTTTGATGTAAACAACTTATATTTCTTACTGAAGGCTCGTTTAGCTTGTGCTATTCGGCATTTTATATCGCTCCTGCTTCGTCCATCTTTAGTAATTCTACTTCCCAAATAACAAAATTCTTCTACCTCCATAATCTTTTCTCCTCCTATTTTCAAATTCAGTGGTCCATCTTTGTTATTTCTACTACATTTCATTACTTTTGTTTTGTTCTTGTTTATTTTCATGCGATAGTTCTTGCGTAGGACTTCATCTATGCCGTTCATTGTTTCTTCTAAATCCTTTTTACTCTCGGCTAGAATTACTATATCATCAGCAAATCGTAGCATCTTTATCTTTTCACCTTGTACTGTCGTTACCTTTATCCTTCAAATATCCCCGATAGAAAAAATTTCAAATAGATAAATCTGGGGAACGCCGAGGCCACCGCCCTCTGCTAACAGTTCGTTCTTGTGTAAAAGCCTCAATGAATGCGTGCTAGTGAATCGTTTGAGGTGTGACGCGTTGATCCGTTTTGTTAAAGAAAGCAGTAATCTTTTTTACGATCTGTTAACTGAGCGTAGAAATCTTCGAAAAGTGTACGTTACATTTCTATATTTCGGTCAAAAAATATTAGCCGCGATATTCGATTTCTACAAACAGCACACCAAACACCGATTTTCCCATCGTGAAGTGAACGCTCAAACAACCGGTGAGAATTTTCAACGGTGTTGTTTGAATTAGAATTTCCGGGTAAAATATGAAACCGCGCTTCCTCTGACGTGAAATACGTCAACGATCTACGTGTCCATCTACAATGTTTTTGAATCGCAACAACTAAAACGTTTTGGTTTGTCCGTCTTCTTAACTTTATCCGGTACTTTATAAGATGTGTATACTTTACACGCTTTGTTCTTATACTGGTAGAAATTCAGTTTTGAATACGGCGTATGATCTGTCAAGATCTGACGTTTTCAAACGCAAAACACCTATTGTGTTTGCGTTTGAAACCGACCCCGTTGTACGCTGTTTTTTAACGGAATCATGTACGATACTCTTTCCTGTTATACTGGCATTGGGAAATTTTTCCAGGAATAATTTATCAGTTTCTTGAAAGAATCCACAACGTATATAAGCTTCCACAATATAGAGACCCTTTTCTCAATTCAATAAGAAATTTTAGAAAAAACACGACGATGAAAAACGAAACTTAACTGCGCTAATCATAAACAGTATACAAAAAATAACGAAATAGAAACGTACGCAAACAATAGTCCCTAATAAAAGCATGTTAAAGGTGATACTCGGATAACTGTAGTTCAAGACGGCTCGATTCGGTTTCAAGTCGATCACCTAAAAATGCAGTTCTTTAATACTGGATGGGGTGCCCAATGAAGAAACGGAGAAATTTTCAGGACATGTTCTGGTGGTGAAAATAATGAAAAAAATTCACACAAACATAAGTCTTGAAATGCTTTGTTTTCGAGTTACGGCTAGCGAAAGATTTCGCCCGAATTTCAGCTCTTACAATAAAAAGAAGTCCTACTTTAATTTTTTGGACCCTAATTAAGGAGTAAAGTTAGTAATTCCTTATGCAATTTGAGCCGGGAATTAGGATAAAACAGGTCCCAGAACTATAGTAGTATTTAAGATATCCAAACGTAAAAAAAAAAATTCGTAGTTGAAAAACAAGTTTATTTTTTACGTTTGTCGTACAGCAGATTTCTTAAATGACTAATAAATACGCAAGATTTAGTAACAAAACTTGTAAAGAATTTAACTGTAAGAAAATAAATATAAATACAACCCATAAAAAATAAATAATACTTTTCAAAATCGTTTTTTTTATTGAAGCAAAGTTAATGATGAACATCTTGTGATTCAGCATATTCAGCGAAGCCGAAGCACAAGTACAAGAAGAATTTCGTGTCGCACTAGTTTGTCAAGAAACAAAATGTGGCGCATTCTACGTAAAGAAAATTTTTATATTTTCCGCCTGCAGAAGGTTCAAAATTTGAGACAAACAGATCCCCCAGCGGTTAAACTTGTCACAGGCTTCTAGTCAAAGCTGATAAAATAAATTCAATTCTATTTATTGTGAAGCCACTTTTACGAGAAATGGAGTCTTCAATTCTATAAATAATCATTTACGGAGCGAAGATAATCCACATAGTACTGTAGAAACTAGTTTCCAACATAGATTTTATATTATTGTTTGATGTGGCATTATTTACGACAAAATTCTAGAAAGAAAGAATACGAGTTTCTATCTACTTTTGGTCTGTTTGCTTCAATAAAAAAAATTTTTTACTTTCTATTTGCTGTAGTTACTCATAATTAAATTCTTATATGGTAAATTTTGTTACTAAATCTTTCGCATTTAACCAAGCCATACCAATACTAAAAACATAAAAAAAGCTTTTTTTTCGACACCAAATTTTGTGTTTTACATTGGATAATAAACAACTACTGGAATTAAAGTTGTATGAATTAATTTATCCTATTTCCCAACTCAAATTATATAAGGAAACACCAACTTTACTCCTTAATTTGGGTCCCAAAAATTACTGTAGGGCATCTTTTTATTAGAAGAACAGAAATCCGAGCGAAATCTTTCCCTAGCCGTAGCTCAAAACAAAGTTTTTCGACACTTATATGTACTCTTTTCATTATTTTTACCAGTCCTGAAATTTTCTTCGTGGGATAACCTGTATAAAAGAAAATAATTTATGAAATTCTATCCTTGTTTCCAGTTGTTTACACAAGATCTATACGAGTACATTAGTACAGTTATTATTTATTAAAATATAATTTATGTTACTACAAATGAAAATTTAATTTTTCAATTCATATTTTTAATCATTTTAAAATTCATCGTATATTCCTGCCGTATATTACTATTTTTATTATTTATTTATGGAATTTTCTGCTTGTAAAGCTTACTGTCAATGAAAACAAAAATGTCTCTCGTCAAAGAGAGTGACATTTATTTTTTTATTGTTATTAATTTTTCAGACATTAAATTTTGTTAATTAAACTCACCCTTTTTAACTGAATACATTTCATTTCATTACGTTACTTTTCATTAATATCACCGTAAAAATTTTAAATATTTATGATTTTATTTTTAGGGTTAAACTAATCGAAATCATTCATTCCTATTGTAATGTTTTTTAGCTGTTACTAATAAATATTAAAATTGTTGCAATGCTTATTTATTTGTTAGTCTTTCTTTTTTTTCTAACAATTATATTTAACAAAGATAGTTAAACTTTATTTATTTAATTTTTTTTTTTGAGATTAAATTTCTTAACGATCACTTATGTTTCTTTCCCCTGACTTTTTTCTCTTCTAAAACTCTTTCTCTTCCTTATCTCTCCTTTTTTTCGGTCCATCAGCTGTGTTTCCTCTACTCTGGAAATTTAGAATCATCTACAAGTTTTCTGAAAGACGGTCTGTTGAATTTTTTTTTAGTATGATGATTTCGTCACATAAGCTTGAAGCTTGTACGTGGGAAATAGATATGGAAATCTGCAGTGTATGTAAAATGGCAAGCCTTACCGAGATTCAAACTCAGGATCTCCGGATGAAAGGCAGAGACGTTAACACTCAGCCGCAGAGATTATTTCTTTGGAAACATTTAAATCTTTTTCATTTTTCAACTTTTGCTCTTTGTGTATGATGCCAAAAGTACGTGTGGAATTTTCTCTGTGTGGTTATTTTACGACTGTCCAAAAAGGAGTGTAATGTATTTAGGTGTTATGTATATTTGTTCCACCGTAGCAACTCAACGAATAAACCAATTTAGATGTATGACCCCGCCTTGGAATTTTACGTTACCGGAAGTGTTATAGGCTGTATGTATATAGTACTGGAGATTTTCCGATTGAAGCATAAACTTTAATGAATTGAATTAATGAACTGAGAACTGTGAGCCCTACCACTGTAAGCTGGGTTTGTACTGAACGATTCGAAACAATCGAATGAATGTATTATAGAAATAATAGAATTAACATTTTTATTTTATATAAATTAAATTAAATAAAATAATATTAAATTTAATATATTTCTACTTAATAATAATGGGCTTTCAGTGGGGACTGCGTGTAAGGCTGAAGTGGTGAGGTAATGCGACCGACCACCTTGTGAATTTTTTCCCCCTACATCCCCTAGCCGGATATCCAATTTAGTATACTCGACTCGGGGACGTGCCCTTTCCGGATCTTTTAATTGCCTGCCTCTAATCTCCGACGGAAGTAACCAGGCCCGTGTGCAGACGATGCATGGGTAGACTGATCATCACCATCAACCGGTAACAAACGGGGTGCCCTTGGGGCGCTATTTTGGGAGATGCCACGGGGCTCTCTATCTTTGCAAACAATCGTCCGATTTTAAAAAGTCAAATTTGTTAATATGCTGAAGGCAAACTTTTTTACGCATCAGTTATATTCTCGATCTAACGGATGACTGTTATTTGGAAATGTTATATCTTCTCAACCGATTTTCAAAATTCAAACGGAATATTTGCTACTAAATACAAAATTACTACGGAACCAAACCAGAACAAGAGCAATGTTTATCAGTAATGCTTTTTTCAGTAGTCTTGTTTTTTTTTTTATATATTTATCTCTTGTTTTAATACGTATTGATTATAATAATTTTAACCAATAAAATTTTATTTGAATTAACGATAAATAATATTGTAAATTATCTTTATAACAAACACTTTCGATATACTTACTGTCTTTTTTAGTAGATTAGATGGTATAAATGTACTTGTTTTTATTTAGAAATCTTTTATTATTTTTATATCGAATGATGTAATAAATTTTAAATCGATTAAAAATATAAATTTTATTAGCCGATCAAGTCATTCTTATTTTTTAATAACATAGATTTTTTGATACAGTTAATTTCTTTAGCCTAACTCTGTTCTGATTGAGGTAAGGTAATGAAGGAATTTTAATATATGTCTTACAAATTTTATCCGCATTTTTCTTGCAAGAATAAATTAAAAGAAGATTAATAAATATTTTATAATATTTATCGACAATTTTACTTGAATTTTCAGCAAATCTTGTTTCTTATAATTATTTATTTTTTTAAGTAAAAAACTTGCTTCGTAAATCCTCTTCAAAAGCTACTACTATTCTTTTTAATGAACAAAGGTGCAAATTATCTAAAGACTTTATGTCAATTTGAAATAAATGTTTAGCCAAAACTTTGAATATATTTAGGCTGTTTAGTTTAAAACCTAAAAGTTTAAATTTTGGTTTTCCTTTTTTCGAAAAAGTTAATAATTGGTTCTATATGATTGACGATCGTAAAATTTTAATCTTCTTCTTTTTCTCGTGGTATGGCTTATTTTTTTTTTCAAAATTTCGATGAATTTATTCTTTATTTATAAATATTATTGGCCGAGGTTTGAACCGTGGAATTTTCTTAAAAGTTTTTCAATATTTTAACAAGAGATTTTCTATACGTTGAATCATATATCTTTTTTAAATTCATAAAAATTTTAATTTTAATTTTTAATTTAATTGTACGTTTCTAATTTTTTGACCCATGTAAAGCGGATTAATTAATAAAAATAAGTAATTGATACGTTGGAAATTTCTTTAAAAGGTAAAACTCGATGATTAATAAATCCAGTTTTTTATTCTGATAATACTAAAAAAGATTTTTTTTTAATAAAAGCATAATGTAAAAAAAAATAAATATAGAATTTTAAAATCAGATATAGTTCAAAAATTTTATCGAAAGATCGAGGTTAAAAAGTGAATCGATTATAGTCTCTTCCAATTATGTATGATGTAAATAAACCCTCTATAAGATTATTGTTTGATTGTGATTGAACGCAAAAAAATGCTTAATGCGGCATACAATAAGGTTTTTATTATGCAAGTTAATTATTTTTCGTAACGCTTCTGAAATATGCTTATACTAAAGAAAAGAAAACAATATACGAATATATATACACACACACACACACACACACACAGATTGTCCAACGAAGAAACTTTCAGGACATGTTCTACTGGTGAAAATAATGAAAAATGTTCATTAAATCATAAGTCTCAAAAAGCTTTGTTTTCGTGTTATGGCTAGCGAAAGATTTCGCCCGGATTTCAGCTCTTCTAATAAAAAGAAACTCTACTGTAATTTTTGGGGTCCAAATTAAGCAGCAAATTTGGTGGTTTCTTATGTAATTTGAGCTGGGAAATAGGATAAAGTAGATTTCAGAACTTTAAATCCAGTAGTTTTTAAGATATCCAAACGCAAAACAAACCTTTTAAATTTTATTAGCAGGAATTTATTTCGAAAACAAAGCATTTCCAGATCTTATTTATATGAACTTTTTACATTGTTTCACCATTATAACATGTCCTGAAAGTTGCTTCGTGGGACACCTGTGAAATATATATATATATATATATCGTGCAAAGTAGTGATGGTTTTATTGATACAACTCTACTCTGTAATGTTTTATTTATATCAATTTTAAAACATAAGTAAAACGGTTTATGTACGAATTATAGATTTATTTTTACATAAACGACAATTTCTTGAGCTCAAAAGGCTGTTGAGTTATAAAAGAGAAAACTTAAAAATGTCCAATATGAGGAACATACATTCGTATCAATTACTACATTATACGTCTTTTAGAATAACAAAAATCATGACCTTGAAAATTAAATGACGTTTCGTGAAAGAGTGTTAGAAAAAAGGTATTGTATTATACAATGAAAAAAATTAAATATTATGATAAAAATCATTATGAAGAAAAATAAAATAGTATTATACAGGGTATACATTAATTAAATTAACAATTTTTTTTTTTTAACGGTTAAAATAGTAATGATTTAATTTAAAGAATATATATATATTATGGTTTATTAATACTATAATAATAAATAAATACACAGAAATTGATTGTATAACCGAATACAAATACTTTACATAAATTTATGATTATTATTATTATACGTGTTATGTAACACCTGTACATAAAACACATTATAATGTTCCTTGAACATTTTTTTGCATATCCAAATAAATTTGTACATATATATATAAAATAAATTGTGTAATATATATAATATAATTTATATTTATATTTGTGATGTAATTTTATTTAAAAATAGGTTTTTACATAATAAAAAATATATAAAAAAAAATAAAAAATAGATAAAAATCAGCACACTTTGTATTATATTATATTGTAAATATTCTAGTAATATAATTATAATTAATTAATATTATTATAATTTCTCTTAAAATTATAGCTATTGTTCTTGCTTATATTATTACTATTATTATTATTATTATTACTACTAAAAAATTATATTAGTATAAGGCATGAATTTGAATAATAATTTTATTATAATTACTGTATATAATTTATTATACTAAATAATAAAAAGTTAAAAACGCCGGAATTACATAAGTTATATTTTATTATCAAGGTCAGTCAAAGTGGTGAGGATCTATGACGTAATTAATCGGTAAACAGTCGTCAAGTGGCCCGTGAATTCAGATCAATTATGACCTAACTTCAATTCATAAATACCTGCGTGAAGATACATAATTAAGTAGATTAAGATTTATGAATGGCCTTGATTTTTTTAAAATACAGCTTATGTTTTTCATCTATATCAATGTGTGAATGATTTATGGTATAATTTTATAATTATTTTTTTTTCTTTAATAAGAATGTAATAAAATATTAAAGTATAATAAATGTTATTATACAAAAAATTAATGTATACAATTTTCAGTTTTTTAAACTAAATTTTATCATTATAAATTCACCAATTTATTTATAAATAGATTATATATAATTTTAATAGAAAAAATATCCTTTATATACACTGATCAATATTTAACATAAACCACCCAGTGATTTGAAAGTAAATAAAATACAAAATATCTCTTAATCTGAATCCCCCCACCAAAAAAAAATGATATAAACTATTTAAAAATTTATTTTTAATAATGTTTAAAAAAAAAAAATAAATAATTTCATAATTTAATGAGCACAATTAATTATTTTACTAGCCGGTCAGGGCTCGATTCGCTCGCCCAACCGTCTAGATAGGGGCTTCGCCTCCTGACCCCGAAGCAGTCATTATCCTCATGATATTTTGAATATTAAATATTTTACAGATATTCATTAAAAAAAAAATAAGATTAATTATTTTTACTACAGTAAATTTTTGTTGCCATGGTGACAGAAATATAACAATGAAATAAAAGAATATTCTCTTTCTTTAATAAATATCTTTAACTCACAAATTCACTTTCGAGGGTGTTAGGGCCCTGATATGCGCCTTAAAACCTTCCCTGGGATAACACAAAAAAACGTATCCTGAAATTTTGAAATCATCGGTAGGTTCTTTCTCGCGTAATGTTGTGGCAAACAGACAAATTTACGCATTTAAACACATAATATTTTTAAGTAGTGAATTTTTAACATAGCTCTAACCTAAGTGTTTTCCTTTCTAATCCCCAAAACATAAATGTAATTTTATATAAATATTTATACACAAACATGAAATAATAAAAACATTACAATACCAAAAAAATCAAAATGAAGAAAAATATTTAACTAAGAAAATATTTAATAAAAAAAATTTAACTGAGAACTGTATAATAAATTGTAATGTTGACTATAAATAATACTTTGTTTACATTAACATTTATTCTATATTTATTTATGTTTATAAAATTTCAAAAAACTTAAGTTTGCAATAGTTTTTTTTTTAACAAAATGTAAAATAAAAAATAAGTATAATAAATGTCAATGTAAACAACGTACTGTTTATAATACACTTTATTATACAGTTATTAGTTCAATTTTTTCCGCTAGATGGAAGAGCTTCATTCAAAATTAAAATGTGAGCACATACGTCAAACCAACGCAACATCTCTTTTTATAAAAGATATATACTAAGAAAGGAATTTAACACGCTATACTATATCGTTCTATATTATACCTTGATGTAATATCCAACATATTATGGAAACTAAAAAACAAGAACTTCTATATAGACCCAATAATAAAAAAAAACGTTTTTAATTAATTCACAAATCCCTGGGTCTTAGTAGTAGAATATCCTTGGATCGTGACAGCCCAGACAGAAAATAAATGAGAAAGAAGCTCAGCATTTACGAAAGCTTACATTAAAAGTATAAAATTTAAAAAAATATATAAATTTTGTGTCCTTTCTACGAGTATATAAACTCTGCTATGGATAATAATAATAATCTACTGACGTGAACAATTTCATGACGTAACAATTTAACGGTTTTTTTTTGTTTTAAAACATATTATACGTCAGTTTGTATTCATTTCTGACAGTCTAACTTAAATTGTTATGGTTATTATCGAAACTCCTTTAACGAAAATGTGTAAATACAAAAAAAAAAAGTTAAACTTTTATAATTAACATTTATAATTCGTGAATTATGAATACTAGTTAAACCTCATCTTTTTTTTTTTTTTTAGTCCTGATAAAAGAAGTTCAGTAATAATAGAACGATAATAATAGTATATTAATACTGTACCACTTGCGCCGGCCTTTTTAGCGCGAGTGGTAGCGTCTCAGCCTTTCACCCGGAGATCTTGGGTTCGAATTCCGGTCAGACATGGCATTTTTCATACGCTACAAATTTCCATTCGGGCTAAATGATCATAGCAGTCGATACCCGTACATCTCATTAAAAAACAAATTAAATTAATATAACTGATGACATAATAAATTATGCTATAAAATTTAAGTTGTTTTTTTTTTTTAACACGGTTGAAGTTTGCAGCTTTCAGCCTGAAACAAGTATAATACCGCATAAACGCTGTCCAAATATTCGAACAAGGTTAGGGTTAATATCGTATCTCAATCACAGGATATGTATTTATTATATTTACTAATAATATAAACTCTATTATCTGGAAACGTTTTTAAACAGAATATTTTAAAAATAATGTTGTAAAATCAATATTTAAAAGATGGATCTATCCGGATATTCTATTTCTTGACAAAGGTCTTACTAAATGACCGAATAAATTATTAGGTAAAGCTCTGTCTTCTAAATTTCTCTTCCAAAATAAAGTTCTAACATCTAAACTAATATAGTTTAAGCAGTGTCTTACTAAACCAAAACGGAAAGGGGAAAATAAAGCCGTATGAGAATTCTTGAAATTAAATTACATGTTAAATTTTATGGTTGTTTTCTGGTTCTTGACCTGATAAATTGAATAAAATATGTTATAGAACCGTATCTGTAGTAAGTTTTCATAAAATTATTATAAAAACGCAAAACATTGCTGTTGCAAAACACAATTTTTATGTTTGTCGTAAATTAACGTCATTAAATTGAAAATAGATAACTAATAGTTTTATTAAAAAAAAAAAACTTTTAAAGAATTTAATTGTAAAACATTCGTTGTAAACAATTTTGACTGAACATGAAGAAGAAATGTTTAATTCATTTGCCTTTAATTATAAACAAAGAGGATCGAAACGTAGCAGGAAAATACTGTTTATATAAACTGAAATCAGGATCATTTTAATATAGGAAAATATCTAGAAACGAAATTAATAAATAAAAAATAAATCACAGATAACAATGGTCTTAAAACCAGGTAAAAATGTGCAGGATTTATCTCCTTACAGACTTATAAGCTTTTTACCTACTCTTTCTTAAAGCTTTGAAAGGCTTTTACTTCGAAGACTATGGCTTATTTTAGAAAGGGAAGGTTTTACACCTGACCATCATTTTGACTTCAGAAGTGTTTATTTCACTGTCAAACAAACACGTATAATTATTAGTGTTAGCAATAGGTGTTTGGAAGGTAAAAAATATTTTTCAGCAGAATTAATGGATGTACAGCTGACCTTTGACACGGTTTGATTCCTTGGTCTTCGTTACAAGTTGAAGTCGAGACTACTTCAGTCATTGTATTTAGTCCTAATTAGCTTCCTAGATGGTCGCTTTTCGCAAGTTAGATATAATCAGGAGTTATTTAACCTTTTAGTTAGGAATTCCACAAGGTTCAGTTATGGGACTTAACTTGTTCTTCATCGTAGACCTTCCTAATCTGGAATGTAGACGAAGCTACTGATTGAGTCTGGGCGTAGCGCTCTCGATCAGCGGCTAACCGAGAATCACTTACATCAGCGGTTTCAGAGGACCAAGATACTCTCATTCTTTTAGCAGACTTTGAATAATAAGAAAGTTTACTTCTCTTTCTTGAAAGAATATTTTTTTAACTTTTAACAGTCCAATATTGACAGCCAAAATAAAAAATCAAAACCCATCAAATTTCGCTAAATGTGCTAATTTAAGCTAATTACAATAATAATAAACTAATATTTTACGGATTAAGTTAGATGATTTATATATAGATCTGAACTCAGAACCACGGTAACAGAAATATAATTTAGTAAAAGGATTAATTTTTTTCTTTAATTAATATTTTAACCTAGATTAGAAATATCGTGAAAATTCTAATTGGGGATAATGACCAAGCCTCTAAGGTATAAATCTGCAAAGTTTTATTCAAATCTGACCAGTACTTAAATATATTAATAAATTTAAAGAAAAATATTAAGAAAAAAAGGTAATACGATTTTTCCGGAGCATATATTCAATACAATCCTTTCGTTTAACCAAAACAATAATTAATCGTTAATAAAAAATATATAAAATACATCGCCGCATGACCCCCTTCTATTTACTGTATAGGTTGTACTTGGGGGTTTAAAAATAAAAATGTGAGCTCATACAACAAACAAAGAAACTAATACGCTATGCTTTTTTTAATAAAGGATTTTCACTTGTACTGAGATTTTCCCGTTTCTTCATGAGACAATGTGTATAGGTTTATATTGTAGAAATATTTTTTTAAAATCATTTGGTCTTAAAATTTAAATATGCTTAACTTTAAATAATGAAAAGAAAAATTCTTTATGTTATAATAGTTAATTTAAGTGATACATTTAAAAAATTCAACGAAAAATATAATTGTTTTCTAAGGTACATTACTCCTGTTATTAAATTTTTGTAAAAAATATCCTCTTTTTTTAAACAAATAATTAGCCTCATTTTTTTAATATATAAATTTTACTATATTTAATTAGTTTGTATGTTAAATAAATTTAATTGAATGTAACCAAATTATAAATAATTAATTTTATAATTTATTTACTTATTTTTTGAACGAATGAAAGATGTTTGCATGAGTTGTTATATTTATGTAAAAAAAAAATAATAATAATAAATAAAAAGTTATTATAAATAAATGTGTAATTATAATAAAATTAAAGTAACAAAATGAACAAAAATTTTACGATGTGTGTGCCTAACATCTTTAATAATAAATAAAATCTGATGTAATAAAACAATTAACAACATATTGTGTTTTTATTTCTTTTTTTATGTATATATCTTTCACTTATCCCGTATCTTTTTTAATTAGCTTTTCATTTTTAGGACATTCCAGGATTTTAAAGGAAAATCTCAGATTTAAAGTTATTTATCGTTATCCTGCATGAAACAAAAACCTAAATTTTTTAAAGAGAAGATTATAGTTGTAACTGGTAAATATTTTATATTTAACATTATCAGAAATATTCGGCTTTATCAGAGTAGCGATCGCATAACTTACAGTAACTACTCAACAAAAGTAAGTATTATTTCCACAAAACATTTATAAAACAAAATTCTTTAAGAAATACAATTTTTAGTAACTTATATAATGTACAGGAGGGAAATTTTGCTTTTTAAAACTGAAGTTCTTTCAACAAATTTTATATCTTTAAATCTCATTAATTATAAAATGATATTTTATCAACAAGGATGAACAGATTTCAGTTCGAAATATTTTTATTTTTATTTAAGTTTTCGTATATTAAAACCGATTAGAAATTAAAAAGAGCGCTTACTTTTTACAGCAAAAAACTCGAATGAATTTTACGTATCAATTAAAGTAAACCTACCATGTAAATTTCATTAAAATTAATTACATTTTAATTGAAAGATGAAAAGCAAAATCTGACAACACAGTATGTAATTAAAAAATTTATCGTTTTATTTAAATATAATATTTTATTTAATTCAATGATTCTATCTAAAGCACGCGCGCATACAGTGTTTATTCGCGCGGATGCGACGGTAATAGCGGCAACGGTCGGCACTAACTAAACTAATTTAATTTCGCAACTTACATAGAACAAATTTCGCTTGTACGATCGGCTGATCGGTGAAGCCGCGAAAATTAACGCACCGAGTACAGAGTCCACCGAGCGATCGAGTTTGTTGAGACCCGGTCAGACCGAGTTAATTTTGTACACTTTAAATATTATTCATTTATTTAATTCTACCGCTCAACTGTAACGTTACAACATAGCAGTAGTTTAGAGCATTTTGTGGGATGAGGTAGCAATATTTGCAAAAACGGTTTTTTTGCAAATATTGTTATTTTTTAATCGTTAACAAATGGACCTAAGAAAAATATGACCTTAATGAGGTGAAATCTCGTGATACTGAGGGTGACCGTGCTCTAGATACTCACCCCGTTGACCTTTAAGTTAAAAATTTAATGATATCAATGCCCCATACGTAGAAGTAATTAATCTTACCGAGTTTGATCAAAATCGGTCCAGTATTTCTGGACATATAACTTCATTTAGAGGCACACGTACATACCAACATTATCATCCTGAAAATTTCCATCCGGTTTTTTTGGGTTCCTTAGGTGTCAAAACGTCAAGATCCCATGAAAACCACGAATGCCCATTACAACATTTTCCCTTCTAGAGCTATAGCTTTGCTACAGAAGTACCTAGGCGGGAAAGTAAAAATATATACCGTTTTTGTATTATCTAAACAAAACAAACTTTACTGTTCAAAATTTACTTAACTATAACGTATGGAATTTATTACAGTACTGTTAGCTGTGGTATAATTGAATGGGGATCAGAAAATAAAGATTTAATAAAAACAATCAAAAACTACTCATAATATAGTAAAAATTCTTAAAAAACTAATAAAAATATCACATTACCATATAATTTATTTGAAAATATCTATTATGTTTTAAAATATGAAATCATTACAGTGAAATAACCCTAAACTATATAAATACTTGTAATTTTTCTTATATCGGAATTCGTTCAATTGTTGAGAATATATAGAGAAACTGGTAGAATAAATCATAAATATACGGCTATGTATTATGTTAATAAACTGCCTCTTGAAATGTAATATTTCTAAAATGTTTTTATTATTTGTTAATTATTAATTATTTTATTTCTAAATATTTCTAATATATTTTTTAAATATTAAAAAAGGCTATAAGATCAATGTACTTAAATTAAGGCTACTTGACCTTTATCAAAACTTAAGTGAATGTATTGGATGATACTCGTATTATTTTTGTTTTTAAGTTTTTTCTTCTATTTTTTTTTAATATTTGTACACTTGACTTCACACAGATACCTTGGAATCTCTGCACAGTACCGTTGACAATGTCCCTGTACTGTGTTGCTATGTAACAGGGTATTAAATAAGTAAATATAATACCTTACCTCGATAAGAGTACTGTCTGTGGGAAATTATATCCTAAAAATCTTTTTAAACCCATCTTTATTTGTATATTACACAGTAGCATGCATTTAATAAATCCGAACACAGGGAATTTTTTTGTTTATTTCTATGTTGTGGCTACAGTGCTTGACCACAATCATTCTTTAAGTTGTATGTGAGGTGATTGTTTTTCGATTATTTAAATTTTTATTTTATTAAAATTTTTCGATTATTTCCTAATAAATCGAAAAACAATCACCTCACATACAACTTAAAGAATGACAGTGGTCAAGCACTGTAGCCACAACATAGAAATAAACAAAAAAATTCCCTGTGTTTGGTTTAATTAAATGCACACTACTGTAATAAACAAATAAAGATGGGTTTAAAAAGATTTTTATTTTTTAAATAGCGTTTTGTGAAAATTTATTTATTTTTTTATTAAAAATCATATTTTCGTATATTTTTGTTCAAGTGTCTCTTGGAATATATAATATTGGGCAAAACTCCAAGAAAGCGTTCGAAAATTGTTTCTCTTTCTGAGCGTACCAGTATGACACAATGACAAATAGCTTCTGAGTGTAATGTGAACTAGGGACAGTGAATGCTATTTTTAAGACAATTTAAACAGACCGGTTCCTTTTCACCTCAAATAAAAGACAAATATAACCGTGAAAGAAAAACTACTCCAACACAGGATCAGTTTATTAGTGGAAAAAATTAAACTTGATCCAAAATTATTCTTAAAACTTAAATCGAGAAATAGCAGCCGGTGGAACAGATTTACAAATGACAACTGATAAGACGCCATCTTGCAGCTGGCCGGAAAGCTCGTCGGCCAGTTAAAAAGCTGATTAAACACCAGCAATAACAATGCAACAAAAGGCTCGAGTCTTATCTTAATTGAAAATCTTCGACTAATAATCAAAAAGCAACTCTCAAAAATGAACTGTACCATAAAAATTGACTTCATTAAAGCAACAGTTTCATGATGAGATCAAAAGAATGTGTAGTACACTTGTTGAATCGATGCCAAATAATGTAGGTGAAGCTATTAAGAATTAAGGAGGACAGGTTAATTAGTAGATATTCATTAATTGTGTAATTGTGCAAGGTGATTTTTTTCTAAATGAAATTACATTTTATTAAATAACATTTGTGTTCGAATTAATTTGCACGCTACACTAATAGATATACTTGTATTTTATTTTAACCATTGCAAATCAAGTTTAATAAAAATTACAAAGAAATTGGCGGACTTCAAAATCTAAATAATAAGAGTTGGAATCTCATTATTTTTTCGTTTAGACCATGAATTAAAAAAACAATTTTACTTAGAATTTTGTTTCCTTTTCTTTAAGTGCTCTTCTTTGGTACTTTGGTTCTTTAAGTACTTAAGTACTCTTCTCTGTTTCCTTCTTTGACTTAACTACGTCTCTCTCTTTTTTTTAGAAAATTTCTTCTCTTTTTTCTGAAAATTTATGAAATTTTGTTTAATTTTAAGGACCGCCTTTTAAATTTTTTTACAAAATCAATGAAAGAAAAGCAATTTTGGTGCAAATCGATTTATTGTTTCTAAAAATATCCGCCATTAAGATCTATACACTTTTATATGCGTTCGAACCTATTCTCGAAACATTTTTTCCACTCTGAAGTGGGTACCTCAAAAATATGGTTCGGGAAGGATTCAACAGGAAATAAATCAGGTGAATACAGGCAATGAGATTAATTTAATTTAATTTTTTAATTAATTTAAATTTTCTCCTTCAAATATTCAATTGTTTGACGTGTTGTGTGAGAGTTGGCATCGTCATGATGCCAAGTTTTCGGTTGTTTTTCCTGATTTCATCGATGACTTCCGACAAACAATTGTTGTAAATCGTTCAGTATTAAATATTCTTCCATCCTCTAAAGCGATGGTCGCTATATGTTCAGTATAACCGAAGAAAGAAGCGATAATTTTCTTGGAAGTGCTTCGTGAACGGACCACTTTTGTCGGATTAGGTTCATCATGGAACAACCAAACAGTCGACTGTCGCTTAGTTTTCGGTTCGTACGAATATATCCTTTCTTTTTCCTGTTTATCCTCAGGTAATTACCTTTCAGATAATACTTCAAAGGATGAATGAGGATGATATGTATGAGTATAAATGAAGTGTAGTCTTGTACAGTCTCAGTTCGACCATTCCTGAGATGTATGTAGACCAAACCGGTGGGTTGGTACGAATATATACAAATTTTTTCTCCTATACAATGTTGTATACGGTTTTTGCATTTTCTCGGTAGAATTTTTGGAGAATTTAATTACAACAATCTGCAAGAGCCTGTTTTTGAGCTTCGGACAAATTATGCGGAATCCATCGAGGACGGATCTTTTTCGCAATTAAATATTCATACAAAATCGAATAAACTGCAGTCTTCGATACGCCTAAGAGTGCCTCTATATCATGGTTTGTCGCATGTCGATCCTCTTTGATCGTGTTGCGCATAACATCGATGTTCTTTGAAAGAACAACCGATTTCGGTCGATCTTCCCGAAATTCATCGCTGATGGATGCACGACCAAGATGAAATTTCGAAAACGATTGTAATGAGTCTTTTCTGATGGCGATTCGTTACCAAAAGTTGAACGAAGCGATTCGAGGCATTGTTGTTGAGTAAGGCTCTTACTAAAATCGTAAAAATCATCCGATGAAAACAAAGCGAAATTTCAATTTTTTCACAAAACTGTTTTTTTTTTTAAACGCTCACTGTAAATAAACTACTCGACAGATTTCTGAGTTACCACTGTTATAAAAATAAAAAGTCAAATTTTACAACGGTAATGTCACATCTCAATATCACCATTTAAGTTTATTTGGAGTAACAGTACAAGGTGAAAAGATAAAGATGCTACGATTTGCTGATGATATAGTAATTCTAGCCGAGATTAAAGGGATTTAGAAGAGACAATGAATGGCATGGATGAAGTCCTACGCAAGAACTACAGCATGAAAATAAACAAGAACAAAACGAAAGTAATGAAATGTAGTAGAAATAACAAAGATCGACCACTGAATGTGAAAATAACACGAGAAAAGATTATGGAGGTAGAAGAATTTTGTTATTTAGGAAGTAGAATTACTAAAGATGGACAAAGTAGGAGCGATATAAAATGCCGAATAGCACAAGCTAAACGAGCCTTTAGTCAGAAATATAATTTGTTTACATCAAAAATTAATTTAAACGTCAGGAAAACATTTTTGAAAGTATACGTTTGGAGTATCGCTTTATATGAAAGTGAAACTTGGACGATCGGAGTACCTGAGAAGAAAAGATTAGAAGCTTTTGAAATGTAGTGCTGCGGGAGAATGTTAAAAATCAGATCGGTGGATAAAGTGACAAATGAAGAGGAGTTGCGGCAAATAGATGAAGAAAGAAGCATTTGGAAAAATATAGTTAAAAGAAGAGACAGACTTATAGGCCACATATTAAGGCAATCCTGGAATAGTCGCTTTAATATTGGAAGGACAGAAAAAATTGTGTAGCCAGGCCACGTTTGGAATATGTAAAACAAATTGTTAGGGATGTAGGATGTAGAGGGTATATAGATATGAAACGACTACCATTAGATAGGGAATCTTGGAGAGCTGCATCAAACCAATCAAATGATCGAAGACAAAAAAAAGTTTATAAAAACTTAAAAGGCGATCTCCGTATGTGAATGTGTACCAGTAAATATAAAAATATTTATACTAAAATTAAAAAAAAATTGTTTATTTGAACACTAAAATATTTGTTATATTTAAAAAAAATTAAATTATTAAAAACTAATCAAGTAATAAAATGATTTCGAGAAATAATAATCAAAATAAAATAAAAAATAATTTAAGTATGTAATTACGTAATTTTTTTCTCTTCTGTTAACTAAAAATTCAGCTTCATATAAGTTGAACGAATTAATAAGGCAGAATTATTATTTTTTTAATTCAGCCAACTCAAGTTGTAGAATTTCTACGTTTTTCTTCAGTAATATGTTATTTTGATTAGTTTTTGTTAACTCGGAATTCAATGTTGTTATAATACCCTTCAGATGTAAATTAGACGAATTTAGTCTATCGATTTTTGCTTTTAAAATTGTTGTTACCTTTTTTTCTTGATTTAAACCGTCTTCAGCGATATACAGTTTTTCTTTAATACCTCTATAAGTCATTACCTCCTTTTTCAGTAAATTAAACTGAAACCTTACTCCTTGGAGTTTTACATCTTTTTCATCAATTACCGACTGCAATTCTTCTCTGACTGAAGCTACGCGGAGTTCGATTTCAGACTTTACGTTTTCTTCTTTTTGTCTCTTTCTATCCTTTCCAAAACAGTAAAATAATAAAAATTTAGGCATTGTTATTTTATCTTAACTGAAAAGATGTTTCAAACAAAATTCTGCAATTTATTTTTGCGAGCAAATTTATTTCCTTAATTTCGCTAATTTAGTGTTCATATATTTTCTTTAAGTAAAAAATGATGTATCACTGAAAATATATATCGTCGATGTAATTACTTTTAAATAACTTTGAAATCCACTTTACTTTACTCAATCAAGTTAAAAGATTATTTCAATTCAGAAATTATTGTAAAAACTTGTAAAAACAATTAATTATTCTTACATAAAATGTTTCAATAATTTGAAAATAAGATTCAAAATTAAAATATTTCCGTTGTAAGGCAACCAAATTAAAATTAATAAAACAAACAAATAAATAAATAAGATTCATTATCATATTCTACTTTGGCAAACATTCCATTAAGAAATTATTACTTCATCAAATATGTTTGTGATACTAGAAAACTTTTACTACCTCAACCGATTGGCGTGAATTTCTCAAGTTTTTTTTTTTACTTTCCGTTTAGATAGCAGAGCTATAGCTCTATAAGGGTAATCGGTCTTTTTTGGACATATGCCATTTGCATCGGATCTTGACGTTTCCACACCTAAGGAACACAAAAAATCAATGTAATAATATTCGTATGCACGTGTGTTCGATTTTGACCTCTAAATCACCCCTTATATCTCCAGAACTACCGAACCGATTTTGACCAAACCCGGTCAGATTACTTATATATATAGGACATTGGAGGAGGTAAAGAAGATTTTTGAGGAGGACATCGCAAGAGGTCTGAGTAAAAAAGATAAGGTAGTAAATGTAGAAGAAGAATGGGAGAATGTTAAAAAGGAAATTCTTAAATCAGCAGAAGCAAACTTAGGCGGAATAAAGAGAACTGGTAGAAAACCTTGGGTTTCAGATGATATATTGCAGCTGATGGATGAACGTAGGAAATATAAGAATGCTAGTGATGAAGAAAGTAAAAGGAACTATCGGCAATTAAGAAATGCTATAAACAGGAAGTGCAAACTGGCGAAAGAAGAGTGGATTAAAGAAAAGTGTTCAGAAGTGGAAAGAGAAATGAACATTGGTAAAATAGACGGAGCATACAGGAAAGATAACGAAAATTTTGGGGTACATAATTAAAATCTAATAATGTGTTAAACAAAGATGGTACATCAATATATAATACGAAAGGTAAAGTCGATAGTTAGGTGGAATAAATTGAAGAGTTATACGGAGGAAATGAATTAGAAAATGGTGTTATAGAGGAAGAAGAGGAAGTTGAGGAGGATTAAATGGGAGAAACAATACTGAGATCTGAATTTAAGAGAGCATTAAAAGATTTAAATGGCAGAAAGGCTCCTGGAATAGACGGAATACCTGTAGAATTACTGCGCAGTGCAGGTGAGGAAGTGATTGATAGATTATACAAACTGGTGTGTAATATTTATGAAAAAGGGGAATTTCCGTCGGACTTCAAAAAAAGTGTTATAGTCATGATACCAAAGAAAGCAGGGGCAGATAAATGTGAAGAATGCAGAACAATTAGTTTAACTAGTCATGCATCAAAAATCTTAACTAGAATTCTATACAGAAGAATTGAGAGGAGAGTGGAAGAAGTGTTAGGAGAAGACCAATTTGGTTTCAGGAAAAGTATAGGGACAAGGGAAGCAATTTTAGGCCTCAGATTAATAGTAGAAGGAAGATTAAAGAAAAACAAACCAACATACTTGGCGTTTATAGACCTAGAAAAAGCATTCGATAACGTAGACTGGAATAAAATGTTCAGCATTTTTAAAAAATTAGGGTTCAAATACAGAGATAGAAGAACAATTGCTAACATGTACAGGAACCAAACAGCAACAGTAACAATTGAAGAACATAAGAAAGAAGCCGTAATAAGGAAGGGAGTCCGACAAGGATGTTCCCTATTTCCGTTACTTTTTAATCTTTACATGGAACTAGCAGTTAATGATGTTAAAGAACAATTTAGATTCGGAGTAACAGTACAAGGTGAAAAATAAAGATGCTACGATTTGCTGATGATATAGTAATTCTAGCCGGGAGTAAAAAGGATTTAGAAGAAACAATGAACGGCATAGATGAAGTCCTACGCAAGAACTATCGCATGAAAATAAACAAGAACAAAACAAGTAATGAAACGTAGTAGAAATAATAAAGATGAACCACTGAATGTGAAAATAGAAGGAGAAAAGATTATGGAAGTAGAAGAATTTTGTTATTTGGGAGGTAGAATTACTAAAGATGGACGAAGCAGGAGCGATATAAAATGCCGAATAGCACAAGCTAAACGAGCCTTCAGTAAGAAATATAATTTGTTTACATCAAAAATTATTTTAAATGTCAGGAAAAGATTTTTGAAAGTGTATGTTTGGAGTGTCGCTTTATATGGAAGTGAAACTTGGACGATCGGAGTATCTGAGAAGAAAAGCTTCTAACTTTTGAAATGTGGTGCTTTAGGAGAATGTTAAAAATCAGATGGGTGGATAAAGTGACAAATGAAGAGGTATTGCGGCAAATAGATGAAGAAAGAAGCATTTGGAAAATATAGTTAAAAGAAGAGACAGACTTATAGGCCACATACTAAGCCATCCTGGAATAGTCGCTTTAATATTGGAAGGACAGGTAGAAGGGAAAAATTGTGTAGGCAGGCTACGTTTGGAATATGTAAAACAAATTGTTAGGGATGTAGGATGTAGAGGGTATACTGAAATGAAACGACTAGCACTAGATAGGGAATCTTGGAGAGCTGCATCAAACCAGTCAAATGACTGAAGACAAAAAAAAAATAGGACATTGATGCAGTTAAATTTTCAACTTAAAAAGTCAAGAGGGTGAGGCTGCATAGCAAGGTCACCCTCAGTATCTCGATATTTCGCCTAATTAAGATTATATTATTCTTAGGCGCATTTTTTAACGAATAAAAAATAACAATATTTGAAAAAAAGTTTTTGTGACGTCACATATGTTGTAACGTCACAGGTGAGCGGTAGAATTAAATATACGAATAATATTTAAAGTGTAAAAAAGTAACTCGATCGCCCGATGGATTCGGTACCTGGTACGTTAAGCCTTGCGGCTACACGAGTCTGCCGACAGTACAAGCGAAATTTGTTCTATGTAAGTTTTGAAATTGCATAAGTTTAGTTACTGTCGCCTCTAGCAACACCACAGCCGCGCAAATTAAATACGGTATGCGCGCGGTTTAGTTAGAATCGTTGAATTAAGTAAACAAAAAAATATTATATTTAAATAATTGACAAATATTTTTAATTAATTTGTGTGTGCGCAAGCCGTGCATCAGAAAAACCCATAGTTTTAGGACTTTTCTGGAACTTGGCTTTAGCTGCGTATCGGAAAATTCCTATAACTGTTTGGCAGTTATTTTTGTACGACACAAGAGGTGTTAAAAGAGATTAAAAAAAGAAAGGCAGGACAAATCTGAAATATGGGCCTAGAGGAATTAAATACAAAAAATTAAAACTTATCTAGTAACAGTAAAATAGAATAGAAGCTTAAACAAATGATTTGTCCCGTATAATTTAAGCGTTATATCCATCACACACACACCCTTTACCAAATCTATGAAGTTAAGTGACTTTTTTGGGAGGTTGAGATAACAGACTTGATCCTGCAGGTAACATATCTATTATCTAGAGCTCTTGTGCATTGTACAATAATATTGAATTTAATTAAATGTACAAACTATTCTTTCATTGGTTTCGACATGTCAAAAAGCATTTTTTTGGTAGTAATGATATAGTTGGGAAGTAGAAGGGATAGTATTTAGGAAAAGAATCGAGATGACTTATGCTTAAGGTAACATGTCTATTATTTTGACGATTACCCCCCCCCCCCCACCAAGCAGTTTACACGGATATATTTCTTCATCGTCCGTACTTTACATGGACATTTTATCTTTCCATTAGGGAACTATAATTTTTTTAAACTTCCAATTTTTTTTTTTAAATGTTAAAAACAACTAATTTATGAAAAATCGTGGTAAGGTGATACAATAGACAAATAATAACTTTTGTTTAATATTCAAATTCCCTTAACTAATTTTACTTATATAGAAAATCCTCAGGGAGAAAAAAACATTTCTTGAACTCCTGAAAGAATTTTTTTCAGTAAAGTTGTTATTCTAATTTTCTATAAACATGTATGTATATTTACATTAAAAAAAAAAAAAACATAAGTGAGTGAGTATTTAAAATTTTATTGTAATTTAAACGAAAGAAAATAATATTGATTAACAAACTATAGCCGTGAAGATTGTCTGATTCCCACAATTAATGCACGAACCAAAATTTCCTTTCATTTAGATCATTCGTTTCAAAGAAAATTAGAAAGAAACTGTATCAATTAATTAATGTTTTTTATTTGTTATAATTTCATAAAAAAAACGTATAAGGTCAACCGATGTTACGTTTGCGATTAGGAGGTCGATTACTGCCCGCGAGTTCAACTTAATGACGTTTTCTTTCCGCATGCTAACAGACACACACAGACATACACACACAATTTAAAATACTTATTTTATTTAAATATAATATTTTTTTTCGTTTATTTAATTCAGTGATTTTAGCTAAAGAGTGCGTGCATACCGTATTTAATTCACGCGGGTGTGGCGGTACTAGCGGCGACGGTCGGCACTGACTAAACTAATGTAATTTCACAACTTACATAGAACAAATATCCCTTCTACAGTCAGCATCTGGTATAGCCGTAAGGCTTAACGCACTGGTACTTAGTCGACCTTGGGCGATCGAGACCCGGCCAGAACGAGTTGCTTTTTTACACTTTAAATATTATTAATTTATTTAATTTTACTGCTCACTTGCGACGTCACAACATATTAGTAGTTCGAGTATTTTTTGGGGTGGGGGTGCGATTCTTCAAAACTTATTTGTTGCAAATCTGTTATTTTTTAATCATTAACAAATGTGCCTAAAAAAAATATGACCTTAATTAGGCGAAATCTCCTGACCTCACCACCTTGACCATTTATGTTGAAAATTTAATATCATCAATGTCCCATATATAGAAGTACTCTAATCTCGATTGGTCAAAATCGGTCCAGTAGTTCTGGAAATATGAGTTGATTTAGGGCTCAACACCGAACACAAACGTACATAAAAAAACAATAACATCCGGAAAATTTCCCTCCGGTTTTTTGGATTCAGTAGGTGTGAAAACGTCAAAATCCGGTGAAAACCGCATTTTCCCAAATTGGACCGATTGCAATACTTTCCCTTCTAGAGCTATAGCGTTATCTAGACGGTACAGTAAAATGTAATTTCTTAGTCAGATCTTGTGGGATTTTTTTTGTAAATTCTCATGTCGTCTATATTAATACTAGAGTAAAATTTTCAATACAAAAAATTAAAGTTAAAAAAATATATATATTATAATTACTATATATATTATAATTATATATTTAATTACTGGTCCTATTCACCCTCCCTTGTTTTTAGGGCTTAAGTACTTATTTAATGGTGTAATTATTTATTTCAACAAGTCACCTCGATTCGGTATAGTATAATTCAACAAAATTAAAAAAACTATAGTTTCTAAAATAAAAATATGGATACGTGATGCCCCTTTGTCCAATGTGGTCTAAAAACTAAAGCTATTTTATATATATATATATATATATATATATATATATGTCAAATTTAATTTTTTTTATAAACGGGCTTATCAAAACCAAATATATGAGTTTAACTTTTTTTTATAAACGGGTTTTTGAGATATGACAAAGAAATTATTTTTAATATTTCTAGATTCCTAGATTGAATCTGCATAAAAATTTGGAATTTTAAATACTTAAACAATTTCGTCGTAATCGTTAAAGTAAACTGATAGTACAATCGTCTACTACCACAATAAAATAAAAAAATATAAAATGAAGAAACTATCCCGCCCATTTTTTTTTTTAGATTTTATAAAAGATTGAATTCTATCAACGCCTGCCGATGTAAAGAATTTTTATGTAATCTTTGAAAATTTTCTGTTGAACCAGTCCGTAATTTAATTAAAATATACAGCGTCACATGTTCGTGAGTATGTACTTACTTAAATCTTCCAGAAATTTTTATAACTTTTTTTTTGCCCTATGAAGAGGTCTTGAAACTGGACATTGAAGTTTCTTCATAAATACTTTCACCGTATTACAGTTCAATTTTCTACAACTATTAAACAAAAATAAAAAATGATGAAAACTATTCATATCTTTCTTTAATTTTGGCCAAAATAATGCCATTTAAAATAATATAATTTAATACTGTGTGCATAGAAATTGTTTTAATAATTTTCGAAAACTTTTATGTTGAGACGGCCCGGATTTATCAATTAAAACACACGTATGTGCATACCTTAAGCAAATTAGAACCTTTGTGTGGTTTTTGGACTTCAAGCGATCTTGAAAAACGTTGATATTTGCAAAATGTTGAACAAGCTTTATATCACCCCTTTATAACCGATCTGCTGCAGCAATAACTATGAATACGTCTCGATAAGTCATTATTATACAGGATTAGAATATGTATTTTAAAAAATTTATTATTTATAAATCTATTACAAAACATTTTTTAAATACGTAAACATGTCGCCGCGTGACAGGAAAGTCGCGTGTGGGTTGTTTCTCATGCACGGCTTAGACACATAACTTAATTTAAAAATATTTATCTTTTTATTTAAACGTAATATTTTCGTTTACGTAATTCAGTGATTATAAATAAAGCGCGCGCGCATACCGTATTTAATTCGCATAGGTGTGGCAGTACTATCGGCGACGGTCGACAATAACTAAACTAATGTAATTTCACAACTTTTATACAACAAATTTGGCTTGTACGGTCAGCAGACCGGTGTAGGCGTGAGTCTTAATGCACCGGGTACCGCGTCGACTGGGCGATCGAGTTCGATACACGGCCAGAAAGAGTTACTTTTTTACACTTTATTATTCATTTATTTAATTCTAACGCTTACCTTGACGTCACAACATAATAGCAGTACAGAGCATTTTTTTGAGGTGGATATGCAAATTTGTTTTGCAAATATTGTTATTTTTTAATCGTTAACGAATAGGCCTACGAAAAAAAAATCTTAATCAGGTGAAATCTCGAGATTCTGAGGGTGTCCTTGCTGTACTTCCTCGCCCCTTTACCTTTTAAGTTGAAAATCTAATATTATCAATGCGCCATATATAGAAATAATGTGACCAAGTTTGATCAAAATCGGTCCAGTAGTTCCGAAGATATAAGGTGATTTAGAGGCCGAAACCGAATACACACACGAACATTAATATCCAGAAAATTTCTATTTGATTTTTGGGTTCTTTAGGTGTCAACATGTCAAGATTAGGTGAAAACCACATATGGTCAAATTAGACCGATTACCATACTTTCCCTTCTAGAGCTATAGTTCTGCTATAGCTATCTAAACAGGAAAGTAAAAGGAAATTATTAAGAAACTCGACAAAAATTTTAATTTATTACAATACTATTAAAAATAAACGACGTAAGATAAAATGAAAAAACAACAATAAAAAAACAATAGTAAATAAATCATTCAAATCGGTCCAGCGGTTCCTGTATTTTAATCGAACATCTGTACAAACAAATAATCTGATTATTATTTTGCACAGCCAGTGATTAATTGCTAGTCTATGGATTAACTCGTCGTCGTAAATCAGTTGTTTAACAGCTGATTTTCGAAGTCGAAGGTTCTGAGGTTCAAATCCTAGTAAAAGTTAGTTTCTTTTATACGGATTTGAACACTAATAAATAGTTACCAGTGTTCTTTGATGGTTGGAGGTTAATTAATTACAGATTTCAGGAACGGTCGGCCTGAATCTACACAAGAGACTACACTTAATTTACATGACATCCTCATCTCATTGTGCCTCGGAAAGGGTCGCTTATTATTCAGTAGTTGCAGACACACATTGCAATGTGTACACGTTAGGATCACATTACATTAGGATTAGATTGCAATGTACACATTAGGAAAAAATAAATAAAAAAATTACAAAAATATATTTGATTACATATAAAAAATTATTTTTTAAAAAAGCTTTTATTTAACTAATATTAATATTAACATTAATAAAAAAGGAAACAAATTAGAAAAACCATCTAAAAAGTAAAAAATAAGAATTAAATCAAATTGAGAATTTTAAACAAAAAAATATAATATATTAACAAATATAAAAATGCACTGAAGAGTAAAAAAATAAATTATATAAATATCTAATAAATAACCAATAAATAAATGTAATAATTATTAAATTTTAAAACTAGAAGTATTAAAAATATTTAGTTAAATAAAAGCGTGGCGCAGTTTTTATAATTAATTGTTGTAAAAATAAATGTGTTGTTTTAAATAAATTATAAAAACTGCGCCACGCTTTTATTTAACTAAATATTTTCATTACTTTTAATTTTAAAATGTAATAACATTTATTTATTGATTATTTATTAGATATTTATATAATTTATTTTTTTTATTTTTCAGTGCATTTTTATATTTGTTAATATATTATATTTTTTTGGTTAAATATCAATTTGATTTAATTCTTACTATTTAATTTTTAGAGGGTTTTTCTAATTTGTTTCCTTTTTTTATTAATTTTAATATTAATATTAGTTAAATAAAAGCTTTTTTTTAAAAATATTTTTTTATATGTAATCAAATATATTTTTGTAATTTTTTTTGTATCTTTTTTTTAGACTAAAAAAAAAGTAAAAATATTTATTTTTACACATCGAAGTTACATACGTATACCAAATTTCAATCATTTTCATACGATATTTCATGAGAAATGAACATTTTCAACTAAATGCATGAATTTAGCGTAGGGGTAAAGCGTGGGGGCGTGGTGGTGGGTCATATCAAATTCCGACACCGTAGTGCTGTATTGTAATCGAAGTTATATACGTGCAACAAATTTCATCGATTTTCATACGATACATCAAAAGATATAGCAACTGCAAGATTTGATTATTCCTAAAGCGAGTTAAATAAAAGCTTTTAAAAAGGTAACTTACGTATTAGCCTGTCGACCAATTAATCGAAAACTTTTGGGTTATTGTTAATATCATCCGGTATAATCATTATATTACCTACCATTCTTATAAGCGTTTGTATTAATTTATTTTAAAAAACCTAGTATAATTAACTTAAATGAAGTATAATTAACACAGTAATGTTTTGCGTATTTAAATAATAAATTCAGTAATTATTGCAATTATTTATTCTTTAAATAATCAAAACGTACTGTTAATCAGTCGAGGTTAGCGAGCGAAGCGAGCGTAGGTTAAGTTTGGTTAATTTATATCTATAATTATAAGTAATAATGTTTATATTTTTAATATGTAAAATATGTTAATGATTCCTTAACTTAGAAAGTACTTCAAAGTTACGGGATCATTATGGTTATGATCGACGGAGTAATACAGTACAGTACCGAAAAAAAGATAATTTACAGCAACTTTAAAAAAAACACTTCAATAATGGGACTTATTAACTCAATATAATATAATAATGTAAAAAGAGATAAATTACAAGTATATTGCTAAAATTTGCAAAAAAATAAAATGATAAGTAGAAGAGAACGGAATTGAAAACGAATTAATAAGCCATTATCTGAGGTTTATTACATATGTAATTATTAACACATTAAATTAAAATCTCACCTCATTTCCAAATATTACAGAATATGTACCTTCCTTTGCATGTTAGACTACGGTTCATAACACATCAATATATAAACGCAAAGTAATTGCTTATTTATTTAAAATACTATAAGAAAACAAAACAAACATAAAAACATTTCAGGTTAATACGAGGCGTAACTGATTACTTCGTGCCTGTCCGTACTGGTTCATCGACGCACGTAGACGGTCAGCCGGAGCTGCGCAAGCGCATTAAACATCAACAGTCGACAGCTACTTGTTTACTCGTTGCAACAATCATTAGATTTGATACAAACCTAATATTACCGATAGATAGATATCAATATGTATATTTTCAGCATGATACGTCCAAACAATATGTTTATATATAATTATAATACGCGTATAATTATAATTTGTAATACTTTATATATAATTATTATATAATTTTAATATAATTATATTAATATTTTTACAACGCTAATAAGTGCGACCGATCTCTCACTTTTCGTTCTTTGCCAAAAACTAAAATAAGTAATTATCAGAAACAATAAAAATTCGATAAACGTTTTTAATTCTTTGCTCGAATCCTACGAGAACCCGTTTTTATAAAAATTACTCTCATCTACATTAATATTAGATACAATTGGATTTTCAATCCAGAAAAGTAAAGTAAAAAAATTATATTTTTATGCGGGTCCCGTTCAGTTTTCTTATTTTTTAGGGCTTAAAAAGGTTTATTTATGGGAGTAATTATTTACTTCAATAAATCAGCCCGATTCGAAGTAATTTTATTAAAGTAGACTAAAAAATAATGTCCCATAATCCTTCCATGTCTGACGGGCCCAAAAGTCAAGCCTATGCTGGTATATTTAAAAACAGCAAAAAACTTTTGTCAAATTTCAACTCTTTTTGGTCCACTGGTTTTCGAAATATAAGAAAAAAAACAGTTAGATATAATTTTGAATATTCCTCGATCCATACTAAATCTGATCGATTCGAAATTTTGGAATTTTATTTATTTTTTTTAAAGCACTGATGGATTTATTTTGAAACATTAACTAGAAGTTAAAAAAAATCACTCTTAGGTAAATAGATGATTACGAAAAATCCTCCTAAAAAATGTTTAAATTTAACCCAAATATGTTAAATTAATTTTTAAATATACAAATAATATATGTTATTCTCCAAATAGAAAGCGATTTATCAAATTTGCCGCGTTCAGCATGCGCTGTTGGTGAAATCTGAATAAAAATATTTGTATAAAAAAAATTGAATAAAGAGCAAACATGTGGGCCATTTGTAACGTTAAAATTCATCTATGCAGTTAACATATTCTATATTTCATATATCCTGAAAGGCGCTTTCAATTTATAAAATGCTGAAAATTTGAATAAATCTTTTTATAAATACGGCAAATTCCATTAATCGCCTCCAATGTTGGAGAATAACATATATAATTTGTATATTTAATGTTTATTAGACAAGATTAGCGAGCGTAAAAAATGGTCTCCAAAAATCTCACACAACAGCGAGAAACACGGAAAAATGTGGCAGCCGATCTGTTAGAGCAAACGGAAATCAATCCAGATTTGTTGAGCCGTGTTATCACCGGTGATGAAGGTTAGTTTTTTCAATACGATCCAGAGACAAAACGCCAAACTTCGCAATGGTGCTCAAAGGGATCACCCAGACCAAAAAAAGCTCGCATGTCAAAGTCAAAAGTGAAACGCACGCTTGTGTGCTTCTTCGATTCCAAGGGAATTGTTCATAAAGAGTGGGTGCCTCCTGGACAAACAGTTAACCGATATTTCTACAAAGAAATTTTAGAAAGACTTCGTAAACGAGTTCTTCGTGTCCGTGCCAACATTGCTGATAATTGGATTCTGCATCACGATAATGCGCCATCCCATACTTCTCTGTCAGTACAGCAATTTTTAACCTCAAAACAAATTTCACTACAACCACAGCCACCTTATTCACCAGATATCGCTCTGTGCAACTTTTTTCTATTTCCAAAAGTCAAAATGGGGGTCAAGGGACACCATTTTCAAACAACACAAGATGTCCAAAAAGCTGTGACGAGGGTCTTGGAGGATATTATAGAAGATGAGTTCCAGAAATGTTACCATCAATGGGAGAAGCGTTGGAATAAGTGTGTGCAATCAGAGAGGAAACTACTTTGAAGGAGACAACACTAAACATGAATAAAACGGTAAGCAACTTTTTTTTTTCACATCAGTCTCATTACTTTATTGTCGCACCTCGTATATAAACCGCCGGGTTAATCTAGTGATTAAACTCTTTATCGCAAAATCAGATAATTTTCAAAATCGAGAGTTCTGAGATTCGAATCCTCGTTAAGATAGTTGCTTTTATAAGGGTTTTGAATGCTAGTCTGTGGATACTGGTGTTCTTTGGTGGTTGGGTTTTAATTAATCAAACGTCTCAGGAATGGTCGAACTGAGTCTGTTCAAATCTATATTTACGTTTACATTGCATTACATCAGCAGCTACGTTAGGCCTGGCAAGTTGGTAGTGGTGATTTCAGTTGTTAATCTGTACACACACACCCAGACCTGGCAGTTTGAAAACTGGTTGGAAAAAACAAAAAAAAAACAATATATATGAAATATCTTTCAGAAGAATTATAGGTAATCAAAAATAAAAATAAATAGGTTTAAAAAAACCATTATACAAAGTTCAGTTTCAGAGTATATTTTTAATAGACTGTATACATATGTATTATGAGCAATTAGACCTGGCTTAATCGATAAGTCGTTTTGTCACAACCCCCCCCCCTCATAACTAATTAGGGTTTATAAAGTTGATTTATTTTTTCGAGGTTGATTTATCAGCCTAATAAGAAACCCAAAATATAATATGAACATACGAATATGGTATATGGATATGTAATAAAACTATCCGTGAAAGTCTTTGGATAAATTCATAAGCAGAGCTTTTTTCCAAATCACACGAATGATAAGAACTCCAAATCCAAAGAATAACTGAAGAAAGAGATAAGAAAAAAAAGGAAAAATACTGAAAAAGAAGCCTTGTCTCTATTGACAGACCGAAAAAGAAGACAACCGATCTAAAAAATACTAAAAGACTTCATACAGAAGCCTTTCACAATTTCCTGGGGAATAGGGCATTTATTGTATTTCTTTATTTTTGTGCTTAGCCTCTGGAACCAACGTAAGGTATTACTTCAGAGGATGATATATGTATGCATGTAAATGAAGTATAGTCTTGTACAGTCTCAGATCGATAATTCCTGAGATGCGTGGTTAATTGAAACCCAACCACCAAAGAACACCGGTATCCACAATCTAGTATTCAAACCCGTATACAACTAATTGCTTTTACTAGGATTTGAACTTTAGAACTCTCGATTTCGAAATCAGCTGATTTCGAAGCTGAGTTCACCGTTTGACATCTTTATTCAGAATGAATGAAAACCCATTACTAATCGATAACTTCGCATCGATCGGCTTAAAAACATTAAATTACTTTATCTGTCGATACTGAATATCCACTTGAGAAAAAATTTATGTTTCCTTAAGGAAAATCCTCTCCTATCAACAAAATTACATGTAAGGGCGTTTAGGTGAACTGTAAACCGTTCGGTTAGATCCCGATCGGAGGATACATTAATCTATTAAGGACTTTCAGAGGAAACTCTTGAGAACTTTGTTCTGAATCCTTCAGTATCATCACTTAAAACTACTACCCGTTCCGGGGAATGCGATCATGTATATGTGCATGTCTGCGTGCGTGCGTGTTCGTTCAAACTCGTTTCGCTGTTTTTGTTTTCTTCTTTTTTTTTCTTTTACTTTCCTTTGCTGGATGTAACATGTGTTTTTTTGTAAATGTAATACTATTAGAGATAGGGGAGCCGAAGTTTAATATCAGCAGTTTGTCGCTCGGTTCTTCAACAAAGAAACAGAAGTCTCGTGCAGAACAAAAGTCGTTACTACTATTGTTATATAACCTAAGAAAGTAGTATATATATATCTAACGTCTCCACCTTGTTTCTTATAGCCGCTCCACAGTCTCTTAAGTCTCTTAGCTCGCAGCTGAAAATACATACACACACATACATGTATACAGTTTTTCCAGTTTGGCGTTGACGTGCACCCTTGATTTCCCAAAGGGCCTCACCCGCGACCACTTTATCACAGCCTTACTACAGCTTTTCTTTGTCTTTGTCTACCTTATAGAAAGATCAATTCTGCCTTCCCCCTTCTTCAAACTTCCAAACTCGCTATATTTATTTCTCTTTATCTCTCTTTCTCTTTAACCCCCCTGCCGTCTTTAACCGCATCTCTTTCTAAAATCTCCCTTAATTTTATGTTCCAAAATAACTTCCTTAATTTTACCGTTCTGACAAACAACACTAAACTTTATTTTCAACTCTGCTTCTAACAAATTGCTTCTTAACCTCCTCAGTTCCATTTGAGTTCATAATAATCCGCAATAAACGGTAAGTAACATCATAACTGATATTATTACTATTATTATATCGTAAATATTTATTAAATAACACTCGTACATAAATATTAATTGAAATCGCTATTAACAGAAATTATTTTTTCTTTCACATTAAATCCCGTAATTAAACAGATATAAATTAATACCGCTAAATACTAAGTAATATGTTACACACCAATATCCGTGACGGTTTTACATATAAATAAGCCACGTACCCTGGCTTTTACGACGAAATGAGAAATTAAGTTGTTTCCTGTTGTATTTTTTATCGTGACAAATATACTATTGCATTTTAATATACAAAGCCCAGCCAAATTCATACAATATTCAACCGTATAAATGACACCACGCAGTTCATCGTACGAAACCCACCGGGTTTGTCTAATGGTTAACGCGTCTTCCCAAATCAGCTGATTTAGAAGTCGAGAGTTCCAGCGTTCAAGTCCTGGTAAAGCCAGTTATTTTTACACGGATTTGAATACTAGATCGTGGATACCGGTGTTCTTTGGTGGTGGTTGGGTTTCAATTAACCACACATCTCAGGAACGGTCGAACTGAGAATGTACAAGACTACACTTCATTTACCCTCATACATATCATCCTCATTCATCCTCTGAAGAATTATCTAAACGGTAGTTACCGGAGGCTAAACAGGAAAAAGAAAGAGTTCATCGTACGAACCTATTGCAAAATGAAAATCAATACTCTCAGAGAAAGTTTATCTAACACGTTCCATTTGTACCTTAAGTACTTTACGGGTTGCATAATAAACGTTTACGGAGAACTCTCCACACTGTTGTTTTCGGAATTCCTAATTCTCTGCCTGCAGCCACAGTCGATTTTGACGGGCTGCGAATGAAACTCGCACGCACACGTTCGACATTGACTTCTAAGGTTGATGGACGACCAGTTGATCTTCGCTTGCACAAGCAACCGGTTTCACTGAATTGTTTATACCATGTACGAATTGAATTTTCACTAGGTGGCTCCTTACGAAATTTCAACCGAAACGCACGTTGCACAGAAATTACTGACTTTGACAAGTGAAATTCTAACACACAAAACGACTTCCCGTGGCAGCCATTTTCTCTACTGTCGACGCCTAGCCAGCAAATGGTTTACTAACTGCCTAGTATATATGGAAAAAATCTATTTGAAGTACTCTTTCGTACAGTACTTGTTTTATTCTTATGAGTGAAATATTTTTTTGTTAATGAATTTTCAAAACTCTATACTTTCAAACTCTAATGACTTAATGACTCTAATGACTTTAAAGTCTAATGAATTTTCAATACTCTACGTATACATATATGTAAAGATATGTATATGAAGTATATATCAAAGTATTATATTTCTTGGGACTCCCTCAGAAAGTAAGAATGAGTTTCTAAGATACAAAAAACGGGCTGTCAAATAATTCTGTTTAGTACCAATAATTATGAATATTGTCGTTTGATATTTAGAAAATGTTAAATTTAATATTAACTTATAGATGTATTTATATTTAAAAAATGTGAAATATTTCGTAAAAATAAGTTATATTTTTACTACAAAAACTTTTTCACTTATAATTTTTATTAAATTTTCCTTTTTTTTAAGCTAATTGTTTTTTGCACAAAAAGTTATGTATCTTAAAAAATATAAATTATCAGGTCTTAAAAGGTGTGTCTGTGTCTTGCATACACAAACATACTGTAAACATGTCATTTTACTAATTTAAGCGGTTCATGAATAACGTATCTTTTATTTTAAAAAATACGCAATTTTCGGTAAGCGATTAAAAACATAATTTACTGCAGGTCAATGCATCCCAGCAACATATTTTGCATCATCTGGGTTTCCTTCCTCATCATCCTTATATTCTGGTCGAGTAATTTTTCTACTTTTCTTAGTTCCACATTAATAAACAATTTTTTCTTCCTTATCAGCACTTTTTATTCGATGATAGTCCATCATGTTGATGATAGTTCATAATGTTCCACGGATAAAACCAATGTGAAGGGTTTTCATCTGGCAATATTTTATGAAAATAAACACCCAATATTGCACGCTTCATGTCTTTTATACTATGTGTATTTTTATTATAGCAACACGACAGTAACCCTGAATTTCATCGATAAATTTATCTGTCAGTTCACTCTTTCCTGAAATTTGTTTTACCATTTTCTAATAAAACATTCTTAAAGTCTCCGTGGAGAATTCATAATCATGAGCCCATCCGCTTTTGAACTTGATCAAAATTTAAAATTTAACCAAAATTGAAAATTTCCCTATATAAACACTAAATTTCCCTTTCATAATAACTAGGCAATGCTAAAAAAAAACCAAAATCATCTTTAAAAAAAAATTCAAACTTCGAATTTTTCAGCGAGTAGTTAACAAAAAATCTTAACAAAAAAATCAATTTTGGAACTAAAAATATTATTTTTGCTTATTTTATTGTTTTATATGCGTAAAATAACATTTGAAATAAACAAAAATGTAAAAAAAATTCGAATTATTAAAAAAACAAGTAACCAGATGCCCTTAATAAATTACCGAACCGTTTTTTTTAAAAAAAAAAGATTGTACGTAAATACTAATCAACCAATTTTAAAAATTCATTTACTAAGAGAAACATTTACGGATTAGAGAAAAGAAATTTTCTGCACCCCGTAAAACGAACATTAATCACATATGCTTAAAAACTTTTCATTAATGCCTTCTTAGTTGTGAAGTACGTAGCAGTTATTTTATAAATTTAATACCTTTACCTATTTCCCTTAAAATTATTTTACATTTATATTTTAAATATAAACTTTAATCAAATCTATTTTTTATTGCTCATTCCCCGATGTAACACTCATCCACGTTCCTGTTTATGTATTAGGGCAAATATTGGGGCGATTCCTTTTATTTATCCATCGAGTAACATATCTATTTCGAAGCGATCAAAATAAATTTATGTCCAAATTAAAGATTTATTTATCCATCACAGTTATAAAAATGATGCGTCTTTATAAATTGCATAAAGCTAGACATTAATGAACTAGTTTTTGTAATAGAAAAACTTTTATAGATTTTTCCATTAAGTAATGATAACGTAACGTTTAAATTTATCAGACACAAATTGATTACAAACACTTAAAAAATATATATTAAAAATTTACAACAATCGACACACCTTTCCGCAACACATATTAATTCAGCTTGTATAAACAAATAAATGAATCATCCGATATCGAAATCGATGAAATCGATACTACAAAAAAATTTATCACAGATTAAAGTATACTTTATTTTTTTTTATCCACCCCCCCCCCCCCCCCCCGACTGGATATCCATTTAAGTAGTGTCCATATACTCAAAGGAGGCGGAGGCGTCCCCCACCCACCGGCAGCACGTCCGGCACGGCAGGTTAGCCTCCCCGGTCTCGGATCTTTTATTTTCCATTTGCCATGCCTCTAATCCCCCACCTCATGGCCAAGGTCCGGCAACGCCGTCCCTCAGCCCCTCGGCAGGGAACCGGGTCTCGGTCTTTATCTTTTGCCATGCCTCAAACCGGCGGCACCACCCCACTAAGCACCAAGGCACCCGCAGGGCCGACACCGCCGGCCGGGACTCGGTCTTAACTTTACCTCACAGTTCCCCAGGAGTTCCCTCCCTTCTCAGGAGCCCGCACACCTCAGCATGCGGGCCCTCCACGGTGCGACTGACCTCCCTTCCCTACTTTAATTACGACCCCCGTCTTCTGTCTTCGTCTTCTTTAATACGGAGAATTTCCCCCACGAACTTCTTGAACCAGTCCCAATTTTCCTGACTATACACCATCCAAGATTAAAGTATACTGACTCACACTTATCAAGATCGACTTACAGTCTTCTGAGATCTCACTGAGGCGGAGGTGCGTCAGGTGATCTGCAGTATGGCACGGTACAAGGCCCCCGAATATAATTGTATCACGGTAGAGCCCCTCGTCCGAGCGCTTCCAGTACTTCTTGGTCCTCTAAGGATAATTTACAATAGGTTGCTCTTCGCCGGTCATTTTTCGATGTGTTGGAAGCGTAGAGACTTGGTATTGTTGTTCAAAGGTGGCGACAAATATCCTACTGTTAGTTCTTCTCAACGTCCACTAATGCTCTTGCCTGTGATCGGTAAGGTTTTTGAGAAGAACCTGTGTTTGCTTATTAATGTTATATTGGTCACTGGTCATTTCTTAATTAACAACCAGTATGGTTTCTGACCGGGCAAGAGCACGGAGGATGCTATACTAAAGGTGATGGATATAGCTTCCTCTAGTTCATCCATATATGTATTAAGGATTTTTGTGGATATATCCGGGACATTTAATAACTTTTGGTGGTCCTCTGTCCTGTTTCACATACAGAAGCGTAAATGTACACGAAATGAATTAGAGATCTTATATAAGAATCTAATGTTAAATAGAAAAAGTACAAACGAGCTCAAACCAAACCTGTTCTGAGGTAGATACACCTGCACCCCACGATTTCCAGGCCTCATTCAAGCAGTTCCTTATTTTATTGGTCAAAAAGATTTTGATGAATATCGAATTGAAGCGTGCTATGTTTTAAATTATTTCATTAAAAGTTCTTTTAAATAGCAAGGAACGTTTTTTTACATAGTCAAAAAAAATTGTAGAAAAATTGGGCTATAAAAAATTATGTTCCGGACGGGTGCCGACGATCTTAACCGACACAAACACACACATACGAGGAAAAATGTCTTGCTTTAGTGCATGAATTTTTGCGGCGTTTGTAAAAATTACGGTGATGAAATGTTTGGTCGCATTGTTACCGAAGATGAAATCTGAATTTCTTATTCGAACGCCAAAATAAAGCGATGATCGATGTGATGGCGCCATTCATCACCTCCTAGATGGAAATTCAAACGAGAAAGTTTGATAAAGAAGCTTTCGGGAACTGTTTTTTTGGAACAAAAGAGTTCTTTCATGTTTAATTAAGTGATCCCGGAACTACTGTGAATGCCGATTCGTATTGTAAAGAGTTAAAAAATTTTAGAATAGCTGTAAAGAACAAAAAACGCAGTATACTATCCTGCAGAATTTTATTTTTGCTTGATGATGCCCGACCGCACGTAGAAAATCAGACAGTGAACAGACTACTAAAAATTTGTTGGGAAATCTTCAATCCTCCACCCTACAGCCTTGATTTATTTTCTGGTAATTATTTTATTTTTCTTCACCTTAAGAAAAGCTTGATTTACAAAGGATTAACGATGACAACAAACTATAAATAGCATTAATTTGTGGTTTAACTCACTAGAGGTAGAACGTTTTGAAGAAGGAATGAGAAAACTACTGAAACTCTATGAAGAATGTGTTGAAATTGAAGGCAGCTATGCAAATGAGTAAAAGTTTTTTTAATATTTTTTATTTCTTGGCATTTATTTATATATTTATTACTTGCCATTTATAGACCTAGAAAAGGCATTCGATAACTTAGATTGGAATAAAATGTTCAGCATTTAAAAAAATTAGGGTTCAAATACACAGATAGAAGAACGATTGCTAACATTTACAGGAACCAAACAGCAACAGTAATAATTGAAGAACATAAGAAAGAAGCCGTAATAAGAAAGAGAGTCCGACAAGGATGTTCCTTATCCCCGTTACTTTTTAATCTTTACATGGAACTAGCAGCTAATGATGTTAAATAACAATTTAGATCCGGAGTAACAGTACAAGGTGAAGAGATAAAATGCTACGATTTGCTGATGATATAGTAATTCTAGTTGAGAGTAAAAAGGATTTAGAAGAAACAATGAACGGCATGGATGAAGTCCTACGCAAGAACTACCGCATGAAAATAAACAAGAACAAAACGAAAGTAATGAAATGTAGTAGAAATAACGAAGATGGACCACTGAATGTGAAAAAAGGAGGAGAAAAGATTATAGAGATAGAAGAATTTTGTTATTTGGGAAGTAGAATTACTAAAAATGGACGAAGCAGGAGCGATATAAAATGCCGATTAGCACAGGCGACAAACGAGCCTTCAGTCAGAAATATAATTTGTTTACATCAAAAATTAATTAAATGTCAAGAAAAGATTTTTGAAAGTATATGTTTGGAGTGTCACTTTATATGGAAGTGAAACTCAGACGACCGGAGTACCTGAGAAGAAAAGATTAGAAGCTTTTGAAATGTGGTGCTATAGGAGAACGTTAAAAATCAGATGGGGGAATAAAGTAATAAATGAAGAGGTATTGCGGCAAATCGATAAAGAAAAAAGCATTGGAAAAATATAGTTAAAAGAAGAGACGGACTTATAGGCCATATATTAAGGCAATAGTCGCTTTAATATTGGAGGGACAAGTAGAAAGAAAAAATTGTGCAGGCAGGCAACGTTTGGAATATGTAAAACAGATTGTTAGGGATGTAGGATGTACGGTATATACCAAAATGAAACGACTAGCACTAGATAGGGAATCTTGGAGAGCTGCATCAAACCGGTCAAATGACTGAAGACAACAATAAAATTTCAAAACGGACGTAACGTTAAAAACACGCCTCGAATATACATATTTTTTTAACTCAGATTCCTAAACTACGCAACACGACACTCAGGATTGTAGTCATAGTAAGTCACAGCCGTTAAGATTAACCATTGCTTTACAAATGTTAGGTTTCGGTGTTTCATTTTTTTTTTTGTTTTATCTATTTACGTCAGATTAATAGTGTTATGAATTAATTAATAGTGTTATTCAGTTATTATAAACGATACAGTTGTTATACTAAATTGCGCCACAATTAAAAATACTTCTGCGCAATACCCGCCTACGTTGCGTAGACAACAACACCCGCCTACAGTTTGTGAAGCCAATCAGCTACTCCTTTATTGTTCAAAAAATACTTTTTTCTTGCTGCTCTTTGCCACGATTTTTTTTTTCGGTAGTTCAAGTAGGTGTTACATATATTAAAATCTTGATTGATATAAATTCTTTATCCTGTCGAATAGTAATAAATAAGTAAATTTTATTTATTCTCTTAAATTGTCTAATTATAATAGCCACACTCATCCGTTAAAATCCCCTACCTAATATTAATGAATATTTTCTAGATGTAGCTATAATAATTAGAAAATTTAAGGGAATAAATGTTAATTTAATTATTTATTACTATCCGACTGGATAAAGAATTTATATTATTCGAGTTTTAAACATAAACATAACCTACTTGAATGTACCCTAAAAAAATTCGGGTCAAAAAGCAGCAAGAAAAAGGGTATTTTTTGAACAATCAGGGAGTAGCTGATTGGTTACACGCGCGACAGGCTACATTTAAATTCGGATGATAAGGGAATTTAGAGTGAAGTTTTGGGAAATTCTGAGGAAATATTTTTTATAAATGTCAAGGAGGATTGATTTTCTCTCTTGGAAAAATGATTCCTCTCTTTAACTATTCGCATACCTCCCGGGATAGAATTTCACACTCCCGTAATATACAAATTTTAATTAAAAATTCTTTTCCCAGAAATAAGATAAATTCTAATAATATTAAGGCGTATAACTTTTTCGATCGAACTGAATAAATAAACAGAATAAATATTTAATCTTACATAGATTTTCGATAAACCTATTTTTTATTAATTTCCCCTTTGAACCTTTATTTAAATAACAATTTGGAAATACAAAATGAACTACGGTGGCATAGTGAAAATATCTTCCCGATAGTCATCAATCATTGCATGAGATGGGACGTACGATATTAATTTAATACTCGTACTCTCACCTTATAATTGGGTAAAAAACAAAGAATACGACTGGTTGGAATTTTGTGCCTGATAATGATAAGAATCATTCTCACCTTATGATTGGTTAAAAAACAAAGAATACGATTGGTTGGAATTTTGTGCCTGATAATGATAACAATTACTCTTACCTTATAATTGGTTAAAAAACAAAGAATACGATTGGTTGGAATTTCCTTCATGATGATGATGATTTCCTTCATTTCATCATCCTTGATGATGATAAGAATTATTCTCACCTTATGATTGGTTAAAAAACAAAGAATACGATTGGTTGGAATTTCCTTCATGATGATGATAAGAATTATTCTCACCTTATGATTGGTTAAAAAACAAAGAATACGATTGTTTGGAATTTTGTGCCCGATAATGATAAGAATTACGTAATTAATGGAGTAACATAGTACGATTATTTGTGGTAACGATTAAATCTTCCGCGATTAGTTAACGATGATAATTCAGTTTTGAACATTATTTCGATTTTCGTTTTATTAACACATTTCGACATAAAGCTGAAGTATGTTAAATTCAGTATCTACCGAAAGCACATGAGACTCCCTCCGGAAAGGGGAGCGTATTGCATCCTCCAAACAGTAGGGTCCCAGAAAGGCGCATTCCTACTACACCAAAAGGCTGTAGTAACGACAGGACTTCAGGGGACGCCGGCAGAACGAAGTTCATACGCGGCTAGTCTACAGCAATCAGTCCCGGTCAAACAATTTTTTTCCGGTCTGAAGGATCGGAACACAAAAAATAATTCCGTTCATAAATAAAATAAAATAAATATAATAACCCTCCTGTTAAAAGAAAGATACAGCAGCAAGAAACGTTTTTCCAGGTTCTGCGATTAGTAGGGAGACACATGAATCACCCGCTATCCTTGCGTTCCGTTCCGTTCCAATTCAGTACAAAAGTAAAATCTACAGTTCACACATCTAGTATAATTCAAAAAAATTTTATCGTCTCAAAATTGAACGTTTGTAGTCATATTATATATGAGTGATGATAATTACAGCTGTTAGATACCACAACAATCCTTTTTTTAAAGCGGGTAATGAAAAAAATATTAAAAATAAGGCGGAAGAAGAAGAAATACTTTGAAGATTATTAATTTATACTTTAATAAAAATAATAATATTTAAAAATCTCAAATTCTGAATGTGTAATTGAAAGGTAACAAATTTTAGGTAGATATGACTATTCGAGTAAGAGAGTGGGGGAAATCAGTCCAATACATGTAGAAAGAGGCTTAGAAGAAGGATAAAACGGTAAGGGAGAACTGCTGGAAACAGGAAATAAAGGGAAACGGTTAAATTCAAATAATTTAACATTGTTTGTTACACTTTACACTCGGTAAATAAAACAAAACGAATTGTTTCCGACCGATAGAAATATTTTACATCGTAATACTAATAGTAGAAACTTAAATTGGGGATGTTATTTTCCGTACCGTATCAAAATTCCACCGTACCTCATACCACAATTTTACCCGAACTCGTTCCAAAAATCACCTACTTCACTCATACCTCTTGTTCTCTTTTACTTCTCTCTTTTCCCTTTATTTCAAAATTTTAACCCCATCCATTTTTCCTAGCGATATAACAAGGCCCGGTTCACTGAAAATGTCCAGTAAATGTAAATATCAAGGGTTAAAAAGCCAATTCCCAATAGGTCAACCCGTCGGTCGGTCGTTCGGTAGTAGAGTCTAAAATATTGGATGTTTTGAACATAACAATAAAATTTCCAAGCTGTTATATCGGACCGACACTCTCGACCGTACATCTACTATTTTGTTGTTGTATTGTTACATATATATAGATATATATGTTGTGAATACGTAGTCAAATTAAGCCAATTCTATGGAGACCATATCGTCGGGAAAAACTGCCTCTAAATCAGTAGCATGCCGCTAACCACTCATACTCTCTCCTCTATACCGTACTGTTTCATATAAAACTGGACTCAACGTTCATTTTACTCATTTTATATATATAAACGTATAACAATTCTACTGAATGCAATTTTTAACGATTTTCTACTGCGGTTTTCCCACCGACCCTACCCTTCCATCTAATATACGTAACACTCCCGTTTTCTATTCCCTCCTTCTACTTTTAATACTCTCTTGTTTGTATTATAACAGTTGTTATTTTGTAACAACAATTTCAATGAATTTCAGCTTTGTAATTAGTTTCATTTATTACTACTGCTTTTTACGATTCTATGAACGAGTACACCGCAAAAAGTTTGTTCATTTGTTAATCACTTTTATTATTATTATTATTTTCTTAATAATTATTTAATAGTAAATTCGTTTATTGGGCGGATTTAATTAAATTTAATCCAGTTCCGGTTAATTTTTTTGTTTTATAATATGAATTATTTCTTTTTAATATCAGATATATTTTAATTAAAATAAAGGAATAAGTTTCTTTGTATTATGTAAAATACAATGCTTTATTTATCATTTCGATTTTTAAACAATCATCATCAGTCGGCAATACGAAAAGGTTATACATTAAAGCTGACGACACAGTTGAAGGACTTTCCCGTCAAACCGTATTCCGGGAAATTCTTACAACTGTTAGGTTATTTTTGATTCGCGGCTTACACACACGACTTAATTTAAAATATTTAACATTTTATTTAAATATAATATTGTTTGGTTAATTTCACTCAGTGATTCTAACAAAGCGCGCGCGCATTCCGTATTTCATTCGCGCTGTTGCGGCGGTAATAGCGGCGACGGTCGGCACTACCTTCTTAATGATGTTTAGCCTCCGGTAACTACCGTTTAGATAATTCTTCATAGGATGAATAAGGATGATATGTATGAGTGTAAATGAAGTGTAGTCTTGTACATTCTCAGTTCGACCGTTCCTGAGATGTGTGGTTAATTGAAACCCAACCACCAAAGAACACCGGTATCCACGATCTAGTATTCAAATCCGTGTAAAAATAACTGACTTTACTAGGATTTGAACGCTGGAACTCTCGACTTCCAAATCAGCTGATTTGGGAAGACGCGTTCACCACTAGACCAACCCGGTGGTAATGGTTGGACGCATGCCAGGGAAGGTTTCTGAATTAGTTTGGACCCGCTAGGTGGCGCTGGCGTCGAGATATTTCGAAAAATTGTATTTATGGCCCGATTTGGTTCATATTCAGAATATGAATATTAGTTACGTGAAAAGAAATATTTTTGCAAAAATTACACCCGCTAGGTGGGGCCGGTGTCGAGATATTTACACGAAACAAACAAACAAATATTGTATATATATATATATATATATATATACAAAAGGCATGTCCGTATGTGTGTCCGCTAAAGAGCAAAAAACTAATGGACCGATTTACGCGCGGGCGAAAGGGAAAAAGGGTAAAATGGAAAACGGGGAAAAGAGGAAAAGAGAAAAGGGAAAACGAGAAAGGGTAAAAAGGGAACTAGGAGATATAAGGTGATTTAGAGGCCGACAACGAACATACATACACACGAACATTAACATCCGGAAAATTTCCATCCGGTTATTTGGGTTTCTTAGTTGTGAAAACGTCAAGATCCGGTGAAAACCGCATATGCCCAAATCAGACCGATTTCAGCAATCTCCCTTCTAAAACTATAGCGCTAGACGGGAAAGTAAAAAATGCAGAACTTATGAATAATTACCCATGGCCACAGAAATAAAATAAAAATACGATCGGTTCATGGACTGGAAATTTGCGAACAATGTAAAACCCGTTCTCGGAAAATATGTTGCTTGTTTACTTTGAAAAATCTCTAAAAAATGAAATCAAAATCTCTTTGGACACATTATTCGATAATAAAATCTCTACTCTAAATTTTAAACATGCAAGAGACATAGCAAAGTGCATTAGGCCGACCGTTTTATTTTTTTTTAAAGAAAAACAGAAGACTAGTCATCGATTTAAATCAATAATCGCAATATCTTTTCAGGTGTAAAAAAGATAAGGTATGCAACTTTCTGTAACGGCCATTAATGCAATCCTGCGAAGTTTACAACACTCGCCAAGGCTCGTGTCGTTACTTGTTTCGCACTCGTGCATCAATGACTGCCATGTACCAACCGAATGCGCTTCTCTAGAGAAGATATTTTTCGAAGAAGTTTAAACAGGTTTTACATTAATTTTTTATCTAAAACTTTTCATCTTTTGAAAGTTCAAATATTGGAGAATAGATTTCACCTGAAATAGATACGAAAAAGTTCTTAAAAGCGAAAATAATTACAGTCGCCTGAAGAATCTTTTTTTAAACAAATTACAATATTTCAACGACAAATAAACCAACTTTCTTGTATAACTACTCATCAAATTTGGAATTCCAAGTGTTAACTTTTAAAACAATAAAAATAGTAAAAAAGTTATTTTTGCATTAAATATTGGATTTGCAAAAAAAACGGCAATTTTTAACGGTTTTTCTGCTTTTTTGCAGTAACTAATTAACACTATTTAAAGTAGTTGAAGAGCTTAAATTATAGGTACTGCAAATGCCCACAACTATTATTTAGAACTTTCTCGCCTAGTAAGTACGCCTAGGAAGGTGGCCTACAAAATTGTAAAACCGATTTTCACCACCTTTGAACGGCCTCCATTTTGTCCAGTTGGCGAAAATTTTGTTCAGTCTCATATAAACAAGTTATACTTGTTAACCCCATGTATAAACACTTCCTTAAATTCTACTAATTTTTTAGCAAAAGAATCCGTATTCACTGGACTACATATTAAACTTAAATATGTAACGTAATGGAATGGAAAATAAATTTATTTCATTATTAAAATTTGTTATAAAAAAATGGAAGTAAAAAAAATTAAGTGAATTTATTTTTCTAATAGGATAAATGAATCAATCTTTCTTTTTTTAAAAAAAAGAGAGAATTTTTCAAATTGAAAAAAAAAAATAACAGAAATTATGAAGAAGTAATGTCTTGAATTAGGTTAGTAAGGGGGAAGGAAGTTTAATCGAGTCGTTGAAAGAAGAAAGTTGGAGATAACCGATCATACAAAGGAGGGGAATGGTTTGCCTCTACTAGTTTTCTTGAAGCACTCGTTTTCTGTTGGAGTACAAGCAGTAAAAGCTACTTTCCTGCTATTGCAGCGCAGCCAATTTCGCTAATAGGCCGTAGAATAAAGGAAGAAAAGCCGATGCATTTCGAGTAAAGAAGGCGACCGACCAGAGGGTGTCAGCAGTCAGCAGTGGGTAAGACTGGCGGCAGCGGCCCGCTTGAAAATAAATAGTTTATAAATATCTCATACTAATCCTTTTAACTAAAATGTTGTGATAGACCCGCCGTGCTCGGTTCTCTTATATAATTCTCTGAATAATAGCTTATTTCATAATAGAGCCGACTAACGTAACAGCGAAATCATTTATCTGTTTTATTCTCACCAAATACTATTTTTCTCTCCCCATCTCTTCTATTAATATCACTTTATACGGGCACGAGAGAAATATATAAATTGTGAAAAATATATGACTTTCTAAATCGTCACAAACAATCCAATTATTTAAATAATTCTGGTGTATTCTTCTGTAAAGAACTCCTTCTAAAAAAACTTATATATCGAGATACAAAATTTCTTAACGTTAAGTAATTTGTAATAACTATGAAGAAATAAATTTTTAAAAACATTTATTTGTTACAAAATTTAGATAATTTTGATTTTTATTGCTTTCTCTGAAAATAATGATATTCATAAACAAGTTCAATGCACAGTAAAATTAAGCATTATTTATTGGGGGGAAAATTTTACCCATTAGTAAAAAGAATTTTTACTTTCCCGGTGAATATATCTAGAATAATTATGTTAAAAGGTGGCAAGTATTATGATCGTAACAGAAATCGAGTTTTTTGCAATTTTTATGTTTTAGAATCCAACTAGTTCATCTAGACCAATAAAACATGCGCATGTGCGTACGTATATGTATCGTACTGATTTTGGACTTCTCAGTATTGACAGAACCGATTTTTTCAAGTTTGGCTCAAATATTTTTATGTATGAGGCATTGATCGTATTAATTCTTTTTCAAAATTCTTTAAGGAGATGAGGGATATCATTTGGAAATAATGTTCATTTGGTTATATCACTTTATTTTTCGGCTAGAATCAGGGGTCGGTAACCTTTTGAGTCAGAAGAGTCAAAAATTGCAATTTACATAATTTCAAAGTTTTTAAAGAGCCACAAAATTTTTTCCATAATAGGTTTAATAAATAACAATTTATAGAATTATTTTTAAATAATAAAAGCTATAAAATAGATGAATAATAAAATAGGTAATTTATTAAACATATATTTTAATAAAAACACTTTCGCGGTAATATCCAACAGTAGTACTTTGTTTCTTTTTTGACAATTCTTATCGACTTCAAAAAAGTAGTTAGGTATCTTATTTGGAAAAAAATTTGTATAATATGTATTTAAAAAATATAATACTTATTATGTTACCTATCTTTACTTCGGTCTTTTATTTTATTATTATTATATATATGTACATACATAACTTTGAGAAGATAATTCGCTTCTAACTCTTTTACTTGAAACAACAAACTATTCGTCACAGCCAAAGCACTGGTGAAGACGCCAAATTGTCTTGCGTCGAAAGCGAATTAAAACCTACATAGAAACATCCGACGACGGCGTCATTCGAGAGCTTCTGACGGACTGACGACAGTGACGACGCGTGTCACGGGGGAGGGGTGAGGTGAAAAGCGATAGAATCGGTGCCTAATCCTCGTTAAGCGATTCAGAACGATTTTTAAATGTTTTTTTTTTTTTTTTGATAAAATAAATAATATTTGCGTATGGAACTAAAGAGCCGCAGCTTCACATCCAAAGAGCCGCATGTGGCTTGCGAGCCGCAGGTTGCCGACCCCTGGGCTAGATAAATACTTTTTTTCTGATTTCTGTTATTGGATTGTATAAATTTAAAAAATAGGTAATATTAAACCGATACTTAGAAACTGATACAGTAATTTTTTTTAGATTAAAGATTTAATTATTTTTTATTAAATCGCAATTTTATTTCAAAAATTTTTTTTAATATTCATTTATAAATTATTCTTAAAATAGGTTTTTCATAATACTAAATAGCATTTTGCGCCACGGTACAGAAGCTAATTTCCTGAGAAGGCACACCGGCAATATCTACAAGTATATTATGACATACCGGTTATGATTATAAAATTTGCCATCAAATAACAGCAGTACAAAAACTGTTTTTATAAAACATCTGTTGTTATCTTTGTATGTGGATTGAAAATGAGTACAAGCACAAACACAAATGTACAAGTATGCGTTTGTGTGTATGTGTGAGAGAGAGAGAGTGAGAGAATTGGTTTGGTCACGGCTTCCCTTTGTTTTCTTAGCTCGGTCTAGTGATGCAATATTTACTGCAAGGGATTGGTCTTAGCCCACGGGATCACCTCCTGGGTCCACACATAAATAAGCCAGCAGGGCAGCCAACCCGACAACTTTGTATCAGAACATTGCCACCGACCACCTCCTTCAATAAACCTTTTTTTCATTTTCTTTTAATTTTCCTTGTACATGCTATATTCTATTTTACTTTCAGTGTATATTATAATATAAATTTAAATATTATTTGAGATTATATTACTTAATTACTAATAAATCAATAAAATCCATTAAATCAATTTTTTTGTAGATAGAAGTCGTTAGTTGTTTTACATTATATAAATTTCAGCAAATTCAATGCTGAAATAAATGTTTCATTCCATTACAGCATTATGATGACAAGTAGTCTTATTTATTAACCCCAGAAAAAGTTTTGGTAAATTTTATTTTTTATTTTTTTGGTAAATTTCTATTGAATCTTTTATAACCTATTAAATTTGGGGGTCTTAATTCAACTGTGTAATTTTTACATTTCCGTGGTAATCTTTAGCTAGAATAGTTATATCAAAGGGGAAAGCACGGTGATCATGTCAAAAATGAGATATAGGTTTTTTTAAAACGTTTCACTTAGGTCCAAAGTTATATTTTAGGACTTATATCTCAGGATTGATACATCCAACTTTTTTCCAGTTTAGCTCAACTATTTCTAAACATATATAACGGATTGATCGTATTAATTTTTTTCAAAATTCGTTAACAGGGCGGAAGGATATCATGAATAAACCATGATTTTCTTCAGAGGAATTTTAGAAAAAGCTTTATTAAACTAAATTCGTTCCCTATTTTTTTTTTGTCTTAAGTCATTTGACTGGTTTGATGCAGCTTTCCAAGATTCCTTATCTATTACTAGACGTTTAATTTCGGTATACCCCCTACATCCAACACCTCTAAAAATTTGTTTTACATATTCCAAACGTTGACTGCCTGCACAATTTTTTCTTCCTACATGTCCCTCCAATATTAAAGCGACTATTCCAGGATGCCTTAATATGTGGCCTATAAGTATGTCTCTTCTTTTAACTATATTTTTTCAATGCTTTTTTCTTCATCGATTTGCCGCAACACCTCTTCATTTATTACTTTATTCACCCATCTGATTTTTAACGTTCTCCTATAGCACCACATTTCAAAAGCTTCTAATCTTTTCTTCTCAGGTACTCCGATCGTCTGAGTTTCACTTCCATATAAAGTGACACTCCAAACATATACTTTCAAAAATCTTTTTTTGACATTTAATTAATTTTTGATGTAAACAAATTATATTTCTGACTGTAGGCTCGTTTGTCGCCTGTGCTATTCGGCATTCTATATCGCTCCTGCTTCCTCCATCTTTAGTAATTCTACTTCCCAAATAACAAAATTCTTCTACTTCCATAATCTTTTCTCCTCCTATTTTCACATTCAGTGGTCCATCTTCGTTATTTCTACTACATTTCATTACTTTCGTTTTGTTCTTGTTTATTTTCATGCGATAGTTCTTGCGTAGGACTTCATCCATGCCGTTCATTGTTTCTTCTAAATCCTTTTTACTCTCAACTAGAATTACTATATCATCAGCAAATCGTAGCATCTTTATCTTTTCACCTTGTACTGTTACTCCGAATCTAAATTGTTCTTTAACATCATTAACTGCTAGTTCCGTGTAAATATTAAGAAATAACGGGGATAGGGAACATCCTTTTCGGACTCCCTTTCTTATTACGGCTTCTTTCTTATGTTCTTCAATTATTACTGTTGCTGTTTGGTTCCTGTAAATGTTAGCAATCGTTCTTCTATCTCTGTATTTGAACCCTATTTTTTTAAAAATGCTGAACATTTTATTCCAGTCTACGTTATCGAATGCTTTTTCTAGGTCTATAAATGCCAAGTATATAGGTTTGTTTTTCTTTAATCTTCCTTCTACTATTAATGTGAGGCCTAAAATTGCTTCCCTTGTCCCTACACTTCTCCTGAAACCAAATTGGTCTTCTCCTAACACTTCTTCCACTCTCCTCTCAATTCTTCTGTATAGAATTCTAGTTAAGCAGTTTTATATTTATATATATATATATATATATATATTTATTTTTTTATTATTTTTCAAGATGATATATATCCAAAAACCTTCTTAGTTATGCCAAGAAACGTGGGTAAAAATTTAGCAGGGATAAATCGGGTAGTGTTTTTGTTTATTCCGAACAAACAAAAACCCTCTTCCTCCCTATATAATAGTATAGATTGTTTATTACCAAAATTGTAGCACTGTTTTTTGTACGCAAGTTCGTTATTGTACTCATTATCGATGTAAAACGCAATAAAATTGTTCATACAGCGCGTTTTATCTCGTTTTATTGTTAACACGATTTTTCCGTCATTGCAGATTTGAATTGTTATAACTCGATAAAGAAGGCGTGAACAGAAATACGGGTTTCACCATTACTTTTCTTATAAAATTTTAAATCGAAATCACGCGTCATATGTCCTTTCGCCTTCCTATTTGAAAAAATTAAGTTTGATTAGATATGGCGGATCCAACATGGGGGAAAAAAATTAAAAAACCACCATAACGCAGACTTTTTTTAATTGTGTAGAACCCCACTTCTTTTTGCCTCCAAATAATTCTCAAACATGCAGTATAAAGCTGTTTTCACAGTTACATATCTCCCGGAATTTTTTTTCTGACTCAGCAGACCGTGAAATTTTGAGTTCCGGCAAAAACAAAAACTGCTAACAAAAATTCAAAGTATTAACAATTGTGTTAAATATTATTTAAATCCGTCGAAGAGTTAGGGAAATAATACAGAAATTTGGCGAGTTTGATAATCAATAAATATATTCGATTCAAAGGGTAATATGGTTTTTTTTAAATTTTTTATTCCATTTTTGACTTTAACATTTAAAAAAAAACAAACATTTCTTTTAAAAACCATGACCCCTTCCTTAAATATTTTAAATATATGAATTTCAACCCCTTCCACCAACCGATTTTGATTTTTGTTACTTCTATTATGATTTAATAATTAATTATTTGAATAAAATATATTTTATAGTAACTTAAGTCCCATTTAAGTGAATTTAACAAAAAAAAAAGTGGGGCAGGAAGAGAAGAAATAAAATGTCATAATTCGAACTACGTTAATGTATACTTTTGAAATTTTCCAAAATCTGCTTATACCCATTTAGATTTTTTTTTAATCAGCCAAAAGATAAGCAGATAAAAATGAATGGAATTTTCTTTATAAAAATATCTAGGAAAAGGTTTTTCTTAATTTATTTATTCTTCTTTGGTATTTGCAAGAAAATTGTTTACCCCTACACTAAATATTTTAAATTTGACCTGGTTTTTACTAATTCTATTATAATTAAATACAGGGTTATCATAAAAGAATGGTGCGGTTTTGAACATGGTTTAAATTAAAACAGAATTACTTACAGTTTATGTTTTTTATTTTTCAAATTTGTCGTCTCAAACATTTTTTTACATAATTAATAAATTTCAATATCTGCGCCTTTAGTCGCTCGACAAATGTCCAAACGATACTCAACTTCCCTCCAAACATTAGTTAACATTTCTTCGTTAATGGTTGTCAGTGCTTCATTTATCCTGTTTTTTAAGCGGTTTAGGTCGCGAATTTTTTGTGTATAAACAACGCTTTTAATGTACCCCCACAAGAAAAAATCGGTCTGGACTCCTTGGAGGCCAAAGTACGGGTCCTTGCCGGCCTATCCATCGATCTCCAAATTTTTCGTTCAAAGCGTCCGTGGCCGATGCATTGAAGTGCGGGAAGCACCATCTTGTTGGAAATGAAGTCGATGAATGTTTTCGAGTTCATCCGACTGAGGAAAGCAATAATCGGTTAACATGTCAAGATACACAACTCCGTTAATTGTTTTTTCAGCAAAGAAGAAAGACCCTATTACACGATTTTCCATCACACTACACCACACCAAACATTAACTTCAGGCGAATCGCGTTGTTTCTCAGTAATTGTGTGTGGGTTTTCAGAGCCCCGTATTCGTGAATTGTGTCTGTTAACACATCCATTCACATGGAATGTAGCTTCGTCTGTAAAAATTATATCGTCTAAAAATGATTCGTTTTCACTTATTCTGTCCGACATTTCAACAGCGAAATCGTAACGTTTTACACAATCATCGGGTTTCAATTCCTGCAGTATCTAGATTTTATAAGCGTGTAATTTCAGTTTTTTATGTAAAACTTTGTGAACTGTTGATTTTGGAATACCTAATTCGACGATTCGACGGGGGATGGACTTCCCAGGACTTCTAATTGCCGATCGTCTAATTAGTTCAACCGTTTCGTCCGGTACACTTGGTCCGCCGGTTGATTTCTGTTTCTTAACCGATCCGGTTTCTTCAAATCGCTTGAACCGACGTGTTATGTTATTATTGTGTGATGGATCTCTTCCGAATTCACGTCGAAACGCACGTTCAACTAAAATTACGGATTTTAATTCAGCCATCAATAAAACACACTTTGCTTTGTCTTTATCCGAGAACATAGTAACTCGCTAAACTCACCGCAACAACAATACAAGAACTGAAGTTGTGGTTACAACTGCTGATAAACAAACTTTGGGTTGGAGGCTTTCAGGGATACCAATATAACATCTAGAAATTTCCCTACAATCTTCCTATGAATTCAAAGAGGGATTCATAGTTTTCAGGCGTTTGTGTACGCTTCAAAAACTCAAAATGTTCTGCACCGATTGAGCTCAAATTTTAGCACGATATATAACCCGCATCAAAGATTGTTTTCATCTTTTTTTAATAAATCTATCTATCTATTTTTAATTTGGAAATGTAAACAAAGGAAAACCAGGCAAAGGAAATCAGATCAGTGCAAGATGGCCGCTGTCAAACACAACGACCAAATTTCTTTGAATTATATTTAACAGCTAAAACATCCGTATTTTATTTTTTTTAAAAACACGATAAAAAAATTTTACCACAATATATAACCCGCATCAAAGATTGTTTTCATCTATTTTTAATAAATCTATCTGTTTTTAATTTGTACAGTTTTTTAATAAATAAGAGGCTAATAAATCAGATGGAAATGTAAACAAAGTAAAACCAATCAGATCAATGCAAGATGGCCGCTGCCAAACACAACGACCAATCACAAAGAGCCCGTATGGCCGTTGCCAATGTAAACAAAATCACAACTGATTAAGTAACAAATTTCTTTGAATTATATTTAACAGCTAAAACATCTATATTTTATTTTTAAAAAAAAACACGATAAAAAAAAAGAAAAGCCACCAAGAAGGATGACTTACAGTAAATAAATTAAAACACCCAACTTTCTTATAGCCCAGATAGACTTAAAGACTATGCAAACAAAAAAAGTCGAAATAACCAAATACACAGAAAATAATATCCCTACATAATGTCCAAAAAATGCTTTGTTAGATTAAATATTCACTTTTGTCTGAATTTACAGAAGGCATTTACAACGAAGCATTGATAAATATTGAAGACAAGTGCTTAGCTAATGCAAATAAAGTTCTTAGTCAATTGGGAATGTAAGCACCCACCCGAGCTGCGATTGCTTCATTTGATGTGGATTTACGCCGTGAACAGAGTTACAACATCGGTGATCTTCAGTCATATGTTCAATCAAACATTCCCAAATTAACGCGTGAACAGAAAGGCATTTATGATCGCATAATGCAAATGATAAATGACGGAGTTGGGGGGACCTTCTTGGATGCGCCAGGAGGAACTGGGAAAACATTCCTCATTAGATTGATTCTAGCAACGGTTCGATCAAAAAATTACATAACCTTAGCTCTTGCTTCGTCTGGAATAGCTGCGACATTGTTACCAGATGGAAGGACTGCGCATTCAGCTCTGAAGTTGCCATTAAACATGCAAATCATCGAGACTCCCACGTGCAATATTTCCAAAGCATCCTGTATGGAAAAAGTATTAAAAAAACGTAAACGCATTGTTTGGGATGAATGCACGATGGCACATAAAAAATCGCTTAAAGCTCTTGATCGATCGTTACGAGATTTGCGTGGAAACGTTCAACCATTCCGGAATGCTTTGATATTGCTCGCAGGAGATTTTAGGCAAACATTGCCTGTAATTTCTCGATCGACACCAGCAGACGAAATAAATGCTTGCCTGAAATTTTCAACACTGTGGCGACACGTACGTACTTTGCAGTTGACTACGAATATGCGTGTCCAGTTGTACAATGATCCATCAGCTGAGGTATTCTCACGATAGTTACTGGACGTTGGACACGGACAGCTGCCAGTCGATGAGACGTCTAGACGAATATCATTTCCTGATAATTTTTTTAATTTAGTAACATCGAAAGAAGAACTGATCGAAAAAGTATTTCCTGATATTCAAATTAATCATAGAAATCACGATCGGCTCAGTGAACGAGCTATCCTAGCCGCAAAGAATAAAGATGTCTATCGACTTAATAATGTTGTTCAATCCAGCATTCAAAGTGAGGAAATTACATATAAGTCAATAGACACGGTTGTGAAAGCAGATGAAGTAGTTAATTATCCAACGGAATTTTTAAACTCACCTGATCTGCCAGGGATGACACCACACATATTAAAATTGAAAATAGGTGTGCCAATTATCCTGTTGCGGAATATTAATCAGCCAAAACTCTGCAACGGCACGCGACTTGCAGTTAAGAAATTTATGAATAACGTAGTGGAAGCAACGATTTTAACGGGGCCTTTCAAAGGTGAAGATGTCCTCATTCCTCGAATACCCATGATCCCGACCGATACACCATTTCAATTTAAAAGATTGCAATTCCCAATTCGATTGGCATTTGCAATCACAATCGATAAAGCTCAAGGTCAATCTTTAGAATTGTATGGTTTAGATTTAGATGCGGATTGCTTCTCACATGGACAACTGTATGTTGCGTGTTCCCGAGTCGGCAAACCAGATAGCCCTTATATCTACGCAGACAGTGGAAAAACAAAAAATATTGTATATCCACAAATATTGCAAAATTAAACTTCTATGAAACGTATGCTTTGTTTTGTTTCTCATTTCTCATCCATGCAACCACAATGTGCCACAGCGAAGCGTGGCGGGTACAGCTAGTATCTTATAAAAATATGATAAAAAATGGCGGAGTTCCACCGATCACTGCCATGTCTCCTCCCACTTTCCCTGTAGGTCGCTAAAATCTTAAATCTGAAATTTGTCCCTAAGAATTCAAACTAACATAAAAAATACTTAAATAAAAACCGTAAAGTTTTTATTTTTTCAAAACATGTCTTGGTTAAAATTGATTTTCATCACACCATTAAGATGAGTACTAAAATTTTTTAATGAATTCCAAATTAGAACGGCTGAAAACTTTTTATAAAAGTTAAAAAGTTCTTTTAGTATATTTCAGTTTAGATTACATTTCATAAAAATAATTATTCTATGTCACTTTTAACCACCAACTGTCACAGACAATAAATTTTTTTGATTAAAAGATCAGCTTCAAATTTAAATCTTTGTAGAAAAAAAATCGTAAAAACCTAATGATCGATGAATAAAAATATTCTTCATTAATTTTACTAGTAAAAAGATATAAAATTACAAAATTTATTTATTTTTATAAATCATACATTAATGTTGTGTGCAAATGCATACAACAAAAGATTGGGTAACGATGTGCAAAGTTAAGGGAGGGAATTTATGGCGGAGAAGGTGGGGTAGTACGATGCTAATTGGGAATGACCCTCTGCCACTGTCAGCAAACACGTTAATGAGTGAGTCAATGTGGCTCTCAGAGGTTGATGATGCTAACGAACATTGTAGCAATAGTACACCTTCTGACTCTGCTTCGTGTACATGAACACTAACACAGTCGTTTAACAAACATATACACATACATACTAAAATAAGGTAGATTTACTCTACTTGTACCACAGAATACTTTTTTTATGCTGTATTCATGGACACCGTTTCTTGTTTCTATACAGCTTGTGTTTTTTTTTTTTTACCTAATACATTTAACTATCCTTTACGAATTCCAAGCTTCATCAAAATAAAGGGAAAATACGTTACACCAACAGGTAAAAAATAAAAATAAAGTAGTCCAACAATTTAAAATTCACATAGCGATGTCATCCTTAATTCTAAGAGAAGCCTTTAGAAATATAAACACCACTACTACTGCATATTAATTAATATAAAATATTTCTTGATCTTGACCTGGAAGTAAAACGCTTTCTTTCAAAAAAAAAAACAGCATACATACGTTAATTAAATAATTTATTTCTAAAAATTATAAAATATGTATACGCATATATACATATTTAATAACACTCTCAAATGAACCTTTGCACGGATGTAGTTGTCTTTTCTTGTACTCCTCCATAATAGTAAAAATTATACATGCTTTATAATAATCAAACACAAATTTTACTTGAAGATCACACATTATTTTTCAAATCTATCAATTTTAGTTAACAAAGAATAAATGAGTACAATCAAACCTATTTAAATGCAAACAAACTTTGATTATTAAAATATATTTTTTTTATTTTCCTTTGTAAATTAAATCATTTTTAAGTAAAAAAATAAAAAAGCAGCTTGAATTTTTTAGAACCAGAACATACTGTTTAATTCCATCTAAATATCAACGGGATAAGATAAACAATCAAAGAGATAAATATTAAAGATTAAAAACACGACTGCCAAAAAAATAATTACTCTTTAATATAATTACCAATACAGGATAATCCTTACATTACCGGCAGTGTCATAAGCTATATAAATACGTATTCTTATATTCTTATATATATATATATATATATATATATATATATATATATATATATATACTCATATATATAGTAGTGGAGATTTGCCAGTTGAAGGATAATGAATTGAGTTAATGAACTGTGAGCCTATATCACTGTGTGAGCTGAGTTTGAACTAAATGATTCGAATCAATTGTATAAGTAATATTGCAAAAATAATAGAATTTAACTTACATTCAATAAAATAATATTAAATCTAAAAATTTATGTTTATTAATAATTGGCTTCGTGTGAGTCTAGGGTGGTAAGGTGATGCGAGCACCTTGGCAAGACTAGATCAATTATTAACTGGTAACAAATGGGGTGTCTCTGGGGCACTATTTGGAATGTGTAATAATGTGCTTTTATAATATCTCTGCAAATAATCTTCCTATTTTAAAAATTCAAACGGGTTATTTGCTTGTATAATTCAAAATCACGATGACACCTAACCAGAACAAAAATTAACCGATACACCCAGAAATGGACCTTATTTACACTGCATAGCATACAAATGTACCGTTTACAAAGCTACAACTGTTACTAGAAATTAATATGAAACCAGGATTTAATTAAATAAAATAATGGGTGACCAATTAACTTTCAGATAATTTTAATTTGTTTAAATATATTTTTCATGTTACAAAAATAGCAGGTATTTAAGGTTATCTAATGATTTAAGTTATCACCTGGTCTTACATCGATAAGAAAATTGCATCCTTCAATGAAAATTTTTAAATGCACTCAGAGAGCTCTGAATAGTAATTATCGTGAATTAAAAAGAGGAAGTGTCAAAGGCTTTATATTATATATATATTGTTACCACATATATGCCTAATTTAATATGGTAGCAGCTCAGATGTCGGCAGGGGCATAGTATATGTACGCGCCGGTACAAGTGTCACCAACACCGTGCAGTTCTCCCACCATAGCAATGCTGTGGCCCCACTCTCAGGCTCCAATAAAAGAGTATGCACAAGAATGAATTTTTTATTCATCGTCGACCACCACCTGGAGAAGACGAAGAAGATGGAAAATGACAGAAGAAGTTCCCAGGCCACCTCAACGTGGGACGTCCTGGTGGATGCCAACATCTGCCGGAGCAGCAAGCCTGGCCGGCCCGCCGAAGGAGCCGCTGGACACGGACACTACCTTCCTGTTCACCAGGCTTCAATCTCCCTGGGTGGCGGATTCAGCAGCAGGTGCCAGTCCAGCATGGAATCACTTGGGGAAAACCGCCTTGGCTGTGCCAGCAAAAGACAACCGAGCTGACCTGACACTACAGGGCTCTGGGAGCCACCACTGCCACGCTGTAGTGGGGACCCAACTGCTGCTGAGAGGAAGCCCGGTCTTATTTCAATGGATGAGTCACAACTCCCTGATTACAACAAAGTCAACTTTGCCGAAGACCAGCTTCCGGATCCAACAGCTCTTCTCAGAGCTAACGACAAAAACGTCCATTTTCAGGGCTACCACAAGGTTATAAATTACAACGAGCTGTCAAAGCCAATCGACAACAAAAACAGCCCTTTTCAGAGTTACCACAAGGTTATTATTACAATGAGCAAATGAAGCCAATCGACGACAACAACAGCCATTCTCAGGGCTACTACAAGGTTATTAAGCGCCACGTGCTGTCAAAGTCATTAGGCAACAACATATATAATATATAAGTTTAAATAAATTATACTATATACAAAATTAAACGCCTTTTAATTATCCTATATTAGTAATCCTACAAAGCAATGTTGTTGTTTTTTGGTAGTAATGTTTATGCTCTTGTTTTAAACATTTGGGTTGGTAAAAACAAGAGCATTTTTTTATACTTGGGCAGGAACTGGTTTTCGACTTTATATTTGCCAAATGTTGAAGGGCATGCCCATTGAAATTTATTGATTATATCCATCCATTATAGCCATCCAATGCTTTAAACCACCTAAAAACTTGGGCTCATGACAGAGCGTCATCTCCATACACCCTTTTCAATTTTGAAAAAGTTTCAGTAACATTCTCACTGAGTTTAGCATAAAACTTGATCGCACAACATTGCTCATAATTAGTACCTCTCATTTTTGTAACGCACAACAAAAATTTGTTTCATGAAAAATTTGATTACATCTCACATGGCAACAGTACACTAAAAATATTAATAACTAATATAAATCAACAGTTGATATAACCATATACTTACTAGTAGCCTTACAGTGTTGTCAATTTGGCTGCCAAAAAAAACTAGTCTCATTACTTTATTTACTGACTTCATATATATATTTTACTACAGCAACCATAGTCATCATAATATATACATATACACATAGGATGTGATTGGAAAGTTTTAAGACTTTGCTTGTATTCTCAAAATGGAAATATTTACACGCTATTGTGATGGACCTCCTTCAAAGTAGTCCCCTTCTGAATGAACACACAGATTCCAATGGTGTTATCACTTTTAGAAGCATTCCTGGAAATTTTATTTCTTAAATGTTAAAAACCCTCTTCATTTTTGCTAGGAGCAAATATGAAGAGGGAGCAAATATGAAGAGATGTCTACAATTGAATCATATCAGTTCCCTTTCAACAAAAACTTCAATTTAGAAAACGGTAAAAATTGGCAGAGGCTAATACAGAGGAATAGGGTAGTTGCAGGACCACAGGAATTTGACTAAAAATTCCATTATCGAGAAGCACAACGAGCAGGTACATTATCACAGCGGAGGACCCAATTCTTGTCTTGAAAGAATGAGAGCCTTTTCGTCTGCACATTTACACACAAATACTTAAGGACACTTTATAGTATTCCTGGTTGACTGTCTGCCCCAGGAGCAAATTCATGATGCATCCGTAGAATCAAAAAAACCACCACACTGTCTTAACATTCTACCGACTTTGTCAGTTTTTTTTGGTTGTCGCAAACTTGGACCCTTTCACTACGATGACTGTGCTTTTGTTTCTGGGTTACACCTATAAACACACGATTTGTCACCTGTAATTAACCTATTTAATAAATTTGGGTGAATTTTGGTCCAGTTATTTAGTTCTTGGGACACATCAAGTCAGCAACAATTTCGGAATGAATTTTGCATACACTTGACGCATGTTCAAATCTTCAGTTAAAATTGAATGAACGGCATAAAAACTTAAATTCAATTCATCAGCCATCTCTTTAACCGTACGTCTACAAAGCGAACTAAACCACTAACTTTCAGAATGTTTTCATTGGGTTTTGAAATGGAAGGCCAGTTAAACCAGGGGTCATCTTCGACTGATTTCCAGCCATTTTTATCTAATGTTGAACCAGATGAAAACATTTGGCTGGCTCGGATATTTACTCCTTAACGCTGTTTTTAAGAGTTCATAAGCCTTTGAAGCTGATTTCCAGTATTCAAACAAAATTTGACACGAACTCGTTCTGTTTTTTTCATCCATTTTGAAAAATCAATAATCTGCTGAGAACAAAAACACGTCTTCACTCACCATTATGTCACTCTCTACTGAAGAAAGATATCACAGTGATCTTTTCAGGATGTTTCAAGAACAAAATAAGCTTCTTAATTGTGGGCAAACCTACCCCCTCCTATTGAGCAGTGGCAGCTCCTGTTTTAAAACCTCCCAGTTACAGCCTGAATAATAAGTTAAAATACATTATAATAAATGCATAAAATAAGAGTAACAGAAATATATAGAGATAATAACCACATAAATTAATACAGATACTAATAAAATACAATACACACATTCAAAGATAACATTATAAGTAATCCAATCAGAATTTATCATACTTTTTATAGGGTATCAATTTTCAATAAATAATAAAAATTTTATTACAAATACATACAACTTAATTTTTCAATGTGTTTTTAGGCTTTAATAATATAATCAAATAATTGATTACTGACAGAAAAACAAGCGTTAAGTGTTTTATACATATATAAGCTTTTAAGCTAACAAAAGCATAGAATGGGCAGGAAAACTCTTTATTTAAAATGTTTAGAGTTTGAGTGAAATGTTTCACTATAGTATTTTGTTTATACTGCTGTGATGTGATGTGTATATATGTAGCAATTTGAAAACTCTTTGTTTCATTTAAGGCAATTTAAACAAACTCTATTTGAATGTGAACCCATTAAATCACACTGTTTGCTATTGGAATGCTCATTGTTAGTTACTATGTTATACAAATGTATGTGTGTAGATTTCATATATATATATATATATATATAGTTATACTTGAAGGCAGGCAGAGGTAGTAACACTGTAATTCGTACAAATAATACTCTATAGCTAGCTAAATAAAAAGTTAACAAATTGAATTAAAAGATTAAATGGACAGGAGGATATCAGATCACAATGATTTTATTGGAACTGAGAGTAAGGGAGGGGAAATCTAAAAAAGAGGGGATAGATGTGGTAGAAAAGAGAGAGAATGTTTATGGTTATTGAAAAGTATAAAAAAATGAATGAACAGCTACCTAGTTAATTCAGTATAGTATTGGTAACATAAAAAAAATTTAAAGTAAACAAAAAAGAAATATATAATACAAATAACTCCAATCGGTTGACCAGTTAAAGCTGTCATATCTACTATTTTTTATATCCCTTACCACTCTTTGAAATAAATAAATTCTCACTTTATCTATCTATCTTTCTCTTATTAAAAAAAAAGAAGTAGGTAATGAGTGTGTACGTCAGTGTATATTTATGTTACAGAGAGAGAAAGAGAGATAGTGTGTAAAACAGAACAAAAATGTCAAAGGGGAATTACAAAATGGTGTCGTATAATTACAAAGCCTGCCCATTCACTTCATATGGTTGTTTTATATATATATATATATCAGATGATTGAACATTTGAACGATGCTGCCTGCCTGCACCCAAGCACCATTAATACAAGCACACATCATTCCAGTTCGATTTTGTATTGAACAGTAGCATCTCATCAAAAAATAAAATGAAAACGAAATAAACAAACAAACAAAAATAATTAACTTTGTACGTATTTAATTTTGACAACAACAAAGAGTTTTATATATGTTTATGTGTGTGTTGTGTGTGTGCGTTTGAAAAAGAGACAAAAGGAAAAGAGGAGGATGTATTGAATCTATATAGAATTTGACGTCCCAATAGTTATAGAGGCAACTCTTTACTCATATAAATGATCATGATCAACCAACCAAGCTAAAAATGTGTGAGCACACATAAACACACAGTTTGTGTTGACTGATAAATTCAAGCTTGGTCATAGTACAGAAGAGTGGGCAATTTTACATTTAACTTGTAATTTTATTTACATATCAAAATCGAATAAATTCACTGCACCAGCCTAATATGACTTGTTTGATAAAATATAATTGACGGATAAAATAAGCTTATCTGTATCAAATAATATTGTAAGCAATCCAAATTATCTAAAAAGCTGAAGTAAATTAATATACACTTCAATACCCATTAGTAATACAATAATTCAATTAAAATATACCACCTAATTAATGAAAAATAATTCAAAATTAGCAATTATTACAAATTAAAAACAAAAAATTGCATCTCCTTTACAACCTGAATTTTGAAACTACTATATAACATTTCAGCACGTAGCATTTTGGAAAATTGAGTGGTATTAAGTAAAAATAAAATATAAAAAGTTACAGCTGCATTTAATAAATCGGTTCCTATGAATAAAAAATTTAAATGTTTAATAAATCAAAAGTTATTACACGAAGGATATCTCTAAAGTAAAGACCACTGGGAAATTTCTCTCCTTAAGGTTGGTGAACCTTGTCGTTCATGGCCAGACTAGTAATGTACAACTGCATTGTTGCCTGTAAGTTGTCGCATTGTAGTATCTTTGAGTTATTACATTATAACATTATAAAATGAATAGGAAAATCGATGTTGCTACTGACTGTGAAGTATATGGAGTCATATGTTTTTTAAACCATCAAATATTAAGCCAGCTGAAATTCATAGACAGTTGGTTGCTGTGTACAGTGATAATGTAATGAATGAAAGAAACATCTGAAGATGGTGAAAGGTTTGGAAATAACAAAATTAATGTGCATGATGAAGAATGTTCAGGGAGACCCTCGATAATCACCGAGGACTTGTTGAAACACGTAAACGTGTGATAAAATCAGAAAAGATCGTCGCTCAACGATTTCCAACCTGGCCCTTCTTTTTCCTGATGTTTCAAGAACTGTTATTGGTCGCATTGTTGTTGATGCAGCCTAATCACATTGTTCATGTGATTAGGCTGCATTGTTCTTTACCAAGCCTACGTTCTTTAGGTTTCATAAAGATTTGACCACATTGGGTGCACACGTCTTAACAGAACATCACAAAAAATCCGAATGGAATCTGCTTTGGAATTTTTGATGTGCTACACAGAAAAAGGCAATCAGAAAATGGCAGGTGTCTTCCCTCCAGGGCCAAGATGTACAACTTGCTTGATATTTTTCATCAATTTGTTCAACTGTAAGTCATCAAGTCTTCTTGGATAAGTGAATCAGTACAAGAATCTACCCCCAAGGTCAACACTGTTGCTAGACGCCCAAAGTAGTGCTCTTCGATCACGCGTTTGCGGCCACTTTTAAACTTTTCCACCCACGTATAAAAACTCGCACAGTTCATACAAATAATGCCGTATTGTTTGTTCATCTGAAAGAATATTTCTGACAATTGTACACTTTCCGAAAATAAAAATTAGATCACAAAACGCTGTTCTCCAAAAGGTCTTTCTTCAAGTGGACACACCATCGTAACTAAGAGTTTAGAGTTACATTTTTGTAAATATTAAACGAACAAGAAGAAAAGTGTTCAGAAGTGGAAAGAGAAATGAACATTGGTAAAATAGACGGAGCATACAGGAAAGTTAAGGAAAATTTTGGGGTACATAAATTAAAATCTAATAATGTGTTAAACAAAGATGGTACACCGATTTATAATACGAAAGGGCAAGTCGATAGGTGGGTGGAATATATTGAAGAGTTATACGGAGGAAATGAATTAGAAAATGGTGTTATAGAGGAAGAAGAGGAAGTTAAGGAGGATGAAATGCGAGAAACAATACTGAGATCTGAATTTAAGAGAGCATTAAAAGATTTAAATGGCAGAAAGGCTCCTGGAATAGACGGAATACCTGTAGAATTACTGCGCAGTGCAGGTGAGGAAGCGATTGATAGATTATACAAACTGGTGTGTAATATTTATGAAAAAGGGGAATTTCCGTCAGACTTCAAAAAAAGTGTTATAGTTATGATACCAAAGAAAGCAGGGGCAGATAAATGTGAAGAATATAGAACAATTAGTTTAACTAGTCATGCATCAAAAATCTTAACTAGAATTTTATACAGAAGAATTGAGAGGAGAGTGGAAGAAGTGTTAGGAGAAGACCAATTTGGTTTCAGGAAAAGTATAGGGACAAGGGAAGCAATTTTAGGCCTCAGATTAATAGTAGAAGGAAGATTAAAGAAAAACAAACCAACATACTTGGCGTTTATAGACCTAGAAAAGGCTTTCGATAACGTAGACTGGAATAAAATGTTCAGCATTTTAAAAAAACTAGGGTTCAAATACAGAGATAGAAGAACAATTGCTAACATGTACAGGAACCAAACAGCAACAATAACAATTGAAGAACATAAGAAAGAAGCCCTAATAAGAAAGGGAGTCCGACAAGGATGTTCCCTATCTCCATTACTTTTTAATCTTTACATGGAACTAGCAGTTAATGATGTTAAATAACAATTTAGATCCGGAGTAACAGTACAAGGTGAAAAGATAAAGATGCTATGATTTTCTGATGATATAGTAATTCTAGCCGAGAGTAAAAAGGATTTAGAAGAAACAATGAACGGCATAGATGAAGTTCTACGCAAGAACTATCGCATGAAAATAAACAAGAACAAAACAAAAGTAATGAAATGTAGTAGAAATAACAAAGATGGACCACTGAATGTGAAAATAGGAGGACAAAAGATTATGGAGGTAGAAGAATTTTGTTATTTGGGAAGTAAAATTACTAAAGATGGACGAAGCAGGAGCGATATAAAATGCCGAATAGCACAAGCTAAACGAGCCTTCAGTAAGAAATATAATTTGTTTACATCAAAAATTAATTTAAATGTCAGGAAAAGATTTTTGAAAGTGTATGTTTGGAGTGTCGCTTTATATGGAAGTGAAACTTGGACGATCGGAGTATCTGAGAAGAAAAGATTAGAAGCTTTTGAAATGTGGTGCTATAGGAGAATGTTAAAAATCAGATGGGTGGATAAAGTGACAAACGAAGAGGTATTGCGGCAAATAGATGAAGAAAGAAGCATTTGGAAAAATATAGTTAAAAGAAGAGACAGACTTATAGGCCACATACTAAGGCATCCTGGAATAGTCGCTTTAATATTGGAAGGACAGGTAGAAGGGAAAAATTGTGTAGGCAGGCCACGTTTGGAGTATGTAAAACAAATTGTTGGGGATGTAGGATGTAGAGGGTATACTGAAATGAAACGACTAGCACTAGATAGGGAATCTTGGAGAGCTGCATCAAACCAGTCAAATGACTGAAAACAAAAAAAAAAAAATAATAAACGAACAGCTGACTAACACTCTTCATAAGGTGGCCAACTAACACTTACAAAAGTTTCAATTGCACATTAAGTGCTTCTTCCTTCACTAAAAATGTTTGTCTGTTTAATTACTGAATCACTCTCATATATGACCGACTATAAGGAAACTGACTACGATTGTAAATTCTGTGTGACTGATAATGATATTAAAACATTTAACAAATGTGAATATTGTATTTGACAATCCACAGAATTTATAATTATACAGCATGATAATGCCAGTAAATAAAATGTACTTTTATGCCATACGTATTTCATTTGACTATCTCTTTTTATTTGCAAGTAATGATCAGCTATCCCACGATATGATTTTAGCTATCCCACATTTTTTTATAAATTCTACTGTTTGCCTTCCTCTTTAGTTTTTACTGTCTATACATTCCCCAACTAACAAATTAAATAAACCTTAATTTCTTAACCTTTTCAGATCATTTACTCTTGGAACTGATTATGTACAACGTCATTTTTAAAACGCTGTTACAAAATCATTTTATCTTGCATCTAAGTCAGTTATTTTGTTTTATATTCACAAAGGAATCAGTTTTATTACACAATTTGAACGGCATTTATACGATGTAAAATGTTAGACTAGAAAGAATATGACCATTTTTTCTCAGAAATGTGCTTGTGGTTGTGTGTGTGTGTGTGACTTGTCTATTATAATTGCCATGACGATTATGGATTTATTTATTATTTACAAAAATAGCTTATCTTAGTAGCAACATATCGATGTATTGAAACACATAATAAAATGTCACATAATTGTGAAACAAATAATAAATAAATGTATCATAAATTATGATATACAGCACACACAAAAAAAAGGAATTTGTGGTCATAAATACGTCACTTTTACTTGAGGTCTATAAATATCTTTTCTGACAAATGATATCGGTAAACATGTAACACAACGATTCGTAATGAATAACACTATACAGTAAAAATTGTTTTTTGTCAATCTGAATACCTTTTTCAGTGGTGGGGATTTTTATAAAATGTACTTTTCTGAATCTGCTTTCACTTATACTAACATGTGATTTATGACACGGGTTTTTCATCATATTTTGCACAATTTTCAACCGATTTGCTTGAAAGTTATTTTTAAAATCAACAAGCAATGTTTCATAACACAAAGCAAAAAAAAAAAAAAATTCGCTAATAAAAAAACGCGGTAGAAATGAGCAAAAAAAATTCTGCAATTAAATTATTGTAATTTTTGTACTGTTTCAATTTTTTTTTTGTTACAGGCATAAAAATATCTAATCGTAACTTTTTTTTTTGTCAGAATCTGTTAAATCTTTTTATATATTGTAATTTTTTTCACAAGAGGGTAGCATAAGACTATGAAGGGAGATAATCAGATACCAACATATTTTCGCAGAGCGCTAATCAAGCACAGATCATTGTGATGGGAGAAGGTTAATATATAGCCAACAAACATATTAACTCTTTAAAAAATTTTTCCATGAACTTTACTCCTCTCCTACTCATTTTGACATCGTTTAATTTCAAATTTGATCAGCTTAATTTTCAACTTCCTCCATATCCACCAGATTTCTCCATTTTTTTACTCTATATTTCGCTACCTTAAAGTGCTACAAATATTTTAAATTTGCTACTTTTTTTTAATTTTTACATTTGTTACTATCAAAAAAATTCAAAACACCGCCTCATAAAAAATTCTCTTAACAGTGGTCTGGGATTTCTAACACGACCAATTACCAGGAAACCAGGTCAACTGTAAATTCTATGTTTTACATAAACATCTTAGATATGTGTGTTGTTCTGTTTTTGACAATCCACACAGTTGCTAATTATGCAACACGATAATGCATGAGCACATACATTTATCATCTGTATGTTACTTACTGAAAACACAGTTACAAATGAGTAACATACAGTGCACCTTCATCTGACTAGTATTATTAACAGTACTTAAGATATATGCTGCATACCATCCATCAGAAGTTAAGATTATTAACCAACTGATTTCACGAAAAGAGAGCATTCTAAATTTGATTTTTTTACGTATCATCAAATTTACTCTCTGCCAAGTCCTGTGGCATAACAGTAGCAACTTTGCTTTTCATCCAGATTTGAATGCCAGATAGGCTTGAAATTTTTCATACACTGTAAAATTCATTTATATAAAATAACTGTAATTAGATGGAAGACTGTTGTTGCTTCAAGAAAAAATAAATAATTTGAAAATATTTTTTTTCATTTATCATAATCATGGTACTGCATTATTACAGTATAATTATATGCGGTATTTTCTCATTCTAATATTAAATATATTTTTATGAAAAATTCAAGAAAATAGAGTTAAAATCTTGGGATAAAAAATAATACACTGTTCATGGTCCAAAAAATCTGAGATTCATTCTAAAGTTTTTACATTATTTCTACCCATTTGCCTTATTTTTATCATCAAGTAAGGGTTTTTGGATTTGGCATTTCTGGTAAATATTTCAAAATATATTTGGATTTCTGGTAAATAGCTTGTTTTCAAAATGTACAAGGGTCATTCAAAAGTTCGCAAACTGACAAAGAAAGTACAAGATTTTTGAAATTTTTTTATTGTTCAACAAAATCATTTTGCAATTCAATACATTTAGACCAACAACGTCACAACCTTTTAATATCTTCAATAAAATGCGATCTGTTAAGATTTGCAAAATAAATTGTTATTTTGGATTTGACCTTACCATTTGAATGGATCTTCATCTAGCAAACCATTTCTTCAGCTTTGGGAAAAGGAAATATCCAATAGGAGCCAAAAGTGGTATATTCAGCACATGTATAAACACTTCAAAGTATAGGTTATGAAGTTTTGTAGCAACAACCTGAGATGTATATGCAGACGGATTATTATGGTGAAAGAGCTCTTTATTTTTGACTAGATGCAGATGTATAGCCTGGATAGCACCCTTCAGTCGGTCCAGTAATGAATGGTAATATTCTCAAGTAATGGTCCTGCCTTTTTCTTGGTAATCTATAAGCAATGTACCACAGAAACTAAAAACTAGGAGTAACCATGACTTTTCCTACAGGTAGAACCATTTTTGTTTTTCTTTGGTTCACTTTCACCTACTTTCCACCCATTGTTGGGCTGTTCGTTGTTTGATCTCTGGCATGTAACAGTGAATCCGTGTTTCTTCAACTGTTATGAAATGTCGAAGAAACTAAGCAGAATCACATTTAAAGAAGTCAAAACTACCTTGAGAACTATTCAGTCAAATGCATTTTCAGTTGAGTAACAAATGTGACATCCATAGAGCAAAAAGTTTCATGCCCAAAACATTGTGTAAAATGTGGTAGACACAGTCTGTCAAGATGTTTGCAATGCTAGCGAGTCTGCATACTTTCAGTAGGTGTTCAATTAATAAGGGGTTGGGTTTTTGTGGCGCTTTTGTAGGTCATTGCGGTTTCTGACTGTCCCAAGCGTTCATCATCATCTTAAATGAATATACAATAACATGTAAATTCAGCGGTCCATTAAAAATGGAAGTGGAAGAATCCTTTACAATGGAATTTAGCTCTTTCTGTGTTTGTGTACATTAAACTTTTTAAAACAAGTACTTTTATAACAGCTCAGACTTCAATTTTATATATTTTTCATAAAAAATCAAAAGTTGCTTGCTTTACTCAATCGTCACAAACAAGCAACTAATGGCACGAGTCTGAAACATTATAGCACAGCATTTACAGGATCACATTTGTCAAATATCATAGCATTTGGTTGGTTATATTTGCAAAACATCTCTGTCAGGCTAAAAACTTTCTGAATGATCCTCACATAATTTTTTGACCTCATTTTTTTTTAAATAAAAAATTAAAGATGTAAAATAAAATAAATTTACAAAGAATAAAATTGACTTAAAAACAAAAGCCTGAAAATATAAAAATTCTTTTAATTTCAATATTTTGAACGCAAAATAAGCTGTTGGTAATTACTTTGATTTGGCCATCTGCAAAAGTTAAAATTTCAAGAAAAACAAAAAATGTATTAATAATTATTTATTACACTGGTTTTTATAAGCTAATCTTATTTTTTAATTTATTAAAGAAGATAAATAATAAAACAATAATTCTTAACAATATATTTATTTCAAATGAAAAAAATATGTATACATATACGTATGTATAAAATATATATATACACAATCAAAATTTTCACTTTCACACAATCCAAAAATGAAAACAGAATTAATATATATATTATTTGAATAATATAATAATTATATACAGAAAAACACAATTTGTTTCATAAAAAAACAAACAAACAAAACAAAAGTATTAAAAATATAATAATATGCAAAAATAACACCAATCATATTTATTTATATTATTATTACTGCTGAATGACTGACTTGTTTCGCTGTTTAACTAATAAAATACAATATTATAATATTATTATTAAAATCAGCGAATATTAATATTATTATGCACAATATATATGAAATATACAATGATGACAGATTACAAAAATATTTTCACTTGTTAACTATAAATAATTATTAGTACATGTAAACATGTTTTTTTGTTTTTTTTTATAACAATTTTTTTACAAGTTCATCACAAAAGTGTATGTAATTAAAGTGAATGTGTATGTATAACATCACTGAAATCATCGTTTCATAATAACTATAAAAAACATATATATGTATATTGAAATACACACGTGTGTAATGATGAGATTTGTGGTAGCGATAATGAAAATGATTTTTTAAAAAATATTGTTTATTTTACCTTTAATAATGAATATTTCACGGAATTCTAAATGGTACAACTAAATTTTCTTTATGTTCGACTTTAACTTCTGATAATGCAACATTGGCTTTATCCATCATATTTGTTATCTGAAAAATAAAAACATCTTTATTAGTATTTATAAAATTCATCAGAGTTTATAAATTCTATAAATAGATTATAGGAGCATCTGCTACATTTCATTTTTCTAGATTAACCCATATTTTGGCGTGCTCTGATGCACTGGTTGTAAAATCATTTCTTACTGATTTCTTAGGTTTATAGAATCTTCTGAATCACATATATAATTTTTTACCATCAGGAATATTTATTTATTGATTTATGAAATGTTGCGAAAATCCATCTTCAACCAGAAAGGGTGTCTTCACTAACACAATCTCGATTTAGCTTACTATTTTTTTATATTTTTACAAATCTACATAAAAACTAAACAAAACAGAAATTAGGATATAATATAAATGAAATGTTTACATTTTATTTCAGTACACAATAAACATATCACGTTTATTTTTTATTGTAATCAATAAAACATTTTGGGTGAAGTCAACTATACCCTTATTACATGAAAATACCGCTGTACTATTATATTGTCGGCAGCAAATTCTATTATTTATCACATATGAAAAAACATGTTATTAATACAATGTTTAATGTAAATAATTGACCTAATTTTGCAAACAGTGATGTGTATGTGTATAGTGATTTTTTCCACCTACACATACATTGGTTGTGAAAAATCAACTGATAATTTTAATGTATTAATAAATATAGACTAGAAGAGTAATTATAATTGTATTTAAAAAATAGGATTGTATTTAATGTGTACATTATTGCATATTTAAAAAGATGTTTTTTCTATACTTAATACATTTTTTACTTTCATATATTATTTATTTGTATTAATTTCTCTCTCGTGTTTATCTTTTATAAGATGAAAAAACTAATTCTTCATTCATCTGCTATTAAGATAACTGAAAGGAAGGGTATCACTCGTGAGCTTTATAAGCAAGCTAGATTCAATTATCTGACATGAAATGTAAAGCTCAAGGCCATCGTTGATTTGTATCAGACCGACCTAGCGGTGATACCATATGCAAATATTAATAAAAATTATAAGTTATGATTTATACTGTCATTATAAATCACAGTAATAAATCATAATAATGACAGTATAAATCGTTTTACCGAATTTGCATTTGCGAAACTGCAAAAAAGTAAAATCACAGGTCATCAAAGCTCTTGAGCCTATTTTGAAAATGATAAGATGAAATGTTTTCAAGCAGATAATGGTAGAGCATTCAATTTCAAGACTGAATCACTTATGAAGAAATATTATACAAATTTATATTCCACTTACAGTCATAGAAAAGCTTCTATAGTGGACACACTTTAATAGAACTCTGAAGAACAAAATGTGGTGTGTTTACTGAAAGGGATAATTACAGGGGAATTTGATATTTTAGATGAGAACCACTAAAGAGTACAACAATTTGTGCCACAGAACTGTAGGTATAGCAAAGTGCGACAATAGTGCAGGAACTTTAAAGCAGGACGTACAGAAGTTCAAGCGAACCTTCTCCAACAGAAAGTGTATGGCTACTGTGTTCTGGGACCGAAATGGAGTTCTCTTGGTGGAATTCATGGAACATGGCACGACCATCACTGCAGCCTCATACTGCATGACTCTTCAACGTCTACAAAGGGCAATTCAGAATAAGCGGAGAGGAATGTTGTCATCAGGTATTGCCTTTCTCCATGACAATGCTCGGCCGCACACTGCAGCAGTAACAAAGAAGCTCCTGTAGCGTTTTCGTTGGGAAATGTTTGATCACCCACCATACAGCCCGGACTTGGCTCCATCCGATTTTCATCTCTTTGCTCACATGAAACGCTGGCTAGGAGGACAACATTTTGGCTCAGACATCGAGCTGCAGACCGGCGTAGAAACATGGCTGAAAACACAGGTGGCTCCGTTCTATGACGAGGGTATTGGAAAGTTGGTACAACGCAACAACAAATGTCTAAATCGGAGTGGCGACTATGTAGAGAAATAGCGTAACTATGTAAGTACTTGTTATAAATAAAAAATTTTTTATTTTCACTGTGGTTTTAATTTCGTGACCGATCGGACCCTGCAAAAAAAATAACTCTCATATAATAACTTGACTGTGGATGTAGCCATCACATTTATTAAAACACCAATTTGTGCTGCTTTCTATTTGCTAACTTTTGAACTAATTCAAAAACCTTGTTGCTTGTTAGTACGGTGACAAAATTATTATTTCTTAGGTTATGTGCGTCCACTTATTAACCTAAACGTGTGTTCTGTTTTTGTTTATGTTTTCATGATGATTTCTTGTTCATGTGTTTTAAATGATGATGATATTATTAATGCAGTTTTTAATACTGACAGTTTTAATTCGTCTTAGTGGACAGATAAAAATATTCAGAATTAATTACACAAAACTGAGAGTGAGGTAAGGGACAGAGGTGATTGTGACGGATTGAGTTTTAGATGAATGGAATGTGTACTACAATGATTTTCCAAGTTTTTCTAAATTTCTGTATATTCCAGATTGAGGACCACAAAATAACAATTGTAGTGAATCCCTAGAGTAATTCTAAAGCCTGTTTGTGCTGTTTTGTAACTACAAATAGCACAGAAAAGTTAAAGGGGGAAGAAAGGAAACAGTTTTCTTCTGTAACACATGCACCTGTAAGCCTGGCATTCATCCTTGGGAGTGTTTTAAAAACTATCCTATCCTAAAAAAATATAAATGAAGTAAGAACTACTTAAAATACCAGTTATATATAAAAATAATTGCTCAAATTTGTATTAAAAAAAAAGATTAATATTGACATATAGTAGATGATAATGTTAGAAATTATATGCTAGTAGATAGGTAGGTGAGGTATAAAAAATTCAAGGACTAAGGGTTAATGATTAAAAAATTTTAATTAACACATTTTAAAATTTTCCAAGGTAAAATTTTCAAACTTATTTTGTAGATGCTGTAGATGCATGAAACAAAATTTCATTAGAGTATCTCAATCTTAAGGTATAAACTTTTATTGAAAAAAGTGGTGAACAGAGGAAAATTTGACCAGATGAATTTTTTGATTTATCTTGATGTCCTGAATCACTCCATTAAGTTTGGCCAACACCTCTTGGGACACCCTGTACTGTTAATAACAATAAAGAATTTTCAAGTAACCAATTAATAAAAATAATTAAAATACATATTATACACGAAACTAGGCTTTTGAATCGGTTTTTGTTAATGAATGAATGAAACATTTTTTTAACCTCATGGCTAAAATTCAGTATATTTCGTGTACATCTCTACACAATAATTATATAAAACATTTTTTCCTTAGTGTAAGAAGAATTCATTTCAAAACGTGAAATAAACAAATCAAATGACTAATAACAAAAAAATTAATTAATTTCATTAGAGAGAAATATCAATGAATTTGCTTTTTTGTTTGTAAAACACACACTATTAGAAATAAAAATATTCTGGTTTAAAAATCCATATTTACTAAAGATCAACTAATGCAATCAAACTAGATACAAATACATCCTACAAATTATGAAGTTATTAGAACCAAACAATCGATAAGAAATTCAAAAGATATAAAATACTACTTACCAAAAAGAAATCACTATTATCAATAGGAGAACTCGACAGCATTTTATCTGGAGCAGGTATATCAACTAATATACAAGGTTGTCTTCTAGGTTGTGTCCAATGACCAGTAATAGCCGGTACTGTTTGCAGTTTTGTGGCATATATTTTCATACGCTCTAAATATTCATGATGTTCTAAATTATGAGGACCAAGTGCTGCTACATCTATTACATTCCTGAATACAACATAAGAAAAAAATCATAAAATATAATAATAATAATTATAAATCAGTGCAGTATGCACCTAGCCAATTGATTAATTCTTATTAAATAAATAAAACAAATAATTTATTTTAATTTTCAACTTTCCTGTTAATTAATAATTGTTATACTTATTGTCAATGTTCTTGGTATCAAAAATATTTATGTTTCGATGTTTTATTGATAATTATCATCCTGCAGATTGTAAGGAGGAAAACTAAAAATTAAAATAAATTTTTGTTTTAATTTTTTTCAAGTTTTATAACACAAAATCTGTCAGTTATCAATTTGTTAATCTTTATTCCTCATGTGTCCCTTACTCCCACATATTCATAAAAGATTTTTATGCTAATAATTGTTATATGGAAATAAAATAGTAATCAGCAAACACAAAATTCATTTATTTTTACTAGAATCTTATAAATAATTATTATATTTGTAATTATTATAAATAAATTTTATAATAAAAAATTATCTGAGTGATGTACATGTAAAAAGAAATAAAAGTTAAAAAAAAAATCAACAGACTTGGGACCTCCTAATTAAGGAATTGGAATGTTCATCGCCACTGTTATGATTACAGGTATATAAATACGCTACTTAAGCTCCTACAAAATTTAAATAAATCGACTAAAAAATGGGGCTGAGTTGGAAGCTGCTGATTTAAAAGCGGAAGCCCTCTCCTTCCATTCTGCAACAGGCTATCACACAAACAATTTAGTTTTTAATATTAAAAAATAACAAGATAATAAAACAGCTGACAACACCACAGTTGTAGGACTTTCCTATCATGTGACTATAAAAAAGATATAATTAATATATTGCATATTGAAAAAATTCAACATTATAATTACAAGAAAATATTCACTAGAGATTAAAACCACAAATTTCAAATCTGGTATTACTAAAAAAAAGCTTCTACTTCAACAACTTTAAGTATTAAATTGTTTTCAGCACCAATGAAAATGTATTAATTGATACCTCACACAACTACTGTTACTTTCTACGCAAACCCCAAAGTGGAAGTCAAAGTTAAATGTTATAAAAATCGTTTAATACAGAAGTCTTGATTACAATAAAAAATGGAAAAGAAAAATGTTACAAATGCATGACTTTTGGTTAGGTCTGGCCACTTGATGGGGTTTGGGGCTCCCAACTGAGTAATGATTAATTTACATACGTAATCAGATGACAATAGAAGAAACCACAATGAAAAACAACCATCACAGAGATCACAACAAAGCTTCAAAGTTTAGAGCATTTTTTGGGGTGGGAGTGCAATTTTGCAAATATTTATGTTTTCAAGTATTTTTATTTTTTAACTGTTTACAAATGTGCTTAAGAAAAATTACCTTAATTTAGCAAAATTTCAAGATACTGAAGGTGACCTTGCTCTACAGCCTCACCCCCTTGACCTTTTAAGTTGAAAATTAAATGGCATCAATGCCCCATATATACAAGTAATCTGACCAAGTTTGGTCAAAATCAGACCAAAGTTCTGGAGATATAAGGTGATTTAGAGGCCAACAGCAAACGAACATATGCGCATGCACGCACGCACATACGAACATTAACATCTGGAAAATTTCCATCCAGTTTTTTGGGTTCCTTAGGTATCAAAACATCAAGATCTGGTGAAAACCACATATACCCAAATTGTACCAATTAATTACTTACTTAAAAAGTAAGTAGGTGTACCAATTACAATACTTTCCTTCTAGCTTATAGCTCTGCTGTAGCGCTTTCTAGATGGGAAAGTAACATTGATTTAGAGCTGAACAAAATAATTATGATTATTGTATTCTGATACGAAAATTCATAAATTTTATGAAATATTCAAATATAAGATGTGGGACACCATCACCACATGTGAAACACACAAACGTACATATATTTTTGGTTTCCTGAGGTGTCAAAACATCAATATCTGGTGAAAACTGCATATGCCCAAATTGGACTGATTACAATATTTTCCCTACCAGAGCTGTAGTTCTGCTATATCTACGCTATCTAGATGGGAAAGTAAAAGTAACAGAGTTCAATAATATCTAGAAGGGCTCAAATAAGACCTTTAAAAGCGACTACACTGTGGCAACATTCCCTCTGCATAATAAAGTGACATCTGTTATGATATAAGACTTATTTTCAAATTTTTCAATCTATTTCATTCATTTAAAGGAAAACCCACCAAAAATGCTAAAATTGTATTATTTGTTATACAAGGATATTTGAACCACTATGCTTTTTGTTTCAGAAATTGAAAAAGCTTTTTATTAAAAGACTTTTCAAAATATTGAGTATAAAAGGCGAAAAAAAATGGAGCACATGCAATTGAAAATCACATGTCTGTATACTTTATAAGTAAATACTAATTATACCTCCTCTACCTCAAGCTTCTCTAAATTCCATAGATTCATTTGACACCTTTTCTTCAGGTTTTTAAACCCCAATCTACATTTCATTATCACTAAATTATGGTCACTATCAATGTCTGCTCCAGGATATGCTTTGCAGTCAACAGTTGATTTCTAAATCTTTGTTTAACCATGAAATAACCTACCTGATACCTTGCAGTATCATCAGGCTTTTTCTATATGTATATTCTTCTATTATGACTTTTAAACTGGGTGTTGACAATTACTAAATTATATACATCGTGCAAAACTAAACAAGTCAGTCCCTTCTTTCATTCCTTTTGCCAGCCCGCATTCATCCACAATATTTCCTTCCTTGCCTTTTCCCGACACTTGCATTCCAATCTCCAACTATTATACAATTTTAATCCTCTTTTATGTGTTTAACTGCTTTGTCAATTTCTTTGTATACACACTCTACCTCATCATCATCATGGGCACTTGTAGCCATTTAGATGTTAACAATCATTGTCACCTTTTCTGATTTTACCCTTATTACAATGATTATTTCAAAAAGCTTAGCGACAGAATCATTGTAATAAGGGTAAAATCAGAAAAGGTGACAATGATTGTTAACATCTAAATGGCTACAAGTGCCCATGATGATGATGAGGTAGAGTGTGTATACAAAGAAATTGACAAAGCAGTTAAACACATAAAAGAGGATTAACTAAGCTTTTTGAAATACTCTAATCTCTTCCCGATCTTCTTGTTCATTATGAAATCTACTCCAGCCTGCCCTTTATTTGATGTTGAGTTAATTACTCTAAAATCATCTGACCAAAAGTCATTTTTCTCTTACCACTGAACCTCGCTAATTCCTACATCTACATTTAACCTATCAATTTCCCTCTTTAAATTTTCTAACCTACCAACCTTTTTTAGACTTCTAACATTCCACACTTCAACTCATAGATGTTATTTATTAATTTTTTTGTGACCCCTTCCTTAGCAGTCCCCACCCAGACATCCAAACGGGGAATTAGTTTTTCTTGTCCCCCGTTACTTATTTATTTACTCTAATTACACTGATAAACATAATCTTTGTTTCCTAACATGCAATACATGATTTTAATCTGTTTTTTGATGCTGAAAACGAATATGAACTCAGAATCTTTCTATCACCTACCATCTTTTAAAATTTTTTTAAATTTTAATTAAAGATTGTTTTTAATTTTATTTATTTACAATTTAAAACATACATTATCATCCGTCAGACCTAAGTCTGTCAACAGATATACTAAAGAATTATTAGTGTTTTTTTTCTAATAGTTATAATAGTAGTACAATTATAAAAATTAATTTAACAAAATTAAACTATATATTTAAAACTAATGAACAAATTATTTCTTAAATATTTATTATGTATTAGGTTTAGTAACTAAAACTATATTTAAGAAACAAAACTATACTTAATTACAACAACTAATAACACAATTAATATCTTGTTGCAACAATTACATAAAGAAAATAAATAACTAAGCTTTAACCATTCAACAATACATTATTTATTGATTTATAATAATTATTAACATTAAAATAATAACTATAATCATGTTATAATTGTCTGGGCTGCCAGTATAATTCCAACATGAATCCTGTTAGTACCTAATTACATTATAGTTAATGCCCATTCAATGAGAAGTTTTACATTATTGAGGTGATTCGGTAAAGAATTAAGTAATGCAGGAACAATATACTTCTTTAATCGTTTACCATATTATTATATCTATCCATAATAAAGCTAATTGCTCTCAACTTGTATCCACTTTCTACATTTACCCTGTATTCACTGTTGTAAAAGTTCTTAAAAATAATTAAGAATTTAAATAGACCTCTAACTGACAGAAACATTGTAAGATTATTTAAATTGGTGTCATAATTGTTATCAGAATCATAATGAGCAATATCTTTGAGGACCCTATTTTGTATTAAATTTATTTTATTTATGAGATATTCTGCGGCTGATCCCCATGCTGTCAAGCCGTACCGAATAACAGATTCAAACAAAGATGAATAGAGTAAGCGTTTACAGTGAATTGGTAATAGGGGTGAGATGTGGTGGAATTTCATAGCAACATTAAATTTTTACATACATGTTTTAGATGGTGATCCCATCTAAAAAAAGAATCAAAATGTACACCCAAATATTTGTATTTGTCAGCATTCTGGAGATGTTCACAATTACAGTTTATGTGGTAATTTTTTATACAGTCACATGTATGACAAATAATTTTTATTGGTCTTTGGGATCGAAGATAAGATCTTATATGTAAAACAACAGTTTTTTCAACATATAGTTAGTATTTTAAACTCTTATATTGCATTTTGTTAAATTATTTTTTATCTTTGTTAACATAATTTGTAAACTATAAATAAACAATACTAGGCAAAGAATTAAATCATATCATAGTCGCATACCATGACATCATATCTAATATTGAAGAGTGAGCCTTCAAGGACAAGATTACTCAAGTCTGTACAGGTCAAAACATGTAGCTGAAAACACAGCTGTGATGTTTGTATTAAGCACTGGATTCACTAATCATGAAGTCTTGAATCTGCCCTTACCTAATTGTACGCCAAGGTTCAACAGAATATTGATGATAAAGATAACTTGCAGAAGATTTCATTAAATGTTTGAATAATATCACATATAGCGACTACACCATCATCACAAAAACAGAAAAAAAGTAGTACGATATCTCTTCTGTACATTACTCAGTATGAGACATAAGAGGTAAATACTTAAAAAACTACAAACCTTACAGAATGGGCATTCTGAAAATTAAGGAAAACTACTAAAAATAAGATAACTCAAAAGCTTTCTGTTTTCTTGGACTTTTAATTATAAATTTTTGGGGTTTTTTAAAAACAGACTTGTCTCAAAAACTAAAAATTAAAACCTTCCGACTCAAATTAAAACTTTTTTTGCACCAATATTACTGTGAAATTGATAATTCAATAATCCAAATTTTCTACTTAACTGCATAATTAAATTCTTTATTAAATAGAAATTAAATAACTTACGTTGCAGTTTTTTGTAATATTCTATTTAATGCAGACTGTTCATCGGTTTTCTTTGGCAGGGAATTTGGAGACTGTTGTAAAAAATCATCACTGAAAAAATTTAAAAGAGAAAACAATTAAAATTACTATACTAATACAAGATAATAAAACCTTGCACGTGCATGCTCACATACATATATATTGTCACATGTTCACGGCTTGAAAAGAATATTGAGATTGCTTATTGAAAATGTTTATATAATTACAATTTATTAATTTAAGAACATAAGTAAAGCAAGGCAAATCAATAATAATTACAAGAGTAATAATAACAGTAAATGACACTAATAAAACAAATAATGAAAATAGTAATCACAACCACAATAATAATGATGACAATTGCAAACAATGTCAACAATAAACAAATATTAATCATAGTAATCATAACCACAACAACAAAAATAATAAACAGTAATAACATACAAAACAGAATTTAAAGTAATCGTCAGGATTTATTCACAGGTAGATAAATAATGAAAAGCAGAATTCACTCCCATCAATAAAAGACCACTAGGTCTTAACACTTTTAACCACTAGTCTTTATTAACAACAATAGTACAATAGATAAGACAAGTATAAAGTTCTTTCACTGCAAAAACCTTTGCTGTTCACAAATAAAACTACCCTAACAATTTATGAATGAAATTTAGTACATTATTTCTTTCACTTACTGTAACTCACCGAACCATTTCTTGTTTTCATGTACTGTAATTACTTGTGACGTCACCTTAATCGCGTCAAACATGTAATTTGCTAGAAATTTTCTTCTACACTGACCTCCTCGCAGAATACTCTCAGAGACTGATGTTGTAACATCTCGCTTAGAACTCTCCTCGCCTGGTCTTCCCTGGAGTATTTATACTTCTATCCTCTTTACCTGCAGAACCAGACCCCAGTTGAGTGTCATGCATTCCTACCCTGGTCCAGTAATTCTTCTCACAAAAAACATTTGTTTAGCTGTGTCAGTGGGCAATATTAAAAAAGATGATTGTTAGACGGACCTGTTACCTTTACTAAAAGGGTTTCTTTTAGCCCCTTTCTGGATTCCTCCCATTATTATATTTTCTACTACTTTCTTCTTAATTGGTAGGTATCCGTTACTCAGGTCCATTATACCAGTCTTGTTACAACATGCACGCTCGCACACAAGCATGAACACACACACACATACACACACAATCATTTACACTGAAATTCTAGCATAAAGTTAAAGTATACTTTGGAGGATAAGTAGCAAATCACCAATTAAGTAAAATTTAAATTATTGTTGGCATGATAGTTAGTAATGCATTGACAATGATAAGCTATTTTTTTTCTTCATCTTTTATGACTGCATAGGATTACTTCAGTCAGTACATTATCCAAATCTCCCACATTATCAGTCCTGAAAGGACTGTTCAGGCCTTGAGGTCTCCCTGTACTTTTTCATACCATCCAATCTCCGTCCCCTTTCTGGTGTTAAAAATATTGTGTTGTGAATTACTTTCTGGTAAGTGTGAAGCAAGTGTTTTTGTCCTTGATTTTTTAGTTTAATTTTAACTTGTCCGTGATGACTTCTGGTGCAAGACCAATTTCTTTCATATCCATCTGGCATTCTGGCTTGGTGTTTTTCAAGTTGAGATTATAATATGTACCAGCTGTTTTAGAAGTCTTTGCATCCTCATGATTTGTTCAAAGAATCCTAGTCTCCTCTTGCGCATGGTATCAGTGATAGTTTCTAACTCTTTGTACACAACTTTGTTGAGCATGATCCACCACTGCTCATCTTTCTGGAACTTTTTATTGATACAGGTTCTTCTAATTCTTCTTTTGATTTTCTGGAGTCTATTGGTTTTTGATTATTTGTTTAGGTGGAAGAGTGTTTCTTCTGCATACATGGCTAGTGGTTTTTAAATGTGTTGTATAGTTGCCCCAGTGAATCTACGAGATTGTGACATCACGTGCTGACATCTCATTATATTACTGTTTTCCAAAACATTATTTTTGGGCATAATTATTATTTCTATTTCATTTCTGTCAATTATTAAACTGCCACTTGCACTATTTTTAGAAAAATAAGTAATTATTTGATTGCAATTCTTAATCAAGTTCAAAAATAAGAAAGCTGCAAGTAGAAATAGGCCCAGCTTGCAAAGTGTGCAGTCATGCTTGTTTGGAACTGTGCAAATAGTAACATGTGACATAAATGTCTAGACAGGCATATCATCAGACAAGCTATTCTTTGCTTGTCTAGTCAGTCTGTTACTTCTGCTTCCTGAATTAACAGCAAGGTGTATACTGTTTAGGATTTTATGTATTAATTCTGCGTGTGAGTGTATAGTGGTTTATGTGTTTTTCTTTACTTTTATGGATTAATACTAGTAAACTGTAAGCAACTGAACTTTTTTTACTAATAAATTTGAGTAGCCTAGTTTCAAAATCAGCCACATCCATTTCATTAAATCTTTCAGGACAGCAAAAAGACTGGTAGAAAAAACATTCATAGAAAAAATTTTGATTTATTCACTATAGAATAATTAAGTCACTTCTAATTAAATAATAAGAATTATACTTTGTTTACTATTTATATTTAGCAGAAAACTCAATTTTTTGTTTGGATGTGGCTGATTTTGAAACATAATTTGAGTCTTGGTTAGTTTTGAAACAAAAAAGTTGATTTCCAACTACAAAATAATTTACTTTTATTTAAAAAAAAGTACATAACATTTACAATAAATATTTTAGTACACACTTTCTAATACATTTAAAAAGTAATAAAAATTAATTTTTCAATTATTTGTATTGTATTACTTCAGGATGAGGATAACTTTGAAACACATCAAGCAGTTTTCTTGTGATGTAGCTGATACAGAACCACAAATCTTGTTTTATTGCAAACATTGTTACTAACTTAAGTCATATACACTAAAAAGTCAATCAAAATTATTTTTGGATGTGGCTGATTTTGAAATGTGGTAACTCATTTTAAAAGAAATATACAATAAAAATTAAAGCATATTTGCCAGAACATTTGGATTGAATTACCAGGTATAAGAAATTTGAACTTGCTATTTAACTTTAATTTGAAATGGAAGATAAGTGCAGTGTAGGGAAAATAACATAGACAGAATGTCACAAAATGAGCTGTCACCCATAAAGCAAGAAAATGCAAGTGAATTGCGTTTGTGCGTGCGTCCGTATGTGTCAAGCAATAGCTTAAAATAGAACTGGGAGAAAAATTATGTTTCTGTTGTAAATTTTATTTACAACTCCAGCTAATCATGGTAGCGATGAAGAAGACTTATAGCTAAATGATGACAATGACATTGGAGTTACTGAGTTACAAAAAGAAGAGGCTATTGATTCTTTAAATGTTTCTTTTATAGATGCTGGGTGTTACCTTTAAAGTTATACGCACTTAATGAGAGATGTAAAATAAGGTATATAAAACAGAATCTAAAAAAATTATACGAACATAACCCACACACAAACAACCCCCAAAACATGTGCGCACACACACACACACACGCACTCTTCAAAGACTCAACAAGTTTGTTTTTTGAGTAATTATGAACTAACATTAAAAAAATTCCTACAAACAGCATTCTGAATAGTCAATTAACTGCAAGTATACAAATAAGGCCAATAAAGCAAGTATACAAGTATACAAATAAGGATAATAAAACAAAATATTTTTAAAATTACGACACAATAATAGTTATATAACTTTTATATGTTAAAAAATTTATGTCTTATAAAAAAACATACTGAGATCTCGATCTGAAAATGATCTTCTATATAGAAAAAATATACGGCAATCAACCAGCTAAGGAAAAACCACTTAATATTGGTTTAAAATACATAAAAATACAAAAAAAATATTATAAACTTCTAATCAGTATAAACATGAAACAAAACAATTAATTACTTACGTATGTACTCTCTGAATTGATGGATTATTGCTAACTGGATCTACTAAAAGATGAGTACGTTCATTAACATCAGCACCCTAAAAAATAATGAAAAATAATTAGTTTGTTTTTACAAAAAAAAAAGCAATGAAGTAAATTAAATACAGAGTATCAGAACCTATACAACAAGAATAACTTTTAATTATTAAAAAAACAGGAAATAAAAAATTTACTGAATTTTGTAATGTAATCCTTAACAGTGAATTTTAAGTTTAACATTACCTAGTTTCACAGTTTAAAACATAACATACACACTGTGGTGACATATGAAAGAACAATTAGACTGAAGTCTTGCAAGACATATACAGTTCATTGATTTTCTTTTCTTTGTGATTTTATGAACAATATATAGTATCAATTACTAAAAACAACCACCACAGAACAAAATGCCTGGCACAATGATATATTATGATGGCTATTTGGAAAGTAACTTCTGATACATTATTAAAAGAACATAAATTGATAAAAGAACAATTTATTATATGCATTTTATAGAAACACCTTTTACCTACTTTAGTATAAAACTGCTGTTAAGGTGCATTAAGGCACTTGTCATATCTGTAAACAAGTTTCTGAACATCCTCGTCATAAAAATCATATTTTTCAACTCCTTGTCATTTTCAAAACACTATGTTGCTAACCATTTCTTCAATTTCAGGAGAAGATGATTACTAGGAGCCAAAGTATGGAGGATGGTTAACAACTTCCAACTGAAATTGTCCATCTGGGATCAAGTGCATACTTATAGTATGCAGGTGAGCACTGTCATGAAGAAAAATGATGCCTGAACTCAGCATGACCCATCGTTTGTTTTGAATGGTCCTTCTTAATCTCTTTGTCTTGCAAAGTTTCAGCAATATTTCAGTTCAGAGCTATTCGAAAATTAACTTCTAGTCCTTGATATTGTGAGGAGATGAAAAACAGTTTTACTACTTGGCTTAATTCATGGCTATAAGATGAATATAATTTTTTTTTTTTCAATTGATGATTTTTTAATAACGAATTAGAAGTTATTTATTTAAAATTTAAAACAGTAAACTGAATTTTCTGCATTCTAAATGCACCACCAAGTAACAGTGACCTTGGAGTGGTGACAATTACTACCCAATATAAAAACAGGTTCCTTGCTCTCAGTAATCTCCCTTACCAAATGATTGTTCTATATTTAACAAATGAATGCAACAATTTTGAAATGAAATACAGCCGGCTAATTCTGTACTGTATATTATAAAAACTAATAATTGAAGACAAAATATTATCTATTACTAATTACTCGGTATTCACTGCTGTTAAAATTAATTTTAGTTTTTAATTCTTTACAGAGTTTATTAACTGTTGACAGCTCCCCTATCTTTGAGTGAAATTCACTCACACCTAACCACACCTATATCAAAACGATCTAATCCCGTAACTGGTTTAGAACATTTATTTTTCTTTTTTAGGGTAATGAACGAACATTCTGGCACCTCGGATTGAAGAAGTTCAATTTTTTCTTTTCTTAGGCTTTGATCCTGAATCCTGGAAATGCCACAGACAGCTACAGCTCTCTCTTCACACTTCTGTCTAGTGATTAAATGCTTGTCTTTTTTTTTCATTTTCCTACAGCTTAAGATTCTTTCTTCATGAAATCATACACATTATTTACAATTTAGCACTCCTGTCTTTGAAGTCTTTTACCTTTTACAACAGACTTAAATTTTGCCATAACTATCCACACGTGAATGAACTACCTTAAAATGTTTGAACCATAAACCACGATAAAAACTTTTTACAAAATATTGAATTGTACATTAATTAACTATGTAACAAGATACACAACACACACACAAAAAAAATCATACCAAGAAGCAGAATCACAGAATGAACTTTATATACAAGGAAAAGCAAAAGAGAAACAAAAATAAAATAAAATCAAAATATTTGTTTTGTATTTAAAACATGATGTCACTTTCTTAATACTGCAAAAATACAAAAATACATTGCTTCATAAACAATAGTTATGTGGTGGCTATTGTACGTGTACATAAATATCTGTTCAAATAATTTTTATTAACGCCTTCCAAATTGTGAATTATTTTATAGTTATTTTTTATATTTAATGTATTCCTGTATTTACCTTAACATTACTTCATGTGTATATTTTAAATAATTAATATGAATTTTAATCAGGGCTATTTTTTAAGTATTAATTATGAAATCTGTGATCTTGCTCTGATCAAAAGTTTTACCACAGATTCATCTAGGCAAATGCTGGAGCCATTCCTTTTTTTATTCATAGAGTAGTATATCTACCCATTCCTAATAAGATCTTTATAATTAATTATTACATATCGATAAAACAACACAAAACATTTATCTATTTATGCAGCAGGCCAAGTAAGTTCAATTTGATCAGCAAAGTGTTTCTGACAAAACGCATAGAATTTTACATGAAATATCATATCAGCTTGTCATAAATTTTGTAGGCTTCATCAATTCATTTATATCACTTCAAAGATCTTTGTTTTTAATTTTATATCACTGCTAATCTAAGCTTAAATATTCTGTGTTAAATCTTTTATAATGTTCTATTTTATGTTGCATAAAAAAAGTTTGAACTTTTAACATGTATATAAGGAAAAATTCAATAAAAATGTAAATAATATATGATTTTTGTTCAGTAATACAATGAAAGGCATATTTAAAGGATATTTTACTACGTTCCAATTCTTGGATCTTCTCCATTAAGTGGATCATTTGCATTTTTATTGTAAGTAATGTAACATGACTACAATATTTACAATATTCCATTCTTCAGAAATTCATTGTTGTGTTCAGAAATTCATTCATTGTTGTTATTCTCATAAAAATAAAATTTTTATTTGCTAAAATGAATTTACTGTACAAAAATGAAACGATTATTCAATTCTTGCAAACAAAGGTGTTCTACACAACCCATGTTTACATGCTAATGGGCAAAAAATTAAATTATACACTTGAGGTAAAAGAATCAGGTTTGTTCCCGAAAAGACCATCATGAGTCTAAACAACTGACACAAGGTTCATGGTTCATCAAATCACGGTTAGAGTTTTGCACTGTTATGTTATTCATTTACTGCTGGAGTAAAGAATATAGTTCAGTCGAATTCTGTTGAAAAGAACAGGGAGTGAACCACATCACATGCATTGATTGGTATATAGTGAGGTGTGCAGAGAGAACTTACTAAATAATGTTTTAGTGGTTGGTAAACCTAATACACACATCAAAATTTGCTTTGACGATCACTAAGAGAAAATATAATAGAAGAAGAGTACTGCCTCATCAATGGGAGTTCAGCAGAATTCGCCAAGAAACAAGAGATAGTTTTCTCGTAGCAGTGCCAGAGAGATCTACAGAAACTTTGTTGCCAATCATCTAATTCATTGCACCAGGGACTACTGTTTTGTCAGATGAATGGGCAGCAGCATTACATACACCAGAGAGTGAATCACAAATTGCATTTTGTTGATCCACAAACCCAAGCCTAAGGTTAAATATGGGCCGAAGGCCAAAATTTGGAACAAGAAACTTTAGGTTAAAAGCCAATCAAAGATAAATTCATACTTAGTTGAATGAATATATGTAGCAGCAGTAGTATAAAAAAATTAAGTTTTATTTGAAAAAGTTCTTCAATGTATTGCAGAATTTATGATACCCATATAGATTATCCTTCATATTTTGTATTCTACATTATTATTGTTCTGTGTTATAGGAATATTAATAATCTTAGTTCCTCTTTTTTTCTCTATTTCTTTTATGTATGTTTATTTTTGTACAGTGTATGTTGAATATTACTGTATGATGTACGTTTATCATCAAATAAAATTAAAATACCCATTTGTAAAAAAAATTATAATAATTTAAAAAATTAAAGAACGCAATTTTAAACATTTTAATCAATCAAATACTACATTGCTATTGCTCTGCAGCAATCTGACACCTAAAGTCATGGCTAGTGGGCCACAATGTTGTTTAGTCACTGCGGTGTTGCCGGCAATATGCAAGAATGATGTCATTCCAGCCTATACTGAGGCGCATCCTCAACAAAAACATAAATGCTGCCCCTTAATGGAAAAGGTCCCACTTCTCATTCCTCTGCTTATACTCAATGGGAGGATAAATAATGATGACAGGGAATGAATAAAAACAAAAATACTAATATTGTATTAATATGTTTTAGTATGTCAAGTACATACTCATACCAATATCAAATTATATACCAAAAATATGAGTTGGAAGAAGAAGGGGAAAAGAATCTTTCTTCTTCCAACTGAGAGTATGTTCAGGAATGAACATACATATATGTATGTTGAGGAATGAAGATAAGGAAACAATATATAATAATATACACAAGATAATGAAAACAAGTAGAAATGATGTAGTGAGAATAACTGAGATCAGATGGTTTACTGATGCCAGCCAAAAGTTCAAAGTTGTAATAGTCTGGGTACATGAATACAACAGAAGAAAATCTAAGAATGGATAGTGATGGGTACAGTGATGGGACAAGCAAAGTTGAGTTAAAACGAAATAACAGCAACAGGTGATTCTCTGACCAACAGTACAGTAGTCAAATTCCCAACCCAAGGAAACTAAAAAATATAGGTTTTGATTTTGATTAAATTTCAATTCAGAATAGCTGTATTTAAAATAAATAACAATGATCTTAATTTTTTTCTCTGAAAAAGAGCAAATTCAGAACTAAGGAAGTAGCTTACTACAAAAATTTCATAATGACCTAACAAACTAAATTTTTTTACATAACATTAATACCCAACACAATACTTGAATGCTGTGCACTACACAGACCATTACTTTTGAAATTTAAAGTGTGCTCAAGGGACTCCAAAATATAATTTCTCATAGTACATATTTAACAGTTCATCAGCTCTGGTTACATAACAGCAGATTTCATACACATTTAATTCAATAAATACCTGAAATTTCATGATGCAATTACTCGTAAATCGTGTCAAACCTTTAAATAAAAAACAAAATTTCATTATAAAAATCGCTACAACTATGCATAAGTTGAATGTGGGTAACGCATAACTTCCAACAATTTAATTTTAAAAAACAAGAAATCTTTTTATTTTATTTTACATCATCTTTTGCAATAAAATATAACGTGCAATCGATAAATAGAAATGAATAAATGTGTACGTCCAGCTTTACAGTATTATACACTTAAATTTATACGGTAAACTTGAGCAATACGTCTCGCACAAAGAAAAATTTATAAATCGACTACTACTGAAATTACAAAGTTTTATTATCATCATAATGTAAACATCACTGATAATCGAAAATAATCACAAAATTACGTGATATAATAAACAAAAAAATAACCTTAAAGTAATTTTATTACAAACAAAAATATTAATTTTGTTAACCGACATAACCTTATCTCACCTGAGTAGAAGTATCTTCTTTACAACTATAACAACAACCCATTATGAAATAACTTAATGTCTTTCAACTCACTGAAAATAAAAATTAAATAACTTACAAACTAAAAACTATTCATAACATAAAAATATGCAATAGTATTACACAAGCAGCTGATCAGAGTTTTGAATAACTCTGAGTAAAGGTGGCATCATACAGACTGCCTGTTCAATCAAGATTTGGTGGAGAAAAAAGATTAGCATTATCAGTAAACTAAAATTTAAACTATTTGTTAAAAAAACAGACCAATATATTTTGTAGATTTTATTTTAGCTTTCAATTCAGTTATAATGATCTAAAATAAAAATATCTTATTTTGTTATTGTTGTTCATAATAAAATACAACTTAGTGATTATGCAGGCAGGAGTATTTTGAACGGTGGAAGCTTTGAGGTATTATAAATCTGTGCTCTTTTATGGTTATAAGTAAGATGAAGGATGGCTTTTGTGTTAGGAAAATTAAAATTTGTTTTCCGATGTAAAAAAATAAGTTTTAAAAACAGTTTACCGAAAAGATGTTGGGCATCATTTCCAAATATATCTACTATTAACAGTATTTATACTTCTGAAAAATTTGGACAAATACGAGTAGAGGTTAAGTTACTTTTTATATTATGTTTTTACTTTTTTTATCTATGTTTTTTCTGTCACGCTGATTAATTACTTTATTTTATTTTTAGTCACATAACATACGTATTTTTTCTACGACTAATTAAAGGTGAATTGTGTGCTTTCAGTTTGTGGTATGTTACTAATTTTAATTTTTTTTTAACTCCACCTATATATAGCAAATGATCCAAATGACAGTTTTTGTGCTTTTCGATAAAAACTTATTAATATATATTGCACTTCGGATTATACATATATATCTATTGAACTTTAATTTTTATTGTTTGTTTTATGAAAATTTTTACATTGTTTTATGTTTACACTTGCAAAATTTGATGCTAAAACTTTCCAATTTCTTCTATTATATTGCAATAAAACATTACAATTTTGCCTGTGATGTATTCATTAATTCATACAATTCGTTTACAAATACTATTAAAAATCTTATTTACTCTAGATGTCATATTGTTATAATGTGTAACTAATTTTGTGCATTGATTGTTTAAAAAACTTTAAGTAACTATTAGTGATTAAATGCTTTTATAAAACATTGGAATTTTATAAAATATCTGCTTAATTACATTAATTATATCAAAAGATTAGCAATATGTTATTAGTAATGTGTGGTACTCAGTTTAGAATCTCTATTGTATACATAATAAAGCTACCTCATAGAATTATCGCCCATTAAATAATACACCATTCCTTAGGCTATCTTCATTGTATGCTTGATTCTTCATTAGTCCTATGTATAATCATATCTTTTTTCTGTAAACTGAAAATTAAATAATGTATTAATAAGGTTTTATGTTTCAGGGATGGATAATTGGAATTAGGAAATTAAAAGAATTACTGTTCATCGATGTCAGTGATGGTTCATGTCCTAAAAAATTACAATTAACTGTCGATAAAAATAAAGTGCCAAAAGATTTAAGCTATGGTGCATCTGTTAAAGCATCTGGTTTATTACAGACCAATAAAAATAATCAAATTGAAGTTTTAGTGGATGATATTAAACTAGTGGGCAAGTGCCATCTTAATGATGGATATCCATTTGCTCAGCGTACACCATATAACCCAAATCATGATAGAGAATTTATTCATTTAAGGCCTAGGACTCAGCCATTTAGTTCATTACTTAGAATTAGACATAAAATTTTTTTAACTTTTAATGAATTATTAGATAGCGATGGGTTTTTTAATATTAATATACCTGTTTTAACAACAAACGATTGTGAAGGCGGTGGTGAAGTGTTTATGGTCAAACCTGATAATAATTCATTAATAAAAGATATGATAAAAGAAAATAAAATTGAGAAACAAAATGAAGATGAAGTATTTTTTGGAAGTAAAACTTATTTAACGGTTTCTGGACAGCTGCATTTAGAAGCAGTTTCAAGGTAATCTGTAATCTACTAATACCTATTTTTAAATTACATTTGGTTATTTGTAAAGGAGATTTCTTGGTATTTTCCCACAGACCAGGAATCGCCATTTATTTTGTCATGTTTAAATAATTAATGAATTATAATATTTACCATTGAAAATATTATTAGATTAGAGAATTTTTATATTCATAATTTGTTTGTGTAATTAATACTTCCACTGTTCATTAATTTTCAGCTTTATCTTATACAAATTGCATTATTGACCAACAAAAAAAATATTTTTTTTTTTTAAATTATGTATTCTTATAAACATTTTGAATTCATTCCATACATATATATAATTTTCCCCTAATTATTGAATCATCAGTGATCCTTCCTCTCATGTCTAAGGGCTGGTGACTCAATTCATATCTCACCGACAGTTTCCCGCCGTAGCTTACAGTCCTCTGCCATTCGAATCAATGTGCCTAATGTTTACCAGTCACCTGTTAATTTGGTCCTGCCATTTGTTTGGCAGTCTTTACCATCACCTGCTGCCCTTGATTTTTCCCTGTACAACTAGCTTTTCAAGATTTTCTCCATGCCTACAAATTATTTGGTCGAGAAGTAGAGGATGTGCTGAAAGCATATTGTGGACAATCTCCTCCATATACCCAGCTTATTTATAATTGCATTGTTCATTATTTTTTCCATCCATGTGACATAGAGCATTCTTTTGTAGACCTACATTTTGAATGCATCAATTCTCCTCTGGTATTCCACCTTTATGGTCCAGATCTCAACGCCGTACGTGATTACTGGGAAGACTTGAAGCAGTCTCAGCTTTGTATTCTTTGTGATTTCCTTATCCTTCCAAATAGCTGTCAACTTGTTAAGGGCCTCCTTCGCCGACATAATTCTTCTTCATATTTCAGCCGACAAGTATAATTTTGAATAATTTTTTGTAAAAATCAAAATGTCAGAAATTACCTCCAAAATTATCTTCACATTGACGATCAAATGTGCAGCTGCATTGGAACTTTAATTTAAATATTAACTGTTTTTCCTATTTTCCATCTTTAAAATATCAAAAAATTATTTAAAACAGAGAAAATATTTCAAAATAAACAGCTAATTAAAAAGAAAACAGAATATTTGTTGTAAACCCTTGTAGCATATGAAAATAAATCAGTTCTTAAGAAAATTTACTTGTTTCTGATTTTTAAATACATAAAAATTATATTAACATGATTTAAAATATCTATTTATCATATTTAAAACAAGAAAACTTAGGGTTATATTTACCCTTAAAATATAAAACAAACAGCATTTTATGCACTACAAGAATGAAAACTTACAAAAACATGCTATTACCAGTAGCTGCCATATTTCATGAGCTAACAACATATGTCATAGACATAGTAGTTTTATTTTTTTTAATTAAAAGTTATAGTTGAATAAGTGTTGAAAATAAATTACAATTTGACTGAAATTGAATAAAACATAAAAATTAAAATGAGATGGAATTTATTCACTACCAAATTGGGTGCTACAGCATTTCTACTAGAGAAGGATACATTAAAACATACTTAAAAAGTGTAAATAGTCATAAAATCAATTTTTTTTTTCAAGTTGCTGATCTTCATGATGGAGTGGTAGTTGTCAGTCTTTCATGTTGAGATCCTACAAAATATCCATTTTATATTCTGAATCACGAGCTTCAAGCTTATGCAGTGAATTAATCATAAAAAAAAGTTTATTTATCAGAAATAAACTGTTTATAAATATGTATTGATGTATGTTATTGTTATGCTAATTATTAAATATTTTTTTTTAGGGCTTTAAAGAAAGTATACAGTTTAGGACCAACTTTCAGAGCAGAAAATTCTAGATCAAGATTACATCTTTCTGAATTTTATATGTTAGAAGCAGAAATTGCTTTTATTAATAATATTAATGATATTAATTCTGTGATTGAATTACTTTTGAAAAAATCAATTGATAAAATTCTAAGTAATTACAGTGAAGAAATTCAATCGTATTATAAATTAACTGGTATTAAACATGAAGAACAGTTAAATATTTTAAATAGAATTCTGAATGAAAATTTTACAACCATTACATACAATGAAGCTTTTGATATATTAGATAAGAAACGCAATTTATTTAAACAGTATCCTAAAAAAGATGAAACATTCAGTAAAGAGCATGAATTATATTTAGTGGAATATAATAATGGAATACCAATATTTATTGTTGAATGGCCTGAAAAAAGTAAACCGTTTTATATGAAATCTGTTGAAAATTTATCAGACAAGGTAAATATGTTTTTGAACTTTTAAGATTTTTTTTAATTTATTGATACATTTAAATGAAATATTGTATATTAATAGAAAAAGTTGTGTTAAATAGAGATCATCTAGATGTTATATTATTTTACCTATTATTAAACTACATTTGCAAATTTTCATCATGTAATTTAATAACTTCTGCCTAGTGTTATATTATTACATCATATACTTTCTGGTACATTTTTTTTTTTTATAGAAATAATAAGACATATTTTGGAAATCAGAGAAGGAACCATAGATTTTAAGAACAGGGAATGATTTTAAAATTAAAATAAAGGAATAATGATAAATTATTAAAGTGATAAGATGATAAAAATGAAAGTTCTGGTAATATAAAATTATAAGTAATATAGTGTAAGCAGTCATTTAGGTGTTTCAGGAAATTTGACTTTGAGCAGAACTATATGAAGTAAGAAGCAGACTATTTATAGGGACAAGAGCTTTTGCAAATGTGATAGGATTTCGATTTCAGAAAGGATTCTCATTTTTGAGAAAGAGGTTTGCTAAATGGTTTATTCAGAATCTGTTATAATCTTTTCTGAGTCATGAATAATCATAAAGTAAGTAGAGAAATACTAGAATATTTTTGAAATGTGATTGCAGAGAATGGGAAAAATGAAATGACAGAATGAGAGGTAAGAAGTTATGAAAGAATAGGACATTTCAAGGACATCTTCATCTGAAATAATAAGTTTCCTATTGACATAAAATGACCTTCACATTCCTCCAAATGATTCCACAAGTTCATAAAATTAAGTTCCCGTTCCCCTTTATCCCTCCACTGAAATAAAATGATGCCAGAAAGTAAACATTTCTGTCCTCAGAGATTTATAAATCAAAAAATTAGTAACAAAATGGAAGAAGCTGCTCATGGCTAAGAAAAATCAAGGATGCTTGGCCAAAAGACAAATTCATTAAAGAAGAAAATCACAATATTAAAATAATTTTTTGTAATGTTTATTAAATTATATATTCAATTCAAGGTGATATACAACGCTTCCAACAATTGTGAACTGAATGGTTGCTTGTAGCCTTTGTAGAACTAAGGAACTGCTTTGTTTGGATAGAGTTAATTTGTTTTGTAGTTCCTGCATGGTTTCTTGTTATCCATTCTTTTCCCCTATCCCCTACCTAGTATTCCAGTTGGTAATTCACTGGATTTGCATTAAGTTAATGTCTATTTAAAGATACTATACCTTTGATAGTTAAAGTGAGGATCTCTACCCATAAATCTTAAAGGATTGTTTCATATCCATTACCTATATTGTGTAAATTTTAGCCTCCTTATATACAGAGTATATCACAAAGTTCTCCCAGGATTTTCATAACCTATTCTACTAGTGAAAACATTGGAAAAAGTTCATATAAATATATATCCTGAAGTGCTTCATTTGTAAGTTAGGGCTAGGGGGTTCATTTGTAAGTTCACTTGGATTTCAGCTACTACAATGAAGTGAGGTCATACTGAAATGTTTAGAATCTTAATTAAGGGGCAGAATTAGTGATTTATTCTGGTTTTTGACTTGAAGAATCGAATAAAATAGATCTCGGAACTATATGAGGTATTTTTTTAAAATCCAGTTAGGAGTGAAAATAAGTAAATTGAGGTAAAAAATCCAGTTTTTTCTGTTTGACGTACAATAACTTATGAGTAATAAACACAAACCAGCCTCCATGGCACAAGTGATAGCATCTCGGCTTTTCATTCGGAGGTCCTGGGTTCAAATCTTGGTCAGACATGGCATTTTCACACAAGCTACATCATTCATCTATCCTCTAAAGTAGTGAAATTTTTCTCTAGCTGTAATTCGCAAATGAAGCATTTTAGGACATATGTTTATATGAACTTTACCAATATTTTCACGAGTAGAAAAGGTTATGAAAAGTCTTTGGAGAACTTCATGATACACTCTATGTAATATATTATTACTTAAATAATTTTTTTTTTGCTTTAATTTTTCAGGTCGAAGCAGTAGATTTACTTTGTCCAAATGTTGGTGAATTATGTGGGGGTGGTGTCAGAGAAGATAATTATGATATATTGAAACAAAAACTTATGAAAGAAAATCTAGATTCAAAACTCGATTGGTATTTACAATTAAGAAACTTTGGAAATGTTAGAACTGGAGGCTTTGGTATGGGTTTTGAAAGATTTCTACAGTTATTGCTTGGAATAACAAATATTAAAGATACAATCCCATTCCCTAGATGGCCACACAATTGTAAACTATAATATGGTGTGGTTTTTCTTAATTTTACTTATTTACTTACTTTTTTTTTCTTTATTTTGTTGTTGCATTAAAATATATTTCTGTTGTGTTGCATTTTATGTCAAAATTAACTTCACATTCACATTTTTGGACTTGGTTAGTTGTAGAATAAAATATGTTTTTTTTACTTTTGACTGTTATGTTCCAAAGTATTTATGACAAAAAAAATATTCCTTTCCTTTTATATAGGTGTGGTATTTCCAGTGCTTCTCAAACACTGATTAATTATTTTAAGAAGCCCAGTTACAAACTAGAAAAAGTAACAGATTGTTCTAATGTGTTAACTTTTGTTTATTACTATATGTTTATTACTATATTTATTTTTGTATATTATTATATGGTTTACCATATCTGATTTTGTTCTGTATTGGATTTGAATTTTTTTAATTGTCATCATTTACCTAATTTGATGTACTTCTTCCATTCCTTTATATTCTAGGCTAATCTTGTATATTCAATACATACATATTTGCTGCATCCTGCAACGCTTTTATCTGATATATTTTATGCTATAGATTTACTGGTTCTAACAATAAATCTGAACCATTCATTATTTCTTGTAACAATTTTTTTAGTTTCTGCTAAAATAGAAATTTCATCAACAAATATTTTATTTTCATCTTGGATATTTAATTTTCTCTCAGATTTCTGTTTAAAATGTCATTATTCTTTTGTATATACAGGTTAAATAACAACAATAATAGACAAAAATTTTTTCAATTCATAAATAAAGTATTTTTTTTTATTTATTTCCAACCTATTTTTAATGTTTGAATTCAAATGCAGCAAATTTTACTTAGTGATATTTTCTAATGTTGTGTGTACTTTTCAGCACACAAGAGAAAGTTAAACCTTTTTGCACAAAACTATTTTAGATAAAGAAATAATTATTTTACTTAATTTAATCTTTTTAAGATTCATATTATTCCTCTGTACTATAAAATATAAAGAAATAATTATGTGATTATTATATTATGACATAATTAACACTATTTGATATAAATTCTGAGAATAGCTCTAATTAATGAATATTTATATTGAGTGATGATTTTTTTTAAAAATGTAATCTATAGCTTTTATTTTCTCGTAATAAAATATGTTCATAGGATGGTGTATATTTTAACTTCTGAAATAATTTTTTATTTCTTTTATCTTCCCCTTCAAATTATCCAACCAATTCTATATCTTTTTCAGTCCTTGCCATTGGTATTAATTTCTGCTCTGCATTTCCTTTTTTTCCTTATTAACTTTCTAACATATCCCATTCTATCCTTGAATAATGTTAGGAAAAAGATACTCACTTAAATTCAGTTGAATTATGATTAAACTGTTTTGAAATCTGATTCTGTATAATTATGTACAAAAGTAATGAAAAAAACAAAGGAAATGTATAAACCACAATCCACAATGTCTGGTCAGCTGGCTGGTGAATGACTGCCACATGCCATGTGCTCATTTCCCCCTCCACAATCCTTACATGTAAAATATAAGGAGTTACTTTCTAAAGAATTAATGAACAGTATAACAAATGGATAGGGGTTACAATTTCATTTTTTTTTTCCTTTTTGCTTGGTTATTTTGTGTCATATTATAATCATGAGATTTAGTTTCCACTTTTTTTAAATTATGTTTGGCATGGAATACCAACCCTATGATTTATCTTTGTGTAAGGCTGGCTCCCTTAAGCTTCCTAGCATGCTCAGTTTCTTTTTTCAGTGGAAGATAATTTTACAAAAGGAATATTTGTAAAGTAAGGAAAATAGGTTAAAGATACGATCAGTGGTCTTTTGCTCTTTTAGTTCCGTGCATGACTAGCAGCAGATTTATTTTACCAAACCCTTGTGGGGTTTTCTGAACCTACAGAGATACAGGCGTTCAGAAAGTCGCTGTGCAGTATGCTTTAGAATTAATGTGGTGCTGTAATTTTGACATTAGGTTGCTTGCCTGTGGGTTTGTTGGACGATGCTCAGTAATAAACCAAGACAGTTGTTATTGAACGTGCTTTGTATTGTTTTGTTTATCAGAATCAATAGTTGCAAGAGATTTAATTGTTCTTTTGGTAGAGGAACACATTTTTCTCAATGAACATGTCATTCGTGAAGATGACAAATACTCTGGTTTTCATCTCAATGCAGTACAAACTATTATCAAAAAATTACATATAACAGGCTGTGTTGAAGACGCTGATCAAAGTGAAAAACTATCTAAACTAAACGTATAGAAGCTGCTTGATATTTCGGATGCTACAGCCGAAAGTCAATGTTAACACAGCAGTAAGATATCAGATTTGCTACCACACATAAACCTGTAAGAAGAACTGAAATTTTTCCCGTATAAAGTAATGTGTGTTCAGGAACTGAAACCCAAAAATTGTACCAAAAAATTAAATTATTGTCAACAGTTTAGACATTTTATTGACCAAAATTCTGTAGGTATCTTAGATATTAATTTTTATGGTTTCATCTGGAAGGGTGTATTAATTCACAAAATACACAAATGTAGTCAACTAATCCCCGTGAATTACACGAATAATCTTTACACCAAGCGAAAATTGGAGTCTGGGTAGGTGTGGGTAGAACACACATTGTGGGTTCAATCTTTTTGATAATACAATTAATAGTGATCATTATTTTGCTGTTTTAACAAACTTCATTATTCAGTTAACAGAAGTGAAAATCAATTACGGTCAGTTTCAACAAGATGGCACCACAGCTAACAGGTCAATAACTTTTTTACAAAATGTCATTGGTGAACGAATCATTTTGAGGGGTTTATGACTTGCATGATTGCTCAATCTTACTCTCCTTCTGTAGGAGACAGCGATACAAGCAGTGTATTACAACAGATCACAGATGATTGACGAAATATAAACTGCAATTACGGTATGCTTACAAGACATTCCAGAGTATATCAGCTGGTTAAAGTGTTTGAAAACAAACTGAAACATGTCCTTTTGTAAACTAGTTATTGTAATATCTGTTCCTATAAAATGAAGAAATAAAAATACAAAGTAATAATTAAGAAAGTTTTTGATCAATACACTTTCATAGTTCCAGTGCACAACAACTTACTTACAAACGCACTGCAGTAGTTTTCAAGGAATGAAAATATAGAAAAGAAATAGTTATAATTCTAAACAGAATTTAAAAGTATAAAAATTCATCCATAAAACATGAAAACATGTCAGCCTAGCCTATTTTGTGATATATCATCTTTTCCATTAAATTATGCAGATGAATTAATACCAGCATTCATGTTAATATCATGCATGCATATGGAATTTAGACATCCATTGAACTAATTAATAGAACTGAATTTCCTGCTAAAATAAGTTTTCTTATGTTATGGAGTGATCAACACTCCTATTTGTAAACATCATTTTTTTATACTGTAGGTCGAATTTCATATTAACTGTCATACTTATTAATAAATAAGTTTTTAGTTTGTTTTTTTTTGCTTCTTTAATTTTTCTTTTCCCCTTTTTATAGGATTATTTTATTTTATGGTTTATTACATTTAAAATTTAAATAAAAAGCAATTTTTTTCATTAATAATTCTTATTTAGTGATTATTTTTATTTATATGTCAATTCATAAATTGTTTTTCATTGTTAATATTAATATTAATATTAATATTTTTTTTTTTTTAATTATAGAAGACAATTTGTAATTAAATAAATAAAAATATTAAAGGTGATTAAATCTATTTCATTTATCAAGTCCATCATATGTGAATGTGAAGCTACCCTACTTTTATTAATGGTTTCATTGCCACCACTGTGTATGCTATGTTTTCAGCATGTGTTTCACATCAGTAGCAGGTACAGTTGAATATATGTCCTACTTATATCTGTTTCATTATCTGATAGTTCTTTCAGGGCAACCTGTCAATTATTGTGTTATATTTTGATTGTAGGATGAACATTTTAATTTTTTTACTTTTAATTGTGATATAAATCCTTTTAAATGACTCATTATTTCACTGATATTGAATCTGAAAAAAAGCATCGCCTAGTTTTTGAATTTAATATCTTTTGTTTTCTACATTTCTAAAATTTTAAAATAATTAATTTTTCTAAAATTGTAATATGCAAACTTCGTATAATCGTAGCGGATGTATCTTTTATTTGTCAAGAGTAGTAGCAATAAATGATTTTATCAAATCCCAAAATAAGAGTAAATGAATTTGGATAATTTTATTCAAATTGATTTAATATGTTTATCTCCTTTCACGTAAAATTTCACTGAATATAGTGTTGTTCAATCTGATACAAATTTCCATTTCATTCTAGCAGAGTCTCCGTCAGGAAAACTGAAACTTATTTTTGTGTTATCCCTCTCTGTATCTGTAAATTCAATAGAGGGGTAGCCGTTACATGTCTGATGAGAACACTATATAAAAGAAAATTATATAAGTGAAACTTTTAGCAACAAGGTTTGGTTTACGTTGAGATTCCTCATAATGTATTAGTGTAGTCCTTTTGTATTTATCGTGTCAAGGTATAATCCAGTGCAATCAGCTATTGCACTGGGAGCTCAATTTCCAACATTAATGAGGCAAAACTGATTTTGAGTTTGTGAGATGCAAGCACATTAAATTACTACAATTCTGAATCCACCCTGGATATCTTAATGAATGTATTAAATTCTATTTTTTCCTTTTCTTTTTTTTTGTGATATTAAGACTATTTTCATCATCAGATGAAGTCCTTCCTGGTCGTGGAATCATGAAAACAATTCATAACATTGTGTGTGATCCAGAGCATCGTCACCATAAGCTTGTTTCAAAAGTTGGAATGTTTCTGTGAAATTTTTCTCAGTTTCACGTTGTATCACTGCTCCTGAAAATCGCACATTACAAAAATTGCTACTAACACTTAAACATGTTGCACTCAAATAACAATAGCACAAATACTAATTGAAATAGCAACAAGAATTCCCTCTAGAAGGGAAAGTATTGTAATTGGATCAGTTTAGGCATATGTGGTTTTCACCGGATCTTACATTTTGACACTTAAGGAACCCAAAAAACCAGATGGAAATTTTCCAGATAATATGCATGTGGTTGTTTGCTGTTGGCCTCTAAATTTCAACTTAAAAGGTCAAGGGGATGAGACTATAGAGCAAGGTCACCCTTGTATTTTTAAATTTTGCCTAATTAAGACCATATTTTTTAGGTTTATTTGTTAATAATTAAAAAACAATATTTGCAAAATCACACCCCCCACCCCAAAAAGAAGTTCTAAACTACTGCTATGTTATGATGTTACAAGTGAGCGGTAGAATTAAATAAATTAATAATATTAAAAGTGTAAAAAAGTAATTTGATCTAGTTGGGACTTAAAACTCGATCGCCCGGTCGACTCTGTAATTAGTGCATTAAGCCTCATGGCTACACTGGTATGCCAACCATACATTTTTTCTATGTAAGTTGTGAAATTACATTAGTTTAATCTGTGCCAACCGTCGCCGCTAGTACCACCACACCTGCACAAATTAAATACGGTTTGCATGTGTGCTTTGGTTAGAAGCATCTAATTAACAAAAAAAAATATCTAAATAAAATGATATTAAGTTGTGTGTAAGCTGTGCATCGGAAACAACTCACAGTTGTAGGACTTTTCTGGAATGCAACTTTAGATGCTTAGTGAATAGTATTTCAGGGAAAAAGGAAAACTATTATTAAGTATATATATATTAATAAAGAAATAAAATACAATAAGAATTGTGAAATAATAATTATTTATTGGAATATATTTCAATTATATTACATATCTCAAAAAATATAATAATAAAGATGAGATATTAATCTTATTCAGTAGGTACGTATTTTATAATATTAATATAACCAAAAGAATTGCACTCACTCATATATTCACACTCGCATGTCCAAACAAACAAATGATTTAAATAACAGTATGTAAACAAAACAACTTTTATTTCAAAATAATGAAAAAGAATTTATTTATTCATGACAATTAAAAAATTAATTTATCAATAACAGGATAATTACACAAAAAAAAATCACAATAATAATAAAAAACCCATTTTTCTTTTATTAAAAAAAAAAACAAATTCAAAGTCTGAGCATCGTATTACAAAATAATACATAAATATACACTAAATACTTTACACAATAATAAATAAAAATTTAATTTATATTCATTTTATTAAATTAATCCTTTAATAATTAAATTACACAATAAAAATTTTAATTTAAAATATTCTTATTTATTATATACAAAGTAGTATTATCTTATAACGACTATGTACATATTTTTCATTTTTATATATTTTTTACATAATACTACAAAGTCCTGAGAGTTCAGTTCCTTTTGAAACTGGTGGTAATTCTGTTAATTTTTTACCAACAAGTCTTGGTTTTAAATGTAACGGACACGGTTCTTCACCCGGTGGAGGTGGTTGTAATGGTTCAACTAAATTTAATGGTATCACAGCACTCGCTGTAGGCGGCTGTACGGGAACTTCATCGTGCGACGATTCGTCTATTATATTTATAGATGATGATTCTTTAGGAGGTTGGTTCACGACCGGTTTTGATATATTTATTTTAATTTTCGACGGGGCAGTTTTCATCATCGAAGATGAATCGTCTAATTCTACATTACCATCGATTGTACAGCCTAACGTTCTATGCGTTGTATCTACAACCGGTTCTGGTAATAAATTTTCTTCTTCCTCTTCTTCAATCTTTTCCTTTTTAACAACTAAACGTTCTAAATCTATAATATTATCAACTTCTTCGACATCATCCATCGGTTCTTGTTTAATATTTTTCACTACATTTAATATATCATTCACTGATAGAGTACTATTGTCACCTTTATCGTCTTTTAATTCTGAAACAAACACGATAAAAATAACCTTAAAAATAAAATTATAATAAATTAATATAAAGAATTGATTCACAGCTAAAAGTTATCAATGACAATTGCTACACATCATTGGCATTGACATATTTGCAAACTATTCTCAAGTTTTTTGGGTGAATTTAAGTCACATCTTTAAAAAATGTTTTTCTTTAAAAAAAATATTATTAAGTCACAGAAGTTTTTTCTTGTATATTGCATATACTTTACTTAGAAGAAAAGCAAATTGCGCATCTTAATAGAATTTTTTTTTAATATTAAACCATTTAAATTATAGAACTATATGGGGGCTACTATCTGAATCACTGAAAAAGAGGAAAAAAATTATTGTATGAATCAAATTCTTCATGATAATTGTAAAAAAACCTGTATTAAAAATTTATTTTATTAAAATAATTTAGAAGAAAAGAATATAATTTCTAATATAACATTGTACATTGCAGTTTCAACAAATTCTATTATATACTTCTGTAATATCCATTTGTCGTTATGGGTTGCTAATATAATTGGAAAAAAGTCGTAAAGGAGCAAGGGTATAACCAATATATCAATTTCCATATTTAGTAATAATACTCTTCAAATTACAAATGGTAACTATAATAGGAATTTTTAACATTTCAGTGGCGAAATAAACTTAAACTTGAAACTTGCATAGCAAATGGCTTAATATTTTCAAAGAGGTTTTGAAATTTCAATTGTAGAAATTAATGGCAATCTCAACATAAGAGATGGATTCCAATTAAAATCAGCTTTGGAGAGATGTAGAAATACATGACCATGCACATATTTTTCTGAAGCAAGTTATATAATAAAGAAGAGTCCTAAGCAAAAATTTGCAACTCTACTGTTTAAAGGAAGACCTTCTATAAGTTGATAGTCCCTTTTCCTTATTCTTTCTTTGGATGAATGCTGTGGGAATCTATTCAGCTATTCAGATTTCTTTACCTGGTCGACCAGGATAACGACCCTGCATGCTTGTGGTATCGCACAAGAGCTTCTTTCAATCAGGAGGGGTTCCACAAAAACCCTAATTAGCGATTCAACTGCTACCAAAAATAAGGCAGACCTATTAAAATAGGCCTGGCTAAATATTAAGACTGTAAAATCTAATAAAAATCATCTATGAGATTAGAATGATCTGCCAAAGGAAAATTGTTTCAAAGAAACTCAGGAACAATGCAATAACTACATAGAAATCCTTTAAGTTTACTTATGCTACTTATCTGAAGAATAAAGAGATCTATTATAAAAAATTATTTTTTAACTCCTTATACATAAACCAAATCTCAATTTTTGGAACTTAACATCTGATTTCAAAAAATACACCAGCTACTGAAATTTATTCAACCATGTAAAAAATAATAAATCTTAAAACATATTACAAAGAGTCATCACACCCAGACTGTCGCAGGGTGTTTATATTCAAAACAGATTAGCATTTAGTTACATAATATATATTTAAATTAATGATTAATACTGACATTTTAATGTTTGACAGCAATTACTATTAAATGCTGTCATATTAGCATTTAATAATGTTACCTACTTTTGTATAACAATATACTAGTATTTAATGGATGTGTCAAGAGAGAAGTATTCCCTTGCATGCAGTTGTCATATAATATTAATCTGTTTACCTTACAATTCTAAAATAATAAAAGTAAATGTGAAGTGTTATCTATCAAATGCATTCATTTTTTCTAAAACTTGCACAAAAACTGCTATGAATGGCATTAGATAATAATAGTGATGATAATGATAACAGAAATAATTTAACAAGTTCACTGTTGCACCCAAAACAATTACACTTTACCAAACTGGTACAATATTTTTTTTTTTTTCATTTTAATCCATACATCTACAAATAATTTCATTAAATTCTGTCATAATAAAAAATGATCCCACTAAATTGGAGTATGATACAAATGAGGGATTTTATAATAAATGCTTTTGTTTAAATAAGGGAAAAACTTTTCAATTGTCTGGAATTCAGGTTTATGTGGTTTGCAATGGACATGGAAAAACCTGACAAAAAAAAGCTGAATTATAAAATAGAGTTTAATTCAAAATGAATTTTGACATGGATAAAATAAAATATTTCTAACTAAAGTACCAGTTTTTAAATGTATAATTTTTTTATAGTGTTTTGAAAAATGCAGCCAGGCACATCCCTGACACTGAAACTATTCTACAAATAAATTAATTTTGTAAAAATCTGCTGCTATTTTCTACCAATAATACAAAATTATTATTTATGGGAAAAGCTTAGTAACTCTTGAATGAGGAAATAACCATAGAAGCTAAGTATACCACTGGAATCATCATAATGTGCCGTTATAGTATCAAGTTTGTCCTGAAAAGTGAAATTCAATGAAGACCCACAGCAGTTGAGACATTGAAACTGGTCTGTCTCAATGCATATTGCTTGAGACCCAGAATCGGGTATTGCAATCAACTTGTTCCTGTTGAGTTAAAACTAAAATCCAGGACTGGATAACTTAACTGCATTTGACATACGCAAGATTATGACTAACAACTGATCAACTAACAGCTGTCTCTGACGTACTTAGTTGCTAGAAAGCTCAACTTAGCTTTAAAAATATTCTATGAAATGAAGATTAAAGTCAAAATGTCATTATTAGCAATCCAAATTAATTCAAGAAAATTATTTCCAGCCTTACTATTTTTTTAAATTTATATCAAATAGAAACCCACTCAAAATTTAATTTAAAAAATAAAACACTATGTAACAGCTTTTCGTAGCCTCATAAAAGCTCCTCTAACACAAAAAAAAATGGTCAGATGATAAATCAATAAAAAAATAAATGTACTGGTACTGATTTTTGCCAACATCTAGACACATTAGCTTATACAAGTTATTTATTTTTATGATTTATGTGTATATATTCAGGAAAGATTCAGAAGAAATGTTTCATAATACCAACAATCAAGAAAACAGTGTCATTCTCACATATCATTAAAATGCTGGTGTACTTTGTTAGGAATAAGAATAACACACCACAGGCTTATTTGTTTCTAAACCTTTCTTAATGATCTGACATTATACATACTAAACCAATAAGGAAGAGGTTAGATACAAACTCCATAAATGAAGTAGCACATTTAACAAAACTTACTACACTACAAAATAAAACGAGATTGTAAGAATAAGTACACATAGGTTAAAAATGTTGGTCCTAAACAAAAGGAAATTACAACCTTACTACTCTATACTTTAACTTTGGGAAATAGCACACACAGTTCTTACTTAAAAATTATTTCCTTAAAGCTAGAGATTGCTTATTAAAAATAATATATTAATTAAAGGTATTTATCAAATCATAACACAATTTATTATACATTATAGATCATATCAGAATCAATAAGATAAGATAAAAAAAAATGAATCAGCACATAATCAGCACACTACAATACTTGTACAAAATTAATAAAAACATAGATGATGTACATGTCAATATTTAAAAATAATAATTACATTAAATAGCAGTGATGCAATAAATAAAATTAATTCCAAATAGGTAATCGAAGAAAAATATGTAACTACGTATTAGTATACACAGAAATATTGTAATAAATTGATTGGAAGATATTTTGGATTAATAAATATGACATTATGAAAAATAGAAACTAAATCAGCACAATATGATGCCCAGTCCTTGGATGTATGATGCAAAAATAGTTCTATTATTGTTTAGTTTGATAAATTTTTTTCCTATAATCATAAATATAAAAAAAAATGGAAATAACAGAATTTTTAATTCAGTAAAAATTGGTACTAATGAATTTTATTTAACATCAAATAAAATTCTTACAGCCAATATTTGAGAAAACGGTTATCACAAAAATGTAACACACTATGGCCAGTAGAAATACCATTGCTATCATAAATGGGAGTAAAATCTGTACAATTAGTGATTGTACAAACACCTGAGAAGCAGATAATCTTAGTTCATAACACCTTTATTATACGTAAAATATCTGCTTACAAACATTAACCCCGTTATTAATTAATTATTACGCTATTCCAAGCCCACAAAAGACTCCAATACACATGGACATAAAGAATAAATGGAGAGAGGTACCAGATAGATTACTTTATGATAGAAAACAGGTATAGAAATTGTTTAAAAAATTCAAAAGCATGTCCAGGTGTAGATATAGATTCGGACCATAATCTTGTGGTGGGAGAGTTACAGATGAGGATGAAGAGAGTGAACAAAGGAAAAAGAATAGAGAGGTACTGAAAGATGGAGACAAAAGGGAAAGGCTAAAGGAGAATTATTTGGTAAATAGAGAAAGAAGGGATGAGGACACAGATCCAAACACGACATGGTATATATGAAGAAGGATCTAATGAATGCCATCAAAGATGCTAGGGATAAAAAGCAGACTAGGAGGATAAAGAAAGAATGGGTTACAGAGGTGATGCTGGATAAGATGGATGAGAGAAGAAAGTGGAAGAATGTCAGAACAGAAGAGGATAAGAAGATGTACAGGAAACTAAATAATGAATTACGAACAGAGATGGAAAGGGCACTCACGACAAACATGGTTGATGGAGAGGTGTGAAGATATTCAAAAATAGTAGTAATTATGGAACTGGTATTTAAAAAGGAAAAAAGTAAAACTAGAATGGAAATAGCGACAGAAGATGGGAAGGTGGTTGATGCGAAGAACGAGGTTCTAGGTAGATGGGAAACTATATGTGGAAGGACTTTACGAAGTAGATAAAAGACCAGAAATCCTATGAATCAGAAGTGTGAGAGGAGGAGAAAGATTGTTACATTATGGAGGGAGAGGTAGAAAAAGCCTGAAAGGAAATGAACAGGAAAGCATGTGGAGTCGATGAAGTACCAGCTGAGCTATGGAAAGGTTTAGGGGAATTAGAGATATCGCAAGCCTGGGTAATTTGATATATGAGACTAATAACTGGCCGGAAGATTTTGTGACTACTAATATGGTCCCAATCGAAAAGAAGAATACATTGAAATGTGAGGAATATAGTACCATTAGCTTTATATTGCATGCAGCTAAGATACTACTAAGAGTGTTGAATGGGAGACTTTATGGAAGACTAGAGAGAGATCAATTGGGGAAGAGCAGTTTGGGTTTAGAAAGGGGAAGGGAAAAGGGATGCAATAGGTTAATAAGAGTGTTCGGAGAAAGATATATTGAAAAGCAAAGATATTTATATGTGGTCTTCATAGATCTGGTGAAGGCATTTGACAGGATGGAATAGGATAAATTGCTGAGAATCTTAAAAGAAAAAGGAGTCGCTTGGAGGGAAAGGAGATTAACAAGAAATCCGTACTTGTCACAGAAGGTAAAAATAAAGATTGGAAGAGCAGTGCAGCAGGGATGTTGCATGTCACAGACTGTTCAACTGTTACCTGGAAGCAATAATTGAAAAGAGTCTTAACTGGTAATAAATGTGTAAATTTTGGAGGAAGGAGGAAAGAGTGCATTAGGTTCACTGATGACATGGCAGTGTTGGCAGAGAGTGAGTACATGATGAATGAAATGTTGAAAAGAATAAATCAAACCTGCAAGGAGTATGGGAAGAAGATAAATACAAAGAAGACAAAAAGCACGATAATTTGCAAATCAACCAAATTGGAAACAATTAAGATTGGGGGAAATAAAGTTGAGCAAGTGGCATCCTTCAAGTATCTGGGGTGCATCATTAAGGACGATATGAAGTGTGATCAGGAAGCAAAATAAGGAAAGTGCTATGTAGCAAGCTAGGAAAGAACTTGCAAAATGTTTTGTCTGAAGTGTGGCCCTTTATGGGGTAAAGACATGGACTACTAGGAAGGGAAAGGAGAAAAGATTAGAGGCCTTTGAAACATAGGTTTGGAGGAGGATGGAAAAGATCAGCTGGATGGAGAAAGTTCGAAATGAGGAGGTGCTTCGTAGAATGGGAGAAGAGAGGGCGATTATTGAAATAATAAAAAGAAGAAATGCTGTTGGTTGGGGCATTGGCTGGTGGTGGCATTGGAAGGATTTGTAACGGGGAGGAAAGCAAGAGGTCGGAGATGAATGAAAATGGTAGGCAATATTAAAAGGGAAAGAAGTTATTATAAAATGAAATGGATGGCACAGAATTGAGCAGAATGGAGGGTGGATGTGAGTGAAAACCTGCCTTTGGGCAGAACATTTTTCATTATTATTATTATATCACTATCAATTTACACAGACCATTTTGTACAAATAAATATCACTTACAATACCTCATTGTCATGTCAACAATACTGTAAAACACTAATAAGTAATTCAAATAATAAAACAAAGATTGTTTACTCACATAAAAAAAAATTACTAAGATTAGGTTGTAGTAAACAACTCCTTATTTCCATACAGACACAAATAGTTGGAAATAAAAATATGACTGACAATTACACAAAAATAATAGTAAAATTATGAAAACAATAAATAATAGAAAGAATAATAAAACTGACATATATGCAACTTATGGAAAGATCAAAGCAAATGCATGGTGATAGATGCTCAGAAGGCAAGACATAGATTAGAGAATAGATATGCTACTAGCACTTCCACCATTAAATTAGAGTAAAAATGGAACTAGAGTCGCACGCATTGCAGTAACTCGTCAAAAAACCGAATAAACAGGTCACCTCGTAATGACAAATTATTTCATCAGAGACACTTTCCAGCAAAAAAGTGGATGATGTTTTTTTTCGTCAAGAGCAATTTTTATCAAGGTAGTTAATGATGAGTTACCTCATCAAAAACTGGTACGGAGTTAACAACAAAGAATTTGAAGTATTTTACACTACAAACATGAACAAAAGAGGACTTTATTTATACCTTCATGAAGGAATACACTAATAATAATGGAATACACTAGATTCTAGTAGTAATTCCACTGTTCAACTAAAAATGAATCTGGCAATTTTTAGAATAAAATAATAAATTTTAATTCTGCAAAATAAATTATATTTACACAAAATTCAAAGTAATAATAATAGTTATATAACAATTTTATCATACCATTATTTATTATATCTGTTGAATTATCAGATTGTAATTCCCCTTGTATTGTGATGGCAGATTCTGACATAGCGTTATCATTATCCAAATTGATATCGTCGATTATCTTTTTATCCGAAGAATTTTCTGAATCATTTATTTGTTGTGAAGTTTCATTTAATTTAGCTGTTTCTTCTGCAGCTTTTAATGCTGCTGCTGCAGCTGCTTCTTCTTCCTCTTCGTCGTCATCCTTTATTATTTCAATAATGACTGGTTTTGGTTCTACCTCCTGAATAATTACATCATCATCTTCTTCATCTACAGGTGCACATATCACAGATTCTTCTGCTTCTTCTTGTTTTGTTTCTTCAAGTTCGGTTTGGGCAGCCTTTAATGAACTCTGCAGATGAATAAATAAAGTATTAGAATAACATTCAAATATAAAACTATACAAACTAACTGACTAGTGAATTATAAAATCATTGATAAATTGCACATTTTAAAAACCTTTTATGCTAATCATACTTTTTTTTTGTTTTTATATAAATGCATTAGGGTTATTGACACATATATGTGTGTCAAGATTCATAACTTATTTATTGCAATAGGCAAGCAAACTGATATTAAGTACAAGTCGCTCACAAAAATGGCATAATTATTTCAGAGTATTAAGATTTCCTTTAACTATTCTACAGAACAGGTATAATCGTGATTAATCTTTCATTTATAGTTCACTTAATTTCTCAGAATCCTCTCTTTAACTGATGAAATATCCTAGGATTGTGGTAATAAAGCAAAAATTAATCCATACTAAAAAAAACCCATGCTAGACTATTAATGAATATTTTCTAATTTTTGAATCGATAATAACTATATACTTACCAAATAATCTTCATAACAAATAGGATGATAAATTTTGTCATCAACTTTAACAGCTCTTTTTAAATGCCACTCTTCTTTTTCTTCATTATAAAATTGTTCAAATTTATCTTTACACATTTCACATTCGACATCCATAAGGCCATTTTCACAAGCTACACTAGGAATATCATTAGTTGTTTCATCTTCCACCACCACATTTTGCTGAGCCTGAGACTCAAACCAACTTTGAGCTAGAATAAACAAAAAACAATCTTAAGAATTCAATATAAATAAACATATATCACAAAATTTATTAAAACTAATTGGTGAAATATTTATTTTGAACTATGTATTATAAAATATATACTGACATGACAAAAATTTAATTTGTGTTCTTTGCAGCAATCACTTTTTTTTATGGAAAATAACAATTCTCTTTTCATTCATCATGACTTAATACGATTAAACATGTAACTTCGGTAAAAACTACAACTAAAAGCTTTTATTTTAGAAAATTTATTTTTTACAAAGAAAACTAATGTTATTCAAGACATTATTAAATTGGTATATGTAATTAAGAATAAAAAACAATTAAAATTGAATTTTCTAAACCAAAATCAATTCCAAAAAAGTCTTTCATCCGGAATATACTGGTTTTAAATTCTGGTCGGGTTTCCAAACACTACAGATTCTATATCATATTTTTCCCATTTAAGTCTCTGATAAGGTTTATTCAGTCTTGAATTATTAATCAATGCAAGAAAAGAAAATTGCTTCTACAGGCCATCCCTTCAAAAAATATTAATTTTTAGTCACGTAAGATAGAATTAGTAATGATCATTTTATGAAAGATTTGAAATTATAACAAAACAGTGGGTTGAATTAATTACTTTATGGATTCAATAATCCCTTCTAATTACCTTACAAATTAACATTTAATGTGATATTATAACTGCTTAAAAATTCCGACCCTCACTAAGTAATAATGGAATAATTTTTTTTTAAATCAGGCTTGTATCTCTGCAAGTATAAAAAACTGATATTTGAGGAACAAATTTTTGTACCTTTGCAGTATGTCTATAAATTACTAAGTATAAAATTATGGTTTTAGACTTCCTCCATGATTCTGTAAGACTTTATAAGACACTTCATCAGTTCCTTTGCAAAGAAACATAATTTACAAAAATAATATTTAATTGTCTCTACTACATATTGCTTTTACTAAACATTAAATGAATATTTTCAATTGGGTAAAAAATATCAATAAATTAATTTATTTCTACAAATTCTGGAAGTAAATTACAAAATTAGATGAAGCTGTATCAATAATTTAACAGCAAGTTTTTTTTATATTAAATACATTTTTAAAACAACTAAAATGAGGAATCTTGGATTTCAGAACATTTTTTGCTAAAATGCACCTTTATATGTGACTTTATTTATAAAAAAAAAAAAGGTAGTAAATTTTATATTTTTAAGTATTATGCATACATGATAAAAATTAAACATGCAACCTATTTCTTGAAGTTAAAAGTACAATCAAACAAAATAAATTTATTAGTTACTTTGATGTTTTATCTGCATTTTTTTTATAAAATTGTTTGTCATTTAATTTTTTATCTAAACTGAAAACGCTGGGGACCATCCCAAAGACACTAAATCATAAGATTATGACCTTTTAGCGATTTATGATTCATTAGTAAAACTATGTAAATTAATTTGAACCAGCAGTCACCAGTTAACAAGGTATATTAAAAACAAATAAATTAAATGAAATTTTAAATTTAGAAAAATTACCTCGTTCCTCCAAATCTTCAATCTCTTCAAATTGTATCCAATCAGAAACATCGTAATACCATTTTCTACTTTGTGCTTTACGTGTTGAATCCCTTTCTCTCCTGTTTTGTCTAAAATGCCAATCTAGATGTTGACTGTACTTAATTGTTTGTTCTGGTGGAAATCTTACCCCGCAAGAACTGCACTGGATACCGGAGAACAATATCGATATTAATCCCGGTTGTCGTCTGAAATAAAATGTATACTCTAGTTCAATTAACTAAATTTATGCAAAAATCTAATACATCATGTCATTATATACTGGAGTAAAACTATATAATTCATATTAAAAAAAACTTATAAATACTCAGCGTGTCCCATGAAGAAACTTTCAGCATGTTCCACTGGTGAAAATAATGAAAAAAGTTCATATGTCTATCATTTAGAAAGGGAAATGCTTTGTTTTCAACTTAACAGCTAGCGAAAGATTTCACCCAGATTTCAGGTCTTCTAATAAAATGAAGCCACTTTTAGGTTTGTAGTACAATAGCTTTGTTAAATTACTAATAAATGTATAAGATTTAGTAATAAAACTTGTAGAGAATTTAATTCTGAGAAAATTAATGTAAATATAGTGAATAAAAACTTTTCAAAATCATTTTTTTTATTGCTCGGATAATCTGCTGACCATAAATTTTGAACCTTCTGCAGACAGAAAGCATAATGATTTTTCTTTCTGTAGGATCCACCACACTTTGTTCTTTGCAAACGAATACAGCATGTAATTCGCCTTGTACTAGTGCCTGGGCTATACTGAATATGCTGAATCACACAACGATTTACTTGGTTTTCAAAGAAAGTGAACACATTGGAAATGACCCTTTCATTCATAAACATCAAAGAATGTTTATTATAGGTAGAGGAAGAATAATACAATTTTTTGTCTGCTTTTCATTTGTTTGTTTAAATAAAGAACCAATTTTTAAAAGTTATTTACTTTTCATTGGCTGTATTTACATTCATTTTCTCAAAATTAAATTCTCTGCAGGTTTTCTTACTAAATCTTCCACATTTATTAGTTACAGTTCTAGGACCTGCTTTATCATATTTCCCAGCTCAAATTACATAAGAAACCACCAATTTTACTCCTTAATTTGGGTCCCAAAAATTACAGTAGGGCTTCTTTTTATTAGAACAGCTGAAATCTGGACAAAATGTTTTGCAAGCCAAAACTCAAAAACAAAGTTTTTCCAGACCTATGTTTATGTGAATTTTTTTCATTATTTTCAATAGCAGAATATGTCCTGAAAGTTTCTCAGTTTATTCGTGGGACACATCCATTTGCAAAATCATAAAAAAATGAACATTTTCAACAAACCTAAATTTAACTAATAAAACATTATAGAACTCAACATTTTTCTTTTTTATAAGTAACACTAATAATGATAATTTTTTCATCCATTTAACAACACAAATGTTTTTAACGATTTTATTATTAAATTTTTTTTCAAAGTTTTGACAAGGATGATAAATATTAGTTACTTGGTCAAGACAAGTGAAGCATAACCATAAGTCACTTCATTTTAAATGCATTATTTTAATTAACAGATACATCATGATGACAATATACTGCTTACTAAATGCTATGATGAAGAATGGAATTTTTTTTATCCTTACCCGATGGTTTATTGACAACATTGTAATTATAAATAAACTATAATAATCATAACACTCTAGAAATATAAAAAAAAGATTATAATTGTAATTTTATTTACAAAAAGAGAAGAAAAGGGGCATACAGAAATTATTAAAATACATCATCAGTAAATTTTACGTAAATTATCAATTATGAAAATTTACTGCTTGTTTTTAAGTTTTCTTCCTTTCAAGCACTTTTCAGTGAGTACTGCTTCAACAGGTAATTTTAATGAATTTCACTTAAAAAACAATACTATTCAAAACACTGAAGAATTGCAACATTCTTCTTGAATCACAATTTAAAATGTCTTAATTTTTAATCAATGAAATGTATTAACACCAAATGAAAACGAATAGTATAATACTCAAAATAAAACTATTTCAATAAAAAATAAATGATCAAAGTAATTATTTTTAGTTTTATGTGTGTTGTGTGTGTAAAATATGAGATTATTAAAAAAATAACCCAACTTTTTTAATTACATGTCAACGGAGATATTTAGTGATGTGCGGTTGGCAGCATTGTGTTTCACATAACTTTCTCTGTAACCACATGTTCTTGGCTTGTTGCTATCTCAATTAGTATTCGTGTTATTGTTATTTGAGTGCAACATGTTTAAGTGTTAGTAGTGATTTTTATAATGTGCATTTTTCAGAAGTATGATACAATTTAAAATTTTGCTTGAAACTAGGGAAAACTTTCACAGAAACATTTCAACTTTTACAACAAGCTTATGGAGATGATGCTCTAGGCTCTATAGCCTCTATAATAGATGCTCTATTCATACACAACGTTATGAATTGTTTTCATGATTTAAAATCAGTAGTCAGTCAATTGAAGGTGACCCTCGACCAAGAAGGCCTTCGACTTCAATCGACACACATATTCAAAAAATCAATGATATGGTGCATCCAAATCATCAACTGACTGTCAGAGGACTTGCAGAAACAGTTAGCATCTCGATTGGATCATGCCATTTTGACTGAAAATCTGAACATGCATTGAATTGCAGCAAAGTTTGTTCCTAGTTTGATGACCAAACAGCAAAGAGAACATCGAGTGAACAACTGCCGGCAACTCCTTGAACAAGACAATGACGATGAAACATTCAAGCACACGATCGTAACGGGAGATGAAAGCTGGGTTTATGGCTATGACATTGAAACAAAAGTTCAATCATCAAAAAATCACACATTACAAAAATCGCTACTAACACTTAAACATTTTGCACTCAAATAACAAATAACATGAAAAATAAACGAGATACCAACAATCCAAGAACATGTTGATACAGAAGAGGTTATGTGGAACACAATACTGTCAACTGCACATCACTAAATATCTCCCTCCGTTTGTGCATAATTAAAAAAGTTTGGTTATTTTTTTGAACAGACCTTGTATATACAAACAATGTTTTGCTTGATTTCTTAAAAAAATTTGGTACTCCAATAAATTAACCAACTACTTCAGATGCAATAATACTATAATCACAATACATACCACCTAAATAAAAATTCATCTACATTACATTTTATAGCTTTCAATTTCTTAAAACCGAAGTAGTAATCACCAAGATTTTATTCCATTATGTGAAACAATTCATTGAAATATTCTCTTTATATCTGAATATAAAACTTTTAAAAATAATATGTCTTTCTGTAAATTCTTTTCATTCTGTAAACATCTGAAAGCTGTTATAATAATAATCAATAAATATAACAAAAAAAATTATTTTATTGCGATGCAGTATTTTGCTACGTAGTACCTTACTGCATTAGATTTTTCAGAAATTTTTAAATAATTAGATCTTTATATTTATTTGATTTGAAAAATGAGCATACTAATTGGTTTAACCCTTAATGGTTATTGTAGCTACAAAAAAAAATTATACTTGCAGAATTACCTTACAGACCATTTACTAGGAAAAACTGAATTTATACACGGTACACACTACTCTTTTTTTAAATTATTTAGAATTTACATCTATTTGAAGAAAACTGGTAGTGGAAATTACAGCAAATAATGCATAGAACATGCTCTCCAACTTTTGTCAAACTTCTGCGGTAGTTCATTTATAACTTTATTAAGAGATTGTACTTTAAGAACAGGGTTTTTAAAAGATTTTTTTTCTGGTGAAGATCAGTATGAAAGCAATCATTTAAAAACAAATTGCTATTTTCTTTTTCAGTAAGATAGGGAACTTTGACTATGTTAGTTTTTTTATACACTATGATATGGTGTACACATAGTTTCATACCTTCTAATAAACAACAGAATGGAAAATAAGAATTTCAAATAAAAAAAGAGTACAGACCTCAATTGTTTGTTAGAAAAGAGTACAGTTTCTAAAAAATTTTATAGTTTCATGATCAGGTTTAGAAACACCTGTATGTTGTATATCTAAGTGGTACTACTTTCTTTCTGATAAGATAACAAAGATTTCTAACAGTTTAAGTAGAATTTCTTCTTTAGTTCATAACTTTTTTCAATCTTGTTAATTTTCATTATGAAACTATGTTTGTTCTATTCATTATAAGATATAGCTCTAAGCAAATAAATAATTTCCTATATTTACCTAACTGAAACAAGAATTTAGAAAAGAAACAAGTGTTACATAAACAAGTCTTTTAACAATATGCAAAGATATTAATGAACCTAATAAACTAATTTTTTTATACTATCTCTCAATGAAAATTTTAAATTACACTCCAAGAAAGAAGGTACTATTTATATATAATTTGCCCTACCTAATTCCTACAGTTTTCTTCCAGTAAAAACACAATAATTAACAAGGTTTACATCATCATAAAATTCATTGTTTTCTTTGAGATGGTTCAAAGATGAACCACCTGTCGAAAGACAAGAAGCTTTTATTCGTTATATACGTATAACGTTACACACAGATACTTTGTTATAAAATCAGTTTAAAGATAAAAAAAATCTCATTTTATAAAATGCCAGTTTTAATATAGTACTACTGTAGCAATGTTTTGAATCATACCGTGTTTGATTTTATTATTTTAAATTATTTTCTAGCTAAATCTACTCATTTAGTTTATTATCTGACAACACAAATACTATTCGTTTAAACTAATATTATATTTACAATAAAATCCATTCAGTAAAAGAATAAGTAAAAAGGTTTATATTTATCAATCGCATAAATCTCGGTAATAATAATTTTAATAAAATAACAAAAACCTACATTTTAAGCGTTTCAGGTTTATGAAAATCAGTAGGTTTAATAGCAGTAGCCGATTCTTCAGGTAAAGTTGATTTTTCACTAGTATCACTTTTCTTATCGGCAGTTGAACTACTTTCTAAAGATCCGGGTACAATACCGGTCGCTACTAATCTTTGGAATAATTCTTCTATATTAATTTGACCGGTGTTCAAGAACGGTATCGTATTTTCTTTTGGTTTACCTACAAAAAAGAAATAAATAAATTAAAAATAAAGAACATGGTGTACAGTAATACTTACCAAAATGTTATCACATTAAAGTAGTCAGAATAGATCAAAAGATAAAAGTAAATAGATAGATTAAAATAAAATAGACCATTCTGATCCCCCAAAGGGGAAAACACCCCTGCCTTGTGATGATTCCAGGGCGTCACACTACCCTTTCCATTCTTAACCACAATGGGCTTTGTCAGAAGTTGTCTTTTAGACCCTCTAAACCACAATAAACATCTGCTGTTATTATTGTACCCGCTTCATAAATTCTGCCAACTAAAATTTCTTTACAGTCAAAAATACACAGTAGCCATCATTTTTTTGTTTTAATTTTTGGGTTTATTCAGCGAGTACTTGTGCATCACATTAGGATTGTTATTTTGTTTTTCAAAATTAATGAACCAAATCCACGTCTGATCCCCAGTAACAATATTGACAAGAACTTAATTAATCTTAATTCTGATATCGCTGAAGAAAGTTAATGCCACTCCTGTTCTTTTCATTTTTTGAACATCTGTAAGTCATTTGATACTCATCGTGCACAGTACTTATGAAAATCCGATCTTTCTGTAATAATTCCTTTAAGAGTGGACCTTGAAATTTGAGGAAAATTTTCCACTAAGTACAGTATTGTGAAAAGGCATTATCACAAACAGTAAGTTCAATTTTTTCAAGTTCATCACTCACAAAGGAATGCCACCCTCTTTTTCCTTATCATACTCATTAGTTTAAACAGCATTGTTACTTAATAATCAGTACAGTAGTCCCCTTGTTATCCGTCCTCCATTCAATCAACTCTCCAGGTTAACCGTTGAACCCATAAAATTATCATTTAACCATCTCTTCAGGTTAAATGACCCTCTAATTTTTTATAAAATAATATTTTTACTTGTTTTTTATAATTTAATTTATATGATTTAATGTAATTAGGTCCTATACAGTACTGTATTAGTTATGTGCAATAATAATTAGGCCCGCATGCAAAGGAAAGATTTTTATGAAATGTAAAATATGATACACATATAGACTTTATACGCTACTGTATGACACCATGTCTGACTCATGTAATACCTCAGCTAGCCTAAACAAACAATTTTTTTTTTCAGAATGAAAAATTAATTTATTAAACATGTATGTATATTATACCATTATGAAAAATAACCGACTTTTAAGTAACGGACTTGTAGTGTGTAGAGTATTTTGTTCGTGTACATTAAATTTTAGTTTAAATTCTGTAAAGTACAAAAATTTGTAAGATTCCTATTTATTTTTGTTTATTCAGTATGGTGTAACAAGTTTCTTACATATAGATAGCTCCAAATTTTTTAGTTTTAGATAACCTTTAAAATTCTATATAGTTTATCTTTAGCTATAAGTACAGTTATGAGTTGCAAAAAAAATGTGTGGTAGTTTCAATCGAAACTAAACTGAAAGTGTTAGAACAATTAGATAAAGGTCAATCAATAAAATCAGCAGCTAAATTTAGGTGTTGGTGAAACAATGATTAATGATTGGAAAAATACATTCACGAATTGAAGTACATTGTACACAGCAAGGTATCCAGGTAGCTATTCAGTCGAGGTGTACCTTAAAAATATCTGTGTTAGATTTACTAGATGAGGCACTGTGGATGCAGTTCCTTCAAGAAAGAGAATGAGAAACACCTATCAGCAGACCACTGTTAAAAAGAAAACTTCTGAATGAAAAAATCACTTCCGCAAACGGTTCTGGCAGCAGCACTGTTAGTGACTCCTTTACAGCAAGTGAAGGATGGTTACACCATTGGAAAAAACACTATGGAGTCCATACCTTAAGTACAACTGATGAAAAATTATCTGTAGACTATGCTGCAGCAAAAAAGTTGATCAACTTCATAAAAAAAATTAATCATTGATGAAGAAAAATTTAGTTTAGAACAACTGTATAATGTCAATGAGATGGGGCTGAAATATAAATCACTGTCAAATAAAATGACGACCATTCAGGATGAACATGTTGCTCCAGGATGTAAAAAAATTTTTATGCTGTGTAATACCTCAGTAACATCTCTTTATTAATGTTTTTCAGCACTCACTAATTTTTAGGCTTTCTTGTTTGAAAAAGTGGAAACTTACAAGTCTCACTTGCACTGCAGCATACTGCTATAATTATTTGCCATTTTAATTTTTTACATCCTGGAGTAACATGTTCATCCTGAATGGTCATCATTTTATTTGGCAGTGCTTATTTTATATGTAATCACGCACTGTGGCTCTTATCAGCTATGGTTATACCAAAGAAAAGATCTTATTAAAATATAATGACAATTTATTTATTTTATTGAAATTAATCTTTTAAAGATTCATATTATTCCACTCAACTATTAATCGTTTATTTTAGTAACAGTAAATTGTTAATTTTTTAATATCTTTATTTGATGTCCAATTTAATGAAATGAATTCAATCATGACTGAGGATGTGGGATTCTGTGAAATTACTATCACGATAAAATTAAGGAAAGATATGTCTTATCTCAATATTCTCTCTACTAAATGGTTTATGTTAATAGAATTTAAAATATGACAATTTAGTATGCAACATGGTAAATAGAGCCAACTTTTTTTTTGGAAAGTTCTTTTCAAATTATAATTATACACCATTTTATTTTAATAAAAAACACACATTATACAACTAATAAATAATACACTGTGAATAACTATAAAAAAAATTCTAATAAGAAATAAATAAAATATTATACTGTCATTATTACAAAAATGAAAACAAACTTACTATCAGTAGCCTGCACTGTACCACCATCCGGCTGAGCTGTCTGTTCAACAGGTTCAGTTTCAACAGAATAACTATATCCAGAAACCGGTGTTTGTACAGTTGGAGCTATTAAGCTTGTTAACATATCCAGAGGATTTATTTTATCTGCAAGGAAAAAACAATAATAATATGTATAAATTATTTTATATGTATTATAAATAATGATTCTGGGCAAGACAGTAAACTACCTCCTGAACAGAGGCAAGCTATCTTATGGGATTATCCCTTTCATCTTCCTTATCCTTTAGTCGCTTCATTCTTGGATAAGTGGTAAGGAAATTACATCGGATGCTGCTCAGATTCTAACTACAACATTATCATTATGCTGGAACCTTATACTAGCTTATAGAGCAGCTGCTTTTTTAATGGAATCGCCAGTTTTCTGTACCTGCATAATTATTAGATGACCATCTATCTGTTTTTTTAAAATAATGGGATCCAAACAAAGCAAAATTAGCAATCTGCTGACTAAAAAGCCAACTCTTAATGTTTGTATAATCTCTAATCTAAGTTTTTCAATCTAATCTAAGGAAAAGGGATTCTATTCTTCAAATTATGGTTTCTTTCTGACAATTTATCAACAATGAGAATAAGCTAAAATTTCAATTTTGAATACTATAGTTGAAATTTATAAATTTTGAATACTAAACTTTTACAAAATAGGTTTTAAAATATTTTAATAGTAGGTTCTAATGAATAGTGGAACAAATTTAAATCAAAAGGTCAAAAGTACAAGGTGTAATTGGAAAGTTTTAAGATAAGTGCTGTCACTACTCAATATGATCAAGTAGGTTTACCCACCGGTGTGGAAGGAGAAGCTTGCTTTGTCCTTGAAACATTCTGAAAAGATATCTTTGTTTAGCAGAGTGGCACCTGATGAATAAACATGTATTTTCAGTTCTCGGCAAATTATTGATTTCCCAAAATGGATGAAAAAACATAAGTTTGCGCCAATTACTGTTTGAAATTCAGGAAATTAGCTTCAAAAACTTATAAACTAAGACAGCTTTTATGAATAAATATTTTTATCTAGTTTAACTGATTCAAAGATGGTAAAAAATCAGTTAATTATGACCCCCAGTCCAGCCAACCTTCTACTTCAAAAACCAATGAAAACATTGTAAAGATGCACGATTTACTTCGCTCTGACCGTAGATTTACAATTAGAGAAATATCTGATGAACTAAATTTAAGTTTTTATGCAGTTTTATCAATTTTAACTTAAAATTTAAACATGTATTGAGTGTCCACAAAATTCATTCCAAAATTGTAGTCAAACCAGCAGAAACACCAACTTGAAGTGCCCCAAGAACTGATGAATCAGGCTGAAATTGCTCCATATTTTTTTTAAATAGGATAATTGCAGATAACAAATCACTGGTTTAAGGATATGACCCAAAAACAAAGGCACAATCATAGTAGAGGAAAGGTCCAAGTTTGCCACAACTGAATAAAGCACAACAAAGTTATCGAATGTGAAGACAGTGGTGGTGGTTTTCTTCGATTTTCAGGTATCATGCATCATGAATTAGCCCCCTAGTGGGCAGACAGTTAACTGGAAATACTACAAAAATTGTCCTTCAGCATTTCTGGAAAAATTTGCAGAAAAAAGGCCTGCACTCTGGCGAGACAAGAATTGGGTCCTTCACCATAACACCAGTTCATTGTTTGATCTCAATCGTGGAATTTTTGGTCATATTCTTATGCTTCTGCAACCTCCCTATACCCCTGCTGACTTCCACTTGTTTCCTAAATTGAAATTTTCACTGAAAGGGAAACAGTTTGACTCTATGGAAGACATCCGGGGAAATACGTAGAGGGTTCTTAACACCCTTAAGAAAGAAAATTTTCAGGAACGTTTCCAAAAGTATAAACACCACTGGAATCCAGTGTGTTCGGTCAGAATGGGAGTATTTTGAAGGCAACCCATTACTTTAGCTTGTAACTATTGCCATTTTGAAATTACAAGCTCAGTCTTAAAACTTTCCAATTATACCTCATCTTGAAACACAAAAACTGATGTTAAAGAGTGAAATTATAAATGGCTAACAATAAAAAAAAGGAAATTAAAAAGATAATGTATTCAGCTACTTGTAATTTAACTTTGATTCCCGTGGTTCAAGTATACCCCTGTCATCAAGGTTAAATCAATAAACAGTTTTAGGAATTGTTATTCAGGTTTACAGAAAGTTATAAGGTAGTATTTATGCAATATTTTTTGAAAATATTTTTAATTAATATGAAAGTGTCAGAATACTTACTTGTTCGTTTCCTTGATTGTTCAGGAGTAACTTGTTTTGAATGTGTTTCTACAGCAGAATTATTATCACTAGAGATATCAGGTAATGGCATTGACTGCTCATCAGGAGGAATATCATGTTTAACAGGAGATACTGAAATTAAAATAAATCATTATTTATATATATTAAAAATACTTAACACCTAATATGGTATAACAAAAAGATAAGAATACTCACTAAAAAAATGCATTTTGAAGAATTTTTCTCAACAGTGTAAAATTATTAATAATTAATTAGTAATTAAAAACACAGAGTTAATTTTATATAAAATTTAATAAAGTCGGCATTGTCATTTAATTAAAATTAACTATCACTACCATGGGAGATATAATTGAATTTTAAACTTTACTAATATCCAACTACAACAATTCAGCTGATATTAACATTTCATTATTTTAAAAATCGTTTTGTGCTTATCATCCGTGAAAATTATTTCTTTAAATCTGTCAATGAAAAATAATTCTGAAAATGTTCCTTTTTTTGTTTATTTGTTCTCTATGTTATAACGTATTTATTGTTTACCAAGAGTTTAGATGCATCGGAAAATTAGTTAATACCATTTTTAGTTATTGTAATGCTCTGAAAACCTATTATTAAATGTCTGAGGCTTTACTTTTAAATATATATTAAATAAGTCAGTTTTCTAGAATATGATAACAGATAAAAAAAAAATTCAATTTTACTTAAATTTTATTCAGAAAAATTAATGTTATGGATAAAAGTGACACAAAATTCTTAATCGGTGAAAAAAAATCTACAGATAATTAAAAATTATAACATCAGATGAATGATTACGGTCAATGAGATATCTGAGAACATGATAATAGAGAAAAGGCAACAATTGTACATATACATGTAATGAGTAAGATTGAAGGTTATCTAAAAAAGCTGATGATGAAAATGGATGGAGAAGAAAGAAGAGTAAGGGTAAGGCAATAATTAGGTGGAAGAACTGTTTAAATACAATATTTTTGAGCAAAATAACTCACAGGTTCCAGACAGGAAGGATTGGAAAAAATGCTAGTATGAAATATTAATATTACTAACAAGGGAGAAGCTGCACAATAAAACAAGATAACTTTAGTTATTATCAAAAATTCTAATAATTTTATTTCCAAAGTTTTAGTTAAGGGAAAAAAATAGAATGAAAAAACAGAAAGTTAATTGAAGAGTTATTGATGTGAGAAACAGAAGCAATGACAGTAGATAACAATTGAGAAACTATTACAATATGGATGTAGTCACTCAGACTTAGAACTTTAACAAAATGACAATCAATAGTTTTATATATATATAAAACTATTGATGTAAGAACTAATTATGTAAGATTATAGTTTTATATATGTCATAATTATCATTTTGAGGATGGCAAATAGTTGAAAATGCTCGAGGAAATCAAATTGGAATTTGGTAAGCTGTTTTAAAATAATGATAGTAACTAAGAATATGATTGACTGGGCAGGTCTAGTTCAAGATGTTAGGTAAGGATGCTGCCTGTCACAGACGCTATTCACTTACTTTGAAGATACGATAAAGAATTTATAAGAAGAAAGACAAGAAGGAATTAGCATAGGAAGACAAAATATAAGATGAATGAACAAAGTTTGCTGATGAAATGGTAATTCTACCTGATGGCATAAATGCATTTCAGACATTGTTAGCCCTGGAGGAAGTAATGAAAGAAAAGGAAAAGTAATGGGAGTAAACAACAAAAAGGATTTTGCAATAAGAACAAGTGAAAAAAGAATAGAAAAATTAAAAAAATTACAGATTTCTGGTGACAAGAGGACTGGAAGAGTGCAATGGAAATATAAGGAAGGATAGTATTAGAAAAGCAAGCTTTCGTTAAGAAGAGGAGATTATTATACAGTAAACGTCTGGACTTAAGAGTTAAGCAAGAGGTTAGGTAAATGATATGTATGGAGCATCTTGTATGGAAGTAAAACGTGCATGATGAGGGAGAGGGATTGGATTATTGAGGCTTCTGAGATGTGGATATGGAGAAAGTAAAATGGACAAATAAAGTAAGAAATTAAGAAGTAATGAACAGGATTAAAGGAGGAAGGATATAAAAAAAAAGAAATCTATTAGAAGTGGAATCTTGACAACTGCATTGTAAGGTTCAGTAGAAAAAGAATAGAAGTGATGAAGAAAAAGGATAAAGTTGATAGATGAGGTAAAACTACAAGGGGATGAAGAAGAAGGCTTGAATAGAGACAGCAGTGGTTTAACGGGCAACCCACCAGGCAGAACACCAGATAGTGATGAATTAAAGAGGTCAAAATTATTTTTCCAATCTTTTCCTAAATTACATGAAAACAAAATGCTACGTTACATTTAATGTTATCTAAATTATTTCAATACACATTTACCACAATAAATTTCAATTATAAAAGAAAAAACTTACAATTAAAGCTGTTACAATTAAAACTTACAATTGAGCAATTCTAGCTCAAAAATGTCAACAGAGGCCTTGCAAATATGACATAATTAGATTTATTTGTTTCTAATACCACAAATGAAATCAGTAATTTAGTTTTAATTATTTCAGTTTTGTAATACAAATCTAAAATATATTTGTGTGAACATTTATGCTTTCTCTCTCGCTCTCACTCTCATTCTCTCTCTCTCTCACTCCCTAATGTTAAATTCATTTTGAATACAATAAACCATAAATCGTGTACTAGACTGTATTTCATCATATAAATTTTTTTTGTTTTGTTTTTTTTTTTAATTTTTTAAATTATCAGTAAAATTTTAAAGAAAAATGTTCTTTCCACCCCCCCACCCCCCCAAAGGATGAGCATCATTACAACACTACAACGAGCTATTCCTCCCAGAAATAAATAAGTTGTTTAAATAAATGTAAAACATTATCTTAAAATTATATCCTTACCTGGATTAGAATATGAACCCATCATATCACTGTCTTGGCTATTTTCCTGATCTGGATCAACGCTAACACCAGATAAAGGCAGTGGTGCAGGTGGCATCGGAGGAGGTGATCCGCGTCTACCGCCTTCCATATTAATAATATTAACATAGCCAGGTACGATTCCACGAGGGAGTGCAGAAAATCTAATAAAATACTTTTTACCTCTTGAATATATTGGTTTCGGTAAACCACCGAATTCAACCTACAAATAAGACATGAATTATAGAAGCGATGATAACTTCATTAAATTAATTACTAAAAAATAATTTTGTACATAAAGCTGGCACTCCTTGCTTGTATAGAAAGCATTCAAACAAATTTTATCAGCAAAATTAAAAAGAGAGCCAACTATAATCTAGCCTCACAAAGGGGGCTTATAGCGATTTTAAAGGCTGATTCTCCTCACATTCACCCTTCATTTCTTCTTTTGTGGATAAATCCACAGAACTAGATCAGCCATACCATTAACTCAATCTGCAAGGTAGAGGAAGCAGTACAATGTTAGAGCATCTATTTTTTAGTGGTACTTGAAGGTACAGCAACTGTTTCAGGAATCAAGTTTCCTAAAAGAGTTGCCACAAATAACCCAAATAACCAAAGAGCCCAATTAAGTGCCTCTAAATTAAAAAAAACCACTCTCAAAACACCTCAATGTACCTGTTCAAGTAGAGATTAATATTAATTTAATAATCAGCACTTTCATTCATTCAGAATAAGATGTATATGTTTCATTTAGTCACACACACACTCTCATTTATATATGTGCACCCTAAAGAATTTTAATAAGAAATTACTCCCACTCTTATATACAAACACAGTTATATATTAAATTATGAGTGTACTTTATAAGATAAATAATAGTATCTTGAAACAAATTCCTGAAAGATACAAAGCCACAAGTAATAGCACAGTCAGTTTCTTATCTCTCTCAGATGGGAGTAATATATACATTACTACTGTCATGGATATACTTTTTCAGTAAGCTACTGAATGAGCTGAAAATTCTGAATATTAAAAACTATAAAAAAAATTTTAAACTGCAAATTAATGATGTATTTAAGATATAAAGATTAATAATGTTAAACCTGCTTGTTATTTATTACTATTACGTGTCTTTACTTTTAGCAACAAAAGTGTTAGTTTTAGTTTGTTAAATATTTTTTGATCTAGACTAGCTACAGATGCTCATAGTATCTGCACATACTGTAATATATATATATTTACTACTTATTGTATTGTTAACATATAACCTGGTTAAATCAATCAATCAAATCAATATATACGACCTGCACCATACGATCAAATAAATTACCAAAATAAGAAGGTATTTATATATAAAAGGAAAAACAATGCTGAAAATTCATTACCTTAACTGGATGTCCATTGATGACCACAGTCTCCAGTGCTTCCACAAAACGAAATATATAAGGCACTCCATCAATATCAAACCTTAAACAAAAGAAATTTTCTGGTTCAGAAAAAATATGAATGCATAAAGAAAAAAGGAAATCTTAACTATAAATTAATTTAAGAAGGTATTATAAAAATGTAGAATACATAATTTTTTTTTTAAATGAAAAAAAAATTATAGTTAAAAGGTAGAGCAGTATCAGTTATTTATATAATGTGATTTATGACAATTCTGATTACGTTAAACAAGTCCTATACAAAGAGGAATAATACAAGGATTTAGCCAATCACTCATTTTCATCTGTTATAAAAAAAAATTATACTTGAATATACACCGTACCAATAAAATCTATCTTGCTATTCATTTTCAAATTCTACGTAACAACATGAATAAAAAAAATGTTTTTTAATTTATTTTAATTATTTTAGCATACTAATTTTTTATTGTTAATGATGAATTCCAGTTGAAAATTAAACAGTCAACAACCTCTGTATTAATGTTGTCGATTGTCGACCAATTTCAAAAGTAAGATATCATTTTGGCTGAATGAAAGCCAAATTTTTTTCAAAATAACAGTGAGTGAGTGAGAGAGATTAAAAGATTGACATAGCCATAATTTAAAAATGTATAAATGTGCCTACATCAAAAATTCTATTTATTAAAGAAAGATTAAGTAAATATATAAAGCCTTCTCAATTTAAAACATGTTTAAAATTAGACAGCAGCCAAAAGAATTAGGATATCAGAATCTGCTGGTGTAATTCTTCTTTTAGCTTTGACTATAAATTAGAAGAAGTACTGAGTAGTGTTGATTGTTTTAATAACAGATAAAAAAGGTAATTATAAACGTAAATAATGGTAATAAAGAAGAAAACAATGGAAATGAAAAATAGAGGAAGAGACTTACGTATTAAAAATTAAAAGGTGAATGTTGCACACTAAATATTAAAGAATTTTATTAATTAGGCTGTATAATTCAAAGTGTGGACAAAGAAAATCAAGTTAGCACATGGTAGGAAAACCTTTACAGAGAACAAAAATCTGTTCTGTGAAAATTAATTAAACTTTCTTGTATCAAATTTAAGAATGGAAAGATACTTTTTTAAATATCTGTATAGAGAATTGTTTTATGGCAGTAAAACATGTATTAGATGAAAGCCAAAAAAACAAATTATTCAGAAATGAAACAATAGTATTATTGTTAAGGTACATTGACAGCAATCAAAATGAAGTCGTTAGGAAAATTGAACCTAAAAATAAACCTCTAGCAAATTCTTACTCAATAATTAGTTGGAAGATTATTAAAAACAAGGGCAAGTCAAAAATTATGTACACTTTTGCCATAATATACCATCAAGGGTATTCCTTCTGAGCACGTGTGCTTAAGAGTTGGAATGACTGCAGAAGCAAAATTTGATTCTGATCTCGTCACTGGCCTTCCAGCTATTATAGTGTAATCATGTCCACTCCACTAGCAGTTTGCACCAAGGAAGGACAAAGTAGTGATCCAATACTGGTCAGAGCTTGTGAAAAGGGTTGAAATTCATTGTAGACTTTTATCACTTTTGACCTACGTTTATCATTTATTACATTGGCGGTCTCATCCATGTTGATGGCTGGGGCACATCAACAAGAAAATAAGCAGCATAACTTTGGATTTCTAGGCAACCTGTGCCGCAAATTTTTAAAACCAATTTGTATTTGTATCCGTACAAAATAACAGTATTGCCTAAATTAATGGTCGACAACAAATATCAAAGAATGGCATTCGCTGAACAGGCTGAGAGCCAAGACATATTGTTGGACAACATTTGGTTTTCAGATGAGGCACATTTTCACCTAGACCTGGTTGTTAATAAACAAAATGTGTGTTTTTGGGCTTCCAAAAATACACATGTGCTTCATGAAAAGGTGCATCGCACACAAAATATTACGGTACAGGCCGCTATCTCAAGTCATGGGGTAATAGGGGCATTCTTTTTTCAAAGGCAGTAAACAGTGAACGTTATTTAAATACGCTATTTAATAATTTTGTTCCTCAGCTTCTTCCAAAAGGGTTTCAATTAGAAAACTAGTGGTTCACGCAGGATGGAGCCAGACCACATACAGCAAATGTTTTAAACTTTCTGCATGAAACTTTTAATGTAAATGTCATTTCAAACAAAATTGTTTTACGTGTAGACAGAACTGGCCCCTGAACAATCCTGATTTGAATACATGTGATTATTTTCTAAATTTTCTGATTTCTAAAGGAAAAGATTTTTCCCTAAACATCCTCGTACAGTGATGGAACTGCGAGTGCTGATCATCAAGACATGCAATGAGTTAATCAAGGATATGTTTGTCAAGTTATTAAAAACATAGGAGTTCGTGTCGAAGAAATTGCTAGACGTGATGGTTGTCATACAAAACATGTAGTAAGCAGAACATATCCATCCAGATATATAGTAAACACATTGTATTCTACTTTTCTGTATTGCAATTCAAATAAATATTTTTTTATCAAAATCAAATTTTGGATCATTTCATGAGCCACTCTATATATCAAATTTAAAACAAAACATTCAATATCTACGTAAGAAATTATATGAAAAGTATATAATGTTAATTATTAGAGTGAATTCTATAGTACATATATTTCTATACTATATAATTTCTAGAATGTTTAAAAAAAATTAACTCACCTCTGCGGTTTAGGGTCAAGAAATATTGGAAACATTTCTCTGGCATCAACGATAAGATTAACTTTTCCAACAACAAGGTCTGCTCTTTTATTTCCGATTCTAACCTGCGGAGGTGGACCTTCTAATTGTATTTTACACAGTTTACCACCGACATCAACATTTATTGGCGGACCACCAAAGAAACATTCATAACATGTATTATCAATACACAACTCCCTTGTTGGACCTCCAAATCGAATCCTGTAAATCATTTTAAAAATTTTTATACATAACAATTATTCTTAAAATATTATAAATAATAATAACTAATGCAAACAAAATATTTCATTAAAAACAGTGTGGTTCTTTCTATAAAGAGAACCGCACTAGAACTTTCTTCTACCATTTATTTAAAAACAGTTTTTTTTTTTTTAAATTATTTGCCGTGAATCACAGTTACTACAAGTTTTTAAATTAGATCTGAAAATATTAAAAAATTAAATAAATAAAATGAAAACTACTTTACAATACAAATTTGATTAAATTATAAAAGGAAAGAAAAATATAATAATCATCTGCACTAATCTGAATGGGTAAAGTATATTGCATATTATACAAATTTAATGAGCAAGATCAAAAAATTAATTAACATTTCCCAAAAATAGACAATTTAAAAAGATAAAATTTTATAAATATTCAAACTTTATATGTTACTTTTGATGAAAGGAAGAATTCATTAACTGAATAGGACACAATATAAATCTCTTTGATATTCTTTCACATTTTAATTTATATCACTTTTTATATGGCTTTAAAACATTATGTAAAAATTGATTTGCTTAATATAAATTAGCCCTTATTACTTGAATAACAATTAAAAACTAAATTGATATAAGAGGAAACACTTTTTGCATATAACATACTTTCATGCAAGAAACTGTAGTAAACAGTACTGATATTATAGAGCTTGCTTTTATGTGTGAAATCTTAAAAGATGCGAGGCCCGGCCAATATTACTTAAATTTTAATACTACCAGTTCCTTTCTAATTATTTCCTGGTTACCATTTGTTTTTGAGTGATACATATTATTGTCTGGGCAATTACTCTTATCATTATAACACTAAAAGTATTTTCTTTTAGATATTATTTCTCAATTCAAGCCAACTTAAATTAAAAATAAAAATAAACAGTGCCTTATTTTAAAAAAAAGAAACTATAAATACACATCTCTAATAGGAATTAAATTAATCAATTTTCAGCTTTCTATAACAAAACCATGCAACAAACCCTCTCCCATTTCATATTTTATATCAACTCTTCATCATTTTATACAAAGTTGTTGAATTACTTTACTCCTTACACATTTCCTCCTGTACACTATATCTACCCAGAGAATTCATAATGTCCTCTTCCTCCATTTCCATGCCCTTCTACTGTCTTCCCTGTCAGAGCCATTACTTAATCTTAATCATGTAGCTAAAGTTCAAAGTATAGTAGAAATGAAGTGTTTACCATACCCGTATACAACCTCTCAACTGAATTTCACCAATTTCAAATACAAACTTAGTTTGATTCTTTCAGCCTAATGGTTTCCTAACAACACTGTTCCTTTTGAACCCTACACTTTACTACTTCCATAAAAACATTGTCTAATGGACATGAAAAACACTTAGCTATCCCGTTTGTTATTCAATTATCATTTTAATTTTAACTAACTAAGAAGGTTTAGCTATTATAAAATCTCAATTACAAAATTAAAATGTATCTGAAGTGTGCACTAATCTAAATAGATCAATTCAATTTGAAAATAAATAATACAACAATGTATGTAACTTGTCAATTAGAGAACATTTTCAAAAAATGGCAGGTGACTGAATACATTATAAATAAACACATTTGTAAATAAAAATTTAATGATATACAAAGATAAACAATTTTTTTTTTAAGTTAACCATATATATTTATACACAGTTATGTATAAGTTAACTGTTATGTTAATAGTATGCATTTGTTTATTTATTGTATGAATATTTAATTATGAGTGTATTTTGCAAAATTATTCAGAAAATAAAATATACATTACTATATAGTTATTTTACTCAAATTACTCTTTTTAAGATTCATATTATTCCTCTGAACAGTTAAATTATATTTTAAGTTCTATTAAAATAAACAACCTAGTACAGAATCTTGGACATAGCTTACCTTAATTTTACCATGTGTACGATCGTGATGGTATTTATATAGGAAAAGAAATAGATCTTGTAAGATAGATTTCTTAAGCATTACAGACATTACAAAAGTAATAAATTAGGTTTACCTAATTAATAAACAATAAACATTCTACTCTGATATTAACACGCACTTAAAAATTAATAAAAATCACATGAAATTAAATATATTAGAAAAATATTACACATATAAATAAAAACAAAATTTCAATTTGATAAACCATCAAGACAGTATTTGAGACAGACGGTCTTATAGAAACTGCAATAAATAGCACCAATCATGTAATACATTAATACACGATATTATAATATGCAGTTTAATTAAAAGAATTCAATCATAACTGAGGATACGGGAACTGACACCAAAGTACTTTCATGGTAAAATTAAGGTAAGATATGTCTTGTCTCAATATTCTGTATGAGGTTTATATTAATAGAATATAATATTATTATCTTTTATGACTGCATAGGATCACTTTAGTCAGTCCATTAGCCAAGTCGCTTTGATGGCACTGTTAGGGACTAGTGCTCCTCCCAGTACTTTTTTGCTGAGTGTGAAAGGAGTGCTTTTGTTTTTGATTTTCTTGTTTAATTTTATCTTATCTGTGATGTCTACGTGCAAGCCCAAATTCCTTCAGATCATTTCTCTCTGATCCATCTGCATCCTGTCTTGGTGTTTTTTGAGTCAACATTGTACTGTACTAGCAGTTAAAGAAATCTTAAATCTTGCATCCTTATGATATATCCAAAGAATCTTGGTCTCCTCTTATGCATGGTAGTGGTGAGGGTTCTAACTCTCTGTACACGACTTTGCCAGGCACGATCCACCACTACCTGTCTTTCTGGTATTTTTTATTGATGCACGTTCTTCCGATTCTTCTTTCGATTTCACATTAATAAATTAGTATATTTTTAATTTATATCACTGCAACCGGTTTAATCCTGCTGTTACAGCCTTGGAAAGAAACGGTGAACAATAGAGAAGAGATATAGCAGATTAAGAGTTACAGGATAATTGGAAACTTTATTTTTTACACTATTATTAATCTGGAAAGAAAATAACTGATTACAAATAAGTAAAATATTAATTACCTGTGGGGTTGATCGTCGATCATAAATTCCCTAAACGGTCCGTTAAAAGATAACACGATCGAATCTTTATCATTTACAGTTACACGTCGTGGTGTTCCTTGAAACATGATTTCACGTGGATCATCCCAAGACATCATTACAACAGCTGTTTCACCGTAATACCGTATTTCACGTGGAACACCATCGATATTAATAGTGCGCATTGTATCAGCAGCTATCATATCTAATACCATGGGATCAGCAGGTGGTAATTCGACTGGTGCACCAGGCAATGGTGGTCCAGGAAATGTAGGAGGCCTTGGGAAATGCTGGGTAAACCTGTAAAATAAATTATTATATAAAAACAAAACAGGTCGGTTATATAACAGGCCAATTACTATAATGAATACCATGCTGACTTTTAGATCAGTTAGTCCTTGGATTTTAAAGACAGTTACATCTGTACATATTTGAATACGTGATCATGGATACAAGTGTTCTTTGGTGGTTGGGTTTCAATTAACCACACAACTCAGGAATGGTCAACCTGAGACTATTAAAGACTACACTTCATTTACACACATTCATACATATCATTCTCAATCATCCTCTGACGTAATACCTTACGTTGGTTCCGGAGGCTAAACAGAAAAAGAGAGCCCTTGAGTTTGGTTCCTGCAAGATCTTCCAGTTTTTCATCTATATTTCATATATCCATCTTAAAATATATACATTCAACAACATGTTTAAGGTCATAATAATAATATAACCAACCAACCACCCCATGTATACAAGTTTTTTCATTAAGAACATATATACACATATATAAAATGAAAACCACCAAATACAGTCAAAAAATGGTAAGAACGATTACCTAATTGAAGCACTTTTGAAATTAAATTCCTTTATCTTTAACAGTTAAAATTACAAGATTACATAAAATATCAGCATAACGTGCTTTGTTATAAAAGTAAGATAAATCCTCTTTTATATAACATGATAATATAGTCACAATATACCATGGTATATGAAGGAGAATTTATTTTACAAATATAATAGTCATTATTACATATTACACTGTAATACAATGCAATATAACATTATACATATTTTACATTGTAATATTAGAAAAGTATGTATAACGTATAACAAAATTGCCGCATATAACACCCAGTAGGTTTAGCGATCACAGTAATGCATGCACAAACACAAACGTGTTGAATCACGAATAAAGTTTTGATAAAATAAGGCCTTCATAAAGCACAATTCTACAACCAGTTGCATTGCAGATGTCCAGTTCATAGTTTCCTTAACAGACTCTTACCATTCATTCTTTATACTAAGTTTTCAAAAGACAAGTGAGTAGGAAATTTTACCTAAAAGGTTTTAATGCTGACAGCAATTTTTAGCAAAGACTGATAACAAAATATTATGTTCAAATCATTAAAACTGCACATTAAAGATGGAAAAATACATAAATGCTATATAACTTACCGAACATTTGCAGATATTTCTGGTTCAAATATAGAAGCCGGTGGTGGTGGAGGTGGCCTGATTGGTGGAATCTGTTGTAGCTGAGGCTGTGGAATATTCTGCATCATCGGTGGATTACTTGGCCAATGCGGATTAAACCGATTTGGTTCCATACCAGCTCGTAACAGCATAGCAGGTGGTGGACGTAACAAAGGTCTCATCCACGGACCTTGTCCAATTCCAGGTCCAGAAACATTTGTCGATGGTGGTTGCTGCATCTGAGACTGAGGTGTGGTCTGATCCCAAGGTGCGACCGACACAACATTATTACTCATCATAATTGAAGACGGACCTGGTGGTGAAAGTTTACCTTGATTTTTATCTGTATCAATATCCGAGAATCTTGAAACTTTTTTGGATGGTTGAAACAGCCTTTGATCTGAATCCGGATGATTTCTAACATCCAAACGATTTCTCATACTGCTTTTACCGATTTCTGAATCAGAAGTACTTAAACCGGAATGATCGAATTCCATTTCTGGAAGCAGATCTGGATTTAATCTAGGTTGAACATCACTATATTCTGTATCCATCGGTATACACTTAGGGGGTTCAATATCAATGCCCAGTGGTAAAGATGGTAAAACACCCACCATGGCACCTATTGGCCGCTGACCAATTCTCAAATCGGTATCTTTACTAGCAATTATTGCTGGATCTGGTAAAACCGGTGGAGATGGTTGTGGCTGGTCAGCAGTGAACTGAGTCAACATATCTTCTGGAAAAGGTGGAGGTAACAAAGATGGCATAGGTTCATTATCTTTAATAAATTCATGCGGAAGCTTTATTCTTGCATCAATATCAGCACTTTTTTCCTTCTGTTCTTGGACTTTCGCTTTATTATCATCAGAAGATTCATCTTTATCAGCTATCCCTTCACTTTTTTCAGTTACTTCAAAAGTGACAGATTTTATATCAGACAATTTTTCCTCATTACCTAATTTTTCTTCTTCACAGGCTTTTACTTCAATAAGTGGTTCTGCATCTTCTTTAAAATCAGCAACAAAAACTTCAAATTCACCAGCAGTGCTATTATCAACATTAGAAGAAACAGAAGCAGAATCGATAGAACTCGGATGTTCTAATTTACTTTTTACATCATCACCCTCAAGTTTTGAAACCATTACATCACTAATAATACTGCTTTGCGATCCTTCAACAGATTGCTGAATCTGTCTTAAATTATAATTTAATGAAACAGGTTGATCAAACTCCACAGCGTCATTCTTATGACTTTCAGAACTTTCATTCAACTGTTTGTTTTCATCTGCATCACTTTTAGTCTTTACATCTTCTTCTTTTGACCCGATTTCCATTTTCCTTGGTGTACTAATACTTTCTGTTCTAATATCAGAAGATACACCTGAAAACAATTACAATTATCAAAAGTAAGTAAACCATAATAGAGTAATAACAATAAATATTTTAAAGAATACAAGAAAAAATTTTAATGAATAAGAAGATAAATATCAGCACAAGAAGAGGCACAGAGATGATTTAGAGAAGATAGAGTAATGAATTAGAATAAGTCTTAAGGAAGAAAATTTTCATACAAGTATATAGAAATGGAATGGAGACAACACTAATTACAGAGAACTGCTCAAAGGCAGAATTATATATTTTTGGCTTGAATTTATTTGTAATTATTTTACAATAATTATACTTTTCACATAAATCTATGAAAAAAGTAACTGAATTTGAATAAAACTTAATTTTCAATAATATCACATGAAAAACACAGGCATGATGCAAGCACACGCATGTGTGTGCACATACACACACAAACGTGTGAATGAATGAGAAGAGATGACAAACATTTTCAACAAATATAATTACCTTTAGAAGGACTGTTACTTCCACTTCTGCTAATATGCATCTTTTTGCTAGCTGAAGCACTTCCTGAAAATAAAGATTAAAAAACCAAATAACAGATTAAAAAATTCAGCAACTACATAAATTCTGTAAATAAAAAAATAAAAAGAAAATCATTTATAATTTACAATAAAAATTATCAAAAGCAATTAAATAATTTTTTTTTAACATACCAACAATTATAAACACAAATCAATAATTGCAAAAGGACGTTTAACCAAGAGTAAAACTCTTGGATAGACATATTTAACCCTAACATTACAAAGCAAATCCAACAAAAAAAAAAGGGACTAATACAAATGAATATACAACTCTTATAAAAGATTATATATATAGGGGGTAAGGGAATCATACAAAAGGTCAATTTAAGGACCCTCCTGTTCTTACCCCATGTTGGAATAGTTTTTTTGACTTGTTTAACTGCTTCTGGCTCAACATTTTACACTTACATTTTGAATGATGTAGATAGATACAACAATTCTTAAAATATTTTTAATAGACAAAATTATTTTCTTAAGATAACTTGATAAAGTAAACACTAAATGATAAATAATAATTTCTTCCTGTGTTCTCCGTATTTTTTTTTTTTTTTGCTCAGAGATATCATTTACTAGTTTAATAACAATCATTTCCAGAAAAGAAACACAATTTAACTAACTTTTACAAGTAAATATATTATAAGTTATGAAAAAAAGAATGAAATTAAACTGATATAATTGTTATAAGGATTAAAAACTGAAATCTTCTTTAATGATTAATTCACAAAATATTAACGAATAATTCAGAATTTTTCTTTGGAGATATTTATACTGATTACAATATCCTTAGCTTTTTTTAACTGGGGAAAAAAAAAGAAGATACATAAAGATAAATAAAATGTCAACAAGTTTAAAAAATAAAAGTATTGCAAAACATTCCTGGCACTGACCATCTGTTTTTAATTTCCAACAAAACTTTCAAATGGAAATAATACAATAAAATTAAGTCGTTAGGTAAATTTAATTATTTTTTTCAATAAAATTTCTTCATATTATTACTATTATATTATTTAACTTTTACGAATGCAAAAATCATCAATATTTAGTACCATGAAATTAATAATTTTATTAAATAAAATAAACAGAAATAAACATCGTGAAGATTATTATTATAATTAAATATAAATCATTAATAATGATGAAAATAGTGTTTTTATTATGCTGACCAGGTACAGGAAGTAGATTTAACCCACAAAATTTTCAGTAAAAAAGTTTGAATCTATTTAGACCTCCTTGATCAAATGAAAATTTACCTTAAATATTATACAGTATAAAAGGATAACTTGAGAGAATAATAAAATTAATAGTAAAAAATATTGAATCCTATTTAACATTTTTAGTTACAACCAAGACTTGAAAAGCAGATTAAGTATCAGGAATTATAAAAAATTCAATTTTTTTTCTTTTCTTTTTTTTTCAATTCAAAGTGGATTACCATGAGACCACCTTATTTAAACAAAATTCCCATGTCATTTATACTATTATAAGTGCAGGAACCAATTTGATTCCTTGTTTTTGAAGCTAAACTTTTTTTCATTACAGTAATTACTTATTCCGATAAGCTGGAAATTTTATTCAAACCAGAATAAAAAAATTATAGCTAACTAAAAAAAGAATATGGGTCTATGATGCTCCCATGTACGATGAAGTAAAATATCAAGGCAAATATATATATATATATATATATATATATGAGGTCTGTTCAGAAAATAAATGAACTTTATATTTTTAATCTTTATTATTAATTTTACAGATTATTGTTCCTTGTCCCCTTCAAAGTACTTTACTCCCTTATTCATACTCTTTTCCCAGCATTATTTCCACTTCATGATGTAGTCCTGAATAGCTTCATTCGAAATGGTCTTTAAGGTCCATGATGAATTTGCTTTAATGTCATCTGTTTAATGTCTCAAAACAGAGCGTCCTTTCATCACAGATTTTAATTTCGGAAATAAGAAAAAATCAAAAGTTGTCAAAAAGAAGTTGTCATTACATTAAGTATGGATCTATGAATTTTAAATTAAGTTTTTTTGGATCTATTAAGTTTTAAATTTGTGAGGAATAAAAAAGCCTTTGAAATTGCCTTTATTCATTTGAAGTGATATAAACAATTATTATTAAGTTTTAAAAATAATTATTTATATCTCATCAAATGAATAAACACCATTTCTAATGCCTTTATTCCTCACAAATAATGAAAAAAAAACAAACCTGGTTTGTTTTCAGATTTTTTTTAAATATTCATATATTAAAACATTTTTATAATATAACTAGCTGGTCTGGGCTCACTTTGCTCATCCAACCATCTAGGCTGGGAGGGTGGAGCCCCATGGATCCTAACACATTCATTAACCTCATAGTTGTGAGTATTATTAAATATTTTACCGATATTCATTAAAGAAAAAAAAATTAGTCATTTTACTTCATTATATTTATTTCTGTTGCCATGGTGACACAAATATAATGGAGTAAAAGGATTAATTTTTTTTTCTTTAATGAATATCCTTAATTCAAAATTTCACCCCGGGGAGCTGGGCCTCAATCTATTGTTTAAAACCTTCCCTGGGATAACACGAATGTATGCTGAAAATGTGAAAGTTATCAACCAAGTTGGTTCTTGTGTATTGCTGTTGCAGAGAAAAAAACATACAGACAACTTTTCGCATTTATATTTAAAAAGTGATGATAAATACAGTCCACTAGATCGTAAAACCAGTTTTTGTTAAGTTAAAAATGTACTCTGTACTTTTTATATTTATGAGTACAATTAATAATTTTTCTTTCATCGGACAAATTTATAATTGATGAGGGCAAATAAATTACATACAGAATTAAAAAAAAGAAGAAAAAAATAATTTACGGACTTACCTTTATATTCATAATCAGACATGTCAGCATTTAACATATTTGTATTATTATCATAAGCAGCAGCTGTTGCTGGTGATAAGCTATCTCTGTGTCTTCTCTTCCAATGATTACTTTCTTGTTCATCTCTTCTAATTGCTTCATCTAGTTTTTTCTGTTCATTCATCGATATAACCTGTAAAATAAAAAAATAATTTCAAGTAAACTACAAAATTTTCTTCAAAACTCACCACATTAATCAACAAGTGCCAAAAATTGTTTTGTTTTATTAACATCAAACATTAAAACAAAAAATATGTCACACAATTTAATAAACAATAAACACTAACATCCTTATAGAATCAATTAATACTGTGTCTAATACAATAATTTACATTATGAAACTGACTCAGCTCATTTTGCTAGTAAATGAATAGAAATAAAAGTCTCTTTCAGAACTTTTTTTGTTTGTTTTACACAATTAATTTACCAATAAGCTAGAAAGTTTGCGCACACAAGGAAATATCAAATGAAAGTTTTGCAGCATAATGAAAACTGTTCACCATGTCTGTGAAACAAACCTAGGATCTTTGCAGGTGAAAGGCTGAAATACTACAACAGAGATCAGATGTAATGCAATAATAATACCCACATTCTTACACATATTCTCTCTAAAATTCTGAAATTTTGATAAAAGTAAAATGATGGGAACAAATCATTTTTAAAATAACAGAAATGCTGAACCAAACATGTTCAGATTGCAAAAATTTTTCTGAAGTTATACTCAGTAATACTGATCACAAAAGAAGAATACCAACAAAGAAGGCATCCTCTTCTACTCCACCATAAGTGCAGTTTTGAGGGAACATACTACTCCTTTGCTATACTCAATTTGTAATGTACAGTTTTTGAACAATGGAAGAGAGTGTTTATCCCTAAAACAACATTTTTTTTTAGTTCTCTATGGTTTCAAATTAGCAAGATTTTACTATGTTTTGAGAAAGAGGGTCGTCATCTGTGATACGATGTAAAAATAGGCTGCTGAATTTAAATGCGACTTTAAATTCATTCAAGATGATGGACGTTCATGAAACCAAAAACAGTATTCAATGGATAAAATTGTCGCATAAATTCACAATGCCTAATTAAATGATCATTAACAAAAGGTACATGAGCTTGGTGTCATTATGCACATCTTGAGAGACCAAGTCCACTATAATTTACATAATTTTTAGGGTATGAAAAAGCTTTCTGCTCGATGGGAAACTGTACTTGTTAACAATCAACCAAAAATGAATTCACCTGAACACCTCTTAAGGGTGTTTAGACTTATTTGTCATATGATTCCATAGTTTCTTTGCGGTTTTTAGCAGTAGGTGAGATTTGGATTCACCAATAAACACCAAAGAAAGTGAAAATTGGTCCATATTCAGGAAGAGTCACTTTTGTATATGAGCAACAAACCACAAGAAAAGTTGTTTTACAACAGTAATATGCATGCAGATGCAATATGTATACTGGTTTGTTGCTGCTCTGAAGTGCTTCCACGTGCACCGTATTCACCAGATTTGGCTTCTAGCAATCACTTCCTCTTCCCAAACCTGAAGAAACGGCTCACTTGAAGAAGATTCAGTTTAAATTATGAAGTCAACGCTGCTAAGAAAACAGCTTATTTTACAAAGCTGAACAAATCACATTATACTGAAGGTATTAAAAGATTAGAAAGTCATCGATCTAAATGCATTGAATTGCAGAATGACTATATTAAAACAACAAATTTTTATCAAAATGAGGTTTTTTATTGTTATTGTTTAATATATATAAGAGGAAGTGTTCAAAGTATTATCCTTCCGGTTCTAAATATTTATGATGTCATTTAACTACTGAATTGCATGCACTATTTTTCTAATAGATTTTTGCCCCATTTTATAAAATCAAACTGAGGTTATAATAGACAGGTGGTTTAGATCATTTGGATTTGAAGAAAATACCATGTCTTTGATGATTCCCCAAAAAAAATCACAAGGCATTAAATAACATGAATATAGTACAATAGCCATCCAATTCTTTCCTAAAACATCGCCCTAAACTGTTTTCACAATGTGTATGAAGTAATTTCAGTCTATAAGAATTCAATTCTTATAGAATATTTTTTAAACTCTTTCTGGCTTTTTCAGCCTAATAAACGCCTTTTTGATTAAAATTTGTGGGTTCTTTACAAACATCTCTGCAGCAAGCCATTGATTTTTTTCAACTGCAACTAGTTATAGGCCTACCGATATTGAAGCTTTCCAACACGTTTTGTATTTTAAAATTTTATGTTCGAATGATACAAAACTTTAAGAATCAGAATTGGAAAATTAGATTCTTGCACATGGAACTCTTCTCAGACCCATTAGAACTCTTATTATTTTTTACATACACTTAAGCACAAAATTCTTTCTTCTTTAGTTTGCTTATAGATGTCATTTAATCTCAATGTAGATACAAAAATAATTTGAACAATTGCACAATAGTACTTATATTTAACAACAGATTACTGAAGAATGGAAAAACTAAATTTTCCACTGGTTACAAAATTTAATTTGCATACAGGGCAAAACCGACTTTCAGTGTATCACACTTTTAGATAAAATCAATACTGTAATTTTTAATAAGTTTATTGGTATGCAATTTTTTCAATGTGTAATAGATGAAAAATACGTTCAGAATTAAACATTAGAATTAAATTTATCTTTATATATGGTGTAGAGTTTCACAAAATACACTTTTATAGGAGAAAAATTACATGCAGGAACGGTTTTCAATACAAACAATGTTGAAACTTAAATTACAATAAATGTATTTACCTCTTTAACAACTCTGTTGTAAGTACTCATCGGCATTGTACCAGATTTGTACTGTTCTTCAGCTTCCCTAAGTATATAGTTGTAATGTGTTGGAACTTTAAAATTTCCATACATGTTTGATCTACTAGATTCATTTTCATAATGCAATTGATCACCTCTATGTCTACCGCTACGTGAATACTGGTTCCCACCTCCTCCACTGCCACCTACATCGTGGAGTATAAAAAATATATAAATTTAAGCTACATAATATAATATACAACTAATAACTGTATACAACTTTCATTAAATGTATTTCAAAGGACAAATATTCTAAAATGAATTTTCATTTGAAAGGATCAAATTGAAAGATCCTTTCAAATTGAAAGTATCAAAAGTAAGACAAGTTACATCTTTTTCAATATTTGAATGATTTTATTATTTACATAAACTAATTTATTTTACTTTCTTAAAATTTGTGAGGAATATCCAACAAAATCATAATTATTTTTTAAAAGTTATTTTCAGTCATTGAAATTTAAATAAATAAAAATAAAATTATTTATATTTAAAAATAGTAAGAATGAATGCTATTCAAAAATTAACTTTATGCTTGTATAAAAATAAACTGGACTGCCATAACAATATACTACATGAACACAGCAGTACACGGTTAAAAGGTTATAATAAGTAATAAGTAAATTAGTCATGCTTAAGAATACCAATAATTCCATATCAAGCTAACAAAAGTCAGAAGTAAAGTGGCTCTCATTTATATTCTTCATAAAGCTAAATATATTGTTGTAAGCAGCATACAGACTTGATTGAAATTAAACTGATATTCAACCCTGCAAGTGACATTTTTATTGTTCAAGACAGGGGCTACATAATGACCATCATTACTCTAACAGAAAGTAGCTATTTCTTGTACCTTTAGGGTTTTACATTCGACATAAAAAACAAAGACTAGGAGAGATAGTGAAAAACAACAGAAGCTTTACTCAGAAGAGGAAACAAACATACACCAAAGGTTATAATTTTGTCCAATGCTGTAAAGCAGTTCTCATCAAGAAACCTAAATTTATTTATTTATGCAGAAACAACAGGCTAGTGTCCTTGCTCTCTAAATACTAATGAATGAAAAAAGAATTTTGTAGCATATGAAAAATGCCATGCCTGACTGGGATTTGAACCTGGGACCACCAGTTAAAGGCTGAAACTCTACCACACAGATCGGCAAAGTGGTATAAATTATATCCTCATGAAATGTGATATGCCTGATAAAATAATTTTTTTAAACAGAAAGCCATGCAGCATCCATGGTTTAATGATTGATTCATTGTTTAATGATTACAGTAGTAATATTGTCCATGTTTTAAAAATATTGTGCTGGACATTCAAAGAATGGAATGAAGGTGGTTAAAAAATGGGAAAGATATCATTCAAACATAATTGTGATGAACTTACTCAAAAAAAACTGAACAACTATATAAGTAATCAATCAGAAATAATTATTAATAAGAAAATTACTTATGTAAATATGTTGTTTCATAACATCTGAACTTTAAAACAAGTTTTCACAATTTCAAAAACGTTTCTCATAAGTATTATAAAAGGAAATATTGAGTTTCCTTAAATTTTAATAAGCATGATAGGTATTAAAATACTAATATCAAATTTTGGGCAATAACCTTGAAATTTCTTAAAAGTATATTTATTTATTTTTAAAAATAGATTTTGCAAAATAGAAAACAAATTCAAAAAAAAGGAAATTCAAACAAGAAAGAAATTATTGTGACTGGGAATTAGATACAAAGTAATATTCTACATCAGATGCACATTTTTTCATTTAATAGACTAAATAATTCAATCAGGCATTATACATCAAATTAATAATGCTAAAACTTTTTGAACAAAAGGAAATTTTTCACACAGAATTTATGGAACCATAATAAAAGAAAGCTATTATTAAACAATGAAATATTGGATCCAAAATATATGACAAAGGATACTTAAAAAGTATATTTATCTTCTGTATAATATAATCTGGACCCTACTTTACAGATTACTGAGATTTCAAGCAGAAAAGACTTTTTGTCTGCCCCCTATATTCTGCACGCTAGAGTTGAACAAAAACCAACTCTTCACAAAGATAAATATTTTGCCAACTAACCAAAACTCTTTGAAACCACTGAGGAGGTTTGCAACCACTGATAGCGTGACATTACATGAAATCTGAATACATGTAGAAATAGTGTACATATAAAGATGTAGCTCCATGTACGTAATCAAATTTTCTCTTTCTTTTATATTGACCAATCAGAAGTCAATTTTGTAAATAACCCTCAAATAATAAGCTGCAGGGTTTATAATAAAAAATTTATTGTACTTATTAATATGGATTCTATTAACCTACTTGTAAATCTTTTATGTCTAAGAATAAACATAAACTATCAATTAAGATATTGACAGACTTGTAAAAATAAATGTACAATAAATATATTTACACTATAAAAAAGGTTTAAAAAAGAAAAAAGCTTATAACTGAAGATTTATATTTTACAAAACACTTGGACCGAAATAAATGAATTTTTTATAGTATATTAAAACCTGTTTCTTTCTACGTTACTATTGTGCGTTACAAGTTTATTTCAAGTAAGTGAATAGAATTATGGAAAATTAAGTTGTGTAAACAAGTACTACCTAAATTTTTTATAAGAAACTATATTACAAACATTAATGTTTTATAAGTATATTAAAATGGGATTTGATACGTTACATGGTTTTTTTATAATTTTCAGGAGACATTTTAAAAAAATGTTCATTCAATTCTTAACTGTAACAGGTAATTTTTTTTCTTGAACCATGTGAACAACAAATAATATTAAAGTGTGGTTGTATCTTTTTGTGTCATATTTTGTACATACACACACACACACATATATATATATATATACAAAGAGGAAATGTTTGTTCGTATGTTAGAAACAAATCTCAAGAACTAGTAAACTAATAGATACCAAATTTTAACAGTAGCTTCATTATGTAATCCAAGTGCCATTTGCTATATTATGATGAAAAATTATTTATTAAAATGTATAAATAATAAATAATTCGTTACAGTGCTGCACTTCTCATTCGGACAGCTGGCAAGCCACTATATTTTTATGCTCTTTTCTCATGTAAAGCCACTACCAAGATATTTTTCAAAGGAGGTCTTATTGAAATTAAAGACAACAATTTATTATGAGCTATTCATAATTAATGCTAAGAAAAACTATTCAAGATAAATTGATGAAAATTTGTGTACATCTTCTTACAGTGCAAGTGCACTCTAAGAAAGGATTTCTTTTAAATTCAATTTTAAAGGGGTAAAATGGAGTAACGGTGAAATTTACTTTTTTTAAAATATTTTTTGTTAACAAATGAAGATAGCTTGATTTTTTGTATGTGTAATCTCCATGTCAATATCTAAAAAAACAATTTCTAGCTTTTTTAAAATTCCAAGTTTAGAGGATTAAAATGGATTTTTGAAACTTTTTTTTTTTTTAATTTCTCAGTAACAAATGAAGATATCAACCTGGTTTTCGAGGAGTGTAATCTGAATCTGAATTAACCAATTTTTAGATCTTTGAAATTTGAAGTTCAAAGGGGTTAAAGAAAGGTAAAACGATTGCAAATTTTCCCAGTCTCAAGATATTCAGTAGATTTGGGCTTACAAATACTCTTCAGATAGATATCTAAAAACCATTTTTGGATGTTTGGAGATTTCTAAAAAAATTCTGATCTTTTTTTAAGAGGTGCATGGTATAAGGCTCAGCACCCAACCAACACAGCCACTGCCAACATTACTGTATGTGCAACTGGCTGAACCTGCCTCCAGTTACTTGATTAAAAAATATAAAATAAAATAAAAAATTACTGCAACGAGAAACACAAGTAACCAAATAACGCAGTTCAAGCTGTGACAGCTTCATATATATATATATATATATATAGGAATAAGAGCTGTAAAAATAAGAATTTTTATTAAAACAAAAGAGTGCAGTAGCAACTCATAATAATAGAATATAATATAGATTTGTATTTGTTGGTACAACTGTTTATCTGCCTAGTTTTATGAAGCAATTGACCTCTTTTCTTACAGAAAGTTCAGATTGTCAGCAGCTTTAATGAAAACTGTTATTTTATTCACCAATGTTCTTCCTTCACATCATTAAATAAATATATAAAACTGTAACAGAAATGTTAAAAAAATGGCTGAATTCTTTATTAAATTAAACCAACCGATGAAGAAAAATCTTCAAACACACAACAAATAAAAGCTTTATTCTTAAATATAAATTCAACTTTTTTTTTTTCAATAAAAACTTAAAAAAGTTATGGAATTTTGAAAATACACTACCAGAAAAAATGAGTTACCTTTTTCAAACAATTTTTATTAATCTCTACAATTCTTTTTAAAAAATACATTTTAATTCAAAGCAACAATGAAGAAAAGAATGTTTTAATAATTTCAAAACAGAAAAATTTCCATTTTATAGTTCATAAAAAATATCTCTTCAAAGACAAGTTTTTTGTTTGTGATAAATATTTTAAAAACAAATTTACTTGAAAGGTACCTCTCTTTATAATACTATGATTCTATAATAAATTAAGCAATTTCACACATTCTATAAGGCAAGATTTTACAGTTAGAACTCCATAAATGAAATCTTTCCATAAAAATTCAGATTCCTGCCTGCAATTTAAACCTGAACCAAAGGTTCAGTAGTTATTAATACTTTATACTGAGATATTGAGAAGGAAAATTGAGAATGGATGACAATAAATGTAAGCTGTCTTATTAACAAAATAACATAAATACAAAAAAAAATCCTTTTTATAAATTCTATTAAGCACTCTTCACCAAGAAAACAGATGGTTATTTACTTTTAGCTAATGATGTGATGGAAAAACATCAGTGAAAGAAATAATTTTTATTAAAACAAATTAGTGTGTATAAATCAATCAGAGCAGAATAGAAAAGAAAACAATCATAAAAAATTACTGAAAATAACTTTTAAAACAAAAACAATAAATAATGATGGAATGCAAAACAAGTGCCGCATTTAACATTGTGTCTAATTATAAAAGTAAAAGAATTAACTAAGAAATCTTTCAAATCTAAAGAATTCACATTTTCATCTAGTGGGCCCAAAGTTAAGAAAAGAGAAATGCTTACATAAATTATTTTAAATAAAGATTTATTTAATTTTTTGGTTCTTTTCCATTAAAAGGCAACATTTTTATCACTGAAAGGAGTAAATGAACCTTTCAGTTGTAATTTTTTTAATTATGGATCGTACAAAGTTGAAAAGTGTAAACGCTAGCTTAAGTTATTGTTATTTTATTTAATTTACTTCACCTAATTTTATTATTTTAGTAAAATTAAATGTTTTAGATTTATTTTAATTATTTCAGATTTTTATGTTTCAAAATTTACACAAGATAAAAATATTAATTGCATAATACCTTTTATAAGTATGTATTTGGTTATTTCATTTTCAATCATATAGGAATGAATGATTTATCAACCTATATATCTAAAAACAAAATAAATAGTGATTGAAGACTGGAAGTAAAATCTAATTTAACACCAAAAGATATTAAAAATATGATAAAAACCTTTTCATACAAACAGATGTGTTTGAATTTTTTATTTATTTTAATAAATATTGCCTGTTAATGAAAAAGATTCCTATTTTTTTTTTCTTGTCACAGTTTATTCAAACAAATGTGAAGAAAAAATTAAACAAAAACAGAACTAATTATGAAAACATACAAGATAATTATTAAAAACAGTACAAAATATTAGTATCCTACCTTTGTCTATGATATAATTTATTAAATTAAGAAATATGTAACAAAAAAAAAACATATAAACAGAGAATAACACATTTAATTATTATTAATGTCTAACACCATAAAATTAATGTTACAAACCATAAAAATTATAACATTTGTAATAAAATTGTCTTAAAATAGCTATAAAAAATTTAATTTCCTGTTCTTTTACACAATTTTTAATATTTACATTATGACCATAAAGAATCAATAGATATACTTAAAAACTTTCATACCGATAATTAATATTTTATTAATTTCACGGTTGACGCATACATTTCACAAATAAAATGTACAAGTCCACAAGAAATATAATGGTCTGGCTTTACGTAAAAGTAAATTAATCTCGGCCATTAGTTAGACTTATTAAGTGAACTACCAGACAGAAAACAGAGTGTTCAGGCAGTTCCAGTATACAAAAACAGAGTACTGCAACCGCACTGAGCCGTAATAAGAAGTGGCTGGTCTGCTTGCTTCTAGAAGGTGCCCACACAAAAATGTAAACAAAAGCCAGTCGACAACTGATCCAATTCCCAAGGTGCACACTAGCGAAGAAGGAACATAGGATAGACAGAAAAGAAAGGTAAGAATAAAATCAACCAGTGGAGATAACTGTATATGTAATTTGGCAAAGTCTGTAATTCCAAGAATAATATGACCAACAAAATTACAGTACAAAATCTTTCCTTTATTCCTCTCCATAAATTATATTAGAAGTTATTTATTTTCTTTTTTATGCAATTTACAGGCTAAGAACCCAATGTTCTTAGCCTGATGATGATGATGAGCGATGAATTTCTGTAGCATATGAAATGCCAAGCCTGATCCTAATAGACGAATGGCATATACGCTACTACTCTGCTAAAGTGGTTGGTAGAATAGCAGAATATGTAACAGTAATATGAATTTATAATTTAGCATCCTAGCAGTATATAATTTAATATTAAATAATAAATAAATTTTTATTAATAATAATAATAATTTATTATTTATTTATTTAAAATAATATTTTTTTATTTAATAATAAATAAATTAAAAAAATATCACTTACTGCTTATTTTTCTTTTAAAAAACATTCACATTAGCACTTTAGTGGTTTCTCATGAAACCACAAAAGTGCTAATTAGATTTCATTAGATGTATTAAACTTAAGAATTTAAAAAAAGGATGGATGATGTTATTTCTTCTTAATCAGATTGTTAAATGGTAATTAGAAGGAAATTTTTTTTTGCTATCTACTGGATGAATTATTTATAAATTCTACCGTTTGTTGAATCCATTCATCATATTCAAATATAATTTGTACTATAATATTAATATCATTGTTTTGTTTTTTTTTAATTTGTTACCATTCAACTGCTCCCAGTAAAGATATCCCAATCTGAAAAATTTTGTTCGGAATGGGCATTCAGTACATGACACTAAGACTTTTTCATTTTGTTAGGGTTTTTCTTACTTTGCGGTCTCTAATGGTAGATCTCTTCCATGCTATCTTTCTTTTTTCCCTTACTATTTATCCTTTTTTCCGCAAGATATTCTGTGAGCTTAGGTTAGAAACTGCTGGATCCATTTTATAGATGTGGTTGAGGTTACTATGTAGTAAAATATTTCTAATAGTATTTGGTTGGGTGGCGGTGAAGTATGTTACAGATATGAACCCTTATTTAACAGTTCTATAAAAATCTCAACCCAGGGCTGAGGCAATTGCAAAGTAAAACCAAAACATTAATCCCATCTGATACGTATATATATATATATATATATTAAAAACAATCCCAATTAATGAGTTTAATCATGGTATAATTACTTTCATATCAACATAAAACACTGATCAATATAAAAGTATCAGAATTTTTATATCGGTATAAAAATTGTTTCATTTTAACTTTTAATAAGGTGGTATGTTTTTTAACAACATTATCGTCTATGTTGCATTAATAATTAAAGATTTAACTACCAATATACTAATTTAATTTAAATCTAATAAACAAGGACATTTATCAATAAAAAAGAAAACTTTGATAGATTTCCAACATCATCAGTTGTTAAAAGTAGCATATGCATAATATTAATAAATACTGTAACCATTACAACTAGAATGTTATAAAAATATCCTGAAAATTGACTTGTAAGAACCAAAGTAAACTGACAAGTACCCCCCTCCAGTAACTAAATGTTTAACTACATATTGTTGCCATTTATCGGTGGATAATGACTAAATATATGACAACATTTAAAATTTAATGAAAGAAAATAAAAGCAACTGGCCACTGACTAATTACTTTGTGAATAGCATAACACGTTTTTCAAGGGGATTGAATAAGAAGGCATCAAGTGAAGCATAAGTGAGACTTAAACCTTCCCTTTCAACTGGATAATTACATAATTTAGTTTAAAAAATCACAGATTTGCCCTTTAGACTCCTATAATACTATAGTATAATGAACAAACAATAATTGTGTTACAGTACCCGATGATGTGGGTAATCCATGAAAGTGTTACTGATTACAATTACTTTAATTTTTTTAATTAGATAGTTTCTTCCTGAAGCCGTGTAAATACATTATTAAAATAATTATTATAAAAATTACAACTATAAACTACTTTTATCACCTAAGTAGTCAAATCTAAAAAAATTAGAAAGCTAGTATTCTACACATTTAAATTATTTATTAAAATAAAATACATAAACACTATTTCATAATAATTATTTTGGAAGGAAATAATTATTTATACATGTTGAAGTAAATGAGTACTATGTAAGTAATGTCACACTCTCAAGAAAGTAAGTTTTTAAAAATTAATTTTTTATCAAAAAAAGAGGATGAATGAATTTTATGCATCCTTTTTTCTCTTCTTTTATAAAGATTCTGCCAAATTTAACATTTCTATACAAAAATAAGAAACTTCTTAATAACAGTCGTTACTACAAAATATATTGAACTACAAATTTAGTTATAACTAAGGCATTTTTAGTAATGAGAGGCATACACTAACTCCCCTTACAGAAACCATTTCTAAGTAATGTACAATTGAACAAATTGTAATAAAAGTTGAATTTGAGAATTAATACCTGATAAATGGTTTGAGAGAATAATTTTCACAAATTATATATGAATTCTAACAAAACATAACACAAAGAACTGTCAACAATAAGTCAATGAATATCAAAAAGAAAGAAAAATTAAGCCAATAAAATAATACAGATGCTGAGCAAGCATATTGTAACAAATCAAAAGGATGAAAAAAGATAACAATTAAGAAAGTATAATGAAAAATGAATGGAAAATATGGGTACGGAAAATTGGATAAAAAGTGGCTAGACGTTTTTGAAATAGCAGGCACAGAGTTAAAAAAATTGAAAAAAGTAATAGATGGACAAACGAGGAAAGTGAATAAGACTAGAGGTTTATCAGAAAAATTCAGAATAGTAAAAAGTTAACTGGCTAGGACATATGAGAGGTCTGTAAATAAAGTAATGAGACTAGTTCAGAGAAACTTTTTATTTACAATTCAATCATACATCGACTCTAATCACCTTTGAAATAGTTCCTTTGGGAAGTCACACAATGCTTTAAATGGTTTTCCCACTCTTCATAGCAATGTTGGAACTCAGAAACCAGAATATCCTTCAGATCATCAGTTACTTTTTTTTTTAATATGATTTCTACTTTCCAAAATGGTGTCCTTTTAGATGTTTTTTTTTAAGTCTGGAACAGGAAAAAGTTGCAAGGGCTCAAATCAGGTGAATAAGGTGGTTAAGGAACTACAGGAATGTTATTCTTTGCCAAAAACTCATTAATTGAGAGTGAAGTGTGACAAGGTGGATTGTCATGGTGTAGCATCCAGTTGTCTTTGATGACTGGTCTTACGTAAGCAACTCTTTTCTGCAGTCTTTAAAGAATTTCTCGGTAAACATAAATTGATTTACAGTCTGTCCTGCAGGCAAAAACTTCTTCTAGACAATGCCATTACTATCAATAAAACAAATTATGGTTTTGATTTTTGATTTACTCATTTTGCTTTTTAGGGACGTGGTGAGTTTGAAGTGTGCCACTCCTTGCTCTGGCATTTTGTTTCTGGGTCGTACTCAAATATCCAACATTCATCACCAGTAATAACATTTTTTTTAGAAAATCAGGATCAGTTTCAATTCACTCTAAAAGATCACGGCACACTTCCACCCTGTTGTTTTTCTGTTCGGTTTTTTGGGACCAATTTTGCACAAACTTTTTTCATGTCCAATTTGTGTCAAAATTTGATGGACTGTGGTATGGTTCAAATTAAATTGTTCTGCAGTCGTTCTGACAGTTAATCACTGGTTGTACTGTATCAAGTTTCTTATTCACTCAACACTGTCGTCACTTTTTGGCGTTAACAATCTTCCAGAGTGTGGATCATTCGCAACTGATTCCCGGCCGTCTGAAAATGCTTTAAACCACCTAAAAACTTGGGCTCGTGACAGAGCATCATCTCCATACACCCTTTTCAATTTTGAAAAAGTTTCAGTAGCATTCTCACCAAGTTTAACACAAAACTTGATTGCACAACGTTGCTCATAATTAGTACCACTCATTTTTGTAACGCACAACAAAAACTCGTTTCACAAAAAGTTTGTTTACGTCTCACATGGCAACAATGGACTAAAATTATTAATACCTAATATAAATCAGCTGTTCATATAATCATATGTTGACTAGTAACTTTACAGTGTTGCCACTTTGACTGCCAAAAAAAATTGGTCTCATTACTTTATTTACAACCTCATATGAGAAGAAAAAGGTAGATAAAATTGGTATAAAAAAAATCAGTAGATGGTACAAAGAAAAGTACGTAGAAGTGGAAAAAGAATAAAAATAAAAGATGGTCTAAAAGGAAATGGAGGTTAGCAGGAACTACAAAATTTACCATGAAATAGAAAAGAATGGAGATAGACGTGGTAAAAAGAATTGACAGAAAAGATAAATGTATGAAGATGATTATAATGATGTTAATGTAATTTTAAAATGGTTATAAAATAATTTTTTCTTAGTATAAATGTTGAAAAAAATGCATTTTTTTAGAGCCCTGATATAAAAACATATTATTAATCAACAAATTGTTTTGATTCAGACCAAACAACGGGCTAATATCAACACAATTGTAAAGTGGTATAACAAATCTGAATTTCATAAAATCTTTTTAACAAATAAAAAACTCTAAGGCATGAAATGCCAAGTTGGATCGATCATTAACAATTGTCATACTGAATTGACATTTAACAAAGTTTACTGCTTACTCAATTTACAAATGAAAATTTATATGCTAACATACTAGCATGTTACATACTACATTAATTCATTCACGATCATAAATCTATTTCTACAAAAATCTCCTGTTATTACAGAAATATAATATTTATTCTTTCCATTTCATAAAATTCATTTTTAAATTAATTTAATATAATTTTTTTTCACATGATAAGAGGATTGATTCTCAAAGGCAACTTACTATAAAATGGAAGGGATAAAAACAAAAATAAGAAAAATTAACAGGTTGTAAATTATTAACACCCTCATTATGAACTTATCTAAAATACTCTTAATCATCAAATCATATAACCTGCTTGATTTACTGTTAGAACATACATTTAAAGTGTTCTTACAACAAAAAACAAACCTGTTAAAAAAATGTACTAGCAGTCTTTTACTGATGTATCCAAAAAGTAAAAATAAAATAAAAAAGTATTTTCCAGAGCTCAAAAAAGGTTCTTTCTTCTCTACAAGCACTTAAGTGTTTATCAAAATTCACATAATGCAGTGAATTTAGACGATACAATAGTAATGCTTTTCCTACAAAATTTATATAAACCAATCGATATCACTGTATCATAGTAGAAACATTTTACGTTAATCCATAATAAACGATAAATATTTGGTTTTTGCATAAATATATATTTAAATGATTAATTCATCATATAAGCTTGACGCTTATGCTTGGAATGGAAATTTCATAGATATGAAAAAAATTACCAGTCATCTATTGTATATTCGTTGTTTAAAGTTTATAATCTGACTGTTAGTCAATGGATTCCCAAATGTACATTCCATAAAAAAAAATATATATATATTATATTAATCCGATCAACCCAAGTACATAATCAATGAAATAAAATAAAATAGGATGACACTACCTTATTCCATAATCCAAGCAAGAGTGCTTTCGCAAGTACCTCGCATCATCAGTTGCTCTAAAATTTTTAAAATCGTTCATTGTAAATTACACATTAAATCTAAAATTGTACGTTGCAAATTACACATTAAAATTAAAACTGAGATTTAAAATTGTTAAAAGATCATTTTTCAATTAAATCAAAACAGAAATAATACTTTTTTTTATATAAAAAATTTTGAATTGTAAATTAAAATTAAAAATTGCATATATACAAGATATGTGTCATTAATAAAAAAATTTAATTAAAATTAATAATAAAAATAAAATAGAAATCCATACAAACTAGCTAGCCAAAGTTATGTGACAAGAGTTGAAATATTTTATGAAGTATCAATGTTTAAAGATGTGCTGCTATCTACAGCAGCTTTTATGATTGTGTCATCCTCATATTCTGTATGCAGGTTGATCAAATTAAATTTACTTATATTACTTTTTACTTTATATATGTAAAATGTCTCTAAAATGTCAAAAACCCTATTATTTATATTAATATTGTATTTCTTAATTTTACTACTTCTAAATTTGAATGAATATCAGATATTAAATATATATTATTAACAAGATGATCAGAAACATTAGAGAAACCCAATTTTCTGCTTTTGTAATATCTAAAATGTTCATCAAATCTAGTTTGAAAGGACCTATTTAAATATGGTCACAATCACTGCACTTTATCATACTTTATTAACAATTTTAATTTTAACATGAAATTTGCAATGAAAGATTTGAAAAATTATAGAACTAATGATGCGAGGTACTTGCAAAAGCACTCTTGCTTGGTTGCTTGGATTATGAAATAAGGTAAGTGTCATCTTATTTTATTTTATTTCATTAATTCTGTACTTGGGTTGATCGGATTAATATAATTCTATAATGCAGAGGAATATGATTCCCGAAAGGATCGATTTTAGAAAAATAATTATATACAGTATATATACACACAGGGTGACTAAATCAATGTCATCTACAAAGATTTAATCTCCCATACAATTAGCTTGTTGTTTAATTTGTTTAATAGCTTCTATTACACGCCTTTTCACCAGTTATATGGAGTAATATATTTAAATGATGACAGGAGGGGGACCAACGACCAGGTCGATCTAGTGGTTAACTCGTCATTGCAAATCAAATGATGACAGGAGGGGGACCAACCAACCAGGTCGATCTAGTGGTTAACTCATCATCGCAAATAAGCTGATTTTGAAGTCTAGAGTTCTGCGGTTCAAATCCTAGTAAAGGCAATTACTTTTATAAGAATTTGAATACTAGATCATGGATGCTGGTGTTCTTTGGTGGTCAGGTTTCAATTAACCACACATCTCAAGAACAGTCGACCTGAGATTGTACAAGACTACATTTCATTTACATTCATACATATCATCCTCATTCATTCTCTGAAGTAATATACCTTACGCTGGTTTCGAAGGCTAAACAGAAGAAGAAGAAGATGGAAAGGGAACAAATATTTGAGAAATATATTCATTATATTAATGTAATTTATAACTTAAAACTTTTTTATCCAATTTAAAGCGATCTTATAACTTCATTTTGTAAGTTTAATAGTCCCATCATCAGGTCTAAATATCTAATTCACTGAATTAGAACCTTTGCTGAACAAGAAACTAGTAAATGCACAAAACACATAGAATGCATAACTGTATATACTGAGCAATAGAACTATTACAAGCGCACTATAAAAACCCCATATCATTGTGGGTAATTTTATGTGTAATGCACCTGTAATAATTTTGTCTGGTCCACGTAGCAATTATATTTTTTTACATATAATTATGCTCATTTAATAATCGTTTTATCTTCTTCAAGGCTTGTTAATATACAACGATTTAATTTTATGACAAGAACTTACTTAAAACACGTCATTTGATGTAGTAAAAGAAATGAAGTTGTAGATTAGATTGACGTATTTATAATAAATTGTATGAATCATTTTGAAACAAATAATAAGTAAAAAAACATTCAATAATATTGTATGTAGAAATAATAAAATTCAATTAAGGAAACCTTTTAAAAAGTGCTTGACCAACATTTTCGCTGATATCAATGAGGGCAAATCATTATAAAAATTCAACACTACATATAAAGAAATATTTAATACATTTTAACAAATTATACAAAAATTAAACCTAAAACCTAAAAACAAAGATAACTTTCAATGGAATTTTGAAATGAAGCTTCTTAAAGCAGGCCTGGGATGTGGAGTCAGCTGCAAAAAAACGAGCATCACAAAAAAGCATCCTGTGCTAACCGATAACACAGTTTATTCAAGAATTGAGTTTAAAGTATGATACTGTTACTCTTTTGTGAATGGTTTTTGATCACGCTCATATATGTTATTTTTATTTTAATAACCGATACATTCTCTGTATTATACAAAATTTTGTTGTATATAATGTACTTCATTGTTAGCTCACATTTCTTATTAATAAAAATAAAAAAAATTCATTATTTGTGTAAATTGCGTATATGTTATTTTGCATCATTAATAATTCATATAATATTGCATAAGAAGCTTCACTTCTGTCGAGTGTCCATTCACCGACACACTTGTTTTTATTATTTTTTTAATTATGGTAATTTAAGAAAGTACACAAATTTGATAGTATATTTTTTTAAAATGATCTACACACACTTTAATAACACAATACAACATAAATACACATATCACAATTTATAAATTCATTAAGCGTTTTTCAAAACATTTTACAGATATTATAATCCATATTTCAGTGTTAAAAAATTGTTTGTACGTTAAATAAATTATGTTTCAGATAATGGAAAATAGTATTAAATAAAAATAAGAAAATTTGAAAAACAGATACATGATAATCATCTTATTATCTCTAATTATTATTATTATGTTTCTTTTCCTTTTTTCTATTAAAAGATGCCATTTTCTATCATAAAACATGTAAGCAGATCTTTTAGTCAAAATTCATAGAATAAAATATACAAAAATATATTCAAATTCAAGTGTCATTTTTTTTTAATTTTAACTTTTTTTATGTTTCTACTAACACATTTTACTATTTATATAATTGACTTGCTTAAGAGGAAAATATTATATTAATAATAATACATAATTTAAAAAAATTCTGATATGCATAAATTCATTGAAAAAAGCATGAATTATACAATAACATGTAGCTTGTTATTTCATCAAAAAGATCATCATTATTTTACAGTCATTACCACAATCATCTATTCATTTTTGTGTGGCCTATTGGACTACGTAGCGAATTCTTTAATTTTTTTAAATTGTGAGAATAGATATGAATAACCACATAACACTAATAAGAAATGTTTAAAGTACATAATAGGCTTGCACATTTTATACAATTTTTGAAATTATGCCTGCTAACAGAAAATATCTTTTCAAATTAATTTATGATATTTTAAATTAATATATAATAGTCAGATAACATAAAATTAGATGAACTTAAAAAATATTTTTTTTTTAAATCCATCTCACAGTTTGTAAACAACTAAAAGTAAGCACACACAGACCAAATAAAAAAAAACAACAATCCTGGAAAATTTTAATTTCAGTAGTAATCTAGTAACCTAATAGTAATCTTACTGATGACTTATAAAGTCATCAGTAAGATTTAATAATCAAATATCAATAAAAGCCATCATTAACAACTGATAATAAATATTTTTTAAACAATATTTACAATAAAAAAAATCAAGATTTTAAATGAAATGATGCAAACAATGAAATCACTTAAAGAATTTAGAAAACTAAATTTTTAATTTTACTGTTAACTAAAAAGTGATGAATTATTGCAATAAAAAGATTATTTATTGTAAACAACAACAATATTACAACTAGAATTCATATAGAGAACTATATTATACTCTACCAGAGTAACTACCATTCACTCAAAGAAAATTTCAAACTAATATTAAAAAAAAGCTACATTTTAAATCATATTACCGAATGAACATAATAAAATGTGATATACTGTATTACTCCATACACATCTTTCTAAATGATTTTATTTCATCCAATATTACTGTGACAAGGTATAATATGTAGTTACAATTTCATATTTAAATGCTGAAAATGAGATTAATAAAACAAACCCAAAAATTCATAACAATATTACCTTGTAGCCTTTTAAATATATAAATCTAAATGAGTATGAGAAGGCTTCGCAGTAGACACACAAATTGTATTCGTAAAAATCATTCTATTTACTATTAATATATTCTTGTAACCAGAAAAAATATCACTGTTCCAGGAGATTCTGGATATTAAAGCTTAAACAAATAAGGAATACAGAATCAACATTTATTACAAAAGGTCACTACTGCTAGTAATCACAGACACTAATTGTACTATAATTAATATAAAAAATTACTTTTTTCCACATTTATAAATATGAAAAATTTTATAAATTATTTCATAAAAAATTAACTTTTTTTTAATTAGTAATAAAAGATGGATTATATAGTGGAACATATAACATCAAACAACTGTTTTGACAGAAAACAAATTTCAAGATTTAAAACATTTTTTAAATTATTAACTATGATAATTTCCAATCACATGAAACCCATTTCAAGTAACATTAACAGTTATGATTATTTAAATAATTTTCATTTTTAATTTCTTCACTATGACACATTTTTAATCTGATTTCTTTGGATGTTTTGATTATTTTTGTTCAGGTCAAGGTGACAGCAGTTCAGTTTCTGAAGGTTTTTGTTTTCATATTCTAAATAAATCTTCTTATATGCTAGGAGTTAAACCATTCTGTTCAATGCATCATTTATTTACTTAAACTCTTAACTTTTATAAAACATAAAATTTTTATACTGTTCAGTCATAATCTTAATCATAACTAGTGCATATCCCATGAACAATAATATAAATAATATATAAAGCCAATAATATAAAGAAATAATTTCTTAATATTATCTTTCATCCAATGTTCTGGATCATCTGAGGTAAAAAAAACCCTGCATATTTATGTAAAAGCAGAATAGTAAAATGGATAGTTTTATTATTGATGCATTATTCTTCTCATATCTCTGATATCTCTCCTCTTCCTTATAATATATATTATCGCTATATATTTACAGTTTGTCACACTGTACTTCAAGAATTAAGGTAACACAACTAAGTTTTCTATAAAAACACTCATTCATTTTGATAAATAATTTTTCTTTTACTTTTAAACATTTTCTATTTTAGTTCATAACTCATTAAATTTATACTCTCATGTCAATTTTAGGTAAAATCAAGAGAAAAAAAAGAAAAGATAAAGAAGATCACATAATCATTTAATATGTTGATAAGAGGGACATTCAATAATTAACTAAAAAAATTGATGTAGAGAAAAACAGTTCAATGAAAATGAAACTTTTTGATAGTCGAGTAGCACACCTTGGGAACACATGTAATCAGCTGTTCAATCATAATTAAACTAAACATAACCTCTTTTGTTGATTGCAGAATGTCAGCTCCACTTGAAACATGTACGTCGCAAGAGCAATGTTCTGCGATAAGATTTTTTTCTTTCAGAAGCTGTGAAACCGACGGAAATTTACTCAAAAATGTTGAAACAGTGTGTCGAAAAGTATTAAAACTACAGTAATGTGTAGAAGCGGGTGGAACGGTTTAATTCGAGCAGGACAAGCGTGACTGATCTCCATCGCTCTGCAAGACCAGTTGAAGTTTTGACTACCACACTGCAAAATCGCATAAATCATCTTATTCGTGAAGACAGGCGAGTAAAAATTTCCCAGATGGCCAGTTTGTGTAATATGAGTGTTCAAACTGCACATTCAATCACTCATAACATGCTGAATTATTGCAAAATATGTTCGAGATGGTTTCCAAGACAGTCGAATCAAGCCCATAAAGACACCTGGATTCACATTTGTTCAGATCTCAAAAATCAGTTTGAAACGGAAGGTAATAACTTTTTAGATCATATAATAACCCACCGTGTTGCTCTAACAGTGAACACGTCTTGCCAAATCAGCTGATTTGGAAGTCAAAGAGTTCCAGCATTCAAGTCCTAGTAAAGTCAGTTATGTTTACACGGATTTGAATACTAGATCGTGGATACCGGTGTTCTTTGGTGGTTAGGTTTAAAATTAACCACACATCTCAAGAATGGTTGAACTGGGACTGTACAGGACTATACTTCATTTACACTCATACATATCATCCTCATTCATCCTCTGAATTATTGTCTACAAGGTAAGTAGAGGAGGCGCTAAACAGGAAAAAAAAGATCATGTGTCAGGAAAAAAGAACGTATGATGAAACATGGATACACCATTTTGAGCCCGAATCCAAACCGCTAAGTCTTGAGTGGAAACATCTGGAATCACCCACAAAATAATTCAAAACGCATGTGTCTGCAGGTAAAGTGATGTCGACAGTTTTCTGGGACTCGCAAGACCCAATTTTTAGTGACTATTTAGATGAACAACGTATCGTGAACAGTGAATACTATTCTAACATCCTCTAACAGAAATTGAGACCTGCGATAAGGCAAAAACATAAGGGCACTCTCTCAAAAGGTGTGATTTTCTTGCATGACAACACGAGCCCCATCACTCAGAGAATTGGAGAAATGCTCAAGAAGTTGGGTTATATGTTGGGAGGCAGTTTTCATTTGTTCAAGCCACTCAAAGACTTTTTACGCAGCAAGACATTCAATGACAATGTATTGGTCAAAACAGTAGTACATGATTGGTTCAATCAGCAAGGTAAAGAAGGTAAAGACTTCTTTGCTGCAGGAATCAGAAAGCTCACAGAACAGTGAGACAGGTGTCTAAATGTTGTTAGAGACTATGTTGAAAAGTAGTGTAAGTTTCATTGACATTGAATAAATCGTTTTTTTCTTTACATCATTTTGTCTCGTCAATTATTGAACATCTCTTGTATAAATAAATGCACTGCGGAATGATGTAGCAATTTATTTATTAAAAAAAAACTGTTGATAAATCAACTACTTTTTTTTAAATTTTAATAAATTTATGCAATTAATAAATTTATTAACTGAATAAAATCAGAATATAAATTTGATAATTATTATATGAAATAGGCTTCAAGAAAAACAAAGAAACATTAATAATTTTCATATTCATAACATTTAAGGAACATAAATTGCAATTTGGTTAGAAAATTAAGCCAATAGTATTAACAAAAAAAAATTAAGATATTTACATTTTCTTGTTATCTTTGATGGATTCACACTACTTTTACGTTATCTATAATACTACTGATCTCTGTAACTTTCTTTGAATCAAAAGAGTAAATTTTCAAAATATAATAATTAATTAAATATAATAATATAATTGTTCAAAATATAATAGCTTCCATATTAAATGTTTTGGATTAATACCATATAAATTTTTAAGGTCTTCCGATTTATAAAAAGTATTCAATGGGAGCACAGTCTCAACACACAGAAAACAGAAGGGGAGAAAATTAAATTTGTCTGTCCATAACTATGTCTGTAATCTTACTGATTTATGATTTTATTTTTCTAAATACCCACAATATAAGAAAAAACTATACGTTATGAACAACAAACAGTTGTCAAAAAATGCCAAAGGGCATTTATTCTCTCCTTGATTAATAGTATCCATAATAATCTATATGTAATCTTTTTACATATCTAAAATAAATCATCAACATGAAAAGGCTGGAATATATAAAATTATTTCTTTAATCTTTTAAATGACAGCATTTAAATAATTTCCTGACCCATCACAATTGATGCTGCTGCATCTATATTTAAATTCCCTATTACAACTTTACTAGTGTCCAATTTTCTAACCTCGGCTATTTATTATTATAAAAAATACAATAAATTCTGTACTTATAAATCTGTTTGAAATTTGTCTTCAATTTCTAAGCTGCAAAATATTTGAATATAAAGAAAGTATTTTAGATTTTTTAGCAGTCAAATTTGTTTAAAAAATTAAAAAAAAAATGATTTGCTTCTAATCTCTCTATTATATTAGAGGAAATGTTTGTATGTTACTAAGAATCTCAAGAACTGCTAAACTAATCGCTACCAAATTTTAACAGTAACCTCATTAGGTAATCCGGAGTGTCAAAGGCTACATAAGGCAAAAAATTATTTATTAAAATGTGGTCGCAAGCCAGTAAATTCCCATGCTCCTTTCTTACGGCAAACCACTTCCAATATATTTTTCAATAGAGGTCTTATTGAAATTGAAGACAGCAACATACATTGAGTGATTCATAATTAATACCAAGCAAAAACAACTGAAGATAAATTGATGAAAATTTGTTTACGTTTTTTTTTTTTTTTTAATTTTGAGGATTTTTTGAAATTCTGAGTTTAAAGGGGTAAAATAGAGTAAAAATGAAATTTACTACTTTTTATAAATTTCTCTGTAACAAATCAAGATATCGATCTGATATTTAGGTGTGTTTAATCTTCATGTAAATATCTAAAAACCAATGTGTATATTTTTTGAAATTCCAAGTTTTAAGGGTTAAAGTGGATTTTTGAATTTTTTTGAAACCCAGTAATTTTTTAATTTCTCTGTAACAAATGATAATATTAACCTCATTTTTGGTGGGTGTAATCTTCACGTGAATAAACCAACTTATCGATTTTTGAAATTCAACCTAGAAAGGGAGTGAATAAAGGTAAAAAAAATTTTGAATAACAACTTAAAATTTTCCAAATCTCGATTATACTAAATGAAATATTTCAGCAGATTTGGGCTTGCAAATACTCAACAGATAAATATCTAAAACCATTTTTAGGTTTTTTGAATTCTTATTTGTTTTAAGGAGTGGAACTGTATACAGTGCAGCGGTTCAATCAACACATCCATTGCTACCATTATTGCATGTGCAAATGACTCCACTTGCCTCTGGTTACTTGACTACACTATATAAAATAAAATAAAAAATTGACTGCAACAGGAAATAGTAGTAACCATATAGCTTGGGCAAAGCTGCAAAACAGAGATTATTATTATTATTACTATGGATAAAGTTTACTGTAACATTTTCATTTTTATAGTTGATTAATGTTATCACACGTTTTCTAAAGACAAAATAAAAATATAATGTGTATCTCAAACAAACTTATGCAGCACAATCTCTTATCAAATGAATGATTGACCAGTGTTATTTTTTGGTAACAATTGAAGATATATAAATTACTATACCTAATTTTCAGCTGTTTTATAATGAGTGAAAATTCTGTATCTAATTAAATCAAACATATCTGGAAGTAGCATAATCTTTTGATTTTAAAGCATACATTATTCAGAAATTTCAAAAGAAAAATACAGGCAAAATAAAGAAATTAATAGAGAACATATTTATTTCTATTAACATGTTTACTGAAATTTATGGAAAAAATTGATGTCTATACATTTGCATTTATTTTTTACCAACATCTGAACGGTTAATTTCTTAATTATAATTTTACATTTTAGAAATCTTAAAAGACGATTCATTTGTAATTTTAACATAAAAAACAAAAGAAGTGGTCCAAAGTGATTAAAAAAAAATCACATCACCTGAAAGTTTATTCATTAAGAGTTAACAAGAGCATTAGTATGAGCTAGGGGTATTTCATGAATTAACAATATACTCAAAAATCTGTTTGTATACATATATTTAAAGTATATTTTTCATATTAAGTTAGCAATCTGATTTTTTTCTATTACAAAAATTATATCTGAATTGCAAGGATTATTCTTTTTGGAAAAATAAAGAACGTTCTTTATGACAGAACTTCTTCAAGTCAAGAAAGTAAAGAAAAGTATGTTGAGTGAAATTGAAAAGTTAGCTTTAAGAGTGATCTGATTTATTACATAACTCTTATGTAAAAGCCTGGCAACATTCCAGAGGAGTATAGGAGACAAATGAAAATGTAAGTTATTATTTTCACTACACTTGTGAGAATATTCATGATGTAAATTCAACTGACCTATTTATTCCTTCCGACCTTAAAATTTATCAATAAATTGAGTTAAGAATAATATAGAATTGTTTTCTTTAAAAATCTACATCCAGGATATTTTACACAAGACTAGAATACCATAAAATGGACAAAGTATGTGTCATTATTTACAAAAATATATATATTCAAATACATACACTTCAACTTAATCCACCCAAGAACAGAATATGAAGATGATTCTTATCTTATTTGTATATATTTATAATTTTTCATGAAAGTACTTTTGCAGAATCCCGCATCAGTCATATATATAAAATTATACATTAAACAATTAAAAGTTTAAAATTTTGATCATATAGAAGAGTGTATGAAGTCATGTAAAAACATTTAAACATGTAAATGGCCAGCCAAATACTGCAGTGCTCAACTGCAGTTGAATCGAGTTGAGAACTGCAGTATTTGGCTGGCCACAAACATGTTTAAATGTTTGTTTTTATTTTACTTTGTTTTGTTTTTATTTTGTATTTAACATGTTTTTAATATATTTTATTTAATGATTTCATATAGTCTTATATATGGCGGCAATTTTAATCATTAATGCAATATGTAATTTTATAAATATCACACGACTGATGACGCGTAATTCCGTGAAAGTACTTTTGTGAAAAATTATAAATATACAAATAAGGTAAGAGTTGTCTTATTTTCTGTACTTGGATGGATTAGGTTGAATTATATATATATTTGAATTTACATTATTAGTGCAGCCGTGATGCAGGTCTTGAAAGGACTGATTTCAGAAAAAAAATATATATATATCATCAGATATACTCCATATACCAGGATTACGCAGTGACTTTTATCGATTATTAACATAGAACTACAGAGCAGATTCAATTTAAAAAATAAGAAAAAAGTTTATTCTTTGCAATTTTTTACTTTTATTTTTTACACACAATGAAACTATTTCCAATATGCTATGGGACAAAGTATGTCATTTAAAATTCAGAATCTTGTTATACAGTAACAGATAAATAATTATTCTATTCCATATAACAAGCAAAACACACTTCAGAATAATGCAGGAAATCCCCCCCCCCCCACAATGTGTAAGAATGCCATGAATACTCTTATGTTTATTCCATTCTAAACAAAGTAAATTAAAAAGCACAATCTAATTTAATTTATTGTATCTTTGAAATTGTTTGTAATTTAAATCCCAGTGATTTTTTATTTTTCATACATGTACCAAAAAAAAACTTTAAGATTAAAAATCAAACAAAAAACCAATAAGTAGAAAATAAAAGTGGAAGGGGAAATTTATTTCCTTAAAAATATTTTCATTTACAAAAAAAAAATAAAAATATTAATTAATATAGACTTTACTACAGCAACTACAAACTATATATGTTTTTGGAATCAATATGTTGGGATTAGGAAAACGTTTCTTCTTATTCTACTGGTAAAGCCGAATATGTCAACACTTGCTTTCTTTGGAAAGCTGACACACCACAGAGTACTTTAAGAAAGATTCTGATTACATCAGTTTATTTAAAAGTTATAACGGCATAATAGTGTTATAATATCAATCAATAACGAACTAAACATCAGTCACAAAACAGTTTTAAACCGTTTGAAGAAACCTGGATATAAAAAAAAACCTTTATGTTTGGGCAATACGTGATTTAAGAATGAAGAATTTAATGGATCAAATTTCAATCTGCAAATTGTTGCTAAAATATAATGAAGTCGAACCATTTTTGACATGGCTTATTAAGGTGATGAAAACTTGTATACAATAATGCACAGAAAAGAATGTGGTCGAAGCAAGGTGGAGCTCCATAAATATTGTAAATGCAAGGATTGATGCCGTACATGTGAGATTAAAAAGGAATTGTTCGCTATGACACTACAAGCCACTGTCGCCTGGTTGAACAATCAATTCTGACATCTACTGTCAACAACTACAAAGATTAAACCAAGCAATCGAGATAAAAGCACGACCAGAAGTAATTGATAGGAAATTGTCCCATCAAAACACTAGACCCTGCACTGCACATCTTTGGTGACAAGTCAAATATTGAGAGCTTGGGTTGGGAAGTTTTGATGCATCCACCTTATACACCTGACCTTCCATCGTCAGATTATTTGTTTTGATCTTTACAGAACTCCTGGTATAAAGTTGACTTCAAAAGAGACCTGTGAAGATTATTTATCACAATTTTTGTTCAGAAAACACAGAAGTTCTACAATTATGGGATTATGATTCTATCTAGTATGGTAAAAAATCGCCAATTAAAGCGGCACATATTTGGTCTAATACACTTCACTTGAAATATAAAAAACCTATATCACTTTTGCATTAAAATAGAAAGAAATTTTTCACACTTATTATTTTTTTTTTGAAAAGCCAAAATTGTTCAAAAAAGGGGGAATATAATAAATACCTATACAAAAAAACCAGTTACAGAAATTAAAAATTAAAGTAATTCTGATTTCACATGTAGTTTCTTTTGCCAATTAATAGAATGGTAAATAACATTTTGGTAGTACTTTTGATACCATTAGTAAAAACTAGAAAATTTACTTTAATGAATGAATTAATATGCAAATGCATCATTAACACATTATGATAAGAACTATCACATATTAGAATACGTGAGCATTTTTATGAGACTATTCAATACACGTACAAGTTTGTCTAATACTGGGCATTTAAGTATGTAAAAACTCTGTTGAATATTTTCTTGTATAAACTTAAAATGAAGTGGTGTTGTTTTGACTGATGAATGTTGGCCCATACAACGATCTTACATCGGATTTTATTTAAAAAAATAACATCTGGTATTATTAAAAGTAAATTACCTACATTATATTCAAAACAAGCCACATTTGTGTACATAAAAAACAATTTTTAATGAAGATTAAAATGCTAAAGTAAGTGTTAAACTATACATGCTACAAATTTCTTAGTCAAAAAATGTTTTTACTCAATAAATTATATTCTATTATCTCACACATTCTTCTTTCCATAAATAACTCCATAAAATACATCTTGATGAACCTTTGCTAAGTCAAAAAAAGTTTACACAATACAAAAATAAACAGAGAGATTATGTAATAGTAGATATAAATTATGTAGAGCATTATTTAATAATTAGAAACTTAAGATTTCACCACATCTGTGATTATAGAGGTTTAAAAACAATCAGTAATTTCATAGCTCTGTTTTATTTATATAGTACTATCAGGTGTCACACTGTTTCTCGATATACTTCTGCAGCAATCACGATGCACTTCTTCCAGCAACCATAAGTTTTTTTGATCTCTAAGAAATATTTTGGTCGCACTTGGACTCCATCCTCAATCACCAATGATCTCATTTGAGACCTTAATATTCCTAAACTAGATCAAATAAAGAGTCATGTAACTAAATCTGGGTATTATGTAGGGTAGAGAGTTTCCCTAATTTCCACTCTCACAGGCATTTACAAAATTAAAACAGCAGTTAACAGTACACATAACCCTGGAAAAAAACAGCAGGTCTAAAAGAATCTCTTCCAGGAACAAATTTTAGGTTTCACTTTAACCTTTTAAAGTCACAGTATAATATTGAACAATGACATTTCCTCATTATATGAGAAAGTCAAAATTAGACTATTATCTTTTCAGGTGTTTTTTTCCCAAGTAAACAGAATTACATGCTTGCTAGTTCTGAATCTGAGGTAATATAAAGCATTTATGTTTTCATCGTAAATTATTAATACACTAAACACCTATCTATTTATATTGCTGCCTCTTCTCTTTTATAAGCAGAAATTCTGAGATAAAAGTCAACGTTGTTTCTTTGTATTCAGGTAACAAAATGTTGAGAACCCCCCTACAACTAAGCTAAATTTAAAGAATCTTATGACTGTTTTTACACTTCTCCTACAATTTCAAGTTTTTTATTAGTTTCCACAGTAGAACTTTATAGATTTCTAAAAATAAATGCGTCAACTTTTAATCTATCTTCACTGGCTGAAATTTTCTTGCTTGATGAGCACGTGTTCATCTTTAACTTTCTCCTAAATAAGCAACATTCGTACCCTCTGAATTCTGAGATACAAATCATCACCAGACTGATTTCTAAATCTTGAAGTCGGGTGAGTTAGAATGACTCTTTGATTGTCAAGTATTTCATAATTTATTGCATAAAAATTAACGTGTACCTCCTGTTCAGAATATTGATTACAGTTGACAAAGAGAAAAGAATGAGCGATAAATATGTTTAAAGATTTGTTTGTCAGACATATCATATCTAATCTGTGTTTATTATTAAAACAAAGCATGAAAATTTCTGTTTTATATTGAACTTTTCACACACATACTCATATATATGTACTTCTTGTATTAAAAAAACAACTGCTCTTATCAATCCATACTACTCAACTACCTTTGCACTATAAAACATGACAGTGCAGTCAAACAGAAGGGGAAGGATATGACGTTTTGGTTAAAACTTCAAAAAAATGTTTACTCTCTAAAAGATCTATTAATGTATTTAAAATCAAATTGAATAACTTCCTATGAGAAAAAGAAAGTTTTTATTATTTGATAGAGATTTTGTTTTTATCTTCACATATCTCCTTCAGTATTATTTCATGTAACCTAATAATTATTTCCATACATTAATATGAACCAAAATAAATCATTTATATATTTATTGATTTTTAATTACTTCTCATTTTTTCTAACAGGATTTCCCCCATGGTTTTCTTTGATCCTTCCTTCCAGGGACATCTGGGAGTAGTTCTTTTTGTTACCCTTTGAATACAAAACCTAATCCCACATATATAATTTCATTTATTATTTTCAACTATGAGAAAAATATATTATTTATTAACTGATTTTTTTTTTTTAATTGCAGGTAAATTTATATAATATTATAACATCATGGGATCAGATAAAAATTCTGAAGCGATTAGGTTCTGCTGCTGAATTGAAAGTCTGTTAAGACACATTTTACCATATCAGAATAAATTGTATAAGAAATTTCTCAAGTTAATATTTATCCAGTATTTTGTAAAAATTAAAATATTATACAAATCATTCTATTATTTCAGGATCAAGAACTGGTAATTAAGGAAAATACACGATGATTCACTCATTAGAAAGAATATTCACCGCTCACTTTTTTCTAATTCTTTCTATCTTTGATAAATTTTTTTTCTAAAAGAATACTAAACACATAATTATGCTAAAATCGTGTCATTAAATTAATGCTAAATGAATATGAATATATGAACATTCTATAAACATTTTTTGATGAAAACATTATTAAGAGTTAGTTATAAACAATATGAGTGAATCATATGTATAAATAATAACACAACACAGAATATTAATAAAAAATTTTATTGCATAATTTTTTAAAACATATATCAACACATATTTAAATATACGTGCACAGATTAAAAAAAACTTTGGTAAATACCCTTAATTTAAATATTATTAATTAAATAAATCAGAGCCAGTTGTAGTTTTCTCATTTACTTTATTTAGTAAACATTTTTTTTTTTTTTTACATTAATAAATATTAAATAGAATAACTTCATAATTATGAAGTTTAACTGTAATATTTAATAAATTAAGACAGTTTTTAATTTATTAAAATTACATAAAAACCTTACCAATAAATAATAATTAAACAAAACTACCGTATTAAAACATGCAATTAATCTAAAATAAAAAATATGAATATAATATTTATTATATATTTGAACCCTTATACAAATAAACCTGAGAATTATAGAATAATTACCTGTAATTAAAAATGTTTCGTAAATTTTAATAAAAAGTTCAATTTTGAATTAATTTCAAGATATTTTATTGGAACTGTACTTCCTTTAAAGAAATAATTAACAATGGGTCTATTTTATTACATATCACCAATGAAAATAAAAATAGAAGCTTAGCATTAGAACAGACATTTATCACTAAAAAGAATGGTTGTGTCTATAACCTATCACAGCTAAGGGCAGTTTTATAAAAATAAAAATGTATATATTAATAAAATTTTCTCTACTAAGTTAAAGCAGCATAATAGTTATGCCATTACAGATATGCATTGGTAAAGCACATTACTTCACTAATCTATTGTTTTACATTATCTTTCTTTCTTATGACTGTGACAAATGTAAAAGCACATGAAATAAATGGCACAAAGGGTCAGAGTTGCTTTCTCTGGAAATAATGATATTCATTAAATAACCGGTACCTATGGTGAACAGAATGAATGCATCAATTGTAAGGCTTAATATTACCTATATTTTGGTGGGCTTGACATGCCGATAAGAAACAGTACATTTGACTTTGTGAAGAGATCAACAGGAAACATTTCACATCTCCCTTTTCGTGATAAGCCTGAATCAGGATACCACCCACCAGCTGACAGAAATTACAGTAATCATGTTATTTGTTGAAATAAAAAATTTTTAAGATAATGTGAATAGTATAAAACTATGGGAAGAAACAAGGAAGATGAGACAGAGATCGGCAAGCATAAAAATTAACAAAGAAATATACATTGGTTATAGATTCAGATCAGAATTCCATTTGTTAGTAAAGATTAGTTCATAAGAAGCAGATTCAAACAAACAAATATTTTATTTCACTGTTTAATATTTATATCATTGTTATGTAGGGGATCAACCCCGTGTATTACAGTGTTGTGCAAGTTAAAGCAACGATAAGGTAAAAGGAGAATGCAATGATTTTTGTAGATGATGCTATTCAAAGAAAAAGTGTAAGATAAAAAGAAGCTTGGCATGAGGCAATGATCAATAATATACCAAAAATAAATCAAAAAAAAGTGAAGTGATGGTTTCTGAGAAAGATCATAACACTGAGATGGGAATTATTGTATAAAAACAGGAAGGACGCACATAAAATTAGAAGGAAGCATACAGGTGGTGAAAAAAAGATTTCAAGAAGACAATTATAAGGAAAACTATATTCAAGCTATTTAAATATTTGGTTAGGAGCAGAAAAATATCACAAAAGCTGAAGTTATGATGTATAAATCCAATAATCTGTCTATAATTAACAAACAAAGCAAAATCGAATAACAGAAAGTCCAGAATTCAGATAGAGAGATATTGTACAGATTTTCAATCAAGAAATTAAGTAAGAGTTGAAAGAATTAGATTACAATAGTAGACAAAAATGCTGAAGAGATTAAAGAGAATGAAGAAGGAATTATAAATGAAGAGAATAAGGCCCAGAAATGCACAAGAACAAGATGGAAAGAAGAAATTAAATACAGTGTGGAAGAAGTGGATACGACTGGCAGCAGGTATGGCAAGAGAAATTGTGAAAGTAGAAGATGGAAGCACCTATTATGTATTCAGACCACGTTACTAACAGAATTCAGATACGTGATATGTGTAAACCACTACTGTGGGAAAAATGTTAATAAGATTTGAGGTAAAGTAGCAAAATATATGTGTTTTACATAAAACTGACAAATGAATAAAATTAAATATATAAGTTTGCTATTGAATTATTTTTTTCATGCACTGATAAATAATAGTCACAATAAATTTCTTCGATTTAAAAAAATTTGGGGAAAAATGAGAAAAAGTTAATTACATTGTACTAATTATGAAACAAGTGGTTTAAATTAATCAGAATTTTGTTTAATGATTTTCTACTAAATATTTCACTGTATAAAATACAAATACCTGTGTAAACAGGTACTTGCTATTAGTATAGGTGGTAGGTGTACAATGGCACAGGCCTAGATCCTCAAAGTTTTGGTTGGAGTTTCAAAAAGCTGTTTCTAATTGGTATGAGTTCCATAAGTAAAATTGTAATCAAGACTAAAATAATCATTAACAAATAGCAACAGTTTAATTATAAATTATACTAAGAAGAAAAAACTTCTTCAAAAGAGAAATAGTCTTTTACGCTTCTGTTATGATTAATAATCCTACATCAGATAGGGTAGGGCAGAAAAACAAAAATATCTGAAGTCTTAATGAAGATGAAAAACTGAAAAATAATTACTTATGCAAATAGTATTTGTGTCGGTGCCGTTCTGATAGATGCCCGACTGATAACTGCTATACATTATTGATAACCAAGAACTGGAAAGAGAAGCTACAACAAACCCATCAGGCAAAGAACAAAAAAGATGGTGTAGGGACTGAAACATCAAAACAGCTGAAGTTTCTTCTAGCAGGAAGGATGCAACATACGATCAACTATTATATATGTAAAATCTCTAACCTTATTTACTAGAAAAAAAGATTTTTGTAATCATGGTAAAAAATGATTTTATAGGTTCTCCAACCGATATAAAAAAATAAATTTACACTAAACTTATCTTACTGAACAATGAACATTAACTTTCAAATAATTAAACTTTTGAAAACCATTAGTACAAACATTACTTTTGTAAAATATCTGTGATTTGTTTTCAGATGAAAAGATTTAAAAATCAATTAGTAATAAAATATAAAATGCTTAAACCTTTGAAAGAAAAAAAATATTTAAATGCAGAGTTCACAAACTTAATACAGAAAATACAAATTTGTGGGGGAAAAAATCAATACGGTTAAAAGTCAAGAGATCACAATCTAATTGAAAAAAAGAAATAGTAATTTGGATAGACACATATTTTTAAAAACTCTTTATTTTACAAACATAGAATAATAATAAAATTATCTTTTCGTAACTAAAAATAACTGAATTTAAAGGTAAATCAAAAATAAATGCATGGTTCAATGAAAGCAAAATCTACTAAGACCACTTCAAAGGCAATTAGATTATCTAATCAAATGTATGATATATTAATGGTATCACGTTCAATTTGACTATCTACATAATCACAGTTTTTGGTCGGACTGAATGAAAAGATAGGAACAATTCATAATGTTGTTAACTTCAATTTTTCTTAACTGAATATTTGGAGTCTTAATGAAGAATTATATAAATAATGATAGAAAAAAAAGAGAAACCTACCATTAAATAATGGTATAGATTGAATATTTTCTTAAAGTTAATCATCTCAGACTAGTCACTGCAGATAGATTCTACTATATTTACCCATAAGATTAACGCGGCAAAAAATATTAAATTATACAAAAACTAAATGACATATAATAAAATATTAACAATTTACAGTTCCAATATCTTAAACCATTCAAGAAAAAACTTTAATAAAATAAACAAAACATAATACCAAATAATAATGATGATTTTTCATTCTATTTAAAATATTATTCATTTGCCTTCATAAAAAAAAATTATGATCATTTTAAGAGTTAAGAAAAACTATTTTAAGGATAAAGCAATACAATTTAAGAATAGAAATATATAAACAACAAATGGTGAAGGGGTGGCATACTTACTTAATTTGCAGAAAGTATCACGTTCTATCTATACAACTACAAAATAGATGCAAGGTATATCTAATAAGAATCTAACCATAATTTAAAGAAATCACTTCAATGTAACTATTTCAAAATCAGGTAAAATTATTGGTTATTTTTAAATTTTATAAAATCAATTACTTTGATAAACAAAATTTTTGGTTCCTAACATACGATGCATGATTTTAATCTGGTTTTTGGTGCCGATATGAACTAGAAAAATGAAAACTTTTTTTCATTTTTCAACATATAGTTAACATTTTAAACTCCTATATTGTACTTTGTTAGATAATTTTTTAACTTTGTTAACATAATTTGTAAGCTATAAATAAACAATACTAGACAAAGAATTAAATCATATCAGTCACATATTATGACATCATATATAATACTGAAAATTGAGCCTTCATTGACAAGATTAATAAGGTCTGTGCAGGTCAAAACATGTAACTGAAAATACAGCGCTGTTGTTTGTATTAAGCACTGGATTAAGGAACAAATTAATTTTGTTCAGTCATATTGCTGTCTTAAGTTTTTGTTAACAGTGCAGTGTCATAATACCTTAAAATTGTGTAAATAATGTGGTTGCCTTTTGTTATGTATGTGGTGAGTTACCGTAAAACCAAATATAAAAAACATTACACCTTTAATTAAAAAAGAATATCATTTGTACTTTCAGTGTAAAATTGGTGATCAGGATAAGACGTAGGCTCCTCATTTAGTATATAAAAATTGTTCTAGTATATTTAAAAAGATGGGTGAAAGATACAAGGAAGGCTTTGCCATTTGGTGTACCTACAGTTTGGCATGAACCAAAAGATCACGCAACTGATTGTTGCTTTTGTTTAACAAGTGTGTCTGGAATTCTAAAAAATGTAAACATACCATAAAATATCCTTCATTGCAATCTGCAATCAGGCCTGTACCTCACAGTGAAATTATTCCAGTTCCTAAGCCTCCTGTGAATGTACGTTTCAAAAGCAGCGATGAAGAAGCAGACAGTACTGAAGAAGACAACAATGATTCTGATTTTGAATTATCTTCCAATAAGCCACATCTTATATCACAAGGTGAAATAAATGACTTGGTTAGGGATTTAAATTTTACAAAAAATCAAGCTGAACTATTAGGCTTAAAACTGCAAGGTTGGAATTTACTTTAAAAAAATACAAAAATTTCGGGCTTTCTACGCCGACAAAAAGAACTTTCTCAGTACTTTATTGATGAAAATAATTTGGTTTATTGCACAAATATTGATGAGCTTATGTTGCACTTGAAACAAGTTCATAAACTTGAGGACTGGCGCCTTTTCATAGATTTGTCCAAGTATAGTTTAAAAGTGATTCTATTATAACAACAGTAACAAATATCATTCAATGACAATCGCTTATGGTATTCATTTGAAAGAGACATAGGATATGATGAAAGACGTTCTTGAAAAAGTAAATTACAAAAAACATAGCTAGTGATTTGAAAGTTATAGCTATGTTGTTAGACATGCAGTTAGGCTATACTAAGTAAATGTGTTTTGTTTGCGAATGGAGCTGCCGAGCTAGACTTAAACATTATGTTACCAAAGAGTGGAAGAAACGAGACAACTTAACTCCAAATAAGAAAAATATTATTCATGAGCTCTTAGTTGAACCCCAAAAAATATTTTTATTCCCTCTCCATATCAAGGTAGGACTAATGAAAAATTTTGTAAAAGCAATGAAGAAGGATAATCCCAGATTTTTGTACATCAGGCAGAAATTTCCAAATGTAAGTGAAGGAAAAATTAAAGGAGAAAGATTGGTCTTCCAAAAAGACTGTTGGTCAAAGATTATGTATTTAACTCAACATTAAATAATGTAGAAAGTGCAGCTTGGGCTTCATTTAAAGACGTTACCAAAACCTTTCTCAGCAAACAAAAACTTGACAATTATCACAATATTGTTAATCAACTTCTCATTTCCTACAGAGCAAGCTTCTTATGTTGTGAGATGTAATATGTCTTTGAAAATACATTTCCTCCACTCACATCTTGAATTTTTTCCCGGACAACCAGAGATATAAGTGATAAACACGGTCAACAATTCCACCAAGAAATTTTGATGATGGAAAGCCGCTATAAAGGGAAATGGAATACTAACATGCTAGCTGGTTACTGTTGGGCACTAATTTGGGATATGCCTGAGGCTATTTATAAAAGAAAAAAATCAACGAAATCTTCTAACACAGGTATGGGGCCATGCAAATTATAAATTTTTCAGTTTTTTTTTTTTGTCTTCAGTCATTTGACTGGTTTGATGCAGCTCTCCAAGATTCCCTATCTAGTGCTAGTCGTTTCATTTCAGTATACCCTCCACATCCTACATCCCTAACAATTTGCTTTACATATTCCAAACGTGGCCTGCCTACACAATTTTTCCCTTCTACCTGTCCTTCCAATATTAAAGCGACTATTCCAGGATGCCTTAGTATGTGGCCTATAAGCCTGTCTCTTCTTTTAACTATATTTTTCCAAATGCTTCTTTCTTCATCTATATGCCCCAATACCTCTTCATTTGTCACTTTATCCACCCATCTGATTTTTAACATTCTCCTATAGCACCACATTTCAAAAGCTTCTAATCTTTTCTTCTCAGATACTCCGATTGTCCAAGTTTCACTTCCATATAAAGCGACACTCCAAACATACACTTTCAAAAATCTTTTCCTGACATTTAAATTAATTTTTGATGTAAACAAATTATATTTCTTACTGAAGGCTCGTTTAGCTTGTGCTATTCGGCATTTTATATCGCTCCTGCTTCGTCCATCTTTAGTAATTCTACTTCCCAAATAACAAAATTCTTCTACCTCCATAATCTTTTCACATTCAGTGGTCCATCTTTGTTATTTCTACTACATTTAATTACTTTTGTTTTGTTCTTGTTTATTTTCATGTGATAGTTCTTGCGTAGTTCATTGTTTCCTCTAAATCCTTTTTACTCTTGGCTAGAATTACGATATCATCAGCAAATCGTAGCATCTTTATCTTTTCACCTTGTACTGTTACTCCGAATCTAAATTGTTCTTTAACATCATTTACTGCTAGTTCCATGTAAAGATAAAAAAGTAACGGAGATAGGGAACATCCTTGTCGGACTCCCTTTATTATTACGGCTTCTTTCTTATGTTCTTCAATTGTTACTGTTGCTGTTTGGTTCCTGTACATGTTAGCAGTTGTTCTTCTATCTCTGTATTTGAACCCTAATTTTTTTAAAATGCTGAACATTTTATTCCAGTCTACGTTATTGAATGCCTTTTCTAGGTCTATAAACGCCAAGTATGTCGGTTTGTTTTTCTTTAATCTTCCTTCTACTATTAATCTGAGGCCTAAAATTGCTTCCCTTGTCCCCATACTTTTCCTGAAACCAAATTGGTCTTCTCCTTACACTTCCTCCACTCTCCTCTCAATTCTTCTGTATAGAATTCTAGTTAAAATTTTTGATGCATGACTAGTTAAACTAATTGTTCTGTATTCTTCACATTTATCTGCCCCTGCTTTCTTTGGTAACATTACTATAACACTTTTTTTGAAGTCTGACGGAAATTCCCCTTTTTCATAAATATTACACACCAGTTTGTATAATCTATCAATCGCTTCCTCACCTGCACTGTGCAGTAATTCTACAGGTATTCCGTCTATTCCAGGAGCCTTTCTGCCATTTAAATCTTTAAATGCTCTCTTAAATTCAGATCTCAGTATTGTTTCTCCCATTTCATCCTCCTCAGCTTCCTCTATAACACCATTTTCTAATTCATTTCCTCCGTATAACTCTTCAATATATTCCACCCATCTATCGACTTTACCTTTCGTATTATATATTGGTGTACCATCTTTGTTTAACACATTAGATTTTAATTTATGTACCCCAAAATTTTCCTTAACTTTCCTGTATGCTCTGTCTATTTTACCAATGTTCATTACTCTTTCCACTTCTGAACACTTTTCTTTAATCCACTCTTCTTTCGCCAGTTTGCACTTCCTGTTTATAGCATTTCTTAATTGCCGATAGTTCCTTTTACTTTCTTCATCACTAGCATTCTTATATTTTCTACGTTCATCCATCAGCTGCAATATATCGTCTGAAACCCAAGGTTTTCTACCAGTTCTCTTTATTCCGCCTAAGTTTGCTTCTGCTGATTTAAGAATTTCCTTTTTAACATTCTCCCATTCTTCTTCTACATTTTCTACCTTATCTTTTTTACTCAGACCTCTTGCGATGTCCTCCTCAAAAATCTTCTTTACCTCCTCTTCCTCAAGCTTCTCTAAATTCCACCGATTCATCTGACACCTTTTCTTCAGGTTTTTAAACCCCAATCTACATTTCATTATCACCAAATTATGGTCGCTATCAATGTCTGCTCCAGGGTAAGTTTTGCAGTTAACGAGTTGATTTCTAAATCTTTGCTTAACCATGATATAATCTATCTGATACCTTGCAGTATCGCCTGGCTTTTTCCAAGTGTATATTCTTCTATTATGATTTTTAAATTGGGTGTTGGCAATTACTAAATTATACTTCGTGCAAAACTCTATAAGTCTGTCCCCTCTTTCATTCCTTTTGCCTAGCCCGTATTCACCCACTATATTTCCTTCCTTGCCTTTTCCAATGCTTGCATTCCAATCTCCAACTATTATTAAATTTTCATCTCCTTTTACGTGTTTAATTGCTTCATCAATCTCTTCGTATACGCACTCTACCTCATCATCATCATGGGCGCTTGTAGGCATATAGACGTTAACAATTGTTGTCGGTTTAGGTTTTGATTTTATCCTTATTACAATGATTCTATCGCTATGCATCTTGAAATACTCCACTCTCCTCCCTATCTTCTTGTTCATCACAAAACCTACTCCTGCCTGCCCATTATTTGACGCTGAGTTAATTATTCTAAAATCACCTGACCAAAAGTCGCATTCCTCTTAATTTTACAGATTTTAACTATATTTCCCCTAATTTTTTTTTTAAGTATAATTTATCTAAAACTAAGGGTGATAGAAAAATTCTATTTTCAGATCTGTATTGTATGCAAAAACGGAATTCAAGAAATTGTATGACACTTAAAAAGAGCGAAAAGATAAATGTTAAAGAGATGAACATTAGCAAAAAGAATTACGTTAAAAGATGATAGTTCATCATTCACATACACCTGCATAGATGAAATTTTTTAACCGTTTCTGTTTTAAATACACAAATTTTTACTGTTACTTGTTGGGTTATAAATCCCCAAAAATTGGCCGATTAAATTATTAAAAGGAGTACACAAAATAATATTAATGAATAAATTTAAATAAGAAAAAACTATTTTACATTTTTTTCTAAATACAACAGAGAACATGAAAATAAAGGCTGTAACAAAAAACTTAAAAGAACATATTTTCTAAAAAAATCACAGAATAACAAAACATAATAATTACGGATAAATAAATAGAGAGGAGGAGGGCTTGTTTCTCTGGTGCTAAAAGCTTCCCTACTATTCTCTGCATGAAAATATAAAAATGAAGTTAATAATGTAACACATTTATGACTGCTTGTTTATAGGAAGTGCTCATACAGATTGTTTTGTTTTTATTACGTCGCACAATTAACAGGGACAAATTATTTACTAATTTCCAAAATTCTTAATTTTTATTTAGAAAGAAAAAGGTGTAATAAAACTGAAAACAAGGCTAAACTCAAAAACCATACACAAAAATTGTATTTAAAATTTAAAACTGTGTGCTTATGTCAATCATTAAACAATCATCATCAGTAAATACTGAAGAAATGTATTTGAGTATACAAGATGATATAGAAATAATAATAATAATATAAAACCAACCATGAGATATAATTAACCGAGCACAATACAAATAACGAAGTATGTAGTATTGTGACGTAAATAGGTAACGATATTGATGAAAGAGTTATTTGAAAAATGTTACATATTTATAAATTTTAAAATAAAAACAAATTAATCAATTTATAGGGAGACTTTAGGGAAGATTGTTATTTTACTTCAAAGAGGTAAGTAAGTTTTTTAAGCCTTAAAATCCTGGTTGCACGGGTGGCCTGAACTAACTAAATATACCTAACAACCACAAAGGATTTTTTTTCTAGATATGATTGAGGGGCTCATCAGGAGTAACTTTCAACAAAAATTAAAATCTTTGACTTTTTATAAAAACAGTTTTCAACAATTAAAATATGAGGGCGATTCGGAAAGTAACCTGCAAAGATAAAAACATTTTATTATGTACTACTTAAAACTACGGCATTTAACTATTTATCATCATAGTTGCCGTTTAAATTCATGCTTCTGTCACAATTTCATTAATTTACTAATACGTTCTTCATAATATTTAGCTGCCTGGATACCTACCCAAACTTTAGCAGTATTTTGAAGTTCGTCGTCATCAAAGTGCTGCGATGCAAGCCATTTCTTCATGTGAGTAAAGAGTTGAAAATCATTTGGCACAAAGTCCAGGTTATAAGGGAAATTATCAAAATTAATCTTTTGGAATTGATCCAGAAACACCAGATGACAACAGCATACCACGATGCTTATTGTGAACAGCTCACTTTCTTTAAAGTTTGACAGTAGACTGCTAAAATAATAGTTTTACCACGTTCCATAAAATGAACTAGAACTCCCTTGGCATCCCAAAAAAAACCATAACCACAACCTTCCTCGCTGACAAAGTTTAGGGACTTTCTTTGGCTTGCATGGAGAATTGGTAAGATCTCAGACTAAAGACTTGTTTCACTTCAGCATTCATGTAGGTCACCATTCCCAATCACAATTCTCTTCAAAAAGGTTTTCTTCTTCCACCTCATAGAGTGACAGGAAGTCTAAAGCAGAGCCCATTTGTTTGGTTTGATGGATCTCTGCAAGCATTTTTTTTAAACAACCAAGCACAGAACTTCTGGTAGCGTAATTTATCAGTTAACAATCTCATACAAAACCATACAAAAAATTTGCAGGAATTGCTCGGAAAGTTTAGAGATGGTGAATCTTCAATTTTCACACACTTTTTTGTCAATTTCACTGACAAGATCTTCACTCATAACAGAAGGCCTATCCCACTTCTCTTCTTTAATTTTGTTTGTTCTATTTTTTTTTAAATTGGACCCACTGCTGCACTGTACCATCACTTTTAACATTCGGGCCATACATAGTACACAACTGACGATGGATGTCTGCTGCCAAAATATTTTCCGCCCAAAGAAATCTTACAACATTTTCTTATTCTTAGAACATTTCCTTATTTTGTTATTATATCTTAGGATTTTCTATTCAAGAGCTCATGTTTTTAAGTTATGACAAGCAAACGGACTAAAGTATGCGGCTAACACTGAGACAGCTGGAAGTGTACTGATTCAGAGAGTATGCAGATCTGTCAATGGCGGGTACTGCCATAGTAGTGTTAATGGTGCACTAACACTACTACTATCACTATACAACAGAGGTTGTTATTTCCTGAACCGCCATCATACATTTTCTTTTTATATTTCTCTTGACATCGTAAGAATTAATGTATTAACAATTTTATTATAAATAATCGTGTGTGTGAAGTATTTTATAAATAAATTATTTTATTAATATCACTAATTCTTACATTCAGAGATGTTGTCGTGCTGTATTTATACTAAGTTTAAGAAGCAGACCTTAGTTTTTATATACTTTGTGTATTTATTTTTTTTATCGAGTCATTTATTTATTTGTAAATATAAATAAAACATTATTTACAACATGCACACTAGTACTGGTGGTGAAAATAATGTTACAATTAGTAGAGTTTGTTACTGCTCATGGTTGATTATTTTCATAAGAGATACTTAGCGAACTCAATAAATTTTCAATTAATTGTTTTTGGAAAAAACTTTTTTTAATGTGCATTAATGCATTTTTCAATATGCAAGTCATTAGGTGTAATAACTACAATGAGCTTGAGATCATTAACACTGACTGATTATATATTTGTCATAATCGGGCTTAATGACTGGCCATTAACTCATATACTAGCAATAATCTTTTAATCATTGTAGCTATTAGCTTGGCCATTATGATTTCTGGTCCTATTATCTCGGTAATTAAGAATAAAAGATTATTGCCACTATAAGGGTTAATAGTCTGTCTAGTCATTAAACCTGATCACGACAAATGTATAATCAGTCAGCGTTAATGATCAAGCTCACTGTAGTTATTATGCCGCCTAATGACTTGTGTATCGAAAAATGCATTAATGCATGTTAAAAAAGTTTTTTTCCAAACACAATTAATTGAAAATTTATTGAATTTGCTACGTATCTACACTTATGAAAATAACTGACCATGAGCAGCGACCAACTCTACCAATTCTAACATTGGTTTCACCACCGGTATTAGTGTGCATGTTGTAAATATTTTTTTTTATTTACAAATAAATAAATGACTCAATAAACAAAGCATATAAAAACTAAGGTCTGCTTCTTAAACTTAGTATAAATACAGCATGCCATCGTTGAATGTAAAAATTAGTGTTAACTATCACTTGCAAAAGAAAAGAAAGATTCTGATTTACTTTTTCTGCTTAGGAGAATTCAATGATCTAAATATACATGTACGTATAAGGATTGCAATAGTACAAATACAAAACTAGAAAAGTTAGAGAAGTACTATATTGTTATACCACATATAAAAATTATAACAATAAAAGATTATAACTATAAAACAAATTTAAAAAATGAGTGTAGATACTGGAAACAAAGAGAAATGTAAAAAAAGTTTAAATAACGTTAAGTTTTAATCCAATCCCTGATTTTACTGACCGCAACTGCACTGTAAAAGTTTTATTAAATTTGATATTTCAATAAAAATTTATGAAAATGTTAAATGAACAGAAATGATTTTACGGTTATTTGTTGAATGATAAGAAGGAAAGTGATTTTACAGTTACTTGTTGAATGATAAGAAGGAAAGTGATTTTACGGTTATTTGTTGAATGATAAGAAGGAAAGTGTTAACATTTTAAATGATCACTTTCAAAATACTGGAAAACCTTTTTTTACGTAGAACCTTAAATGAGCTTAACCTTAACAGCACAGTATCAATAATCTAGAAGAAAGTGCTGCTGCTGTAATTAACTCTAAAAAGTCTTACAAAAAAAATTTTTATATTTTAAAGGGGTCATTAATTAATTTTAGATTAATTAAAAACCTAGAACATTGATCTCAAATTTAATTTCTTAACAAGGTTATATATAGTTAATAATACTCATATTATTATACGCTTTCTCTGATAAAGATATCTCAAGCACCAATTATTGTTCTTATTGATAAGAATTCTTTATAAGAATTTTTTATGCGATAACTAAAATGTATTATTCTAGATTTCTACTCTCGATGCTCAAGGTAAATTTATTTAACATTTTTTGAATATTTTTCTCTCCTAACTATGTAACTATTAATTAGTACACGAATGCCGATTTAACATCCTGATCCGACAAAATTCTAATATTTAGATTGTGATTCCAACCCTCCATCACAAAACTCTTTATTCCCTTTCATCGTTGCCAAGCTAGGAATTAAATTATATTAACAATAATTCTTAATTTGAAATACTGCAACTGCTGGATGTTTTTTGTGTCTGCTGAATGGCGACATCAAATGAAAAGTGAAATTTAAATAAATAATTAATTTTCAACGTGTAAATGTGACAGGTCAGCATGAGTTACTTGATAAGAGAAAAGCTCATTATTAAATAACCGAGGCATCATGCAGCAACAACCAATTCTACACACCATGAACTCATTAACTTCTTAAGGAGATCAAAAATACTTTGATGAATGTTGTATATTTCTAAAATATGTAACAACCAACTATGAGGTACCAAGCCTTCTGATAATCTATCCATGAAACTAACAGATTTCTTTTCCTTCTCTTTGCCTGTCCTCCTATTATTGCATCTCTGATTCAACTGCTCCTTGAAACCTTTTGCGTTCTTCCGGCAACCCTTTTGTTCCTCAGCAAGAATGTTTTCAGATGTTACATAATTAGTGATCTTATGAGCCAATACTGAGGAGATAATTTTGTACACTGTATTTAAACATGTGACTGGCCTGTAATTTTTTGGATCCTGGGCTTCCTTAGATTTTGGTTTCAGGTATGCGACTGCCTGGAAGATAAAAGTGGGTGCTTCAGAAGGATTGTGGAGCAAATCATTTAAAATCATTACCAAAGGGGTGTAGAGAGCTTCCACCAAAAATTCTGAATACCATCAGGTCCTACTGTTTTCCAGTTTTGTAACTTTTACACAGCTTACTTGATATCATCAAAGGAAATTACAGGTGTGTCCATGATCGATGTACATCTCCTTGCTTCATTTTGTATCCAATCTGCCTGAGAATTATGGCTAATAGTACCGGCCCACAGTCAGCTCCAATATTCCACAGTAGTGTCCATGGTTCATAGACCATCAGTGCAATGTGCTTCACTAAGACTGTCATAAAACTGTCTCTGATTGAGGCTGAATTTCCTGATTTCAGATTTTCTCTTGTTCGATGCGTTATATCATTGTAGTCTATCATTGATTGTCAAAAGACAATCTTCTGCTTAAGTGTTAATATGCAGGTCCATTTTTGTTTCGAATTCTGGGTCATCTTGACTGATTTTTTGTAATTTGAGAATGTGTTCTCAAATGCTGTTAATCTCATCCCTTAAATGCTGTTAACATTGGTCGCGTTTTTTTCTTCCACACTGACAACTTTGCGATATCACTTCTGAATCTCTTTATTTCATTCTCAATTCTTCTCTTCCATTTTGGTACCTCTAATACTCTTATAGGACTTGAAGCCACCTCCTTTCGTTCAGAATTGTTGTTCTGGACATTCAATGTAGTTTTTGCAGCACAATACACGTGTAACAATAAGGATTTCATAGTGCATATGGTTCTTGTGCTGAGAATTTAGTTAACTGTACCCAAGAGTTGAAACATTCTCTTATTTGGGTATAATTTTGGTAGAGGATTTCTGTGGTTTGAATCTATTACTGCATACAAACAGACATTCCTCTCCGATTCTTCCTTGATTTTCGAGGTCTCCCATCTGTGTTGAACTCTTTGCTAGATGCACTGTACTCTGCTCCAGAAACTAGGTAATGCTGATTGGTGTCTGCATTTAAACATGCAAGATCAGTAGTGGTAATTGAACTACTAAAATACTAAATAAAGATTTCACTTTATCTCGTAAGAGATTTCTCTTTTATGGTAATGTTTGATACGTAACTACATGAAAAGGTCTGAAAGCCTGTACAACCTTGAATAGATATATCCTCTACCAAATTATAGAACAAATGGTGAAAGAGAATGATAAATATTTTTAACATTTAATATTGCCTTTATCCTGAAATATAGTTTAATAATAAAAATGAATCATATTTTTTACTTTTAAAAATTTTCATAATTTTTTACAATTAAAATCCGAGTCTACTTGTGGATTTGAACCTGGGACCAGAAAATTTATTGCAACCACTACTTTCAACCGCTACACTACCAGCTTTATGCTCATCATAAGGAAATCACAAAGTCAATGAATTCACTAACATATTTTCTGTTTTTCCAGTTTATGTACAACTCTTTTATATTGTGCTTGCCAGATGATGACATGGACTTACAAGCTAACCATGCCTCGCTCAGCACTAACAAAATTTGATACTCACTTTGAATGGTTACTTTTTTACAATCAATTTTTTTTTTTTAAATTTCAACAACACAGCAACACCCAGCAGACAACAGCTGTTCTGAAACTAAAAACCTAGAAATATTCATAATTGTAACGTCATTTGATTTTTAGGTTAATAATAATGAAAAAGTATAAGGAAATTTCAAATAGTAGAGAACCAACTGTGCCACAAGTCCTACTGGTTCATGACATATTTCTGGTACTTCTTTGATTTGTATGTGTGATTGAGTGTGAGTGTGTGTGTGTGTGTGTGTGTGTGTGTGTGTGTGTGTGTGTGTGTGTGTGTGTGTGTGTGTGTGTGTGTGTGTGTGTACAAAGTACCAAAAAATTACTTCTAAATAATATAACTAACATTATTACAAATACAAAAAACATGCAAAAGCATGGTTCCATTATCTTACAGATAATTTCCTGTATGGAGTTCGAAATAAGGGCTGAACTAATGTTTCAAATATATTGTTAGATAGAGCTAACCTCCTGCCAATTTCTATTTTTAAACTATATATCTGAATTATTCCTTTAATCATCAGATCTGAATTCAGGTTCTTCAAATCACAGCTGACCAAATGTGATTCTCATCTCATCACTGAAAGTTTTATTAAAACTGATATAATGGGATATCAGCAATTCTAAAAAGATCATGTACCAACAGACTTATATTATAAATGAAGTGAATAAAACAAAGAATTTTGAAAAACGAAAGAAAAGTTAGAGGCACCGATTACGCATTTATATAGATTATTCTATATTACAACAATAATAAGAGAACAAATAATGAATAAATAAATAAAGGCAAATGAATATACTTTTTACTTATGCTAAGTTCGTGAATTTCTTTTACCTTAAAACATAAACTACATGCATATGACTACGAATACCAAGAACTATTAGTTTCTTTTTACAATCTGCAAACAACCTACGTAATAACTTATAGTAAATGTATTTATAATAGTTATTAATTATTATCATAACCAATAAAGACAAAAATAAAATAAATGACTGACCGTGAGGTGAACGATGATGATACAGTAGAGGACGACCCAACCGATCGACAACCTGTAGTTGCCGGCTTCTTCTATAAGGTTCAAATGATTCTTCTCGACTGCTATGACGATGTAATGACTTGTATATGTCCGGCTTTCCTTGCTTATATTTTGCCCAAGAACGTTCCTCATTATTTTCATCCACTTCAGTTAACGGTGATATTATCGGAGGAGGTGGTGGTGAAGGCAATGGAGGCGCTAACTCTTGTCTCATATCAGTATCTTCCCTTCCAAATAATCTGAAAAATTAATCACTTAAATAATCAAAACTCATGCGTAAAAGTGACCATGGTTATCACCTATAAAATATGTTAAAGTAAAATTTGTTTTATATACAAACTGTATTTATTTTAATTTTCCTAATTATCAGTAGTAAGTAATTCTACTTCACGAAACAGATGACGTAGCCGTCTATTATGTTTACATGACATATTTCAAAACAATTATCATTCATTACATCGTCCAAAAAAACCCCAGGAATTTTTCTCAAAAGACCAGATTAAACTCTGTTTTGTATAGTTTACAAGGCTGTAAAAAACTGAAGCTGTGTCATATCAGATTCTCATATGAAGTTCATACACTTATGAGAGCCTAACGAAAAGTACTTGGCCTGGCAAAGAAAGCATGATTTTACAGAATTTTTTTTTGTTTTACAATGCAAGTCAACTTGCAATTTGATACATTTAGACCAACAATTTTTTAATAAATTCAATATACTGCAATCTGTTAAAACTCTGTAAAGTAAGCAATTGTCTAGAGTTTGAACTCTTCATTTGAAGTGAATCTTATCCAATGATCCATTTCTGCAGGTTTGGAAAGAGGAAGTATATGTGAAATATGCACATGTAGAAGCACTTCCACAGTGTAGGTCGAAGTTTTGCAGCAGTAATCTGAGATATGTTTGCAGGCACACTATTGGGGTGAAAGCACTTTCTTTTCGGCCATCTGTGGATGTTTGTCAGCCTCCATGGCACAATAGGTAGCATCTCGGCCTTACACCTGAAGCTTCCAGGTTTGAATCCGTCAGGCATAGCATTTTCACTCCCTACAAAATTGTCATTTCCTCTCATCCTCTAAAGCAATACCTAATGGTGGTCCCAGAGGCTAAAAAGAAAAAACTGAGTATGTTTAGTCTGAATAACATGTTCAACCTGTTCACTAATGAAGAATAATACTGCCCGCTGATGTTCCTGCCTTTTTCCAGGTAGTTTATGAGCACCACGCCATGAGAATTCCATAATACTGTAACCGTTAACTTTTTCTGCAGATGGAACCATTTTCCCTTTCTTTTATGCCCTTTAACCTGGTCCTACAGACTGTTGAGATTGCTGTTTGGTCCCTGGCATGTGACAGTCAATCTATATTTTCATCTGCTATTTTAAAACATCAAAGAAACTCATGTAATCGCGCATAAATAAACTTTTGAGAAATCTTGAGGGTGTTCAATCTAATTTGTTTTTTGTTCAATGGTTAATCACAACATTCATTAAGCAGGAAGCTTTTTCATACCTAAAACAGTGTGAAATGTAGGGTTTCACAAGTGTTAAACGTAGCACATGCGTTCTGTATATCAAGATAGTTATGTTTGCATATCTACTTTTGCGATTATCTAATATAACACTGTGGGTTTTTTGTGACTAACACTTTTTATATGACCATCAGTGTTTTATCTTTTAAATTAAACAACTTTGCAAAAGCTCAAATTTCAATCATATCAATTTTTCAGAAAATGTCAAAAACTTGTTGGTTTACTTCATCGCCACACATAAGCAACTAAACATATATTTGCATATAAAAGTTAGTACCCCAACTAAAGAATCATCCTTAACAAACAAACATCATGATCATTTGGATACTGTGTAATCCCTATGTCAGGCTGAGAACCTTCCAAACAACAGTGATAACTCAACTTACTGAGATAATGAAAATTTCAGGACAGCAGTTGGTTCAAATATTTTGTTCATGAAGAGTGCATGATTTGAACAATGTGTTTTATTAAGTTGAAATATTTAATTATACATTTCTTATACCTTAACAGCCAAAGGAATATTGGAATTTTGAGAATTCACATGTGTTTAAGAGTAATCAACTTTTCATCGATTATCTACACTGATAAGAGTAAGATTGTGTTATAAGGTATACAAGCAGATTCAAATAAGTTTTTAAATTAATTTTTCAGTTAAAATATAATTTCTCATGGTCTTTACATTTGTCAGAGTTTTGGACCAATAAGTTTTATTCAGAAGTTCATTTTCCAGAAAAGAAACTCTGAAAAAAATATGAAATTTCTTTAAAAAAATAAACCGATGAAAAAGCAAACTGATGACCTAAGCAATAGTCAATTTTTAATATTTGTTGCTTGATTTAATGAAAAGCACATAAAATTTTTAATTGTCCATTTAAATTTATTATATCACATAATCAAATTTGTTACTATATATAAAAAAAAAAAAAAACATTCAGTCAGATACCAGAAGAATCAAATTGGCATTTTATTTTGACATCGATTACTGCTGAATTATCGTTGAAATAATGAATAAACATGAAAGTTAATGAGGGCAAAGTTAAAGATCTATATTTTACTATATAATGTTTTTGCTCTTGTCAAATTTATCTTTATCAAATTTATGGTAATTCAGATACTGTAATACCAAAAAAAAAGCTGTGTAAAATGTTTTATGTTGTACTTTAAAATACAGGAGGAAAACTCATTTCTTATTAAGTTTTTTTATAAAATAACGATTGATTTATTTTGCTATTTCATATACTTTCTTAATTGTTTTAATAAGGTCATAATTAATTTTATTTTACTAGTTTAACAACATATCAAATATAAGATCATAAAAAATGATTAAAAATTAGAACTTATTTCAGATATTAAATTCAACATTATTTCCTTAAATATTTAAAGTAATAAACCTAATTATTAACAATAATTAAACTTACGCATCAAATTTATCCATTTTTGATTTTTTCATTGGCGGTACATCAATCTCTCTTTCTTCAGATGGTCTCTTGGGTGTCTGCGGCAAAAGTTCAGAAGCAGACGGTATACTGGTACCACTAGCAGCAAGCGCTCTTAAATCTACATCTTTGCCCAGTTCCAAACCGGTCACAACACTTTCTGTAATTATAAAATTTATTTATACATAAAACAAATGTGACCAGATTAAAAATATATTCATAAATTTTTTTTTCTTCAGAAACATGATTTAATAGATTCACAGTACTCCTTCCAAATTCTTACTTTAATATGAATCAAGTATACCACACGTTTATTTAAAGGAGCTTTTATTAAAGGATTTTTCTTAACCTTTTCAGATCATGTAGCCTTGGAACTGGTTTCAAACGGTGTTAGTTTTAAAATGCTGTTACAAAATCATTTTATATGGCATCTAGGTCGGTTATTTTTTTTTATATTCACAAAGGAATCAGTTTTATTACACAATTTGAACGATGTTTATACAATGTAAAATGTTTTATTTAGACTAGAAAGAATAAGACCATTTTTTTCTCAGAAATGTGCTTGTGTGTGTGTGTGTGTGTGTGTGTGTGTGTGTGTGTGTGTGACTTGTGTATTATAATTGCTATGAGGATTACGGATTTATTTATTATTTACAAAAAAAGCTTATCTTACTAGCAACATATCGATGTATTGAAACACATAATAAATTATTATATACAGCACACAAAAAAAAGAGAGGGAATTTGTGGTCATAAATACATCAATTTTACTTGAGGTCTATAAATATCTTTTCAGACAAATGATATCGGTAAACATGTAATACATATCGATTCGTAATGAATAACAGTATACAGTAAAAATGGTTTTTTGTCAATCTGAATAGCCTTTTGAGTGGTGGGGATTTTTATAAAACGTAGTTTTCTGAATCTACTTTCACTTATACTAACATATGTTACTAATCTGTGATTTATGACACGGGTTTTTCATCATATTTTGCCCAATTTTCAACAGATTTGCTTGAAAGTATTATTTTTAAAATCAGCAAAATGTGTTTCATAAATACAAAGCAAAAAATTTAGCTAATAAAAAACGCTGTAGAAATGCGCAAAAAAATTCTTTAATTAAATCATCCTAATTTTTGTACTGTTACAATTTTTTTGTTGTTACAGGCATAAAAAATATCCAATCGTAACGGTTTTTTTTGTCAAAATCTATTAAATCTCTTTAATATACTGTAATTTTTTGAAATTTTTTCACAAGAGGGTAGTATAAGACTATGAAGGGAGGCAATCAGAGACCAACATATTTTCACGAAGAGCTAATCAACCGTGGATCATTGTGATGGGAAAAGGTTAATAATGTTTACAGACTGCTACTCGATGAGATCAACACCAGGTGTCCAACATATAATTATTCTAACTATTGACAAAATAATGATGGATATCCAAATATCCATTAATTATTTTTTAATTTCTATTATACAGTTATGTTTAATAATTGCTTCTAATATTTAGTTAGCTACAGTTAATGAATGTTAAGACAGATATAGTGACAGAACTTGGTAGAATAAAATTTCTTAATAATTATTAAATTTTTTTAATCTTGCAATGAGTTTTGAACTTAATGATACGATTAATAACATAGCCTACACAGCTCGTACATAATGATATTATTTTCAAAATCATGACATTACTTGGAAAAGTTGTAATTATTACATTTGATACATAGTATGTCCAAGAAGTCCTCATACATACTCTTCCTAACAATTAGCATATTTCTACTGTTTTGAAAGTCAAGCGGTATTTGGTTCCTAACAAATAATTTCTTTACCACAGTCAGAAAGGAATCTACTACATGTCATGATACGGGCGGGGATAACATCACACAATGCTTGTTATGATCATATTTTTTTGACGAGTACACGAATGGTGATTCTTACTTGTAATGTTGGAAAGATATTTTAATTCCTTAACTTCAAGAGAATGGTATCAAGGATCCTATCTTGATAGAACCACCATCTCGATTCCCCCCCGAGGGGAGAAGATCCCACCTCGTAGCGTGTCCGGTGGTCGCTACACCACCCGCTCTGTTCCTAGCCAGTAGTGGCTTTAATGGAGGACATCTTCTCGCCCTCAAACTGATTGTGCCACACAGCTTTCAGTCCAGGCCCCGCAGAGATGCCACCGATGCAGATGCCCCGAGGGACATCTACATCGGTAAAAATTCACCCCGAGATAGATTTACATGTTTATGCCGTCAGAATGAAGACAACGGATACCTGCAGCTACCACGTCGCCCTCAGGAACTGAGCTAGAAACCTAACCGCGGAACGAAGACCCAGCGCCTAGATCTAACTATTAAAGAGCCACTTTCTGAATGTCTCAGATCCGTACTAACAACCTTAACAATAAACTTTCCCACTAAAGTTTTGTACATCGACAATGTACAAGGTCATTTAGACCTAGTTCCCTTAAGAACCCCGCTTAATACTCAAAATGAGTTTCTATCTGACTCCGTTCCGGTCCGCCCGGGAGTGATAGAACCACCAGCTAATTTTTCTCTTCCAAGTGAATGGTTTCCTGAATGAAAAATCTCCAGACCGCTGGATAAATTGTAGTTCACAAACATCACCAGCCCTTTGCAACGGCCACCATGTAGCCCTGACCTTAGCAAAGCTGATATCTCATTGTGAGTGTATAAGTATCTACATATTCAAATAATTCCACAACTGCTTCTGAACATATCAATACCAAGAACATGGAGGTGCACACTCTGTGCATTACTAAGCCGATAACATATTTTTATCTAGAGGTATAAAGACTTCTCTGATATACTGAATAAAATATCTGTATTAAAAAACAGTAAACAACAAACAATGTAATAACATTATCCATTACACATATAGGTATTATATAATGTACATCAATAAAATTACTAGAAAGGATATGTAATATTGTCCATTTGATGACTTGGTTGAAATCACATGAGTAATCTTGTTTGTACACGTTTTATGCACGTGTTAGTGAAGACAACACTTGCAAAAATAACAAGCCATTTGTTAGTTGGCTATTGCAAAAACTAAGATCTAAATGTATAGCACAAAAATCAATTGAAATTTAAATTTGAGGTAACATCAAATTTGGTACAAAAACCAAAACTTTTGTTGTAACACTGGAGCTCTTGAAAGTGAAGTGTGGGGATGATGCTCTGAAAAAAATCAATTGTCCGAGTGACACAGAAGTTCAAAAAAGGGACAAGATGTCAACAATGCCACAAGTAGAAGTCAAAAAAAAAAAATAATGAATATTGTTTATACATATATAAAGTACAAGATTTGGTACTGCCTGACAGATGTGTAATGATTGCAATATTAAACATTTTGGCAAAAAATGAAAATAATTCTTTTAAAAGAAAAACTTGGAATTTTGAACTAACAAGTGAATACTATCAATCACAAAAAATGTGATGAAACATGAAGCATTCAATATAAGTTTCTAGAAAGAAAAAAAAATCAATTAATGAATTAGATTTATCTGTTTATTCATTTCACTCAGGTCTCTGTCATCTGGCCGTTGCTGAAAATTGTAAACATAAATACCTGTACGAGGTTTGTTGAAAAAATGGTCAATTTTTTTAAATTGCATGCCAATGTCTGCAGATGATGTGCTCCAGTCACTATGCACACTTAGCAGCATATCTTGGTAACATATTGCATTTTCCTGGGTTTTGATCTATGCATTACTTGTTGAGTAACTACCCACTGAGTGAGGTCGTCCATAAGCTGCTCATCAGATTAGTGAAAAAGTTAAAATGATAAAAAGTTGGAAGAATAATACATGTCTGAAATTTTGCGTAACACTGCTAAGATGTTCTTGAGGAAGTTTTCATCCACATTTGCATTTGTAAGCAGTTCCTGACAGATTTCAACTCGATTCTGCTTCTAGTCATCTGTCAACAAATATGGCATGAATCTTGCACTGACACGATAAATTGTAAGTTTTTCAGTTAGAATTTGATGACAAGATCTTATTTATTCAAACTTCTTCAGCATCCTCACAGTCACTTGACAATTTTGACAGATAACAGCGCGCACACTGAAACACATTGGACATCTGCACAAAAGGAAGGTCTTGTCCAGTCCTTGGATTTTTGACAACCAAACTTCTGCCCTCCTTAAAAGTTACACCAATCATAGCACTTATTCAGCTCATGCAGTCATCCTTGTACGCTTAGTTAAGCATGTGAAATATGTTTCTGTGAATATTTCCTCCAGTTTTACGAAAAATTTCACAGAGACACGTTATTCTTCCAACTCCTTATTTTTACTTTTTCACTAATCCGACAATCAGCTTATGCACAATCACACTCAATCAGTAGTTACTCGACAACTAATGCGTAGATTGGAACCCAGTAAAAGGTGATATTTACCAAGATATGCCACTAGTGCACATGGTGGCCAGAGAATGTCATCTGCAGATGTTGTGTGCAATTTAAAAATTTCGGTCAAGGGTTTTAAAAACCCCCGTGTATATAAATATTACATTTAAGTACTTGAAATATTTTTTTGAGTTTGATTTAATTTTTTTAAATATCTATTTTAACTTATAGTAAAAATGTAGGATTTTTTTTATTTCTGAATCACTTTTAAATATTTTATGTAATGTACATGTCAAAGTTATCAAAATAATAATGGAAATAAATACTGCTAATACAGTTATTCCTCTGAATCTTAAGCAAATATATATATTTTAAGCAAAATATATATATATAATATATATATTTTATATTTTTAAGCAATATATATATATATTTTCATTATAGTCATTTATCTAACTTATATTTAAAAGTGTTTCAATTACAAGATGCAATACTTTACAGTTACCTTCTCTAAAAACAAAAAACCCATGTATGCACATCTGTTATAAATTTTAATAAAATTCCAACCACTTATAAAATGTTGAAATCAAGAATTTAGAGAATCTGTTCTGAATAAATAAAGTATTTGAAGAATAGTTGTGTTTTGTTAATTGGTATTAGCTAATTCTCACATACAACTGTGTAATAAACTAGAAAATTGTATTTTAATAAATTCACTTTGTATATAGATTAATTAGTTAGTCATTAACAGTTAAATTATTAGAATTGCTTGTGATATTATTAAGTTTTTTGCAGATGCCCATATGCAGGATAAATCTGTATGGAACTTTCTATGTATCTATTATATATCTTGCATGTATTTATGACCTGATTTAATAAATAAAATTTTTTAAATTGTTAGTTTTAACAATGCTTACGGTAAATACAAATTTCATAATTAATTTAAGGTTAACGATGGAATGGAAAAAGGGTTGCAAAAGAAAGAAGAATTTGTATTAAAACTGCTAGAATTATCTGTTATCTATAAAGAAAAGAAATTGATGTTATAAGTGTAATAGCTGTACACAGTCATCAATTTCTGGACTGTTTCAGTTATATGTGTATTATGTATATAATTTTAAAACAATTTCTATTAAATAAAATAAACTGTACTACTTCCAAGCAACCAAAATACTTAAAAACATGTAATAGTTGGAACGGATGTATTTTAATAAAAAATGTTTATAAATTTATTTTTATAAGTACAGTAAATAGTTGTACTTGTTATCACCTTAGAAATACAACTAACGGAATGTCCCACACAGCTTTGAGTGATGAAAGACTTCAAATATAACTTAAGATGAAATACTGTAAAGTATGGGACAAATTTTAAAAATTAATTAAAAAACAAGTTTTTTAAATATTTAAACAATAATGCAACACAAAAATTCAAATGTAATGTGTGGACTGTAAGCAGCTAATTAGTTGGAACACCCAAGGCCATTCTAAACGGTAAACAAATTTTCTAAACTCGATACCCAGTGGGTGAAAAGTCTTTCTAAATTGTGCCAAATACTATAACATAGGTTTATACATGGACACACATGCTCATATACATATATATACACACACACACACACACACACATACAGATATTTAATGAACTGAACTACTCACTTTTTAAATCATCACTTGGAGGCACTCTAAGATCTGTATCACCAGTAGCAGATGTTGAATGAATGGTGTTTAACATAGACGCCTGATCAGTTAAGACAGATGTTGTTAATGATGTTGTAATAGTTGCCGGAGGAGGAGTAAGCGATGGTTCTCTATGTCTAGCATATGTTTTCATTCGTTTTAAAGATGATGCTTTCATTTCTTTAAATTTATCACTGGATTCATTCAGCGCAGTTGATGAAGGCGGCGGTGACAATGAAACATCATCTTTTTCTTCTTGTGATATAATTTTATCGACATTTTTTATCAAAGAACGTACTGAAGGCGATTTATTACCATGCTTCGATGATTTAGATCTAGGTGATCTGACCGGTGGCAATCGAGGTGAAGATCTGGGCGATGAAATTTTTTTATCATCTTGTTCTCTCAAAAATGATTTTTTTGGTGATTTATCAGTTGAACTTTCATTAGCATCGGATGAATCTATATTTTTAATTATATTGCTAGTATTTTTATTAACTTTTTCACTACTATTATTCACATCATCTTTGCTGATATCCAACTTTTTATCAAATTTTATTTTACCACTCTTTTGTTTATTATGACTAACACTTGTATTTACATTTCCACCACTAATGTTAATATTACTTGGAAAACTTGATTCTATCAATTTACTATTGTCTTTAATGGGCTTTTCTTTATGAATATTAATTTCTTTATCTCTTCTATGACTTTCTACATCTTTTTTATGTTTTGTACTAGTAATATTATTACCACTACTATTACTATTATTATTACTATTTTCTTTTGAACGATGATAATCTTTTTTCTCTTTTCTTTCTTTTTGACTATAAAATTTATTATCTAATTTTTTATTTGTTTGTTTAACTTTCTTATTTTCTACTACTTCATTCAAAGAAGATAGCGTAAGTGCTGAAGATGAAGACTGCGAGGAAAATGGAAGTTTTGATTTAGGTAATGTGGATGAAGGCAATTTATTCAGATCTGATGAACTCGGATCGACTAGCACTTTACTATGTTTGTTAATAGCATTGGAAACATTAACAACACTACTGGTACACGTAACTGCCGTTGAAATAGCCGAAGTTATTGAAGATGTCGTAGTACTAGTTATAGTTGTTGTAGCGATGGTTGTGGTCAATATTGTGGTATTAGCGGTTGAAATTGGCAAAGACAATGTTGTTACAGCAGTTGAAATTGTATTACTCATAGAATCCATATGACCTGTTGTAGCGATCGAATGAGGTACTACAGGGAGTTGTTGTAAAGGAGCGACGACCGATACAGGTGGAGTAACAGTCGATACGGGTAAACTAACAGTCGAACAAGTCGCTGATGAAGCTATATGCAAAGGCATAGTTACAGAATGAGGATTAATAGTGGTCGAAACAGAACTCTGATTAGAAGCTTCACTGTTAGCAGCGCTTCGTAATAATCGAGGATCTCTGGAACGTATGGTAGCTTTTATTAATTGTGTACTAACAGGTGCTATCCGTATTTGCTGGTTACTGCTGGTTATATTACATGTCACATCCAGTGAATTAATTGTCTGAAATTAAAATAAAATTAAAAAAACTTTTTTATACTCCCACTAAAACACAGTACTCTTATGTTAACATACAACAGTAACAGGTCCAATTAAAACCTGAACTGATCACTCCTAAAATTATGTCAATAACTAAATTCCAGTGATTTAAAAGTGCACTGTCAACAAAAGCATTCAAATACAATTATAATTAACATGAAAATTTTTATAGAATTTTAAAACAATCTTGATTTAAAACGAACTGTCAACATTAAACAAACAGAATAATTGCCAAACACATTTAATATATCACTGGAAAGTAAGCAAAATTAATTTACTTTCCCAGAATTTTAACCCATTTGTTTACCTTGAATATTATGTATGTACATGTACATCATATGATGGTGTATTATACATATTTACTCTCAAACCCAGTTTCAATACATCCTAAAATGGATTATTACAACTAAAATCATTTGAAATACTGCTATGAGATACGAGATGAAACACACAATTTATATATTGCATTTTAGAATTTTTTTATCACTTTAATAAAATGAAAAATAAATTGTGTCGGCTATTAAATCGCCTACACTTTATAACATTTCACTTAATCTTTAATGTATTTTTTTTTAAATTTAATTAGATATAGTCAAACTTTGTGTACTTTAGCAAAATGAATTTATTCATAAAATGCATAAAATTTCACAAAAATATTGAAGATGATTATTTTGACAGTAAAAATAATCTTTACATGCATAAACTTTAACATTATACTTTTTTTATTAAAAATATAAAATTAGTTTCCTCCAAATTATATTGATGATTTAAAATTTACTGTTTAGTTCAAATTAAATTTAAAGAAAATCACTGGTATTGTTTATGCCAAAAGGCAAACTTTCATTTTTAAAGTAATAAATTCATTTCTATTTTTGTCCAATGACAATGAGCAGTAAGAAAGTTTTTCATGAGATAGAAAAGAGATGGCAATTAACCAAGAGAAACTGGATAAACCATATAAAGTAATATAAAAATCTGGCATACAATGGGCTTACAATAGCAAAATATACCTTTAGAAAAACAGTATAAATGAAAGTGTTATTCTCTCTTGAGCAACATATATTAATTAACATCGAAAGCAAAATGATTAAAGCAAGGAGGAGCTTCCGAAAAAATGTCTAATTGAATACTAATTTAAAATTTTTAAATTCACTCTTTTAAAATGTGCCGTATACCAAAACTTGGATAGTCGTTAAGATGAAAGAAAAAAGTGATGCAATAAGGCCGTTTTAATGAACGTGGCAACACAGAAAGATGTATTAAAATTATTTAAAAAATTGACAACTTGATATATATCTAAATGAAGAGATTTTAAGAGAAGACAATAAAAATAAACTGCATAATTTTGCAGAGGTAAATTAGTTTGATACACCATATATTTATAAATCCAGGTTTATTAAAATAAATAATAAGAGGGAGGTACAAAGAATATAAACTAACAGAAAATAAATAAAATAGCTAAAGCAAGAACATAAGATGTGATAAATACATTGAGGCTAAAGGACTGATGCAAAACAGAAAGGGAAAGGAATGGAAAACAGCATGGAAGTTAACTTCGATAAAAAAAAGGATTCCTAAAATATACGCTAACATACCTTATTCCTTGCAACAGGAAGAACTGGTGTAGAAACAACTGGGGCCACAGGTGCACACGGTTTATTTTTTTGAGCTGCAGCAGATACCGAACCGGCAGTAACTGGAGCAGACATTGTAGTTATAGGAGCCACAGTAGTAGTAATACTGGAAGAATTAGCCGCAACAGCTGCGGCGATCGCAGCAGCTTTACGTTGACTACGGGATGATCTTTTTGATTCAGCTCTACCCGAATCACTTTTACTACTCGACGAAGAAACTTTTGTTGATTTTTTTATCAAGGCCTCTGAAGAAAGTGTTGACATACCAGACATTTTCTAGAAAAAAATATTAAGTATAAAAAAAGGGTCAAATGACAACAGTAAAAAAACAAAAAATGTCTAAATTAGTTACAATCAAATAAATAAATCACTTAACAATTATACCTTAAAATGACTGTGAGATGTGTAAAAATTTTGACCTTTTTATACCTTTTTTCACATAAATGTGTGGCTTGGGAATAAAATATGAATGCACAGTAATTAAATGAAAGATTGTAAATTGATACTATTGGTATGAATTGAAATAGGTGAACACGACAAAACTTGAATATCAAGATTTGTTGTCAACGAATACCTATACAAAAAAAGAATTATGAAGATAGTTGACAGCATAAAAAATTTCAATCGGCAACAACAGCACCAAATCAAAGCCAGTCCATTCCTCCTTAGATTATTCAAAAATAGTCTATATCAATATTCTTCAACATCTGTCATAAATTTTCAAGAAAAACTTAGTATAAAGAAAGATTAAACTAATTAATAAAAAACACATTAAACATGCCTACCACATCATTTAAAACTAATTCCTTAAAAAAATAATAATTAAACTTTATCCAATATTTAATAAGATACATGGCAAACTATTCTAAATAAATTATAGGCTGTTCTGAATTAAAATAGAAATAAAACTTAAATTTTAAAAGTTATCAAATCTGTTTTAACATTACAACTACATATGTAAAATATTGAAGAAGGCATATTCTGTTACAGAAGTAACTTCAGTCTAATGTAATTAAATTTTTATCTACACTTTGAAACACACATAATTATATTATTAACTTTTTTGTAACATTCACAAATAAAAAAGTATTCGTGTAATTCAAATTACGATATAAAATAAATTAAGATTTCTGCATACAATGTTGTACACTGTACATACAACCTATTATTTTACATAACCCACACTTGAATATTTTTTTTCATTTTAGCAGAAAAGATCAAACACTTTCTACAAAATACACACAGTTAATAATGCTTAGAAAAGACTCAAACAAATTAATTAGAAATCACTTTCATTGATCACTTCAAAATAGTTTTTATACAATTAAAATTTCAAAATTACACGACACAAATTTTACAAAATGAAAAAAGTGGTACAGCTAATTATAAAAAGAAATGAAAGAAAAGAAATTACTAAAATATTAAATTCTGTTCCATCAGAATAAGTAAATTTTGAGTATTAACAAACAGTACAACAAACTAAAAGAAATACTGCAGATGAGTCAGAAAAGGGTGATCAAATTTAAATAGTGTAGAAAAACAAATAGCGAAAAATCAAATAATCAAATTTTAAATGATTTTCACTAGATTCCCGTCAAAAAACAAACAAATGCAATTATATTTACTTCATATAAACTGCAAGCATGAGAGCCATAATTAAAACAGAAAAGATATAATAATGACGCTAATCTATAGAAATAGTTAGTATTCTCATATGTTAAGGTAAAAGCAAATTAGATGTATGAAGGAAATCAGAAAACGCCCAGTAACAGACAAACAATAGAAAGAAATTGCGATACAGGTTAAGAAAAAAATTTACAGGGAAAAGTTATGACATGTAAATGTATATAACAAAAAAAAACATACCCTCTAGTAAGAGAATAACTAATTAGTCCAATTAGATATATTTCACACACAATAAGGCCCACACACACACAAGCATCCATGTGTTCATACACAAGCATCCATCTACCTTATAGAATCCTGAGACTATTCTTTGGATCTTCTTTTAGCATCTTAAGAAAAAGCAATATTGCAGTACTAATTAAGGTGACTGATAAAAAATCATACCGCTCCAATCTTAGCTAAAGGTAAAAAAACACCTGGGATCAATAAAGAAGTTTATGGATAGAATAGATGCCCCCTGCCTTGAAAAATGTAAAGCAACCCTTCATATAAGATTATTAATTTTATTTCATGGTTCCTCTGTACATAATTTTCCCCTAAACTCTCATTCATTTTTCCACAGAGTTCCATCACTTTTGGCTGGATATAACCCAGATCTTTGCTAAGAACACAAAGGATTTACTTAAAAAAACAAAGATTACAACAGTTACTTCATCACATATATATGTAATTGTCAAGGAATCATTTAATTATGAATAAATGTAGTGAACATCAAAACAAAAACAAAGCCTAAACTGGAGATGAAATTCTTAAAAAAAGTACGGACAGACCTTATTACACAATGTAAAAAGTAAAATAACTACAAGAGAGCACAGCATACTACAAGAACTGCAGGATCAAACATGTAATTTGCTGTTATTAAAAACATATGGCTGAACTAGAAAAAAAAGTTGCTTTAGTAAACAAAAATAAGCTGATAATGCATAAAAAAACAAGCGGTATAAAGTAACACATGTAATACAAATTGATTTAATTATTACCAATTTATTCTAATATATATATATATGAATTAAAAATAATATTTTTAAAAAGGTTATTCAAGTACTATTTAACAACTGTTCTTTATTAAACAATTTTTTTTTAAATATATATTCAATTTTTAAATATAACTATTCAACATCTTACATATAGGTCATGAGTTTGTAACAAACAATGGCTTCTTTTTTAGAGGTAAAATCTATAGATTTGACCAAGTCATTATAGTCAGAGTGAGGAAAAAACTGAAATATACATGAAAATCAAAAGAAATTACGAAAACAAAGACAAATAAATTAAAATACCAAAACTGAATATGAATATAAGAGAAAGATAAAATTTAAGTAAATGGAGGATTATTAGAAGAATTACTAAAGAGTATTAATTGAAAAACACAATTTGTGAAGAGATAAAAAAAAATTATATATATATATATATATATGGAATAAAAAAGAAAAGACAAATCACAAAGAAGTTAGCTCGGTAAACAAATATTAGTGCAAAAGAAGTACATATTAGAATAAGGAAGACTCTAGCTAACCTCCGTGGTAGGGAATGGTATTCCCTAACTTTCACCTACATCGTCCTGCATTTAATCTGGTTGATGCTTGTCATTTTTTATACATTAAAAAGTGATATTTTAAAAGTGACAATTAATGGACAGCGGCCTACAATTTCTAATATAAATAAATAAAGCAATGTGAAGAGAAAAAAAGGGGTTAAGGAGACAACAAAATGGATTAAAGTTGAAATGTGAAGAATTTACATGATATTTTTATTAATTTAAAAAATAACCAAAACTCAATAAATTAAGACATTTATAAAAAAGAATAGTTAAAAACATTGTACAAGTCAAACTAGTTTGTTTTCATTAAGAAAAGTTTAAAAAGATTATTAATTAAAAACAAAACTTATATCTATGTGTGATGTGAAGATTCAGAAGGCACCAGGAAATGACAAACTGTTTCTTGGTTTCTTCAGTTTGAATAGACGAGATGAAATATTAAATTTTAAAAACACAATATATTAATATTATTATAATCCCAATAATTAAAATATGGAACAATAATTACAGAGCAGTTTTTCTTTCTTCAGTATTGCTAAAAGAAATATATTTATAGGGTAATATGGCTGTGCCATATTACCTTAGATTTATATTTTTGAAACCTAGACAAAAGCAGAAGTCAGACTGAAATAATAGACCAATATCACCCGCATCACCTAATTTATATAAAATTATTAATCCTTTTAAAATAATAGTAAAGGAAAATCTGTACTAACTAGTAAAAATACAAAATTACCAATTTTTTCAAAAAAATATATAAACAAATACAATATATAAACTAATACTGTTAAATTACACTACGCTTACATATAGAAAATAATTAAATACTATAATATTAAATATAATATTAAATTAAATACTATAACTAATGTTGTACTACTTTTTTTGAAAATTTGTAACAAAAATAAGAAATAAAAATCACCAAAAAAACATTTGACTAGAAGTCAGATGATAGTTGCAATGTAATGAAAAGATACGACAGAAATCAAAACTCAGAAACTTTAGGGTGTTAGGGTGTTTAGGGTTGCTGCGCAACCAATAAGAAAACAAACAAAATCATATGAAAAAACAATATACAGAAAATGGGATATAAATTATTTGTCAGTACCATTTAATTGTAACAATACTGGATGATAATCTGTTTGAAAATAGTAAAATACAATAATCAATTTGATGATATTTAATAACATGTTACTTATAAGTAATGGTAAAATATCTTTTTAATTATACATTCTCATATCATTAAAAAATAAATAGAAAGAGTCTAATATTTACAAAATGTAAAGAATATATACAAAAAAATATATAAAATACCAGAACACTGGACCAACTGCTACACAAAAAAGGGGAGAAAACAGACCCTAACAATTACAGCAGAAACTCACTCCACACATACAAAATTCTTTCAAGAATCATCCTCAACAGTATCTGTTCACAACTCAAGAAATAGACAGAATACCAGGGAGGTTTCTGACCCTAAAGGAGCTGTTCAGATCAGATCATAAGTCCCAAGCTAATATTGGATTACAACAGGAAAAGAAACAAAGACATAGTGATAACATTTGTAGATTTTAAGAAAGCTTATAATTGCATCTGCATAAAATTTCTACTAAAAATTCTAAGATATCACTGACTAAACACCAAATTAATAAACGCAATAAAACTGACCCTCTCATAAATACTAAGTTGAAGGTAAAATTCAGAGGCGAGCTCTCAGAACCATTTTAGATCAAAACAGGAGTGCGCCAAAAGGATCGGCTATCACAGTTATCAACTATAGAAATGGTAATGAGGGAATGGCTAAAAAAATGCAGACAAAAGTAAAAATAGGCCAAAAATCAAAGCAACTGCCTTGGTTTCGCTGACAACTTGGCATGCTAACAAAAGATATCAACGAAGCTAAATTACAGATATTAGAACTTCAAAACATTGCAAACAAAACTGGCCTCAAAATATCATTTTAAAAGACAGAAATTATGCCCCAAAAATCAACACGATTAAAAGAAGTAAACATAAACGGTAATAAAATCATAACAGTGACCTTATTTAAATACCTAGGAGAAATAAGAACTAGCAAACTAAACAAAAAACCTCAACAAACATAAGAAAACAAACTAGCTGAAGCTCAAAAATTAATCTGGTACACTTACAACAATACATACTCTTCAATAAACATAAAAATAAGACAGTTACAACACAGTTATAAACCAGAAGCCACTTATGTAGCATAAACACTCTTCCACCTGAATGTATAATCAAAGACAAGCAAACAACGGAAAATCAAAAGAATTGCAAGAATGTACATCAATAAAAAGTACAAGACAGGGAGCAGTACCTGAAAAAGTTGTGTTCAAATACTTAGAACCCATCACCAATACAGGGTGTAAAAGGAGATAAGGATGCAAAAGATTCAAAGCTTCTGAAACGGCTGGTACAGTATAATCGACTCGAAAAACACAAAGACAGGATGCAAATGGATCAGAAAAATCAGACAGGATGTGAAGGAAATCAGCCTTACACTATAAGACACCGCAGACATTTTCAACACTAGAAAGGTCACAAAGATCAGAATGTATGAAAAAGTACTCAGAGGACCGCAAGGCCTAAACAGTCCCATCGAGATACTTGGATAATGGGCTGACTAAAGTGATCCTATGCAGTCATAAAAGATAATAATAGAAAGTATAAAGAAAACTGTTAAGTTTAACAGAAGCAAAAGCTAAAGCTAAAACATCTAACCAAAACAAAAGACATCTACCAATAATTATTTGAAAGATACCTCTATAAAAATAATATACTTCCAGCCGATTTTAGTTCTTGCCATCTTGATACTTGGTTTATAGAAGTAAATTAGTCATTGTTATTGATGCAATAGATATTAAAAAAAAAATACTATAACCCTAGTAATAGTAAATAAATAAACAAAATATTATACACGTGCTTGCCAAGAACATATTTGCTGACAAAAGGTGCAAATCTTCATTTTAGACTTCATGCACATTCCTTACATAAAATCCGCTTAAAAAACTTTTTCAAACATTTAAATAAGAAAAGGTAATTGTTCATGAAGTTTCATGAAGGTTCAATCATGAAGTTTACAATACTGGATTTTCTTCTCCGCTTGAAATATACTTTTGAAATCGTTACAATACTGGAAAGCAAAAGGAAAGAAGATAAGGTGGAATATCAACATGCCTGATATGTAATCATTAAGTTTAGATTCAGCTTTCAGAAACAGATAGAAATTTTCATTTGTCACGATCACTCATCTTTTAAACACCTTCTGCAATAATAATTTAGTTAAACTATAAGGCCATTTGAACTGGAAAAAAGCTAATCATATAAAGTTCATAATAATTTGCTGTTTATTTACAACTGCTTGAAATAAACTGGGAGTAAACCTGTATATCAAAAGTAGATAATATATTAAATAATAGTTTTTGAGTCGTCCAATGGCAAAAAGGGTCTAATTTACCTCTTTATAACAGAAAAGAATGCCTGATAATAGTCTGATTCTATTCAAGGGTGGGCTACAGAATATTGTTGCAGCATGTCTTTAAGCTGGTAACGCAAAATTGTTGACATGTAATGTGCAGGCTAAGATCCTGAGTATATACCACAAATTGCCTAAGGGATTTGTCCATTATCTGGAGAGATGACTCCAAAGCTAATTTATGAATTCTAATAGAAAACCCTGGATAAAATTATAAATAATCCCATTTATATACAGTTCTATGTATTCATCCATTTTCCTTTACCTTCATTTATACTTCCTTTGGTGGTACAGGGTGAAATTGAGCTATAACTACCATAACTGTTCTACCCTATGGCATCTGCTAATAGTCTCTTAGTGAAACTCAATAAAGTAGCATGCAACATTATATACCCATGGAACCATCCAAAAAAAATCCTGATTCTCAAAACCACATCACATATCTCGTAAAACTTAATACCTTCTACATAGGTTTTTTGCTAGCATGATTCCTCAGAGAAAATGTATACTCCTACTAATCACTCCTTACCCATAATTTCTATTTGCCTATCTCAGGTTATGTGGATGTTAAGTCAGATCCCACCAGGTGCATGCTAAACACATTGGTGCCAGTTAGTACCATGCTTCCTAGATTACATCTGACAGTGGTAGGCAACTCCTACACTTTGTAATGCATAAAGCTGGATCTTATTAAGATATGAAAAAACCTAGATTTAAATTTTATATAAAATAAGAAAGATGAATTGAAGTTTAACAGTCTAACATAAAAATAATGTAATAACTTTTCCTTTTAATAATCATTTATGAGGCATTATTTGCACCCTTTCATGTGCAATTTATCACAGCACTTAAATAGACAGATTAAAGTCACAAAAATATGAAAACCACACTTGAATAGCAAACTGATTTGTAAACTACATGTTAGGGATAAATAGTTTTGCTGATGTAATAATGGACTCATATCTCCACTTCTGGCCTTTTGAACTAACAGAAGAAAAATAGCTTCAGTCAAATAAAACACTGTTAACATTGGTTAATAGAATGCAAATGTACGATGATTATGAAGAAGATGACTTCATAATAAAGGTAAAATAGCTTAAAACTATTAAGATGACTTAACAGATGCAAAACAACAAGTAAGAAAAAGTTGATCCTGAAGCAGATGAATTTACAACTAACTTGGTAACAGAATAACAACTATAACACATATTCTGGAGTTAAGGAGTTGATGAAATGTTATCTTGTAATTAAGAATAGCTACAGACAAAAAACAAAACAAAAAGTAAATTACATTTAAAAATTATCCTTTTTAAGAAGAAAAATAACGTAAAAATCATAACCTGGATCATTCTGAAATTTCACATTACAAATATATTTTTATTCTTTATATTTCTTTATTATTAGGATTCCTGTTTTTTATTATTATTATTATCATTCATAACATAATTTTATTAAAGTTTATATACATATTATCTATATATATTATACACATTACTACTATATTTACCACATATGAGGTCTATTCAGAAAATAACCAAACATTTTTAATTATGCACTGACAGAGATATTTAGTGACGAGCGGTTGGCAGCATTGTGTTCCACATAACCTCTTTGGAAACCAGATGCTCTTGCATTGTTGATATCTCGTTTACTTTTTGAGTTATTTTGTAGTTAATGTTAGTAGAAATTTTTGTAATGTGTGATTTTCAGGAGCAACAATACAACATAAAATTTTGCATGAAACTGGGGAAAACTTTCACAGAAATGTTTCAACTTTTGAAACACGCTTATGGTCATGCTGCTCTGAATCATATGCAATGTTACAAATGTTTTTCACAATTTATATGTGGTCATCAGTCAGTTGAAGATGACCCTCGACCAGGAATACCTTTGACTTCAAATGATGACATTCACATTCAGAAAATCAATAATCTGGCGCATGCAAATCACCAATCGACTGTCAGAGAACTTGCAGAAGAAGTTAACATCGCAACTGGATTATGCCATGACAGTTTGACTGAAAAATTGAACGTACGAGTTTTACAAAGTTTGTTCTTTATTTGATGACCACACAGCAAAGAGAACACCAAGCGGACATTTGTGAGCAACTTCTTGAACAAGCTGATGATGATGATGAAACATTCATGCAAAGGATCATAATTGGAGACGAAAGTCAGGTTTACAGCTATGAAATTGAGACACCAGTTCTATCATCACAATGGATCACAAAGAATCTCCATATCCAAGAAAGCATGTCAATCTTGATCCGATGTCAAAGTGATGCTCTCTGTTTTTTTAATTTAATGGAATTGTGAATTTTGAATTTTTGGTCAAGGTGAAACAGTGAACCATGTGTAATATCAAGACATTCTACAATGGTTACGTGAGAAAATATGCAAAAAGAGACCGGGGAGTTGTGGTGAGAACTCATGGTTCCTTCACCAATTATGCGCCTGCACACTCAGCTTTGTCAATTTGTAAGTTTTGTGCCTAAAATACTGACTGTCCTCTCTCAGCCTCCCTACTCGCCAGACCTGGCTCCTAGCAATTTTTTTAGAATTTCCAAAATTAAAATTAGCGATGAAAGGATGCCGTGTTGAGATCATTGAGGAGATTAAAACAAATTCGTCACCGATCTTAAAGGCCATTTCAAATGAAGCTATCAAGGACTGTTTCGCAAAATGGAAACACCCCCTGGGAAAAGTGTGTAAATGAGGAAGGGTAGTACTTTGAAGGGGACAAGGACCAACAACCTGTAAAATTAATAATAAAGATTTAAAAATAAAGTTTGATTATTTTCTGAACAGACCTTGTATAACTCAATTCAATGTATTCATATAATAATAAGCCTAATAAAACATATTCAAATAATACAGCTTGAAAAAAAGACATAATTAAATTTTAAAAACAATCATTAAGTAAAATAGATGCTACATTCACTAATACCACAAATCAAAACCTATTGATTGAAAGGATAATGTAATCATTAATCTGTTCCCAAAAAAAAGAATTAAGATTTTATTTTTCTTGAAATTCTCGTAACTCATTCTTACTGTATTAAATAACAATTTATATATATATATATCCTATTTCATATAAAATCTGTCAGGTATATTTTAGCCCATAAAACAATCTGAAATAACTCACATACTGTTTAAAATTAGGTACCATTAATAAAATGACTTAAAACAAATCTCAAAACTAATTATAATTATCTATTAGTGAGTTAAGTAACAAAGGAAAGTTTATTCATGTCTTCAAATTAATTTTTTTTTTTCTATTAAAAGTTGTTAATTATATAATTAGTTTTTCTGTTAGCTTAAATTTATTTTATTGTTTAGCTATCACATAATAAGAAAGACTATCAAACACAGTACTGGGATAAAACATTATTAAGAAACTGTGGTTAAATCAGAAGCATGATATGCTATACAGTATTTACTACAAAGAAAGAGGTTGCTAAAGGAGATGATTGAAAAGGAAAGAAAAATTTTGATAAAGATTCTAAGACCACGAATAAATATAGAATACAAATTAAGAAGCGATACAGATCTAAACAAGAAAATTGAAAGAATATAAACAACATTAAAGAAGAGAAGGTTACTCTTCTACCGTCACATTACAAGAATGAAGGATAGATCAGCAAAAAACAGAAAACTACAACAAACTGGTTTTAAAAATATGGAAGGGAAAACAGCAAAATTGAAGATAGAACATAAGAATAATAATAATAATAATAATAGAAGAGATAAATAAACAACTCTCGGGTTGAAGAACAAGCATCAAATCCGAATTTAAACAGGACGAAGAAAGAAAGAAAAAGCAAATGCACTTAGTATAAGAAAATATTGGCAAAGAAAAGAAAAAGGAAATATCAGAAAAAATTGTATTGGCAAGCTTATGCATAGTCCTATAAGTTTAGAACGAATATAAAAAAAAAAACAACTGAGAAGAAACACACTGACTCAATCAAGCAGTGCAGAGAGAAGTTCCCTGTTTTAGGACAAACCATTACGTTTTATAAAAGATTAATTTAACCACATTTTCATACTACATGATAGTAAAAATTAAATGAACTATTACATTATTCAAATTTATTAAAAGCATTCCAATCTACTTATGTTTAATAAAATTTTTAATTTTTTCAAGTTACAATCATCTGTCTTTACATTTTTACAATTCAAATTTTCATATTTTAATTATTCGGTGCTATATTCTAATATTTAGTTTAAGAAATATAAATAAAATTAGAGAATATCAATTACTTTGTTCTTTCTCTTCTACATAAACATAAAGGAGGTTTATGTTTCAGATAAGAAAATGCTATCCATCAGTATTGAGATAAGACATTATTATGAAACTATGATTAAACCGGAAGCAAGATATGCTATATATAGTATTTACTACAAAGAAAGAAGTCATCTTCTGAATAAACATTACAAAAACAGTAACAAAAGCCAATTCAGATTAGACAAAACAAATATTATTTATGTAGCAATGAAATTTGTGAAAGTTAAGAAAGCAAGGTTACAGAAACAAATTCATAATTTAACTAAGAAAGGTTTTGAATGTACACCACATGCTCTACTATATTATTAAAAATCTAACTGCAAAATAATTTTTTTTAGAAAATATATAAACACTTATTTATAAATTGTTTTGATTTCTTTTTTTTTATAAATATCCATTACATGTACAGTCATGATGAGCTCAGCTAACGAATGCTAATTTAATAATACAATGGACTAATTATGTGTAATAAATGCAGCAATAACTGATAAAATTACTAAAAAAAATATTTATGCAAGGCAAGAATATTATTATTAACATAAATTTTTTTAAAAATTAATATAAAAAAATTATATACTGATAATAACAAATTACAATTAATATAAACATAGTATTGACTAACTACCTGAAACACCTCCAAAAATACTATCCTATGAAATACGATTGATTAAAACAAATTTTATGAGAATGATAGAACAAATAATACTAATAGTCGAAGATGAAAGTTCAACAATCAATTTGACCTTGATATCTGGCACATTGGCTATAAGTTAACCTGTTCGTCACATTATTTTTTTAGTTTACCATTCCTCAAACTTCCTCCTACGATTATTTACGTGAGCTGTAAATGTTAAATTAAAAGGCTATCAACAGAGAAATCAACAGTACAATTTGGACAGCAAACAAAACAATTTATGAACTTTTAAAATGAGATAATGGGTAAAATTTATAGGCAATTGATAAGCGCAGCCTACAATGTTAATGTGCTAAATAAAAACTGTATGAAAATTGCGTAAATAATTTTGGAAAATTAAAACATGAGAATTGGCGATGCGAAAAAACACAATGATGATAATTTTAAAACAAATATTGGGTAACTATAAAACAATTCTACATAATTTTTTTTTTGTTATTAGAAAAATTTATTGTAAAATCATTTAAGAAAATTTAGATTATGACATGATCTGTGCAAATTAGGTACTAGAAATGTTAAAAGATGTACACAATGCCACTGGATTGTGCTTTTGGATAACAAGAAATGGATTTGTGTTTGTTGTAAACCTTTGTGCGCTATACAAAAGAATGGATAAAATTATTTTTGATTCATTTGTTACTTCCAATGAAACAACGGTGATTAATGAAGTTAAAAAACAATCACTTTTGGCATCATCCTTAAACAAAAAAAAAAAAAAAAAAAAAAAATCAAAAAATATAAGCAAAATTTATCTGATGACTATAATATAATGGGATCAATTAATAATGTCACATTGATTGATTTCACATGAAAAGGAAAACAGATTATTGCATAACCAGTTTCACAGTTTCAAAAACATTCCATTTCTCAAAGTTTGTGACAGAAGCAGATAAGATAACTAAGAAAATTTTGATTATTCAAAATTAAAAATAACTTTTAGTTATTCATTATAAGTAATGTAATTTCATTCAACATTTTGTCCATTTGAAAAAGTTAAGGAATTTTTGAGTGGCAAATAATTCACAAATCAGAACAAACTGAAAGCAGATACAAAAGTAAACATTAAACAGTTGGTAAAAGAACTGAAAGAAAATGAGCTATCAAGGGCATTATGAAGGTCATGGAATACCCAATAAATGCTTTATTAAGAGAAATAAAGCAATATGTAATTAACAATAACCCTTTTATATTTATCACAGATTTCAGAATATTAAAATTTTATATAGTTTAAGAATTGTATAAAAAGTAAAAGAAAATTCATGTTGCTTTTAAATTCTTAGTATTTTTTACAACCCAAATGTGAGTTAATGTAAGGGAAATGACACATTCAAATTAAATCAGCCAATATTATTAATAAAAGACACTTTTGCAATACAAATTACATATTTAGTAAATTAAGTTATTCTAACACTAAAAGATGACATGGCCATGTAAATCTATCAAAGAATTTCATTTAGCAAAAAAATATTGTTAAAGATTTCTTATTTTTAATTAACACTTTATTTAGATAACATTCAGTAATACACAGGTGAATCAAATATAAATGTAATTCTTGTTTTATAAATTTAGTCATTAATAATATACAATACTCATACCTTCATCATTTTTCTATATCTTCTCCTGCACGATCTACATACTTTTGCCGATTTGGAAGCTTGAATATTCTATGTTCATAAAAAGTTTTAGGATGAGTTAATCAATTGCACATGTGCTCCTCAATGTCTTCATTGTTTTCGAATCATTCCCTTCCAAGCGATTCTTTCAAGGGCACAAACAAAAAATAGTCACAAGGAGACAAACCTGGACTACAGGGATAAAGGATTCCCCGGTGCATTTTTTTTTCAATTTATCACTTTCAAAATCATGGTGTGCCGCTTGACATTGTCATAGAAAGGATGACATCTCTGATGGGCATACCCTGCCTTGTTTCAGTAGGCAGCTTTTGTTGATTGTAGCAGCTGACAATAGTAAGCCAATTTCATCATTCATCGATAATGGAAAAAATCAATGCATAAACTCCCTTGGGTCAAAAAAAAATTGTTACAAGAACTTTTCCAGCTGACGGACAGGTTTTGGCCTTCACTGGCCAAAATCCTTCCTTTGCCACTCCCATCTTGCCATTTTTGAATGTAATGATGGACCCACATCTCATCACATGTGACCATGCACCTCAAAAAATCATCCCCTTCTTGCCGAAATCGATTCAGAAGTCTCTCAACAATCTTCGAGCAATAATTTTTTTAAAGCTAGATCAGTGATAATAGATTGAGCACTCCTATGGCTGATACCCACTTCTGACACTATTTCTTCAACAGTGAACCGGCGATCACCTTCAATAAGCTCTCTAACGGCACGATGTTGTCAGCTGTTGATCTTGGGCATCAGATAATGACTTTCATTTTCTACACTTTCTCACTTGCCCTTAAATTATCCGGCTCACATATACACTCTGTTCCGGAACCGTGTAGCACAACATACATTGTGCAACTTTCAATGGAACCTCTTGTTCACTCATGACTGTACTGAGCGAAGGAGCTAACCGAGCTAGTTCCCATTCTCTAACACAACAAACATTAACCCACCTCCACTCCACCATCAACCTCAGAACTGATGGCTGTGTAGAATAGCAAAATGACTGTTTAAATTTGATTCACCTATGTATCATCACAGTATTAGTCTAGTCTTAACTAAATAATATTCAAAATAGTCAAAATGCATCAGAAGTAATACCATATGATTTATAGAATAGTAAATCACCAAATAAAATTAAACTACTAAATTAATTACATAAAAAAATTGGTTCTGGTAAGTAAAACTAAGAAAAATATTAGTGCCAAGGGTTTTTTGGTTCAGTAAAAATTATAATGTGATTTATAAATCACCAATCAATAAAGTAACTGAAAGTTTCTCAAATAGAACAACTTTATATTGACATATATATGTACTATGGAATAACAGGTGTTTAAATTTCTTAACCTAATGTTTACAGTTCTAGTCAGTAACTGGACTGGACATGATAAAACTAAAAGATCTTTTAAATTACAAGGATCACAGAGAAAAAGAACATTTGTCATGAGAGTTTTATACTTTTTGAGAAAACGAAATAAATATATGACGGAAAACAAAACTCATAAATTTTTAAAATCAAATATACTTCACAATATTATATCATATGTAATATCAATTAATACATTTTGAGGTACTGAATTTGTGGAAGACACAGCAAGAAGGTGGTATTATGAGACAAGACTCTAAGCTCAGGGCCACAGAAAATGCATATATAAATCATCCACATAATATGAAAATTATATGTATAGCAATTACAAGTAAATGAATTTTAGAAACTTATTTTTTTAAATAATAATAAAAATACATTAGCAAATAGTAAAACAGTAAAGAAGTATAAAATTATGTAGTAACAATTTTAGCTCTAAGGGTCACACTATTAAGTATCCATGATGATCATCATATTGAATATCCACCAAACGACTAACATAAATAACAAAACCACTGAGCATATTTGTTGTGTAGATGGAAATCTGTGAAAATGTCAGAACTCACAAACTGGAAGTAAACACAGAATTTACTAGAATTATTTGATAATACATATTTTGTTCTGATAAAGATAAAAAAATTTCTTAAATTATCACAAGACAAGGCACAGATTTTTTTTACGATCTGCAGACAAAAAAAAAAATCACTAAGAAAGTCCATATAAACTCCTGGAATAAACTTTTGACAAAAAAGGAAAAAGGAGAAATTTTTGCAAACCATCAGTTCATTCCTGAAAACCAAACAGCAAAATAGAATTTTTTTATCCACAAAAAAAAAAACAATCGACAAGGCTATGTCATGAAAAATGAAAACAAACAATTCTACATAAAATATGTAATGTCTCTGAAGTAGTCGCCAAACCCCTCCTGATTTAGTGCCATCTCACCTTTATTTCCTTCCTCGCTTGAAATATACTTTTGAAATCTTTACATGACCCCATTACAAAGAATATTTCATCAAAAAACCCTCCTTAAATGTATTTTTACAATGTCTCCTCTTTTACAAAACAAAACTTTTTTTAACACATACACTTTTTGTTAAATAGATATATTACAGTAACCTGTTGTTGATGCCTTTATGAATACTTATACATACGACTTCAAAGCTACACTGTAAACCATTACCACGATTAATTTTGTGATTATATGGTTATACAGCTTGCTGTGAAACCTTATTACAGTTTTAAAGTTCTTTGAACTTAAAGCCAATAATTCCTTACAGTGATTTGCCATGATACAATAAAATTTGTTAATAAATGCTGCTTATTCTTACAACTAATAAAGAAAATTATTTTTAACTATTCTTAATAATATAGGTAAATTATAGAATAGTGTAAAAAATAAATTGAATTAAGATCCTGTAAGAGGCTGATCCTGACTGCTTTTAGATAGAAATTATATTTTGCTGAAAGCATATCTATATTTCTAGTATATAAGTATGAAGACATTCATTTGTGTTTTTTAATTATTGCTCTAAGAAAACATACATCAATAACCAGACATTGCCTCTGTTAACCTCCAACAATTTAAATCTACATTCTTTATTATTTATCCAAAGATGAAAGGATTAATTTTTTATCACAATAAGTTATTAATAAACATAATGGTTATAAGTATAGAAAACTATTATACCTTTAATGATTCAAGAAAACAAGAAAGAAAATTAACTCTTGCACTAAGAAAATTTTATTTAAAGAAACAGAATTCACCTGAAAAAAAATTAAGCACTTCCAGAGAGACTTATTGTCCACGGATGTAAAAACAGATTGACACTTTTACCAAGGAAGGGGACACACCCTCTTGGGTTTGCATGATGTCAAAAAAAAAAATTGATAATAATTGGTTATAATCAGCTTCTGTGAACACTTAGAATATAGCAGAAATTAAATAATTAAATTAAGTTGTAATGACTGGAAAAGTATAATTTTTTGCGAAGCCAAAGAATGAATAATAACATTTTCTTCAAGTTTAACATTACCTAAATCTTTCAACACTTAGATATTCTAATATTATTTTTTTTAAATTTCATTTATTATTTTTCTTTAGAGCTATTGTGAGTGATCGGCAAGTAGTTTAACCTTGAACAAATCTGAAACAGGAATCGCAGTACAAACATTGGCATCCTGTTTTTTGTGTTTTGAGCAAGACATGATTATCTTCTAAATGAAAGATTTAAGGAAGAAAGAAATCATGTTTTTACAAGTTTTAAAATAAATATTTAAAAAATCTAACAATCTTACTTATACAGTACAATAGGAGTTTGTACAACAAATGACCTGGAAACGGATATATTCAAGCAGTAAGGAAGACACTGCATAAAATAAGTTAGCAACAAAATCATTTTTTGGTTAAAAATAAAAAACTGTGTCAAAACACCATTCTACAAATGTCAGTAACAATAAAATAATATATACCTCAAGGCCATCTCTTGCTTCCAGTCAAAAAAAAAGTAATTTACAAGATTTTTCTATTGTTTTTTTTATTTAAGTGCAATATTTAATGATATATTGGACTATAAAGAACAAACTAAGTTTTTTCTAAGTGATAATGAGAAGAGGGAAAAGTAATAACTTAAAAAATTAATTAACTTTTAGTCTTATTCCAGTTCCTGGATGAGGCAGTAAACTGAAAAAAATTACAAATTGATGAATCCACAATACCTTAAATTAATATACAACTGTGTCTTGCAAATTAAATGTTACGATAATCTATCATTAAATATGCTGATATGTATAATCACTTAAGTTAAATAATGTCTGGTTCAGTTTAATTACTTATTATGCGATGAGCATTTATTACTGACTAATAATCATAGCAGTAAGTGCTGCTTAAAATATATTTATATATACAAATGAAAAAAAAACAATCTTGTTTGCAGCTTATATTAAGGTTGAAAAAAGAATTTCAGAATAAAAAAGAGATATCTTTTACAGATATAAATTGGAAGAAGTGTGATGACTACCAACAAGTTTTACATAAAACTAATTACACATGCACTCCCCTCCTCGACTACATGATGCTAGCGAGCAAACTCATCTGAAAACATGATTATTACAGCGATAGGATTAAAATAAAATTTAGTTATTAATAATGAACTTAATGTAATATACTCGTTTTTCCATTTACAATTATATATGGCAAGTAGACCAATATAATCCAAAAAGACTATAGTATGATAAACTATAGATGGGGGGGGGGGTAGGCAGAAATAATTTTAAATGTTTGACTCGACCCACAATAATTAGAAAAGACTAATTGTTATCTCTTCAAAATTATTAACATTCAATAAATAACACAACTAAATCACTTATTATGTCCAGTTTATACCAGTAATTTTGGTATAAACTGGATATACAGTCAGGCAGTTGTAACAAATATATTTATTTACCTTAACTATTACCAGGAATATGTCTAATAATAGTTTTAATCAAAGAGGACTGATTCCTGAAATTTTTAAAAATATTAACTTAATACTAAAAAAAAAATGAAGAATAAAATAAACATTTCTAGCACTATCTATTACTAAAGAAAACTCATCAAAACTAACATATATTTTTAAGTTTTTCCAGAAACTTAAATAATATTTACATAATATTATTACTTTTAAATTACAGGATATTAACAAACCAAAACAAAAAAGTAATTTCTGTATCTGTTTCGACCAGATAGTTATCATCAATGAGGAGTGGGATTAAATAAATACACAACAAGATGATTAACAAAATTTATTAAATATGATGTAACAGCAATAAAAAAAAATATCCATTTAACATCTTACACAAATATATAAAAATCAAATAGTAAATTACAAATTACACAAAAAAATATTTCTTCACAATTTACTTATATCTTTAAATACTCCTAAACACAGCTGTAAAAGAGAACAAAGAAATTTTAACTGAGAAATCCCAACATAACCATTTTTTTATATAGATCACTTCTAAGCAATATACATACATATAATATTAAATATTAAGATTTATTTAAACACAAAAGTTGAAATGTAAAAATGCTAGCATTCTGATGTAACTAGTCTATAAAACACTATAAAAAAAGACACTAAGTACAATTTAGTGGCTAAGTTTGGCAGTTACTAGAACATTAAAAAAACTGTAAAAAATAATGTTTCAATCATCATACCCTTATATAAAAAATAAAATTTGTATACTACTGAACACGTTATTTCCACACTACTCCTGCAAATTCATTTTTACTCCTTCATTCACAAAGTTTTGTCTTTTCAATATGCTCTACAGTATATTAGGATAAATGCTAACAAATGAAAAATTCCAACCTTGTTGAATTAGTATGACAATAATATAACAACATTAATCAATTTAATAGAAATATTGCAAAAATATTGCACCGATTTATGCCTTCGAAGTAAGTTTATATAATTAAATGTGTATTTCAGTTAAACATTTCTGTAAGAATAAGCTGTAAAAATAATATTCTGTAAAAATAATCACTAAAAATTGACTTAAAAAAAACAAAAATACTGTTTTTATAAAGTCAATTTTTAGTGAATAAAAAATTATAACCAAACAACTTTACAAAGATCATTTTAACAGTTGTTTATTACACAACTGCCCAAAAAGAAGTATAATGTATTTGAAGTGAATGTATATATGTATGTTCAACCATAGCAACTCAAAGGTTGTACAGACTTGATATATGACCACCACCTGTTGGAATTCTTACATTACCAGAAGTGTCATAGACTATATAAATATATGTGCATATAATATTTATAATATTTAAAGAAAATAAATTTAAAAAGTTTGAAAAAATAATTATACTATACGCAAAATTGTCACCTACATGCTCTTTAATTATCCTACATTATTAAAAAGCAGTTTGTCATCTGCACACCTAACACGCTCATTTGAAAATCAAATGCAAATTTCAAAAACCGTTTCTGATTTTGATCACCAGGTGGTAAACTCTATTTGCATTGACACTAATAAAAAAGGCGCTTGAATGGCTATTGCATAAAAATTACTTGTATGCTAACGTGCAAGATGATTTCAAAATTAAATGACCAAAATAAAGCAATCTTGTAATCTGTCACCAAGCAGCAAAATCAGTACGTTGACCAAAATGAACAATGTTATTTCAAAGATATAACAAACAGAATCTGCAATGGCCGGCATCCTATTTTTTTTTTTTGTAGTCATGGTTTTTCATTTTTAACAGATTTATAATAATAGTTTTTTTTAACTCCTGTATGTATCAAATTTTTTAAACAATAATTCAAACATCCAGCACTTATTTTTTTGCATAAAAAATGCCTTTTAATATATGTGACAAGCCATGTGCCTAACGATTAATAGCAAAATATAACTGTAGCATTATGAAATCAAATTTACATGAAGAAATTAAACAATGAAGATAGATTTTTGTACATAAATTTGAAAATAATAAGCCAAATTTTGATAATATATACCAGACTATGTGTTCAGTTCCAGTTAAAACAAAATACATAAAGATTACTAATAGTATAATGCATTACTCCAGAACAAATATTATTCCTGTTTAAGAAGCCTTTTGATATTAAATACTTTTTACGTAAAGCACAAAATTTATAACAGGCTACAGATAAAAACCAGTTCAATGTTACAAATTAAATAAAAAATACATTGCCCAGTCAAATTTAGATTTTAACAATTTTTCATAATGTCATACTAGCCTTAAGTCAGTGTCCTTGCATCATATCAAACTCCACTTCTCTTCTAATTCCAAGTAAATATTTAAGTTCAAAATTTCTATTGCATTAACATTTTTTACTTTTTTCTGTCTTTATTCTTTTTACTTTTTTCTGTCTTTATTCTTTAAACCATCTACCATCAACTCAATCAACATAACTCCTCTTCTCATAACATAACCCCAGCAGTTGTTTTTTCTGTTCTAAATTATTTTGAATAAACTTCTATTCTCATTCAATCACCTTATTACATCAATCCAATTAAATTTTCTCCACGTCCACATTTTTAAAATGAATCTTTCTTTCCTTTGCACTAAGAGTATTTTCTTAGCATTTCATATCTACATATATGTTGCACACCCATATATTAGTACATTCCAAACATAACACCTTTTACTACATAACTGCAGTTATGTAGTAAACAGTTGTTCAGTCAATGTTATTCTCTTTTCGATCTGCAATCTTCTGCTAACATCATACCAAATACATAAATTTAATTCTTTTATAATATACAGCGCCCGCATTATTCTCGTTTAACTTTAATCATTTTAATATCTTATAAATTTGAAATTATTTATCGAATATCCTGCGCTCTAGCACCGGAAAATGCCCATATCTTAAGTGAACTTTACACAATTACTTTTCTTTCTTGAATACTGATTCGTTCAATTTCCTCTAAAGTATTTATCATACACAGTTAAAATATTTACTATATTGCATTACTTTTGTTCATTTATTTAATTACTTTGTTTCAGAATGGCAAAACTTGGCTTTAACATTTTATAACAAATCTTATAAATATATATCCCTCCAGTAAATCTCTTTTATAACTATAATCAAAGAATGGAAGTACTGTACAATTCCAAGAAAACATATCTTCAAAAAAACATTTCCTATATACTGTGAGAATGTTAAATTCTGACTGTCTCATTTGTAAATATTTATATTTGTGAATTTAAAATATGATTCTTAAAAAAAAACAATAAAGAATAAATTAGTAAATGTAACTGTCTTCATATAGCAAAAGTACAATTATCACCAATTTTTTGATTCGGCTAGATTCTATAAAAAACCACTCTTCTATATGATCTTAACAGCTAATATCTGGCTAGGGTCTTTGATTTCTTGAATTATTTTTATTTATATCACAATAAATTGTAAAATCTGGCTAGGGTCTTTGATTCCTTGAATTATTTTTATTTATATCACAATAAATTGTAAAATCTGGCTAGGGTCTTTGATTTCTTGAATTATTTTTATTTATATCTCAATAAATTGTAAAAAAGATAAATTTACATTAAAAAAATACAGACTGAAGATGGCGTTCTGTATTGTTCAGATAAACACAATAAAAAAATGTGTCTTTGTATTCGATAGTATATTGTAATACAAATTGTACATCTATTACTGAATAGCAGTATGCCAACTGATTTTTGAGGACATAACAAAAATTATCAACACTTTCGCCATAACACACGTTCAAGACTGTCATATTTCCTTCGACACATGTGTGCTTAGTCAGTATGACTTTTGACTGCGGTTACATGTATAAAAATTGATCTTGATTATATAATTTGCCTTCTGGGTATTATGAGTGTAATCATGTTCACTCTGCTACAAGTTTGACAGAGGAAGAACAACGAGCAGTGATGCAATTTCTCTGGTCAGAGGATCTGAAAGGGGTTGAAATTCATCATAGACTTTTCACAGTACAGGTACAGTCTATATCACTTATGTTTTTTGAGGATCAAGAAGTTTAACAGTGGCCAGACAAGTATGACAACAAAGAGGAAACAAGATGCCCATCAACCTCCACCACAGATGACAAAGATTTAGCAAGCTCAAGAGATAGTTCAGGCGAATAGGTTAATTACCATCAATCAGGTGTGTCTTCTTTGAACATCAGTCATGGTTCTGGTCACATCAAATTGTTCATGATGAGCTCAGATTCCATAGTCTGTGTGTGATGGGTACAGAGACAGCTTACTACAGAACACAAGCTCATACATGCTGACATCTGCCAATGCTTAGGTAAATCACTTCAACAAGGAAAGTGACATTTTTGATCAGAATAGTCACTGGAGTTAAAATGTGGGTTCATCACTATGAACAGAATCAAAACCCCAGAGTATAGAGTGGAAATATCTAGAATGACAAAGAAAAAATTCAAGACTGAGCCATTGGTGGGAAAGATAAAGCTAACAGTTTTTTGAGAACAAAAGGACCTATATTGGAAGACGTCATAGAAAAAGGGAATAAGATAAACAGCATGTACTGCAGTAAAATGTTGAAAAACAAGCTGAAGCCAGAAGTTTGCAACAAACACAAGAGCTTTATTGTCGAAGAAAGTTTGTTGATGGATGGCAATTCTCACCAGCATATGGTTCACAGTACTTTTCAAACCATAAAGTTGAATTTTGAGATACTTGAGGTCTTGAAGTTTAATTTTGAGAGGTTAATTTTCCACATACTAAGATGGGCAGGAAGCAGTGATAAAGTGGTTTCATAACCAACCAAAACCCTCCTTCTTGAATGGAATATGCCAACTTGTGAATTGTTGGACCAGGTGTATTGACAAAGGAAAAATGATGTACATGCTGAATCCCTACTTTTGTGTAAATAAATTGTAGAACGAAAAGTGTAGATAATTTTTTACTCGCCCTAGTACACAATACTTTAACCAGATATAGTTTAGTCATCTTGAAAAAAATTTATATATAATTAAGCAAATAATTCAAGATACAATCCCCAAGAATCTCATCACACCCAAAAAAATCGAATAAAATGTACACAGTAATTAACACCCATGCATCCACTAATAACAAAAACAACTTTTCCAAAAGACTGTAAAGGAACAGATATTCTGGAAACTATTTGACCTGACTATAAATAACATCCCCAAAAACCATGTTCAACAATCTGAGACTTCAATACTCAACTAGGCAGAGAAAGACGAAATCGCAACATTATCAGAAAAGAGCCTGCCCAAAAGAAAACAAATAAAAATTTACAGACTTATCGGTCTCTGCAGAAATCACAATACCAAATCTCAAAGTTCAAATATTTCAAGAGGAAACCTCAAAAACTCAAAACATGGAAACACCTAAACTACATTAAAGTATGGCAATTAGACATGTCTTCATGGACAAACACAACCACAAGATCTACAACATAAAAGTCCTCAGGGAGGTAGACACAGGCTCAGATCTCTATGTTGTCAAAATTAAATCCCGTAAGCAGCATTAATGGGGAATTAATATCGTCACATTTGCTGTTTCCCATTAATGTTTCTTACAGGATTTTATTGGGCTAATTCTTCTGTGATTTGTGTAAAACAGTGGAGAAAAAACATCAAGCATGTAATCCCAAAATCAGAAACAAACTTCCAAAATCTAGTAAAGCAAAAGAAACTACCTGAACCCTAAAGAAAATAAAAAGACAACACCATAACACACACTGAAGTCAATAGAAGAATTCTATAAAACAGTCGAGAGACTACTACAAAACCTTCAAAAATCAACTCCAAAAATACAAACCCACAACCCTACTAACAAAGAATGAAAACTGTACACTGGCCCATAACAGTTTAAGACAACACAGAAATCCTAGCTAAATATTTCAACAAACTCCTAAATTGCGAAGAAGTGACAGAACTTCTAAACTTCAACACCAGCACCCCAATTACACCACCAGAAAACATCAACCGTCCCATAACAAAAGAAATCTACCAAGCACTGGGCAAGATGAAGAATTACAAAGCAGCAGCAGATCAGACTTTTTTAGAGGTCTGGAAACATGTAAAAGATCTGTAAAAACTGCCCTTCATTAACAGATTGTCAACACATGGATAAAAGAATAACTACCAGAGCACTGGGCGACAGCCCTCATCCATCAGCAACAAAAAAAAAAAAAGAAGAGACTGAACAGACCCTACTAATTACAGGAGAGAATCTCACTGCTAGACACAGTATACAGAATTCTTACAAGAATCATCCTAAACAGGATCAGTATACAACTCAAGAAAGAACTAGAATACCAGGGAGGTTTAAGACCCTGAAGGAGCTGTCCAGATCATATGAGTCTAAAACTCATGGTGATTACATTTGTATATTTAAAGAAAGCTTATAACTGCATCTACATAAAATTTCTACTAAGTTCTAAGATACCTCGAACTAAATACCAAATTAATATATGCAATAAAACTGACCCTCACAAATACTAAGTCGAAGGTAAAAGGACTCGAAAAAAACACCAAGACAGGATGCAGATGGATCAGAGAAATAAGACAGGATCTGAATGAAATCTGTCTTACACCAGAAGACACCACAGACAAAATAAAACACAACAAAAACACTTGTTTCTCAATCACCAGAAAAAAATCTCATAACACAAACATTATCAACACTAGAAAGGGCACAAAGATCGGAACATATGAAAAAATACTGGGAGGACTTCAAGTCCCATCAGACTTGGATAATGGACTGACTAAAGTGATGCTATGCAGTCATAAAAGATAATAAACAAAAAAATTATTTTATATGGTAAAGGTGGATTCTAGAGCACACAATCCTAGATAATTGTATTCTCTATTTGTTAGTTTCTTTGACAATTGTTTTCTTTACATAAACATTTTTATTTTATTTTTAAAATTGGAATAAATATCTATAGTTATCTAGTACAGTAAAATCCTGTAAACTCTGACCTTCAGTATTTCAACATCAACTGATAGTCAAACCTGAGTAAGCAAAAGGTTCTCTGACCTTCAGTATTTCAACATCAACTGATAGTCAAACCTGAGTAAGCAAAAGGTTCTTTCTCTTGCCCAGTCAAGTCAATGGAGAGGTGGTTTATTTTCATGATGTTTTGTCAACTAGACTAAATAATACTAATTGCTATTTTACTATAATTCAATTTTTGAAATGAAAATAGACTTAGTTAAGTTTTCTTTATAATTCGTTTAATGACTGCAGTATTCCCAACTTTTCCAAAAATCTGCTCAAAAAACATGTCATTCTACACCAATAAAAGAATATTAACAAGAACAATTATAAATACAGGGTTATCATAAAAGAATGGTGTGGTTTCAGTAATTCATAGGAAGATTGTAGAGAAATTTCTAGATGTTATATTGGTATCCCAGAAAGCCTCCAACCCAAAAGTTTGTTTATCAGCAGTTGTAACCACAACGTCAGTTCTTGTATTGTTGTTGCGGTGAGTTTAGTGAGTTACTATGTTCTCGGATAAAGACAAAGCAAAGTGTGTATTATTGCTGGCTGAATTAAAATCCGTAATTTTAGTTCAACGTGAATTCGGAAAAGTTGAAACATTTGTTTCACGTTGAAACACATTGGTTCAAACAATTCGAAGAAACTGGATCAGTTAAGTAACAGAAATCAACCGGCAGACCAAGTGTACCAGACGAAACGGTTGAACTAATTAGATGATTGGCAATTAGATGTACTGGGAAGTCCATCCCCCATCGAAGCATCGAATTAGGTATTCCAAAATCAACAGTTCACAAAGTTTTACATAAAAAACTGAAATTACACGCTTATAAAATCCAGATACTGCAGGAATTGAAACCCGATAGTGGTGTAAAACGTTACAATTTCCCTGTTGAAATGTTGGACAGAATAAGTGAAAACAAATCGTTTTTAGATGATATAATTTTTACAGACGAAGCTACATTCCATGTGAATGGATGTGTTAAAACAATTCACAAATATGGGGCTCTGAAAACCTACACGCAATTATTGAGAAACTACGCGATTTGCCTAAAGTTAATGTTTGGTGTGGTGTGATGAAAAATCGTGTAATAGGGCCTTTCTTCTTTGCTGAAAAAACAATTAATGGAGTTGTGTATCTTGACATGTTAACCGATTATTACTTTCCTCAGCCGGATGAACTCGAAAACATTCCAACAAGATGGTGGTGCTTCCCCGCACTTCAATGCATTGGTCACAGACGCTTTGAACGTAAATTTGGAGATCGATGATAGGCCGTCAAGGACCCATACTTTAGCCTCCAAGGAGTCCAGACCTGACACCTTGCGAATTTTTCTTGTGGGGGTACATCAAAAGCGTTGTTTAAACACAAAAAATTTGCGACTCAAAACCACTTAAAAAACAGGATTAATGAAGAAATGACAACCATTAACAAAGAAATTTTAACTAATGTTTGGAGAGAAGTTGAGTATCGTTTGGACATTTGTCGAGCGACTAAGGGCGCACATATTGAAATTTATTAATATGTAAAAAAAATGTTTAGGACAACAAATTTGAAAAATAAAAACAAACTAATTCTGTTTTAACTTAAACCGTGTTCAAAACCGCACCATTGTTTTATGATAACCTGTATTTTATATAAAAGAGATAATGACTTCACAAATTCAATATATCTTATCATATTTTTAGTAAAATAAATAATAAACTAATATATCAAATTCATAAATGCAATGTAGGGGCAATTTTTTTTCATAACCAAATACTCTCAATATGTTCACAGCATAGACGTAACAGATTTAAAATAAGTTTCTTTAATTCAAGATAACTCTCTTGCAATGAATATAATTTTTTAACTTATCGCAGTATTGGTAAAATTAAATTTTTATAAATACAAAGATGCAAATACAATTTATTAACACATTGCATTCCAACACTGCTTTTTATTGAACAGCAATATTAGTATTTCTTATATTTATTAATAATTAATAACTTATGTTCTCCCATATTTTATTAAATGGCCGGATGAATATCACAGATTAATTCCAATACGAAATATCAGCATGTACCAACAATTCTACACTTCTTTTGACAGAAAATTTCAGACTGGTCTTAACAATAAGTGTGAAATTTCTGAAAATAATCTTGAGGAAAAACATATGATGTTTGGTAGAATGCAGTAGGATCTCTTAAATAACATAATAATAAAACTAATGACATGAAATATAAGTCTAGCTTAGTAAATGTAATACTGACTTCATCTGTTATTATCTCTTGCTGCTAAATCGAGTTCCTGAGTTCAATTCCCAATAAGGATGTAGGTTGTTAGAAATAAGATTTAACAACTTTACAGGTCACTGAATCAACAAAAGTTGTACATTAAAAAAAATATCTTTTGAAATTGACTAAACTTGTTTTTTTACAATTTAAACTCTATTATGAGTTCTTTATATAAACACACTGGATTAGTCTAATGTTGCTTTTTATTCAAAGGCAAAGTAAATTATAATTACAGACGAAAGCAACAGTTCAGCCCTCAACTTTACTATTATTTCAGCTTCAACTACTGTCCAATAAAATCTTATTGAACTAAATCTGTAACAATCACAAATGTAAAATGGAACTTACAATATCAGAAAAAAAATATCGCAATGTATTAGTAATATTTCAATGTGGTTCAATTAATATTTCATTTAGAAACAGTCTGATAAGTGTAAATACAAATGTACAACATTTAGACTAACTTTTGGTTAATCTTAACATCTGCTGATCTGGACCAAGTTATCCAAATTACTAGGTAATTAATGTACTTTTTAATGGTATTTAATGTACTAATAAATTAATGTACTTTTTAATTTTACACCATGGAATTACCAAACTACCTTGCTCAAAAATAAATACACTAATTCTTTCTGACATTTTTTTTACTAAAATGAAACAAATTTAACATGTAATTATTTACGTGTACAACACTATTATCATATATATTGTGTCTATAAACTAAATCTTTACATCGATACATTCAACAGACAATTACAGAGCATAAAATAACTTTATACAATCATATTACAATGATAAATTAAAAACACACTGCATATACTTGCATTTTAATCAAATAAATCAACATAAAAATAATACTACTCTAACAGCAAACTTAATATTATTAAAATAAAAGTTCATGAAAACATTTAACTCAAAGCTCTAAATTGTTTTAATGTATAAAAACCATCCCCAAAAACAAAGTCTGTTATAATTTTCATTCATTTTTTTAATAAGATAAAACATTAAAAAAGATAAAATAACCCCACACAAATGATTTTAAAAATTTTCGATACAATGTACATGATTTTTAACCAGATACAGTATTGCAAAAATTAAATTGTTTTAATCTTCATAGGCAAAGTTTAACAATCCACGCACCTTTCTCACATATTAATCCATATTAGAAGGGACCCACCAATTGAATGAGAATGTATATGTCATCAACTGAAAGTTAAAATAAGAAAACAAATTTTTTAAATTATAAACTAGGTAAATTTTATTTTACAGTAAAATTGCACCTTCTTGAAAACAAAACACAATTAAAGAATTCTTTATCTCTATTATTTACACACTTTTAGATTTTCCTTATTTTATTATGCAATTGCAGACTACAAAAGCATTTTCTAAAATAGAAATATATATGCCTGGATACAACTAAAAAAAAAAAAAGAAACCACTTTGAAATTAACAATTTAACATTAATTTTTTTTCTGAAATATGTGGCAAGGCAAATTATATTGAGCAATTTTAATTAGAATCTGCCTATGAACAACTCTTTGAATCCAAACAATGAAAATCAACCTGTTTTATAATACAATTTATTAAGGTGGCCTGAATTACAAGTCTGACTGTGGATACATGCAACAGTTACTTATTTTTTTGGCAATTTAATATGTTCACCGCAGTGCGGGAATCCAAGTGCATTTGCTAGGTCTGAGCCATTAAGTCCACAAAAGATTTGTTAATGCATCACCCATCATGAATTACCCTTTTTCATTATTTACCTCCTTATCGTATCATAATTTACAAAGTTTTTATATTTAGTTAAAAGCAAAAATTTTTTTTACTGAACAATAAATTCACCAAAATGAAAAAATTATTAATACTGAACTTGTCTTTCTGTTATACTGTATACTGTGATCATTTCCCATTTGGTAATTTATTTTAGGCCAGCTTCAGATCAGTAATATTAAACTCCTTTATACTACTTTTCTTTTCTTTTTTGTATATAAAAAAAACAAAGACAGACTTTAATCAACAAAAAATAAGACACTGTAAGGATGAAACAAGCACTTTGAAAAAAGTTAAAATTGGCAGGCAAGATATGCAAAGACTGCTTTAAAAGTAGCATGGAAAAACCTTTCTGAGTGATGGCACAACATTAACAAACCCAAGTTAGCAGCCTGAGTTAATACCAGCAACGTAAAATAATACCATTGACACTTTTCAATGATATTATCATTTGTCAATGTTATTCATGTCATCAGTCCCTTAGCAAAGTTCAGTAAGACAGGTATTAATGAGTCATTAGCACTCTCAAGATATTAATGAAAAAATTGTTAAATGTACACACATAATATAAAGACCCAGAGATTAATATCATAATTATAGAAGATCCGACTGATGACACAATACATAAAACAACCCTAAAAATCTACCAAGTTTAAACATAGTAAAATATTACATTAACATGTTCACTGGTAAGCATGTTATTGATTACACAAAAAACTTTGAATCCTGAACAAGATAAATACTACAACCTATCCTGATGGGATATTCTCCTTTCTATCTCTTTACCATATACTTGATCCCATCTTCCATTTTTGGTTATTGTTCACTACAATGTTATTTTTTCTCTTGCTGAGTTCTCAGAACCCAAGGCTCTGCAGCCAGTACCACTGTGGTGTCTGGTAAGGGACATACTCAATCCTATGTTCCAGCCTGTTTGTCACCTAAAAGCCTAATAATTGACATGCCTATCTGATAATGTAAGGTTCTTAATTCCTTGCCCCCCCACCAAAAAAAATAATGAACTGTTACCATAAATTTATTTAATAGCAATAGTAAACTCGCTTTCCTTGCATGTATTATCAATAGTAAGAAACATCTACCAGTGAGCACAGGGAGATTTTTTACTTATCTAGATTGTTTATTTTTAAAGTTTTCTGGCATACTATTTCTTCAATTATTTTTATAGCCTTTACAGCATATGTACTTTTTCATATATTTATAACGTAATTTTTTTCTAATTATATATTTATGGTCTAAATTTATTTTTTATTTTATTTTTTTACTAAATTTAATTACAAAAAAAATAATAAATATTTAAAATAAAGGGTTTAGCATAGACGAAGGATGTTCAATAATTAAAGAAACAAATGTAGAGAAAAAAAAGCTTGTTCAATGACAATGAAACTTTTTTGAGGGTCAAGTTGGCAACCTTGGGAACACATTAAATCAGCTATTCATTCACAATTAATCTAAACATTTTTTGTTGATTTCAGAATGTCAGCTCCGCTTGGAACATGTACACCAAAAGAGCAATCAGAATGAGCAATGTACATCAGAAGCAAAGATTTTTGCTTCCAGGTGTGAAAACCAATGGAAATTTACTGAAGAATGCTGAAACAGTAAGGTGAAATGTGTTTAAACCGCAACATGTTTAAGTGGGTGGAACAACAGTTTAATTCAGGCAGAACAAGTGTGACTGATCTCCATGGCTCTGCAGGACTAGTTGAAGTTTCGACTACTGTGCTGCAAAATCACATAAATTATCTTATTCGCGAAGACAGGCAAGTAAAAATTTCCCAAATCGCTAGTTTGTGTAAAACTAGTGTTGAAAACACACATTCAATCATTCATGACAAGCTGAATTATCGCAAAACGTGTTCAAGATGGGTTCTAACACAGTCGATTAGAGCCCATAAAGACACCCGGATTCGCATTTATTTTGAGCACAAAGAACAGTTTAAAGCACAAGGTAATAACTTTCTAGATCATATAATAACCTGTGATGAAATGTGGATATACAATTTCGAACCCGAATCTGAACGGCAAGGTATTGAGTACAAACATCCAGATTCACCCACCAAAACAAATTCAAACCTCACACGTCTGCCAGTAAAGTGATGCTGACAGTCTTCTGGGACTCGCAAGGTCCAATTTTTCATGACTTTTGGAAGAACATACTGTGAACAGCGAATACTATTCTACGCTCAAACAAAAAGCAAGACCGGCGATAAGGCAAAACATCATGGCGCTCTCTCAAAAGGTATGATTCTCTTGCACGACTATGCATGTGCCCCCACATCACTCAGGGAACAGGAGAAACACTCTAGAAGTTCGGCTGGAAGGTGTTGTCACTTATGGTCCAGACCTCGCCCCATCCAATTTTCATTTGTTCAGCCCTGCTCAGACTTTTTATGCGACAACAACGAAGCAATCAAAAACACAATACATGAATGGTTCAAACAGCAAGGTTCAGAGCTTCTGATTCCTGCAGCACTTCTATGCTGCAGGAATCAGAAGCTCACAGAACTGCGGGACAAGTGTCTAACTGTTGCCGGAGACTATGTTGAAAAGTAGTGCTAGTTTCATTGTCAATGAATAAATAATTTTTTTTCTCTACATCAATTTGTTTTGTTAATTACTGACGTCCCCTCCTATTAAATTTGAATGACAGATTCAGATTATTCCTTGGTAATGTAGCAAGTGAAAAATGAAGACTTCTGAGGTTTAAAAAATATTGTACGTTAACCACATTAAATAAATTTTTTTTTTACACATATAATTTACAGTACACTAGTTAATTCAAGTGAATTTGATTTACCTTTACAGTGGATTAAGACAATGATGCAATGTCAAAAATTTCCAAATAAAACATACAAACTTTTTAAAAATGTTATATAAATTAGTTGAAAGATAAACAGATATTTAAAAATGTACTCGTTTTTTGAGTGTAATAAACAGTAACATAAAAAACAAAAACACAAACTTATGGAGATAACTGTTATTCATAAAGAAACTAATTTAACTGATAAGGATTTTACTTTAGTAACAACTTTTCATCACTCCGTTTCACTATATCAACAATAGATTCATATAAAAAAAAATACGGTGTTTATTTAATCAATGAATAAATTAAAGTCAGCTATTCAGGATGTAAAATGTGGTTAAAATTAATCCAAACCGATTGCAGTTATTAACATGAAAAAAAATCAATTTTATCAAACCAGACAAAAGAATTATGATGAACAAAGCAGACAGTGTCAGGTGTAAATGATTTTATAGCGTTAAATTGGCTGTGAATGTGGAGTATGTATGTTGTATCCTCACAGCTCATAAGCACTTTATAGAATGTTGCAGTCTTACAAAACATTTTCTCTTTTTAATAAGTATGAAAGAATAGTGTTATACATCTCTTAATAAAATTGTTGGGTAAAGGCTGCAAGGCACATCATATGCGTGAGGGTGGAAGGGTACATACACATATTAATAACCTGTTTGCATCAGGTTTTTTTTGTTGATTTGTCTACACTGAAAAATTAATGTAATTCATTGTAAGATGGAAATGAATGCAATATTTAAGTGAAATATTCTTCAATTACAGCAATTATTACATAAAAGAAAAATAATTAAAGCCCCTAAAAATATTTTACACAATACATTTTTTAAATTTTAATTCAAGCTGATTATTAACCATACAAAGCTTTCTTTTTTTTACATCTATACAAAATAATTATGATTTTAAGAACTTTTATTTCACAGATTCTGTATTACTGAAACAAGTGTGAAATATGAAACTGTTTAAAAACAGCAATGCTTGGTTCACTGCAAAAAGTAGTGGCCTTTCAAGAGGTTTTGGGTGAGGTTATAAAATTTCGCTCAGTAAATTCCTAGCTTTTTACAAGACTGTTTTGTTGAATCACTTCTCATGTTTTGAGACCAAACCATGATACGCATAAAATCTAATTTTTAAAACATTCATTAATTTTTAATACAAAGCAATTAGATGGATCAAATTTAAAGTAACACCAGTAAAATCTGAATAATTTATCTTGAAAAGTAAATAGTATGAGGGATGTCTGTTCCTCATTATCTACTGCATCAGATTCACACAAGAATTAATTTCAAATTCATCATAAGTTTATTACATACTTATACAATTAATCCACTTATGCTTATTTAATACATTTAATTTCACAGAAATTTTTGCTTCACAAGAATATATTTTTATAAAATTTTAGTTTAAAAAACTTATATAATGGACTAATGATGAATATGAAAATAATTCCTGTGTGAATTTGATTCGCAGATGAGGAAAAAATATCATCCCTTCAACTATTTACTTTTCACTATATTCATTACCATTTGTATTGGCATTTCACCCCTCCACCAGCCATCTTGCCTTGTGTCCTTCACTATGACCAAACTCTACCACTCCACATGATCGTATGTACAAATTGCTGCAAAAAGTGCACTGTGCAGTGTATGTGTCTTTATAACTGTGATTGTAGGTGTGTGTGTGTGTGTGTGTGTGTGTGTGTGTGTGTGTGTGGGTGGGGTGTGTGTGTGGGTGGGGTGTGTGTGTGGGTGGGGTGTGTGTGGGGGGTAGGTGTGTGTGTGTGTGTGTGTGTGTGTGTGTGTGTTAAAAATGTATTATCACCCGATTTACAAAGTCAGAATAAAAACATTGTATATAATATTTATTGTTATATTCAGCATTTATAAACTTCCACTGATGTTTTTCATAAGTATATTTTTAATACTCAACAAATTACAGCAGATGCTTGTTGCATTTTTCTCACAACTGTTGACGAATTACTACAGAGGGTAATAAGAGCACTACCAAAAAAAAAAAAAAGCCAATAACAAAAAACAAGTGTAAATTCTTTTTCTTCTCTGAAAATGAAAGCCACGTAATAAACCCGTAACAGACTTGAATAATTTTGATAAGAACATGATCCGTAGAGCTGTCCTTGAATTCTATGACCAAGGAGAGTATTCTACAAAGATCACATTCCTTGGAACAGTAAAAAATTATTTGTTCAACACTTTCTTTTTCAAAATTCTTTCAACTTTCTCATATAAGTGTGGCTGTCTCAGCCAAACTTCTGAATACATTAGAACATCCATATATTAATAAATTTTTTTTAAGATGTACCAGAGAATTTGGTTTAATCTATCACTTTTAAGGAAGACTATATTTTTCCCCTAGCAATGCATGTTTATAGGTGAGTAAATTAATAATATATATGTAGCAATATTTGTCATGAATTAAAATTAATTAAAAATAAATGCTTTTTACGACTATGAAATTAAGAAATGGATGCGAAGATTTTATGTGTAGTAATGAAATTGTGACTTCAGAACTAATTGGATTGTAATCTAACAACTAATGTAATCTATTAACAGATTGTATTAAAATATATTTAAAATCATTACATCAGTGCTCTAGAGCACTGACGTGAAGAATTTTTTCACTAACGTGTGTTTCAAAAATAACTATTTGTTACACTACATATATAATTTCACTTAAAAACAGAATGAAAAATGATTTCCACTTCAGATGGGAACATCTGCTGTCTATTACAATATTTTCACTTCATGTAAGCAAGGAGTGTGTGATGTAGGCATGTCTCAGTGTGTGATGTAGGCATTATTTCAGATGTCACTAGTGTGTAAACATCATGAAAAAACATATTTTTTTCAAAATTCAGTCACCTGTGTGCAGTTCTGTTGTGACCCTTTGGGAATTCATATTAAAAAAAAAAAAAAAACGGTTAAGAAAAAACAAATAACCTTACGGCAAACTCTTAAAGAACACTTTTTTCCAAATTTAAATTTAGTTCCTGGAAAGTTTTGTGTTTTCACAGTATTTTTCCAAAAATGTAAAATTTTGAAAAGTGATAGATAGCCTCAAAAATGACAATATGCAAGTTCATTTTTCCACCAAGCTGGACCACATGCATCATTTTAAACGTTTCAACAAGACTAAGTGCGGGGTACCAATCGCAAAATACTGACAAAATTGATACACTTCAACTACAGCGACAGGTTATTCTCACACAATTTCAAGAGAATTATCAGAAGAGGTATCACAACTGTTAGTTAACCACACTAAATAATAAATTTTCATTGCTACAAAAACAGGCTTCATTGAAAGAATTATTAAAATTATGCACAATTTATTTTTTCTTCCGACAGTGTTTACAAATATAAACCAATATGAAAATAAAAAATGAATTCTTGAGAAAAGATTGTAAGCTAGTCATTGAAATCTCAGTTTGGGTAAATTTACAATCATATTTAAATCAAAATTATATTAGGTTACTGGTACTGGTTAAATTATCATTATTACAACCTATCATTAATAATTTTAAAAAAAAACTATTTTAAAAATATTTTTAAATAAAAAAAAATGTAGTGCCAAAAAGACTTTTGAAAATTTAAGCATAAGTCAGGTTTCAGAGATGATTCAATAAATAAATATATATTAATGCACGCGCATGAGTTCACACACACACACACAATCTTTATATTTCTAATTTAAAATCTATAAGAATATCTTATTAAACAATGTGCTCAGTATATTTAAAGTATCATGAAAATGTAAACTTAATGATGCAAGAGTGACAGGCATGTGATTTTATCTAACAACCTACCCAGTATGCACAAATCTCCTATTATGGGACAAAACCATTAAAAGAATTGAAAATTAATAAATTATCTGCATATTGTGTAACAGACTTAAATAATGGAAAACATTACTATCAGTGAATGAATACTGTGAAAAGAGAATTTATCAAATTTCCCTCTAAAACCAATGAGAGTTTATCGATTGCAATTAGGCAACATCAAATGAAATCTGTTTTTTTTTTTATCCAAGAGAAAAGTATTATCTTTTCTCAGTTTTATGTTGGGGCTTGCAATGAAGAATCTATAAAGACCTAGTCTGTACAGTACTGCATTACATTTGGGTGGTTAAGACTTAAAAATCTCACACCAGTAAGTTAGATTTAAAGGAAAGCAATTGTCCTATTATTTGCACAATGTTTCCTGCAGTTCAAATTTACGTCATATCTTTCAAATGCCCCCAAACTTTCTCATAGTTAAAGGATGTCCTGCCCGCATTATTCTTGCAATGAAATGTTTCACTTTACATTTCTTGATCTTATGCCATAATACAACATAAATTTTATAAACTAAAAAAACTGAGGATCAAAATTAATTCAAGATAATGGAATCACAGACTTTTAAGCCTGTGTTATTTAGAAAGTAATATTCTAATTTAAATTAATATTCTGACAACTTAAATTTAAACTTAAAAAAGAACTATTAATACTTATGCAGATACAGACTGCATCAAACATACACAAGTATTATAATTTAGAAAGTACACATCTGTGCAAGTGTTTTTAGAAGTTGTTACAATTTCATATGCAAATAAAGGTAATATAATTGCATATTAAATATGTAATTACACCTCATGAAATTATAATAACTTATTTTTCCACACGTAAATTAAAATGCTAATTTTTTTAGTTACAAAAAAAAAACCCAGGAAGAAAGTAAACTACACAAGCTTTGGAAACTAAATTTGTTAGAAGCATAACATACAAGACAAAGAGGGAGGGATTGTATAGCGATGGAAAAGAGCTATCATAAACATAGAAAGTGTATTACTCACCAAGGAGACCAAGACTCAAGATGTTTTGATATGGAAGAAATGAGTTAAGAAAAAACAGCATTGAAAATATTTAATTGTAATATAAACAGGAATAGACAGAGGAAAATAAGGGAAAGGTAGCTAGAGAAAATCAGAGGATATTATAAACAACAATGTTAAAAGGCAAACATTCTTATAGGGGGGGGGGGGGGGGGATGGAAATCTCTATGAACTAATGCCTGACCCAGAATATCAATTAAGAGGAATAAGATATCCTCCACAAAGATGAGTACTAACATTCAAAGTCACAGATCATGTTTTCTCAATTATGGACTTTTTAAATAGGATGCCATCTTTTCGGTTCATAAAACTTTTTATTTTTTAACAGATAATTTCAATAATGTTGATTGTAATTAAACCAGTTCAAATAAAATGTTTGACATTTAGAAAAAAATTTTACCTAAGGTTTAAAAATATACTTTTAAACGGTTTTTGTTCGTAGTGTAAAGAAAAATGTTTTACTATTTACAGAAGTTGAAACAGCTTGAAAGAGGAGCATGTGGGAAAAACGTTACAGAAACCGCTATTTTAATTATTTCAATTTGCAGGTTCTGATTTCTCAAATATATAATCGCTATTTAAGCTGCGGGTTCTGATTTCTCGAATATATAATCGCTATTTAAGCTGAAAGGGCAGTCGGTTGGTTGCAAAGACAAAATAATAGTTTATTGCAACTGAGATATCAAAGGTTATTGATTCTAAGATATCAAAGGATATCTCAGAACTATTCCCCAGCTGTTCTTATTTAAGAGCAAATTAATATGATTCTCCTTCGCTTAGTTATTTATTTAAATATAAAAATAACCAAATACACTGAATTAAACAAAAACATCAATTTAAAAACAAAAACAATCCCTTCATAAATACACATAAAAACATATACTAAATAATACAAAAAAATCCACTTACCACAGAGCACCATTCTGAGAGCGATAATCAGTTTTTTCTCATGTTAATCATTTTTTCACAATCTTCTAGGTAGCAGAGTTCAACATGAATTTAAATCTGATCTGATCTGAAGTCATGTCGAATAGTATAGATGTATACCAATTTAAAAAGACATACCATTTTAAAAAGAAAGGAGGAAAGAAACCCAGTAGAGGCAAAAAGGCGTATGTACACACTTCCGTGAAAAAAAGTCATGAAGGAAAAATCTTGACTTCTGAAGGGATTTATATTGCTAATAGTAAAATTGCTAAATATAGAAAAATTAAAGATTATAATTTTTTTAAATTTATAAACTCAATAATAATAAAATGGATAAAATTTTTTACGCAACACCTATGGACTTGCAAAATATGGTAATCACACCTCAAAATCTAAACTAGGTTGAAAATCAGATATAATGGAAGGTAAAAAAAAAAAATCAGAATACTGAAGACCAACCTCTAAATTTTCCATTGAATGTCTAAAAATCAAAAGTTTTCCGTACACATACTTACCAACTTTAATAATAAAAAAATTCATAGTTTTTAACTCTTCATAAGATTTTATAATAAATTATAATTAATTTCATATATAAATAAAAACCAAATGATAATACGCAAATTAAAAGCTAGACTATATAATTTACTAACAGTAAATTACATTTACCATTTTACCATTTTAAGACATCTAACTAGATGATAAATAATAAATAAAAAGAGTTCATTTTTACAGTAAATATAAAAAGTAATTATAATTAAATAAATCATTGTATTTCTCTACAGTTTAAGTAATTAAAATTTATTATTACTGCAGGGGCCCTTATTACAGGCAAACTGCAATATATCATGATTCCCACTTTGTATGCAAATACAGACTTTTGAGCAAAATAATATAGAAAGAAGGAACAACCAATACTTTAACCTGGGAAAAATGTAATGAAAATGTTAGTTGACAAATTTTTGATGTTGACAAACCCCAATTGTTGACACACCAGAGCATTTTGTTGATGCTCATTCAAAAAAGAATCAACAGAAAACATACTTAGGACGACAAACTTAATTGATTTTCATGCTGAGCAATTATATTCAAAATTAAATAAATATTTTTTTTTTTACTACAGCAAAAATCAATGGTATGTCTCTTCTCTAGTCTTTAAAGATTTGCAATTATTTTTCTTGTATACAATCAGGGTAGAATCAATTCACTGTGTTAAACATCCAGTTATTATATGCTTTTTAAACACGTTATCCTGCACAATTTTTTTTCACTGTACAAGAACACAAAAAAAAATTATAAATTTACTTGATTTAAATCAAGTGCATCAATTTCATTTAAAAATTGAAAAATGAAAACAATTTATTCATGATTTTATTTTTATATAAATTAAAATACACAATTATATTAAGATTATATTAGTGTATTTTATTAAATAGAATACACTTTTTTTTTCAATTTTTGATTATGGATTTTCATGAAGTAAAGCCATCATTCATTGATGGTTTCATTTAAACTAATCTGAAATTCTGAAACAGAATACAGATCCTTCTTCAAAAGAAATTTTCATATTTAGAAAAGGTAAATAAATAAATATATAAAAAAGAACCTCACAAATAATAGAATATGAGATCTAATTTAATGAAGGGGAGTACAGATTTTTTTTCGTTTTTTTAAGGCCACTATATTAAACACATTTCTACATGAAGTTCAACATTATACAAAATCTTGCTACAAAAAAAGGTTTATATAGAACATTTATCCCGTAAAAAAAAAACTTCATACTGAATAGTTTTGATAAAAGGCATAACTGAATATTTCCCTCTAGAAACTATTATTTAAGGAAAAACATTGAAAAATGATCTAATTTAGCATGACCTGCTACTAGATTTGTACTATCTTTCTAAACATAAACCAAACTCATTTTCAATAAAATGCTGTAAGAAAAAACCAGTAAAAATCTGACTATGTAAAATTATAAAACTTTCACTGATAGAAGCGACTCTTTCACAGCTACTACCGACCAATTCAGATCGGACACACTCACATGACCAAAAAAATTGATCATTATTATGCCAAATCAATGTGGCAAATGTCGAAGTAGCAAGTGATATTTTGATACATAAAATTACTATAACAAACTTCTTTTTTCATTCTCTTTTATTTTTACCAAATACAATAATAATGTTAATAATAATAGTGTTTTAAAATAGTGCCATGTATCTTTATAATACATAAGTATTCCATAATAAAATATAGTTACAGTTTCAGGTTTCAGATGAATTGTAGTCTTCTCTAACTGTTTTTCCTGTTCTTCAAGTTTCTTCTTTGTCTGTAATAATTCCAGTTCCAATTTTTTCTGTTGTAATTCTAATAATTCTTTCCTTTTTTTCAGAAGATTCTCTCTTAATGCCGCTTCATTCATGCTACCTTCTTCGACTGGTCTAGATGGTGGTGTCGTGCTATTTGAGCTTGATGCAGTATCTACAGTCTGTGAGCCGGGGCCACTAGGTGAACCCTGAAATAGATTCTTTAATTTAATAGGTTTAACTTTATAGAACAAAGTTTAATAATATTAATATACTACATTTACAGTCCTGTATCCATTCACTTTTACTTTGATTGGTTTTGAAGAAAATTCCATTACATCAATAACTCCAACCTCCACTACATCAATAAACCTTCCTCATCACTGTTAATACACACATTTGATTTATCAATGTAGCACAGAATGCATTTTAAGTTTATTAGTTTTAAGATATATTCATAAAATAATTTGGCAAGCTTGTTTTCATCATAGCACATGTCAGTTAGTAAACAACCTCACATGTTTTACGGTCAGTTAAATAGTAATTTTCACACTACACTGCGTATCATTTTATTACATGTTCCACAAACTTATCTAACAATATGTGTATTTTATCTCAAAATATATTGAAAATTTTTTTTCAATTAAGAATTGAAGAGTGGAAGAGAAATAAATTGATTTAAAATTTAAGTAAAATCTATAATTTTTGTAAAGAACTATAACCTTTAATTCATTCACAGGAAAAAATCTTTAATTTTGATTTTACCATTTTTGAATCTCTGATTATTATTTAATTAACAAAAAAATAATTTTCACAGCTGAAAATAAGTAAACTAAACAGTTAAAAAAAACAAAATTCTGTTAAGTTTTCACAAATGTGTTATTTTATCAAAATAATGAAATATATCCTTAGTTTAACTCTGAATGTCAATTTTTTGTTTTTTGGATAACTGAAGTATATCTTAAATACGGCACATTTTATTATACCAGTTAAATCAATGTTTAGAATGGTAAAATAATATTTGTAACATGTTTATCCAAAATATTTTACTCTGGCATTAGAAACAAATTCACTTTCCTTGTATCACAATCAAGTCACTCAATGATGACTACTGATCAACAAAAAATCTGTTTAACAATTGGATAACAGCTATTTTATTAAAGAGAACCCCCCTTTATAACTTTATAATCAGGGAAACAAGTTTTAAGAAAATTTGTGTAGTATTTGAAGAAAAAAATTGAATTTTATATAAGTAAAAATTAATTTATCGTTTTTCATTGTATTTTGTTGAGAAATAATTTTTTTTATTATTATTACATAAAAATATTATTAAAATAAGTTAATAGATTAAACAAGCTAATTAAAAAAAAAAAAATAACACACTGAAATTGTTATGGGAAGATTTATGCAACTCTACTAACAAAACTATTGTAAGCTCACCAAATTAACAGCTAGCTCAATGTAAACTTACAAATTCAATAAGTATTTTTTTTTTTTTTAATTATCATTCCTTGATTTATCAGTTAATTAAATAATACCACCTCAGGTAAAACGTTACCTTTTATCATAACTAAAACATAGTTACAATCAACTGAATTAAAACTGTTCTCATCTAAGCCAACTAATAGCTCAACGCCTGCACATGGGAATATGAAATGTAAATTTTGTAGCATATGAAAAATGCCACGCCTGACCAAGATTTGAACCCAGGCAAGACCTCCAGATCAAAGGCCAAGACGTTACCACTCTGCTACAGATCTAAAATAGTCTATAAATATGTAATCACAGTATTTTCCTAAATAATCAAGTTTTTCATTATTATTATACGAGATGCTGTCCAAAAGTTCGGGGAATTTGAATTTCGTGCGTGAACCATTGCTGGTACGACCTCCCTGCCCCTAGATGTGGCTAACAGTATCTCTTTGTAAATCAGTGTTCCAACAGCTGACGGTGAGAGGGCTGCATTTTTTACTTTTATGCGGTTATGTAACGTTGTGTTTTACTGCTTCGGCGAAGTTCTAAATGGCAGATTTTAAAGAGCAAAGAACCTGCATCAAATTTTGCTTCATGCTTAAAAAAACTGGTGCAGAAACCCATCTCATGCTTGTGGAAGCATTTGGTGACAATGCTATGAGTAAAAGTAACATTTTTTTTGTGGTACAAACGATTCAAAGATGGACGAACGACAGTCAATGACGATGAGCATTCAGCAAGACCATCAACAAGCGCAACACCGGAAAACATCGCAAAAGTGTGAGAGGCTATTGTTGCAGATCATAGATAAACAATCCATAATGTTTGTGCAATCATATGTTTGTAAATCTCATGGGTCCGTGCAACGCATCTTGTCGGACAATATTTGAACATGAGACGCATTGCTGCAAAATTCGTACCGAGGCTGTTGAACAGCGACCAGCAACAAAATCACGTAGCTGTCTGTAGTGAATTGAAAAATTCAGCAGGAGATGACCCTAACTTCGTCTCCAACATCATAACTGGTGATGAGACATGGGTGTATAGGTAGATCCTGAAACTAAAAAGCAGTCGTCGCAGTAGCCAAGTTCACCGGAGACAAAAAAAGCACGCCAAGTTTGCAGCAACGTGAAGTCCATGATGATTGTTTTTTTCAACATCAAAGGCATTATTCATAAGGAATTTGTTCCTCTTGATCCAACTATTAATGGGGGATGTTCTACTGTGAAGTTTTGAAGCAGTTACGTGACAGCATTACGTGCAAACATTCAGATCTGTGGGGTAACAACAGCTGGGTTCTGCACCATGACAACACATCTGCGCACACATCGCTAGCCATTTGGAATTTCTTGGCTTCCAAAAAGACGGTAGTGATTCGCCACACACCCTATTCGCCTGACCTTGCCCCGTGCGACCTTTTTCTTTCCGAAAATAAAATTTCAATTGAGAGGCCGGTCGTTTTAACACAATTGTGGAGATTCAGGAAGAAACGCAAAATGTGCTTCGAACACTTACACCTGCAGACTTCCAGGGATGCATGGAATTCATGGGAAAAGCACTGGGATCACTGTATCAATGCCCAAGGGGATTACTTTGAAGAAGGAGACAGTGGAAATTATAAGTTATGGTAAGCTATTTTATTTTTATGGTAAAATTCCCCAAACTTTTGAGTAGCACCTAGTATATTCCAATAATTCTAAACTGTTTTCAATATTTGTTTTTGTACATTTATGTGTGAGTAAAAAGATGATCAGCAAATTATACATTATAATTATACATTTATGGTAATCACTTCAAAGATTAAAGGTAACGCATTACATTTCATAATACTTAAATCATTAATGATGATCAATGGATTTCTAAAGTACTTATTATATTAGAGCTTGTTATTAATTTAGTGTTTATGGTAATTAAATAAAATAATATCACTTACATGAATTATTTTATTTGTTGTTAAGACTAGTTTCGTTCCTCCTTCTTAAAGAACATCTTCTGTGTCCGAACTACTAGTTTCCTTTGTTGAAGGCTGTTATCCATATTCTTCTATTTATGGTTTCAGTGTCGTAGTTATTTCTGCTATTTCTACTTTACACACTAAATGATATATAATAAATTAACTGCATTACATCTGATAAGAAATTCATATGGCAAAGGAAACCCAATAACGTTACAATTAAAAAACACAACAATAATAGAAATGTATCAAGATACAGCAAATATATACAAACTCAAATAATAAAGACAACACAAAATGAAATCAAAAAAATATGTTAAATAAAATTAAAATTCAGTGAACTAGGAAAATTATTATAAAATCAAAATAGCATAAACTAATAAAAGAAATGTTTGTTGAGAAACAACCATGATTTAATTAATGAAGCGAATACAACAATCTTACAATACCATGTTTCTGAGGTTCGTTCGTAAAATTTTCAAATTTTTTAAATAAAAAATTTTCTGCTTACCTTAAAGCTAATCAGCCCAAAAAAATTACTTTTGTCAAAAATAATCACCTACCCGCCTTTAATAAATATTATCTTCCAATATTTCTTCCATTTTTTTAAACATTTCTGTAAGTCTTTGCTCCATGACACTGTATAATTCAGGTTTTTTTGAATAAATTGAAAATGTGACCTTACAACTTTTTTAATTTTTAATTTTTAACCTTAATTTTTTTAATCTGAGGAATAAAGAGGTCCACCAGTGTTACATCAGGTGGATACAGAACCAATGTTCCCATGCTTTGCCAAAAACTGACAGATTTATTGCTTTTTATACACAAGCACATCCTCTCCATGAAGTTCAACTTCTAAGCGTCAAATAGATTTTTTGAGTGTCATGATGTTTACTTACTTCAGGATAATACTCCTCATTCACTCTAACTTTCTGGAAAAAATCTGTTCAACAACCACCCAAGTCAGAAAAAAGTGTCACCTAACTTTTAACATTTCACCCTGCTTGTCTTGCTTTTTTCAGTTGTGCCTAGTCTTTTGACATTATTGACAACTTCTGTTTCAATATCATATCAATTACACCTGTGTCTCATCTTCAGTATTTTTTCTTATCCTTGTTAGTTCAATTCAGAAGCTCTTGATACTGTTTTTGCTAACAGTGAAAAGGAGAGGTACAAATTTGGCTGCAATGCACGCCATTATCTAAATTTTGAATAATTTCATAGCTCCCTCGTGAACAGTTAAAATGAATTAATTTTATTAGTGTTGGCAGATGGCCAACACTAATTTGAATTATCAGTTGAAGTTTTGGGCATCTTTGAAACATTTCCATCAGCACTCCTACCTTTGTATGAAAGTCTCATCTCCATATGCTGTTTGTTGAATATTACAAATGTTTACTCAAAGGATTTTCACAGTTTAACACATGGATTTCCCATTAATTCTTTGCACATCAACATTCATTTTAAATGAAGTTTTCACTGGGCTGCCACCCAAATTTACCACTAAGTCACAGCATATCAAACATTCTACTGATAATACTGCCATATAATTCAACAAGTTTGAGGATTTTACGAACAAACCTAGTTTATAAATTCACGCACACAGCCCAGAACTCACCAGATATTAAGCAAAATATAAGTAGAAATAGCAGAAATATAATACATTACCGCAACCACAAATAACAGATCATCATTACAACCTCTGACAACGGAAACCAGTTCTCTCAAAAGATGTTCTATGATAACAAGCAGGCTATGATAAAAACAGTCTAACAACAAATCATGGATATCAATCACAGTGAGTGCACAAAAAAGCAAACATGGTAATAATTATATGTACCAATAAAAATATATGAAGTAAGCATTTTTGATGACTTTAAAAAATGTTGTATATATAACTGATTCTGTTTCAACTATCTTCGTTCTTTGTTTTCATTTATTTGTTGGAGTAATAGGGAAAGCCACTTTTTGATTTTCATGAAATTTCAGAGTTTAACTATCAGATGTAACATACAACAATTTAATAAAATTCTTATTTCTGAGTTTCAAAACCCAACAAGTAAAGATGCTAGAGTATACTACTACTTTGTAAATTATAACTTAGTTGTACATTTATTCGATAAAGTTGTAGTAAGAAAAAAAATTATGTAAGAAGTAACTTCCCCTTCCCCTTCAAGAATCTTAGTCCATAGTACGCGATATCCAGTATTCCTGAAAACTGTATGTAAGCTCTAAAAATTTCATGATACCCCTTCTGTGCCTGTGAAACTAAGGAATTTGCAAGTTGTATAAGAAATTATTAAATAGTACAAAATCCGAACAACCAAGACCGCTGGTGATAAATATGGTAATTGGGTAAATCCAAGCCTTCCCTATTCAACATAAAACCTAATCTGAAATCCAGCATTAGTCTTGTTTTATGATTTTTTTAAGAACTGATGAAAATAAATGAAATTTTAAAGACTTAATTGTCAGAAGTATTTTACTTATATATACAAAATATATATATATATATATATATATATGCTGAAAGTTTGTCTATCTGTTCTCACATCATGCATGAACCAACTTACTGCTTGCTTTCAAAATTTAATTATTATCCCAGGGAAGGTTTTACACCACAGACACGAGACCCTTGCCCCCTTGCACAGGTAAGTTGCGAATTAAAAATAGCCAATAAAGAAAAAAAAGATTAATCCTTTTACTTGCATTATATTTCTGACAATTTTTCATTGTCAGAGGTGTGTGTATTTTAGTTACCGAAGTTACTACTGTTCTGTCATTTGTACTTTAGTTTTGTTTTTAAGGTTCTATAAAAACTGAATATACTTTAATTGCTATTTATCAGTATTACTCTCACAACCATGTGGGTGATGAATATTGTGGAGATCAAGGGAGCAGAGCCCACTGGCTAAAAAGGAATGGCAAGCGAAGTGAGATCTGGGGTAATTGTGAGAAAAGTGAAAGATGGGAATGGCAAACAAAGCAAGCTCTATATCTCTAAGGTGGACTCTGTTAATGGCTCCATGGATCACCAGGGCTGACCTGGGATCCAGGAGGCATAGCCCAAACCACCTTTTTTATATTTATGTACGTCTGGGTTGGTTGGTTGGTTGTGTGCATGCGCGCACACTCTTAGAAATAACTACATACTTTATTTCAATAAATTAATTTTTTTTTGCAGTTCACTAAATTTAAACACATTTAGTAGCAAGAAACTTATTGAACTAATTACACAATTTAGAATATAATAGACTAGTCGCAGGAATCTCACAGTCAACATTACTTTCTAAATTAAATTAAGTACATTAAATTACTCTCTTAAGTAAATTAAATTAATCCAGCATAAACAGGTATTACCACAACTTGAAGTAGCTAATTTTTAAATGGTAATTTATCAAAAATAAGAACTTAATTGCAACAATTCTTTGAAGAATATTTTTCTTCTTCTACTGTATATGTTATGTCTAATTAGATTAATATGAGTTTACTGTATGTTTATTATTTTATTTCTTACTTCAATTTTGTAAATTCATTAATTGACAAAAATGCTTAAACTACCCAATTACCGCATTACAGTATCTACTTTCCTCATTTTATAAGCATTACCCCTAATTTATCTAAAAACTGAAACTAATGCATAAACATTCAATCCAATGATGAAGATAATCCAGCAGAGGAATTGTTTTTCTGATAGCATAAATACAACATTTATAACAAAGAAATAAATTTAAATACCTACCACTTGTAAAAACTTAGGATTGAGATGTATTGAAGTACTAGTAGGTGGGGATGCAGAGATAGGCCATGCTGGATCGATGGCATTTACCCTCGCATCCAGCGCATACATTTTCTTGGCTGGAAACATGTTGTTCCAAGTATGTCTCAACTTGAACATCTGCGCTCTTGTCTTTTCATCAACCTGTGAACAAATCATATCAACAACCATTTTTAAATAGTTCAGCTAAAGTTCTTCACACAAATCACCTATATTCACAACCTATACACCAATTTCGATTTTAAATCTATTAAAGAAAAAAATATTTGACCAATTAATTTTATCTCCTACAGCAGTATCAGACTTATTTAGAGAAACATGATTTTTTTCCAATTTTGTTACTGCAAACCAATTCAGCAGCCATTCAGAAAAATCTGTGTAGTGACCAAATGTACAACTGAGTAAAATCTAGACAACAATGATTACGAATATTCTACACAAACACTTCATTTGCAAATATATAATTTATTTACTCTTATTTTGCAACAAATGAAATATACAAAAGGTAATGTTTATGTATACTTATTACCCAATTTTAGCTTCAATATTTTATTAAATAATTCAAATTAAATTAGCTTATTAAAATTCACCTGGTTCAACAATAAACTTGTAATAACAAATGAATGTTTAAATAATTAAAAAAATGTTATTACATCTGATACTGATTAATCATTTTGAAATGTATAATAATTAATGTTTAATTACACAATTAAAATAATGTACCAAAGCAAAATCTAATCTGTAATGCAGGTACCAGTATTAGTACATTCCCAAGTTTTTCAATATAAACTTGAAGCAACAACAATAAAATTAAACAGAATTTTTAATAGCAGAGTTACAAACAAAGAGAGAAAATTAGATTCAGTTATTAAGTCCATGAATTTTATCAGTAGAAACTATGAATTATAAGAATAATCAAACTGAAATCATTACTAAAAGAGAAATTTAATTAAAAATAAATAAAAACCAAAAATCAATATCGATCCAAGTATAAAGATCTAAAAAGTAGTAGATCTACTATACTACACATTAGAGCGATCAGTTTTTATTAAAAATGGTTGCCGTATTTCATATTTTCAACAACCTAAAAATGATTTCATGTATCTAAGTTAATAGAAAATAACCCAAAATCAGTATTTTTTTCTCTATTATCAAGAAATTATTTGGAAAATGAATGGAAATTAAATATGATATCTAATTTTATGATGAGATGAAATTAATGTGAAATATTTATACGGCAAAGGAATGTTAATACTCCTTTTGGTCAGATGATCAAAAGGACATTTTGAAATGATAAAATATTGAAATACCCAGAGAAAGAAGACGTAATAACTTCAAATATCTCAAAGAAAGATTGTAAAACATCATTTTTTAAAGCCACATGGTTCCAGACAATTTGAAATCAATCAGCAAATAGCCAGACATCATAGAAATCAAACTTAAGAAGCCATATTAAATCAACCGATTAGCAAGCATTATAGAGGTTAGACAAAGCAAGAGTGCAATTTCACTGCTAAATACTGATTTATTAGTAACCTATGTCCTATGTCCAAAGTAATTAATGCCACTTACTATTAAAAAACGAAGTAATAAATACATAAAATAAATTTAATATCCTAATTCAATTTGTCTTCTAATTTTGTTATTTGTGTTTAACAGCATGTTTCTTGAGCAACTTCACATCAGGCATAAATATACTACAACCTATTACATTACGCTTACAAACAAATCATTGAAACTATGGCAGACAGATTTTTGTGTTGTGCGCAACACATACACTTTATTTAGTTCAACCAGTCATCAGCAGTGGTAAGATAAACTAAGAAATCCGGTAAGCAATTCAATATCATGGTGTACTACAAAATGAAATATTTTCAGAAGTGAAGGTAATAGTTCACTAATAACAGAATAGTTAAGTTTTAAATCGGTTCCAAATATACATGGAATAAACTTTTTCAATCCATAGAGCAAACAAATAAAATGCATTCATTATATTTAAGCATTTGAAAAATATTGAGTAAAATTACAAATAATAAAATAACTATATTTGTATTTTTTAATTATATTATTTTTATTAACACTCAGTATAATAAATTAATATTGTGATGCATAGAGAAGCTTCTAGTAATTGGAAGCACAATAATATAAGAACAAGAGAAAAAATAAACTAAAGAGAAAGATAAATTTAAAGACAGAAACAACAGTAAGAATTTCTAGAACAGAGTAGGAATGTTCTGATATACATATTTTAAAAACATTATACACCTGAATGAACAAGAAAATGGATCAGGTGTTGTTACGCCAGGACAAGCCCTAGGCCCTAAATACTGCTGATGACAGGACCAGCGAGTGTCTGCAACAATCAAGTGTGTAAGCGAAATGAGTACTCATATTTTCAAGTAAAGTGCGACAGTGTTCTGTTGTGCAGTCAAGTACGAGAAAACTGCTCTACAAGTTCATGTTCTGGGTAACAAGGTTTTAATTCTTTAATGAAAATACAATAAGCTAGTTTTCTTTTATAAAGTAAACTAAGGCTAAGTTTTCTTTTGTAAAGTAAACTAAGACTAGGTTCCTTTTGTAGTAGAAGTAAATAATCCTTGAACAAAGTCTTATCACTATTTTGTAATTGAAATCTTACTGCGATAATCGCTTCATAATTTTTTTTATTAATTTTTATTAGTTAATGTAAAATTAATAGTCTAATAAGAATTTTTTGGTATAATTTACTTATTTTCTCAATAGTAAAATTCTTAACAGTAAACAAATTGTAAGAATTTTAACATGTGCAACCTCTTAATATCCTTTGTCAAAGAGGTAACACCTGACAATATATTTACACTTTATACAAACGTTCGTGACAAGTGTTTAGAAGTAAAAACGTTGCAAGATATTATCAACAATAAAAAAATAAAACTATAACACTTACAGTTTGTCTACATAAGCGCTTTTGTAATGATCACTGTATTAAACTTATCAAACTTTTTATGTTTAATATTAAGATAAAAAAGGTTTCCTCTAAAAGATTTATATATCGACCTAGAAGATGAAACATCCTTCTTTTCTATTTTAATATTATGTTTTTACTTCCTTGTTAGAAGTAATGCAAGTATTTTAATCGTGAAAATTTTGATTTTCAGATTTCAACAAAAATATCCATTCTCACCATCCCCAAATCCATTTTGACTAGTTTCAGCATGACATCTACACATATGTATCTCACATAACTCAAAAACGATTAGCCATAGAATGTTCAAATTTTGGATTTAGGACTGTTGAAATATCAAGTTGTACACCTCCACTTTTGATTGCAATCGACTGGGCCAAAAATGTGTATACAGTCAAACCTCTAAATAAAGTTGGGTTTCAATTTTTAAACACTTGGAGCTTCGATTTTTTTTAACTACAGTAATAAGCCCTCAATGAGAGCTTTTTAATGATATATCATCATAAGTGGTATTTATTTTCATTGATTCCAGAGTTATAGCCAAATAAGATATATATATAAATAGTTGGATCTTACAAAGAGAAGGCACATTGGTTCGAATCAGACTTAATATACATATATTTTTTGTTTGAATCAAATTTCACATACATTTTTTTTTTTTAATTTAAATATATTGATTTATTAATGATTAACCTCAGACTGTAAAAAAAGGTTTTAACAATAAATAATAATTCAATAACAATATAAAAAAACATGAAAAAAATCAGAAGTTACTAGCGAAATAAAATTTTATGCACTTTTTATTTTAATTCAACATTTTTTACAGAGGTTAATAATTATTAATAAATCAATATATTTAAATTTAAAAAAAGTTAAAAAATATATGTATGTATGAAATTGGATTCAAACTGTTGTGTGCATGGTTACAGATAAAACACATTTCACTTACACCACTTAGGTACTTGAGCAATGTGAAACAAAATCAATATATAAACTAATATAAAAGGCTATGGAAATTTTTACAGCCTCGAGTATAATTGAACATTGCATGTTAGTATTTTGTGATGAATGACATGTACGTTAAAATGAAGTGCAGCAAAAAATGTACAAATGTAATTTAATAGGTGTACAAGGAAGGCATATGGTATCCACATCAGATTTTTTGAGTAGTAGAGCTTATATAGACAAAACATTAGAAGTAAAAAATGTTATAATTTTTATTTATTATTGTTGATAATTTATTATACTATTATGCTTAAATGCAAATTCATAAACATTAAATTAAGATATTTTTGAATTCAAAAGACATTTATACAACGTGAAATGCAAAATATTTAAAAAGCTTTTAAAAGAAAAAAAATTTATTTTTCACATAATATGAGAAAATATGAAATAAAATGATAAAAAGTTAATTTTATGTATTTATATATTTGGCATTTGATTTGATCAATTTAATAGCAATGTGAATACCATAAGAAAATCCATGAATTTTAATAAATAGAAAAAACAATGTAACTCACCTTCTCAAACACACCGCAGAAAGTTGATACAATATTCTGTGTGAACAAAGCCGGGTACGGTCTTCCGACATTCTTCATAATCGAATCAATTAGATACAGCACAGGTAGTTTAATATCACTTGGCACCTATAAATCAAAATAACACAAAAACTGTTCGCTTTCTTTCTTGTTACGTTTTTTCCCTCTCATGACGCTTTCCTTCTTCAACGGCAAAGCATCAGCGGCATAAGAAGTATTTTTCATTATGTATCGCTTATATGTACATATTATATAAAATATTATGAAAAAAATTTGCTTACTACCTAATCACCACCATAAATATAAAAAAAAATTAATCTTAGTGCAAAATAATAAACATTGTACTCAATATTTTAATACTTCTCTTACATAAAATATTTTTAACAGGAATGAAGTACTAATTTTTTTGAAAATATTCTGTAAATTGTAAAAATTAAAAGGCAACCCCTGTCATTCAACATCACTGTCATTAAAATGCTGAAAGTAACTCAATTGTAAATGAGTTACAATTGATATGAAAAATCAACCAAATTTTAATAATGTTATGTTTAGATAACAAATTAAATATAAACTCTATGAATATTTTTGGTGTATGAATATATTTCTTGATAGAGATTAATTTACTGTTCAATCCCATTGTTATTCAGTAAAAGTGTGTAATATATATACTTTTTTTTTCATAACATGGATTTGCAAAATTGCAAATCTAAGTACTTTGCAAATTATTTGAAAAATAATTTCCCTCTTACTTAATAAGTATCACACAACATATGTAAACAATTTTTGCACAGCTTCAGAGTTAAACTGTAAGTCTATCTGTTAAGAATTCCCTGCAGAAGTTGTATCTACTTTATAATATTTCCAGCTTAAATATTAAATATATTTATTATATACTTACATACAAAAAAAGTGGATTTTATCACCACTTTATTTCAATACAGTTATAAAGGAAAACCACCTTTTTCCATTAAAAATAAAAATATTTAACAATAATAATTATTACAGATATGGCTTGCCACTAATTCAATAAATAATACATTTTTGACTCTAGTAATTAAAAAGATCATTCAAATATAAAAAGCAAAAAACCAACCCATGTTTACAGAATTAACCATTTGTTTTTTATCAATAATGACTGCAGAAAAATGGGAAGTTTAATTTATTATCAATTATTACAGCAGAAGACTACCATAATAGTCAAGTTAATAAAAAATAGGGTTGGCAATTTAAAATATATAATGGCAAACAAGAGGGTTAGTAGCAATAAAATTTTAGTTATAGACAATACATTTAATAAATTGCAACAAATTGTATGGGTACATTTTAAGGAAGATAAATAAATAGGTAAATTGTTATGTAATAGCTGATGCATACATGTAGTAGTTAAAAGTGACCATACTCCCAGAGTATGTTAGAAGAAATAGTTACCAGTTGTAAGTTTTTTTTAGACAGAAAATATTCCTGCGAAGAATATTCATTAAGAAGTGTTCATAGTTTTCTCTGAGAAAAGGAATTTATGTGAAACAGTACACATCCAGTCAATAAATTCTTTCAGCAGTTTTCTGACCGAAAGACTGACCTGGATTTCTGTTAATTTGCTGTCAGAAATTACAATGCAGCCAATGAAAGAAGTACTCAGCTAAAAGGGACAAGTAATGATGCAATATAGAAGCTTCAACAGGAAGTTGTCACAGTTTAACGTAAAGTTTATTACGTATGATTTTTAATTTTCTCAAGGTATACTCAAGGAGGGCCCTCTCAGATGAGCACAAAATGATCACTATGTGCTAGTTCATTGCAACATCAGTCACTGTATATAATTTAAAAGTAGTGCTTAAGAGCAAGTATTACAGGGAATAAATCGCAGGCGATTCTAAGTGCGATTCAATGCAATGGAAATATTTTTTACATTCTTAGAATGATTTCTTTTTTCACCCTTAGCCAAAAGGTTTATGACAATAGTGTTTCTGAAGTGTGAAGGACTGCCAGTAGATTGTTTTTTATATACTGTACTGTATTGTGTAAATACTTATTTTCTGCTCACGCTTTCAACACATTTGTGTTAACTGCATCCTATCTCGACTACATTTTCATAACAATGCATCTCTCATCTCCACTCATAGCCCCACACAACCGATTGTGTCCAATATAAACTCACCCAGGTGGAAAATGTTTTACAAATCCAAATACTCATTAAGGTGTGGATGTTTGCAAAAACAGCTGATCTCTCAACACAGCAGGTTTCTGTGTGTTCAACAGGTTAAATTTAGAAAAGTTGATGGAGTTAGTTTGAAAAATTGTTTGTAATGCATTTCATAATTTTTTTTTTAATTCATATGCGACCCTATTTATAGACTTTCCCTTGAATGGTGTTAAGAAAAATAGATAACAGTATATAGGAGTGTTTATGTTTTTTAATATGAGGCCTGCAGATTTAAATTTTCAAGTACAGATAAAGTAAATATTAATAGCACCAGCAGTATGCTACGTAATTTTTATTTATTTTTTTACTTTTTTGTGAACAGCAAACAGATTTCTTAATTTAATAGAAACCTGTTTATAAAATAACAGAAAAAGTGTTGTGCAAATCCACTAACTTATGTTTGATTTATTTCATCACACTTTCACTAAAGTACTTAATTATAATTAAGGAATTACTTGATTTCAATAATTTAAGGTATATAATTCATAATAGAGATCATCTAAAAGAAGCTAAAAATAATTTACACCTATGGAAAAGTAGTCTGTTGTACAAAATAAACTCAAGAGTTTGCTTAAAAATAATTACATCATTTTTAAACTAAACCCCAAATTAAATCACTTCTGAAGAAATTTTCATATCAATTAGCAGTAGTCTTCACCAGCATTACAATTTTCAAATCTTAAGACAGGATTCCACAATATCAGCACATTTTATGTAGCAATACCCCAAAAAAAAAAAAGCTTTGTATATATATATATTGACTGATGATATACATATGTATATAGATCATGATATTCATATAATACATGAATATATATATATATATATATATATATATATGTATAGACATTTTCATAATGTTGGAAAGAATCATTATTTTCAGTCAAATGTCACTAGACAGTCACAAGGGATGATAACGAACATGTGAAAGTAACATCTTGATTTACTTTACTCTCTGATTACTTAACATGATGTTTCTTAAACATAATTAATTCATCATTAATCAACTATAAATGATCAAAATGGATTTCTTTTACCAAACCGAAAAAAACAAATATAAATAAACTTTTTCATTAAATCATAATGTAAAAGTTAATTATTAATTTTAATAACGATAAATAGTTTACATCCAATTGTATTCTAAAGGGCACCTGCTACAACAACAGCTGTATCAGAAAGGGATTCCAGTCGAAGGTTTAAATTTTTATTACAAAAAATTTTGATGAATTTGAAAACTGTAAAAAGCTTCAAAGAAAAATTACAATTCAGATCATATAAATAGTCAATTAATGACAAAAGACATGTTTAGAAAAAATCAGTATTATCATTAACACACAAGCAAGGTACTGGTCAGAGCTACAGCCACCTATTACTACATTCATCGAGGTCAAAAAGGAATTAAATGTACAAAGTATGTATATCTCTGCAGATCAAAATTTTGTTGCATTTTCAACTCTTCTCCAAACCGTACAATAAGCAGATCTTCATGTCTCCTCAAAATTTCATTTGGCAGAGCGACTTAATACAGTTTACCAAAGTTATAGTAGACTGAATACAGTTTATCTACAAGTTTAGTAGATTCACAAATTGAGATTGTCATTTCATCGTAGATTTGTATACAAATCCCTTTTTTTCATTCTATGGACGTCATACTTAATATTTTTGTACTTCAACTGACAATTGTCAAGAGTATAATTACTTTTGTTCTTTGAAATGTTAACAACATATACTCTTCAAAATATGAATTACTAACAAATCTAAAAGGTCCTATCATCAGTGCCGCCCTTTTTAACGGCACTCTCTGTGCCACCTGATATTTAAATCTTTTTACTTTCATCAGGTTTTAAGTGTTTAATCTTAATTATAGATTTTTTTTGTGTAAAGTGTAAAAAAGTACAAATAAATACTCTGTATAACATAAGTGGAGGGGAACATGCCACAAAGTCATGATATGGGCTGTTATAACGTACTCTGAAATAATACCTTTTCTGTGAATCAAATCAATTTATTCTACAGATAATTTTTAAGTATGCACTGTTTTGCTTCAACATTATACAAGTTACATATGTATAAGAAGGAAAGGGTGTACTTATTCAAAACATTCAAACAAATTTGTGCAAATAGGTCAGTATATATTAGCACAAATCCTAATAAGTAATATAAACATGCAATAGACTGAAGATATCTCCAAATATTTTACATGAGAAAGTTTTAAACTTTAGTGAAATGTCATTCTTAAAGATTCAAATAGCGAACGGTCTGTATTTGCATTTGTATTTTTAACAGCTTATTTCCTTTTAAAAAGCTAAACGGGCCATATTAGTTTATCAACAATACCAGGAGCTTTTACAAATTGTAGTGGTTATATGATACGATTGATGGGAAACAGGGTTTTTTTTTTTTAAACAAGACAGAAGATAGGACAGAGGAACAGAGCGCATTAATTTTTTAACTAAATTGCCAAAAAAAGTGGCTAAAAAAAACTGTTTACTGCAATAATTGTCTACTAACAACAATAAATTAGAAATCAAGCTGTAAAGCTCCCTTAACAAAACTGACACCTTAATCAGCTGATTTCATAAAATTGTGGAGATTATATAAGAAGAACTGTGCAACACCATAAACAAATGAAATTTCTAACTATATTATGTTAGCTCCACATAAATTAAAAAGGTGACTATAAATTCTGCTTATACATTAACAAACTTTATTAAAATGCATCATAACACAACCTTTATGATCCAACCAAAAAAAAAAAAGAAAAAAAAGCAGTACAGTTATTTAAACAACAATCCAGTTATTTAAACAGTGACAAGGGCCATCAAAAAGAGAAATGGAATGAAAGACTAAACCATGAGCATATAGTACACATCATACTAATTTATATATTAAAAAGTAAAGCTTCTGAAAAGTGCTCTCTCAAATAAAATTGCTCCAGCATTGTATTACATTACATTAAGTTGAATATTTACTGTTCAACATATAATTTTACATGTCATTAGGTAATATCAATTAATATTGAAACTAATTGTAAACATACAATAACTGTGTTTGATATAGAATATTAATCACAGCCATTTGTCTATATTCACGCTACCCCCCATGAAACTGAGCAATGATGACTGCTACAATAAACAATATTACAAATTTTTAAGTCTGGTTTATCATCACAAATGTATTTTAAATTGCAAGAATAAAAATTCATGGAGCTAAAATAACAAGTAAAGAAAAAATAATAGCATAGTGTTGATGAAAAAACATGTGAGACTGGACTTGCTGAAGAAGGACAGTCATTAAAATACTTCATAATTAATGTTCTTACCACAGTACTTTCAGATATTTTAGAAAACAAAACTGTATATGCAATCATTACTGGAAAAATTGCATTATTGTAAGAAAAGGGGTCTTGAAAGACCTTAAAAAATGAAAATATCATGAGGTGAACAAAAATAAACTATGGAATTCCACAGTATGACTAGTTGACTAATTACGTATTTGTTAAATCAATGTGTCATCAACATAAGATTATCATATACAATGGCTTTATTCTAACTTCATCGATGGCAAAAAACAGATGATTATTATTAACCATAGTTTTCTGCAACCAAAAGATTATCTTCACCTTTATATAATATAATAAAGCTTACAAAAATGAGTGCCATAGACAGATGACAAGATGACAGATTCAAGAACTTTTCTTCCTCATGACTCCTCTATGTACAATTTGTGACAATATTTTTAAAACTTTCCTTTATCTTAAAAACTGGCTTGGTCTTTGCATGGTATAGAACTGATAGCAGCGAGGTGAACTTGCTGAAATCCTGAGCAGCAGACTGTTCCTCACAGGAAGTAAAAAGAAATGCTTGTTTCTCCATTCAAAAAATGCTTTGAAAGCAAATTGCTAATTTCTTTCTTTTTACTGAATATTTGCTTTTGATGAGTAATCTTTTTAAAAATCAATAAATGAGAAAATCATAAACCAATCCAAAGATTTTAGTTTCTCATACAAAATATACCATTGAGAAAAAAAATTGCCAATGTAGTGGAGGGAATGTAAATTTTGGGAATCTGATACAAATTTTTATAAAGGTACCAGAATCGAAATGTGGTTTTCAAATATATCACCCCACATGTCTGCTTTAGTGAACTCTTTTATAAAATTTCAACAAATGTGGATTTTCACAAAGACATTAGAAAATGTTTCTAAACTCAATGTAAAACTTCCAAAAATTGTTGAAGTAAAAGCCATCTGCAATAAGTAAAAGAAAATTTGTGCTGCCATTCCCACTCCAAAACAAACTATTTTAAACCCAGTTTAATGAGCAATACAATAAAATTGACTGCAGCAGAAAGACCATAAAAATATAATTTTCCAGTGATTGAATTTTATGACACTTATCCAAAAACATTTATTACCTAGTACCAAATAATGTATTTTCATTCTTGTGGAGCCTTCACCTTCATTTACTGCAAACTCAAGAAAAAAATTGTTGCAGTACTATTGATAGATATTGATTTTAAAATCGGTACTAGATATTTGTCACAAAAGGAAGTCTTAGTACTTCTGGATCCAGTTCTAGGTCAAATTCTTTTGACTCTCATATCATATAGTATAAACTTAGTAGATAAAAAATATTTCATATATTCATTTTATGTAAAACACAATGATAACTTCTATACAACAAACTACTCTATCCACAAAAGGATGCTACGATTAGCAACTTTTAAGATGATGATAAACTTATTTTTCATTCAGCGGTTAACACTTAAATTAGAAAGGTTAGCACTTACATCTAAAACTGTAGAAAAAAAAGACATACACGTCTTTTCAAAAATATTTTTTTAATTCTCATCAATACAATGAATAATCATCCATTTTACAAAACACTTTTTTAATTACTTTTTAACAACACTGTTATCTTTAATTAATTTAAACAAAAAAGAAAAGTAAACAATAAATCCATGTTAGAAAATCAATTTCATGATATCCAGGCAGCTGTGGAACAAACTTATCATGCAAGAGTACAACATAATTAACAATAAATAGCATAGATAAAACATTAAAAAAAAATCTACTTATAAGTAATTATATTACCTTAAAAAATTTATATTATAAATAAAACCAAACATTATCTCATAGTTCACTATAATAATGAATACCCCAGGAAACAATAAGATCAAATAAATCTTTTTTAAAATCTTAAGATTTTCATAGAAATAATCATGACGCTATTCTCAATATTAAAAAAATTTAATATTAATACTTTTAACACAAAGCATACATCAACTTTTGATGCTGCCACATTTAACAGTGTATACCAATAAAGCATTTGATATATCACATATAAAATAGTTATTCTAATACATAACTATTAAGAAGAAAGGAGTTACGTTAAATATCAGTGTATATATTTTAAAAGTTAAAACTGTGTTAAGTGGCCAAAACAAAAAATACAATCATCTCAACTCTTGTTTAATAATAAAAATTTAATTTTTATTCTCAAAAATTCTTCTATATGTTATGTCACACCAGACTTAGCATGAAATTTAACGAAACACTGTGTAGATAAATCTATCCCAATATATGTATAACAGAATGTTTTAGGTCTATAAGTTAACTATAAATAAAATGCAGTTATTTTAAAGACTTCCTGAGACCGTGTTTAAAAATGCATGTACTTTCTAACTACGTAAAACTACCATTAATTTCAAATAAAATTAAACAGTTACCACCATTTAATTTTTAATTTCATTGATCCAGACTGGGTGCAGTTCTGGGAAGTCTTTCGAGGTCTCTATTGGTCAATTTAAAAGGCACTAAACTAAACCAGGTTATTATTCTGAAATATTAAGATCATTACTCACACAGTTTATTTTGTTAGGTTATGTAAAGTTTAGCTCACAAAAACTATCAAACAACTATATTAATTTAAGAGAAATTATTGTTCAAAAGGGAATAAACTTCACAGACATGATGTATTTTGTTTCAAACTGTTCATTAAGTCACAATAGAAAAGTTTCTAAGTACGACAGAAAAATGTCTTCAGAAGCACAAATTAAACAGGTCCTTCAATCAGAATATAGCAAGCATTATAATTTAACCTATCTACTTTAAGGGGATAATTAAAAATACCTTACAGACTTTGCACACAGAAAAAAATAATGAAGCAGATACATGCAATCTCCTACATAAAGCGTTAACGCATGAACTACACCATGAGTATATGTAAAGTTGTAAGCAAACACCCAACCCCCTCCTCACAATTAAGGAGAAACTGATATATTCATTTTGATCACTGCAATACAAACATGTTTGCATTAGCATTAATCTAAAAAAATCACATCATTATTAGACAAACAGGGTTGGTTTGTAAAAAAAAAAATTTTTAATGTGGGACAAGGTAGATTTTTTTACCGATCCAAAATAATAATTTATCCATTTTTCAATCAAATATCAAAAAACACATGTCAGTTTAACAACAGTTTTTTTTTATATCAACCATTTTTTATCAAAATAGCTACAATACATAAGAAAATAAAAATGATAAATGGAGATGATCATTTCAAACAAGTGAAAACAGCAGGACAGTGTGATAATAACTGTTATAATTTTAACAGTTAATGAAGTGTATCTTATGTACATTAAGTCAAGCAATAACCATAAAAGGGAAATTCTGTTTTTTCAACTTTCTTTTTTAGACAGGTTAAACAGTGAAAGAAAACTGAACAAGATAATAGAAAAGTGATAGGGATAAAATAAATTTACACGTCATTAAACTAATATTATGAAGCAAATTTTAAAGCGTCAAACTCTTCAGGAAGAACATACTGTGACCACGAAGAACATAATTTAATCAAGAAAATAATTTTCTTTTTATAAGCTACTGAGAAAAACAATAAATTTAAATACAGGTGAAAATGCATTATCTGTAATATTAAATTTTCTGAACTTTAAAGATAGTAAAAAAACCATCAGTCCATAAATTAACTTTTTTAACAACTATTATTTAACTTTTATTTTTTGTTAAATAAGACAACTTATTTAACAATTTTAAATTGACAAAAAAGAGTAAAACTGGTCAAAAAATTCAAAATCTATAATTCTGATTTTAAAGACTACTTTTATTAACAGACTGAGCAATACAAAGTTGTCCAACAAACTTTATAGATTGCCAATAATTGGATAGCTTTTTACTATATAATTATTAATGATGTAGTAAAACATAATCAACTAATACCACAATAATTTATGGGTATTACTTAACAAAAAAATTATGTTGGATAAACCACCATCAATAAAATCTCATTTTTGGATACACACCTCATCATTGCAAACCCACAAAAACCTGAGGTATGGCAAAATCAAATCAACATTTATTTTGTGGATACCGGTATTCTTGGGTTTCAATTAACCACACGTCTCAGGAATGGGAGACTTGAGTTAGTTTCAAACTACACGTTTACCGGCACAGTTACACTTGCAATGCACTACATCTGCGACTACACCAGGCCTGTCAAGCCGGTAGCGGTAATTGAATTTGCCTATACACACACAACCAGACCCAGAAGGTAGCTGGAAAACTGGTTGGAGAAAATAAGCATTTTACAGCTGTTAAATACTAAAACTTTGACGTAACTTCTTATAAGTCAAGTTGAATGAACATTTCCTTTGCACATGTTCCAATAAATTTTTTGCAAAGTTTAAATACACTTAGTGCACACAGTTTATAAGAATTAGTTTAATTTTTTGGTAAAATGGTCTTCATTTAAAAAAAAATTAAATTAAACACTCAGTAGTTTTTAAAAATTAAACACTTCTCCCCTTCAACGAGTAAAAAATGCACAAGAGATTAATTCCTGAAAATTGTGAACTGAATAATGATAATTAGCTTAAATGCCTAAATTAAATACAAATTACATGAAATGCTTGATGTAGGGACCACTAATAAAACATGCACATCATACTTCAGCCCACTTATACACAGCGACAAATATAAAAATTAGTACATAATATCTAACAACCACTCTTCTCAATAATTTCCATTCACAATTAATAGATTAATTTGCGTTCAACTAATATACTGAAACTATTTTACTATTCCATCTCAGGATTAGATAAAAATGATTTCAGTATTTTTTTTTTAATTACTGAAATCTTGAGTCCCTTACTTTATCTCAGGTCTGAACTTCCCAAAAAATTTTATTGGCATCACGTAAAAAGAAATTCAGGAAAGAAAAATTTTGAAAAAAACATTGAAATGTAAAGGAAATTTGAATTCATTAAATAAACTTATTGTCTGACTTTGTTGTATTCATGAGTGTTGACTTCTACTAGTGATTACTACCGTTTACATATACTTTCACGTTTCATAAAGTAGGATATTTTATTCAAAAATGTATTCATGAAAATCAGCTGATATACAATTTCTGGCTAAACTAAAATTAAGCTATACTACATTCTGAGTATCCTAAGATTCTCCATCAATGTCTATAAATATGTTTTCCCCCTATATCCTTGTTATCATAGTAATTTGGTCAGTTCACAAAAGCTGATACAGCCTGGAAAATAAAAAATATGTATTCTATTGGTTTTCAGAATTTTCCTATCTGTATGTATTTATGTATGTAGCAACAGAACAGGCTAGGGCTTGAGCTACCAGGTAAAGCTAGGCAAGTACTTCAACCTTATCTTTCAACAACATAAAAAAAAAAATTATTTTCTACTCGATTCTGACCTATTCAGACTCATAATTTAAAAATTAAGAGAAAAAAAACTTAAAACTTAAATAAAAACATGTATGTAATATGTGACCTTTTGTAAATGTTTTTCGATAGCGAGGACAATGACCGATGCGAAAGCACTGTTCTCATCTGCAAGCATAGTCAGCATATTAATCAACGGCTTGCTATTTACAGTAAGGTCTTCCAAGGATGAAGAATATTCTTTCATCACATCTTCTTCCCTGGCCGACAATGTCGGTACCGACGTTGTTCCAATTCCGCCAGCAGACATGTTTTTTTTTTGTTTTTTTTAATTACTTCCAATGAAAATATTGAAAAATCATCATATTTTTGTTATCTGCAAAAGCAAAAAAAGAAAATTCTCAAATTAATTCGGATAATAAAAAAAAAAAAATCAAATTTATATAAACTGTGAAAACTTGTGTAAAAAAAGTACAAAAAAAATTCAACAATATCTAATAGAAATTTTATTACTTCTCTTCATAAATTAAAATGAAAAAAATTGTTGTTCTTTTTTGTGAAGAGCATTGGTGAATTATGTAGACCACTATCCAGATATGGGTCTGACCCTACTAGCAATCTACAATGCTAATTCCTGAAGAGTAAATTACCCTCAATACTTAAGGGGTTTCCAGTGGATCGGTTGTTGAAATCAGGTCACTGTCTCTGATAGTAATACATAATAAGCCTAACAGTAAAGTGGCAAAAAAATTAATTATCAAACTCTATGTACAAAATGAACAGTCCAATTCAAATCCTGATGCACATTTCAACCACACTTATTGAAACTGACACAATCAAGAGAGGGGATACTACTTGTACATACATTATTTATAATCAAGACAAAATATATATATATATATATATATATAGACCAAATTGTTGGATTAATAGATTTTTATTCATTAATCTACGATATCGATGGTGTAATAAAACAACAGGATATGATCCTAGGTCTTGAATCGCAAATATACTTTTTCTTAACTGCATACCCTTTTCCTAGAATAAAACCTTACACAGCAATTGAAAATTCTGCCTATCTAAAAAGTAAAAACTAACACACACAAAAAAAAAATTGTTTTTTAAAGAATCATCATAAACACATTTTTAAAACAAAAAAGTTTAACGCTAAAATTCAGGTAAATTTAATTAATTAGACTTTTAATAAGACATACAGATGCACGTACAAATAACTTTTCTAACGTTTTAGTCATTGGTAAATACAGAGTAATGTACGTGAAGGTAAAATTATTACATCTAGAATAACAAGGACAAGTTACATTTATCCAAGGTAAACACTTTTCGCTAAAAAAAAAACATTTATTTTAAATATAATGTAAATCAAGAAATGACAAATTTAATTGAAAAATCGTGTTAATTTTAGTTAAACATAAACTTTACAGGTACTATTATGTAATAATGGAAAGCCACAGAACCTGATAAGAAAATTAAACTGACTTTTTAAAAGAATAGAGGATGCATAATTAAGAAACAAACCATCTCCCTCAATACAAAAATAATAAGACATACAGAAATCATTAAATTTATGCAAACCCAAGATGATAGAATTAAAAAAAAAGGTCTAATGTCCAACTCAGCATCTCTTCAAAAACAAATTTATTTAAAATTTCGGCATTTTATTTATATAATCTGCTCTGACCACAGAGTGATCAATTTGCAAAACATTCAAAACAAAAAACAATCAACTATTCTATTCAGTGTTCTCAAAGTAACAAATTTAATTTTTACAGAGAAATGAATTAGGTCAAAATTTAAAAAAATATTCCAAGCAAAAATTGTTTCTGATATATCAGAATCGGCTAGAGTAAGGGTAATTATAACAAACAGTCACTTCAGCCGAGCAAGTTCATATATAGTGGCAACTTTCAAAAATAAATATTTAAGCATTTATTAATTAGTAACTAGGGTTATACCGACCCAAACAAATTAAACAACATGGGACAAAAAACTTTTCATTGAATATGTTAAATACCTATCATTGTCACTATTGTACGCTACCTATATGTTATTACAAATAACATGCACATGTAATTATATAATTTTGTCAAGGAAATCATTCAAAAAAAAAAATGTACCTTAATATTGCCTAAAGCTTCATAATAACATCTACATCTACAACGCAGATTTTGGCAAACCAGTTCACCTAAAATAGGACAAGAAGGAAGTATTATATCTACTTATATCAGGGTGTGGTTTATATACTGTCAGTAACCCAACACTGCATTCCTATAAAGAAATTATATAAATACTTATTTCAAGTTATTCACAATCAAAATTTCAATTTACTATATTTCATTTCACTGCATTTGTCATTAAGTCATCAGTCATATACCGTTGTCTGAAATTGTGTAAGATTATACACATAAATTAATTGAAAAATTCCAAAAACCACTTTCAGTTGTAGTTTAAAGGCATGCCATTAACAGAGATAGCAAATAAAATTACAAATAAATTCATTAATGAATAATCAGATTGTCCAGGATTTATTTATTCCCAATTATCCCCTCCCAAATATTTTCCTGATAACCTGAATAATTCCTCCACCTGATTATTTCATTACATACTTTATCCCATTATGTAAATAAAAAACAGATACGGTCATAATATCGGTCAATAACACTGCACCATAACGGAAAATAAATTCAAAGTTTGCAGATTTTTTGTTATACTTTCAGTATTTAAATAATATCTAAAATAGGTTTTTCATTGCAAGTCATATCATATTTGTTCTTTTTGTTCCTGCCTTACATGGTGGTTCAATGTTTGTGTTTTCTTGTTTTATTTCAAAATATTTTCAGTGTTAAATATAAAACAAAATTAAAAACTTACTTTAATAAAATAAAACTTGTAATAAGTTTTGTTTTAATTGTTATATTACTAGGCACTCTTCCTTTAATATGTTTCATAATCATAATCTGCAGGTTTAATACAAAAAAACTTCATTTCAAAGTTTTAATAACATGTCACTCTGTTTTGGGGGAAACAATGTCTAAAGGTAAGACAGAAAGGCATTTCTGAAGATAATTAATAAAAATATATTTATATAGAAAGATAATACAATGAACAAATATAATGATGAAATATTATATATATATATATATATATATATATATAAAATGGTATATTATAATGACGAAGATAAGATTATAATTTTATTTTTAAATTGGATCCCAATATAATAACTGCATTCGGTTACCCAAACATCCTGTAAATATTATTTTATTTTTAGTAAATATGGCAAGATAACAGTAATCTAAATGCTGATAAAATATTTGGCCAATAATATAAATGATAAAATTGTACACCACAAACCTAAACTAAAAATTTTTAATGTTACTGTAAAGAAAAGTTTATTAAAACATGTAAAATGTTATGAAAAAATTAATTAAAAACATATACAGACCCAGATTACTAGCTCGTAATATTAATTATTTTTACGAAGCACTTTTATATAATAATAACATGAACTAATTAAACTTAACTTTATATTTTTGTTTTATTAAGGGGAGCAAATTTGTTTTTATTTTCTATAGGAATTCTAAGAAGAATCATCATTCATTCCTTTTCTTAAATACAAAGCGAATGGGCTTTTTCAGGCAACTAATCATCAGCAACATTTTGTTAACGAAAAAAAAAAGTAGGAAACACGACTAAAATCAATCTAAGATTAAAAATGCTAAGTTTAGACAAACTTCAAGCTTTATGTTTATCTTTTTTTTAAATGTTAACTTTCAATGTTAGTAAAGTTTTATTTTAACTTTATTAAATTTTGAATTTTCTATTGACGGAAATAAAAACAAAAAATATAATAGAAAACTTAGGACTATAATAGTTATTATCATTCTTTAATTTTATAACTAAGTTATTGGCTAAAATGTCTCCTCACACATGTAAAAAAAAAATAAGGCTTTACCAAAACAATTTGAACTAAATACATTTTCAAAAAAGTAAATAAAAATGTATCTTTTGAATATAGACAGACCATTAGAAAATATTTCAAATGATTAGATAACAGGCAGAGCTGAAATTTCATAACACAAAAATTGTTTAATTAAAATAAATTCATTCAAGTTTTGCATTAAAGGTGTCATCTCTAACAAACACAAAAAATGTGAATAGATGTATATATATATCTATATGCACGAATTGCAGTAGATAAATCTTTAAAATAAATGCAGTTTTTTTTTTATTCTGTATGGAATGCAAATATACAATAAAAATAAAACATACCTTACAGATCTTAATTTACTTTCATAACTTTTTTTATAAATTCAGGAACTCGATAGTGCTCAAAATCAAGAACAGCAATTTTCCTACCTATGAGAAGCATGATTATAAAAGTTTTGTATAGCAGTCATCTTGAGAATAATTTATCTAATTTTTATAAATGAAATAAGAAAATTCTAGGTATAGAAGCATAATTTAGTGAGCTGAATCACAATGAAATATAATATATTGCTCTCCATTAAAGCTTTTTCGCCAATTAAATTCTCCACTCAACAGAATTATCTGAATAAATTTATACCCAAACTGCCCACTAAATTTCAATTAACAAAAAAATAAAAACACTAATATTTGTGCATCTGGACTATGTATGTGTGGAGCATAACTTCTAAGAATAACAAGATATTTGCATTGTAACACACCCATTAGTATTTTAAATTAAAAATAAATTAAAATGAATTTATAATAGTTCAGTATTATCGACAAAATTTTATATAAATACATTCTGAATACTATTACGAATGAATTTAATAATAATAATATTATGATTTAATGATTATAATATTGTAATAAATATTATGATTTAATGATTATAATATTGTAATAAATATTATGATTTAATGATTATAATAAATATTATGATTTAATTTTATAATGTTATAGATTTAATAATAATATTATGAATGAATATTTAAAATGGATTTATAGCAAATTTATTTTTTGGGAAAATTTCAGGAATGAAAATAATAAATAGATAATAAAAAATATTATTTAATAATAGATATTAAATAGATAATTTACTTTTAAATTACAAGACAATCCCATTAATGTGTAAATGCATTTTATTTAATATCTTCACTGTTTTAAGATTTTTACAATTGTTTTTAATATATTTTTTTACTATAACAATGCTGCTGCAACAAATACGTCTGGCTATCAAAAGCACTTAACGATTAGATAAAATAAACATAAGCACTAATAAAAAATAAAATGATTTAAATCTGTTCAAACATCATATATAAATTAATGGAGTGTAAATTGTTTATAATAAACAAAGGATGAAATTTGTAAGATTGACGATTTATTTATCACATAAGCTTGAAGGTTATTATGTGGGAATACGGACTGCAAATTCTGGATCAGAACCCCAGAATCTTCCAAATGAAAGACGTTATACCACTCCTCTAAAGATATACAAATACGTTTTTTTAACATTAAAAAAAAATATATGGACCAAAAATTTAAATAAATACACAATTACTAAGGATAGAAAAAAGTAATAACCAACAATCTCGATTTCAATACAATATGATCTTAATCTCTGTATTACATTAATAAAGATTTGTTTTTCATACATTTAATTTGCAATTCGCATGATCATGCATATTTTCATGATTTGATATAGTACATCTTTATGTCTGTATAAATATTTTGACAATTACAGTTGTGACAACTAGAATATCTAATAGCAAAATCTGCTTGTACATATTAGACATATTTAATTATCCAATGCCTGAAATATTGACCTACTATTGAACCTACAGTTTCACGTGAATTCTGTTTCTTAGAATTTTTACTTCTGATAGTGTTCCAAATAATGATGAATTTTATGATTATCTTAACTAATAAAGGCATGTTATTTAAATTTTGTCACAAGCATTACTACTTTCTGTTACAGAGTATGTTAAAAATCAACACAAGTTTGAAGAAGCTTAAGTTTTACATCGGGAAATTTGTTGTCAATTTTAAGCAAGTTATATATTCAACTTTGACCTTGTTTATTTTTGGTTTTTGTAAAAAAGTAAATATAACAAATCTTTCTGATAGTCCAAAATTTTATTTTGAGATAAGGATTGGAAAAGTACACAATGTTTTACCCAAATAGCACATTTTATTACTTTCATCGCTTTTTTAAAAATAATATACAGAAAATTTTACGAAAATTATAATTAACATGGATGAAAAGTATGTTCTATGTTATTCATAATGTTTATACCTGCATAAATTTATTCTAAAAAAAAAGGATTCTTATTCTTTTAAATACCAAATAATTTTTTCTTAAGTTATTTTTTATAATTACAGGATTTTGAGTACAAATGTTTTAATATATAAGATACTCTGCTTATCTGTGGCACGGTGGTACAACACATCAGACTCATCCAGACGATTCTGAATTTGAATCTGTGAAGTACGACATTTTTCAATGCTTGGTTGTCATTCCATATCAAATCAACGAAAATAAATTTGCTTCTCAGATTCATGTCCAGGAATCAAATAAAATTTACAGCATTGGCTCTACCCATGAACCGATGGGAAAAAAATACTTTTTTCAAATTTTTCAGTGGCTCATTTTTCTCTCAAGACATTAGTCTAACCTACTCATCAGTATACTTTGGAAAAATTTCCAAAACTTCTTCAACACTCAATTCTTGCTAGTCAACAGTCCAGTTACCTAACCCACCTGAAGCAATCTCTAAAAGAAGGACACAGATCTTGTAATCTGTGACTTTGCTGAGAACTATTCATTCATTATCCAAGATGCAGCCTGAAGTTTCCACCGGAACAATGCACGGGCAACAGTTCACCCCTTCACAATCTATTTCCAAGATCCAACAACAAATACATTGAAGCATGCATCTCTTGTCATAATTTCTCACTGTCTCACATGACACAATAACAGTACACATTTTTCAGAGATATTTAATTGGTTTCATGCAGCCTCATTTTATCACAAAACCAAACCTGATCTATTACTACAGTGATGGTACTGCCACCTCTCAGTACAAAGAAAGACTCAATTTTTTCAACCTCTGTTACCATGAATCAGACTTTGGAATCAAAAGCAGAGTGGCAGTTTTTTGCCACATCTCATGACAAAACGTTTTTGCTGGGGAAAAAATGCTCCGGGCATTATCATCGTCCAAACAAAAAATATAAAAACAAGATCAGAACAAACAAAAATATTAAAAACAAATACAAAATAAAAAATGTGGTCAAATGTCACAATCGACCAGAAAAAAGATTGAATATTAAATTAAAATATAAAATCTAATAAAACACAAAAGTGCATGTGATGGTGTAGGAGGAACAGTTAAAAAGACTTGCAGCTAGAGGAAATCTTAGAATAACCTACATTAACCAAATCATGATTCAACTAAAATTGTATGACTGGCAAATAGACAAAGAGTCGATAAATTTCCATTACAGTACAATTGAACATCATAAAGGACAAGAGGCTTTGAAGAGTAGGACGATGACCACAAGAACTACACCAGGTACTCAGAAACTCCACTTTTTTGTTTCACTGAAGAAGAATCAGGTGCAAGTGAGGGTGTTCTCATTTTCTAACTCAATAGTAAGCAAGCACAACAAATACACTGAGTATGAGCTTGAATTCACAGAAATGGTTGGATTCTTGATCTGCAAATATGGTTTTGAGTGTTTTTAGACTCAAATAAGGAAATAAGCAAGAAGTGGACAATGCTAACCAGAAGTTGTAAAAAGAAGTGTACATCGTGAAATTCTTCCGTAAATATCTTTAGAAGCTATACAAATTGCAGTTAAATAGCGAATTCATACAAGTTCATTATTTTATTTTACCGTGATCACATAGTAATCTCATTATCAAATGATTACCACATGTACAACACATTAGAAAGAAAAAAATATATATATTAAAGTTTAAAAATATAAACTTTTGGAAATATTCAAGGTCAAATTCTTTGCTTACCTAATGTCACAAAATCTTAACTGATATCACACAAAAGCCAATTCCAAGAGCTTAGAAATGACACCAAATCTAGCTCTCTAGCTCTTATAGGAGCTGAGAAAATTTTTTTGCTTATTACTTGAAACTTGTTTTTTTGCAATTTTTAACTTTTTTTACAGTCCTACGTAAAAAAAACTGAGCAACTGAAAAATCTGGAAAAAAAATTATTTTTCATCATCTTATAGATATGATCATCCTGTGAATTTTGTTGTAATCTGCGACGGTCAAGTTGTGAGGGCTTGTTGATTTGACATGGAATGACCCTGCTACAAAATTCATCTTTCACAACCAAATATATTTGAGCGGTTTGTTTGTAAAAGCTAAAATAAATCTTACACATTTAATTTTTTTTATGTAAAGGAATGTTTTTTGCAAATTATCAAGACAATGCAATTTCTTGACAATCTACCTATGAAACAATATCACATTTAGATACATTATTAAATTGGGGTGACCTCAATTTATTTTTATTCACTCCAAATGAGCTGTTTAATTATTATTATTATTATAACAATTAATTATGAAATACTAACAGAAAAAGAAAAAATTTATTTAAGCATAATAATAATTTAAACAACTGTAAGATATACAAACAGTTTTGTTAATAGTTCAGCTCCTGTAATCAGCTCCTTTTGTTAATTGAGGAGATATACATACACATATGTTGTAGGTCTATAGTTTTATACTGTGTACTGCTAAATATAACTAGAAAAAAATAAGACTTACAGCGTGCATGCAAAGCAAGCTTTGGTAAAATATAAACTTGTCATATAATTAAACCATGTGTGTCAAATCAACTACATGATTCAAAAATATTTTTTCTTATTACAATCAACTTTACTCGCAAAATAAATACAAAAAATACATTTATTAACAGAGCTGCCTAGACTGCTATAAAATAATTGAGTAGAACATATCAGGAAAATAAGTGAACTAATTTAAAGAAACTTTAGCCACTACTAACAAAATTAAACTACAAAGTTAAAACATATTTATTACTTTATTATATAATAGTTTATTTGGTGTGGGTGGCAACATTGTGCACACACACAAAATTCACCACTTTTCATATTCTATTTCTCATTAATGTTTCTTCACAAAAAACAGACATGTTTCAATTTTTTTGTAACAAGCAAATATTTATCAAAACACTTATTAATTAAAAACTCTTGGCATAAGTCAAATTAAATAAATTTTTAAATGTACTATTTCTAGCTAACCATTTATTTTTTAAACAAAGGACAATATTCAGTTTTATAACAAATAACAAGGTACATCAAAATATGCAACCATATAACTTTTTACAATAGACCTTTTTTTTTTTTAAATTAATAAATAATAGTAACCATAAATGAAAATTTATCAATTAATCCAAAATACATAGAACTGAATGATGATATATTTTATTTTCTGGTTAAGAAAAGAATACTTTTGGAAAATCTACAACACAATTTTAGTGCTAAGAGGTTATTATTTCTGACAACAAAAAACAAAGTAAAGGACTATGTACAATAAAATATTCAATTATAAAGACATTCAATTCTAAAAAACTTAATAAGGGCAAAACATCACAAAAATGCACACAGAAACAGTTCGTAGAAACACTATAAAACATTTTTACAGGCTTTTCGAAGAAAAGTACGGTATTACTTTTAATCACATGGTAAAAGTGGGTGGTAAAATGAGTATTCTTTGTTTTGAGAAATGAGAAGTACAAAAAAAATGCCATTAACTTGTATTTACTATGAAGTTTACAACATAGTTTACATATATATTTATTTATAGGACTAAGTATAAAAGTTTGTGTGACTAAAAAATCTCTAAAACTATTAGATCAATTTCATAGAAATTTAAATGTGCTTGTAGTAGTGCATTTGAAGCAGTGCATTTGAAGCAGTACATTTCAAAATTTTATGATGATCAGTTGAGTCTTTCTTGAGTTACGTTCAACTTAAGGTCCAAAAAATTTGAGCGGGCAAGTTATAAGTGCGATTCGTTCTGATGCTCCAAGTCTGAACATTAATGTTTCTTTATCTGTGATATCTATTGTTAGCAATATTGTTTGGCGTACTCGGCTAGCATGACCTACTTTGAGGGTCATGATGACAGAGTACATTTTTTATCTAAGGGTTATTGATGACTGTAGCGGTATATTTTTCATGCACACAAATACAGAATCATGGTGGTGAATGAATAGAAAATTAATGCTTGTGTGTACAGTCTACTGATTAACATATGTAGCACCGTTGTACTCTGAAAATTAGCGAGTTTCAAACTGCAAAATAGTGAAGGCATTGGAATTAACTTATTACTGATTTTTTTGTTACAGTGTACTGAAATTATTTTTATTTATATCTGAGCATAATTTTATTTTATTTTACTTCTTGACTGTTTTCTTATTTCTTTATCAATTTTCTTTGTAAAATTTTTGATTAGAAGATTTGATAATTTTTCAAAAGGAAACAAAAGAAAACTACAAAGTCAGTCTTCTTGTGTTAAATTGCACAAAGTTTTTGTGATATTTAAAATTAAATTAACATTTTTTTAAAAAACCCACAATAATTTTGAAAACTGATCCTTACTGTGCAAATAAAAATGTAATAAAATAGAGAAAAATAAAATGAGCAGTTAAAATTACCATTAGAGCATACATTTTTTATAACGCTTATTTTCATGACTTTTCAGAACCGATACACATTCAAGAAATTTATACATAAATATTAAAGTGGGTAACACTTTTAATTTCACCTTTAACAAATGATGCAGTAATGCAGTTTTTTTTTTGTTATAAAATACTGCTACTCTCAAAAATGTGAAACATCTTACAAATTGTTTTGTAACAAAACAAAAAAAATTATGATACTTTATTTTCAAAACATATAAAAAGGGCCCTAAAAATCAGCTAGAATTTGAAAGTGAAATTAAAATGCAGCAGACTGTTAAAAAATTAGCAGATATATCTCCCATTACGTATACAATCAGAATTCATTCTAATAGTTCAACCTCACCCTAACTGTACTGGAAAAGTAAGTAAATTATTTAACTGTTAATTGTAGCAAACTGTAAAGTGAAATTAAACAAAGCAAACTGATTGATACACACATTATTCTCTCCCCGAGGAATATTTTACCCTGAAGCAAGAATCTGGCTAAATATTGTTAAATTCAGTCAGATTCTTACACCACAACACATTGATAAGCAGTGAAGAGTTTTCAATACTAAAAGCTTTAGCTTGTTCTGAATGAAGAGTTTTTTTCAGCAAAACATGAGCTGACAAGATTCATAACTGCTAAATCAGTAATGTGCTGATCTTAAATATATGTAAAAATACATATTCTTCCGATGGCACTGACTGCACGTGGATTCGATCAGACACAGAGGGGAAGGCTTGAAATAAATTAGTTGATAATTAAATTCGTTATCCTCATGAGTAAAATTGTCCATTTTTTCACACCCACCCCTTTATGATCACTTTTTCATCCTTGATGGTATACGTGGAATTTCATCAGTTTGATTATTTGTGACAAAGAAATGAATAAAGAACTCAAGCACCTGGAGTATATAAGAAGTATTATTAATTGACCATTAACTTTTAATAATCGCCCTAAACATAAAAACAAAAATCAGGAGTTTATTGTTGTTGTTTTTTTTTTTTTAAGTAAGTTTTTCTAATAGTTTCTTAGAATAAACGTTTTATATGACAAAAAAAGTAATTTTTTAACAACACAATTATAAAATAGCACCTTATAATGATTTTTAAGACATCACTGCAAATATGATATTAAATAGTTCACATACTGCAAAAAAGTAAACAGACAACCAGTATTGTATCGCCTGTAATGATGTGACTGGCACCACTGCCTTTTACTAGATAAAATCATAAAAACAGTTCAATCTGTGAAAAATTTATTTCAAAATTAGATGACAGTTTGCAAAGACATACCGCTTTTAAAAGATGAAGGTACAAATTTGTATGATATGGAGGGGGATTACTATTTTTACACTAAAACTTATCATATGAAACAAGTAAAGAGTTTAAATATAAATATTCATTGCCAGATTTTATTCATTCACTCGGCCCTAATTATCTTGTCGATAACATTTTGTTGCTATATTTGTATTAACATAAATTATACAACTTCAATCATATCTTATATAAAACTTCCACATTTAATCAAACATAAAAATTAGAAAGAAAAAAGAAACATATATGTTAAGTTTAAATTACAGTAACTAACATAAACGTAACTTTAAACTAATGTTACATACAAAAACAGACTTATTGTCAAACAAGTGCAGAGAGAATTATAAATATATATTTATCTTATAATAGTTGAATCTTATCTGTTCAAGAGCTGATATGATAACGTTTAATTGTTCATAGAAAACAGCAAAAAAATTACACAATTTAACAGCCATAATAAAATTTATAACCCAACTATGATGAAATTGAGTAAAACTTTATAACTATGAGTTAACATTACTTTATTTTTAGTGCAATATAAGATAACCCCATGATGGCCTAAATACTACATTACACTATCCCTACTTCTACATAACCATTCTATGACACTAAATATGCCAAACTATAAACTGACAAATAATTCTTTATACTTAATCTTTATTAATCTTTATACTTTAATAATTCCCACTAAGTATAGACCAAACATCAAATAAAGTTTGATTGCTTTATAATTCTCATTAGCATCATTAGGAAATAGTTTTATTCACATAATCATTCAAAATAGTAATAAATTTTCTTTCTGGATTGACTGGTATGCAACACCAAGTAACACCACTATACGAATAAAAAAGTAATTTATATAAATAACTGAAAAAAACACTGTACTACTAATTAAAAACTACCCAAGAAAAGGATCAAACAACATATGTCTACTAAGCTCTACTTCATTGTGCACGCAGTATGGGCCCCTTCAATTTACTATCTTAATATATGACAAGTTAAAAATAATTCTGAAATTACAACTTCAGAATGCTATAAAATTAAATAAAGAATGATAAACTATTAAGATAATGAAAATTTAAAAGTCTAAAATATTTCATTACAGTAAAAAGTAAATTTAATTAAAAATTTGGTTTAAGATCGATTTTAGTGAAGCATTAATTTACATTGTATCACATAAGAAGAGGACAAATTATAATGTTAATGATTTTCATTATAGAGGCTTTTCATAAAAGAATGGTGCGTTTCAGTAATTCATAGGATGATTATAGGGAAATTTCTAGATGTTATATTGGTATCTCTGAAAGCCTCCAACCCAAAAGTTTGTTTATCAGCAGTTGTAACCACAACGTCAGTTCTTGTATTGTTGTTGCGGTGAGTTTAGTGAGTTACTATGTTTTCGGATAAAGACAAAGCAAAGTGTGTTTTATTTCTGGCTGAATTAAAATCTGTAATTTCAGTTCAACGTGCGTTTTCGACGTGAATTCGGAAGAGATCCACCACACAAAAATAACATAACGCGTTGGTTCAAACGATTCGAAAAAAATGGATCGGTTAAGAAACAGAAATCAACCGGCAGACCAAATGTACCAGACGAAACAGTTGAAGTAATTAGACGATCGGCAATTAGAAGTCCTGGGAAGTCCATCCCCCGTCGAAGCATCGAATTAGGTATTCCAAAATCAACAGTTCACAACGTTTTACATAAAAAAACTGAAATTACACGCTTATAAAATCCAGTGTCTGGATTTTATAAGATGGTGATGTAAAACGTTACAATTTCACTGTTGAAATGTCGGACAGAATAAGTGAAAACGAATCGTTTTTAGATGATATAATTTTTACAGACGAAGCTACATTCCATGTGAATGGATGTGTTAACAAACGCATATGGGGCTCTGAAAGATGCCCCATATTCGTGGGGCATCGTGCGCGTGAAACGCTCAATTCTCAATAATTGCGCGTTTCACCCACACGCAATTATTGAGAAACAACGCGATTTGCATAAAGTTAATCGTGTAATAGGGCTTTTCTTCTTTGTTGAAAAAACAATTAATGGAGTTGTGTATCTTGACGTGTTAACAGATTATTGCTTTCCTCAGCCGGATGAACTCGAAAACACAACTTCATTTCCAAAAAGATGGTACTGCTTCCCCGCACTTCCATCCCCAACGCTTTGAACGAAAAATTTGGAGATCGATGGATAGGCCGGCAAGGACCCATACTTTGGCCTCCAAGGAGTCCAGACCTGACACCTTGCGATTTTTTCTTGTGGGGGTACATCAAAAGCGTTGTTTATACACAAAAAATTCGCGACCTAAACCACTTAAAAAAACAGGATTAATGAAGCAATGACAACCATTAACGAAGAAATGTTAACTAATGTTTGGAGAGAAGTTTAGTATCGTTTGGACATTTGTCGAGCGACTAAGGGCGTACATATTGAAATTTATTAATTATGTAAAAAAATGTTTGAGACGACAAATTTGAAAAATAAAAAACAAACTGTAATTCTGTTTTAATTTAAACCATGTTCAAAACCGCACCATTCTTTTATGATAACCCTGTACATTAATTCAGATTAAAAAACAAAAACACAACTGAGAAAAAACAAAGCATTAAATGTAAAACGAAACAACAAACATTTTCACAAAACATTAAGAAAAAATTCATGCAAGTATATTTAAACTGGATTGCATTTTTTTAATACATTCAATCAAGTAACATTACAAAATACATAAAATTATAATTAAATTATTAATATTAAAAATTATATTTTTAATAAAATTATAAAACAATTTTAGAGCAACTATTAACATATTAATAACAATTACAGTAATTAATGTGGCACACATTAATATTTGGAGGGTGGAAATGTCATTGATGATACTCAACAGTTTATGAATTGATATTTAAATGAAAATTTTCACAACGTTTGGCTATATCGCACAAAAAATTTTGAGTCCTTGAAAAAGTGAGTTAAAAGCTCAAATAAAAACTAAGAAATTAAAAAAAATTTTTACACTTAATCTTTCTTTTAATTATGCATACAACACACTGTTTTAATATGTAGTTTGTTCAGTTGCTTTTACATTACAATTTTATATAAATAATAATAAATCACATGGATCACAGAAAGAAAAATTAGGTATTAGCAACCATGCTTCTGGCATTTTCAAAGGAAAATATACCCGCCCACTCAGTTCATCACAAAACTCAAAATTATCAAAATAAAAAAATTTTAACAACAAAAAATCAGTAAGAATGAATAAAACTGAAAAAGCATAAATTGTGAAAGCACAATATTTATATGTATAAATAAATAAAAATTAAAACTGTTTTCTTATTAAACAGATAAAAAATAATATTGGAAGAATATACATTTAAGGAAACTATTTAAAAAAAACCCTGAAACCTAACAGGGTTCACTACACCGAAGCACAATTTTACACAAACTAGAGAGTGATTAGCATTAAATTTCTTTCACATATTTTTCTTTATATGTTAATTCTACATTGATAGAGCCAAGAAATTTTCTTTAGCTAATCATAATGATCAAATCAACAGATTACTCTACAACGCCCAATCAGACTTCCTGACCCTCAGAACTGAAATCTTGTTCGAAAGTTAAGATTAGATTAAACGGATTTCTCTCATCTAGAGACTGAAAGTTCTTAACCCTGAAGACCTACAGTTTGATTACTGCAGGCATACTGGTAATGCTTTACAATCTTTTCTGATTAAAAAGTATATTTTTAAAATCGTAAATTCTTATTTAACAAGCTACATTTATCAAGTAATTATTTATTACTCTACTAGAATAAAAATTATTTTGGTCATTATATAACGCAACCGAATAATCATAAACTTTGAAAAAATTAAAATATTAATGTGGTATTTGACAATGCTACAGCTCAATAACTACAAATATGTTTTAAATATAATCATATTAATTACATATAATATGCAACACAGATGCATGGACTAAATTAGGTTAGGTGGTTTAGTGTGCTGTTTTTTTTTCTTTTTGAGTGTTTTTTTACTCTGGTTTTGATTGTGTTTGAGTTTAAATTATTCCTGTGAATTTTTTTTTGTTTTTGCAAATTTGTTCCTTTCTACTTTAAAGGTATGGTGCTTTCATAACCTAAACACAACCGATAAAAAATTATGTAGATTTCCTTACTTGTTTATTTTTCTATGGAATATTTATGAATTTGCATTTGTTATTGTAAATATTTTTTCTTGTAAGTTTGTTTTATTAGTTTTTATTTACAAATTTACATTGAGGGTTTAACATGGCAGAATCTGCCGGCCAAGGTAATCCCTGCTGACGTTTAAAATGTAACAGTAATCAAACATCTGATGTAGTTAATCTTATTCTATCTGATAATGCATAAAATGGTTGTAATAGAAAAAAAGAATATGAAATTAATATAACAAATTACTTAATTACGTGACATACATATTACATATTTAACCTCACTAAATTTTAAATATCCACGAGGGATTACAGCTACACTGAATGAAGAAATTAAATAATTTAAAAAATAAATCTTCAACCAGAGTAAAGCAATATATTACATTAAAATGTGAGTAACCACCAAAACAAATTAATGTTTTATCTGAAACTCTAACCCGATGAATCTATCAAGGAAATTGAATATTTAAAAATTAATTCTGATTTAAGTGATAAAATTACTATATTAATAGTGTTAGAAAACTCAAAACATTATAAGCAATATCCTAAATATTATTGTAGACACTTTTCACTATAAGTAAAAATGTGTCTAAAGAAATCTATAAAAATAAGGTAAAACAAAATAATGAGTCGAGAAACCAGAGTACAACTAAAATCTATTTACACGAAAAATAATAATATAATAAAGCGCAATAAAAGTGAAGATATCAATAAAACTAAATGATATTAACTAAATTAAAATTTAATTCAATAATTTAATTAAAATTTAATATGAGTAAAAGTAGAACTAATGTTAAGATTATCGTTATCTTAAAACCCGTAACAAAAGTGATCAAAAAAAGAAAATTAATTGAAAAATAAATCACATGGGATTGATACTTACTTCTGTGAAAATGTATTAAGCAATAATATTAAATCTGAAATGTATTTATACAATTTAAGCTATTATTTATACTGATTTATGCCCGGATCAAATGGTTGAGATTATACCAATCTTTAAACCTGTAATAAAACTAATGCTGGAGAGAACCGCTTTTTTTGTCTCTTTGCAAACACATATGAAAAACTATTAATAGAATTTTGAATTTCCTGAATAAATGCAATATTATCTCTAACTCACAACATGGTTTTAGAACGGGTATGGGAACTTAAGATGCAATTAATGATTTATGTGACATCTTTAACCAAAATCTAGACAAAAGTAAGCCTACAGCTGCTATATATTTGGATCTGGCTAGAATCCTTCGATATTGTAACTTTAACTGAAAGCTTGAAAAAACTGGTATCAGAGGTTTACTTCCAGTTACTCAAAAATTTTATGCTGAGATGACAACATATTAAAATTAATGCGATAAAAAGCAACCTATATTCCTCAAGCAATAATTATTCTTGGGCCTTTATTATTTATATTAATAATATATTTGAACTATAATCCTTGATTCTACAACTGTATCTTATGCTGATGACACAGTTACAGTTTGTTAAGGAAATTGTTGATTATTGAAGTATATAACAAATTTGAAAAACAAAACATAATGAATTAAAAAGTACGGTTAGATTCTAATAAGTTCTAAATGTAGGACATTTATTTCATTCTAAATGTAAGACTATCCGTTTAATTTTTGGTAATCACTGTGATGTTATTCCTACTGATTTTAATATTATCAGCAATGAATTTGTACAAAGAAAATGTTACACAAACTAAAATGAGTTTCAAAATGAATATTGGGTTTTTAAGTTATGTAATATTTATTAAGTTTTACTTATACTGATAAATTATACATGAAATTAAAGTTGGATGAAAATCAATTAGTTTATATGAACTAATGTATTAGTTTGTTTAAACATCTTTAAATTCTTATTTTCCAAAAATATTTATACAATTAATAGATCGGTTATCTCATACATGCTGTAATGTCATCGTAAGCAAAAACATTCAACGGTGTACACATTTATATACTTCAATTTTGCACAATCTACTTTTATTTATCAGTTAATTTAAATTATATAAAGTTATTTATAAAAATTATATGTAATGCTTAAACTATTCCTACAATTATGAGATAAAGTATACACTACATATATCTGAAAGAGGTGTATTCAAAATTTTCATAATCTGTTTCCGCAAATATAACAGTACATCAATATTATGATTATTTTATACATTATCATACATTTATAAATGAATTGCACACTTTTTGAACCTGTGGATGAAAATAATATAAGAAAAATAATATGAAAAATAATATTCGTATTTAAATTCAAACTTAAAATCTTCCAAATAATTTTTTTTGTAGATTACGGGCTCAGGGGTAGATTACAAGCTTATGGGGTTGTTGATATCTACAACTAACTGAATCGCTTCTAAAAACATGTATCAGAACGGATGGCCACTGTCTTACACCTGCCATCAAATAAGGAATTTTTAATGGTGTTATACATCAGTTTCAACTTTCACTTGTCTGCATTAAGGAAACATCTAAATCGGCATTTTCCCTATGGTATTAGTAATGTTACAATGCTAGCAACAATACTATGAAAACAGAACCAACATTTTATTAACTAACAAATAATATTTTATTAATACCAACTATTTTTAAGTACGTATCTTTTCTGGGAATTCAACTTCTTGGAAACAAGTTTATTATTTCTAACAACATAAGCATATTGATGACAAGTTACTAAACATAAACATTTTCAGGATTTTCAGCTAGGTAAGATAGTTAAAATGACTATACACACAGTATCTGCCATTACAATTTCAAATTCCTTCCTCTTCTTTGCAATTTTTCTGGGGGAGGGAACAACTGATATAACAGAACATATATATTACCCAAGTCAGGAGACAAAGTTTTTGTTCAAGAGTAACTCACTCGTTTTAAATATTGTCATAATAAATGTTAACAATAAGCTGTAATTAACAAAACCTACAACAGGAAACAAGGATAAGTCTAAAATATTTACTAATAAAGTTACAATAAACAGAAATTGCAAACATCTAATAAAACAGTTTACAATGCTGAATAGGTAAACAGAAAAAATAATTTAAATATTAGTAATTTCATTAATTAATTTAATTATAAATATATTTATAAAAATATATTATTTTTATTATATTTAAATAATGTAATTATTTGAACTTATTTTCATTAATTTAAAATAACATTTTACACAAAAATATCCTTCCAGTAACTCTAAATAAATAAACTAAAATAAAAACAAGATTGGGGGGGGGTATTCCATTTAAATTCAACAAATTTTCAAAAATTTTACTGAATCATTAATTTTGATTTTGATGATATTTGGTATATGATATAACTACCACCCACCTTGTAGTGGCCTAAATATATATTTTTTTCTTGAGAAATTATTTTCCAACTTGCAACTTGCCAACAAGTAAAAAACAACCATTTTTGTCAGTTTTTCCATGAGCTGTAGGCATTCTTATTTTACATCATACAGAGGTCAAGAAGGGATTTTTGGAAAGAGTAATGATGGAACTTCATCTTAGTGTACTCAAAATTCATTTTGTTACATAACCAAATCTTGTTTTTTTTTTTAAATTTTGGGCCAACATAAATAATGAAGGGCTTATGGTAATAGACCTGTGTTTTTTACAGTTTAACTCTATTATAAATTATACATATATATAATTATAAATATCTATTATATTTATATTATAAATTGGACTGTTAGTGTCCATTAAAAAAAAAAAACCGCCAAATCATAAGATTTAAAAAAATGCCTTGTTTTTGGGACCAAAAATTACATGTAGGACAGCTGGCAAAAATCTGAGATGTTTACAGTAAAACATATGTACTGTAAACCATATGTATGTACTTTAAAACCATATAAAATTTATTTTGTTACCCGAAGGGGTTGACTAGTAATAAAGCCATCAAACCACTAAACACAGTGTTCCTTCTAACCACGAACAATGTATCCAAATATTTCGCAGCATATATTTTTTCAGATATAATGTAGGCCTACTATACAAAATGTTTTGATATGTCTGTAATGAGATGACTTATATCCTAGACAGTTTGTTACTTAAAGTATGACTCATACACACACTCGTGTTTAAACACGGAAGTGAATAAACATGCATGGACATAAATTTTTATGTAATTCTGAACAGATACATTGTAGAAGGCTCAGTTACTGTTTTCATTTCAATGTGATATATAGTATTATTGCTAGTGTTAATACTGTGGTTAGGTTAATGTACACTTGTTTAAAAAAGTAATTTTATTAGAAGTGATCTCTTTTATGTGATATCTTTTAATTTTATTAATTAGAGAAATTTTTATTTCATCAATGGAAACTTGAATTAAGAAAAAAAAGTGAGGTGGAATTGGTTGTTTTATAATTTACACCAACTGTATTGTTATTGTAAAAACCCTTGCATTTTATAAAAACGGATTATGGAGTGTTTCAATTGGCATTCACACTGAAACAGTATGTCACAAATTGATTTACAATAGATCTTAAGCATTACATGATATTTTAGAGTTTACTGAACAGCAAATAACATTGATATCTTTAAGAAGTGGATGTACTGAAACAAAAAATATCTGTACTTTTCATAAAACTGAATATTTAGATGTAAATATTTTCATATTAATGGGAAAAGTTGCTCTGACCTATTTAACTGTCACACTAAACCGGTTAACAAATCTCTTTGAGAAATATCTTTACACTTTCAACAAGCAATCCAAATTTAAAATTAATTCCAAGCAGAGCACTGTGTACAAAACGATTAAACAAATAACAAAAACCACAAGATGATTACAAAAAGCAAACCGGAATGTCAAGATATATTTCAGCCACAATGTGTTATAGTCGAATCGGTGAATAAAGCTTGTTCAGCACTTTTCCCCCAATAAAGTTAAAAATTATCAAGCAGCGTAAAGGAAACAATTTCAAAGAAAGCTGACTGGAAGAAAATTAATATTCAAAAAGAATTGTACACAGCCTTCAAAGAAAAACACATTTTAAAAACTGGTTTTTCAAAATTTGCTGATTTAGACCTAAATTTTGTGTTCTGGCTTTGGGTCAGGTACTCTCACTGTATGTGGGCGTACGCATTCAGCCACCAAAACGTAAAACTCATGTTATCTACTCTAAAAATGAATTTGATTATAAAATTCTCCTTTCAATCATGGTATGCAATATAGAAAATGAAACTTGCATGCTAGCATAGCATGAGAAATGTCCAGGCACTAACAAAGTGCTCAGATTACTGCAAGAGAGCTAGGATGATTTTGATTCTAAAATAATCCCCAAACAATGGGTTTCTGTTGACCATTGTGAACGACTCAAATTCTTCTATTTCAAGAGTACTGAAACTAACTGAAAATTTAAATATCTAAAAAGGCATAATTTTGTTGCAAAAAAAGGGCTATTTCCTCAACATGTTGAAGAGTAAATGTATTGTAATGGGAGACTTCTCTCAAATTTTTTCTTTTGTGATACAGGATAAAGTCCAATCACATCACTGGTCAAGAACTTATGCCACAGTTCATGCACTTCTCATATATTTTTAAAAAGAAGAGAAATTACAAGCCAAAGCAGTGTGGTTAATGAGTACTTGAAGCAAAATACTACATTGTTCTTCTGCTTCCAAAAGCAAAAGTAAAAACACTGTTACCACAAGTTTTTATTTTAACAATTTTTTTTATTTTTCTGATGGCTCCTCAACCCAATATAAAAACAAAAATAATTTCATAAATTTGTGCTACCATCAAGAGGATTTTGAAATCGCAGCTGAATGACAATCTTTTGCCTCATACTATGGAAAAGAACAACCAGGTGATGCTATTGGTGGAACTGCAAAATGGAGTGTGGCTAAAGTAAGCATTCAAAGGACAGTCAACAATCAAATTGTTACACCTTCACCTTCAGAAATTTACAATTAATGCAAAGATAATATTAAAAATATAACATTTACTTTCTCCTCTAATAAAGATGTTCAAGAGATTGAAGAATACCTCAGCTCTCGTTATCAAGTAATCACAACAGCCCATAAACATAAACTTTCACAGTTTTGTTCCAACAAGCCAAAAATGTGTTCTGAAAGTCCAAGCGACCTCTGAATCAGTAACATTTATGTTAGTATCAGTACACAAGAAGATTAGTGTTTCTGATTGCTTTATAGGTTAACCAAAGCCAAAATGTAAAAATTATGCCTGCTGCATTTACGATGGCAATTGGTGGCAAAGTCATTGAAGTCAAAATACATGAAAATGAACAAGAATATCAAATACACTATTTACATCCGCAGGGTCCAGCACTAAATTCAAAAAATCATTGAGGGATAATCAAACATGGGTTCAACTGGAAAACATTTTAATGATTCTCAACCTTCAGAGCTTTTTCTATAACTACTGGAAGAGGACAGACACATTACACCAAAAATGAATGAGTAGTTAGCAGTTCTACTCAACAAAAAAATGGCAGGAGCAGTAAGTTATGTTAAGTTTGTTATCAAAAAGTGCAAGATTTATTCATAACTTCCATTAGCAGGGGTAAAATAAAAGTGAATTTAACAACTTGTTAAAATATTTGAATTGTTTATCATTTTGTAATTATTATTTATCATTCTGTAATTGACTATTTATTAATTATTAATTTATTCAGTTTAATGAGTTTAGTTGTAATTTTTATAATCTGAAAAAATGCGTACCAGTATTTTTGGATACATTGTTTACAGTAAGAAGGAACGGGGTTTTTTTAGCAGTTTTGTTGGTTTCATACTCGTCAACCCCTTTGAGTAACAAAATAAATTTTATATTGGTTTTAAAGTACATAAAAAGTACTTACTGCTGTAAACATTTCAGATTTAAACCACCTGTGGTTTTTGGGCCCTAAAAATTAAATTTTTTAAATCTTACAATTTGCTGGCCATGTTTTTTAATGAAGAAGGACACTGTAACCATCTTAATTTTTATTTTACCAAGTACTACTAGTACCTAAGAGTTAAAAGGTAAAAAAACAGTCCTGTTACCCTAAGCCCTTCATTATTTATTTTGGGCCCAAAATTTGAAAATACAATTTGTAAACGTAACTTCAGTAAATATTACAATATTTGGTTATGGAGCAGCAAAATGAATTTTGAGTACACTAAAATGAAGTTCTAGACTATATCATACGGTACTTACGTATTAACGCCACCGCAACTACAGCTTTATTTAAAAACAAAGTAGTCAATCGGATTCAAAACAGAATATAAATGGTTATTTATATTTATTTATTTTATAAATATAATTTAACCAAACTTAACCTACGTTCGCTTCGCTCGCTAACGTTGACTAATTAACATCGTAATATTTTGAGTATTTATTTAAAATTTAGTATTTAAATAATTCAGTATTTATTATTTAAATAATCAAATTGCAATAATTACTGAATTTATGAAATAAATACTCAAAATATTATGATGTTAATTAGTCAAAGTTAGCGAGCGAAGCGAGCGTAGGTTAAGTTTGGTTAAATTATATTTATAAAATAGATATTTAGTTATGTTAAACTCTTATATCTGCCAATTTTCCACCGAATTCCGATTGATTACTTTGTTTTTAAATAAAGCTGTAGTTGCGGTGGCGTTATACGTAAGTACCTATCATTGAAATCCTTTTGACTGAAAAAAACCATATGTAAGCGGTGCGAACCGTTTTTGGGAACCGGAACGAAGCTCCCATCGCTCGGCCACCGCGGAGTCCCGATTTGACACCGATGGAGTTCTTCTTTGAGGCTACATAAAAAAAAAAAAATCGTATACAAAAAAAAAAGACACCGACTGCCTGCGAAAAAATACCAGCCATGGACGGGATTCCTGCAGACATGTTTGCCAAAATGTAAAATATCAGTTCTTCTACAGAGCTGTACATTACTAGGTAAAAAAAAATCTTTAGATTTTGTACTTTCATGTAATAAACAGAGCATTTGTAATTCTAAACGTAATAAAATAAATTTAATTTAAGACCGTCTAGTTTTTTCACGAACACGGGGTATTTCGTTACAACGTAAATATAGTTCTCACTTGTTTCAAGTGTGTCGCACTTTTACGGACCAATAAGTAAAAAAAGGATTTTGGTGAAACTAACCACAGATTTTTGGACGAAATTCTAGACGAATGGAAAAATGTGGACATTCATCAGCGTACTCTACACTCCCAAAGGAGCAATGCCCATCCCAAAGGTTTTGCAAGTTACAAAACTACGAAACAAACAATACCAAAGTACCGTTTTGGTTAGGAATTCCGATCGTGGCAAATATGTCGCAGGCAACCTTCATAAATATCTTTCGAAAATATAAAATAAAACCATATATAGTTTTAAAGTACCGTTACACGTGCAATATTCATTTTAAATAAACTATTTAACATATAATGCAATAAATTCAGGCCAAACAAAGACTAAATAAAAATGACAATAGTCATATATTTATATACTGTTATTCATATACTACTTCGTAATTAATTATCACACAAAAACAATACATCAAAATTAAAACGTAAACAAAACATGCTGATTCGCATAAATAACATAATTAAACAATAAAAAAAAGCTAATACAAAGACGACCTTGAAATGCGCATTATTTAAATAATATATAAAGCCTCTTTTAACAAAACAAACACCTGGGCACATACATATAACAAAAACTTACATAAAGAAGTTAAGATACATTAAATACAATAAAGTATTCTAATACTCACAGCCCGCAAATCGACTTCGTTTATAACAAGCGTCTCCCAACTTTCTTATGCGACCCTCACTTTCTTATATTCTCCTTAACTATTACTTATGCGACCCAGGTCCGGCCAGTATAACGGTACATAAATATAGTAGGCGCAGGCAAAACCTTACGCGCAGGCAAAACCTATTAACCCCCACAACCAAACCAACAGTGACCATTTTAGCAGCCGACTACCACATTCCAGACCAGTTGTAGTTTAAACAAAAGCGATTTGTTTGGTGGGTGTAAAACAGGTATATCTCACTTTCGGAGAACGCTTAATTTAAAATTAAAATGTTCTTTTTTAAATAATTTTAACGATTATTCATTTATTTCAACCTTTGAATTTCAGCATGTCTCTTCAAAACCAAGCGGTAGTAAATATAAACGAAAAATTGTTTGGCGAAGATTGAAATTTCCAAGAAAAGTTGTAATTTGAGTTTTTTTCTGCAACGTTAACAATAAAATTATCCGTTTGATATGTAATAATGCTATTATTGTACCAAAAGTATACGCTAGACGTCATTATGAACAAAATAACTCAATATATAATAATTACGAGGAATTAATGAAACAAGAAAATTTTAAAGGGCACAAATTGGGACTGAAAAAAACAACAGTTAAGTTTGCTAAAAAAAAAAACAGAAAAAGTGAAGTAGTTACGTCTTGTCTGAGTTGATAGTTAAACACTCGAAAGCTTTTACTGACAGTGATTTCATCATCAAGGAATGTCTAACATTAAGCTGCAGATTGTTAAGACATAGGAGTGTGGGGCTCAACCAGCTGTTTGTGCTTGCAATAAGGATTTCAACATTTCTGAGGAATTGTTAGAACTAGTACCCGATGCATTACACTTGTACAGGACAAGATATATTTGTTTTTTGAGCTTCTTCAATCTACCTCTGGTCAAAATTAACTTCTCAAGCTATACACGGAGCTCCTTCGATGGAATTCAGCACCTATAATTCAGGTTCGTCCTACTACACAGATTCAATTCTGGGTCTTGAAGGAAGAAATATATGCCGGTTCTTAAGTAAAAATCAAGATAAAAGTCCGTTTAGATATAATTTATTGTTTTTATCCGTTTTTTGAGAAGATTTATCCTTCACGCTTCATATAACAAAACATTTGAGTGATTTAAATTTAAAACTGCATGGAAAAGATCAGAAGTTAAAGTAATCAAATGTAAGCTAATTCTATGTGAAAAGCAGTTGAAAAATTAGATTTAACGCACTTTCGGACATGCAACATGAACATATGTGAAAATGCGTCGCATAAAAATATGTAGAAAAAGTTTTAAGCCTTAGAAATAAAATTTATTAATGAAATAAAATATATTAATTTTTAAATGCAGATTTTAAAATAAGTTTTCTTTGTTCTCTTTCATTTATTCAATAAATATAGAATTAGTACCTAAACAAATACGAATGGAGGTAGGTAAACTGAGATACACTGTGATTCAGATTTGAAGGCAATATTCAATGAAGCTTAGGGCGCCTGAATTTTACAAATATTTACCTATGTTTTTAATCTCTGTTTCCCCCCCCCTCACAGAGGCGGAATCATAATGAAGCATAACTATAGCTCCGGGGAATGCCATCGCCTTCAACTACCCCGGCAGAATTCAAGGTCTCACCCACGTAGCCGGGATCCGGTCTTTTGATAATTAGCCATGCCTGAAATGAGGTGACCCCCCCCCCCCACCGGGACTCCGGTCTTTACACCTTGCCTCTAGTAAGGAATCCCCAATCGGGACTACGGCTTATATTCTCTCCCTGCCATGCCTCTAATGGGAATCCTCCACCGGGACTACGGTCTAATTTACCCCCGTACAGCTCCGCCAACAGTCCCCGTCCACTCATAAGCGATGAGACGCCGGAGCATCCCACCCCTCGAGTATGAGGCTATCCCGCGTCGGAGCCACCATAATTCCACGCTCCACAGCGAGTACACCCAACTTCCGGTGTACATTTCTGCAACCTCGGCCCCTACAAAGCGTGGCCAGAGGTTTTGCAGGAAGTGCAGCGGGCTTCCTTCTGGTAATTCATCTTTACATGGTCAACCTCTCCGCAGTTAAAACATTGGCCGGTCCCCTGTCAGGACCAAACACAGCAAATCTAGCGTCACTAACTGAATGGCCCCGTAAGCAGCTCTCATTTATAGCACATCAATCGTAACACGACAAAGATCTCCAACTCTTCCTTTGTGGATAAGGCATCTACATCCTTAATGGACCTGCCTACCTCCCAATACCGTCGTAACACTATCTACCTTCTCTGCAATCTTCCTACGGACCCGCTCAGCAACGTCCACCTCGGCCAGTACTCAAAGAAGATCCTCCCCCTGATCCTGACGGGCTGAGAGGACACCAGACTCGCCCGGCAATACGTTGTCCTTAGCTGTTCGCATAGGACCTCCACGGTCGCTGTAGGCGACCCCACCGGCCTCTTCGCTGGAAGACGACTCTTCAGTACCTCCTTGCTCGATGCCCTGTTGTCAAGGAACGCCTGAATTTACAGCCACTCCTGCGAAAATATTCCACTAACCGGCGTAAGTGGCCGGTTAAAGAGGCCAATGACCTCTGCCTATGGACAGAGGCGGGAAATCCTTTTCGAATTTTCCACCATGCCCAACCTCTACAGTAGTCGAAATTGGCGAACCCACACCAATCTGCTGCCGCCGCCGAACCGACATCTCCTTCATCTTCCTCTCCCTACGTCTGGACTCCAAACGGATTGCCGCCTCCATACACCGATATTCTTTAGCCTCGGCCTCTGCAGCACTATCAGTCACGCTATTATCAGTGGGGACCTCCTGCACTACCACAATCTTCGTCTTGCGATGGCCCCTCGTCCCCGCGGATGAACGAAATCCGAATGGAAAACCATCACTGGAAAAACGCTCATCATCGCCGGGAAGTGGGCTCGCACCCTTCGACCCCCCAGGATGCGACATGACGAGAAAAAATACCAAAATTTTATTTAGTCAAACACAAAAAAAATGTCTAAACCGATAGAAACAAACAGATTCGACGGTTGCTATGCTAACTAAACACACCTTGGTTAACGTAGGCCAAACACAAAACATAAATATAAAACGCGTTATTTAATTTAAATAAAACGACAAAACAGAAATTAAACACCGTAAACATTAATTAATAAAACTATACGTAACAAAAAACACAATATAACAAAACTATGCGTAACTAAAATATACGGAAAACGAATAAATTACGTACAACCAAATATAGGTTGAAAGTAATCATTGCTAGTTAAGATTTTTCCGAAGTAGGAACGATAGTAACAGAGATGTCAAATGAAAATATAATATTATCGTTGTTCTTGTTTTTTTATACTATACGTTTCGAAATAAACCTATGTTTCTACGAAAATCGTTTTGAAGTTTTTCTTCTTTTTGCAGCCCACATAAACTTCAACATTATTTGGCTCATATCACCCTTTTGAGTTTGACACACACTCTAAATGATAATAAAAATTAACATCTCGTCACTAAACATTTCACGAGTTCAACAAACCATTAAAAAATTTCAAAACAAAAATTTTAACGATTTACAAAACTGTTTAAACGTGTGCGTTATCTCATAGCGTTATCATAAATAACATAAAAATAAATTACACGATACACATTTCAGGTTATTATCAGACTAATGTTATAATTTTTCCGCAACAACGCTATTTTCTTTTCGTTTCGCTACACGCATACTAAAATGAAGTTTAAACGAATAAAAATTAATTTCTATCTATCGTTCGGTTCAACGTCGATTACCGCTATACAAGGCTGCACTGCCACAAAATAATAAACCGTAAATGATTGTTAATTTATAACATTAACCACTTTATATTTGTCAAGTTTTTTTTTTACTTTTTCTTCACGAGCCCTTTGGCAGCATGTTCATCGAGTGCATTAAACGTTTAAAACGCTTAAGAAAAATTTTAACACGATCGTACAGCTGAATTTTTATTTATTATATTTATGACCGTTTACATCACTGATTGTTTGTTTATATATAAGCCCCCATCCATTAGACGTAAAAGTCTGTCCGAAATTCATACCGCGACTTTTTAGATGAAACGTTGCGACCACCGTCCACCGACCGTAAAATTCGGCATTCAAATTCATAAACTGGAAGGCCCAGAAAAACAATCGCGTAAAAAACGTTTATGAAAAATGTCAAATAATTTATAAAATTACAATTAATTTAAGATTTAACAAAAAAAAAATCCACTAGAGTACAGATTATATAGGTAACTGTTGAAAATAATTAAAAGTATAGCAAACAGTTACAAATTATACAAGATTAACAAAATTGTCTGGTATTCACATCCGTATAAAAGCTACACACCTTTACTAGGATTCGAACCTCAGAATCTTTGACTTCGAAATCAGCGGTTTAACAACTGATTTGCGACGAGTTAACTATTAGATCGGCTCGGTAGATAATAAAAAAAAAAATGCAGACAAGTAACTTCAAGTAATGAAACACTGTATTCTACGAAAACACTCATACGGACAAACCGATAAAAAAATATAATTGAACTGTTTTTTACAATTAAATATAGAAGACATTTTAAAAAAGCTGACAAAATCACCACGAATACCACTTCGTATTAATATACGAAACGGATATTAATATAATATCCGTTGCAATATAATATTATATAATATAATGTCCAACGGAAACAAAATAGCAAAATAATCGTAAGCATCAGCCAAACAACGAATGAGCACGTACACCGCTAGAACGAAAAAAAGGCACACGTCAAAATAACTAACGTTCATTTTTTTCTGTAATAACAAACTAAAGAGATGAAAAGATTAATTCTTAATTTTATGTGCACATTTTTGTTGATTAAATAACTTTCTTTTAAAATTTCAATTAATTCTACGCGCTTTCTCCAACTTATCTGGCTGGTTTCACATCAAAAATCACTCGTCGATTTGAAAATAAGTTCATCCTTACATTCGGCATACAGACATTTTTAATCGCTTAAATCGACGATTAAAAACATCCCCTTATATGAAATATTGAGAAAATCACTGTCGCCCGATCCGTGAGACATGTTAATTCTTTCGCACCGACCGATCAAAAAATCCGGGGAGAGAAGAAAAAGTCTGTTTCAGGGATCGAAGGTAAAAAAAGAAACCTTCGGTAGTTACGAAGAATAAAATTAGGATGAATTTTTAAACAGTCGATATATATTTATCTCACTTTTTGGTCTGATCTAGTTTGGTTTTACTTATTAAAAATAATTCAACAGAGAATTTACAATAATTTAACGATTTAAAATAGGAACCATTACGACCGTTAAATGACAATCGCTAAATACAAAGATTACAATTTTATAAAACAAGACCTGTATTATTAATTGCAATATAGTAACAATGTTTATTCTACCCACGTGTAATTTTCTGTCGAGATTTTAATAAGAAAATTTATCTAGTACAAGCAAAAGAAAACAATGAGAAATAACAAACGACATCCGTATCAACATATTTGTAAATAAGTCTAGTTTATAAAAACTAAAATATAACATTTTCGAGAAAATATAAAATCAAACGACCGAGACAAAGGAAAAAAGATATTAAATTGTCTCGCTCGCATTGAAAATAACAATCTCTAATAATATTTAATGATCTTAATGAAACAGTAAGGATGGAAAAGACTTCTTTTAATAACCTAACAAACTATTCAGACGATCACAATTTTCCAACAAAATTACACACCCTTCATGACGCTGTTTTCCCGCTATTGTTTCCACGCAACCATTTCCACTAGTTATGTAGTCTCGATTAACTTTAGCAAACTATACTAAACTTCACGCTTTCACACTTTTGAATCCGTATATCAGAATCTCATTACAAACATTAAGTTTTTACGCGCACGATTTGTACTCTATGCAGCGATCCGGTATGAATAACCGTCCGACCCGAATAGTTAGGGATCGACTCGATTTTTTATATGCAACTACAACCTTGAGCAGACTCTGGGTACAATTTACGTGCGCCACGTGAAAATAGTTCACCTACCTAAAAAATCAAGTTTAATTACAGCCAGTTTAATACAACACTTGTTCGTAACTGTAACGGATCAAGCTTGCCGCCGTCAGCGATTGAATTCGCTCAGCACAATTTTTAAATAATTTAAATTCAACTTATACGGTGGCACCCCCCCCCCCTTAGTACATTCGTCTCGCTCGATTATTACACTGCTGACCGACTTTCTTTCTAAAATCCGTACTTTTTCCATACAAAATAAATTAATTTAAATTGGTTGCCGACATATGTGAAAAACAATGTTAACGCGTTTAAAGCCATTATTTTCAAAATAAATCTATAAATTTACCTCGAACCGGGGAAACCGTTTTAATTATTTTATATTTTATTTATCCAATCGGCAGAAAAAAAAATTTTTTTTTCATTTAAAATCATGAAATGCGGCTCCGATTTAACAACCTTACCTGATTATTTTTCTGCCTTTTTCCAGATGTTTCACAGTGAAGATTTGTCATAAACTTACAAATTTTCACTTCCTTCGAGAATTTAAATTTTCTAACCGAAGAAAAATACTGCAAATTCTACCATATAAGTAAATTTTATTTTTATGGAGACCTGACGTATAAATTATTGCAAAGATTGTGCCGAGTACTCGTATATGAAATTTAAAATTTTTAAATTGTTTGAATTTTAGCTTCTTTTCACTGTAGAAACTAAAGTGTATTTTTTGGGAGAAAGTGTAATATTAAATTATTTACTGATTCATATATTTAACACAAATATGTCTATTATGCGTAGTCGTTAATCTAACGCAATGATTCCCTACTTACCATCTGTTAAAAATAATGATTGCAACTGTGGTTTTTAACGACAGGCTTATAAAAAAAAAAAAAACAACTCCAATTATTGTTTTTAAACGTGGCATATGCTATTTCTGAGTTGAAACTTACCTCTTAAATGACAGCAATTAAAACGCAAAATTCAAATTTTTAAAACTTTCCTTCTCGCTGATTTTTTTTTAACTTGATGATTTTTATAATCTGAAGTATGTAAAAAAGTAGGGAATTCAAATTTTATTTTTTTTTATTCGTCTCTCTAAGCCTATTCGTTGCAAAGTTAAAGTAATTCGACACAATAATTTTTTATCGTAAAATATATAGGTGGTGTCCCTTTAATTTTTTGTACTAGTGCAGTGAGTATTCAGCAACGTAATTTTTGCCTTTTTTTTTCAGCGTTCCTAGACCGCCTGAACGCCCCAAATTTATTGTGGGCCTTTGGACCTTCTTCTACCCTGACGGCCTCCAGCGTCCACAAGCGGGCGTTATCGTCCACTTTGAGAAAGAATGATATAACGCGTAGTCATAATAACTAATACGAGGAGACACATTTATCAAAACCTAAGTTATATTGACTGGAAATAATACGATATATTGTAACGTTCTTGCGACATCGTACGATTTTGCATAGGACAGACTAAAGCGACGGCAGGACTGATTAAAGAGGCGCTGTGATTTTATAATCTTTCAACTGCAAAGGAATACGTTAATAAGTGTTGCGACCTGACATATATAACGCTACGTAACTACAAAAATTCATCAGAACTCTACAACCGTAAGCGTTAATTAGTAAGACTTTCGATTTCTTCTCCGTTCCTAGTTTATGAAACGAGGCGTAAAAGATAAAGCTTCCCTATTTTTAAAGTAGCAAATCAACGAAGCCGGTCTCAAGGCCTACTCCCGGTCACAGCCACGGTAACATCGTGCGGTTAAATTTACGGTTATTACACAAGTCTAATGAAATTTGTTAAACGAGAAAATATTTAATAACTATTAACAAAAAAATGTTTTAACTTAAAATTCTAACATTAGATGGTCATTATAATTGTTAAATACTCACAACCAGTAACCGCTGAAGAAATAGTACGTGTAAGAGAAAAGATAAATTTAATAATAACGATAGAAAGATTAAAACGACAAACGATTCTTCAAAATTCTATAACTGGTATTCTTAAAGGGCTTTAGAAAAAGTGAATAAAAAAAAGTAAATTTACCTATTGAACCTAAACTACATACTCGCACCGTCCAAGTACCAGCATACAAACATAAAAAAATTACCTATCACGTATATTTTTCCTTTGGAAATTTTATGTAAACTTTATACGTCGGAGAAAGCAACAGAACACAAATACAGACTCCATTTACCAAGCGATAATCATTTATCGAGGATTTTATTAAAAGAAAATCTTTGGAGGGAACGGTAAATTTATAATCTTGTTTAATAACACTACTGTTGTAAATTGCAAACGCGCATAATTTTTCAAGCGCTGAGGGGCTTACGGAAACTGCCATATTATTTTTAGTTAAGAAAAATAAATAAATTCCAAAATGTAGAAACAGAATCTAAACCGTTCACAGGAATCCTCACATATTCACGGACAAAATATACCCTCGGGAATGTAAATGAACGGTACATTAATAATAATTAACCGTTCATCTACTTTAGATATCTGGAAGAAATGTTCATAGATACAAATGTATGCGCTTCGATTAAACTAAGATTACAAATACCGGCAGAAAAACGCTAATGTTAACAGAGTTAAAAAAAAAATTTTGCGGATTCACCGAATAATCGGTACCGGTCACTGTGCGACACAATTACGAAGTAAGAATTTGTAGTAAATGAGGGAATGAATGAATGATATTGTTGAACGCTAACCTCAGCCGCTTTTTCAAAGAGCAACCGACCGGTTGTAACACAACAAGTCGTTAGTTAGATTATGCAAAACGATTTAAAAATCGTACCAGAATCAGAGCGCAATAATTGCGCTATCCATACCAATTTTTTGAAACATTTCATCTTAGAATCAGAAAAATACTAAATAAATCTGATAACGCATTACTAAGGAAATGTCGATCATTGTAAGTATGGGTTTAATTGTCCGTCAATAATTTTTAGACCGATAAATTTCGAGGTCGTTTTTCTCTAGGTAACTTGTGTACGAAGTCTCTTTTAATTCTTTCAGCAATTTGCATTAACGACCTATACATCCGACAATGTAATATTTAAATTATCGCTTCGGTTCTCAAAAACAATTAACAGTACGCACTGTTAACCGATAACGGGGTTATTATCTCATAAACCGATTCCACAAAAAATTATATCTCTCGACATCATATTTTACCGCTAAGAGCAAATCCTTAAAACTGTAATTTGTTAACGTGAACCGAACGCTGGATTCCGACAAACCGTCAAAAGTAATAGGGATCTAACAAGATAATCGACGACCTCTCAGTAAAAGCATTAATGAATAAACCGACACTACATAATTTTATACAGGATGCGACATTACGTATACCCGCTTCCTTCGAGAAAAAGTCTGAACGGAACTTTTACAGAATTAAAGTGCACAAAGTATACGCTAAAATCACTGGGCGGATGAAGTACCCGAGAAGCTGAATTAGCTAACTATAGGCGGACCAAACGTTAACAGTTTGAGAACTTCACCGCTAGATCGATTTAAAAAACGCGTGTACAGGGAGGATAAATATGTTATTCTGATCGTAAATAATATTATAGTAAACCAGGCGTAAAAGGAATACTTACACGGTCAGTAAAATGACCGCACGTGCTTAGAGAAAATAAGTCTGTAAAGAGGTTTTAACAGTGTTAAAAATCTGCAGAAACTTAAACGCAAACTTGACTCCTCGCATTTATTTGTAAGGCTACAGTTTTAACCCGCTTAAAATTGTTACGTTCCAAGTTTTTGAATATCAAAAATAGTGCGAATATAAAAATAATATTAATAGTAATTTTATAAATTACTATTTTTTAAAGATAATCCTAAATGAACTCCAGTAAAGGACTTATTTTTAATGAACTGATTTCTGATGAAAAGGCCGAGTGACAAAATCGACCGGTAAATTTTCTAGTAAACCGCGAAATTTTAAACACGCTTCTATACACTTACAAAAATAAAATAACAAACTTTTAAATTTTTTTTAGATTTCAAAAAGTCAATTACTATTTACTAAACTAAAACGGAACGGCGATATATATTACAAAGGCCGTGTATGACAGAAACTTAGGCCCGTTCTACGCGTGCAAGAAGAACACCGCTAAACGAGGACGCGGCAAATTATAGCTTTACATAAAAGAAATTTCTCTATCATCTAATAAGCCCGATGATTAATCACCCATCAATAATAAGAAACGATAGTAGAAAAAAATAATAAATCCAAACATACTTTCTAGGAGAAGGCGTTCTGCAGATGTGGATTTAATTATGTAGTTTTTTTTTAATAAGAAAAAGTTTACCTAAATTTAACGTAAACCGTATAACTGTTTGAGCTAAAACACATCAGAGTAGACGTACAAAATATTTCAGTGCGGTCTAAAAATAATCAGAATTGAAGTCAACGTTAAGACGGTTCCCATAAAATAGAATTAACAAAACTAAACGGATACCCGGTCAGGTACTTTTTGGAAATATTGATGTCAATTTAATCGAACGTCGGTGTAATTAAAAAAGCTATTCTTACAACAAAAATGTATGCAAGATGAAAGAATGTAGAAAAAATAATCCACATCCACCGAACGGATCAAACAACATTCGAATACAAATCAAAATCGCATGCGGTTTAAGACACACTTTACTTTTTATTTTAAACGCATTTTCATACGACATATTAATAATGATATAAACTTTATTATTATTAGTATTACCAATTTTCCGCTTCCAGAATTAGAAATTTCTGCATATAGCAAATAGGAAAAAATGCCTAATAAGATTTCTTATTCTTACTAAATTTACGTTATACAACTGACAAATTAATTTATTAATTATAATAAGTTCTCCAGAATATTTAGTTACGCTTAAAATATTATTCATAAACCCTCAATATTTTTATTTAGACCGTCTGCAATTCCTCCTACTAGACGGTTGCATTAGTTAAATGTCTTCCCAAAAGAACTAGTGTATGACGCTTAATACAAACGTTATTACGTTGTTATTAATACAACGAACGGTATATTAAAACGTTGAATCTTACGTTTAATTTTATGTACAAAGCTTGTGAGCGAAATGAAAATTGAATTTTTAGATCGTTTACAAAGTACTTGCCGATTCTAAACGACACGGTTCGCCTAATAAGGTTAAAATTCTTTCTTAAATTTAACCCTTTATTCATGGATAGTGAGAATTACTTTTATTTACTTAGTTTATTTATTAAAATGAAAAACCATTCTAGAATAGATTTTTCGGAGTAGTAGTAAAAAGTACTTACAAATATTATAAATTAAAACCCTAAGCTAAAACGGTGAAATATCACGAAAGCGATTAAAAATATTTTTAAACGGTTTTAACCGTTGCGGTATTTCTTTTTATTGTTTTGCTGGAACCGACTATACCACACGGTAAATTTGGTAGTTCCACCTTTTCGGTTGATTAACTATAAAACCGTAGCATCGATTATAATAATAAATATCGGGAACTTTTTCGGTAACCGGTACAACTTTTTTCTCAAAAATAGCAATAAAAACGCGCATTTTTATATTTATATAAACGATAACCAAAAATATTTTACCCAAAAAAACCGATTTTCCATACTAACAATCGATCTCTCATTATTTTATATTTTTTTATTTCTACTCGTCGATTTTATTCAAAGACGGGTCTTCCTAATGTACCACACACAGACCCAATTTAATCATTATCGCTTTAAATTATAGGTTGGCGAAAGAAGCGAGCGTACGTTAAGTTAGGTTAGATTACATTTGTAATATCTCTGCAAATATCTCCAACTACCCGCCGATTACCTCCAACTACCCGCCGGACGAAAAAGAGGTATCCGCTTACCGAAAAAGGTCAAATTTTTGGAGAGTACTTAAAGTAAATAAAAAACCTAATTACGTACGGATCGATGAAACGAATACGATTACGAGAATTACTTAAATCTTAGTACAGGCAATTGTCATCAAAATAGGCTGTATTTGAAAATTCTTACCTACCGATTGATCTTTTATCCATGCGTTAGGGGTGATGAGGGAAGCTTAACACCAGATTTTTGACATCCCCCTCCCATAGATTTTTGAAAAACTCGGGAAAAGTTTTTGAAATGCGTTTTTCTCTGAATCTATGCGTTTTGGAGAAAAGTTTTACAAACAAAAAATGTAGAGGACTTTCTCCTCTACATTGAAGTTATTCCAGAGTTATGGCGGTACAATGGCAACACAGCGGTCCTATTGTTACTGTAGCCGGGGAGATGGCCATTGTTCAGCGACTAGACCGGTTTCGAACACGTGCCCAATTCACAACACTTTCACAAGGTACAGCTCCAAAACTGTAAATCGTACAAGAAAATTGTTTAAATAAAAGTTGTCTGTTTTTTTGAGATTAACAACTTTTCCAAATGCAATACAGACGTAAAACAATTTTTTCCGGTGAAAAAACACGTTTTTTACAACTTCAGCGCCACCTAGTATTTCAATTTCAAATTATACGGCATAACTTCAAAGACATTAATTGTAGAGGAGAATGTCCTCTACATTTTTTGTTTGAAAAACTTTTCTCTAAAATGCATAGATTCACAGAAAAACACAGTTCAAAAATCTATGGGAGGGGGATGTTACAAATCTGGAGTTAAAGCTTCCCTCATCACCCCTAACATATGGAAAAAACATCAAAATCGGTAGGTAAGGATTTTCAAATAAAAATTGACTGTACTATTTGTGGATCAGGAATCGTTTGCATAACAAACATGTGTGGACGGCACGGTGAATGGCCCTTCACTGGGGCGAAAGGACTGGCTTTTTATACTGCGATCATTACAAATAAACTCGCTTAAAGTAATTAAAAAGCCAGTCGCTAGAATACTACATATTATGATTTCCTAATTCGATTATAACAAGCGATTTTAATTTTTCCACAACCGACACACGCTAACGACACAAAAAAAAACCCTTTACTAGTCTTCTCGCAATTATGTTTCTTTATACGTAAACAACTTTGAAATATTAAAAGAGTTTTTTCGTATATATACATCTCTGATTAATCACTTAAACCGAGAAACTTCAAATAATATACGATTTACTCGCCGAGCGATGACCGGTAGAAAATTACATTCCGCCTAATGTATTTCAACATAAGTTGCAGAATATTTACCAATATTCAATAAGGGCCAGAAATAAACGAAATGCTAAGTTAAAAAAATAATTTCACCCCGTTACTCAACGGTAACATTTAAAAAATCAAAAATAGAATCGTATTTTTACAAACGATATTATTACCTTTCGATACCTCGATAGCAGACCGCACCACCAGTCGCCGTTAACGATTCGGTCGAATGAAATTAATCGTCAAAATCAAATGTTATTAAAACAAAACAGAAGATTTAGAATCGCTTACAGAATTACAGAATGCTATTATACCAAAATCAAGTATACAGTAATAAATTACAACCGTATGAGCCGTAGAATCTTAATACATTACAAAATTAAAGAATTTAAAAAATAAAAATACTGAGATAATAAAAAAGTTATTTATAAAGAATTTTTTTGCCGAGTGATATTTTGTTTACATAAAAAATAAAGGTTTAATACAAAACAAAGCCTCAATTTATTTTTATGTAATTAAACCTATAAACTGTTATATACTGTAACCAATAAACTCCTACTACTGTACGCTTTAAAGACCTAATCATTTTTTTCGTGCATTTAGTCGCACGCAGTTCACGGGGGTATTTTCTAGAGATACAAACAACCCCCTCTTCGAACAGCAATGGATTATTCTGAACGGTAAAATTTTCATTAATCAAACCGGTTTCAAAAAACAGCATCCCTTACTATTTTCACATCCCAGCAACCGTTCTTATATTAATTTAACCCTTAAACTCCCGCTTTATTTCACGCGCGAATCGTGACTTCGGTAAACGTTTGTTTATCTCGCTATTACTAAATTGTTTTTCATCCAAAAAATCTGAAAAAATTAGGGTAGTTAACAATGCGTAATTAATTTATATTGTTCAACAGAAATTAATTTTCATTAATATTTGATTATGTTACGCGCGCACAAATATGGTATTAAAAAATTACTTTTTTTGGTTTTTGATTTTTTTTTATATCTATATAGACTATAGACTTTTCTGGTTAATTTGACGTAAAATTTATTTATATCCGATAAAAACTGATTTTATATATATAAATACAAAAAACACATCATTTCAGAAAATTAAAATTAAAAATAAATTAAAAATCTCAACTAAAAATAGTTGAGATTTCGGTAAAGGTTTATCTCGCTATTACTGAATTGTTTTTCATCCAAAAAATCTGAAAAAATTAGGGTATGTTAACAATGAGTTATAATTTATATTGTTTAACAAAAATTAATTTTTTTTAATATTTGATTATGTTGCGCGCGCACAAATGTGGTATAAAAGATAATTTAAAATTATTGTTTCCTTTCATAAAAGTCACGTTCACTCGTTATTCTGTTGAATTTATGTTTGCATAGCAATTATATATAAGATAACAAACCGCTAACGTATATAAAAATAAAGTAAACAAAAAAAATACCAAAATACTACTACTTAAACAATGAAGTCTGTGAAAAAAAAGTACTGTGTGTGTTTGATCCCTTGTGAAATATGAAATATCTACACTATACACACGGCTGTTATGCTTATTGCATTTTCTCATAATTCAATGCGTTTTGATTAAATCCATCGTTTTTCTATGTTAAATGGTTCATGAGAAATTTGAATTTGAAAAATTGATTACCAGTGGTTAATATAGTGACCAGCGGGAGACAAGGGGGTTAATATACCACCTATCTCATCAAATAAAACGATTTAGTAAACCACTAATTTTGGATATACGATGAAATAAGTCGCCAACAATTTTATGAGAGTTTTAAAGCATTTTTAGATTTATAAAACCTCAAAAAAGCAACAAAGAAAAAAAATTCGAGGGAAGAACAGTTTCGACAGAAAGTAAAAATTAACTTAGATCAACTACACGCAAAAGTCAAGTTTTTAAGATTTCTCCACGACACCGATAAAATATATCCTCCGAAGGCTGCTACATCAAACGGACGACATTGTATTTTTAAACAGTCCCAAATTGTGTTCCTACAAACAAACAGTAGCGGCACATTTTTGGAATAATTACATTATTTAAAGTCAAATTCAAAATCACTATAAAAATGAAATAGCGAAGAATGTAAAGCGATTATACCGACCGAGTGAATACAGCTCCAGAAAAATACTTTAACCTCCCTTTTTAAAAACTTACATTTCTTAACTTATTTAAATAATTTTTTTATATGAACTCTTTTCAGTAATATTACAAGTAAAAATAAATCTTTATTCTTGATATTTTTAATTTGGTGAAATCCCGATTGGCAAAACAACGCTTAAGATTTATTTATCTTTGATGTCTGCTTCAGAGATACAAGTTTTCACTTGTATCTCTGAAGCAGGCTGACTACCTTCTGAATGAAATTAAATTTTCATCTAGCCGTCGCAGCAGTAAGATTTTCAAAAGCATGGAGTTTAAAACGCGCAATTTCGTTCAATAGAATATCAAAGGTGCAAAAAATATTTAAAAATAAAACATCTTCAAAGACGATAAAAATACCTAAATAAAGATTCAATATGGAATTTCAAGATTTTCGCAGCAGTTAAGTCCCTCGTTTCAACTAAACGATAAATTTAAATTTCTTGAAAGATACGACCGTTCCATAAATACGGATTAAACTACAAATCAAATTTTGAATCTTTTAATATTTTACTTTTGTCCTTTAAAACCCGGTAAAATTCCATTACAATGAATCGATTACACCACATTTTATCCTTTACATACACTTTATGATAACTCTAAAATGAGATTCATCATCTACGCGTACGATCGGTCGGCTGTTAGTTAATCCTAATTCAACTTTGCCTCAACCTCAGGAATTTATGGCAAATTTGGGTGGCTATTTTGTAGAAGGACGGGGGCTACAGCTACTTTTTTGTATACTAAGACGTTCCTTCGGCTCCTAGTACGGCAATTCATATTTTCATACTGTTCATGTAGATCAGCATTCGGTCACCCGAGTAAAAGGGTAAATCTTTCAAACGATTAAAAAACTTGGTTATCGAAATATCATAACCTCGGAATAATAATTTTTTTGAAGCTTCGAGAAAAATTGAAGAGGCCTTTGTTATTCGAACGTGCATCTGACGAAGGCAAAAATAAAAAGAAATTGGAGATTTAGCGTAAAACGAGTTGAGATTGACGTTCAAAATGAGCTGATAAGACTCAAAGGAAAACCGATAAGGAAAGATGCCGATTACAACAAAATGAACCGTGCTCCCCTTCGGTACAGGAAAGCTGACGACGTTCTGGGAAAACTGTAAAAGCGTGAACTGAAATGAGACGCAAAGCCTGAAGTAAAGAAAGTCAGAAATAAAGAAAGATTTAAGGCGGAAGCGAAAACACTAAGGTTCACCATTAATTTTAGAGCCAAAAAAAAATAAAGGAAACAATTAGAATCATTTTTTTTTTTTGAGCGTGTAGTCTATAGGTTAACACAATTTTTCCTAGCAACAGCTGAAAATAACATGTTATTGTCTTTACAAATTCTATTTAACTAATCAATCTAGTTTTGTAAATTGAGAATTTTTTTTATCAAATTGTGTTTAACAGTTTTAAACACTGAAGGAGCTACTGAAAAGAACTGTCTCGTGCAGTGCGCGCGCGTATCATCTCTCTCTCTCTCTCTCAATCTAAATATATATATATAAATATATATATATATATAACGAAAAAAGGGATTGTATAAAGAACGATCTACCCATCGTGGTAGATTAAGAATGTTATCTTGCCATAGATCCTATCATAAAGTAAACATCACTTTAACATACCGATTGCAGAACGGAATGTTATGTTTTTCAATGAATACCAGGTACCACGCTAAAAGCGACAAGAGAAAGTGTTGCCTGATAGAACTGCCCCCCTGTTGAATTATAATCTTTATAAAAAAAAAAAAAAAAGGTGGAAGTTTGATCTTGTCATCTTTCGATGATGACACATCGAAGAGTTTTGCTCTTGTTGGTGAATGCGAATCAATAGCACAAATGAGAAGATTTTGCCATGAATTTAATGTTAGAAGAAACAGAAGAATTCCCTTGCAAAATCCTACTCTGAAGCGGGTTGAAAAATGGAATAACACAGTAACTGCTTAAAAAAAAGTCCTGAAACAAGTGGGTAAGCTTCAATTATTTTTTAATTTATTAGGGAACCAGCTGCTGTTTTCTTTTTCTTCGGGACGCATGAAATGGAATGACCGACATTACAATCTAAAAATAAATAATATTTTCCCTGAACTATTGCTATTGTTTAATATTTAATTTCAAAATACATTAGAAAGTTGTAATTTGTTTTTTGTACTTTGTAAAAATTCCAAAATACGTTTTATGAAATATAACGATTTTAAAATTTCTAATATTTAAAAAATGACAATACATTTTGCTATAAAACGTATAACGTTCATGAATAATCGCCCAAGATTATATTTGCATAGTTCTTATTCGATTTTTATCTGCAGGTCTTTCACAAACAAATTTGCAAATAGTTCAGTTCGACCTGATATATTGTACTATAAAATGTTATTCCCGAATGTAGCATATTCTTTTAAATTTACTAGTTATTCCTTTAGGTATCATTTATCGATGACATTTTGATTTTTTCATTATCTACTGCACATCAGATGTTGTAGGCATATGTCTATCACACGCACAAGCTGAAACGGTGGCCCCGGCTACATCATATCTCCCCACATGGGTATTATATAGAGAGCTACTGTTTTTTTGCGTTAGCTCTTTTATTTATAATCTGATTTAATGTGACCATGGACTTTTTTGTGTAAAAATTTCCGCTCAACATTTTTGACAAGAATGATAAAAAGGAAAACTTGGCCCCTACATCCGTTTTTTGAATGTTCCTACTGTATATTCAATGTACTACTGTACTCAAAAGTTAAGTAAATTAACTTAATTTATCAAAAAGTATTATCAGAATTTTGAACTCTGATGAAATTCTGAATATGAATTGATGTCTTCAACACTTATCGCATCAAATGAGGTGTAGTTTGCCTCAGGCAGTAGGATAACAAAATTTCTCTTATTGTAATGTCAAAAATTCAATGCAAATGCAACAATCACTACGTAGTGTAAAAAAAATTAGTGTAGACGGTTAGGCGATTGAAATAATTCATTCAAAAATTTACAAAAAAGATAGTTACACAATTAAGGTCTGTTATTATATACAATGCTGAAAAATGGATATGGCAACAGATCCCTAAAGAGATTCATAGTGAAATTTGATTCCAAAAGGTGGTGGAGACATGTTTCCTACACACCTTATTTCTGTTTCAAAGACATTTTGACTACCTAGTCACCTCGGCCTTACAAACTAACTGCTGAAAACTAAGACGCCTTAAATTTTAATTATTGGTAAGAAAGTCATGTACCACACCAAATTTTAAAAATAAAATACCTTTAGAGATTAAAGGAATTATTTACTATTTTCATTCACAACTAAAGAAATCTATTCTACCTGAGGTTCATTTATTTAAAAAATTAACATTTTAATATAATTTTATAAGTGAAACTTACAAATTGCATAAAATTCTTATATTTTATAAAATATGCTATTTTCAAGGTTGACACGCAGTCAGTAATCAATAATCTTTGCATATATTGATTGTTAGTCATAAAAGTTATCAACAAACAAAAAGTGTCGCTCTACTGTGTTTTTTAAAGTTTACCATTTTTCTATTGAAAATTATGAATTTTTTTCTTAACGGATGAGAAGGGAATAAACATGAATGATGAGACAAACATTAGTATCCAAATAATTACATATTCTATAATTAAGGATGACTCGCATATAGCTTCAATACAACACCTTCCACCAGAGTTATGTCCCTCATCTTTCACCGGTTACATCCCTCAAGTTACACAGTACCCTGACCAAAAATTTTGTAATTCCATGCTTTACAAGTACAATCCAACTAAATAATTAGTTATCATATACAATTACTGACTCAGCCAATTTGATATTAAAGGTTGGCGAATATTATATGAGAATAGTGAGCAAGCATTAGGTTATGTTAGCTAACAACCTACAAAGTTTAGAAACTTCTAACTTTATTTTTGTAATTTAATTACGTTAACGCTGCATTACAATTTATCAGTAACTGAAATCAGTTTACACAAATTTGTATACTTAAGAATAAAAAATAAACATTCGATAAAGATTAAATGAAAAGAAAATCAAAACATTATCCTCACCCCTACAAGAAAATGTAATTTTATTTTTAATTTTAAAATTTTTATACAAGTAACGCTGAAACAGTGTCACTTTTTTCTATATATTTATAATCGGCATGATGAAAAGAACATATTGCAAAATTGACTTTATGAACTCACAAAATATTTCTAAATAATTATCCAAAATATTACACTTCATTGCCTCACAAAATCACTACGGAAAACATTACATTTCTACAGACTTACCTGTTGCATAATCTTAAGTAAATAATATCATTATATTATTCTGCACGGTCATAAACTGAGATTACATAAGATATCATTTTTTGGCAAGTAACTAAATTTTCACACGCACTAAATTGTTTATCAATATATAACTAAATAAATCAATGAATCACATACGTTTATAAACAAACATCACTGAAATATATTAAATAATATATTTTTAATGATATATTTTATGCACATCAAAATCTATTATTTTGCATCAATATGAAAGCTTTAATTTTTTTTTTAAATTGAAAAGATTTACAAAAACTGAAAACTAAAATTTTCTACAGCCTTCTATACAGCCTTTGAATTTTGACAACTTTTTCAAATACTACCACCAACAATGAATTTCAATTAAAAAAAATAATAAAAACACAAATTTAATTCAATAACTGCCCTTAAAATAGTACAAAATAACTATAATACACAATAATTTGCGTAATAGATGATATGGCACGGTATTGAAGGTTTTCAAATGCAAATCTGATATTTAAGATTGTAACCCCTCAGCTGCCATTTCATCCAAAAATGTTGAAAGATTTGTAGTCCATTTATAATAATCTAAATCAATGGACACAGAATGAAAGAGGTTTGATATTTTTGGCAAACGATGTCATTTGCAATTATTTTCAATGAAAAAATCTCCTTGTTGCAAAACCACATAAGAACTCAGAACAAAGTTTAAAAAGCTTAATGTACTAACACAAAAAAAATTTCAGTAAACTAGGCAATATTTTCACAAAGCATCCTCTATTTGGTTTAAATAAACTGTTTTAGTATTTTTGAAAATGGAAAAAATGAATTTACATAAGCAACGTAAACATAACCTGCTTTTCATGTAACTTAATTTAATTTGTACAAACTTTTATATAGTTTTTAGATTTTATACTTTAAAACATTGTCATTAGGTTTATTATGAAACAAAATATTTAAAATATATATTTCAGGATAAATTTCGGTGCACGCACACGCATACAAATATTCAATCAAGATAATTTATTCATAATTATAGTCCTCGTCAAGGCACTGCACGAAGGCCAAAAATTCCACTACTAATGTAATTATCTAACAACTTTAAGATAAATGTGTATATATTCTATGTTGTGGCCTTCAAGAAAAATATACTTTCATTCAAATGGTATGCAAACCACAACTTTAAAGAATTCAGTGTATTAAAGAACTGTTACAACGCACTGTACAAATCCGTGGCAAAGAATATAGCCAGAGCTAGCAAGACATGGATGTTAATTGGAAAAGAGATTTTTATACCTTTTATTTAAATTGTAATGACCATTTTTTAATTTTTTTATTAACTATCTCTTAGAAATTAAGAAAATATACTATCAACAGACAGCAGTGATGGAAAAAATTCACATATTTTATATTTTTGTATATTTTGACAGTATAATTATAAATAAAAAATAAAACAAAAAGTAACAAAATTATATTTTTTGGTACTTACGTATTAACGTCACCGCAGCTACAGCTTTATTTAAAAACCAAGTAGTTAATCGGATTTCGGTGGAAAATGAACAGTCTCTTTATTAATTTTAATAAATGGTTATTTATATTTATTTATTTTATAAATATAATTTAACCAAACTTAACCTACACTCGCTAACCTTGACTAATTAACACCGTAATTTTTTGAGTATTTATTTAATAAATTCAGTAATTATTGCAATTATTTATTATTTAAGTAATATAAACACTCCTGTTAATTAGTCAAGGTTAGCGAGCGTAGGTTAAGTTTGGTTAAATTATATTAATAAAATAAATATAAATAACCATTTATTAAAATTAATAGACTGTTTTGAATCTATGTTAAACTCTATATCGGCCCATTTTCCACCAAAATCCAATTGATTACTTTGTTTTAAAATAAAGCTGTAGCTGCGGTGGCGTTAATACGTAAGTACCTATTTTTACAGACATTCCTAAAAATTTGATTTTTAAAGTTTATTTAAAAAAGTTTAAAGACAACTTTTAACAACTTATGTATGTTTAATCTAGGAGATTTAAATAAGTTTAAATTTAAAGAGGCTATTTGAAGTTTTTTTTCTTTTTCTGTCTAGCCTCCGGAACCACAGTCAGGTATTACTACAGAAGACGATATGTATGAGTGTACTAGATTCTTGTAGTATCAGGTCGACCATTTCTGAGATGCGTGGTTAATTGAAGCCCTACCATCAAAGAACACCGGTATCCACAATCTAGTATTAAATTAATTTCTCCAAGTTAGTTTTATATATTCCTTTAATGTTCATTTTATTCAACATGTTTTGGTTTTTATTTTTATTTAAAGGAGGCTATGAATCATCACTACCAAATAACAGTGCTTGCATAAAAAAAAATCCAGCCACAAGCAAGAAACAAAAAATAAACCTATGTCGATAAAAAAATGCAGGAAAAATGACAGCATATGCAAGAAATAGCTATTGAAAATTCCCTAGAGTTCTCTACAACACAGGAATGTGTTCTAATTGAAACTTTTTCAATTAATTTTCTCAAATTCCTTCAATTAATTAAAACTTTATCAGAACATCACACTATACACAATTGTCAACAATCCAACACTAAGCAATGATGACAAAACATGATGAGAACATTTATTTTTAGAAAATTTCATTAAAAAGATTTTTTAATTAATTTACATTATCAGGAAAATCATACAATAAGACCACCACCCACCACAGGAATTAACCCAAAAAATAAAAAAGAATCAACAAAATTAGTTTGTAGGAAGTGTAGTGTGTAGTATCAAACACATTGATTGTTTGTGTTTGAACAATTTGACTATTGTTTTTAAGTAGGTTAGGAAAACTCAAAACGAAAAAAATAAATCAATCAATAAACATTTTTTTTCAAAATATTATTTTTTTTTCTAATATTACTTATTTGTTAAAACTAGGCTGAGGTATTATTTGGACAAGTAATATCAGAAAAAAAATAATATTTTGAGAAAAAAATGTTTATTGATAAGTTTCCCTAACCTACTCAAACACAAAACAGTCAAATTCTATTATTAAAACTATAATTATAAATAAACAAACCATTTTCAGACAGTTTTTCCAAAACTAAATCAGACCCACTTAAAACCCTTTAATATATCAAAACAAAACAAAACCTACACACAATGTTCATATGAAAAAATTAAAAAAATCTTTTATTACAGTAATAATACTAAGGTTTATTATATACCTAACCAGATTTGAATTTGCTCACAATCATGATTTTTTTTTTCAAAATTATACCCTAATAATAATAATTAATACATTTATTACTTATTAAACTATTAATAATGCTGATGCCAATTTGCTTTATGATTATTATAGTAATTAGTAACATGAAATTTCCCACACATTACAAGGACTCTACTAATGAACAAATTCAACCAAATCTGAAGCCGCTGCCAATTAAACCAGAATTTAAGAAACTACATCACAATTAATTTTATATAAAAATAAAGACACAAAAAGTATGAAGTAAAACCAGCACTTGTGCAATTTAGGTGTAATGCAGTGGCTTATGTATAAGCCTAAACTTAACTGCAACCTTCTGGTTATATCACCTGATATAACCATTATATTACCATTTTTATAGCAATTTACATTTATTTTATAAATATAATTTAACCAAATTTAACCTATGCTCGCTTCGCTCACTAACCTTGACTAATTAACACAGAAATGTTTTGAATATTTAAATAATATATTCAGTAATTATTGCATTTCTATTATTTAAATAATCAAAATAAGAAAGCAAAGCAGCAAACATTTGAGTTATTGTTTAAATAGTAAGTTTTTAAATCAATGTTTTGACTTATTGTTAATTAGTTGATAACAAACAAATTTTTTTCAAACTGCAGTACCACCTAGTACACAAGTTCCATAAAACCTTAATTACCATAAATATATTTATTAAAACATTAATAGTAAAATTCAAAATAGATAACCTACAAAAGTATTCAAAACTCAACAAAACAATATAATAAAACAACAAAGAAAAGTTTATGAAGACTTTTTATTTAAGAATAAACTTTATTTACCAAAAAAACCCCATAAAATCACTAGCAAAATAAAAGTAATGACCAACAAACATGTTTTTGCTGGCTAAAATAAGAGTAAGTTTCAAAATATTTAATATAAAAAAACAAATAACAATAAAATGCTGAGACTGTACATTAATATAATAGCAAATAAAATTATACGTTAAGAATATGACCAAAAATAACTGCATTATAATCTTTTTGGCTTATAAAGCTTAAAAATATTTCCATACTAACAATTTTTTGAAGCCATAAATTTTTCCCTTTCTTCTAAGAGCTTACTAGCAGTTCCTGCTCAAAGAAAAAGGCAGAATTAAGAAAAAAAACCACTTTTGTTTTTTAAAAAATAATATAATTTGAAGTAGGTAAATTAATGACGCCGAATGTAGTTATCACACTTCATTAAAATTATAATCATACATTGAAAAAAATAATTCTCTGTTCTAAAATAACAACATTGCCAGCCTAACTCAATAACTATTAACAATAAAATAAATTTTAAGAACACCATATTTTCAATATTTCAACCTGACGTAATACAAAAATGAAAGAAAGGGAATATTATTATTCATAATTTCCTAATATTAGTTAAGATTTTATAATTGGTTAATGCAACTTGTGGGCGCATTATTGTAAATTTTGCCTTAAATTCCAAAAATTAAATTCGCTTCGGGGAAAGTGTTCAATGAATTGTAAATGGAAGGTTTGAAGTAGGCAAAGAAATCCAATACATCAATATATATATATATGCTTGAGCTCTGTACTAGAATAAAAATCAAACCTCTCAAACATGTAAGAAAATTACCAAATATAGCAATTTACAATAGCAAGTCGTGGATTATAAACTAGCATGACAAACGAAACAAATTATTAAATATACTACGGACAATATAATTTGCATTAACAATATGGAAAAGATTTCCCAGTCTATACACTGCCGTTAACAATAACGATCAGAAATTGACTAGTCTCTACAAGTTTGTACTAAAAATAGGTTCAGTTATGGAACATGCCCTACAAATTACGGCAAGATGTTTACTTTATTCAGTTATAATAAATTAAAATATCTCTATTTAAATACCTTTAAAATAGCACGTAGCACATATAATTCAGGCACTTCAATTAAAACAACTAATCGTGAAACTCAACAAATCATTTGTTGCAACAAAAACGTTCATTGTTCAAGGAAAAGAAAAATGTAAATTTACAATTACATCAACATATATTTAGTAATGTTAATAAAAAAAAATTCACTCACCAAACACAAATTACAGGAACTATGATCTTACAACGAACACACTAATCAAAATTACTACATTACTATAATACAACGTTACTGAACAACTCAATGAATCTTCGCAATATGGCGTCACGGTCCTAAGAGTTTCTACACCAAATACCGGAAATGAGGTCAATACTTGAAACTCATTCTCTATTGGATAAATACGTCTTTCAACTTACAACGAACCAATCGTAACGCAAATTTCAAGCAGTGATGCAAGGTTAAATAAAATTGATAAAATACCATAACACTTATTTTTGTAAAACTTAAATTTAAAAACATTTAGTTATAAAAAAATAAATATAAATAAAATGTCACTGACAGTAAGAAACTTTAGTTATTCATCACAGGATACAAAATAAAACCTATACCTTCGAAAATTATTATTTTAACCTGTTATATAAATTAAAAGTTCTCAGTAGACCAAAATCTTTACAACAGTAAAACCCTATAACAAGTCGCTATTTATTCTTGTTATATGCGTGAATACCAAAAACATCATACCACCAATTATATAAGCAGTAAAACCATATGGATTGCATTTTATCAGAATTGTGGTAGTTTGCGTTCCATTTTAACTTAAGAATAAAAATTAAATGACCATTAAACATTGATATATTGTTGCATTGTTCAGTATTAATCTTGTATTTTTATTATTGGGAAAAGTTGTCTTTATTATTAAAATTTGTATTTTAACCAACAAAAAATGGCCATCTAGTATTAGAATCTAATAATAATTTTTTTTTATCTTTTAATATATTTCAATAACTGTTTCGAGAGTTATTATTTTGAATCATAATAGGTAATTGAAAAAAAGAGCAAAATATCACAAAGTTCCTTCAACGTATGATCATTGAAGAAACTTCGTGAAAAACAACTTAAGGAAACTTTAGGATCAATCCTTACACATGTTAATAAAAAATATAATTGTAATTAATATATATGTATATATTACTCTTTCAAATTAATGTAACGTTTCTTATACAGAGCTTTCAAAGGGCTAGCAGCTCAGTTTCCAGAGGAGTAAATCTATTTTTATTATACTTCCTTCTAATGTATAGCTCATTCCTATCCCAATGAATTTTTTTTAATATAAATTAATCTAAGAAAATTGCATTCTGTTTTGTTATATATGACAAAAAAGTCATAAATACAAGGTTATATTCCTCCCTGCATTTAAAATATAAATTTGGTAAAACATTAACACCAAAATATTCACTGGGTTAATAATATTTTACTTTGGTCTTTTCTGTAACTTTAAGAGTAATAATCTCCACATCTACACAACTGTTTTTGCAATATTTTAGTTTAAGAGGAATGTTCTTATTATGCTTTCTAGCCATTTTTAATAAATTATCAAATCAACTAATAAGTCTTAAAATACAATATTACTTTATTAACTAATTTTTAATTAATAAGAAACAAAAAATTATTTTCTAGATTTCTGTTTATATAAATATGTGCTTGAATAATTTTTGTTAACGCCTTCTAAATTGTATTATTTTTTAATAGTTAATATGATCATGTACTTACATTAGTATTTTAATTATTTCTCTGAATTTTAACCATATCTACTTTTTTATTTTAAAATTAACTCTGTAATATGTGATGCTGCTTTGGTGTAGGTTTTACCTGTTTTCCTTGATCAATCCAGACAAATGCTAGGCAGTACCTTTTTATGTATCTGTGAAGTAGCAAATTTAATCATTATTGATGTGTTCTCTGTAACATATTAGTATGTCCCAATCAGAAGAAAAATTTCTATTAAGTTTGTATTCAAATGTGTATTTCATTTGTGTTGTATGTTAATAAGCGTTCTCATTGTTTTGTTTAATAAGATCAAAAAAGATATAATAGCATTTCTGAATGAAACAAATAATATCCTGCTTCACCAAACTGTATTTGCAAATTGTGTAAAATAATGAAAAAGTAATGAACTTTTCATAAGGACAGTAACAGTATAGTGAATTTTATAAAAAAAATAAATGTAAATAAAAATGTTACAGACAGTAAGAAACCTTAGTTAATCATCACAGGATACAAAATAAAACCTATACCTTCAAAAATTATTATTTTAACCTGTTATATACCCTATAACAAGTCGCTATTTATTCATGTTATATGCGTGAACATTACCAAAAACATCATACCACCAATTATATAAGCAGTAAAACCATATAGATTGCATTTTATCACAATTGTGGTAGTTTGCGTTCCATTTTAACTTAAGAATAAAAATTAAATGACCATAAACATTGATATATTGTTGTCTTTAATCTTAAAATTTGTATTTTAAGCAATATAAATATCGAAAACAAAAAATGGCCATCTAGTATTAGAATCTAATACTAATTTTTTGTTAATCTTTCAATATATTTCAATAATTGTTTCGAGAGTAATTATTTTGAATCATAATAGGTAATTGAAAAAAAAGAGCAATATATCACAAAGTTCCTTCAACGAATGATCATTGAAGAAACTCTGTGATCCTTTTAGGAATCAATCCTTACACATGTTAATAAAAAATATAATTGTAATTAATATATATGTATATATTACTCTTTCAAATTAATGTAATGTTTCTTATACAGAGCTTTCGGAGGGCTAGCAGCTCAGTTTCCAGAGGAGTAAATCTATTTTTATTATACTTCCTTCTAATGTATAGCTCATTCCTATCACAATGAATTTTTTTTAACATAAATTAATCTATGAAAATTGAATTTTGTTTTGTTATATATGACAAAAAAAGTCATAAATACAAGGTTATATTCCTCCCTGTATTTAAAATATAAATTAGGTAAAATATTAACTTAAGTAGTCACAAAAATATTCACTCGGTTAATAATATTTAATTTGGTCTTTCTTGTAAATTTAAGAGTAATAATCTCCACAACTGTTTTTGCAATATTTTAGTTTAAGAGGAATGTTCTTATTATGCTTTCTAGCCATTTTTAATAAATTACCAAATCAACTAAAAAGTCTTAAAATCAACATATTTTCTCTTAAAATACAATATTACTTTATTAACTAATTTTTAAATAATAGTAGTAATTAATAAGAAACAAAAAATTATTTTCTAGATTTCTGTTTATATAAATATATGCTTGAATAATTTTTGTTAACGCCTTCTAAATTGTATTGTTTTTTAATAGTTAATATGTTCATGTACTTACATTAGTATTTTAATTATTTCTCTGAATTTTAACCACATCTACTTTTTTATTTTAAAATTAACTCTGTAATATGTGATGCTGCTTTGGTGTAGGTTTTACCTCAGTTTTCCTTGATCAATCCAGACAAATGCTGGGTAATACCTTTTTGTGAATCTATGAAGTAGCAAATTTAATCATTATTGATGTGTTCTCTGTAACATATTAGTATGTCCCAATCACAAGAAAAATTTCTATTAAGTTTGTATTCAAATGTATTTCATTTGTGTTGTATGTTAATAAGTGTTCTCATTGTTTTGTTTAATAAGATCCAAATAGATATAAAAGCATTTCTAAATGAAACAAATAATATCCTGCTTTACCAAACTCTGTATTTGCAAATTGCATAAAATAATGAACTTTTCATAAGGACAGTAACACTATAGTGAATTATTAAAGTTGATTTTTTTATTATTTATTAAACCACATGCAACGAGGAATATTAGTAACTCAACTGCATTGTTGAACTATTTGATGCAAAGAATTCAACTGAACAACACTTATACTTTCATCAATAGAAAATGTAAATTATTAACAAACGAGATCCCAGCTATTCGTTAATTAATTTAAATGAATTTAAGTAATAACTTATATTCATCAACTTAACAATTACTTCAACTTATTCATATTAATGTTTGTCAATCGGAAACATTTTTCTCTTTTTGTTATAAGTTCACTCTAAAAATGTTACATATAGAAACTCTTTTTGAAAAATATTAGATTTTTTTTTTACTTCAGAATAAGGTACAATTTTTATTTTTGTTTTGTTCTTGTCCATGATGATATTAATTTAAAATTTTTAAATGACTAATCATAAATTATAAAAATCTACTTCAAAATGTTCTGTTTTATTTGTAACCAAATTTAGGGATTGGTGCTGTGTTTTTATGTTTGTGTGAACAAGGGTTACCACTAAAGGTTTTAACAAAAATAATTATTTAAATTTATCTTATTCTATTAAATACTTGTGAATTTTAATTTCAACTTTTTTGCCAACTTATTAAAGAAACTGTAGTAATAAATGCCACAGAACTGAATTACAAATAATTTAACAAATTCCTAAGCCAAATGGACATTGTATTTCAATTTTCTTAAATAAAACTTTTTAAGTAAACAGTATAACTGTTGATTAATAAATTATACAAGAAAATATTTAAATATTATCACAAAAAAATGCTATAACAAAATTTAGAAATCTTCATAACTCAAAAGTAGTGTATATTATGATACTTTTGATTTAGGGCAGCCTATTAAACCAATGTAAATTGTTGTATATTCAATTGGGAATGGAACGGAAGGATAGCGGGAGTTTTTTTCTCCCTACTAATTACAGAACTTGAACAAATGTTCCTTGCTGTGTCTTTGTATTTTATCTGGTGGGTTATTATTTGTTTATAGATTTTATTTTATTTATGGACGGATTTGGTATTTGCACTCCAGTCCTTTAGACCAATGAGAAATAATTGACTGGGACCGATACAGGAAGACTAAGCGTAATTTCTTTGTACTTCCAGCAATATTTCTCTTCAGTCCATCCTCCAGGAATTTGCCTTCCGTGGGGGCCTTAGTGTTTGGAGGAAGCTTCCAGACATATGTGTATCTGGGAAGGGTTAAGGGAGATCATGTGGCCACCGTCATTGTGCTGGTTTACCTAAAACAGATATAAAAAGGAGGCATGTTCTGTGTTGCAAGAAAGATATTATAGACCTCGTTAAGGACAATATGACAAACCCCTCACGTTTCAACCTACCATCATATTAAATTTTTATAAAATTTAATTTTTTATGAAGCGTGGTAAATTTGCTTTTTATGTTCCCGCTCATGCACAAAAACCCTAATAATGTTGAAAAATATTAATTAGGATAGTATGAGCTTAGATTTAGATGTTTGCAATAAAAGTTAACAATTTATTTAATCTATCATTTTGAATAAGTGGTCTACTAGTAGTTAACACTGGTCAGGTAAGATATATTTCCATTAGTAATAGTGAATATTAAATTAGGGTAGGATCAACATAATAACAAGTCAGTGTTTTTTGAATAAAAGGTTTAAGAGATATTTTATTTTGTTTATTTAATTGAAGACTTCCACTAACATGCCCGTACAAAATGAAGGGTCCAGCCAAGTAGCAGCATCTTATCTATTTCCAGTTGAGGACACCTGCGGAGCATAATAAAACAAAACCATATGTTCAATTATTATTAAGCACTCATTAGGACATTAGATTTTATCTATCTCTATCTATACTATTGTAGAATATTATAATGGGGTAGAGTAAATTAATATTGGTTCAAGAATTTATTTTATTTTACATTTAATTTGAATTAAATACAACACAACTAAATTTTTAATAATTTGTTAAGCATTAGTTAGAGTGTAATATTTTCTATTTCTGTAGTATTGTATGATACTGAAATGGGGTAAATTAAAAAAAAAAAAAAACATATGTCCATACATTTATGAACTGTAAAAACTTTATGTGTTTTAAAGACCTTTCTTTCTTTTTCCTGTTTAGCCTCCGGTAACTACCATTTAGATAATACTTTACAGAGGATGATATGTATGAGTGTAGTCTTGTACATTCTCAGTTCGACCATTCCTGAGATGTGTGGTTAATTGATTTTTTAAAGACCTGCAATCATTGTAGCTCACCCGATGTTCAGGCTCCTGGCCTGGTTTATCATACACAAACCCTTGTTTTGCCTTTTCATGGTGGTTAGATGGCTGTGCTTGGACATGACTGCTCTCCTGAACAGTCCGCGCACCTGTGTTTCTGACAAACCATGGTGGTCCAAAAATTGTCTGCAGTGCCATATTTTGGACGGCCTCCAGCTTTTTCTGGAACGTAGAGCACAACACAGCCCCCCATGACAGGTAGGCGTATGTCAGAATTGGCAAGACGTAGAGTCGGTATATGAGTATCTTATTCGCCAGCGGAATGGGGCTGGCTCGATTAAGCACTGGGTGACCTGGCAGCCTTTGCCCTCTAGGTCACGTATTTTACATCTTCTCCTAAGTTGATAAGCCATTTATCCAGGACCATTCCCAGATACTTAACTTTTGTCTCAAAGGGTATTTTTTCCCTGAGATTTCCAGCTGTTTGGCCAGAGCACGTTGCTTGCGTGTGACAAGCACGACCACACACTTTTCCCCATTGACCCTGATTATCCACTAAATCCAGCTGCTGTTGGAGTCTTTAGACTGTGTAATCCATATTTCGGGATGTTTAGTAATATGCCGTATCATTGACGTATAAAGCAGTGTTGATGCCTTCCAACAATAGCATATCATTTGTATATGTAATGTATAGAATCGGTGAAAGGACTGCCATTATTCAATTAAAATATTGTTAGTACTGAATTGCAGCTCTCAAGCCTCTACATACATATTAGAACTATTGGCCTGAGGGTGAAAAAATGGTTGAAGATCCCTGGCTAATTAAGAAAAAATATATATCAGCAGTAACATTAGCTGAAGCAGTGTTAAAACATCTGCACCAGTAACTGAAAACAGTCACAAAGACAACTGAAAATATTTTGAAGGAAGGTCTTATATAAAATTTGGTTCAATGTATTATAAAAGTTTAATTTTCAAAACAATTTTTTAATTATTCAAGAGATTTATATGTAATAATGGGCTCTTCTGTGCTGCCTTATAAATTCTGATCACAACAATGAGATCATCTCTCTACCACTGAATGCTATACAACTCACATCCCGAGTATTATAAAAAATTATTAAATGACATATTCAGCATCTGTAATCACACAATAGGCTAACTTCTTATTACTCACATGTCACCATGAGAAACTGGGGATAAGATTTAGCACTTATGTCAGCCATCAGCATCAGTAGTTCATATCCATTCAATGGAAAGGTGCAATTTAACTCTCCTAACATTCAATAAAGCTGTCACAGAGCTACAAATTTCATCAGGGATAGATTTCACCTGGTTTACCATAGGTATTGAACATGACAAAATATACTTCAATAGTCATCTACTTACAGCTTACTCACCATATGAAACCAAACTACCCTTTTGATACTGGCAACTGTTAAGTATCTAGCCCAGGAGTTTACCTGTAACACAATGTAGATAGACTAGATCTGCTATTTAGAGGAGCATAGCACAGACCACTTCAGCAAGTCAGGTTGAAACATGAAATGACCTAAACATGTAAAATTTGTCATGGGTTTATAAGTACAGTTTTTCTGCATGCTGTTGGTAATAAAACTCACCATTAATCTTTTCCAAAATTCGACTGATTAATCTAAGTTTGACATTATCTCTATGAAACTGAAGGCAATCATTTTACCAAAAACTTTGATAGATTTCACTCACAGATTAATGACATGTACAGCCCAGCAAAGAATCCCTAAATTCAGACCCCTGCATGAACCTGAATTCTGATCATGTTTGAGGATATAGTAATAAATTTTTCAGATTTGTTCAACCGTTATAAAGGAAGAGTTACATTAGAAGAAAATGTAGAAAGATTGGAAATTAATTAAATTCAAATAATGTTAAAAAATAAAAATTAGCTTTGTCATTAAACCACTTCTATACATCCAGAACTTCAATGAATATCAATTCTTAGCTACATCACCATACAAGCAGGTCACCCAATGAGACAGCATACAGCATCTTCCTAGATCAAAATAGTAATTATTAAAAAAAAATAATTAATAGAATATGTTTTTATACATAAAGAGAATAAGTTAACTCTCTGTAAATAGCTCATTTCATATCTTATATTTAATCTCTCATTTAAATTTGTAATGTTCTCTTTATCTTTTACATAAATTAATTAAAATTTTTCATTTTTATTTCTTTGAAGATTTTTATGTTTAAGACTATGAAAAAACAATGTTTTGAAAGAGAAATATATGTATATATCCAAGTCTAGTAAAAATATCCCTAGTGAAACTTATTTTTAATAAATAATGTCAATTTGATAATTATATTTAATTATCTAGTTAACAGTTAAATTTTATTACAAGCATTTATTTTTTAAATGGCCTTTGTTTTACTGTTTATCAACATTAATTTCAACTCATTAATACATAATGTAATGTAATAATGAAAATAAACTGCCACAATAAAATTCAATAGAATATTCTATATTATAAAATGGGTAATTATATATGCTTATTTAATTTCAATACATTATTACTGTCAATTTACTTCTAAACTGTTATTCTTTTAATAGTTCAAAACAAACAGAACTTGTATTACAATAGGCCTTTCTTATACTTAACTAAACTATTGTAAACATGCATTGTTCCAATGAGTTGATTTCTAAGATTTGAATGAAAAGAGTTTTGTAGTTTTACAAAATGTTCAACATTAAAAATTTCAAATAAAAATAAGTAGTTAATACACAACAAATTTATATAACTCAAAATGAATATTACCTAAAACAAATCAAATGACATGGTAGCTCCTACATACAAACTGGCAGGTTAAGTTTGTATGTACATTACATAACTACATGACAACACCCTTCAAATTATGTCTAAATGCGATGAAATAGATGGGAGAAAAACTCATGCATACAATCATATTGCTAATTAAATTCATTTAATTACCATCATAACATACACATTATTAAAAAAATACAGTGTTATAAAATAAATGTTTTTATTCAAATGTAAAATTGATTAATTTATTTTTAAACAAAATTTAACATTAAAATAAAATATAATTTAATCTTTAGTATATAATTAATTAAAGCATCTTTAAATTAATAATCTAAATAATAAATGTTACACTGTTACAGCTTCTATATGTAGTATATTTTATAATTAATATAAACTATAATCATCAATATAAAATTATTCTCAACCAAAATGAATTACGTTACAATATTTTTGATTTTCTTTTTATATTTTATTTAGAATGGAGGATCATAAGTTACAGTAAATATATTTTTACTTCTCCATCAGAACCAAAACAAGTGCAATGTTTTTATTTTCATAACTTTTTATAAAAAAAGCTCTTACAAATATTAAAATGTTATATAAAAATCTGTCATGTTTAAATTAGGTTTACTGAATTATTTACAAGTTTAGTGCGAGTTACTATTGCAGCAGCAAATCATTAATTATCTCCATTACCTTAGTTAATTATGATAAATAATTTGTAAAACATGACTATTCTAGATTTATTTCATAATTGTATGTATTTTTTTTTGTTAGATTTATTATAATAAAATTTTTATATATCTTATGTTAAAATAAAACATTTACTCTCGTACTTTCTCTTTCTAAACAACACCTACCTCAAATTGAAAGAGTGAAGAACTTTACAGTTACCTGGGGATGTTCTCAGGGGTAATATGTCCAACGGATATTTAAATGAAGACTGAAATAATTTTATATAAGAACTGGATACTTTTAATTACACTTTTCTGTATGTTGATGAACAAACTATTAAATAATCAAATTGCTACAATTATTAAGACTCCAGGATGAACCTACCAGAAATTATAATTTCTTTCCAATTGTCTTTCAACAATTAGGTTTTTATAATATACAAGGGACAACTGAAATATAATACCAAACTCACTAAAAAAACAAACAAAGTGTTGTGAACAGCTTTTGAAATGTAGATGACTCCTTTTTAATATTTTGAAGGGAAACGAAACTTGTTGGATCATTACAACTTAGAAGAAAAACTGCAGAGCATGGAATATTGGCACTAGGGTTTGCCGCAATAAAAAAAGTTCAAAATAAAACCCTCTGCAAAAAAATTCTCATTGCAGAGACCTGAGATTTCCAAACACATAACATGACCGATTACCTGGAAGGTGGGTAGACTATAAATTCTGTGTGATACATAGAGATGTTAAAATACTTTATAAGTCTTGTTCGACACTCCACAGAGTCAATAACTCTGCAAAACGATAGTGCTCCACAGAGCCAACAACTCTGCAAAACAATAATGCTCCACAGAGCCAATAAATCTGCAAAACGATAATGCTCAGTCACACACATTGCGTGTAACACTGAAGTTTGCGAAGTTGAAATTGGAATCCATTCTGGACTCTCCACATTCACCAGATTCTGTGCCAGGAATTTTCACTTCTTTCTGTAATTAAAGGGATATTAAGGATAATCATTTAACCATAGATGATGAATTGAAAGATGCAGTATGGTCATGGATCAGAAAACATCCACCAGCATCCTTCATCAGCTGAATGACCATTGGGAGAAATTTATAGTTTTAAATGGACAAATAAATGTAAGTTTTTATAGGAAATAAAATGTACTTTTATGTGTCATTTGTGAGTTATGATCAACTGCGCACGTTTCACCCACCCCTTGTAATCTAAAAGTTTTAAAGTTCAAACATGTATTTTATATTTCTTTTATTTTTATCAATAAGATTTAAATTAACATTTTTAGGTTATAATTTGTATAACAAGACGTAAATAAAATATTTATATAAAAAAGTAATTCTTCATGGTTTTTTCTTTTTTTATTCGTTTGTTGAATAAGATGGTGTTTTGAGTGGTTACAATTTAAGAAACTTTTCAAACATAAAACAATTTTGCAACCAACAAACATTTTTATTAATTGAGTAACTGATAAAGATATCACAGATATGTTGGGAAATGAAAATTATTGAATGCAAAAGAAAAAAAACAACTTAAAGAATTATATACGAGGCATGTTTTTTAAGAAAGGGCAGGCTGTTTTCAATTTGCCACCATTAGATGTGGTGGAAATTGATGGCACTAGAGTAGGATGTTTATTTATATCAACGATCATCTGTTTGCAAAAATAGGTTATTTGCATTAGTTGCTGCATATAGCATGGATGAAATGAGTGCTACAATAAATAATCCAGCGAGTTGTTAAGTGCAATCAGTAATTCATTATCTACTGGTGAAAAAAGAATCTGCTGCTGATATTCACAGAGAAATTGTAAATTTTTACAGACCCAGGTTATGGGTGAAGGTAAAGTTCACCAATGGTATCGTTTGTTTTGTGGGATAAGAATGAATGTTCACAACAAAGAATGTAGTGATCACCTGACTGTCATCACAGATGAATTGACTGAAAATGTTAATGCAAAAATCCATAAAATAGAAGGCTTATTGTTTTTCAATTATAGATTAAATCTCCTTTTGTTTTATGATCAGTACATAATTTACAACATTTTAACTGAAAAACTGGGTTACAGAAAATTGTGTTTCATGTGGGTTACCAAAAATGTTGACAGAAATACACAAAGAAATACGTCCTGCTGCAGCTCATTTTTGAGATGCTACAAAAATGAAGGTAATAATTTATGGAAACATGTTGTGACCGGTGATGAAACATGGATATCTTATTCAAATGCTGAGACAAAGCGGCAATCAGTGCGATGGCAGCAATCATTATCCTCCAAGCTCAAAAAGTTAAGCAAGAAAGTTCAACGAAAAAACTTATGACTACGGTTTTTTGGGAGACCAAAGGGATATTGCTAATTGAATTTCTTGAGTATAGAAGACCTGTTAATGCTGATGTACTGTGAAACACTTATAAAACTTAGACATTCAATTTAAAACAAAAGCCATGGAAAGCTAACTGGCAGGATTTTATTTCTCCACAATAACGCATGACCTCACACGGCAAACAAAACCACTGAACAATTGCAATGATTTCATCAGGAAATCTTCAACATCTTCCTTACAGTCCAGATCTTGCAAAGTGTGATTATTATCTTTTTCTTCATTTAAAACAATGGCTTGCATTGTAGAAGTTTGAACTGAAAAACAGAGTAATTAACTGGTTTAAATTACAGGTGGAATTCTTCAGTAACAGAATAATTAAGCTGGTAGTAAGCCGATATCAAAAATGTATTACAGTGAATAGCGAATATGTAGAAAAATAGTGTGTGTATATACACACACTCACTCTATTTTTCTTGAAGAAAAAATATATATATATATATATATATATATGCAAGTTTTTTTAATTTTATTTATTTCAATTTTTCTATCAAAACGGCCCTTACATAAAACATGCCTTGTACAATCTCTATCCTCAGCTACAGTAATTTGGATAATACATAATTTCCATCAATTATTTTATTGCTTATGTGTATATACATATGTACTCACAAAAAATATATTTTTATAATGTACTGATATACTTAATATCAGATACTAAATTTTTGTTAAAAAAAAAACTCCTCAATTATACATTGCTTTCAATAGCTGGTTATCATCTTCACAATTTTTTATTAAAGAAATCTTTTTTTTTTAATTTAAAAGTAATTAATCAAGTAAGTTAAAAAAAATTTCACGTTTATGCATATTCTGATGATTTAAAAGTGTTATACTATATTTTAAATCATAAATTATGTATATTATTAATATATTTATTTAATATCTGGTTACATAGTAACACAATATACACACATTGTGTCAACAGTACTGTGCAGAGATGCCAAGGCATCTGTACGCAATCAGGTGTACAAATACAAAAAATAACAGAAAAAAAAATTTTAAAACAAAAAATATCATCCAAGTATTAATCAATGTGAAATAGCCTTAATTCAAGTTAATTCGTTTTATAGCCTTTTCTAATATTTTTTTATAATTTCTTGACACTACACTTTTAGTTTTAAGAGGCAGATTATTAAAATAATACATAGCAGTATGATGATTCCTTCTGCCAATTTTTTATATATTTTCAATAACTGAATGGATTTATATCTCGAATTACAGAAAAACGAGTATTTATATAGTTTAGGGCTATTTCACTGTAATGATGACTCAAAGATTCTAATACATATTTTTCAAATAGATTAAGTGAAAATTTGATATTTGATTTTTAAGAATTTTTACTGTTTTGTTATGTACAGTTTATTTTATTTTATTTTTATTAGCTCACCCCTATGCAATTACACCACGACTAACTATACTTTAATAAATTCCATACATAATAGTATATAATCTTGAACAGTAAAAATTTTGATTAGTGAAAACTGTAATTTTTATTTATTTATTTCATTTCAAAATCTCATCTGAAATGTTGATCAATGATAATACCTAAATAGTTTGTGTAATATTTTCTTTAAACAGTCACTGCCAATAAAAATATTAAAATTAGTAGGTAAATTCATAATGATTACCAAAAATTAAACAAATAGTCTTACATTTAGAGCTAAATTATTAGAATCTAACCGTATTTTTAATTCATTAAGTTGTTTTGTTTTTCCAATTTGTTACATACAAACTTCAAACCAAGAATTTCCATAACACACTGTAACAATGTGATCAGCATAAAATAAAATTTTACAATCAGAATTTTGTAGTTCAATATATCATTAATATAGGTCCAAAATGGTTCCTTGAGGTACACCAATATTCAAATCTTGTAGGTTGCTTTTTATTTCATTAATTTATAATAAGAAAATATTTATAATTTTTTTATTATTTTAACATGTTTTTTTCTATTCAGCAGATAATTTTAAAGTAACCAAAGATGTAAATCTCTGATACCAATTTTTCAAGCTTACAATTAAAAGTTTTATGGTCTACAGCATGAGTTTTCAACCTGGGGGATGTAGGAGAATTTCAGGGGCATTGTACACTAATAAAAAAATTTCTTGATTCAACAATTTATCTCAGTGTAAGGAAAATATATATAAATTAGCTAAACAATTAAACATTGTAAAACACGAACCACTGGTGCATGACCTTAAAAAAGGAACTTTTGCAAACAGTAATCTTTATCGCTGCTAGATCCAACTACATTCAAGCATACGTCTTATTTACACTGGCTTTTACCTAAATAGTTCATCCTGGTACCACTAGATCCCTCTGCATCTTTGTTGGAAGCAGACAAACAGTGTTTCTAGAGAAACCACTACTGAGGCTAGGGTAATTTTACTACTGGTTGGTGGCTACACTGCATAAAAAACAGACAACTGATGACTGTTTTTGTGTGAATGATTGTCATGCATAGAGTAGTTAAACATGGCTAAATCATTAGAAAAAAAAAGACTGCGCAGTAATGACTATATAAGGTTTGTCCTTACATACATTGAGAAGAACGATTATAGTTTACCTCAGTGTGTTATTTGTCTGTCACAACATTCTGAGTAATGATGCAATGCGACCAGGGCATTTAGAAGGCCATTTAACTACCAATTATCCTGCTTAAAAGACAAGCCAAGGGTTTTTTTTATGGAAAGAGAAACTCGCTTAAACGAATGAAATTCAATTCAATTGGAAGTTTTGAAATGGAGAATGAAAAGGCTGTTGAAGTTTCTTACTTCAAGCTTACTTTGCTTATAGCAAAAGACAAGAAACCACACACCACAGGTGTTACTTATAACATCATGTTTACTACTAAAACCATGTTTAACTATTCTATGTTAACTTACCATATATTAATTCCAAAAGTTGATTTTTGCAGGATCCTGCATCTTTAGTTCATATTTAATTCTATAATTTGAATTTGTCAAAACTGTTACTGTTTTTATAAATTTTTAAATTTATTATAAACAAATATGCAAATTCTACTGTCCAGTACTGGAATGATGGAATATTTAAAACATCATATTTTTTTTTGTTCTGTCATTATTGTTAATCATTAACTGTAAGTCGAATGCTGAAACGATTCAATGAAACTGGTAGTCAGTCACACAAGGAGACCTAGGCAAGATCATCTATGGTATATTGATTACAGAAATGATCGTTTTATAAAAATTATTACTTTGAAGAAGAAGACTTTAGGATTAAGCACCTGGGTGCCTGCAACTCATTCCGCTTAACAACATGTAGGACTGGCGATTGAAGAATGGAAGAGAGGAATGTTCATGGATGAGACTAGAATAAAGTCCAGATTATGACTTTATTCATTTGCTGTCTTGGATGGGTGTCAGTGGACATGGAGAAGGCCAGGAATGAGATTTTCTGAATGCAACATTTCAATGAAAGTCCCATTTGGAGAAAGGTCCAAAATGTTTTGGGGTGGTATTTCTTTCGATGCCTATACTGAGCTAGTTGTAGTGCAAGATAGAACTTCAGCAGCAGACACCTATGTAACTGAATGTTTAAAAGTATGTGTTGTACCTTTTGCTCCATTTATTGGAGAATTCGTTATCATGCATGATAACACATGACCTCATGCTGCTAGAAAGGGTTTCAGAGTAACTTGATGAAGTAGGTGTCAACAGTATGATCTGGCCAGCTGACAGCCCAGCTGTAAATCATATTGAATGAATTTGGGTTATGCTTAAAAAGAGTTTGACAACATAATGCAGTGAAGCTTCAACGGCTGTGTTATATAGCAAAAGAAAAATGGCAGATGGTGGTTCATCATTTTATATTTTGGTTTTCATTTATAAATGTAATATTTCTCAAGGATATTCATTTTTTATTATTATTACAAACCTTCAAAATATCTAAATTATTTTTTTAGTAGGTAATACTATGTTTGTATTCTAACAAATGATCTGCTATTTAATCGATTCTTGGAATTAATATGGTAAGTTTAATTTATCTCTATTTACTGTATTTTTGTAGTTTAATTTCATTTAATATTTAGCACAGTGATCGTCAATATGTTATTAAATTATTTGAATTTAAAAAAATATACATATAAAATAATAATTTTTCATGTTTGTAGAATATTACCATAAGGTTATTTCTAAATTGACATAATTTTCCAAAATTAACTGATACTATTAACAAATATTGTTACAACTGTTAAACTAAAAATGTAAAATAATACATTTTGGCACTGTCTTTCTTGTTTACTGGTAATCAGTCTTCATAAATATATAATTAATAAGAAACTTATCATTATTAACACTAATGATGGGTCATTCACAAATATAACAGAGTTCTGTAGTTATATATTAACATAATGGCAGTCCCATTTAGTTATAAACATATGGGAAGCTAAAATTGTGAATTACCATGTAATTACTTGAAATGTGGTTAACAATAATTTTTGATGCCAATAAAAGCAGTCTTCTGCACATCTAATAAAAGTGATGGATAAAGAATTTATATATGATCTTATTGTTTTCACAACAGTATTTATAGTTCATTTTATTAATAGCTAACTATAACACAACATGTCATATCATCAAAATTGAAAATGGTATTGTATTTTTAATTAAACATCATTATCTAAAATCCAATCCAGAAAATAATTTTTAACAGTTTTAAGAAGAGAAATGAGGTCTTGCCTAATGCGAAATAAATTAGTAAGCCATTGCAATGGCATAAGAAGGCTGTTCTGCTGTGGTAAGGCAACAATATGGGCCAATATCACATTTATTTGAATTTATTAATTAAAAAAAGTAACCACAGAATAAATTCCAATTAAGGCATAGAAACTAGATGTCAATGTAACTAACTGTATTGAGTATATGGAGCTGTTACATATGGATAGGAATGTGTGAGGCTTCATATTTTGTTTCCACTGAAGTCCTAATATAATTTAAAAAAGAAATAATAATTTACTTTGGGAATATACTATCAAGGAACTATAATAAGCTTGTATGTATTAGGTTTTACAAGTAATCATAAAAACAAGACAAATTATTTTTAAAAAAAGGAGAAAACAAAAGTTCATTCAATGACAATGACACTTTTTAAGGGTAAAGTTGGCAATCTTGGGAAAACATTTAATCAGCTGTTTAATCATAGTTAATCTAAACATAACCTCTTTTGTTGATTTCAGAATGTCAGCTCTGCTTGAAACGTGTACGCCAGAAGAGAAACATTGTTATAAAATTTTTTCTATGAGAAGGCATGAAAACGGCAGAAATTTACTCAAGAATGTTAAAACAATAAAATGTGTTTAAACCACAGTAACATGTATAAGTGGGTGGAACAATTTAATTTAGGCAGAACAAATGTGACTGATCTCCATTGCTCTGGAACACCGGTTCAAGTTTTGACTGCTGTGCTGCAAAATCGCATAAATGATCTTATTTCCAAAGGCAGGCGAGTCAAAATTTCCCAAATTGCTAGTTCGTGTAATATTAGTGTTGGAACCATGCATTTGAATCATTCATGACATGATGAATTATTACAAAACGAGCTTGAGATGGGTTTCAAGCCAGTTGACTCAAGCCCATGACATCCGGATTCACATTTGTTCTGAGCTCAGAAGAACAATTTGAAGCGGAAGTATATCCTGTGATGAAATATGTGGATATAGCATTTTGAGGCCGAATCCAAATGGCTTCAGTGGAAACATCTAAAATCACCCACCAAAAATAATTCAAAACTCATGTATCAGCTCTTAAAGTGATGTTGACGGTCTTCTGGGACCTGCAAGACTAATTTTTATTGACTATTTAAAAGAACAATGTACCGTGAACAGTGAGTACTATTCTAACATGCTCCAACAGAAAGTGAAACCTGCAATAATGAGAAAACATCAGGGTGCTCTCTCAAAAGGTTTGATTCTGTTACGTGACAAGACCCCGCGCCTAGCACTAACTATTATTGAGCCAATTTATCAGATGTCTCAGATCCTAGCAAAACAACCACTTAAAGTTTTAACACAGCGAAATTTAGTCCTTGTTCCCTTAAAAACCCCGCTTATTACTCGAATCAGAGAACAGCAGCTGAAATGCTCGAGAAGTTCGGTTAGATGGTGTTGCCACATCCTCACAGTTCAGACCTCGCCTCAACGGATTTTCATTTGTTCAGCCTACTAAGTCTTTTTGTGCGGCAAGAAGTTCGATGACAACAAAGCAGCCAAAAAAAGGAGTAGAATGATAAAAGTCAAAAGTAGTAGCAAAATGATTTTAACAGCAAGGTGAAGACTTCTGTGCTGTGGAAATCAGAAAGCTTACAGAATGCTGGGATTAAAGTGTTTAAATGTTGCTGGAGATTATGTTGAAAAATAGTTTGTTTCATTGTCATTGAATAAATCATTTTTCCTCTCAATCAATTTGTATCCTTAATTATTTAATTTCCCTTGTATAATGAACTTATACTTATTTATAGCAGCAGTCAGTTTGTAATTTCAGCCAGATTCTTGGCAATAATAAGCAGTGAAACACAGAGAATTGTATACAGAGATTTAGACTCCCACGACTTGCTTAGTACAATTACTTAGCATAGACTGAGAATGTGGATTGCCATACCGTACAAACTATGTATGATTTTGGGATAAAAAATTTAATGTAAAACAGTTCAAACTACACCAAAAAAAAAAATTAAAGAGGTGATAAAAACAAATAAAGTGGACATATTTCATAATTAGAAAATTGAACAGTAAAACTCATGTAAATTTTGTTAAAAGTGTTTACATTAATTTCCACAATATATTTTCTTATTAATTATAAATATTAAAATTTAATTCTTTTAGATACTTTAATTGGTGTCATACATTTGTTTGCATATTTACTTCAAGTATTGTGCCATATTCATTTTCACTACTTTTGCTTGCTTACTTACTTACTTTTCTTTGTTATATTCCCATACATCTGTTTATAGTTGGTTTCCATATGTTGTGTGCCATATTTAAAAAAAATTGTTTCCTTATACATTTTTTACAGCCTTTCTACAAAATCTTACAATATTTATGAATTCACTCCAAAAAAATGTTGCCGTTATGATAATTACACAATAAAAATATTTTATTCTACTACATTGTAATAATAAATTTCACTAATTTTTAAGGCAACTTTTAATGATATATGGAATGTACTGAATTTGTAATGGCTTACAGGCATTTATAATAGTAACATGTGCACAAGTTATGACACAATCTTTTAGATTTAGCAAACTTGTGACTACATTTTTCAAAATTCAATCACTTTTTATTTTACTACGATTTATGTTTATCACAATGCTTTCTTCTAGATATTAAAAGAACTTCATAATTATAATAATAATTAATTAAACTGATGTCGGCACATCTTGGAAAAAATCAGGAGTTTATTATACACTTAACACTCATTTTACGTTTAACAACGTTTACCTACATAAGCCCCACTAAATTATTTGGGTAGAGATTTATTTCAAATACAGATATGCAAGATTCTTCTTCAGTACTAAAAGTAGCTTTTAAACAACATTTTCTCGACATAAATTTGTTGCGTTATTCGTGAATGACCCCAAAACAAACTATTGTACTAACTATAATAAAAAAAAAATTAAACTATATTACAATTACATTAAAAATAATACTTATTAACAAATAAATATATATATTTTTCAATAATATTTACAAAATTATAAATAAATTCATTAGTAAAAAAAGATACAACAACAAAAATTTAATATTAAAGTTATATAAATTAATATGTATTATTGTAATTGATAATTTTAAATAAAGCAAAAGTGGAATATCACAAATGAAACAATGTATAAAACAATGTATAAATAAAACTCTGACATTACATAGTAGTAAAGTTAATAATGAGCCATTTTGAATGTTGACAGCTGAGTTGATGCTAATTTATCTCTACCCAATTTCTTACCATTAACGACTAACACTAGTGGACTATCAACTCTAAGACCATTGAACTTAAAGTCCTGTAATAAAAATAAAATACATTAATATTTCATAACAAATACTACAAAAGGCAACAGAATTACATTGACCTAATAAGTAAATTATACTTTTAGATAAAGGACGTCGATTCTTAGAAAAAAATTTGGTAAACTGATAAAACAAGTAATGAAATGAATAGTTGACGGCTCAGTCATTGAAACAAGTTGCATTTTTATTTTCTAGTAACAATCAAATATGTTTGCTAACATTTGCTAAAAATACGAGTAAAACACATAGTAATGATGTGCAGCGTCGGACAGGTGAACAGTGTGCATTTTTATTTAAAGCATTCTATGACAATGGTTAATAGTTTTACAGATGCTTGACAGTTGTTTTGATGCCCCTTCAATATACATCAAAATAATACATTGCTGCCACATTACCCCATCATATCCCATTTGGAACATGATGTTGAAAGAAATTTCTAAATATCAAACAAAAAATACTCTCAGTAATAAAAAGGAATGTATGCATACCAGACAACAAAGGATTTACACAAACATTCACATGAAGCCAGCAGTGCACACTTTCATTTTTAAGGATATTTGAATAAACAAGACTTTGGATCAGGCACTGAACAACCCTAATAAGTATCAAGGACCACTACACAATATTAGGGTCATCATATGATATGTAACAGCATCCTCTGGAATAATCGGTCCATTTCTTTTAAGACAACTATCAGAATGCTTTTACTGACATCCCATAGTTTTTAGTTTTAAATGGTTGAAGAATTTTTATCTCCAAGTATAATAGAGAAAGCTGAAATTAATCTAAAAATCTGGTTTAAAAATTATGAGATGACAGTCAGACAAGTAGTGAATCAACAAATGTAATTAAATGATTGTTTGCAGATCACATTCTCTCGACATGTTGATATTGCTTGATCTGCTGCTTGCCGTATCACACAACATGCAGTTTTTTCTTGTATGGCAATATGAAGAATAAGGCATTCTTAGTAATTTACCCTGATAAAATAAACTGAGAAAAATCTGTCGGGAAAAGTTAGTGTGCAATTAATGGGTGAATCTATTATGTCATGCGATGGAAAAATATAACATCTTGACTTGCAGAATATGTGACCCTAATGGTGGCTTCAGGATTCAGTACTTATAATTTTTTAAGGTACAATTAAACATTAGTAAAAAAATTTCATTTCATAATAAATTCCTTAAATTAAATGTTTTATGAGGGTCACCCATCATTTAGGAAAAAACCCAAAATGAATATTCTATATCTATTTTATTTACAATACAAGGGGCATTCAGAAAGTTCTTGGTCTGACACAGAAAATACAAAATTTTTCAGATTTAAAAAAATTTTTTTAACATAGACACCTTGGAATTTGATATAATAGACAAACACTCTAACATTCTATAATAACAGTTGTCCAACTCTGTAAATAAGTGTTCGTCTTGGCGTTAATCTTATCGTTTGAAGTGAATATTCATCCAGCGAGTCATTTCTTCAGGTTTAGGAAGAGAAAGTAATCACTGGTTGACAAATCCAGTGAATACCGAGCATTTGGAGGCATACGCCATCAAGTTTTGCAGCAAACCCAAGATGTATGCATAGCAAATTACCACGGTGAGAAAGCACTTTCTTTTTGGTCAGATGTGAACATTTAACCTGATTAGCAACCTTCAATTGATTTGGCAGTAAAGTGTATTATTCAAAATGGATTTTTTTAAACAAAGCTTTGTCGACTGAATTATTACCAAATTGACAATTATTGCCAATATTACAAAACATAACAAAATCTAAGCACAATTATGCTTAATTTTACCTAATGAAACAGACATTTTATCTGACAAACTGGAAACTGAATCTAGAGTTGTCAATTGTAATCATCAATAGGAGTCAGGCTATTAAATGAAGCTTCACACATTATCAGTTTTTGTTGTCGCAAACATTATTATTATTACCTCCATAAATCAAAGAACTACAAGAATCATTAATTTAGCTTGAATAATAAAATAAAGCACTTACCTTGCCAGAAAAGTTAAAACTGAAATGTGTTAAATAAGGTTCAGGTACTGCTACAGAATCACCAATTATAACACCTGTACCTTGAGCTAAGTTGTAAACGGTAACAGACACGACAGTTTGTTCTTTATCCATCATACAAAATGTACTGTAAAAAAAAAAAATAATAACATCACTTTTTGCATTCCTAAAAAAAGAATGTCAAAAGAAGACCAAGCAGTTTCCTCAACATGAATGCAAACGAGTATGAAAAATCTCAAAACTAATTTTAAGAATGGGTAAAATATAATAAAGAAAAATAATCTAAGTTCGCAATTAATCTGCATTATTTATAAACAATTCAAAAATGCAGTTCACCATGTGTAATAATATTATATTTATATGGGACAAACCACTAACTACATCCAGCATAATTTATATATCTACATCTACAATTTATCTCATGAATCTTTAATCTCTGAGAATCTCCTTCATACCAGGACATTCTTCAATCATTCCACTAAATGGAAACTATAGTTAAAATCAACCTTATCCCAAAGAAGATAACAAGAACCATATTGCTGGAAAACGACATCATATAGTAAAATCTAAAAAAAATTGTGTTTTACCAGAAAGGATATCAAATATATGAAGCATCACCTTCGATTCAATGGAACAGGTTATTCTAGAAAAGATGCAGTTGACTAATTTACATCTTCAGCACTGAACTTCTACTTGATAAAACTCTAATGATCTCCCAAAATGATCAATCCAGCTATTAAGCCGATCATCAATATACAATTATAATTATTTTTAGCACTACGAAAGATTAGTGTAATTTCAATATTCAATATCTACGTTTTTTTAAACTAAAATACTTTCTCCAAGCAAATAATATCACATATATATTTGTTAATATACAATTATTTAATTATTATTACTTAAAACTGCCCTAATTAGAATAAATTTCAGACCAATTGACAACAGCAAATTATTCAATGATACATTTTATTAATTTTTAACAGTCTAGTACTGACACACATAATAATTTTATGATGTATAATTACACACATTAAATTTTCTTTTTAATGTAATTAAAGATAATTTTTTTCAATGTCCACTAAAATATGTTATCTTTTATTCCGATCGATACTATAATACATACATCATAACATGAACGGGTAGATATAGTATTCTACAGATAAAATTGAACTGGCCTAGTGTGCGCCTGAATGAATCAAGGGAAACTTCATAAAACCTTGAATTCTATAATAATAAAATTTACTAACAACAAACTTTCACTAACAAAAACAATAAAATTATATTATTAAAAATAAATAAATAAGATGATCATCCACCTAGATCAAGCATTGCATTTCTCATCCCTCTTTACTTCTAGCTAAATTTTTAAGAGGAAAATATTTGGGTAAGTAAATTCACAATCAAATAATCTAAAGATTATAGTCAAATGTAAAGCAACTTAATAATTAAGTACTAAGCATTAAAACTAACTACTAGTCCTGCACAAAAAGATGGTAAACTACTGCATAGTCTCTCTGAGGTTGATCGTTCCTTCCTTTAGGATCTCACTTCACTTATCAGATTTCCCTTCTTTTTCTGATACATACAACATGACCTGACTACAAAAACCTATGACACCATATACTAGCCGGTGAACAAGTGCTTTTTTTTGTAACTTAGTAAATAGGAGATGAAAAGTTTAGGGAATACTGTAACAGCCAAATAAGTGACTGAAGTGCCTGTCAGGTAAGGTTGGATTGAGCCACCTTTATTCGTAGTGGTTTCAATTAAAATGTTTGGTTGTTATTCTTTATAAGCTGTCTCTAATTCTTGTTGAATATCATACGGGCAAGGGCCCGTACTTTGGCCTCGAAGGAGTCCAGACCTGACACCTTGCGATTTTTTCTTGTGGGGGTAGATCAAAAGCGTTGTTTATACATAAAAAATTCACAACCTAAACCGCTTAAAAAAACAGGATTAATGAAGCAATGAAGACCGTTAACGAAGAAATGTTAACTAATGTTTGGAGAGTTAAGTATCGTTTGGACATTTGTCGAGCGACTAAGGGCGCACATATTGAAATTTATTAATTATGTAAAAAAATGTTGAGACAACAAATTTGAAAAATAAAAAACAAACTGTAAGTAATTCTGTTTTAATTTAAACCATGTTCAAAACCGCACCATTCTTTTATGATAACCCTGTATTTGATTCATTTTTTCAGTTTTTATTTTACAGAAAACTTTAACCATGGCCTTGAAAAGGCACAGAAAAAAATTTTCTGAAGCAGCACCCCACTAATTTTGGCTACAAACTGCCATTGATTATTATGTATCAATCTGAATAAAAGAATTATTCAATATCCATGTTTTGATAGAGTAGAAGAAACTGCTGTGAAAGTAATAAACATGGAGGAAAAATGAATTTTTATAAATATGGAGATTTGCAGAAAAAAAGTAGTAAGTAATAAAAAACTAAATAAAGTAATTAGTATTATTAATACTTACAATGGAACACTATCTTCATCATTTACACTGCAAATTACTTTGCCGATAATAACTTTTTCAGAATTCAAACCATCTTTTAATTGTGATATATGAATAAGTTCTAATCTACACGATTGTCCAGAAGCAGCTGTATACAATCCCCCATCATAAGGCCCTAAATGTTTATTATCTAAACCCTAAAATTAAAAAAATAAATAAATAAAAAATGACTTAAATAAACATATAATATACAATTAGTGTTCATTCAGTTTACACTAGTCTGCAAACTCCCATGGGGGAAAGACTCAACAAAACTTGTTAATTTGAAAATGTACCTCTCAGCAGCAGGGATATATAGGTAAATTTTTGTTTATGCCATTAATAACACAATTTTTACTTTCCTGGCTCAAGCAATATATGATGCTACAGCTATAATGGGAAAGTATATAGAACAGTAAATAAGTTTTCTTTTGAATTAGTATTTTTTTAAGTTTTGTGCCTTAAGGAAACATAAATTTTTTTTGAAAAATAGATTTAAATAAATTATAAATCTGTGATTTTTTTATTTTAATGCTCGTAAGTTCAAAAAATTTACTTTTGTCAGATGAACATTTGTGCACATGTTGCTTGTAGTTGGTCTTATAACTCTGGAATCTATTGACTGATTTTCTTCAAACTTTGTAGACAGGTACTACCTTCATGAGGAAAAAATGAATGTATTTTTTTACAAAAATTGAAAAAAAGGTGATGGTGTTTAGCTAAAATAAAATTTCAAATCTTTACTGGGGCACTTTAGAAAAACAATTTGTGGAAGAAGTTTTTTTTAGGTTTTTTAGAAGAAGGTTTTTTTAGAAATTGAAGGTTTTTTTTAAGTTCACAAATTACCAAAAAATAATTTAATATTCACCCCTACCCAAAAAATTACTTTATATATTTTTCTTTCTTTTTAGCTATATCTCACTTCAGAAAAGGAGTTAATGGAAACTTTTTTAATTAATATTTTCTACTTAGTTAGGCTTTCAAACCATTACACCTTTTTTTGGCCATCCCACTTTATTTTGGTCAAACAAATTTAGTAACAGATTGAAGGCCTACCAAAGTAAAAAATATAAATTCACAAAATTCCCATTAACTCCTTTTCTAAAGCAAGATATAGTTAAAAAAAGAAAAGAAAATATATATAAATTTTTACGTAGGGCTGAATATTAAATAAATTCTTTTGTAATTTGTAAATATTTCGGCAATTTCTGATACCTATAAAAAACCTTCAACTTGTGAAAGAAAACATTTTTGCTAAATTGTCAAGTAAAGATTTGAAATTTTATTTTGAAACAGGCCCACCGTTTTAAATTTTTTTAAAATATATTTTTAATATTTCTTGAAAAAAAAAATTAGCAAAAAATTTTCATCCTCTTCCTAGAAAATTACAACTTTTTCATTTACAATTATGGCTTTATCATTATATTTTTTTAACAACTTTAAAATGTTTCAAAACTATTAATTCCCATGAAGAGATTATTTTCTTAAAAATTAATTTTACCCGATTGCAAACCTTTGAGAAAAGGAACTCCGAAAATGAAAAAAAAATTTTTTTAGTAATTTCAAATTTTTAATGCTCAAAATGTATTGTGGGGAGCTCTCCTCCCCTGATTGGGAGCTTCCAAATGTTTGGTAAATTTTAAAAAAATCTTGATTTTAATTTATTTAAAATCAATTTTAGTGAACATTTTAATCATTAAAAAATCCTCTGATGCTTGAGCCCCTAAATTTTCTAATGAACTATTTAATCATAAAGATGCAAATAAGATCTTAAAATGATTGAAATGAAAAATGAATTGCACAGCTTAACTGGCATAGGCAGGAAAGTTGTGCATTTCATTGCTGGTGTTTTTTTTGTTCTAGCCCGCGTTCTTTCAGTTAAACTCTAAGCTGTACTTGTTTTGTTAAGCGTTTATTGTGTAGAAAAATAACGACTTAATAACTAGAATAATGAGTTTTTATTCTATAAGAGATCTGAATATGAAATTCAAGAGTTATTTGGGAATGTAAAATAATCCTCCTAAAATAAGATCTTTCCTAAAAATAAGATAATAAAATGTTTGTGAAACAATGAAATTGAAGATAATGCCATGGTCATCCTTTAATACTAATTGGTCAAAGAGGAAAAGTGGAGAACCGATATTAAAACTTTACTGCTGCAGTCTCCTGGAAAATTGCAATGTAAACTATCATCGAAGAAAAATTTCCAAACTGTAATTTTTTAAGGGCAACACAGTAAGCGTGTTAAAATAATGACATAAAATTACTACTATTCAAGAACCTGAGGTGGATACATTACCCACAAAATAACCAAATTTGGAAGTGGAGACCATAATGAAGTTAAATACATAATGAAGATTAAATTACATAATATAAAATTATATTTGAGATCTCTCAAATTTTAGAATATCTACTTCCCTCAATTCTTACATAATATTTACTACGAGAATGAAGTTATATGCAAATTTTGGGGATGAAAATTAATAGACCTGTTTTTTAATATTACTGTAAATTTAATGCTCATAAATGAAATTCTAATAAATTTATTGCTCTTTGAGAGCGTGAAGATAGATTGTGTTACCTAAAAGAAAACAACTGGCTGAAACCATCAATTTTTTGATGGCCATCTAAATTCAAAAAAATACACTTTGACCTCATGTCGGATTTTTTCTCTGAAGCTTTTTAAAAATATTGTAAAATAATAATAATAATCTTCATACCGCTGAAAAACTGAAGGCCAACATATAAATCATACATAAATTGAAAAATAATTACAGGAACTTAAATTATGAAACAGATACATGAGTATCACTAAGTTGCTATTTATTTAATTCTTCAGATTTCTATGTGCGAGGTCGACGGTATAGTGAGAGCTATTAATCCTCCCACCTGAATCTTCTCAACAGTACCAGTCTGATATTTGGACATCCACCTGCCATGAGCGATCTGTATCCCTTTTATATCTCCACTCTAAAGGTATAATGTGAGTAGCTAGGAATACTCTATTGTTCCTGGCTCCATTAAATCAAACAAAAAAGATCATTTTTGGCTCTAGAAAACAACAGAAAAAAGATTATTGCTAGATTCAGATGAACCAGACTGACAGAGGTTTATTGATCTGTTCATCTCGATTCTTCTAACTCTTTTGAAATTGAATGACACATCACATAATCAATTAAGATTAGTTAAAAAAATCCACTTCTTTATCACAGATGATACAATAATTTATCCCAGTTCTCTTTTGAAAGCCATCATTTAGCCATAAATTAGTTAAGAAAAAAATAGTGGTTTTTAAACCTTCTACTGATCACATGAGATCCTCTCAAATTTTAAATCTACCTCTCTCAATTCTTACATATTTACTACAAGAATAAAATTAAAAAATAAGGAGAAAATAAATTTTTTAAGGTTTCCAGTTGCCAAAAGTTTCTAATAATTTTAATATTACAGAGGTATATATATTTTTAAATTTTGTTAAATTTATTCTTTCACAGATGGATTCATTGAAATTCAAGCAATTATCATTTGCTAAATTTGATTACTTGATTATTGGCTGAACAATATAGGTTAAACAGAGTACATCATTATTTTCCAATGTCATCATAATAAAATTTTGTCATTGATCAAACCGCATTTTATAAGAAGTAACTATTTGTTTCCTGTCTGTAAAATTTGGAAAGAAATTTTTTTCGGTATTTCATTAATAAGTCTGGTAAAATTTTCACAAAATATTAGTTATTTAATAAAAAATTTGCTGAAGCAAGATTTTCAAAGAATTGTATGAAATGCAATGCAATTTCACCACTATACTACTGGCATAATTATTTTTGTGCTTCATTTCTTCTATGAACACATATTCTTCTAATTACTTGCTGTGCAAAAAACTGAAGGGAATAAAATTTTAAACGATTTTCATATAAAATATTTTCCTTCTGAATAATAAATAAAAATTTGGTTTTTGGAAGAACACAAAAAAATAAGATATCCAGCAAAATATGTCTTATTTAGCTTATACGTGAATAAAAAAAAGCACAGGTGAACATATATAAACATATTCGTTGTGACTTTTGCTCTACTTATAAAGATTCAAATTATAATTTTACGGAAGGATTCTTTCTAGTGCTGGGCATTTTTCTTAGTTTTTAACGTATTACTACATCAACAAAAAGAATATCTTGAAGTTTCTTATATAATTTTAATTTTTCAAGTCTGTTCAGTGAAGTGCAGATAATCAAAATTGTAAAAGAAACTAACTTTTTCTCAAGGGTATAAAATTAATATGTTTTTGTATTTAAAAGCTTTCAGATATTTTAAATAACCTAAAAATAAATTTTATTAATTGAAATATTCAAAACCTACTGAAAAGATCACTTTCAAAAATGATTACTGAAATAAACAATCTTTAATTATAGATGCCATTTTACAAAGATCGAAAAAAAGCTTGTTTCTCTATTTAAAATAAAAAAATAAAAAACACGTAGGTGAAATGTAATGCAGTTGCTCATAATTCACAAATGAAAAAAGATAGTCAAATTAAACAAATATGGCATCATAAAAGAATATTTTATTTGCTATACTACATTTACTCTAATGTGTAAAATGTCCACGTAGTCACCATTTACAGCTAGACATTTCTCACGATGAGGAACCAGTTTTCTCATTCATTCACAGAAAAACGCTGGCAGCCTTTCCTTGATCCACAACCTCACTGCATCCTTCAGTTCATCATCTGTAGTGAAATGAATACCCTTAATATTCCTCTTTAATTGTGGAAATAAGAAAAAATAACAAGGAACTGATTCTGGTGACTATGGAGGGGATGGAATAGATTCAATTTCAACTTCACAGTGATTGCACGCGATGTGTGTGGCCAAAAAATATTATGTTGCAGAATTACTGGCTCTGTGGACTGTCTTATAACAACACAAACATCTCCTAAGATGCTTTAACATCTCTAATTAATGCACTATAAATTTTCACATATAAATAAATATAAATGCACAGATTAAATTAAAATTAATTAAAAAAAAAAAATGAATTTTGTAGTAACGATTTCTTACCTGTAATAAGCTATTTATTTTTTTGATTTTTAATTTTCCTTTATTTTCTATCATATCACATATACTATTAAGATATGTTAATAACTGCATCTGTTTATTTTTTGGTGATTCCCAAGATGGATCACGCTCAATAGCTCTATTAAATGACATTAATGCTTGTTTATATTCTTCTTCATACTTATGTGCCTGAAAGCAGACATAAAAATTTAAAAGTATTCCTGCTAACATCATTTACATAAATCAATCAAATATCACCATATTACTAAAAACTATTCTTACATAGTCATCAATCTTTTACTCATCATCCATCTGAATGTTTATTTTTTTTAAATTACATTCGAAAATAAAAATTAAAAAAAAAGAATAAACTTTTATTTAAGCTCAGTTTCCTTTTTGAATGTAATTAGGTGTGCACAAAAATTAACTATTTTTTCATTTAGTAGATGAAACATCCACAGTTACAGCTTTATTTAGTATTTTAAAATAAGTAATTGTATCTCAATATTCTACATGCTATGAACAGAACAATTTTTATTTTTAACAACTACTTTTATAACTTAATTTTTTAAAACCTTTGATGAATTAATCTTTTTAAAAATTCTCTGATGAAGACCAATGTCCAAAAAAAAAAGCTAAGTAAATAATTTATATTTAACGTTTTGGTAGTAACAAAAATCATATTAAACACACCAAAACAGCAAGTTTAACAAGGGTGGATCAATAAGTATCCATGTTTGAAGGCAGGTGGCATTGCTGTCTTCAGTTGGTTTTTATTTGACAGTCATTTGTATTAAACATATATGGTTTCAATACAATGAAAAAAACCATAGACATTTAGGAAAAGTGCATCCTCCTAAAAGGAGATTATGTTGAAAAATAAAAAAAATCTTCTCTGAAAAATTTGCATTTTCATTCCTAACAAGGGTACTTTTATTGATCTATCTGAACAAATCCAAGGATTTGAAAGCTTTTTAGATAAGTTTATATTAAACTGCTATTTAAGCATTTTTGTAGGTGACTTTTATTAATAATTATTAATTGCATACATTAAATAAAAGTGTATTATACGTTATACAGTGTACATCAAAAAGATTCAACAGACTTCAAAACGCTTTACCTTTTTAAACAAATAACCATATGAGGTTTGATAAAAAAAATACGCAGAATTTATTAATTTTCTAGGCTGCAGAAGTCAAACTGTCACAATTTCTTTTTCTTTGTGTTGGTACATTTGTCCCTAATATATATTTACATTGGTAGCCATATTAAGTGTTTAGTTTATTATTGGCTTTCAAAAAGGCTAAATGTGTTTTTGTATGGTTGGCTTGTGGAAAAAATGGAACAAAGAAAATGCACTAAATTTGGCTTTAAGAATGAAATAAAGTACAGCACCGCATTGGAAATATTGAATGTTGCATTTGGAGATTATTCTATGAATAAAACAATCATTTAAAAGAAGTACAAATGTTTTTAAGAAGGCCATGAAGGCTTTGAAGATGACGAGCACCCTGGATGTCCTGTCACATCAATAACCAATGACAATGTTGAAAAAGTGAAGAAAACTATCAGAGAGTCAATAAGGATTACTCTCTCTCTTTTTCTGTTTAATCCCCAAAACCATCGTAAGGTATTACTTCAGAGAATGATGTGTATGAAGTGTAGTCTTGTACAGTCTCAGGTCAACCACTCCTGAGAAGTGTGATTAATTGAAACAACCACCAAAGAACACTGGTATCCATGATCTAGTATTCAAATCCGTATAAAAGTATCTGCCTTTACTAGGATTTGAACCTTAGAACTCTTGATTTCAAAATCAGCTGATTTGCAATGACGAGTTAACCACTATACCAGACCGATAGGCTCAATAAGGGTTACTACTGAAAGTTTATGCCATTTGCGTGAAGCAATCTGAAGAAAATGCTCGGATTTGTGATGAAACAATTCATGGCAGCTGTACCATGATAATGCTCCTCCTCACACTTCACTGCTTGTTTGTGAATTTTTGGCCAAAAAACAACACCTTTATGATGCCTCAGCCTCTATATTTGCTGGACAAGGCTCCCTGAAACTTATTCCTTTTCCCTAAGCTGAAAAGAACCATGAAAGACAACATTTTACCAACACTGTGAAGAGATAAAAGACAGAATTGCTGAAGGAGCAGAACGCCATACCGGATAATGTGTTCCATAGGTGCTTCGAAGATAAAAGAGCTTGCATAAATGTATTATATCTGAAAATGGGTAATAAGGAATAAAAATATAAACAAAAATCAACAGAATCACAGATACAAAAAAAGGTAAATTTTTATTTTTAATGAAATTTATTACATACCACAGCTTTATTATAGTGAAGATCTGGATTATTTCTTGTGGATGGATCTTTTTCCTATACAAGAAAAGAACAAAATGAACATTTCTCAAGGTAACCAATACACAGCCATTAAAAAAAAAATTACACTTAAAAAGAACTATGAACCTCTTGGCAATTAGTATCAGATGTCTTTTTTAATTTTTATCATAATTTTGCATTAAAATAATAAAAATTTACAATTTTTATTAACACATCAATCTTTAATAAAACGTCAATCTCAGGATAACTTCAACTAAGGACCATTACGTAGAAAGATATTAGAGAGCTGATGAAAAAAAATGATCAAATCAAAAAAATCATATAATTTTACATATTAACTACGAGGGTTCTGTTTTTTTTTTTCAACCTCCAATTGTGCATCTAAGTAAACAAAAGATAGGCAGGAGCTAGACTGTGCGTCTTGCGATTGCACCCCGTCCCACACTATAACATCTGCCACTGCTAGCTCTATTGTATCAGTCTTAAGCCAAGATATGGACAATTGAATGTGGCCGCTGCAATCAATGCTTCTGCCAAGTGTGATAAGTTTTCTGCAAGCAGAAGATGTAGCGATGCTGAAATCCGTCTCAGAATGTGGCTAGCGTAAGATGAAAACTTTATGAGTGATGGTAATGTACAGGAATGATGGGAATGTAGGAAATTTAAAGGAGGACATACAGATGTTCATGATGAAGGTGGGTAAGGACACAAGTCTGTCGCTACGCCTAGTTGAGCATGTTGATGATTTTGTCTGACAATGGAGGTTTATAATAAGTGAAATTTTGCAGAAATCCCAGAAATCTTAAGGTCTTCTCTGTACAAAATTACAAAATGCCAGCAAATGGAGTCAGCCATAATGTTTCTCACACATTATGATAATCAGGAAGAAGAGTTCTAGTCTATTGTTTCTGCTAATGAGACTTGGATCCAGTATGACAATCTAGAAACAAAAAAACAGTCTAAGCAGTGGATGCACACTTCTCCAAACAAGTCAAAAAATTCAAGGACACTGAGCAACAGGAAAACAATGCTACAATTTTTTGGGGTCCATAAAGGTGTCTTGTTGGTGGACTCTATCAAATAGAGGACAACAATAACAAAGAAAGTTTATTGTGCTTCTTTACGCCTCCTCCACAGAGCGATCCAGAATAAATGAAGCATGCTCTTATCTGGCGTGGTTTTGATCCATGCACAACACATCCAATGCACAACTGCACTGTGCCAATGTGAGCAACACTTCAAACAATTCAAGTGAGAAATTTTCAACAATCCCCATATAGTCCAGACTTAGCATCTAGCAATTTTTACCTTCTTTTGAGAATTGAAGGCTAGGTTGGGCGGACAACACTTTGCCACCAACAAACAATTTCAGAGGTTGTCAAGACATACCTTACCTCATTGGCAGCTAACTTCTTTGAACACAGCATTGGAAAGCTGGTGTCATGATACAACAAATGCCTCAATAGTTTTGGCGATTATGTAGAAAAATAAGTTAGATAATACTCTACCTTTTAATAATAAAATCATTTTGTTATGTCGGTCAGTGTGTCTTTTTTTTATAGCCCATCAGAGGTTGAAAAAAAACACAGTTCTCATATATTGTTGAAAAATATGAAGTACTATTCACTGCTGAGATAATTATAGAATGACCATTTGGAAGCATAATTGCCAGTTAGTAGTTCTAGCTTTAAAAAAGTTTTATTAAACTTTCTTTGATATTTAATTATTTTTTAAAGCTGCTTGATGCATTTAAAAAATACCAAATAATACAAGTTAAATAGAACTGCTCACAATTTTTATGGGAATATTTTTTAATTTTAAGGCATTTCTTCTCCCATCTAGCAGTAGAAATTTTTTTGTTATTCAATGTACATGAATTTTAATTTTTATATTAAAAAATTTTAAGACAAGAATTAAAGCAAATAAAATTTGTAACAGTTTTCATACAAAATATTTTGTAGAATTTTGATTCAGGCATCTTCAAATTTGGGATTATGCTAAACTTCAGGCAGCTTGGCTAATGTATATATATAAATATACACAAAGTGAAAAATCATAAAATATGATAAAAAAAATATATATAACTTACTGCTTGAGCATAAGCAGACATTGCTTGTTTAAGTGTCCTTGGATTTTGTTTTATTGCGAAAAATGCAGCTAAATACGCATTACCAAGAACCGACCATGATGCACCATCAGTTGTATCCAGCTGTACGGCCTGCCTGGCTAAATCAACTCCTAGGTCAACATTTTTTACTTTTTGGTCTGGAGTTTTACAAGGTTCTTGTCTAAGTAACATTGATAAATTACGCAATGACACCTTATTTTTGTTCTGAAAAAAAGTTAACAAGGGTGAGAAAAAAGTTATAAATGCTGAATATATAATAAAACAGTTATTCACTTTATCTGAGAGATGCAATTTCTGTACAAGTAAAAATTCAAATTAGGAAAAATATTGTATTAGGAAAACATTACATAAGAGTACAGGCAACAACATTCAAAGCAAAACTGTTACACAGTTTATTGTTTGCTTTAATCTTCCATAAGTACAGTGATGGTCAAGGGGGTATTATGGTATTCCTTTAGGAAGCAACAGCTTGTATATGGGTGCTTTTAAGTTTCTGAAAAGAAAATATTTGTAACATAAATTATTGCCACTTAGTGTCACTACCAATGAGTAATATGTTGTTATTACTCTGAGGAAATATATTCTGATTTCTTAAAGGACTACACGAGGAGCAGAGACCTACTGCCTGTTGGAGAATAAGTATTCCTTTTGTTTAAGGTATTTTTAATTGTGTAATCTATACACTTTTCATTCAGATCCTTTCTTTCTGGTGAGTTTTATAAGTTTTTGGCTCTTGATCTGTGCTAGGTACGTTTCTGTTGAGCAAGTTTTGACTATGATTCTGTACAAAGGACTCTTTTTTTTTTCTACCCAAGGCTGTATAATAAGTTCCTAAGTCATCCTGATTTGGTCATCAGTTAATATCAGATCTTTTAAATTTCACCTAATACATGTAACTGTAAAACAAATATCCAAAATAAGCCAAGTGACCAATGCTTTACCTGATATAGTTGAGCTAAAAGTCTACTCCTATGCCTACATTATTGTCTATTCCTAGGTATACTTTTGAGTTTCTGATAGCTTTTGTTGCCAATCTCCACCATGCCTCCCTTTTTTAATCTTGGAGGTACTGTGTTTGAATCCTGGTCAGGCTTCAGCATTTTTCACATACTATGCAATACATTTTTCATTAATAAATAAGCAATCAGCAGCAGTATCTGGTGAGGTACTGCTCAAGGGTAATCAGTGCACCTATAAAATACTATATGCTAAAAAAGATTGTCCTAGTTACTCTGTCATACTTACTCCATCATACTGGTCACCAGTAAATAAACTGACTAATTCCTTATGCACAGAGGTTGAGAAGTTGGGTCAACAGAAACAATGGTGTGCCAAGTACAAAAATCCCTTGGATTTATAATCCTAGTTGTAACAACAGATCTGGGAAACCGGGTCCCACTAGACCCACAATTTCAATGATTGCATAATGGCAAAAAGCAATGGATCATTACTCCAGATGGTAACTAGAAATAAGAATTCACTGTTAATAGAAATAGTGAAGTGGGGCAGGATTTTGCAGAGTCTCAACCACCATGCTTGAAGGTAACATAGCATTCTGAAAAATCTGCACACAAATTATAAAACATACTCTCACTTCTGAAAATTTGGAAGATAAACTCACAGAAAATCTTAGTAATAGCATTACAAGAGACCAGACACCTAGAGATACCCAGTTTGAAAACTTTTGAATATTAAAGATAAACCAGGAATGCAGGTCAAAGGAAATCAGCCACATCAGGGCTCAGCTTTTGCATTAAAGTAAAACACAAACTCAGTGATAAGACTTGTTAAATTTTCAAATAAACTCTATTCAATACATATACCTCATTAATGAAAACAATAAAAGGAATTCACAAAAGTAAAATTCTGGTATCTCCTTGAAACCAAAACAGACCAAATCCCCCAAAAGCATGCTAAGATTCTACTAAGAGATTTCAAAGCCCAAAACTGGCAGAGACAGATTAGAGAACTCAGTTTAAGAAAGACAAAACCTAAAAACAAAAAGGAATGGAATAAGACATCTCTCTCAAAATTATTTTAAAAGACTCCCAAAGAAATTGACACTGAGATTTCCCTGGCAAAAACTTGAGTACCAAATCGATCACGTTGCCATTTCCAAACCAAACACCATAGACCTAATGAACATTAAAGTTAAAAAATCTCATGTGGACACTACATGACTTCCTTGTGTGCCTATTAAATTACATATACACATTTTTTTTAAATGAAAAGTACATAAAATTTTATTTCATTAACTTTTTATTAAATTATTATTTATTGTAAAAATTTGTTTTACAATCAGAGGTTAACTATTAATAAATCAATATATTTTAATTAAAAAAAAAAAAAAACTTTAAAAAAAGGAGATAATCAAATTTGAACTGATGTGCCTTCCCCTTGTAATTTCCAAATATTTCATTAATTAAATTTTTTTTTGGCTATAACTCTAGAACAACAGAAAATAAGTACAACTTTGAAAAGCTCTAAATGAGGGGGTTATTACTGCAGTTAAAAAAAAGTCCAAAATCCAAAATGTTTGGATTTTGGGCTTTTTTGGACACTTTCGGTCCAGTCGATTGCAATCAAAAGAGGAGGTGCTGCAACTAGATGTTACAACACAAAAATTTCAACATCCTATGGCTAATTGTTTTTGAGTTATTGGAGATCATATGTACAGATTTCACACTGAATCTAGTCAAAATGGATATTTCTGTTGAAATCCGAAAATGGAAATTTTTTGCAATTACAATACTTCCTTTACTTCATAAAAGTAAGTAAAAATGTTTCAATGCTGACTCAGAGTATTTATTTGACCAGTCAAAATGAAATTCCTCCCACAAAGAAAAATATCACCACAAACAAAGTACAAGAAAAAAAAAATCAAAGTTAAAGAAAAATCACCAAAAAACATAAGTATGGGGAAATGAACAATGCAATGAAGCAATACTTCAAAGATTACAAACATAGAATACTTTGCAAAGCAAAAAACAAAGAAAACACTCATGAAATCCTCAAAGAAGAAAGACTAAACTCTAACTAATCTTTTAACTAGATAAATTCAGGATTTCAGAAGAATAACTCCAGAGAATACTATAAAGCACTTAAACTAATTAATTAAATACATCGCACAGAGCTTATTCTTCAAAGAAGAAAATGGGTTTTGCGACCAACAACAAAGAAAATTGTGGAATCTTAACTAGGTTGAAAACCTACATAGCTGTAAAAAAAATTTCCTTTAAGTCAATAACACCAAACCCATCTAATTTAGATACACCAGACCTAGAAGAGATCAAAATAGGCAATCAGAGAACTCAAAAACAGTAAAATATGCAGGGAAGACTCAAACCCTTTGGCAAAAATTTCAGAAGCTGCAGATGATACCAAAATTCAATAATTATGCACAGGGAAATCATAAAGATATGGGAAAGAGAAAAACTCTCATAAGAATGGAAACTAGTCCTTATTTACCTGCTATATAAAAAGTGACAAAAAAGATGTTAATAACTTCAGAGACATTCTGTGTCATTCTGTGACATGAACAAGATCCTGTCAAAACTGATCCTAAAGAGATTAGAGAAACTAGACTGAAAATTAGGTAAATATCAGGGTGGCTTTAAAAACTCTGGTAATAGGCAGAAGAGAAAATTAATCTGAAAACAACCTTCTGACAAATAAGTAGTCAAAATAGAAGTCTAAAAAACAGAGAAACCAATTTCAATATCTTTGTTGAATTTGGAGTAGACAACAAACTAATTAATTTTATAAACATTAATAGGATTAGTATTTGAAATCAAAATAAATTCAAAGGGGAACAGTCAGAAGCATTCAAAATTCCAATGGGAGACAAGGAGCCAGATTATTTTAAATTTTATTTAATGCAGTATTAGAAAAGATAATTTGAGAATGCCAAGAAAAGACAATTGAAAAAGTAAGATTAGGACCTGAGAGAAAAGGCCTCTCAGTAAACTGCTTGGCATTTGTATGTGATCTCGCAATTCTAGCAGAAGATTTGAGAACTACCAAAGCTCAGCTCACCACAGAAGGAAATGGCTAAAAAAAAAATGAACCTACTAATAAATTAAATAAATGGACTATTTAAAAAAAAAAAATAGTTCATAAACATAAAAAATGCACCCAAACACCTTAGTACAAAAACTTATATGACCAAGAATACTCATAATAAGAAATAAATCTCAAGGATAGGGAAACTGAGGCATTACACACTAGTGATACGATTTGAGGTGCTATACATGGTTGTGCAAGGTTGTTCCTGGTCTAAACCAGGAAGAATAAATTTGAAAACAGAAAGGAAATTACTAAGACCCAGGAAAGCAGAAGACTGTTTTGGAAACTTTGAAAATTATGATATTTATTGGAAGACTAAATAGATGTGATTAGAAAATATACTTCTCTTCTGTGGGCACTTCATAAGAATGGATGAAAACAGATTAATCAAAAAATCTTTCACCATGCAAACTACATAAAGACAACTACCAGGTAGTGCAAAAAACTAAAAGATCTAAAACTAAAAGAACGCAACAAATATAGAAACATAAATTCACAGACGCAAAACATGTGAAGAGTTCCAGAAGAAAGGTACAAGAACAGAATGGATCCTGAAAAGATGAGAACACTCAAACAAAATGAAGAAGCACTGAGAACAATAGTAAAGATGCCAATAAGTGAAACTATTTAACGTAGTTCTACAGAAACTGGTTAAAAAACTATTAAATCTTTTCTTTTAGCCAAATGGGTTAGTAAACTGTAAAGTCTAAATACTAAACATGTTATATGTTTAATTTTACTTAAGACTGACTTATTATTTTAGTATTATATGTATAAAAAAAATTGATAAATTTAAATAAATTTGTAATACTTAATAATTTATTTCCTAGGAATATGAAAATTTGTATGTGTATAACAGTAATATAGCTTTCAAGGGCAGTACAATTTCATATAATCAACATCAGTAAAAAATATAAAAAGTAATGTATAAAAATACTGGAAAGAAAAAAGACTATAAAATTATTGCAAGATAAACTTTTATTACAGCAACCTTTGCAGAAATGTATTTGAAAAAAAATACTATATATATGAAATTGAATTAAATAAAATTGTTGTTTATAATTTCATGTACAAGAATACTTAAAAAGTTGTCATAACTAAACTGAAAGGTATAAAATATTATGCATTAGAAAAAAATCATCTATTATAAAAATTATGTGTGCCCTGTGTTGCTGTGAAGGTAATATCAGCATTCCACTATATTCCTTAATCTCAGTCAACTAATAATAAAGTTAATTTTTACAAATAGTATTTATAAACTACCTAGCCAGGCAATGACTTCGAAGGATGATAACAGTCTTAATTCTTCCCAACAGTTGTATTAGTTGCCATTTTGAAACAGGAAATTTTATAAACAAACGTAGTTCTGCCTAATAACAAGGTAACCTTACTCTAAAACTATATAAAAATCAGATAATTCAATTGACCATAACTTTGTCACTAACAGATAAAAATGCTGAAAGAGCATCTAATTTAGTTCAGCCAATTAAAATACTTTTTCTATTACACCATTTTCTGCTTATTTTCTTTTAAAAGTAGAAGAAATATAATACAGAAAAGTTGCTAAAAATAATTATCAGTAAGTATATTGTATTAAAAACACGTACCTGAACTAAAGCTTTTTCAAAGCACATTTTTGCCTCGTAAATATTATCACGTTTCCAGTAACATTCACCCAATTCATTCCACGCTGGTACTAGATGAGGATCCAATTTTACAGCTTTGGCTAATGCTTCTTCTGCATCAAAACTATATGAAGGTAATAGATTATGTACTCTTCCGAGCTGATAATAATATTTTGCTCGACTACACTTCAGTGCAGCGTCTGGAATATTTTAAAAATTATTATTCATCAATTAACCCATAGAGTAAAACTCATTTATAACCTGGTCTATCATGTTTATATAGCAAATTTATGTTTAAAATTTTTTCAACATAAATAGGATACTTAAAAAATATTACTTTTCATTATTTTATTTACACAGAGTAAGATTTTGTTTTTGTAATACAACATTATGAGGATCATTTGTGAAGAATGGATTAGAAGACTAGAAGGGTTAGTTAAAATTAATGATATTCATTGCATCACATCAATAGCATATGGTAAGAAAGCTTCCCTTTACTTGTATAACAGCACCCCGTTGCAGCTTTACCTGCACTACATGTGTTTTCTGTAATGGTCAATTTATTTACTTTAAGTTTTTTAGTCAGTAAGGTGCAGCCAGTTATACATACAATAATGGTGGCAGTGGTTGTGCTGTGGCTCAACCAACACAGGTTTTTTTTAATCGGAATTAAAAAAAAACCAAAAATGGTCTTTAGATATTTATCTGAAGAGTATTTGCAAGCTATACTGAATATTATTATAATTTGATATACTGAATATCTCTTGTGCTACAGTCAGGATTGGAAAAATTTACTGTTCAATATCACTGTTCAAAATTTTTTTACCTTAATTCAACCCCTTTCAAGGGGGATTTTCGAATTTCAAAAATCTTGAAATTGATTACATGAAGATTACACTCACCAAAAATCAGGTTGATTTCATTTGTTACTGAGAAATTAAAAAAATAGCAGGATTTAAAAAAAATTAATTTTAACCCTTGAATTTAAAAAAAATCTAGCAACTAATTTTTAGATGTTCACATGAAGATGTGAACACAAAAAAACTAGCTGATATCTTCATTTCTTACAGAGAAATGAAAAAAAAAAGTAAATTTCAAAGTTACTCCATTTTAACCCTTTAAACTTGTAATTGAAAAAAATCCTTTCTTAGTGTGCAGTTACACTGTAAGAACATGTATACAAATTTTCATCAACTTATCTTCAGTAGTTTCTGCTTGGCGTTACTTATTAACCACTCACGATATGTTGTTAAATCTCTATTGAAAATATTTCAACTGAAAAAATCTTGGGAGCAACTTGCTGTAAGAAAGAAGCAAAAGAATTTAGCGGCTCACCATCTAGTGGCCCAACTACAGTTCCGTAATGGATTTACACATTTTAATAAATAATTTTCCCTTTTTAAAATAATGTTTCCAAATAATCGTGATGTGTAAGATCAAGAGAGTATCTGATACATTAAAAGTTGGTCTTCAACTTACTAACAAATACCCCGTTTGAATTTTGAAAACACTACCTAACAATGAAAATGTTTTAGGCTCAAAAATAGCTTATTCTTATGTATTTCCATCTGCTGAATTAAAAAATCACCATAAAAATGTCCAATTGTCATTTTTAACCAGATTTATATTTTTAGTTAGGGGGTTATTTTGTTTTTGGAGTTGTCACATCTGTTAAATGACAAAACACAACATTCTCCAGCTGTTTGTAGGTTATAAATTAGAAACATTATTACTTCTGGTGTGACTGTGAGTTTCATATTGCTTGTGTTGTAATTAGTGCAGAATTTCTGGTTTTCAAGTGCTTTTGAAGTGAAAAATTTGTTAAATAAAAATGCCACAAAAATATGTAAATTCAGTGAATAATTTTTGTTATACTTGTGGTAAAATAAAATTTTCATCACAGAAACACAATCTGATGCCTCTTGTGAAGACTGCTTATCAGTTCTATTTTGGGATGAAGGCAGAGGACCCCAGGATAAATCATGGGCTCCACATATATGTTGCAACTCCTGTTCAGTTATACTACGAGAATGGCTGAAAAATAAAAAAACGCTCTATGTCTCTTGTTGTGCCTATGGTTTGGCAAGAGTCTACAAACCATATAGATAACTGCTATTTCTGCTTGACTCCATCTATAAAGGCAGGATTTTCAATGAAGAAAAGAGGAACAGTTCAATATGCTAATCTTCCATCTGCATTTGACCTATTCCACATTCAGTTAGTTTACCAGTTCCTACTTCATCCCAAAATTATGAGCTTGATGTAGAAAATGAAAACAGTACGGAAGAAGAACCCAAAAACAAGTCTTCCACATCCCATGAGTCTGATTTTGATAAAATAGATGATAAACAGCACAGACAGAGTCAAGCGGAATTGAGTGATCTCATTCGAGACCTTGATTTGTCGAACAAGGCAGAACTTCTAGGGACAAGACTACAGCAATGGAATCTTCTCCAGTGTGATGTCAGGGTCTCATTGTACAGACATCGTCATAGGGATCTGTTTTATTTTTTTGAGAAGAAATATAATCTTGTTGTTTGCTGCGAATTTAATGGCTTGGAAATATTTGAATTTGAATCATGACTCAAACTGATTGGAGGCTATTCGTAGACTCCTCCAAGCTTAGTTTGAAAGCTGTATTATTTCACAACAGCAACTGTCTTCCTTCTATTTCTGTTGGTCATGCCAATGTAGATGGTCATTCCGATGTAGATGCCCCAAGGGACATCTACATCGGTGGCATCTCTGCGGGGCCTGAACTGTAAGCTGTGGTGCGCATCAGTTTGAGGGCGAGAAGAAGTCCTCCGTTAAAGCCACTGCTGGCTAGGAACGGAGGGGGTGGTGTAGCGAACGGACACGCTACGAGGTGGGTTCTTCTCCCCTCGGGGGGGGGGGGGGGGGAATTGAGTTCACATGAAGGAACCCACTGGGTTTGTCTAATGGTGAATGCATCTTCCCAAATCAGCTGATTTGGAAGTCGAGAGTTCCAGCTATCAAGTCCTAGTAAAGGCAGTTACTTTTATACAGATTTGAATACTAGATCGTGGATACCAGTGTTTTCTTTGGTGGATGGGTTTCAATTAACCAAACATCTCAGGAATGGTCAAACTGAGACTGTACAAGACTACACTTAATTTACACTCATATATATATTATCCTCATTCATCCTCTTAAGTAATACCTACAGTAATTCCCAGAGGCTAAAAAGAAAGTTCACACGTAGGAGACTTATGCAAATATGGCAATCCTCCTGCACTCAATCAAACATGCACAACTGGAAATTCTGTGGCAATCTAAAAGTCATTGCTGTACTTTTAGGAATGCAACTAGGGTACACTAAATGTTGCATTTTATGTATGTGGGACAGTAGCGATAGGAAATTACATTATATTCAAGCAGACTGGCCTGCAAGAAATCTTAACACAAGTTGATGATGATGATTGATCTAGCCTCCCACGAGATGTTTGCATACCGCACCATTCTAGCCTAACACGCAGTCCTGATGGGAAGCCCATTGCTGTTAAACAGAAATTTTTTAAATATTATTTTATTTAACGTAAATTTAATTCTATTATTGTTGTAATATTATTCATTCAATTGATTCAAATCACTCAGTTCAAACACAGCTCACACAGTAATAGAGAGTCACAGATCATCAATTCAATTCATTAATATTACTGCTTCAACTGGCAAATCTCCAATGCTACATATTTTCCTTCTTTCTTTTTTAAATTTTAAAAAGAAATAAATCTAAAAACCTTCTCAGTTATACCGAAACACTTTGATAAATATCTGGTTGCGATTTATCAAGTATTTTTTTGTTTATCACAAATAAACAAAAACCCTCTTCCTCATTATATAATAGTATAAATACAAATGTTGGAAACAAATTCTAAACAGAGAGCCAGCTACAGTAGTCAATTTTATTGGTAGCATAGACCTGTCAATTTAACATCTTTCAAATAAATAAATACTTTCATTTTCTCTGCTTTTTATACTTAAAGCGTATAAAATTATTTATTTAATATTTTCTGCATAATACTTTTTCTTTGTTTTATTTATTTTTTGTTCACAATGATGTATACTGCAGAGTTATAAATAAGGTTAAAGATATAAATTTTGTTTGATATCAAAGTTGAACAGAATTCTTAAGTTTATATGAATTCTACATTCTGAATAGGAAAAACACAGCCAGTGTACAAACAAGGTAATACAATTTACAACAAAAGTTAGATCCACAAAAAATTTCATTATCATTCAAGAGGAATATGTAATAATAAGTTTAATAAAATAATAAGTGGAAACTGTACCCAAAGTAAATAAAAGATTAATTTGTTATGTATGTACCTGTTCCAGGGACATCTGAAATAAGTAGAGCTTAGTTAAAGTTGCATTTTCCGAGTATTGTGATGTTCACTATAGGGGAGTCCAAGTGATGGAGTCGAATATCATCTGAACTTTTATGGGATTGTTTTGTTGATACGTAATAGTACAAGGGTCATTTGGAAAGTTCTTGGTCTGACAAAAAACACATGTAGTCAGACACCTTGCAATGAAATGTAGTCAGACCGATGACTTTTCAACATTTTTAATACCCAACATATAAAACAGTTTGTCTAACTGCAAAGTAAGTGGTTATCTCAGCTTTGATTCATTGAGACATTTTTTCAGGTTTAAGAAGAGGAAGTAATCACTGGGAGCCAAATATGATGAATATGGTCCATGTGGAAGCATTTTAAAGAGTAGGTCATAGAGTTTTGTAGCAACAACCTGGGACATGTGCAAGCACATTATTGTGGTGAAAGGGTATTTTCATTTCAGCCAGATGTGGAAATTTAGCCTGAACAGCATTTTCAATATGTTAAGTAATGTATTGTAACATTTCCTTGTTGATGTTCCTGACTTTTATCATTATTGTATAGTACTTACAAAACTGCTATTGTACATTTTAATCTACAAAACTGCTTATCAAACATTATTAATATTCTGATAAACAAGGGTATGGTTCATTATCACACCAGATTTAAAAAAAAAATTAATCTTAGTTTTTCCATACGAAAAATTTCTTTATACTAGACAATACACCCCTGGCTGTTTCAGACAGTCCATCCACAGCACTAATATTACATTATTAATAATGTGCACATTAAGCATCAAATAAATGAGATCCTTCATATTTAGGCAATTCTCTCTTTTTTACCTGTTTAGCCTCTACAACCACCGTAAGGTATTACTTCAGAGGGTGAATGAGGATATGTGTAAGAATGATGTATTCATTTAAACCGTACCAGAATGTACAGTCTCAGGTTGTCCATTCCTGAGATGTGTGGTTAATTGAAACCCTACTACCAAAGAATACAAATACCCACGATCTAGCATTCAAATCTGAGTAAAAGTAACTGCCTTCACTACGATTTGAACCTTAAGAACTCTTGACTTTGATTTGCGATGATGAGCTGATCACTAAGTTCCTTGATAATATTAAAATATACCTCGGTGGCTCGATTTGATATGACCTTAAAAAGAATGATGTGTTTCACATTCAATTCCTTTGAAACCCATTCACCCACCCTGAATGATTCGCTGCTCCCCTCAATTATACTTTCTTCTGCAGATTTTTGCACTGATCTCAACTACCTCTCAGGGAAACCCAAAATTGATACTATTTTGCCTGTTACTGTGGATGCAAAGGTAAGGGCAAAACTTGTCTTTAAATATTCTTATTTCAATGCACTTAAAATTCTAACAGGATGAATTTCAAAACTTTTTGGTTATTTATTACTGTCATATGATAGGGGCACAGTTTGAAGTTCCATTCCAAACTGTTTATTAATACCACTCAGTAACTGCATTTTGCACAGTTCCATTTGACTAGTATAACTCAATGTTAAGTTAAAAACTGGTTTAGTTTTGATCTGTCAATGAAGTTGCTATAAAATCACTTTATATTAACTTGCAATTTCCACAGGCCATAACTTTATGAAGTCATGATTCAACATAGAAGGGAAACTTCAATGGTACTGGGTAGAAAACTGATTTTAATGGGTTTGCAGATAATGCATGTACGTATGTACATGCATTATCTGCACGGAAAAAACTGAATCATATTTCTTATCTTTAAAATAATAAATAAAATTAATCTTATTTAATAGATATTTTACCTCAACAGATATTCTGGTATGAAAATCTAATATGATAACAATAACCTACTCATATCTACATATTTCACAAAGACAGTAAAGTTGTAAGTTTATAACCTGGTTAAACTCTGTCTCAAATGCTTCTTTGATCATGGTAATATGGTATGACTGTGGTATCGCCACAGAAAATGAAAATAGAAAATAATACTAATATAATAATAATAATATTATTATTCTATTAATAATATTAATAGAAAATGAACTTTCAGTTATCTATGCATATTGTATGTGTTAAATATATATAATTATGGAGTAACATGATTAAAAAATACCTTTATGTTCTTCAAGTGTCTTCAGGGTATCAGTAATAACATCTTTCACTCTAAATATTTTAATGGCTGCCTCCTCAATAGTGTGATTATCAAAATATCTTTCTTGGAAGTTGTACAAATTGTTAACAGCATCCTAAAGACAATAAATTGTTAAGATGCCACAAGTATAACATCAAAAACACTAAAAAAATAGAATAAATCTTCAATATATAAATGTTTAATGTAATTTTTAAAGCCTAATGCTAATAGGAATAAAAAATATGTTAACATTGGATAAACTACTCACCTGAACAACATAAAAATAGTAGAGATGTAACTAATGTACCTACCTCTACCAATTTTATTGCTTTTGGTTCACCCGCAATATTATTGGGGCAGTTCGTACGGTTTATTGGATTTTCCATTACTAACTATGAAAATGTATTTTTTTGTAATATATATAATAATTCTTGAAAATGAAATAAAATGAAGTGTCAGTATTATGAAAAAGTTCAGAAATAATTTACAGTGTGCTATACATATGGTTTAATTTCTTAAATAACCCGACACCCACGGTTTACACCAAACATCCTCCCACATGACACAAAATAATTGATTCTGGTATAACAGTACATGTTTCTTGTTTATTCTTATTCATGGATATTTCACAAAAGAAATGTACATTCTAATGAAGTATATGATACTAAAATTTAATTTATTACAGGATACATTACGATGTTGCTAAATCCAAACGACATAACCTTAACACTGTAACAATTCCTGTATATAAATTTTTTTGTTACGTATTTTTAACAAACAGGTTATCAAACTTGGCTGACTTAAAACGACATATTTTATGTTGTTGTATATTTTCATAATGCATTGAAAAATATAAATCACTTTAATAACAAAATAGCTAATTATTTCTTTATAAAAAATTTGCAAGATTAAATAAATAATATTCTCCTTAATATTTATATAATAAGTTACAAAATAGTCTACAGTTATTACCTTTATTTATGCTGGCCGTCAAAACTCATTTTTAGAACAATTAAAATATGCATTTTCCGACTGTCATTGTATTTTTAAAAAGTTGGTTTTATTTTTCTATAAAATTTGGTTAGACCTTCGAAAAGTTGCTTATGAATAAAAGCAATCGTGGGAAATGCTACAAGTACTAATCATATTTTGGTAAGTAGGTATACTAAAAGAATGGAAAGATATGAAGAGACTGAGGGAGGGCCATGGTTCTCTGGAATGGAGAATTATGTATTCTTTATCTTAATTTATTTGAAACAACAAATTGAATCAAATTTTATAAATATGTGCTTTTAACCCTCCATCAGGCCCAATATACAATCTTAACACGAACGGGCGCATTGTATCTAAGAAATACTTAATTCCTATATATAATATTAAAATATGTATAATTTTTTTGTTGCTCTTCATATTCAAAAGTACTTTAATTATATTTTATGGGTACAGAATACAAAATAATAGATAGAAGTACTAAATTCAAATTATACAGTTTCTTAAAACCAAGACAATTGTTTTAATCATCGTTTTAATGGCTAATTGATTGAGACATTTTTTGTTTTAAGTTGCACTTTTCACATATCATTATTGCATGTCGTCCTAAACAAAAATAGTCGTTACAGTTTTTGCAGGTATTTAGTCAGACGAATCTTTTTGTATTGAACTGCACATGGTGTGCACATTTTCTTTTGTTTGTTGTAGATGGACCAGCTGGTTCTTCATGATTTACAACTGTTGTAGAATTTCCTGCAAACTTTGCTAAAGAGGTTTAGGAATTCCTATTGTATTACAACTAAAGATTTTCAGTTGTTCAGAAATTGATTCTTATGAAAGTTTTAAGAAATATTCTTTGTGAAATCACCTCTATTTGATTTCCACTTGTTATTATTTGAGCATTTATACCAGCAACATTCAGCATGGAATAAAAAACTATCATTGGCCAACGAAAAGTGTTTCTTGCAACATTATATGTGAAACACATCTTGTAAACTATATCTACATCTGATTTAATATCATTATAAAATGTTACCATATACCTTATACTGTTCGCCAGTATTTTCATCAATAAAATCATCAAAGTGTAGGCTTGAAACAACTAACACATTTTTTCCTTTTTTAGGAACATAAAACACAATTGTTTAATCCTTACGAAAACCAAACAAACATACTTAAGTTTAGTGGTCTAATTTAAAAATTTTTGAATTCAACAGGAATTTGTGTTTTATTTCTTTTCTAAAGTAACAACAAACGAAAGATTTTCTTTCTTGAGTTCTTCCACAAGTTTTATGTCTGAAAACCATTTCTCTGCTGTTACATTTTGGCCACTCTTGTGTATTAGTTTCACTAACCTTCTTACATCAGTTTGTTTATTACTGATACAATAAACTCCATCTGGCTGCTTTCCTGGGTATATTTCCGTGTTATATGTACAGTAGAGTTTTGTATCTACTAACGCATATATTTTAACTTCATATTTAGCTGGCTTTGGTGGAATGTATTGTTAACCAGCAAATTTTCCCCGAAAGCTCTGAAGTTTTTTATGTACGATCACATTTTCACCAAGCGAGTAACATTTCTGACAACTGGTATCAAATTGGTTGTATATTTTTCTAACTGGTGCTAACCGTTCACACTGAACTCTTATTTCACATGTGGATTTATCATCAAATCTAATGCATCTAAAGATAAAGTTAAAACATTTAAAATTCATTGGTAAATGAAAACTTTCAATTCCATCTCTATCACTACCCCATAATTCTAGACTTTCTCCATTACTCCTTAGTGTCCCTGCCTGATAAAAAAATCCAATAAATGCTTTCTGTTCAACTAAAGGTAACATTTATTGCATCTCTTTCATGAGTGAAGTTTGGTCTTATAACATCAATATACTGATTTGTACATTGCAAAATTTCATCTAATATTTCATTAGTTATTAGGAAATTCCAAGACTCAAAAGATGACTGCATTTTTAGCTTCTTTCTGATGACACCAGGTAAATGCCTAATTAGATCTTTTGCTCTGGTTTGCATGTTCTGAGTAGCCCAATTTTTTTCTATTTAGTAATTTTAACTTTTCCCAGATAATAAGGATCATTGTTATTTTCAATTTATTTATTAGTGTCATCCTGACAATTGTCTGAATCACTTTCCCGCACTTCAATGACATCTTCATTTTCACTATCTGAAGATTCATCCAAACTTTCATCAGAGATTCCATCATCTTCCTGCAGTAAATGTTGAATAATCTCTACATAGAGGAGATTAGTAGCATTCAAATGATCCAAATCCATTATAGATACAAAAAAAAGTAACACTAAAAAAGTAATCGGCTTTTAATACACATTAAACAAAAACAATGTTTTAGATAACAAAAAGATTAAAATGCCTACTTATATCACATAGATTTACAATTTACACATAAAAAATGTTTTACTATTTTGATAAATATTTAAAAAACACAATATTTAAAATGTGATAAAAACTGTAACATGAACAGGTGCAATTTATCTGCTAGGTATAAAATCTTCACTGAAAGACATATGCACTCAACTCAAGATCTAAGACTACACTAGCATATAAAGGAAGGGAGGTTAGAAAGGTATTGGGAGGAGGAAGCTAATAGCTTCTCACAATTAGAAACTACAAAGCAAAATGGTGCAACATTATCTGTCAGATGCAATGTGCCCGACAGAAGGTTAATAACATTTTCAATCACCTTTGCGATCATCTTCATTGATTGGTATTGCTGCTTTCATCCCAGCATTTAATAATATCACTGCTGATCATATTTTTTTAATTAGGCAGAAAATGATTTACAATATAATCAAACGATCTGTTGGATTTGAACTGTATCATTTATTCAGTATAAATTTGTATGTTTATAAATTTGGTAAATTTCAGGTGTGTTAAAATATGTTCTCTTTTGTACAATAATCAAGTACTGAATATCAAGGTTGTTGTCTGATGTCTATGACAAAAAAAATCTTAAATCTTAAGATTGGGACTTGGCATAGATAAGTGCATTTTATTTTTTTTGTTTAAAAATAGTTTTTAAATTTTCTCTTTTAGAAATTTCTTTTTATATTTTAACAGATAATGAACATGCTTACATTTATAAAACATTTACATTTCATTGTTGTATTTATTCAAGATAAGATTATATTTAATTAAAAAGCTCAGCATGTAAATTTAGTTTACAGTAAATTTAGTAAATTTTCGTCGTTTACTGCCTTGTATGAAGTAAAGGAAGTATTGTGATCGTGAAAAATTTTGATTTTCAGATTTCTACAGAAATATCAATTTTGACCATCCCTGAATCCATTTTGACTAGTTTCGGTATTAGTCTGTATATATCTCGCATAACTCAAAAACGACTAGCCATAGGATGTTGAAATTTTGGATTTAGGACTGTTGTAACATCTAGTTGTGCACCTCCCCATTTGATTGCAATCAATTGAATCAAAAATGTCCAAAATCCAAACAAATTAAATTTTTGGACTTTTTCTTAACTGCAGTAATAAGCTCTCATTGAGAACTTTTCAATGATATATGTACTTATCAATGTAAACTTAATTAATGTATAGTTGTACTTATTTTCGTTGGCTACAGAGTTATAAACAAATAGAATTCTAATTAATCAAATATTTGTGCCTTACAAGGGAAGACACATCAGTTTAAATCAGACTTCCATCTACCTTTTTTTAACATTTTTTTTTTTTAATTTAAATAATTATTAACATGTGATTTTAAAAATATTTTTACTATAAATAATTATTCAGTAATAACAATAAAAATAAAGAAAATGAAGAAATAGAAGTTATTAGTGAAATAAAATGTTATGTACTTTTGAAAATGTATTTATGTAATTTAATAAACATTATTACCTATGTGCATGTATAATAGATTTAGTGAAACATCTGATTATTTAATATTAATTGAAAATTATAAGTTAGAATATTATTTTTGGATTTTCTACTTTAATTTTATTCTGGGATTTCTGTTTAATTTTATCTACATTAAAGTTAACTACAAAGTGACTGAAAAATACACCCTCACAAGTACAACATATACACTGAGGCATACATGCCCGATCTTTAATAAATTGCAAAAAATTCTTATCTTTTAGTTTATTACTGCCTCTGATATTGTTGGATAATATTCTCTGTAAGTCAGAGTTGATCATCATTTTGTTTATTTGTTTTTTGTTGCCAGTCATTTAATTGCTCTTTGGTTTCGTATAATTCTTTTAATCTTAATTTGTGTACATGTTCTCTATTTTTCAAATTTTCTCTGTCTGTTTTCATCACCCTCTCATAATCTTTTTATTCTTTCTTTGTTTGCAACATTTTCTTCCTGTTTATTTTTTTCATTAACATATTTACCACTGTGTTAATTGATTTCAAAATAATATTTTAAAGAAAAATATTAAAAAATTGTGTTTTTTCTTTAAAATATAATTTATATAATGTATAAATATTATATAAAATAATTATTATTCCTAATATGTACTCATATATTGCAATCTGTTCAACTACTGAGGAGTAAGCAAACCCCCCCCCCCCCACAATACTCTCTGTAAGATGAGGATTTGTATGACATGTAATTGATGTGTAATCTTGTACAGACTCAGGCCAAACATTCATAAGATGTGTGGTTAATTGAACCCCAACCACCAAAGTATGTGGTATCTGCTGGCCAGTATTCAAATCAAATCCGTATATAACTAGTTTCATTAGGATTTGAACCTCAGAACTTTCAACATAAAAAGCTCCTTGCTGTCTTATAGGTTGAGAAAATGTTATAGAAACCTGATTTTGAAACAATAATGAAAAACATTATTAATATTTCTATATGGCAGTATGAAAATTCCTCTTTTAATTTATGTGTAATTATTCTTAAAGTTTGATTGGTGGAACTGAGGACTCTGAAAGCACAAATACATAATTTGCTAAATGTTTCAATACAATTTGTCACTATTGCTGGTAGATTTCAAAAGAAATATTAAGTTTAAATTAAAATGTGATTTAGAATGTATGTGGATTAAAATGTTTCAAAACAAATAAATAAACAAAAATATATTTTTTGTGTAAAACTGATATGTCATATATATATATATATATATATATATATATGTTAAAGATATTTATAACTATTTTTTTTTGTCTTCAGTCATTTGACTTTGATCCAGCTCTCCAAGATTCCCTATTTAGCGTACCAGTCATTTCATTTTGTTTTACAATTTGTTTTACATATTCCAAATATTGCCTGCCTCTTAATTTTTCCCATCTACCTGTTGCTCCAATATCAATTCTAGGATGCCTCAAGATATGGTCTATAAGTCTATCTTCTCTTTTAGCTATATTTTACCAAATGATTTTTTCTTCATCAGTTTTTCACAACACCTCTTCTTTATCCACCTATCTGATTTTTAACATTCTCCTATAGCACCACATTTCAAAAGCTTCTAATCTTTTCTTCTCAGGTACTCCAATCATCCAAGATTCATTTCTGTATAAAGCCATGGTCCATTTATAACATAGTATTATTATAATTAATACTTCTCAGCCAGTTTAGTTTTCATAGGTGAGACTTCTTTAACCTTTTGAATAAGTACATAACTGGTTAAAGAGGCCTAATAAAATTTTTTATACTATACTGTATTCAGTTATTTTAAAAATTGATGAATAAACAAACATTGAATTTGTGTAAGTGAGTTCATTATGATTCTGCTGAGTCATGTTCCTTGTATCAGTGACGATTCACATCAAGGCCTTATCTATATACAAACTATAATTATTACTTGTGTATTAGCCACCATATAATTAGTCATAATTTGTCATGTAATCTAACGTTTAATGTTATGTCTTCTCAGTTCTATTAAAACCTTTGATCTTTTCATATGATCACCAGCAGGATTGGAAAACTTGAATAAAATATGTAATGAATACTGTTGAACCAAATTATTGGGAACTGGATAATAGAAAACAAAATTGAGCTTCTCGTTGTCTCTTAATACTGACAGCATTATGGATTTATCACAATCAGATGAAAAACTGAATTGAATTTATTATTTATTATCATAGAAATTTAATTTAAAAATTAGTGAACTTTTACTGTTAGTGGACAGTTGACAATTTCATAACTCATAAAAAACTCAAGGAAACTGTGTAACAATAAACAATATTAATGAATATTTATTGATCATTTACCATGTATTAATTTATTTAAATTTAAAATACAAGTATGTGTATAATTTTTGTAAAAAAAATACCAGAGTTATTGAATATTAACATCGTGTAGTTTCTTTTATATGCATCAGGATTTACATTTATAATTGCACTATATATTTGCAATTTATAAATTGCCCAGAAACATATGTCAAATCCTGGGCAATGACAAGCAAGTTTTAAACTGGCTGTTATTTCTTCGACAGATTACTTTATTAGAGAAAATTTAATATCTCTTTTACTAGTTTTTATGATTTTTTTCTTTAATATGTTATCTTTTTATACTTACCTTTTTTTTATACTAATACTTTTCACATTACTTCCTTGCATGCCTATTAAATTACATACACTTTTATTTTTTAATGAAAAGTACATAAAATTTCATTTCATTAATAATTTCTGATATTTTTTCATTTTTTTTTATTTCTATTATTATTGAATTATTATTTATCGTAAACATATTTTAACAATCAGAGGTTAATAAATCATTGTATTTAAATTTAAAAAAAAACAGTTAAAAAAAGGAGATGAAGTCTGATTCGAACCGATGTGCCTAATTAAAATTTCATTTGGCTATAACTCTGGAACCAGTGAAAATAATCACAACTTATGATATATATCGTTGAAATGCTCTCAATGAGAGCTTATTACTGCAGTTAAGAAAAAAAATCCAATTTTTTTGTTTTTTTGGGCATTTTTGGTTCAGTCAATTGCAATTAAAAGGGGAGGTGCACAACTAGATGTTACAACAGTCCTAAATCCAAAATTTTATCATCCTACGTCTAATCGTTTTAGAGTTATGCAAGATACATACGTACATATACAGATGTCACGCCAAAACTTGTCAAAAGGAATTCAGGGATGGTCAAAATGGATATTTCCATTGAAATCAGATAATCAAAATTTTTCGCGATCACAATATTAACTTGTACGAAGTAAAGGAAGTATAAATGTAAATTCATTACTTGCCTATGTATATTTAAATTAATACTCGTAAAATTACACCAGAAATTATAGCTTTATTTTTTGGTAAATTCAATTCATTATTTTCAAAAGTAAAAAAAAAAAAAAAACAATAAAATTACTTAATATTGCTATGTAATATTGTTATATATGTACAGTATGTGTATGTGTAAAGTAGGTGTAGAAATTGTAGTAGTACTCGTCTTATTCAGTTGTATAAATTTATTAATTGGCACAATACTCAATTTCCTTGTAATTATTATTATGTGAATGATTACTTAAATTTTAGAATTATTATATATTATTCCAGTATATAGTGTATTTCTCTAGTTTTAAGATAGAGAATTAAGCTATTAAATACTTCTTTTATATTAACAACCTTCCAATTAATAATTTCTGTTTGTTATCATTGTATTGATTTGTATCTTTTTAATAAAAAAGAATAACATGCATTTACTAAATACAACCAACAATTTAACTTTTTACATTCCATGATGTAGTATTAAAAAATCTAAATTAATTATTAAAAATAAAATATTTTTGTCTCTCATTGGTAAATTTTTATCTTTTTTTATTGTTTCTCATTCATGTTTTTTTGTTATATCTTCTTCCTTCTCCTATGACTGACATGTAAAAATTCATTGATCTATGTCCTCTCATTTTCTGTTCAGTCACCATTGTTATGGAGTATTACTTCTTTGTCAACATATCCAAAACAATGTGCAGCAATTGAATTTTTAACAGCAGAGAAAATTAATTCTTGTGACATTCATTGTCCTCCAAAAACTGTTTTTACGGTGAGAGAATTGTGAGGTGAACAATAAAATTTTATGCATCAGAAACTGGAAAAGTGATTATTGAGGATGCAGTGGTCAACCACCTTCTGATAGGAAACACAAACAGGAGGTGGGATGGATTGATTCAAAATGATGACTGTTGCACTGCAAAACACGTTACTACCCAAACAGGCATACTGAAAGAACTAGGATCCCTTTAGCAGCATCACTTGCGCTATATTGTTAGTTGCAATTTCCCTCATGATCAGAAGATGTTTAGCTAATCTGGGCTCTGTTCCCTGGACCTACCTATGTTCATTAAATTCATGCTTGAGAGAATAGTAATTAGGTAAATAATTAAGGCTGTTCAAATTATAAAAAAACTTTTAGTGTATTGTTATCTATTCAGAGCAATAGCTTGGTCAGTACAGGACACTATTCTAGATTTCCTGATGTGGCTTCACTCACAAAAAATACATCAGAATTACAAGCATAATTTACAATCACAATGTTGGTAGCTTAAAACTGTAAATATGTAAAAACATTTTTTACCCCTTAAAATTAAAAGACCCAAAAATGGTTTTTAGATATTTAAATAGTGTAGTCGGAAGTGGGGAAAATTGCAATCGTTGTTTACCTTTTTTCATCTTCCAAGGTTGAATTTAAAAATTCTAAATTGTTTTTTGGTTATTCACATGAATATTACACATACCAAAAACCATCTTTGTTATAAAGAAAGTTAAAGGAATAGTAAATTTCATTGTAATTCCATTTTCAAAAATTGTTTTCTTTGTGTACTCTTACACCGTAAGAAGAACATTTATACAATCAAATTTTCATAAATTTATCTTAGATTCTGATGGGTGTTAATTATGAACTGCTTACAACATCCGATCAATCAAAGTACAGAATTAATAAAATAAAATAGGATGACTCCTACCTTATACCACAATTCAAGCAAAGGCACTTTCACAAGTACCTCATTTCATCAGTTCCTCTATAATTTTTCAAATCTTTCGTTTCTTTCGTTGCAGATTACACATTAAAATTGAAATTTAAAATTAAAAATATACTTTTCCAATTAAAATTTAATTGGAATTTAAAATACAATTTAATTTACAATTTAAAAGATCAATTTGAAATTGATCTTTTAACAATTTTAAATCTCAATTTAATTTAATGGTGGTTGTCATTCTATTTTATCTTATTTTATTAATTCTGAACTTAAGGACATTATTGAACAAGTGGGCAATCATAAAATCTATTTGCAAACGATGCCACTCATCACAGAAAACAGTAAACTTCAATAAAAATAAAATTGACAAACAGCTTCAGAAACATTTAAGGGGAAATTTCTATTGTGACAAAGAAAAATTACAAAGCATGGAATACCGTATGCTGTACAAGATTTTTACAGCATTTTGGGATTTCAAACATGTACATCACTTACTACCAGAAAGGTAGATTCTAAATTCTATGCTAAGCATAAAAACATTAAAAGTGCTGTTTTCAACAATCCATGGAGCAGATAGTTTGTAGCACAATGCTTGCACTCACACATCCCAACTGTTGTGGCTGTTAAAAAGTTTGAAACCCATACCTATATTCACCAGATTTGGCATCTGTGATTTTCACTTTTTTCCAATTAAAGAGAATGATGAACCAAAGAACAGTGATCAGATCATTACAAATGGGAAAACTGGTTCACTATATGGAGAAATATGCATCTCTAAATGGTTAAGTGTAGGTTTGTTTTTACTTAGTTTCATTTGCAAGTTATGAGCGACTGCATTACAGCTTAGCCTCCCCTCATTCAATGGTTAGCTGGTTTCTTAAAAATTGAATCTTTTCCTCGGAACAATACATATGATTCGGTCCACTACATATGATTTTATTAATATCAGAGTTAAATGGCTAAGTATGTAGTTCTCCTTTCTACAGTGTTCAAAAAGTGACAATCTTGAAGAATGTTTCCTTTTTTTTTGTTGCTGGTTTAATGAGTAAAAATGAAAAACAGTGCAGCAGAAAACACATTGTCTCCCAATACATTAGTTGGGAGTTGTGCAGACTGCACAAGAGACAATGTAGCAGATGCAGCCAAAAGTGTTAACACCAGAAAAGTTGATAGATGTGATGTGCTAGCTGTATATTTTGTTAATCCAAGAAATCTAGCTATCTAGTCAATCTGATATCTGTTTGTAATGCCCACACAACATACCACAAATGTTTCATAAGTTGTTACCTGTCAGTGGTTCATGTATTTGTAAATAACACATGGGGAAGAAGTCATTGACTGGTTTCAGTCTGTTGAGGTATGTTCAATCATGATATATACATGAATGCACAGAATTCACGCATTTGGTGTACAATGTCTCAATGACATTTTTTTCTTTAACAGTGAGCACAACATACAGCTGCTTACAAAACTTCATTTTCTAAATTGCAGACGGTATTGCACAATTCCTCAATAAATATTACAGATATGTGTTTAAGAGCACACATTCAATTATGTAAATTGCATACTGCAGACCACTTTCAACTACTATTGTAACTTATTTTCCCCATAAGGTTGAAATCAAAGTATATACACATGTTGCACATGAAACACTGAAGTGGTGTGGAAGATCAATGGCATCAACTGACTGCATCTGTTCTTATATCCTTTTTCCCTTATTTTCAAAATCTTCTATTTTCTTGTCTAACAAAGATTTTGTGTGAAACTAAAATTAAAAATTAAAAAATCCTTGCCCTTTAAAAAATGTACTTTCCCATCACAGCATAGCAGAGTTTTAAGATAAATTTTAAAATGTAAATTATGAAGTGCATGTGAAAAGTCTTAAATATCAGCAAATTTATATTTTTTCTTGAACTCAAAACTATACAATACAATTTTCTCATTTACAATTTACTTTATTGAATATGGAGTTGCTCCTTTATTAAGAATTGTTTGAGTGTACTTAATCTGACATCTTTATTAGAGATTAGATATAATCTAATAGATAAGATTATTAGATTATTATTAATAAAGATATCTTTATAAATTATTATATATCTAAGTAACTTATTTTGGATGAACATAAAAATAAAACAATAAAAGTAAGATGGGCTAGATTAAGAATTTTTACAAAAATTTGAAAATTAAAAATTAAAATTGATTTAATCAGTTAATCTTATTTATAAGTGAAAACATTGTTTTACATGTCTTTACAGGTTATAAAACTCAGTTAACGTTTCTGTAGTCTTGCAGTGGAGTCGTCCCTTTTAACATCCAACTATAGTAAGCTAACATGCTCATGTTCCACTGCTCCATCTATTTCATATCTTGATGGGATCTGCTTCTCACTTACTATACCCAGATTTACAGTCGAGGTGCAAATGTAGAAAATTAATATTTTTGAAAGTTTTATTATCTTAATCTTTTTTGTTGCCAAGATGTCTTTCCAATCTCGTTTTTCTGCTTCCTCCATTTTAGAACAAAAATTCCCTCCTTTATCTTTGTTTGATAAACCTGGAAACTGACTGCAAAGATACTTGAAATTTTTTTAAATTTTTTTTATAAAATTGCTTCATCATCCCTAGTTTAATAAGTTAACTGAAGTAAAACTTTGCTTAAGGTTTGTCTTAGTGGCCATCATTTTTTATTATAGTGCTGCTTTCTATCTACTTTCAAACTACTCCACTTGCTCAAAAAACTTATGAAATTATAAATATCCATTAAGACAAATATCCACATACTTGATCTGATAAAACTTTTAGGCTTAACGTAGCAAACATTTCTATGAACTTTAATGGTGTGTCATATGTCAATCATGGTGTCAGTTATTAAATGACCCTTTTTTGAAAATATAAAAACCATTGAAACCATGAGCATTTTCAAAACCCATTATTAGTCTGGACATTGATAATTTATATAATTTAATAGAAAGTACAAAATTTCCAAAACTATCAAGTTTCAGACAGTATGAAGATTGCACTATGGTAAAGTAGCAATAGATAATAAGAATGTATATAAATATGAAATCCATTGAGTACATAAAGGTTACACTAAATATTATTCAGTAATACAAGATAAACTAAGTATAATACAATATATATAATTTTTATATTATTTTTTGTAATTTTTATAATATTTTTTATATATATATATATATGTTTGCGATGCTGTAGATGTATGTGTCCAGTGGTCCAGAGTAACTGTGATGCCATTGAATAGAAAGTAATGATATTGCACATTAGTGACGTGTGTGTGTGTGTGTGTGTGTGTGTGTGTGTGTGTGTGTGTGTGTGTGCGCGCGTGTGTGTGTGTGCATGTGCGCGCGTGTGTGTGCGCGCGCGTGTGTGTGTGTGTGTGAGTGTATGTTAAATATCCAATTATTTATCAGACACTGGCAGCAAACAACTTGTGCAACAGGTCTTCGGAGCTGACCATCAGCAGTCTATGGGAAGCAGTAATTGGTCAAAACAATCAGCAGTAACTTGTCAAGACCTGGATAAACCTTAGTGAAATTCTAATTTCCATTGGATTGGTGAGAAATTTTCCTTATAAATTAATACTAAGTCTCCAATAGACGATCTAGTTTTTCAATAGTCTCTTCCGAATAATCTCCAACAACCTATGTGGTTAATTTGAATTTGTTATCGGGTTCAGGTAAAGACATAAGTGGACAACCAATAACAAAATGCCCAGGTGATAGCGGTTCTGGGTCCCTATGATGCGTAGAAATTGTAAAATTGGATGAGAATTAAGACAGGCTTCAACCTGTGTTAAACTGTATACAATCAAAGTTAACTTTACAACATATTTCATGCTTTTAATTGCTCATAAACTACCAAAATGGGTGGAACAGGGTGGAATGAATGATATGTTTTGTTTGGATGGAAAGACTTAGATTTTCCGAATTATCGGAAAAGATTTAGGTAGGAATACCTCGTGAAAAATCTCATGCAAGTGTTGCTATGAATGACTAGTCAAATCAGACTAATTCTAAATGAATTGCCTTTAGTACTGAAGCAATATATTTACTAGTGCGATATATTTACTTCTGGCTTTGGACCGCTGCCTGCCATAAAACATCCTGTCATCCAGAAATGGATGAAGTGAAATTATTTTACTTTGTTAGAAATAATTTATTTATTTCATCATTTATGTACAAGTTTATTTGGCAGTCGAGATGAAAATTTTTTAAGAGCAAAGGACAATGCTATTGTTGAATCGTGATTTATTTCATCAATATGTATATTACCTTCACTAATAAACACAAGTAATTGCTTTGAAGGAGCAACTTTTGGTTTTGAACAAAGTAAGTTACATGAAATTGTTTGATCAACAGCTGCAACCCCTTATGGAAGCATCTGAAAATCCATGTATTTGGATTGAGTTAATCTCAGTGCTACTGCTGAATTTAATTGAATGAAGACTTATCTTAATTCAATTAAGTGCAGCTGATAATTTGCCATAAATATTGCATAAAACATTGAGAAAATAGGACCAATAAGAACTACTGATCAAATTTTAATGGTTAAATTTTAGTATCTATAGATTGAGCAATTTGAAATAATGTGTCTAGAATTGTTCCACTAAATACCTAAGCTATGCAACTCATGTTCCTGGGCTAAAATAATAGAACAATTATGCTCAGGAGTATTAAATTAGAGAACCATTGATGAAATGGAAAACCATAACTGAGTAAATTAGAAACATCAGTTTTTAGTTGGATAGCTTTACCTAGATGGTCAGCTCGAAATTCATATTAAAATCATTAATCATCAATTCATAACATTTCTAATATTACATGCTGATGGGAGTTCTTTGGTTTTCATTTAATATTTGGATTAGACATCTAGTGGCAAAGTGCAAAATGTAATTGGAGCTGGAGATTCATGCCACAAAATTAACTAGTATTTAACAATACATTTTCACTATAATAGTGAAACCATTAAAGGTTTTAGCTGAGCCATCGAAGACAACCCATTTTAGTAGTTGTGCGCTTAAATATTGGGTGGGGGGAGGGTAAGTAATATACATACATCATTAAGTATTTAATGTGTTTCATATAGATGTTTAACTGAAACATCACAATCAAGTATAGCTGAATGAAGTTATTGTTTCTTGTAAAAAGGGATGTACCAGCATTCTTATGTTTAAATTTATCCTAGTCTAATATATTCTAGTCAAATATGGTTTGACTAATGCATAATTTTTGCCTAAATAGGCAACTCTTTAAAGTCCCAATTTGCAAGCAAACATATGTGCAAAAGTTTAATTGACTGCCCAAGTCAACAAAGACTACACAAACAAGAATGACCAAAAACATCTACATTACTTACAGAAGCAGACAAATTACAGTTTACCTGTGAACAATAGTCAAAATTTACCATTTACTTTTTTAAAATCAGTTTTTTCGGTATGAAAGTGTTTTGTGTTTTGACAAATCATAAGTTAATTTGAGTAACATTGTTACCATGACCTTTGTGAAAACAGACAGTCTCTTCATTCATCATTGGATAAATTTAAAAACTGATGACAGCAACAAAACAATGTTTAAAGATGTAGAATAATAACTATGTTGTTTATGATTCTGTTAATGTTTGAAGTGGGATGTTCGCAACATTAATGTCCTTTAACATTTCCAATAATGAATTGTAAGGTTGTACTTAAGATTTCCCAGGATGTGCTGTACAGTCTCAAGAAATTCTAGGAACTCTAATTTGGACAACTCTTATTTGATAATCTTTCCTTCCATAGTCTGGTAGTATTATCTAGCAGTTAGAAATTGAATTACAATGAATGAGTTTAGATACAATTAATTTTAAAATGAGATCTGCATTAAAATATGCAATCATGAATTTATCATCAATAAATCTAATGCGATCCTATAATTCTATGTTATTGGATTTTTAACAATGGCTAAAGCTTTGTCTTTAGTGACAAATGTAAATTCATCATTAAAGAGACAAAAAGTCTAATGAAAATAAGTCATTAAAGTAATTTTTGAATATAAGTCATTAAATATATTAAAAGTGTAGCCATTCAAGAATGTTACCTTTAAACAATAGTAAATTGATAGGTTGCAATTGTAATTGTTTAATAGCTGTCTACAGAATATTCTTGATTAGTTACTCTATGTTGCAATGTACATTCTACATGGAATAAATTTTCTTTGACTTGTTCTCTATCTAAAGGCAAACTATCAACATCCATTTCTAATTGTGACTGAATGGAATCGTATTTGCAGTGCAAGGCATGGCTGTCACCTTGTGACAGGTCAAATTTGTTTGGAATGTTCCCAGTTCTTGTAATCTAGGCTTCACTTGATTTTCTTGTCTTAATAATTGTTCTTTATCCATTAAACAAATATTATTTAGATAATTATGTAAACAAATTAGAAACCCAGATTCAATGTAATAAAGAAAACTCCAAAATAATATTTTTGTTCATTCTTAGTTATTATTGAAGATCACCAATGAAGATTAATTGCTAACATCTGGCTCAGAGGATCAAAATTAAAGTACAGCCATTCCAGTTGTGGTGTAATACATTGGTTGTGGCAATAGCATACACTAAGTGATTGCCAGATAAATAAACTATGGATAAATTTACACTTCCTTTACTTATTTTTAAATTTAAATTGAATTAATTATTACAATAAATCACAATAGTTTCATACTTTTAGTTAAATACACATTTTTAAATTTATGTTAAACATACTGTTTAGCTACAACAGACGTAAAATTAATAATGTTTAGTTTACATTTTAAAGGAAAGTAAAGAAATACTTAAGCTCAGCTGTTTCATTATTAAAAAATAAGAAATAAGAAAATGACAGGATATGTTTACATTTATCATGAGTTTGAAGAAAACACATGAATCTGAACAATATATATTTTCATTGATATGCACATCAGCTGCAAAATATATAACAGAGCAATTTTAAATTTCATCATTAAACTTTAATATGTTTTTTAACACCATTATCAAACAAATTAATTTACAATTTTTTAAATAAGGTTTTAAAAAATTTTTCAAAAAACCCTAAATAATATAAATAAATAACTCTTTCATAAGAATTAAGCAATGTATCTCTAAATATTAAACAAATAAATTCAGGATAAGAAAGATTACATGCTAAAATTGTAAGACCACCTATACCAAACAACTCTACTTCATTTGTACAATATTAAAAAAAACAATCAACCGATGCCTCTTTTTTCAACTGATCAATTGAAAAAAGAGGCATGTACAATGCACTGAAACAAAACCAGAGTCAAAAAAGCAGTAGGATACCAGCTCCAGACAATTGCTAGGCAAATATTTAGCAAAAAGATAATACAATAGTAATAACGATATACAAAAATTTGGGATGGGATAATTTAATTTTGCCTTATTTTTGTTTTAATAATTCTAAAAACATTTTCTCAACGATTGCAAAAGCTATTTCTAATTTAACATGATATAGCTGCCTGGTATTTTTTAAATTTCAAACCTGAATTTCTTGAAACTGCTCATATGAGTTTGATAAAATAATTATTACTGTTTGTAACACTAACCTTTTTATATAATTTAATAACTGCAAGGCAGTTTTCACTCTATGGCGGTTCACATTATAGATGGCAATTTTAACAAATTTTGGTCATAGACTTGCTTGTAGCAGTTGTAATCATCTTTTTCAAGGGAAGCAACTGGTTTTCAGATGTTACTTTTTTTAAATTGTTTTTTCTTAAGAAAATTTTAGTTTTGATAGTTTCAAGCATTCATTATTTTGTTCCAGCTTTAAGTCACAAAAATGGCCATTCAAATCTGGCGCCCATAAGTATGAATTTCTAAATCTATATTTAAAAAATAAATATGTAACTTATAATTGTGTTTATCTTTATGAATGTGTAGCCTTTACTAAAAATAATTGGCAATTATTTTTAAAAGAATAACAATATTCACCTTTACCAAAACCCCACATACAACAGAACTATTTTCGTATAACTCAATGAAACATTTTGGCTTACGAGAGGGGCCTTATTATGCTTCTATTGTAATTTTTAATAAACTAGCCAAACTGTTTGAAAAATATTCCTGCTAATCTAGTTAAAATAGAATTTAAAAAATTTTCTTTTACGGAAACAATATTTTATATGTCAAAAAATAAATAAACAAAAAATTAGCTTTATATCCATTTTTGATTTAATATTGTTTATATGAACTGAGATCTTTGTTTGTGTGCTATACACGTTGTGGTTGATATCCATATACATGTCCTGTTTGTAAGTAGTGATTTGATTCCCTTGTGAGCAGTGCCTGTACACGTTCTTCATATCTGTGGCTCAATAGTGCTTCCAATCTACCCGATATAATATTTAGTACAGTCATTTCAGTTTAAACACTCAATTCTCTGGATTTCTGAGTAAAATTATCATTTTTTTTATATGCTGTGTATTTTTTTGTTTTGAAAGCAAGAAAGTAACAATTTAGTGATTTTTGTCTGATTTATATATTTGTTGTCACTTGTCTATGTTTGTTATTGTTTATTTTTGTTCTTTATGATTTTTGTTCTTTTATATAATATTACATGATAGTGTTACTGTAGTTGCTAATGACTATAATTGTTGACGTGACTATAAATAAAATCATTAAAAAAAAAAACATAATATTTGTTTTTATATTATATATATAAAAACATATAATATATATGGATAATTTTGGAATTGCCTTAGTTAATTTTGTTAAACATAAAATCAATATAATACATAAATTAGAAAGAAATTAATTTTTAACCTATTTAAAAACTTATTTGTGATGCAATCAAGTAAGATACATACTACTTCATTCTCTGTTCTCAGCATATTCCATGATGGAAAAATTAAAATTAAAACAGGTCTAGTAGTAATGTGGTTTTTTTAATTAGTATTTAACTACTTGCATGATGTGGGAACTGGTAAGGAAAATACCTACTGTTCAAGTAAATATACCTCAATATTATATTTATACTGAAGAACCAAATATTCTGAATTTTCACCCAAGTCTACTCTTCCATTTCAAACATAGGAAAGGAGCAAACAACTTTATCAAATTAAAGTTAATTTATAAAAGAAAAACTAAACAATGACCGAACTCATATCATGTGGTCTTACTTTTATTATTGGCTAGTCTTCTTATAATAAAACAAAGGAATTTTGTAGAAAAAAAATTAAACTATATTACTTCTGTATACTTTATTTGTTTCGAACTAAATAAAAAGAAGAGCAAAAATGAAAGTAAAAATTTTATTTCTACAGACAGAAAGAATTGCCAAGAGGCCAAGATTCATTAGATTTGAGATTTTTGCTAAGTTTATAAAAAATATATTTCTTTAATTATTTTAAAAATAATACAAAACTGATTAAGATGTTTTTGAACCGAGTTGGAACAAATTAACACACAGAAATGTAAACACGGTTGAAAAAATATGTTGTCAGAAATTTTGAATGTAAGGCCAGACTACCCTACGTTGCATAGACATACTATGTTACAGACTGCCTATGTTACATAGGCAACATACATAAGTTCAGAAATATCTACGGATTTTTTTTTTTTTTTGGACTCTGGGGGTGTTGAAATGTCGACATTCGCAAAAACAAACCCGGTATCAAATTTTGGATTGGTGTGTATACTTTCTCTTTATAGAAAATAAATAAAAGTATTACTATAAAAAAATAAAATAAAATATGTCCTAGTAAAATGATAATTGATAATAGGAGTACGAAAAAATTAAATTAAAAATCTAAAGGAAAATATAAATTAGAGTACACAATGCAATTATAAGATAACTTCTCATAGTTCACTGTGGATTCGGTGTGATCTGATATGAATCTCATAAATTATTGAAAGATTAAAGAAAATAAACTAATGATAAACACAGCATGGTTAGATTAGTTATTTAAGTTATAACGAATGAAATCTATTCCCTAATACATATTTATAAATTAAAAATTTTTTGAGCTGATGTCCAGAAACATAATTAACAAACTAATATACTAGTTCCAATCCACCAGGTTAGTCTAATGGTAAATTCGTTATTGCATATCAGATGATTTCGAAGTCGAGAGTTCTAAGGTTCAGGCAGTTAGTTACTTTTATACGGATCTGAATACTAGATCGTGAATAGTGGTGTTCTTTGGTGGTAGGGTTTCAATTAACCACACATCTCGGGAATGGTCGACCTAAGCGCTGTACAAGACTTACACTTCATTTACATTACATATCCTCTGAAGTAATATCTTACGGTTGTTCCGGAGGCTAAACAGAAAACAAAGAAAGAAAAGCAATATACTAGTTCCATTAGTATAACTAATATAGTTACTCAATAACTGTTCGATTTCCGGCAAAGGTGTGACTTTTTTCACCTGTATTTTCATATACGTATTTCATCATCATCGTTTAAGTACATAAACAATAAGTTTTATTAATAAAAAATAAAATAAACATATTTTTCACTCGTATTCCAGCATTTTGCATTTTCAGTTGTAAGTTCCACTGTGGAACTCCCCCTGTGCGTGCGCGCGCGCGCGCGTGTGTGTGTGTGTGTGATAAATATTTTTAATAAATTGCATCCTAGCAGCAAACATAATTATTTATAAACAAATAACTTTCGCACTTACAGCATTATATATTCTTGGACGTTTTCTACATTCGCAGAGATGCGAACGTTTTTTTTGAAAATACATTAAACACATAACTAGTTAAATTATTAAAATTATAGTACGGTATGTGTATCGCTACAGTAACTAATATAAAATTAAATTATCTGCAGCTATTATTATCTTTCATGTTAAAATTTTGAGTATTTTTTAAATTTAATTTCAACTACCTGATTTCTGTGAAAGTACTAAACATCGAGGAATATGTAGAGCAATAAATAAAAAAAAAAATTATAACGTATCTCCTCACTGACGGATTCATCAACGTCCAGTCAAACTTCAGAAGATATATTAATGAAAATTTGCATGCACATTCTTCTTACGGTGTAAGTGCACAGTATCAAATTTATTTAAATTACACATCAATTATTTATTTTAACAATCACATTTACTATTTTTTTTTTTCATTTCTCGGTAACAAATAATATAAGCTTGATTTTTGATGTGTGTAATTTTCATGTAAATATCTAAAAATAAATTTATAGATTTTCGAAATTTAACCTCGAAAGGGTTGAAGAAAGGTAAAAATAATTCAACAATGCTAATTTTTCCCCTTCCGACAATACTAAACGAGGTATTTTCTAGAGTGGGGTTTGCAAATACTCTTCAGATAAATATCTTAAAACCATTTTGTGTTTTTTTTTTATTTTAATTTTTCAAGGGCTACGTCCGTGTTCGGCACGGCGGCTCATCCAACGCAGCCACTGGCTACTGTTTATGTTAACTGCAATGCGGCGACTGACTGCCTCCAGTTATTGGACTAAAAACATAAATAAAACAAACTGTACAGCACGGGTGAAGCCGTGACGGGGAACTGGTGTAGGCCTATATATATATATATATATATATATATATATATATATAATTATTCATGAAGCTGAAAAAAAAACATTTCATATCTTAGAAGTAAAAGAATTTTGAAACGGTTTTTATTGAAAATATTATTTGAAATTTTTACGGGCCGTAAATCTTTTGCGAAGGCATTTTTTGTGATGTTTGATGAAAATGGAAAAATAGTAAACGTTTTTATACGGTGCTTTCTACCTGTTATATTTGAAAATTGAATTAAAGAATATATAGATTAATTACTTTTTTTACTGGGTTTAAATTTATTTTATTTTTAATTATGATTGAATTAGTGTTTTTTTTAAAAATAATTATGTATTTTTAAATAATCATATAATTATCTTTTTAGGGTTTATTCAATTCTAAAAAATATTTTGTTATATAACGTTATTTTAAATTAAGTGTTATTTAATTAATTACTTGAATTAATCCATTATTAATATATATATATTTTTAAATTATTGTGCCAAATTACTTTGTTAAATTTAACATTTTATTAGCAAGACGCTTACCACATATTAATGCGATTCCTCTGTCCAAACTTGAGATATAAATGATTACATAAATATAACAAATTGGCGGACAGCGGGAGAACGAAGAGAAATTTCCATTTTTTCCTAAGAATATTTTTTGTTTAGTTTTACAAGTAGAATCCGAAAAAGTATAGTCAGCCCACCATTTTAGAAACAATCGTCGAGCGAAATCATGTATTTAACCTGTTAATTATGTATAAAACGGGAGCCACTTGGAGCAACTTTGAATACAATTTAATTAAAAACGCCTTCATTAATTTTTAATGTCATTTTTCTGTTGTTTTCAAAAATAAATTACATTTTATGTTAAAAGATGTTTCCAACCTATTGACAAAATTAGTTATTCTGTGTTGTTAAAATTTTTTTCACAATTCAGTCTGTTTTGTTTTTTGATAAAGTTAAATTTCAATATCATATACTCAATTTTTACTTAAGTAATTTACATAATATTTTTTGAATTAAATTTTCTACATTTCTAATTGAAAAAAAAATTACAACTTAATTAACCATTTATCAAAATTATCTTACGTTAAACTCAAAAACGTGTTTTTGGGTTTACGTCAGATAGCTCTAACATTAATGGAGGTACAGTTCTGGGACCCATTTTTTTTTTTATATTTTCATGTAAAAAACCATAAGAAACAACTGATTTCGCCCCTTAATTTACCTTCCCAGAATTTCAGGAAGTCTTCATTTCCCCAGGGGAACCGAAATCCGGGCGAAATTATTCGCTAGCCGTAAGTCGCTAACGAAGCGTTTTCGGGCCTATGTTTATATGAACTTTTTTCCCTATTTTTAGCTACAGAATCAGCACCCTAGAGATTTCCGTATAATTTTGAATCACTCTGTGATATAAATAAATTTTTCTCACTGACGTAACATTACTGAATTTCGAATAGTTAGCTTTTTAAGGAGTGGTAAACCAATATCACAGTGAAAATAATATTGCTTACAACAGTAACCATTCAAAGCCACAATAAAAATAAAATAAATGTATTGTCTGACGATCAGCTCCGTAAATATGCCGACAGCGTTGATTTAGTTGTCTTGATAAGAGGACGGCAAAAAACAAACAGTACTATAAAATTCAACTAACATCTTTTTTGACTCGATGACAACCGGCATACACAGTATCCAAGCTAGTTTATCACGTACAAACTGCTGACAATCATAATTTGTAATCTACTGTACGATTAATGTGCCGACAATAACATGAGTAATACAAAGGAATTAATTTTTTTTTGGAGATATTAAGATTTACTCACACTACACCAATTGTTTTTTCATTTCAGAATTTTTATTTTTAAAAATAAATTTTAAATAGTTCTTTACATAGATCTTTGTGTTTTAATCTTTAAGGGCAACGAGCAAATATTTTCTTTTTTCTAGTGTTTCACAATTTTTTTTAAAATTTTATTATTAATTTAAAAAAATGTCTTTTATATGCAAATTTTTCCACCCATATAAGCTTCCCAGTATTTATTAATGATAATTTAATAATCTTTTAAAAGTTGACAAAAATAGTTGTAATATTAATTTTTTTAAATTCCATTTTTTTGACTTAATAAAAAGTATTAAATGGATTTTTTCTTTAATATGATTTTATTCAAAAATAAATTTGATAAAATAAAGTAATAAAGGTGTATTTTTTCAGAACAAAACTTTTTTAATTAAGTTTTCTCAAATAACAAAAAGTATAACAAAGTTTCTCATAATTATAGTTGGTATCTTTTTCTTTTCATTTACAGTCGCATCAACAGTTAAAATGCAGATCTCCATGGTGGAGTGGTAGTGACTCAGCCTTTAATCCGGAGGTCCTTAGTTCGAATTTCGATTAAGCATGGCATTTTTCCATACGCTACAAATTTCCATTTTCATAGGGGGGCGAAATGACTTAAGGAGTCGATGCCCGTCATCTCAAAAAAAAAAGAAGTCATTAGCGAGACTGGGGTCTAACTATAAGTGAAACGGTAAACGTGTAGTCTTCAACAGACTCAGGCCTACCGTACCTACCTTCCGGATTGGTCTAGTGATGAACTCGTCATCGCAAATCAGCTGATTTCGAAGTCGAAAGTTGTAAAGTTCAAATCCTAGTAAAGGCAGTTACTTTTAAACGGGTTTTGAATACTAGATCATGGATACCGAAGTTCTATGGCGGTTGGGATTTAATTAACCACACATTTCAGGAACGGTCGACCTGAAACTGTATAAGACTACATTTTATTTACATTCATACATATCATCATCTGAAGTAATACCTTACGGTGGTTTCGGAGGCTAAACAGAAAAAAAGAGAGGCCTACCGTATCCCAGAACTATGGTTAATTGAACTCCAATCACCAAAGAACACCGGTATCCGCGATCTACTATACAAATCCGTATAAAAGTAACTGCTTTTACTAGGATTTCAACCTTAGAACTCTCCATGATGAAAGTAACAAGGTGTCGCACACCCAGCGTTGCGCAGTGGCTCGTCCCAAAATCCTTTTCCCACCATGATGTTTAAATTCGTTTATGCGGTTGGCGCAGAAACAGAAGCAAGACATCAATGTGATTAAAGGCAGAATTATAAAAAATAAACAAACTTTTGAAACATAAAAGAATAAAATTTATTGACGTATATGAAAATTGGCTTCGAAATGTGAATTTTTACTTTAATATTTACAAATAGGAAGTGCCGTACTCACGTGTGCGTGTACACGCACTTCCAAATAAATATGGAGTGTAGGTTTTTTTTGTTTATATTATATAAAATTTAATTGACTGTATGTGGAGTCGAGAATTATAATCTGAATGATTAATTTCGTTTATTTCTTAACAGTATAATAATTTCTAATAATTTTTCTTAATAAACAATTTATCTTGAATTAATTATTAATGTACTATTAGATACAGAGCGGTTCAGAAAATAATTAACTTTAATTATTTTAATTCAAAATGAAAATATAATGGAAACATTTTATATGAAATAGAAAATAAAATAGTTTTCATTAACATAAAAACCAAAACCGACCCTTTTGCAATTGTTCTCTTATTGCACGCGGTTTAAAATGGTTCACCTAAAAAATCCCTTGCATTTCATTTGACTCATCAGAAAAATATGTTTATTGAATACAAAATTTTTTTCACGAAACAACTTTTTAGTTTATTTTTATTTCAGTATTATAAAGTAATATTCATTTTGGTATCCGTAAAAAAATATGTAATATCTCATTTTCCCATGTAAATTAGATTATTAAAAGCAATTTCTTTCAAAAATTGTTTTGTGATAATATTTTTAATTAAACTAAAAAATCAATTCCGAAGGTTGACCAAAATAAATAATATCAGATCTTTAGTTATAAAATTTTGAAATAAGTTATCTCCCATTTAGTTGATTTTCCATTTTAACAGCATTAAATAGTTTCATATAATAAATGGAAAATAATATTAGTAAAAAAAATATTTTATGAGCATAAAAAAAAATTATCGGTAATTTGATACCGAACCCCACGAATAGCAAAAGGAGTCGTTACCATAGAGCCACACACGCTACAAAGACTTTGTGTCAGTTGCACTTCATAAGATGTGTCCCCTGTTTATTTGTTTAGGTTTTCATTCATTATTTTGAATTTTATCTTAATTAACAATCAATTTCAATACTCTTAAGAATCAATAGACTTGTATAAAATATTTATTTTTATTAAGGATAATAAAAAATTTTTTTTTTTTATTTTTAATAAATATTACAACTTTATCAGTACCAAATAATACTAATTCATATTGAAAGAGAATAATCATTCATAAATATTCGATTGTTAGCTCGTTTAATCATTATCATGTATTTAAAATTTTTGTACAACTAAAAACTTTTGTCTCAAAATCCCTTACTTATATGTTCAAATAACCCGGTAGAAAATGAGATTTTGGGACGAGCGTATACGCATGCGCGCCGAATACTGTGCACAATGCTACACCTTGTTACTTTCATCATGGAACTCTCGGCTTCGAAATCAGCTGATTTCCGATGACGAGTCATCGTTAAAACCGACCCGGTGGGGAATTTTATTGGTACTAGTACTGGTAATAAATATTACGTCACATAATTGTTTATCTCGACCGTTTTATTCCTATCGCGACGGTACGGAGAACTTAAGATTCTGTCAGTAATATATTCTTGATAACCAATCTTGGAAATAAAATACAATCAAATTGTAGGTCTGTTGAAAATCAAGCTGCAAATTACGGAATCTACACAACACATATGAAATGAGTGTAAAAATATTACAACGTAAATATGTAAGGAATTTTGATTTATTGAATTTATTGTACATTACAATGTTTTAATTAAAATAGTGAACCGCAGTTTTCAATATTTTGTGAGTACAGCGTGAATTCTACAACCGTGGCTTGGCACAGGTTTTAGGCCGAGTAAAATTGTAATTTTATATTATTATCGTATTTATTTAATTCTACGTATAGTACAGCAGTTTATCTTGTAGGCCTAACTGTAGCTAAAATTGAATCACAAATAAATGACAACCACTTAATCTTTAAATGTGTTTTAACACCCGATTTGTATTAAAGTAAAATATTACGTTAATTTTACATTTTATTTCACGCAATCCACGTAGTATATAAATGTTAATACTACACACATTTCAGTAGTAGTTTGTTACGTAAATTTCTATTATCCAGAAATTCCTATAACCGGGAAAACATTTCCCCCGATTGTACCGGATATCCGAACAATTATTATACTAATAAATATGATTTTTTTTTTAATAAATTGTAATTTTAGTAGAAGAGATTTCTTTATTTGAGTTAAATATGGTATACTAATGCTAAAACTGCTCATAAATCTTTCTAAATGGTAATAATTGTTTCACAATACGGAAAACTAAGGATAATTTTCGTTACCGTTTGGACGTCAAAGGAATTTCTTCATACTGATTCATAATTATTATTTATTTAGTTTTGGTTATTATTGCTAAAATATTATTAATGATAATCGAAACTTTCTGTTAGAAACCTTATCAAAAGATCGATAATGAATTTACAGTATAAAACTAAAGATGTTGTTTTCAAATTTTCTACAGCGCCTACCTTAAAAGAATCTTTTTACAGGTGTCCACCCTTGTAGAGATGTAGCATATCGTATCATTTAAAATATATAATTTAAAAAAGTAAATTAATAATAGTAATTAAAATTAATGAACCGTATACCCTACTTTATTAAAAACTTAATTTGATATTGAAAAATTAAAATAACTACAAATTTCAAACGATAAATGTTGCGTAACCGGTAACATTTTTTAACACATCGGGAAAGTTCTGGATTCCCACGAAGACCTGACAGTTTTCATGCGCTGCAAATATTACACATCATAATAAATAAATAAGCGCGTAGCTTACTTGCTGATTTAATCATCTAACAAGAGAAAAATGTATACAATATATATTAGTGTCTATTGCGTTCAGAAGTACATGAAGTAAAATTGATACAGATATTAAAGGGCTGCTTTATCGGAGACCACAAAGAAATTATCAAATCAATCTATTTACTAAGTAGATTTTCTAAAAAAAAGATTATAATTTAGATCGATAAATTTTAGTTTCTTTTTGCATTTTTGAACAAAGGTACAATACGGTAACAATAAAAATAATGTTGGGTATATTTTACTGGCTATTTTTCAAAACAGACTTAAAATATTGAAAATTTTCTAAGAAAAAGTGCATCACTTTTTAACACATTAAAGTCTATTTTCTTATAATATTTCATTTCTAAAAACAATGAGGAGCTTCATAAACTTCAATAAACTTGTTAGTAGGTTGAAGGCTAACTTTTGCATACACAGGTACACTCTGGATCTAACAGATAATGAATTTTTTGTCACCAACTGTGTATGTACCCACATTAGTTACCATAATTAGTATTATTCTATCTTTTGTAATTTAGTTTCTTTTTCAGGTTTCTATAAAACCATTATTATTTAACAGTATTATTCTCACAGCCATGAAGATAACGTACACTGTGGGGTCCAAGGGGTGGAGCCCTTTGGGTAGATGAGAATGGCGACTGAAGCAAGCTTTGCGGCCATGGGATAGGCCTCATAGCCCTGGGACGCCCGAGGAGCCCCTGAGTTGGCTCTGGGATTCGCCTGGGCTGATCTGAGCCCTGAGGGTTCAAGTTCTGGCTAGTTACTTTATATTTTACATACTCATATAATTAAATATAAACTGTTTTTTCTTTTAACATGGAATTATTTTAAATTCTCTGGTTTTCTTTTTCAGTTGGATCAGCTTATTTTCCCCCGAATTATAATTTCAAAAAGCTTTCTACTGTTCGGATATTATCTACTAAAGATTATATTTGTTAACAGAAATGATGGAAGAAGTAAAAGTAATATCACTTATCGGTATTCTTCATGCCTGATTTAATTAAAATGAATGAGTGTCAACTGCAGACCACAGTTATTTTTTTAGCTGGAACATGTCATTTGTACATTTTAAAAATATATTCACTAAATAAGTCTCTAGAATAAATAAAACATTCTAGAAAAATGATTCGGAATTTCCTAGGTAACATCCTACGAGAATGGGCTGCAAAAATTATGCAGTCTGACAATTTTGTTCACGTTTTATTTTCCTTCACTAATTGTGAATTTAAAATAGTTAATTATTTATATTTTTAGTAAAACAAGCAAAACATTTTAAAAGTACGTAATTTTACGATTCACTTAAATAATTTTTCCTGTTATACATAAAATTGTTTAAGTGAATTTGAATGAATGTAGGTGAAAATGTATGTCGATTAATCTGAAAAAATAAATTTCAAATCTGTTCTTAATAAGAGGCTTAATTTTAATTTAATAAAACAAATATCTATGGGGCTATTATGATAAAAAGTTAAAAAAACTGTCATTTTGGATTTTCAAAGCTAATTATTTGTATAATGTGTTGTAGAGTACATGTACACCAATTTTTATTAAATTATCTTAATCATTCTTAAGATATAAATTTTTATTGAAAAAAAAACAAAATGGCAAAAAGATGGGAAAATTAAGTGATTTGGACTGTTTTTCCAAATGAACTTTTTTAAATTTTGATGTCTTGAATCAGTCTCTTAAATTTTTCTGACACCTATCACAACAATCTACATAAAAGAATAAATGTTTATTCATGAAATAAATTTATGAAGATGCTAAATATATCAAATAAATACAGAATACCAATTTAGAAGATAGAAATAGAAATAATTTAAGCACAACTTTTTGTACACCTCAAACAATGTTACAACACATAATTCAGAGTTTATTAACTAAAGCCTATTAATTACAACCATTTTGGTTTTATTACTTTTGTAAAAGAAAATCTTATAAGTTTATTGAAAATAAATTGATGAAAAGATATTTAAAACAGACCAATAATTTGTTAAAAATGGAAGGAAACTGAAGCCTAATAAGACATTGTTATTATTTACTTTTAATGATAATGATGATTATATTGTTTGTAATACATGTGCACAAAAGTTTTATAATTAACACTTTTAAAATTATTATTTTATAATTTCCTAAAATACTGATAGGAAGATGTTGATAAATTATTTTAAAAATAGATTAATAGAATATAATTAATTGTATTTTTCTTGCTCTTAAAAACACAAGGGCTATATAATATTTATTAATAATAAGACTGTTTATTGCCATATTTTTAAATTTTTTTTTTTGGTGGTTGTTTTAGAACTAATTAATATGCACTGTAACATTGATTGTATAATGGTGATTTGGAATAATATGCTTTTGAAATTGTTAATTTTATTAGTTGATGTAAATAATTAAAATTAAAAAAAATTTAAGAAATCCTTAACTAAACTAAAATGTTATTGAACTTTTGTTCAATAACATTATTTAGAGAGGTTAGAAAAAGTTAGATAATTAATTATATGTTGTGACTAAAATTTAGTTGGCTTCAGATAAATTGGTTTATTTTATTTTTGGAATAGGCTCCCAGTTATTTATTTAATGTTGTAAAATGATAAATACAATTAGGCTAATAAATATGTGAGATTTTAGAGACTAATAATAATTTTATAGACTATAATAAACTGGTTAACTAATAAACAGCTCGTTTACAAACATAAGATTTGATTCAAAAGGTAAAAATAAATAATCTAAAAATGAATCAAGTATAATAAGTATGATTTAAAAAAATAGGTTTTACCCAATGTAACTAAAGCATTTAACCATATTTCTTCATGAAATCAGAAAACGATATTAAATATTTTTTGTTTCAATAGATGTAAGATACTTTATATCTTAAATCTTATTATATATATTATATCTAAAAGTCTTTTAATACAAGTATTTATTTAGTTTTCTTTTATTTATTTTATTGAAGGAAATAAATAAAGGCCAAAGAGCAAATGAATTTAGTGTGAATATGAAAAATTCTATAAAAACGCAATAAAACACTACTCATCAGTTTAGTTAAGAAGCCAAGGTTATACCAACTTACTATCTTTTTCTTCATCTTACAAGAAATATAATGAAGATAAGAGACTGTGGAGCATACTGAATAATGAATTAAGAACAGCAATGCAGTAAACAAGAAAGAAATGACTTTATGAAGCTATTCACATGAAGAAAATTAAGAAAAAACAGGATGGTATGAACTAATGTGCAAAAAAGTAAAAACAATAACATGGGATAAGTGGAGAACACTAAAGAAATTGACAGAAAAAATGGTAATGTTATAGGAAGAGGAAAAATATTTGAAAGGTGGAATGAGTGTATGGAGGAATTCACTGCTCAACAGAAACCCAAATGATCTTCTTACAAAGATTAGAATAAATGTAAAAATATTAAGTACAATAGGAACAGCAAATTAAAATTTAAAGTTTTATCAGCATTGTCAATATAACTGATTAAGTCTTAAAAGAGGTAATGGAGTTGCATAATGAGATCTGAATGTAGTCAGATTTCTTTTAAAACAATTATAAATTGTCAGATGGAATTATAATAATTCCATCTTCCAAGAAGCATGGTGTTAAGTTTTAATCTTCTCTTCAACGGGAAGATTGAGTAAAAAGAAAAAAGGAAGCAAACGATTATAGAAAATAATATGTATTTACATGGGTAGATACATTTATAAGCTTAATGAGAAAAAATTCAAAACAAGAGAGCTAACTGATGTGATAATCAGTAAAAGATGCGAACAAGTGAGGCAAAAAAGGGTAAAAACTATAGACAGCAATCTAAAAGGAAATCTGGGGTTTTAACACTGAAACGTTTTCCTGTTAATAGAAACGGATGATGGAATGAACCGTATGATGACGATTTTGTGAACTAATTCCATTACTGTTGTTTTTTCATATTCATAAAAATACTATTCTGCAAAATAATTTTTTTTATATATATAGATTAATATGGTTTACTCACTACTCTTTTAAATTTATAATTCTGGCTTTGTAATACTGTTCTGATAGAGGTTATAATTAAAAATTCATAAGTATAAAATTGTATAATTGGAGCAATGACAAGGAGCATTAGACCAGTGGTTTTTTTACATTTATCAAATGGGATGCGTCTTCAGATAATGAATCCTAAAAATTTCTACTAAGCAACATAAAGTCAATTTTTTTTTTTTTTACTGCCTCATCAGTGTAAAATACAAATCCAGTGCCATTAATAACAATCTTAATAAATATATAAAAACAGAACAATGTACTAAATGAATATTCATATCCGACATGCTGTTTGACCACATTCTAAATACATTTGCTTAACACAAAAAAATTGTCAATAATATTAGTTGAATAGATTATGAAACAATAGCAGCACCAGTCACAGAACATGACCACAGGAACAATTGAAAATGTTAGGTCAAAAGTTTAAATCTCATCAAATTCAGTTCAAAAGGTTATGTTTTTAAAGAAAAAAAGTTATCAATGTTAACTTTGCTACATTAACAAGATAAATATAAAACTAATTAATATTTTCTGCAGCTGTAACATTATATTCCTTTTAATTTTTCAAAACACATTAATGTATGATTTAAAAAAGTGAGAAAATATTTTTAAATATTTCATACTGAAAAAAATTTATCTTTCTAAAATAAATAGCTACTACTTTATTAATCACTAAATGGAAACAGGCAAAAGATTTTGTTATTAACAAAAATAAACCTTTTATAAAAAAAAAAGTTCAATACCTCAAAGAATTAATAAATTGTCATGGTTATATAACATTTAAATAGAAATTAAAAAAATTAATTCACAAAAGAAATAGCAACCCCTTTTACAGTGTATTGGTACTTAAAAGTAAGCATTTTTATTTTTTATTTTTATAAAGTAATCTTTATAAATTCTATACAGTTTGAACTAAAATAACAAGAATAAAAACATATGTGACTAAGCTAAAAATAATCAATTTTAAAGCCTAATAAGTGTGTAAATAATAAAACGTTAAATTCATAAATTTCCACAGTTTCTGCTATAAATTAACGTTCATGTAATTAATATTAATCTACATCCAAATCATATTATTTAATAGCCTATTATTTTTCATAATATAAAATATTATTATTAGAAGTACTTACCTAGTTAATATGTAGAAGCCTTTACTAAATTGTTGAAAAAAACTCCTAAACATAGAAAATACGCTAGAGAATTTGATACGGTTTCAAATACGTCTCTGTAGTTGTAATATTATTTATTTATTACAACGTATAATATGACAACGTTAATCGTAAATAACATTGATACTAGATTAATAACTTATCAAAAATTTGCACGTTTTAGATAAATTATAATGTAAGTTGTTTATGTTTTTGTTTTTGATTATTACACCGATGTATATAATGGAAGCAGCTAATAAAGATATATAATTTTTTCTTCAATGTAACAACACATATTTTGACATATTCGGTTGCTTTGACAAATATGGCGCGAACCAAGTGGGACAGCAACAGAATCGGATCACACATTAGCTTCCCAATAATAATACACACTCATCAATTACGCAATATTCATTCTCTATTCGGCTTTTCTGTACACATTGCCCTCACAGTCACCCACTACCAACAAAGTTACCGCGCTAATTTAAATTTTTTCTTCAACTATCATTGTTTAAAAATATCTTTTTATATTATTAATATTAGGTTTTTACTATTACTTCCTTATTAATGGTAAATCATTTTGGGGTTAAAAGTTTTTTATATTGTGAACTTTTAAACTATTTTCGATATATTTATTTAAAAAGGTATTTTTAAAAAATTTAATTAATAATCTTTTACAAAAAAAATAAAAAATAAAAATAAGGATTCTAAATGAAAATTCGATTTGGTAAAACTACACCATCTTAAATGAATTTCAAAGATTTTCCGAGAAAAAGAAATTATGTCTACAAAAAAATAATCAGGTATACTTAAATATGTTACTTTCTAAGCTGTTAATTGCCACCTGTGATTTGTATTAACTAACGTTTAATGATTTTACAGTCCAGGGATCCTTTATAACCGTATTTGAAAATATATAAATTTTTATATCGTATTAAATATAAAACAATATCCTCAATGAATCGGGAGCTAAAAAAATTAGATGGTTCTGAAAACTGTTCAAGATCAGATATAAAATATAAAATTTTTCAATGAAAAGAACCTATTCATATTTAATTTATTCTGTAGTAAAAAGATTATTTAAATAATGACGATTAGCCATTGCTTACAGTTGGGATAGTCATGTATCATAGACATACATAACTCAAAGCGTTTTGTTTGATTAAATAATACTTGGACAATCGTACATATTTATTCATTCCAAAATTGCTATACTTATTTTGATGGAAATATTTAAACTTAATTTGCACAAAAAACTTAAAATTTTTTACGAAAAATGTAATAAAAAGTGTAGTAGAAATAAAAAAGATGGACCACTGAATATGAAAATAAGAGGAGAAAATATTATGGAGGTAGAAGAATTTTGTTATTTGGGAAGTAGAATTACTAAAGATGGACGAAGCAGGAGCGATATAAAATGCCGAATAGCACAGGCGAAACGAGCCTTCAGTCAGAAATATAATTTGTTTACATTAAAAATTAATTTAAATGTCAGGAAAAGATTTTTGAAAGTATACGGTTGGAGTGTCGCTTTATATGGAAGTGAAACTTGGACGATCGGAATATCTGAGAAGAAAAGATTAGAAGCTTTTGAAATGTGGTGCTATAGGAGAATGTTAAAAATCAGATGGGTGGATAAAGTGACAAATGAAGAGGTGTTGCGCCAAATAGATGAAGAAGAAGCGTTTGGAAAAATATAGCTAAAAGAAGGGACAGACTTATAGGCCACATATTAAGGCAATCTGGAATAGTCGCTTTAATAATGGAGGGACAGGTAGAAGGAAAAAATTGTGTAGGCAGGCAACGTTTGGAATATGTAAAACAAATTGTTAGGGATGTAGGATGTAGGGGGTATAGCGAAATGAAACGACTAGCACTAGATAGGGAATCTTGGAGAGCTGCATCAAACCAGTCAAATGACTGAAGACAAAAAAAAAGTATATATATATATATAAATGAAAAGCTGTGGAGTGCGCAAAAATATCGTAAATTAAAACGTGCCACGATTCTATCGGGTAATCGAATTTAAAAAAAAAATTAAAATTAAATGTTTAATTATTGTTTTCGTTAAAGTACGACTTAATAAAAAAAAAATTTTAACAGAAATTTTTTCATAGAAAGCTTAGGATCACTGGGAACATAGTTCAGTATAATGTACTTTAAGCTACCTTAAATAAAATTTCAAGCTACACACACACACACACGCGCGCGCGCGCACACACACAATCACATACTATACAACGATTTTATTAACTGTCCTTTTTGAAACTATTGAGTGCGATATTACACCCAAAAACCTACTTATTCCGTTTGTATTTTATACACAAATAAACTACCTGATATTGTAGTTACTAAATCTGTGTCTGTTCAAATATTTCATTTTAACTATTACAAATTTTAAAATACGTACGCTACAATAGATTAATAAATCAGTGTTGATTTTGTTTACAAAAAAAAACCATTTGAAGATAAAAATATGATTCACCATTTTTACATCCTAATTTCATAATTAAAGAGAAAAAAATAATTAGATATTAATATGATGTCAATCAAATTAGTTAATTATTTAAGATGAATAGCTTATGTATATTTGTTTTATTAATGCGTGAAGACGATAACCGTTACTTGCCGCGCTGTCTGGCCTGCGTCTCTGTTATGTAAGGTTACGTAATCTTTCCTCCCTCCAACCGTGTCTAAGCGTTCAAGGTTAGACAGTCTATCACTTTAATACATCCCTTACACAATAGCAGGATTGAATATGCTATTTTATAAAATAATTAATCAGCAATACCAAATAAAACGTACATTACGCTTTACGTTCGCTTTCATCGTCTGATTACTTTTATTTATTTTTGAATTTGTTCTCTGCTTAAGTATTACTTTATGTTAAAATTAAAAAAAAAAAATCGCTAATTCAAACAGTAGAACCCAATACATTTAGTTTTTTAATCTGATTAAAGTGTAAGTGTGTTGAACCGAAAATCGAACCTAGGACCTCCAGTTTTTTAATCTGGTTAAATTGTAGATTTGTGAGCTGATGTCTAAGTTAAGAATCGTACCCGAGTCCTTCAGCGTATCAATCCGTTTTTTTCCAGCATATTAATCAAACTTATTTACAGATGATTCGTAAATAAAATTGAACAGCGTGGAGAACAAATCAATTCCGTATTTAATATTCACATGAATATAAGCAATCTGAGTTAGAAGTATTACGCAAGTAATTATTTGTAGTAACCAAGAATCAATCCCGGGGCTTTAAGATCATGAATAGTGTTTTTTAAAGATGATACTCGGATAAGCATATTATACTGTGAACTGTCTCCAAGCTGAGAATAAATCCGGAACCTTTAGTTTGAGTAACCGTTTTTTGACTGGCAATACTCAAACAAGCATTAGACGTATAAGCTAATGTCCAAGCCAACAATCGAACCTAAAACCTTCAGTATATCACTCGTTTGTTATATTACAGAGGTGGCAAAATAGATTTTAAAAATGAAAATGAGATCCGACAAAATCTAATTTCATGTCTCTTAATCAACTTTCAATAGAATCTTTGGATTATTAATGTTTCATTTATTAATAGTCAATATTTAAGAACAAAGAATTATATTTTTAAAGATCTAAATAAAATTAAATTAGGCTTCACGTATATACTAAAGTTTATTTATAAGTATAATGGATGTGTGTGTACGTGCGTACACACACATCCACTTGATTTGAATATTAAATACTGCTGAACTGTAAAATATGGAGATCGGCTAGATATAACTTTGAACTTTAGAAATAATATTAATCATTATCTCCTTACGTACCACTCATGATTTTTATAATCTGTCATAAAAGATGTGGCTCTGTTATTTATTTAATTTTTTTTGAGCTGATAACTATAAAGTCGTTAGAGACGACACTATTATAAATTTTCCAGATCCTAGTAGGGTATCGAATCCGGAACTTTTAGTCAAAAAGGTAAGCAGCTACCTCTCTGATATCGTGGAGGTCATGTTACAATCTAAAAATAATTAATACTATTTTATTTATTTTTACTATATTTTTTAAATACTATTTAAAAAAATACAATTTTATTTTTAATTCCTGATTTGATATTTAAAATATAATAGTAACACTTAACAAAATTATTGACGCGCGCGCAAATTATTGACATGTACGTAATATCAAGCTTGATTACATACATAACAATTTGTTAGATATAATTAAATAAGTGAAAATCTCATTATAACGCTGGCTGTTTTAGTAATAGGTGCATTTATAAAAAGTATTTTAATATTTTGTGTAAAGTACGTCAAGACTGATAAATAATAATAATAGTAAAAATAATTTAATAGTAGGCAACCTATACTGGATGGTCAGTTGTTTAAAAAAAAAAAAAATTGGTCGTGAATGAAACAGTTTGCGAACCGAATTTTAGATTGAATAATTTTTTCATAACTTTGATTTTTAAAAGTACTGGTGTAGGAAGATTTGTTGTCAACGGTCGTGCTGTTGCGGGGGTGAGGGGGGGGGGAGACAGGCCTACATGAGTGTAAAAGAAATCTCTAGAAATCCAGCCAGCAGCAACTGTGTCGTACTGACTGGCGGGAAATTGTCAGTAGTTACTTATATGCATTAAGTGCCTCCGAGTTAACATTCACTTTTTTGTTCAGCGTAACCTAATCCATTTATTAATGTTATCCAGTGCACATCTCTTGATTGAGACGTCCCTTATTATTTGATTAAGGTGAGTTTTATTTTTTTTTATTAATATTATTACGGTTTTTGAAACAATAATTTGCAGTTGTTTTATTTTGTTTGTGTTATTCAAACTATCTGTGGATTAAAAACGTTAGAACCCAGTTTTTACTCATTTATCTTTACAAAATAAATTAATAATTATTTACTGTATTTATCTGTTTATAATGTATCCAAATAGTTCTAAATAACAGCAACCAGTATCGCAAAATTAACAAATAAAAATTAAACAAGTTATATGTTTGGTTATATTTTAGATTATTTGGCCATTAATTAACCAGAGAAATAAAATTTATTGTACATCTAATTTAACCATATTGATGTAAGTAAAGTGAATTTCATGTGTTAAAAAGAGCTTTTCACGTAGAATTTATTATATTTCATTTTAGATACATTAACAATCTTTAAGTCGTTTCATTAACTAAAATCATCAGTGATTACATTGAAGGTTTAGATTATATTTCCGTTATAAGTTTTAGGGACCCTAATCAAGAAAAAATTCACAACGGGTGAATTGCAGCTCCTGGGTTTGATTCGTAAGTAGCTTGATGTTTGTACACCGATTTCAGTTCAAGTCGTTAATTATTCATAAATGAATATATACTCAGGAATAATATTAAAAAAAATTGCTTGGAAAGAAAGGAACAAAAATAAATAATATTTAAAATAATATTAAAATGTTCAGGACGTTGCCATAAAGTTAAACGAATCGTGAATAATCGACTGTTAAATAAATATTTATTTCCAAAATAATTATTTCTAACGAAACATTAAAACTAATTTTGGTAATTAGAAATATTTGTTTGTTAGATATTAACAGTAACTTGGGAATTGAAAACAACGCGAGTATTCGGATAAATGAACATTCGAAATTGCGAACCATCTAATTAAATACTTTATTATAATTAACTGAACGCTTATTCGCTTAGTGATTCGATTGATGTTTGAAGTCTGGAATTTAAAAAAAAAAATTATTCTTTATCCAGATAAATTTTCTTGTGTATACTGGCGGAGCTAAGGGCTTTTAATTCAAGAATGTCAGGTTCGAATCTTGATCAGACTCATTAAAAGCGGTTGTACTAATGTAAAATTACCATTCAACCAAATTGTAACGGACACATTATTTACATTGAAGGAAATAAGAAGCATTCGACGGTCGAATGGATACATCACCTTCTTATATGCCTTTGGCTACGAATTATGGTAGCGCTATGTTTATTGTTCCTTTTCTTCTCCTTGGGAAAAATCTTTAGAAAAGAGGTTAAATTTTATTTATCTTTTAATTTACCGTTAACCATTTTTTATTATAATTCTAATGAGAAAGTTTCAATCATTTTTCACTTACGAAAAGGCATTAAAAAATTTAAGAAATGTTATACAAAAAAACGTCAAAACTTAATTTCGAAGGTACGGTACCTATTTCAATGTAAATATTTAAATAAAGTATATTCTTTATCCAAATAGATTGTAAGATACCACGACTTTATCGAATAACAAGATATTAAGAATAAAATATGAAAAATAAAAATATTAAAATACGGACGTAATTCCAATAAAAAATAAATTATATATGAAGAACCGGATAATTGACTGTTACGTAGATATTAATTTCAAAGTATATTTATTTTGATGGAAATATTTAATTTAATTTAAACGACAAAAGTTTATTAATCGTACAACGGTATTGTCAAATGAGAATATAACTTCGATTTAAATATTTTAGAGAAATTGTAATTTTTTTATTATAAATAATAAAATTATAAATTGACTCGTTATTAAATTAAAAAAAAAAAAGTAATCAAAATTTTACCACAAATATTAAAAATATTTTTTTTTACATTGTCCTTATTGGTTAGCTTAATAAGATTTACTCTATACAAATGTGTTGAAAAGACAAACGCGGCGTAGTAGCGATTTACCTTGACACCTATTGAGAAGGTAGTGAAGTCAGGGGGGAATAAATAATCCGTCTAAATGACAACACAGCACCTGTCAAACACGTTGATTGTAAAATACTGATAGAAATTTTCATATATAGCCTGCCTGTTAATATTATACATGGTATGTTAGCCGAGAGATCGGAAGTCTTAAATAATTTTCCGTTTCAGTAAACCTTATTATCTGTTAATAAATAATACATTAATTTATTTATTCGTGTGCATGCGTGTGTATGTTGCGCGCGCACACGATTTTATGTAAATATTTTTTTTTTTGTTTTAGCAAAACCTTTGTAATTACAAACATAAAAACTGATAAAATTTCCTTAGATTTGATCGGTAGCAAAAATGATATAATTGTACAGAATTTTAAAAGTACGATTAATAAACTTTTGTCGTTTAAGTAATAAAAGTGTTACAAATCACACTTCAATAACTTTTTTATTTTAATTTTTTAAATTGTATCTTACAGTTAGTAAAATAATCACTGTTCTTATACATCCGACGTCTCGGTTAACCGGATTTACACGTTTCATTTATCCGTAAAATTTTCTTAAATTATTGTTGCCTTAAGTATTACTCGAATTAGCAGAGATTTTCTTTTTAGAAAACTCAGATCAATTCTGATTCAAATTCTTACTTCTGATTCAAATTTTTACATACAATGATGTATGTAAAAATTAAATATACATGTGTAAACATATGTTTTAGCTGCAAACAGCATGATTAATTTTAAATTTATGATGATGGTCATCATTACTTTCAGCGATGTGTGTTATTGATAAATTTACTGTATTTTGCGGCTTTATATCTGAAGGAACATTAACAATAAAAAGAATCATTGACAAATGATGTTACACCTCGTTTTCGCTGAAAGTGATGATGACCGTATGATGCAGAATCTCATCATAGTTTTTCTTAAATTTACAAGATGAAGGAGTAGATTTATCGAAAAATTGATAGTGAAAAGTGGCTTTGAGGTGAATTGACATTGCGAATTTCGCTCGCGCTAGTATCTCGAGAACGGTTGGACCTAGATGCATGGAACTAGAACTAATCGTTCTGGATGGTGGTGGACCCCTTTTGGGTAAAGCCTTTTAAAAATGCGTTAAAAATGGCCTAGGACGCACCGTTTTCGAGATACGCCCTTTTTTTTTATTTAATGAAAAGTATACTTGAAAAATCCCGTTTCTTACGTATTATAAAAATAAAAAAACATCAGCTGTCGATAATTAGCTATTACAACTATAAAAATTAAAACTCCACAACACTATAAAAATTAAAACTCCACAACACCCGCTTTCGCTGAAAGTAATGATGACAGAACATCATTATACATTTACAGCGTTAACCGAGTAGCTGTTAGGTTATCAAGTTTGAACCGTAAGTAACGTTCACTGTATGCATTAAATAATGATCAATGATATAACATATATCGCTGAAAGTAATGATGACCTACATCATTACTTTCATAATATATTTAAAATTAATCATGCTGTTTGCAGTTAAAACATATGTTTTATTATGAATTTTTCAGTAAATTTATCAACTGTTTCAACATGTAAATTTAATGTGAACACACATTCATCATTGAAAGTAGTTTAATGCATTCAAATAAACCCGTGAAAAGAGACCCTCATATTCGAACGTCATTTTACCTGTTGGTTACTTGTAATTTTGGAAGGATCTCAAACCCGTGTTTTAGTATATATTTTGCAGTAAATCCACTCTTTCAGCTTGTAAATTTAACTAGAAACACATGTTCATCTTAAAAAATATGATCACATATCATATTTTTTGATAGGGGGAGTGAGGTCAACATGACGTTCGAATATGAGGTTTCTGTGCTACTTACCATTGAGTTTGATACCATTTACCTCAAAAACTACTGGACCGGATTTTGCATTACATAGATATCACCTCAGAGCAAGTTCTTAGATTTATGGTTATTAGCCGCCAGAGGGCGCTGCAGTAGATATGTTTCTTCAAAACGGCTTCGTGGGTTTAACAATTTTTAATTTTATCAGTTGTTCATAATGTAATAATTAATTTATTATATGTAGTTAATTTACGAAAAATATTCCTACTAATATTTTATATATATTGTGAATTATCATTATCTCTTGTACCTAAGCGCGAGCACGGGAACGCCTCCGTAAGTTTGGATCTTTTTTTATTGGAGATAAAGAAGTCTGAGTAAGCCGACACTTGTCTTTGCCAAATACCTGGTTGCCAAATATTTTTAGACAACCAGGAGAACGAATATTTTTAAATATTCAGGCAACTTCGACTGTCATTTAGTGTTTTTGTATTTTATATATGTACTAGCAGACTCGGCAATGCTTCGCTATTGCTAGATTTGAGTATATATACATATAGATTAAATGAACACAATTGAAAGTTTGATAAAACATTAACAAAATGAACTTTACTGAACTTCACAAAATTTAACCTTTCTGCTTTTCCTTTTTACCCTTTCTCATTTTCCTCTTTTCCCCATGTTTCCTTTTCCAATTTTTATTTTACCATATTCCCGTTCCCTTCCACATTTCCCTTTTCTCTTTCCCCCTATTTCAATTTTTCCCTTCTCGATCTTTCTCTTTTTTATTTTCTCTCTTTCCCTTTTCCAATTTTCCCCTTTCTCTCTTTTTCCCTGCGCGTAAATCGGTCCAGTAGTTTTTTAGTCTATAGCGGACACACATATAGGAAATATTGAAATGGAATCGTAAAATATTTAGTTAAGCGTGTGCAGATAGCGCTATTTAAAAAAAAATTACATGTTTTTACCTGTCACAGGTGTTACACCTTAGGCATATAAATAGTATGTATATAAAAACACGCACGTATTCGATTCCAACGTTGTGTCAAAATTTTAAAACAATCGGCGAAGAACTTTCGGAGATTTAAGATTTTGAACAAACGAAAATTTTTATTTTTATTTATATAGATTGTATTTTTTAAAAAAATACTGAATTTTTTTGTTAATCGATGCTTACACGTAAGCTGCGAGGTAAATTTTTTTGAAAAAAGAAAATCACTAAAGAAGAAAACAACTTGCTAATTAATGTATTTGCTTCCAATAAGAAAGAGTAAACTGACTGGATTACGTACATAGCGCTAATTCATTTACTTTTTTTTTTTTATATTATGCAAGTTCTATATTTATTTCTTTGTTTAACGTCCAGATTTATAATTATTGTATTTTTTTTTTTTTGTAATATGACAGTGTGGTAGACAACTTTTTTGGTACGTCAAAATTCGGATTCAGAATCTTCCGGATATGTCAAGGTTGTGATAGACTTAATCTGATAAATGTAAAATGAAATGTCCGGTAGACTAAAATATATCTGGTAAACTAAAATTGTCTCCCAGGACAGTGGTAGTAAAAAAAAACAAGTAAATTGTGTTCTGTTGCCTTTCTAACTCATGCGTATGTACTTACAGTGTTTGTTAATAATGTCAATTGATCTTACAATTTCTAATACAGTAAACGTTCTCTAAAATAGTCTTCTCTACATTTTTTGGGCGGATGAAATCAAAAGGATGGATTGTTAAGTTTTGGGTCTGTTGTGTAATTAAAGAGAAATGGAGGGCGTTCGCACACAGACATACATACACACAGTTTTTATTTAACTGTTATATATGTTAACAGTATGAAGGCGGCGTTGCATTTGAAGACCATCTGCACTCCGTTTTTTTATATAGTAAATAATTCACATATTTTTTTTGTTAAATCGGCATAGTATATTTATTTATTTGTATGTTATATTTATTTACTTGTATATACTTATACATTTAGCTTCAATTATTGTAATATATAGGTATATTATGTAAAGAGGAAGAGGTTTTTTTGTTCTGGATAGACAAAAAACTGTATGATCAATCGCAAGAAAATGTTTTTCATAAAATTTAATAAATTGTGAACTGTGATTGTTACTGTTTTAGCTGGGTTTGAACTGATTGATTATGAATATCCAAAAACCAATTTCTAGATTTTTAGAGATTTCGAGTTTCAAGGGTTAAAATGCATTTTTGAACTTTTTTTTTTAAATCCGTTTAATTTATTTTTATTTCTCGTAACAAATAAAGATCTCAGTGTGATTTTTGGCGAGTGTAATTTTCATGTCAATAAACCAATGTTTAGATTTTTGAAATTCCACCATACAGAGAATGAATAAAGGTAAAAAAAAATTAAACAATGATTGTAAATTTTCCCAATTCCAACTATATTAAACGAAATATTTAGTAGATATGGATTGCAAATAATATTCTTCAGATAAATATTCAGATAAAAACAGTAAATTAACATTGATAAATATGACAATAAATGTTTATTGAGAAACAGTCAATTAAAAGAATAAGAGATATATATCTAATCTCTATTAACTAATTTGATGGAAATAAAATATTTTGTTTTCTATAATATATTCAATAACAATTTTGAAACCCACAATACAAACTAAGTTAAATAATTTGACAGTTCTACTGATTGGTTTCTGCGAATAATGAAATGATGCTATTTTGCACTGTTGTTCTCTACTAAAAGTAAGTAATGACATGTAGTTAATTTCTTAATGGTACATAATATTAATGTAATGTTTTGAACCCGTTTTACATTAATTATTTACTGTTGTATTGTATGATAATAACAACATTAATCTAAACGGTGATTGTGAATAAAAATTAATGAATTCGTGTGAATAAATAATGTAAGTATTGCATTTTAATTTAATCTATCTTCTGTATTAGGTTTTGATAAGTTCCCGAATAATTTTGTTTTTTAATAGATTTTAAAAAAACGCGTCAAAAATGTCGGCAGTTTAAGATTGTTTCTACTTCTCTTAAGCAACGAGAGAATGCGTTAAATACACACGTGACGTGTTTGAATACTGTCGGCGTCCCTTCTGATTGTACCGTTAACGGCTATTATTCAATTTAACGATGTAAGTTCATATCTTACCTGAATGCTTGTAAAAGAAATAATTTGATAAGTGTACTGACAGGTTTTTGGAAATAATGAAATACTATTTTGCGCCGTGGTCCTTTAGTACAAATAAGTAATGACATAATTTTCTTAATTGTACAAATGTGAATGTGAGTTTTTGAACTCTATTACTTATTTACATCTGTAATTCATACTAATTGTGTTATCTGAATAATATAAAACTGTAAGTAAGTTTTAAGACGTTATGTATTGTAGTTAATTTAGATCTTATCTTTTTGGTGTATATTTTATCTCAAAATTTTTTACTGTTTTAATATTTTTTGTGCTCGTAAACAAAGAGTTACATTTCGTTATTCGTGCTTGTTGTTTTAATTTCCATGTTAATAATTATTTTTAATATTAAGGCATACTGGTTATTGCCGTTAAATAATTATGTAATGATTATCCAGCCTAGTAGCTATATGTTTGTGGTTAAAGAAATTAGTGAACATTTACTTCCTCACACAAATTATATAAATCTAAGCCTCAAAGGTTTTGTTTATAAACTCAAATTTGTAATAATGCTATTATGAAATGCATAGTGAATTTATTCATTGAACAGCATGACAAAAAATGACATAAAACTTATTTATTAATAATTGAGTTTCAGATTAATATAATTTTTCTTCCAAGTCATGTGTAGCTAATTATTGGCTCCTTCCTGGCGTAAATAGGAATGAAATAGTAATTAGCTGCCAAAGGCCTTTTTTTTTTTGAAAGAGTTTCATTATTCTGAAATTGGTATTCTAACTTTAAACCTAATATGGATTCATTAATTAAAATTAGATGTAAAACAAACGTATTTAGAGAATTAAAACTAGAATTCAGATTTTTAAAGGAAGACAAAATGGAAAAGTTAATGATTCAATTTTTTCTCTAAGGGAAGCAATTTTGCTAAATCATTTTTAAAAAAAAAAACAAATTTTAACTTTTCCCTTTTACAAAACAATTCAAAATTTATTTTTATTTGTGATAAGTTCAAATTATGTCACTTGAACCCTTCTCCAAAATTCTACCTATCTTTTGATCTCATTGTGTTTAGTAAGTACTGCATGTTAATTAATTTGTAACATTATATCTTGTCATATTTTTTATATTAGATCATTCTTTCCATTACTAAATTATAACTACCTCAGAGTTGGGAGGAAGGCTTGTATAAGATGATACCATACCACAACTTCTTGCAGTTTGATGATTCCACAACTTTGTGCAGAGTATGATCCTGGAAATTGAACATTATAAACTGCTAATGGCCTAATGATGAAGGGCTTAACAAACCCCTGGCTAGTCTAGTTGTACAGTGAAAATATTCATGGTGCTTCTTTTATATCTAATGTTCTTTTAAACCATTGATTCTCAAACTTTTTGCCACCACCCACATTGAGAATCAAAACCTTTTTAGATACCCCAATATTTTTAAACTTACCATCTGTTAAAACTAATAATTGCAATTATTGTTTTTAAATGTGGCATCTCCTATTTCTGAGTTGAAACTTGTATTTTAAATGTGAGCAATTAAAATTCATATTTACAAGTATTTTTATTAAAATTACTTTCCAAAAAATTACAATTTTATGTAGTTATATAACTGTATAACAACAATAGTGATATATTCAATATAACAATATAATAATTAAAACAAAGCTTCCCAATTGAAAGTTTTTTTCTACTAGTGTAGTAGGTATTTAATTTTAGTTTGAAATATCAGGAAACATCATTTTTGCTTTTTTTTTTTAAGTGGGAGAATTATCACCCACTTTGAGAACGAATATTTTAACAATTTTTTTAATTAGGTACAAAATCTTCAACATTAATTTGTAACATTATAATTCAATTTCTGAACTTTGTTGTTTTTCTTTCTGGATTTCTTATTTTATTTTACTGCCAAAAAGTGTTAGTTATGTGCTCTTTTTACATATTTGTATATTACAACTTTTATTATTTTTTTTCTTAGGAAATCCCATAGGGCTTTCGAACAGTATAAGACTTCAGGCAAAACTACTTTTTTTAGTGTGTTAATTTCACTTTTTTGAGTGAATATTATATTTATAAATAACACTTCATGATGTGTTTATCTCATGAACTATCATAGAATTATATAATCCAGCAGAAGCAAATAGAACATAAATGGGTGAGATCATAGGTGGTTCTGTTAATTGGCTTCAGTTATGTGTACCATAAATGTCTTCAGAATAACAGTTTTAAACTATTTTAAAAATGACTATTTAAAGGTAATCATTATTTAAAAAAAAAATACTTTTCCATGTTTATTCATTTGTATGAAATGTTTTTAAATGAAATTCTTTTCATGAAGATGCTTTATAGATCAAACAGTATAACAGTAATATACAACTCAGAAAATGAGTTTTTAAATTTTTTATTTTGAAGAAGCCACTTTTGTTATAGTTTAAAAAAGTTGTAGTTTAAGTTATAGAAAATAGTTATAGTTTTAAAAAAATATAAGTGTTAAGAATTCTTGAGAAAATTGTTGATTTTTTGATTAAGTTATTTTCCCTTAATAAGAGAGTTGTGTGGATGATTTGGTAATTACACCATAAATGTTTCACTTGTATAAAAAATGAAACCTCAGATAAAACTGAATTTACTGAAAAATATTTTTGTTAGTATAGATATTAAAAAAAAATTATTAAAAATATTTTTTAAAGGTTTTATTAAATAATAACAGTAAATTAAAAAAAAAATTATACATATTTTTTCAGAAGTATTGAAAATTGAATTTTCAAAAAAATTTAATTTCTTATCAGTTATTAAATAAAATGATCAATTTAATGTTATTGTAAATGGCAATATAATCATAAAATTTTTAAATGTTTTTCTTGAAATTTAAATAAAAAAATTTGTAAATGTTAAATTTATTTACATAATATTGTTTTGTATTACTGTGATTTACATGTTATTTTAATCATAAAAAACACAGCATTGTTATAGGTACTTGGCCTAAATCTTACCGGTTTATTTATAGAAACGTTCATAAAAAACCTGTTTTTAAAGGAAAAGAGAAAAAACAAAATTAAAATAATGATTAGAAAGAGAAAAATATTACATAAGTATCTTTCCCTAATTTTCATCACTCTCGCTTAACCATTGCAACTTTTTTTTTAATAACACCCACAACTTACTAAAAATTAAGTGCTTCTTTTATTGTTTCCTGTTAAAATTGTTGTAACACCACAAACAAATATACAGACACACATAGATATAGGAGTAAACAAATTATCATAAAATATTACTTTGTGAAACATTATTAACTATCATTAACTATAGTGTATAATGAGATAAAAAAAATATTAATACTTTTATTTTTTATATGTACATTTTTTAAAATTTTAATTATTTTATAAATAATATAAAATATCACAAAATATATCATTATTAACCTTACGATGGAATGTTTACACAAATCGTAGAAAAAGTCATGGACTCAATCCAAGTTGGATAATATAAAAATATACAAACATATTAAAATGAAAAAAAAAAACAAAAAAAAAATTCTTATTTATTAAATAAATAAATTTCTTGCAGAAAAAATATATACTGTTTTATTAGTCTTTAGTTGAATTTTGAAATCGTTTTATGATGAGTACAGTAAACATCTGTCCCCGCTTTAATACATCTAAGATGAACTGAATTGTAGTTGATGAATAAATATTTCTGAGGCATATACCTTTAATCGCATTATTTAAAAAGCCACTTGTAGGTACACGTTATTTATTGAATGTAGAATTCTATTCTAAACAGACAAAAATACAAGTAGTTTTGTTGCAGATGCTAAAAACTGGCTTATTTATATAACCAGTTTTTTTTCTTAAGTAGAAAAATCTTACAACACAGTTGTAGGACATTCCCGTCGCACAGCTTTTTTATGATGCACGGCTTTTAATCTGCAAGTCAACTGGAAAACTCTCAGAGAATAGGAAATTGTGGCTGACTTCCTCCGTTTCCTCGCCCTGAGCAGAATGACTGAAGAGTTATAAAGTAGAGTAGTACACCGGGTAGCTAGGAACCGACTGAACAGTTGGTTGGTCGGAGGTAGGCGTGTTAGAATCGAGCCACAGTTAGTCAGTAAAAGTAATGGTGATTATTATTATGATATTGGCTGTCAGCGGAACGGCGATTGGGCTGCTGAGGGCATGGATTCCTATGCAGCCGTGAGGTGTCTGCATAGCGTTGAGGCATCTCAACGCTGGTAGTAAGTGGAATTAAATGTCATGCAGGCTTACTCACACAGCTTAATATAACATATTTATCTTTTTATTTAAATATTATATTTTTTGTGTGTTTAATTCAATAATTCTCACTACAGCGCACACCTATACTATATTTCATTCACACGGGTGTGCCGGTACAAGTAGCCACTTTAAATATATTTTTACACTTTAAATATATTTAATTCTACTAATCACCTATGATGTCACAACATAACAGTTGACTACAGCAATAGTTTGTTAACTGGGATGTTAGGTTTATATGGTGAGGGAAGGGTGGCTGGTTTAAGTTCCCACTTTGATGGGGAAAAAATTTGTGGATCCAACAAGATGCTAATAGAAAAGCTGTAACGAAAAAGACCCACCGTGCTGCCATACAGTGGGTAAAATCACCCCTTGTACTGCCTTCTATAACTCTTCAAAATTAAAACCATTTTTAATTTTGGTGGGGGGTGAAATTTAGCAGAAATTTTTTTTTTACAAAAGTTGTTTATTAATATTCATAAAATTATCAAATAAAAATATAACCTTAATTATGCAAAATCTGTAGACGATTTCCTTTTCCTCTGTATCCCCACCCGCAGTCCTTTTAAAGTGAAAATTTAATAACATCAATGCCTCTACTTTAGAAATACTCGTTTTATAGCCAATTTTGGTAAAATCGGTATATTACTTCTAGAAATATAAGGCGATTTACACACCAATATACATAATTAATATACATAATTAATCATACATTAATAAAATCAATAAATCGCCTACTACTGATATACTATCCATAAAAAAAACAATGTCATGAAATTTTTTTATACACTTTTAAATGCTTTTCCATTTATCACAATAAAAAATATTTTACAATTTTTACAGTGTTGCACACACACACACACACACACACACACACACACACACACACACACACACACACACACACACACACACACACACACACACACACACACACACCCTACTACTGATATACTATCCATAAAAAAAACAATGTCATGAAATTTTTTTGTACACTTTTAAACGCTTTTCCATTTATCACAATAAAAAATATTTTACAATTTTTACAGTGTTGCACACACACATTTTTTTATACTTTTTTTTTCATATCTACTAATAACCTAAATATTATTAATAGTACACAATTTACCATACTTGCGACTTGGCGTTATAGTGACACAAACAATAACTGGATGAAGAATTTTGTAATTAACATAAATTACAAACTAAAATTGAAGTAGTATAAAAATATATTTTATTTATTTGCGACAATATTTTTGCAGCGACATTTTATTTGCATTAAATATATTTGAAAAAAGTGAATAAATTGTCAGCTGCAGAACTAATGGTTACTTCCTAAATGTTATTACTCGTAAATCGAACTCAACGGGTTGATCTAGTGGTAAACTCGTATTCGCAAATTAGCTGATTTCGAAATCGAGAGTTCTAAGGTTCAAATTCTAGTAAAAGCAGTTATTTGCATACGGATTACTAGATCGTGGATACCGATGTTCTTTGGTGATAGGGTTTCAATTAACCACATATCTCAGGATTGGTCGACCACCGTGATGGTGCGGTGCGGGAGCCGAGAATCGACAAACCAGGCTTAGGGGCCTCCATATCGCATGAGCCACAAACGGAATAACGCGTAAGATACGTTTCCGGGGTCGCGAGTGAATGGTTTTCGCGAGTTATACGGTCTCAAGACATCAAAATACGGTAAGTCGTGGTTAAAACAAAAACGCGGTCCTCATTTTTTTTTTCCGCGTGTGTTTTGTTTCTCTTGTTTCAGAAACGGGAGAAACGTGGATGTGGAACGACTCGTCGTGCCGTCTTGGGAAACGGCCTTCCTTCCTTTCGTCCTGTCACCCTAAAATAAAATAAAAGTTAAAATTTTTTTTCGTGTGTGTGTTCTGTTTCTTTTGTTGCAGATACCAACAGCCACCACAATAAACAAATCGTTTCTTCACTGTGGCCACGCGGTCCCCCCCAACCCATTCCCGGACACACGTGTGTCTGGAGATTAATAATTATGTGCAGTAAATAATTTCTGTTTACTGCTTATAAGAAAATCGCCGCCCCAAAACCGCGATCGCGAATAGGTATCACCATTTTGTAAGTTCCCTATTACCTTTCCTTTCAAGAAAGAAGAAAGAGGGAACGAGCCCAGCAGTCACTAGCCCAGCAGCCACCTGCCCAGTAGCCACTGACAGCACGGAAGAAGGAAGAAACCTGCACTTTCCCCCGATCAGCCCTTTGGGGCCTCGGGAATTTTAAGGTTAACGGTATGTAACTTCGGTTACTACCAATTCTCGGAAAGTGCAGGCCAAAGAAGAATGAAGAGGTCATCGGAAGAAGAAGATGAAGAAGAAGGAAGACCCCCTACTCGTCCCAACATCATGGACTGGAGTCCGGAACAGAGCCCAGTAGAGATGCGTCCTGAAAGGCAGCCATAACAGAAGTGGATGAAGAACTTCTACAACACCTCTCCTTTAAAACTTACAAGTAAATTAAAATAAACCAGCAATTGCGACTCCTCCGGAGAAGGGGGCGCATTGCTCCCTCCATATAGTTAGTGCCCCGTTGTAGCGTATTCCTGCTAGCCTATGAAGCGTTAGCACCGAAAGGACTTCAGTGGACCGTCTGAAGGGGAATTACGTCGGGAGGACAGGTTTCATAAGCCTAGCCTTCCGCGGTCGGCCCATAAAATGGGTTCGATAACGCTGGTTTAACGACGGATTGGAATGCAATTAAATCTGTCTTTAAAATTCTAAATAATAAACAAAACTTGAAAAATTAGACCCGCCATTTAAAATAAACCTCTTAAAAACACGCCCGATTAGAATCATCCAGCAGCAAGGGACTCTGTCCAGGTTCTGCGATTGTAGAGAGAAATAAACTCCGGCCAACTTTGCATTCCATTCCATTCCAATTAGCATCTTTAAATTTCCAAATAATTTGAATTTTATAGGTAGAAAACATAAGCATTTGTGTAAAATTCGACAGATTTTGGTTCACTGATATTATCAAGTCTGACGGGGACTCTATCCCAGAAATTTTTGGACGGAAGTAATACAACGCTGTACGGAGTTCCGACTGAGTATTAAATTTCTATTTTTCCAAATTATCCCCTTCATTTATTTTTAGATTAGACGTTATCTGTGTGAAAATAGTCTTCAAAATTTATTACGAAGGTAAAGAATACATTTTTATTTTTTATTTTAAATGCGTATAATATTGTCATATGTGTTTAACTTCGTTTTATATCTCGAAGTCGAGTGTAGTAGTTATCTTAGTACATATTAACTCTAGATATTTGCGGATTTAACATCGAATTTTATTAAATAAATCAGAATACTAATGAGGAGATTAGTAATTATAACTTTAAAAACTTTATAATAAACCCCAAGAATGTTCAGCAACATCGTTGCCAGTTTTTTTTAACAGGGAATTTGATATATCTAAAATAATAATTTCTACTTTTATATAGAAAAATAAATTCTTTTTTTACGGATTAAACAATATAACCGTAATATATCAACAGATAATAGTGATATTCAACAATGTGTTGTAGTTATAAAGGAAGATAAATTCAGACGGTAAAAAAACAAAGAATTAAAATAATTTAATAGGTTATTCTATAAATATAAACTTACATTTTTATCGCTGAAAGATTATTTCTTTGTATTAGAATTCCTTTTCTATAATTTTAAGAATCCGGACGTACGTTTGTGTAGGGTTATTATTTTTTTTAACTATCTACATTTGTTTGAAAATTAACAATTTTCATGTAAAATATAAATATAACGATAACTCCTTTATAAATTAAATACTCGTATATACAATCTTTAATTATTAGATGACACTGTTTTAGCAAACAATAATGTAAAATAAATGACGTAGTGTTTTATGAATACAATTAAATGAATTAATTTTTTATGGCGTAATAGTAATTATGCTGCAATATTAACTTATAGTGTAACACTGCTAATTATTTTATAAGTTAAGAAAAATCATCCTCCATGAATGTTTATGTACATACAAGTTATTAAACGATTTACGATGCACGTACAATTTTTAAACACAAAATTCAGCAAATATGAGAAAACAGAAAGCAAATCTAAGATAAAAATTTTATTCCGGTTTCAGTCCAGTCCGCTACTGAGAATCAAGTTACCGTGGTATATTTTTAACTCGGTTATCTAATTTTAAAAATTCTAATCGCTGAAGAAATTGCGCAGATTTCCCGGAATTTATATTAGTTAAAATAAAAATATATTATATACAAAGCATTAAACCTGGTGGTATTTGCGTAGAGTATGTCACCGGCATCCCACAGATTACTTCAAAAGAAATTAAACTTCGATTTAACACTACGAATGTGTATTGTTAAATCTACACATATATAATACAATAAACAAGACATATTTTACTTACAAACATAATCTTTATTCATCTCTTGGGTTAACCGATAACTAATATAAATTAAATTCGCAACGTTTCAGTTAGAATTTCAAGTGACAATATATATTCATACAATCATCATACAAAATTCTCCTTCATACTAAGAAATTGACTGATCTACCCGTCCTAAAAAACAATATTTTGTTCACATTACACGGAATGCTGTATACTACGTTGGCTTGTTGAGAAATCCTTTTGTAGCAATTTTTTAATCTTTTCTGACAGATCTGTGACATATTGTAATGCAACATATTTCTCACTCATAGGGTTCTCATATTTCACAGGGTTTATGAATTGTATTTTAAAATTTTTATCTATGATATTTTCAGAATATTATTTATTAATAGATCTTTTGCTTTTTTATATGTACTGGTCTGTCTTAGGGGATTGCAAATTTTATTACTCTGCCAGATTCTTCACTATTGAATTTTTATGTGATATTCGTTGTGTCGTTAGGAAAGTTAGATATCTGCCTGAAGATGTTGGTTTTATTCTCGTATTCCATTTTGTTGATATTTTCTTTTCTCAACTTCCTTTGTAAATTTTATATGTTCATTAAATAGGCTAAAGTCTTTTAATATTGAATCAATATCCTGTTCATGTATACATACTAACGTATCATTTATAGAATGAGACCTTAGTATTTAATTTTTCTAATACTTTATTTTCTAAATATTGCATAGTTAGGTTTGTTAAGTAGGCTGAGATTGGTGACGCCATCACTAAACCATGGCACTGTTCGTATAATTTATTTTTAAATTTAAAATCCATATTATCTATGCAAATAATACATTCTAAAAAATTCTGTTTTTTTTTTTAATTTTAGTTATTCTTTTAACTTCACTTTCTATATGCTTAAATCACTAAATTCTTCAGAATGCTGGTATATAATGAAATCACACCAACGAATGTTGGATGTGAATCTTAGATGATGTATTTATTTTTTCCCATTATTTGTTTTAATATTTAACCAAACATTTGTATCGCTTGAACGTCGGACTTTGTATGCAGTTTACTATACAGGTGTTCTAGGATAATCATTTTTATGTAATTTTATTGGACCGTACATTCTTGGCGGTATCGCGTTGTTGATACATATTAATTTCGTTTCTTTTGTTTTATACCGGTGTACAGACAACTTTTTTGGATATTTTATTATTTTCTTGCTGTAATGTACGGGTCGGATCCCTTTTTATTTCTCTGTATGTGGTTTTATTATTCAATATATTTTCAATTTTTGTTGAATAATAATCATTGTCCATGATAACAGTTTTATTACTTTTACAGAATTATAATTTTATCTATAAAAGCTGTATGAATTTTATTTTGTTTTTAATGCGGTAATGAAGATATTTTACATTAATTTTTCCGCTTCCGCGGTTACTGTTTACTTTTACATATGTGTATTACCTTCCATGTATTACTATGTATTTTATTTTTCTTCCTCACTGTCAATATTTCTAATGGCATTTTCAATATTTATAATAAAATTTTGTAGGCAATGATTTGTGTGTAAGTGTGTCTTGCTCGAGATTATTTAATGTTGGTTCTACCGCAAATTTAGGTCGTAACGATAAACTTTTAATTACATATTCAGGAACTGGTAATGTTGATAAATTTTTGTACCTATTTTTCGTTCTATTAGCGAAGTTAGGTTTGCTCTACCTATTTCTTAAGCGGTTGAATTTTTATTTTTTTTTTAATAATTTTTAAACTATACTCTCATTTTTGTTCTTCCCAAATTATAAAACTCTCAAAAAATCGTACGGGGAAACTATCCTTTAAGGTATTTCTCTCTTTAGAAATATATATTTAGTTAATATTCTTTTCAATTTGTATTGCATCTTTTATTAGCAAATTTAGAAATTTTTACTTAAAATTATATACAACATTTTTCTCCGTTATCTTTGTTTTGGAATTCAATATGCTTTAAATTAAACCGCATAAATTTTGGAAATATAATCCTTTAAATCTGTTAGTTATTTATTTTATTATTCTTCTTCATAACTTTTGTCAAATTGTATCTATAATTCATAGTGATATCTTCATAAAAACCCATTTTAACGAATAATTTCTCTCGTACATTCACGTTAAATATTTATGTATATATAGTAATAATAAAACAAAACATTGATGTATTTGGTCACAAGCCTGAGACTAAAATTGTTAATCAGATGTTAAAAATCAACTTAAATGATCATCCTGTTCATAAGTCATTTGGTGGCTCACTAAATTTAAATTATTATATTTATAAATGTAATATTTTTCCACATAATTCAGTTTGTTCTTAATATTACAAATTTCCAATATTTCAAGATTATTCACTAAATCTGTAATTGCATGTCCATTTGAAATCAAGCGATCCGCCATATTCGAAAACCACTTATTATTCTGAAGTGCCCTCAGATGTTCCGAGAATCTGACTTTGAATGATCTATCGGTTTTATCAACATATACGGCATCACAGTCTGTGCATTTATTCTTATATATCCTGCTTAAGTTGAACGTGTCAAAGATATAGGTTGTCATAACTAAAGAATTTTCTTGAAATGTTATTCACCGGTTTATATGCAATGTATATTTCTATTTATTATAAACTTTCACTATCCTATATGTGTTCGTTTATACAACTGTATAAAATGTATTTCTTATCGAAATTTTTTAGACCGATTCATCGGAATAAGGATAGTTTCCATAGTAAATTAGAATTTACTATCAGTAAATTTAGCTGGTCTAATATTAATTGCGGTCCTAATTTTATGTTAGAGGTAAATATCACGAGTATGTCATGTACATATCTCACCCGTAAAAGAACATTATGAGTTTGTAATATATCATGTAGTTGATCCTCTCAATGTTCTGTAGATATATTTCTGACATAATGGTAAACAGTGGCATACACATAGGTAAAGAATGCTCCTGCGAATAATATTTATTATCAAATCCAAAATTGTTTTGTTAGCATATATTCTTAATGATAATAAACGGATAAAGTCTGCTGTGGTATGTCAATCTGTTATAGTCGAATAAATTTCTATATTTGTTTATCAATGTTTTTACATTTTTAAATATTTATTCGTAGGGTCTTTCATCTTCCTGAATTCATTCTCTTCTATACAATTATTAATTTTTTATCGTGAAGTACTAGTTTTATCCGACCGAATCATGGTTTTAAATTTTAATAACTTCCGTTTCAAATCAAATATAAGTTTCGTATTAATAGAACCTCGGTTTTTATATAATTTTTTATCCTTCTTGTTTAACAGTTTACTAGTATTCTGTTTTTTATAGTTTCTAAACATCTTCTTCCATCATCATCATTAATATAATCCAAATTAATTTCTGTATCTATTATAATATTCTTATAATATGATATTACCTCATCATTTTTATGTTTAAATTGGACGTTAGTAATTTTTATAAATTTATCATCATTTTTTTCTCTATTTCACCGATTTCATTCGGTTTATCACAATCCATATTTCTTACCCAGAAAATTTATTTTTCAATAAATTATGGATTTTCTTATCGTGTCAATGTTGAATTCTTTGTTTCAAAATTCCTAATTTAACTTGATTCCGAATTTCATTGAAAATCAATAAAACAAAAGAAATTAACAATATTAAGTAATTTTAAGTAATATTATTATTAAGTAATTTTGTTACGATTCGTTACGATTTAAAAAAAAGACAAAAATATAATTTTATAATAGTCTATTATATATAATTGTTTGTTTGAAAAAACAAAAACAATTCATTGAAAATTTAATTATAAATAATATATATTAATATCTATTATTATTACTCCAATTAGAATTTATAAATTAAAAACAGTTCATATACTGAAAAAGCCGGTGTAGGTTTTTCGATACTATGTACTGTCAAGAGCATGTACTGTCGTTACTCTAGCGAATAAAAGCAGTACTAAATTTCTACGTAAAAGACTAAATTAATTATTTTAACATATATTAATATAAAAAAGTAACTTTAAAAGTTTACATGTCAAATTTCGTTAAAAAATTCTTATTGAAAGAATAAGTAATATTTTAACTAAATCTTTGATATACTAATGATTCTAAGTTACAATCTATAAACTTCTCAAAAGTAAAATCATTAACATTTCTGTATGGTTGTTGAATAAAATAAAAAAAACACCACTGTATATAAATCCCGGTACCAATTCCGGAATTCTGGGGATTCCGCCGCCTCGGAATAACCATGTAAAAAGTAAATTTTTGGGTAGGGGAGCGGCACGCCGTTCCCCGCATTTATAAGATGTATTTCAAGAAAATATTTAACAGGATACACGTATCCTTATAAATATCAATTTGTTAATACTGGACAGGTAAGATCCCCTTCAGTAACTTTTATATTTTTCAGTAATCGATTCTCAAAGAGGATTCGAAAGATATAATCGTTCGTCGGAATAAAAATTTTTTCCCATACCACAGTACTATATAAATAAATTCTAATGCGCGCGCATATACTCCTATCGATTCTCAGAGGATTCGAAAGATATAATCGTTCGTCCGAATAATAAAGATTATTTTCCTATCATTACCAGTACTATATAAATAAATTCGAATGATGTGCGCTCATACGCCTCCGCGCGCTCCTCTTTCTTCACATGTTTAGCGGTTCATCTAAATATTTATATACTAATGTTTCTTAATCTTGAATCTTCTCCGCATACATATCCCGGTACCAACTCCGGAATTCGGGATGAATTCCGCCGCCTCGGAATAACCATGTAAAAAAACAATTTTTGGGTAGGGGAGCTGCACGCCGTTCCCCGCTTACAAATCCCGGTACCAATTCCGGAATTCTGGGAATTCCGCCGCCTCGGAATAACCATGTAAAAAAACAATTTTTGGGTAGGGGAGCTGCACGCCGTTCCCCGCTTACAAATCCCGGTACCAACTACGGAATTCGGGAGGAATTCCGCCGCCTCGGAATAACCATGTAGAAAAACAATTTTTGGGTAAGGGAGAGGCACGCCGTTCCCCGCATACATATCCCGGTACCAACTCCGGAATTCGGGATGAATTCCGCCGCCTCGGAATAACCATGTAAAAAAACAATTTTTGGGTAGGGGAGCAGCACGCCGTTCCCCGCTTACAAATCCCGGTACCAACTCCGGAATTCGGGAGGAATTCCGCCGCCTCGGAATAACCATGTAAAAAAACAATTTTTGGGTAAGGGAGAGGCACGCCGTTCCCCGCATACATATCCCGGTACACACTGCGGAATTTGGGATGAATTCAGCCGCCTCGGAATAACCATGTAAAAAACAATTTTTGGGTAGGGTAGCGGCACGCCGTTCCCCGCATACAAATCCCGGTACCAATTACGGAATTCAGGGGGGATTTCGCCACCTTGGAATAACCATGTAAATAAACAATTTTTGGGTAGGGGAGCGGCAAGACGTTATACGCATTCATAAGATGTACATTAAGAAAATATTTAACAGGATACATGTATCCTTATAAATATTAATTTGTTTATATTGGATGGGTAAGATCCCCTTCAGTATCTTTTATCTTTTTCAGTAATCGATTCTCAGAGAGGATACGAAGTAATCGTTCGTCTGAATAATATAGATTCTTTTCCTATCAATACCAGTACTATTTAAATAAATTCGAATGATGCGCGCGCATATGCTCCTCTCCTCTTTCTTCACATGTTTAGCGGTTCATCTAAATATTTGATATACTAATGTTTCTTAATTACAATCTTGAATCTTCTCAAAAGTAAAATCATCGACATTTCTGCATGGTTGTTGAATAAAGAAAAAAACACTCTGTATACAAATACCGGTACCAAATCCGGAATACCGCCGCCTCGGAATCACCACGGAATAACCATGTAAACAAAAAATTTTTGGGTAGGGGAGCGGCACGCCGTTCCCCGCATACAAATCCCGGTACTAATTCCGGAAATCTGGGGATTCCGCCGCCTCGTAATAACCATGTAAAAAAACAATTTTTGAGTAGGGGAGCGGCACGCCGTTCCCCGCATACAAATCCCGGTACCAATTCCGGAAATCTGGGGATTCCGCCGCCTCGGAATAACCATGTAAAAAAACAATATTTGGGTAGGGGAGCGGCACAACGTTCCCCGCATACAAATCCCGGTACCAGTTACGGAATTCTGGGGATTCCGCCGCCTCGGAATAACGATGTAAAAAAACAATTTTTGGGTAGGGGAGCTGCACGCCGTTCCCCGCTTACAAATCCCGGTACCAACTCCGGAATTCGGGAGGAATTCCGCCGCCTCGGAATAACCATGTAAAAAAACAATTTTTGGGTAAGGGAGAGGCACGCCGTTCCCCGCATACATATCCCGGTACCAACTCCGGAATTCGGGATGAATTCCGTCGCCTCGGAATAACCATGTAAAAAAACAATTTTTGGGTAGGGGAGCTGCACGCCGTTCCCCGCTTACAAATCCCGGTACCAATTCCGGAATTCTGGGAATTCCGCCGCCTCGGAATAACCATGTAAAAAAACAATTTTTGGGTAGGGGAGCTGCACGCCGTTCCCCGCTTACAAATCCCGGTACCAACTCCGGAATTCGGGAGGAATTCCGCCGCCTCGGAATAACCATGTAAAAAAACAATTTTTGGGTAAGGGAGAGGCACGCCGTTCCCCGCATACATATCCCGGTACCAACTCCGGAATTCGGGATGAATTCCGCCGCCTCGGAATAACCATGTAAAAAGTAAATTTTTGGGTAGGGGAGCGGCACGCCGTTCCCCGCATTTATAAGATGTATTTCAAGAAAATATTTAACAGGATACACGTATCCTTATAAATATCAATTTGTTAATACTGGACAGGTAAGATCCCCTTCAGTAACTTTTATATTTTTCAGTAATCGATTCTCAAAGAGGATTCGAAAGATATAATCGTTCGTCGGAATAAAAATTTTTTCCCATACCACAGTACTATATAAATAAATTCTAATGCGCGCGCATATACTCCTATCGATTCTCAGAGGATTCGAAAGATATAATCGTTCGTCCGAATAATAAAGATTATTTTCCTATCATTACCAGTACTATATAAATAAATTCGAATGATGTGCGCTCATACGCCTCCGCGCGCTCCTCTTTCTTCACATGTTTAGCGGTTCATCTAAATATTTATATACTAATGTTTCTTAATCTTGAATCTTCTCCGCATACATATCCCGGTACCAACTCCGGAATTCGGGATGAATTCCGCCGCCTCGGAATAACCATGTAAAAAAACAATTTTTGGGTAGGGGAGCTGCACGCCGTTCCCCGCTTACAAATCCCGGTACCAATTCCGGAATTCTGGGAATTCCGCCGCCTCGGAATAACCATGTAAAAAAACAATTTTTGGGTAGGGGAGCTGCACGCCGTTCCCCGCTTACAAATCCCGGTACCAACTACGGAATTCGGGAGGAATTCCGCCGCCTCGGAATAACCATGTAGAAAAACAATTTTTGGGTAAGGGAGAGGCACGCCGTTCCCCGCATACATATCCCGGTACCAACTCCGGAATTCGGGATGAATTCCGCCGCCTCGGAATAACCATGTAAAAAAACAATTTTTGGGTAGGGGAGCAGCACGCCGTTCCCCGCTTACAAATCCCGGTACCAACTCCGGAATTCGGGAGGAATTCCGCCGCCTCGGAATAACCATGTAAAAAAACAATTTTTGGGTAAGGGAGAGGCACGCCGTTCCCCGCATACATATCCCGGTACACACTGCGGAATTTGGGATGAATTCAGCCGCCTCGGAATAACCATGTAAAAAACAATTTTTGGGTAGGGTAGCGGCACGCCGTTCCCCGCATACAAATCCCGGTACCAATTACGGAATTCAGGGGGGATTTCGCCACCTTGGAATAACCATGTAAATAAACAATTTTTGGGTAGGGGAGCGGCAAGACGTTATACGCATTCATAAGATGTACATTAAGAAAATATTTAACAGGATACATGTATCCTTATAAATATTAATTTGTTTATATTGGATGGGTAAGATCCCCTTCAGTATCTTTTATCTTTTTCAGTAATCGATTCTCAGAGAGGATACGAAGTAATCGTTCGTCTGAATAATATAGATTCTTTTCCTATCAATACCAGTACTATTTAAATAAATTCGAATGATGCGCGCGCATATGCTCCTCTCCTCTTTCTTCACATGTTTAGCGGTTCATCTAAATATTTGATATACTAATGTTTCTTAATTACAATCTTGAATCTTCTCAAAAGTAAAATCATCGACATTTCTGCATGGTTGTTGAATAAAGAAAAAAACACTCTGTATACAAATACCGGTACCAAATCCGGAATACCGCCGCCTCGGAATCACCACGGAATAACCATGTAAACAAAAAATTTTTGGGTAGGGGAGCGGCACGCCGTTCCCCGCATACAAATCCCGGTACTAATTCCGGAAATCTGGGGATTCCGCCGCCTCGTAATAACCATGTAAAAAAACAATTTTTGAGTAGGGGAGCGGCACGCCGTTCCCCGCATACAAATCCCGGTACCAATTCCGGAAATCTGGGGATTCCGCCGCCTCGGAATAACCATGTAAAAAAACAATATTTGGGTAGGGGAGCGGCACAACGTTCCCCGCATACAAATCCCGGTACCAGTTACGGAATTCTGGGGATTCCGCCGCCTCGGAATAACGATGTAAAAAAACAATTTTTGGGTAGGGGAGCTGCACGCCGTTCCCCGCTTACAAATCCCGGTACCAACTCCGGAATTCGGGAGGAATTCCGCCGCCTCGGAATAACCATGTAAAAAAACAATTTTTGGGTAAGGGAGAGGCACGCCGTTCCCCGCATACATATCCCGGTACCAACTCCGGAATTCGGGATGAATTCCGTCGCCTCGGAATAACCATGTAAAAAAACAATTTTTGGGTAGGGGAGCTGCACGCCGTTCCCCGCTTACAAATCCCGGTACCAATTCCGGAATTCTGGGAATTCCGCCGCCTCGGAATAACCATGTAAAAAAACAATTTTTGGGTAGGGGAGCTGCACGCCGTTCCCCGCTTACAAATCCCGGTACCAACTCCGGAATTCGGGAGGAATTCCGCCGCCTCGGAATAACCATGTAAAAAAACAATTTTTGGGTAAGGGAGAGGCACGCCGTTCCCCGCATACATATCCCGGTACCAACTCCGGAATTCGGGATGAATTCCGCCGCCTCGGAATAACCATGTAAAAAAACAATTTTTGGGTAGGGGAGCAGCACGCCGTTCCCCGCTTACAAATCCCGGTACCAACTCCGGAATTCGGGAGGAATTCCGCCGCCTCGGAATAACCATGTAAAAAAACAATTTTTGGGTAAGGGAGAGGCACGCCGTTCCCCGCATACATATCCCGGTACACACTGCGGAATTTGGGATGAATTCAGCCGCCTCGGAATAACCATGTAAAAAAACAATTTTTGGGTAGGGTAGCGGCACCCCGTTCCCCGCATACAAATCCCGGTACCAATTACGGAATTCAGGGGGGATTTCGCCACCTTGGAATAACCATGTAAATAAACAATTTTTGGGTAGGGGAGCGGCAAGACGTTATACGCATTCATAAGATGTACATTAAGAAAATATTTAACAGGATACATGTATCCTTATAAATATTAATTTGTTTATATTGGATGGGTAAGATCCCCTTCAGTATCTTTTATCTTTTTCAGTAATCGATTCTCAGAGAGGATACGAAGTAATCGTTCGTCTGAATAATATAGATTCTTTTCCTATCAATACCAGTACTATTTAAATAAATTCGAATGATGCGCGCGCATATGCTCCTCTCCTCTTTCTTCACATGTTTAGCGGTTCATCTAAATATTTGATATACTAATGTTTCTTAATTACAATCTTGAAACTTCTCAAAAGTAAAATCATCGACATTTCTGCATGGTTGTTGAATAAAGAAAAAAACACTCTGTATACAAATACCGGTACTAAATCCGGAATTCCGCCGCCTCGGAATCACCACGGAATAACCATATAAACAAAAAATTTTGGGTAGTGGGGCGGGACGCCGTTCCCCGCATACAAATCCCGGTACCAATTCCGGAAATCTGGGGATTCCGCTGCCTCGGAATAACCATGTAAAAAAACAATTTTTGGGTACGGGAGCGGCACGACGTTCCCCGCATACAAATCCCGGTACAAATTACGGAATTCTGGTGATTCCTCCGCCTCGGAATAACCATGTAAAAAAACAATTTTTGGGTAGGGGAGCAGCACGACGTTCCCCGCATACAAATCCCGGTACCAATTACGGAATTCAGGGGGGATTTCGCCACCTTGGAATAACCATGTAAATAAACAATTTTTGGGTAGGGGAGCGGCAAGACGTTATACGCATTCATAAGATGTACATTAAGAAAATATTTAACAGGATACATGTATCCTTATAAATATTAATTTGTTTATATTGGATGGGTAAGATCCCCTTCAGTATCTTTTATCTTTTTCAGTAATCGATTCTCAGAGAGGATACGAAGTAATCGTTCGTGTGAATAATATAGATTCTTTTCCTATCAATTACAGTACTATTTAAATAAATTCGAATGATGCGCGCGCATATGCTCCTCTCCTCTTTCTTCACATGTTTAGCGGTTCATCTAAATATTTGATATACTAATGTTTCTTAATTACAATCTTGAAACTTCGCAAAAGTAAAATCATCGACATTTCTGCATGGTTGTTGAATAAAGAAAAAAACACTCTGTATACAAATACCGGTACTAAATCCGGAATTCCGCCGCCTCGGAATCCCCACGGAATAACCATATAAACAAAAAATTTTGGGTAGTGGGGCGGGACGCCGTTCCCCGCATACAAATCCCGGTACCAATTCCGGAAATCTGGGGATTCCGCTGCCTCGGAATAACCATTTAAAAAAACAATTTTTGGGTAGGGGAGAGGCAAGACGTTATCCGCATTTAAAAGATGTACATTAAGAAAATATTTAACAGGATACATGTATCCTTATAAATATTAATTTGTTTATATTGGATGGGTAAGATCCCCTTCAGTATCTTTTATCTTTTTCAGCAATCGATTCTCAGAGAGGATACGAAGTAATCGTTCGTCTGAATAATATAGATTCTTTTCCTATCAATACCAGTACTATTTAAATAAATTCGAATGATGCGCGCGCATATGCTCCTCTCCTCTTTCTTCACATGTTTAGCGGTTCATCTAAATATTTGATATACTAATGTTTCTTAATTACAATCTTGAAACTTCTCAAAAGTAAAATCATCGACATTTCTGCATGGTTGTTGAATAAAGAAAAAAACACTCTGTATACAAATACCGGTACTAAATCCGGAATTCCGCCGCCTCGGAATCACCACGGAATAACCATATAAACAAAAAATTTTGGGTAGTGGGGCGGGACGCCGTTCCCCGCATACAAATCCCGGTACCAATTCCGGAAATCTGGGGATTCCGCCGCCTCGGAATAGCCATGTAAAAAAACAATATTTGAGTAGGGGAGCGGCACGCCGTTCCCCGCATACAAATCCCGGTACCAATTCCGGAAATCTGGGGATTCCGCCGCCTCGGAATAACCATGTAAAAAAACAATATTTGGGTAGGGGAGCGGCACAACGTTCCCCGCATACAAATCCCGGTACCAGTTACGGAATTCTGGGGATTCCGCCGCCTCGGAATAACGATGTAAAAAAACAATTTTTGGGTAGGGGAGCTGCACGCCGTTCCCCGCTTACAAATCCCGGTACCAACTCCGGAATTCGGGAGGATTTCCGCCGCCTCGGAATAACCATGTAAAAAAACAATTTTTGGGTAAGGGAGAGGCACGCCGTTCCCCGCATACATATCCCGGTACCAACTCCGGAATTCGGGATGAATTCCGCCGCCTCGGAATAACCATGTAAAAAAACAATTTTTGGGTAGGGGAGCAGCACGCCGTTCCCCGCTTACAAATCCCGGTACCAACTCCGGAATTCGGGAGGAATTCCGCCGCCTCGGAATAACCATGTAAAAAAACAATTTTTGGGTAAGGGAGAGGCACGCCGTTCCCCGCATACATATCCCGGTACACACTGCGGAATTTGGGATGAATTCAGCCGCCTCGGAATAACCATGTAAAAAAACAATTTTTGGGTAGGGTAGCGGCACCCCGTTCCCCGCATACAAATCCCGGTACCAATTACGGAATTCAGGGGGGATTTCGCCACCTTGGAATAACCATGTAAATAAACAATTTTTGGGTAGGGGAGCGGCAAGACGTTATACGCATTCATAAGATGTACATTAAGAAAATATTTAACAGGATACATGTATCCTTATAAATATTAATTTGTTTATATTGGATGGGTAAGATCCCCTTCAGTATCTTTTATCTTTTTCAGTAATCGATTCTCAGAGAGGATACGAAGTAATCGTTCGTCTGAATAATATAGATTCTTTTCCTATCAATACCAGTACTATTTAAATAAATTCGAATGATGCGCGCGCATATGCTCCTCTCCTCTTTCTTCACATGTTTAGCGGTTCATCTAAATATTTGATATACTAATGTTTCTTAATTACAATCTTGAAACTTCTCAAAAGTAAAATCATCGACATTTCTGCATGGTTGTTGAATAAAGAAAAAAACACTCTGTATACAAATACCGGTACTAAATCCGGAATTCCGCCGCCTCGGAATCACCACGGAATAACCATATAAACAAAAAATTTTGGGTAGTGGGGCGGGACGCCGTTCCCCGCATACAAATCCCGGTACCAATTCCGGAAATCTGGGGATTCCGCTGCCTCGGAATAACCATGTAAAAAAACAATTTTTGGGTACGGGAGCGGCACGACGTTCCCCGCATACAAATCCCGGTACCAATTACGGAATTCTGGTGATTCCTCCGCCTCGGAATAACCATGTAAAAAAACAATTTTTGGGTAGGGGAGCAGCACGACGTTCCCCGCATACAAATCCCGGTACCAATTACGGAATTCAGGGGGGATTTCGCCACCTTGGAATAACCATGTAAATAAACAATTTTTGGGTAGGGGAGCGGCAAGACGTTATACGCATTCATAAGATGTACATTAAGAAAATATTTAACAGGATACATGTATCCTTATAAATATTAATTTGTTTATATTGGATGGGTAAGATCCCCTTCAGTATCTTTTATCTTTTTCAGTAATCGATTCTCAGAGAGGATACGAAGTAATCGTTCGTCTGAATAATATAGATTCTTTTCCTATCAATACCAGTACTATTTAAATAAATTCGAATGATGCGCGCGCATATGCTCCTCTCCTCTGTCTTCACATGTTTAGCGGTTCATCTAAATATTTGATATACTAATGTTTCTTAATTACAATCTTGAAACTTCTCAAAAGTAAAATCATCGACATTTCTGCATGGTTGTTGAATAAAGAAAAAAACACTCTGTATACAAATACCGGTACTAAATCCGGAATTCCGCCGCCTCGGAATAACCACGGAATAACCATATAAACAAAAAATTTTGGGTAGTGGGGCGGGACGCCGTTCCCCGCATACAAATCCCGGTACCAATTCCGGAAATCTGGGGATTCCGCCGCCTCGGAATAACCATTTAAAAAAACAATTTTTGGGTAGGGGAGCGGCAAGACGTTATACGCATTCATAAGATGTACATTAAGAAAATATTTAACAGGATACATGTATCCTTATAAATATTAATTTGTTTATATTGGATGTGTAAGATCTCCTTCAGTATCTTTTATCTTTTTCAGTAATCGATTCTCAGAGAGGATTCGAAGTAATCGTTCGTCTGAATAATAAAGATTCTTTTCCTATCATAACCAGTACTATATAAATAAATTCAACTGATGCGCGGGCATATGCTCCCCTCCTCATTCTTCACATGTTTACAGGTTCATCTAAATATTTGATATACTAATGTTTCTTAATTACAATCTTGAAACTTCTCAAAAGTAAAATCATCGACATTTCTGCATGGTTGTTGAATAAAGAAAAAAACACTCTGTATACAAATACCGGTACTAAATCCGGAATTCCGCCGCCTCGGAATCACCACGGAATAACCATATAAACAAAAAATTTTGGGTAGTGGGGCGGGACGCCGTTCCCCGCATACAAATCCCGGTACCAATTCCGGAAATCTGGGGATTCCGCTGCCTCGGAATAACCATGTAAAAAAACAATTTTTGGGTACGGGAGCGGCACGACGTTCCCCGCATACAAATCCCGGTACCAATTACGGAATTCTGGTGATTCCTCCGCCTCGGAATAACCATGTAAAAAAACAATTTTTGGGTAGGGGAGCAGCACGACGTTCCCCGCATACAAATCCCGGTACCAATTACGGAATTCAGGGGGGATTTCGCCACCTTGGAATAACCATGTAAATAAACAATTTTTGGGTAGGGGAGCGGCAAGACGTTATACGCATTCATAAGATGTACATTAAGAAAATATTTAACAGGATACATGTATCCTTATAAATATTAATTTGTTTATATTGGATGGGTAAGATCCCCTTCAGTATCTTTTATCTTTTTCAGTAATCGATTCTCAGAGAGGATACGAAGTAATCGTTCGTCTGAATAATATAGATTCTTTTCCTATCAATTACAGTACTATTTAAATAAATTCGAATGATGCGCGCGCATATGCTCCTCTCCTCTTTCTTCACATGTTTAGCGGTTCATCTAAATATTTGATATACTAATGTTTCTTAATTACAATCTTGAAACTTCTCAAAAGTAAAATCATCGACATTTCTGCATGGTTGTTGAATAAAGAAAAAAACACTCTGTATACAAATACCGGTACTAAATCCGGAATTCCGCCGCCTCGGAATCACCACGGAATAACCATATAAACAAAAAATTTTGGGTAGTGGGGCGGGACGCCGTTCCCCGCATACAAATCCCGGTACCAATTCCGGAAATCTGGGGATTCCGCTGCCTCGGAATAACCATTTAAAAAAACAATTTTTGGGTAGGGGAGAGGCAAGACGTTATCCGCATTTAAAAGATGTACATTAAGAAAATATTTAACAGGATACATGTATCCTTATAAATATTAGTTTGTTTATATTGGATGGGTAAGATCTCCTTCAGTATCTTTTATCTTTTTCAGTAATCGATTCTCAGAGAGGATTCGAAGTAATCGTTCGTCTGAATAATAAAGATTCTTTTCCTATCATAACCAGTACTATATAAATAAATTCAACTGATGCGCGGGCATATGCTCCCCTCCTCATTCTTCACATGTTTACAGGTTCATCTAAATATTTGATATACTAATGTTTCTTAATTACAATCTTGAAACTTCTCAAAAGTAAAATCATCGACATTTCTGCATGGTTGTTGAATAAAGAAAAAAACACTCTGTATACAAATACCGGTACTAAATCCGGAATTCCGCCGCCTCGGAATCACCACGGAATAACCATATAAACAAAAAATTTTGGGTAGTGGGGCGGGACGCCGTTCCCCGCATACAAATCCCGGTACCAATTCCGGAAATCTGGGGATTCCGCTGCCTCGGAATAACCATGTAAAAAAACAATTTTTGGGTACGGGAGCGGCACGACGTTCCCCGCATACAAATCCCGGTACCAATTACGGAATTCTGGTGATTCCTCCGCCTCGGAATAACCATGTAAAAAAACAATTTTTGGGTAGGGGAGCAGCACGACGTTCCCCGCATACAAATCCCGGTACCAATTACGGAATTCAGGGGGGATTTCGCCACCAATGAATAACCATGTAAATAAACAATTTTTGGGTAGGGGAGCGGCAAGACGTTATACGCATTCATAAGATGTACATTAAGAAAATATTTAACAGGATACATGTATCCTTATAAATATTAATTTGTTTATATTGGATGGGTAAGATCCCCTTCAGTATCTTTTATCTTTTTCAGTAATCGATTCTCAGAGAGGATACGAAGTAATCGTTCGTCTGAATAATATAGATTCTTTTCCTATCAATACCAGTACTATTTAAATAAATTCGAATGATGCGCGCGCATATGCTCCTCTCCTCTTTCTTCACATGTTTAGCGGTTCATCTAAATATTTGATATACTAATGTTTCTTAATTACAATCTTGAAACTTCTCAAAAGTAAAATCATCGACATTTCTGCTTGGTTGTTGAATAAAGAAAAAAACACTCTGTATACAAATACCGGTACTAAATCCGGAATTCCGCCGCCTCGGAATCACCACGGAATAACCATATAAACAAAAAATTTTGGGTAGTGGGGCGGGACGCCGTTCCCCGCATACAAATCCCGGTACCAATTCCGGAAATCTGGGGATTCCGCCGCCTCGGAATAACCATTTAAAAAAACAATTTTTGGGTAGGGGAGCGGCAAGACGTTATACGCATTCATAAGATGTACATTAAGAAAATATTTAACAGGATACATGTATCCTTATAAATATTAATTTGTTTATATTGGATGGGTAAGATCTCCTTCAGTATCTTTTATCTTTTTCAGTAATCGATTCTCAGAGAGGATTCGAAGTAATCGTTCGTCTGAATAATAAAGATTCTTTTCCTATCATAACCAGTACTATATAAATAAATTCAACTGATGCGCGGGCATATGCTCCCCTCCTCATTCTTCACATGTTTACAGGTTCATCTAAATATTTGATATACTAATGTTTCTTAATTACAATCTTGAAACTTCTCAAAAGTAAAATCATCGACATTTCTGCATGGTTGTTGAATAAAGAAAAAAACACTCTGTATACAAATACCGGTACTAAATCCGGAATTCCGCCGCCTCGGAATCACCACGGAATAACCATATAAACAAAAAATTTTGGGTAGTGGGGCGGGACGCCGTTCCCCGCATACAAATCCCGGTACCAATTCCGGAAATCTGGGGATTCCGCTGCCTCGGAATAACCATGTAAAAAAACAATTTTTGGGTACGGGAGCGGCACGACGTTCCCCGCATACAAATCCCGGTACCAATTACGGAATTCTGGTGATTCCTCCGCCTCGGAATAACCATGTAAAAAAACAATTTTTGGGTAGGGGAGCAGCACGACGTTCCCCGCATACAAATCCCGGTACCAATTACGGAATTCAGGGGGGATTTCGCCACCTTGGAATAACCATGTAAATAAACAATTTTTGGGTAGGGGAGCGGCAAGACGTTATACGCATTCATAAGATGTACATTAAGAAAATATTTAACAGGATACATGTATCCTTATAAATATTAATTTGTTTATATTGGATGGGTAAGATCCCCTTCAGTATCTTTTATCTTTTTCAGTAATCGATTCTCAGAGAGGATACGAAGTAATCGTTCGTCTGAATAATATAGATTCTTTTCCTATCAATACCAGTACTATTTAAATAAATTCGAATGATGCGCGCGCATATGCTCCTCTCCTCTTTCTTCACATGTTTAGCGGTTCATCTAAATATTTGATATACTAATGTTTCTTAATTACAATCTTGAAACTTCTCAAAAGTAAAATCATCGACATTTCTGCATGGTTGTTGAATAAAGAAAAAAACACTCTGTATACAAATACCGGTACTAAATCCGGAATTCCGCCGCCTCGGAATCACCACGGAATAACCATATAAACAAAAAATTTTGGGTAGTGGGGCGGGACGCCGTTCCCCGCATACAAATCCCGGTACCAATTCCGGAAATCTGGGGATTCCGCTGCCTCGGAATAACCATGTAAAAAAACAATTTTTGGGTACGGGAGCGGCACGACGTTCCCCGCATACAAATCCCGGTACCAATTACGGAATTCTGGTGATTCCTCCGCCTCGGAATAACCATGTAAAAAAACAATTTTTGGGTAGGGGAGCAGCACGACGTTCCCCGCATACAAATCCCGGTACCAATTACGGAATTCAGGGGGGATTTCGCCACCTTGGAATAACCATGTAAATAAACAATTTTTGGGTAGGGGAGCGGCAAGACGTTATACGCATTCATAAGATGTACATTAAGAAAATATTTAACAGGATACATGTATCCTTATAAATATTAATTTGTTTATATTGGATGGGTAAGATCCCCTTCAGTATCTTTTATCTTTTTCAGTAATCGATTCTCAGAGAGGATACGAAGTAATCGTTCGTCTGAATAATATAGATTCTTTTCCTATCAATACCAGTACTATTTAAATAAATTCGAATGATGCGCGCGCATATGCTCCTCTCCTCTTTCTTCACATGTTTAGCGGTTCATCTAAATATTTGATATACTAATGTTTCTTAATTACAATCTTGAAACTTCTCAAAAGTAAAATCATCGACATTTCTGCATGGTTGTTGAATAAAGAAAAAAACACTCTGTATACAAATACCGGTACTAAATCCGGAATTCCGCCGCCTCGGAATCACCACGGAATAACCATATAAACAAAAAATTTTGGGTAGTGGGGCGGGACGCCGTTCCCCGCATACAAATCCCGGTACCAATTCCGGAAATCTGGGGATTCCGCTGCCTCGGAATAACCATGTAAAAAAACAATTTTTGGGTACGGGAGCGGCACGACGTTCCCCGCATACAAATCCCGGTACCAATTACGGAATTCTGGTGATTCCTCCGCCTCGGAATAACCATGTAAAAAAACAATTTTTGGGTAGGGGAGCAGCACGACGTTCCCCGCATACAAATCCCGGTACCAATTACGGAATTCAGGGGGGATTTCGCCACCTTGGAATAACCATGTAAAAAAACAATTTTTGGGTACGGGAGCGGCACGACGTTCCCCGCATACAAATCCCGGTACTAATTACAGAATTCTGTGGATTCCTCCGCCTCGGAATAACCATGTAAAAAAACAATCTTTGGGTAGGGGAGCGGCACGCCGTTCCCCGCATACAAATCCCGGTACCAACTCCGGAATTCGGGAGGAACTCCGCCGCCTCGGATAACCATTTAAAAAAACAATTTTTGGGTAGGGGAGCGGCAAGACGTTATCCGCATTTAAAAGATGTACATTAAGAAAATATTTAACAGGATACATGTATCCTTATAAATATTAATTTGTTTATATTGGATGGGTAAGATCCCCTTCAGTATCTTTTATCTTTTTCAGTAATCGATTCTCAGAGAGGATTCGAAGTAATCGTTCGTCTGAATAATAAAGATTCTTTTCCTATCATAACCAGTACTATATAAATAAATTCAACTGATGCGCGGGCATATGCTCCCCTCCTCATTCTTCACATGTTTACAGGTTCATCTAAATATTTCATATACTAATGTTTCTTAATTACAATCTTGAAACTTCTCAAAAGTAAAATCATCGACATTTCTGCATGGTTGTTGAATAAAGAAAAAAACACTCTGTATACAAATACCGGTACCAAATCCGGAATTCCGCCGCCTCGGAATCACAACGGTTTAACCATGTAAAAAAACAATTTTTGGGTAGGGGAGCGGCACAACGTTCCCCGCATATAAATCCCGGTACCAATTCCGGAATTCTGGGGATTCCGCCGCCTCGGAATAACCATGTAAAAAAACAATTTTTGGGTAGGGGAGCAGCACGTCGTTCCCCGCATACAAATCCCGGTACCAATTCCGGAATTCTGGGGATTCCGCCGCCTCGGAATAACCATGTAAAAAAACAATTTTTGGGTAGAGGAGCAGCACGCCGTTCCCCGCTTACAAATCCCGGTACCAACTCCGGAATTCGGGAGGAATTCCGCCGCCTCGGAATAACCATGTAAAAAAACAATTTTTGGGTAAGGGAGAGGCACGCCGTTCCCCGCATACAAATCCCGGTACCAATTACGGAATTCAGGGGGGATTTCGACACCTCGGAATAACCATGTAAAAAAAACAATTTTTGTTTAGGGGAACGGGGCGACGTTATCCGCATTTATAAGATGTATATTAAGAAAATATTTAACAGGGCACATATATCCTTATAAATATCAATTATTTATATAGGAGAGGTTAGATCCCCTTCACTATCTTTTATCTTTTTCAGTAATCGATTCTCTGAGAGGATACGAAAGATATAATCGTTCGTCCGAGTAAAGATTTATTTCCTTCCCATCATAACCAGTACTATTCATAAATTCTAATGATGCGCATGCTCCTCTCCTCACCCTTCACACGTTTAACGGTTCATCTCTTTTTCATAATTCTTCATACCACACCACCTGCTCAAATGTCCTCGATTCCTTAAGTAGACATATGTTCATTTATCGTTTGAATACGATTTTTAGTAAACTTAGTAGCAGCCAGTCTCACTTCTTTTATGGTTCAATAAAAAAAAATTCAGTCCACCTGACCTTACACGCACTTGCGTCCCGGTATTGAAGCGATCTAATGCGGCGATTCAGCCGCCTGCTGGTCCAGGCGTGAATAAAAAAATAAAGCTAAGTGAGGCAGCGTGCGAGTCGCTAGCTTGTGATATGTGCGGTGTTATCGCCGTACATATACTCGTAATTACATATTACTAGTAATAATTTTTGCAAAGAGGGAACGGCGTACGCTGTTCCACGAAATTTATAAATTATTAATAAAGAAATATATATATATTATATATCTCTGTATGTCGTTTCCTTCCTAAACCGTTCATCCGATAGCGATGAAACTTTGGGGAACGGTTGGACGCATGCCAGGGAAGGTTTCAGAATTTAGTTGGACCCGCTGGGTGGCACTGGCGACGAGATATTCGAAAAATTGTATTTATGGTCCGATTTGCATCATATTCAGGTAACATGTAACTTACATAGAAAGAATTATCTCGGCAAAAAATGAACCCGCTAAATGGCGCTGGGGTTGATATATTAGAAAAATTATATTTATGGACCGATGTGGTTCATATTCAGAATACGAATATTAGTTACGTGAAAAGAAATATTTTTGCAATAACTATACCGGCTAGGTAGGGCTGGTGTCGAGAAAATATATATATATATATATATATATATAAATGTCATGTTTGTATGTGTGCCCGGTAAAGGCCATAAAACTAATGGACCGATTTTCGCGCGGGCAAAAGGGAAAAAGGGGAAAGTTGAAAACGGGGAAAAGGTGGAAAGATAAAGGGGAAAATTGGAAAGGGTAAAAAAGAAACTGTGAGAGGGTGAAAGATAAAAGGGGAAGGAGAATATCGCGCTGCAATTCCATCCCAGCGGGCGAGGTTGTACACTTCAACAACAAAAGCAAACATTTTTGGGAAGGAGAACGGCACGCCGTTCTCCGCATTTATAAGATGGATATTAAGAAAATATTTATAAGGTTGCATATATCTTTATAAATATCAATTTGTGTAATACTGGAAAGGTAAAATCCCTTCAGTATCTTTTTATCTTCTTCAGGAATCGATTCTTTCGATACGATTCTCAGAAAGGAATCGTAAGAAAGAATCCTTCGTCCGAATCAAGATTCTTTTCTTTCCCATCATAACCAGAGGGTGTAGACCTGTGAATCTTGGGCGCAGTCGTAATTTTTGGAAAAGGGGAACAGTTGCCGCTGGTCCTCGGAGTTAAAGAATGTGTGAACTTCGTCTCACCCAATCTTAAAAATATAAAAATATAAAAATTGCACTTACTTCGCCGCGTCACACAAAGTTCTGGAGATATTTTTTCTAACCAGAAACTTCTCGATGTCATGTTATTTAGTTTTCGGTAGGGTAGAATGAAATTACACATACTTACGACCTCTCCTGTTAACGGTGGATATCGCGATCTTGATGTCGGTATCCGCGATGGCCGCTTGTCTTATTCCAGGCGGGGAAACTCCAAGCGCTCGATTTTTAAGTTTGCGACTACGTTCGTTCTGTTCCCCGGGCACTTTTGAAAGTTGTTTGCACTATCTCCTCTTCCCGTATTCTTATAAATATGTGAATTGTGTAGTGCTGCAAAAGTAAAGATAAATTTAGTTCACTCTTGTGTTCGTATATACGTTATTTTCCAGTGTGATATCTGTACTTGAAAAAATTCCTTAGTAAGATACTTGTATGGCAGTAGTAATAGCGGGCAAGTACTAATCATCATTTGTGCAAGTACTACATTATACAAGGAATGTTCGGTTTAACTTACCGCATCGTTACAACATTTAAAAAAAGGACTTAACAGTTTTTACAGTCTAACAAAAATTTAATTAAATGAAATATATTCGTCTCTTTCATCCACAGATTTTTTAAAATAATTTTTATTTAATTTATATTCTGCAGAAAACTATTAAAAAAAGATAGATATTGACCTCTTTTTTGTGTTGGTTATCGATAATTTTTGAATCGTGAATCTTGTAAAATGTTCATAAAAAATTTGTTTATAACTACTACAAATATTACAAAAAATGTTAAATACCAGCTGAACTCTTATCACGATCGCAATACAAAAATAAAATTTCAATTAACTCCTGTGAAGAGGTAGTCTGGGGTGTAGGAGTTCTCCTGGTAACTCATTAATTCCAGAAATCATCAGTAGATAACGTTAGTGATATAGTATTTATATGGTAGTTTCTTAATTGGTCGACCAGTGTGCTGTATCTGTGTTCATTTTGTTTACAGATATTATTTGGGGTACGGCTGTACCCTGTGTGTTGTAACGTTTGCGAGGGAAATAATTCTCCTTATTATGTATATGACTATAAATTATGATTATATATTGACTATAATGATACTTTTCTCATACAGTCCACCGAAAAAAATAAGAAAATTGTTTTATTATTATCTTCAATGCACCCAGTGGAGTAATCCAACTCGGTAAAGCTTCCAGAAATTATAGAATTGTTACAATGCCACTAAAGGTGTTTTTGTTGATCCTTTAGACCAGTTGTGTCACACACACACACACACCCACACCCACACCCACACCCACACCCACACCCACACCCACACCCACACCCACACCCACACCCACACCCACACCCCCCCCCCCCCCACACACACACACACACACACACACACACACACACACACACACACACACACACACACACACACACACACACACACACACACACGTGCGCAAGGAAAACAAACCGCTGGCCCTTCAGATTATTCTACAATAGTTTAGACATTGCTGGAGTCAACTATTGATCTTATTAAACGGGTCAAAACATCAAAGTAAAGAAAAAATGAAAAATAGAAGAAACTTTATAAAAAGCCTCGCTTGGGGACGTATGAGACCACACGAGCTGGAAAGATTAAACAGTCCAATATTACGGTCTGAACTCCTCTCTCTGCTGATACAAATCTTAGAAATTCAAACACCGAGTGAAGTGACTACAACTAAGGAAGCAGGCTGGAAAATGTTCTTCCTGTGACCGAAAAAAAATCGAAAAAGCCACACTCAATGTAACCCAACCAGCACTTATGCTCTCAACGAGGGCTTATTACTACTGCAGTTAAGAAAAAATCCAAATGTTTCTAAATTGAAACCCCGCTTTATTTAGAGGTCTGACACATTTTTGGCCCAGTTGATTTCAATCAAAAGAGTAGGTACAAAGATGTTACAACAGTCTTAAATATAAAATGTTAATATTATACGGCTAATGTTTTTTGAGTTAGCCGATACATATATACAGATGTCAAGCCTGAACTATCAATGTGGATTCAGGGATGGTGAAAGTGAATATTTCCGTTGAAATCTTAAAACCGAAATTTTTCGCGATCACAATACTTCCTTTACTTCGTACAAGGAAGTAAAAGAGGGTTTGTTTACAAAGAATTTTTAACGAATTTTACTTTAAAAATTTCTCTATATTTTATTACAATTTCCAAACACTTTTCAACTTATAATTATAATAATACCTTATGTTAATTTTATATATATATTTTTTTTTTTAATGTAGAAATAGAACTTTCTACATTTTATTTTTTCGGTTGTAAATTTAGGATACAACGAAGAAAGTGGCAAATGTGTTTAATATTTTGCTAATACGAATATCTGACAAAAGAAAGTTTTAAATATTATTTTTAATGGTCTACATTACAAAAGTAAAAAATAATCAAATGTTTTTTCTAAAAATTATTCTATTATCTAAAGTTTTATGTTTAGAAAGATTTTTTAAGCAACCGTTTTAACAGAAAACAATACTAAGAATAAATCACAATTTCTACATAAAATTATGTTTGATTTCACATGTAATTTAATCATTTTAAATGTATAAAATCATTTAATGTATAAGTTGAAAGCTCCTAAATTGGTTTTTTGTCGCCTCAGATGTTTTAAATAGCGTAATTAGAAATATTTTTTTTCGTCGTCGGAGGAAAACCCTTGCGGGCCTACCCTAAAAACCCCCTCTTACAACATGGATTGTCGGGCCCACCTTATGGTATTATCACAGCTCCCCATGTGTCTTTTCTCCATTCACACCTCCATTGCTGGCCCTATACCTCGATCTCATCAGGATCCTACGGTTTATTTATTTTTATTAACCTTCACCTTGTGGTCGGGGACCTGCTCCGAGGAAGAATCAGAGGTAATTATTCACCCCTGGACATCTTCCACCATCTTTTTCGGATGATCTTAACCAACTTAGTAGAGACCACGTGCCGCGATAGTTCGGTTTGTAGTAGTCCCAATGATGTTCTCATTGGGAAATAAAAAGTGCCACAAAACACGCAGTAATCAGCCTATTTATCAACCTTTTTTTTTTCAAAAACATTCTGAAGAATATAATTGACAGATTAATAAGACAAAAACATTTGTAAAAAATAAAAATCATGTACTTTTTACCGCATGTTATGTTTTAATTAATTTAAAGATCGGTAACTAACATAGACGAAAGGAAAACTTTACTAAAAGCATAAAAAGACAAGTGATATATACTTGTAAAACAATTACTTTTTGTTGTGAAGAATGTAAAATTTCTTATTTTATTATTATTCTTTATAATTGTTGTGTGGAAAGCAAAAACACTTAATATAATGAGTTTCTACGGTTAGAAAGAGCAAAGAGCTAGCAGACTTTTGCAAGAAATTCATGCGCTTGCCAAAATCATAATTTTAGTGACAGGTCAAATTTTGAATTATTATTTCTTTATTATACTACCCGTAATCCTTAAAACATTTATGAACGTGTTGCATTCTTCCTCATCCCTAATTTCATTTTTCTTTCAGTACCACCAGTAGACACTTATGTAAATATCTTTACTTTTTGAATAAAAAAGAAAATAACGAGCTCGGAATAAGGCAGAGTAAGAGAATTATGCATAAACGCATTTATACTTTTAACAGAAAAAAATTAGAAGGAAAGAGATTAAGCCGGCGAGATGAAAACTATTGTCGGTACACATTTAATAGAGAAATTGAGTTCCTCCTCACTGTTCTAAAGCTAGAGTTCCTATACGACTCAATGTCCCATTAGAGACATAAAATAGGTCAAGAGTGAAAAAAATGTAGAATCCAATTCCAATTCAGATTTGTGACAGACATCAAATTTTTAGATCTTGTCAAGTTACATTATTCTCAAGAGGTGGAAATTTAATATCCTACTTCCCTAACTATATATATCCATCAAGAAATAAAATACTTTTATACGTCGAAAAATTTTTATTAAGAGCTTTTATCTAATGTATCTCATTTAAATCACTATGTCTTATCATCGATTCAAATTAAACTATTTGAATAAAAAAATGATTGTATAGCGTAATCGATTCGTTATTTAAATTACAGTTATCATAAAGTAATAATTCTTGCTCCACTGGATGACTGATCTCATCTGTTTTCTGAATTCGTACACATGGTACACGTAATATTTTCCAAATACCCAATCGAAAAAATACATGAGCATCAAAATAAAACAAAACTATTAATACATACATATATATATATATATATATGTTCGTGTGTGTGTGTGTGTGTGTGTGTGTGTGTGTGTGTGTGTGTGTGTGTGTGTGTGTGTGCGCGCGTGCGTGTGTGTGTGTGTGTGTGCGTGTGTGTGTGTGTGTGTGTGTGTGTGTGTGAGAGAGAGAGAGAGAGAGAAAATTGGTAGTGAAAGCATTGGATTAAACGTATTAATGTAGTTAAAAGGACACTTTTAATTAGATTTTGAATGTTATATCAATGAGATTGTATTCTCTATGTATTTGGGAATTCTTCATTGTCCCGTTGAGATTGTGTTCATTAAACGGTGCTAGTGTGTTTATATTCGTGTATCTGATTGTTCTGCTGCGTAAAATTAACTTCCTAAAACAAATTACATGTTTTTTATTAATATACATGTATGTATGTATGTTTATGCATTCATTTCATACATGTTTTCTATTCAATAACAGTTTTTAACCCTTTTATATAAAAGGTATTTTTAAATAAATTATTATTCTTCAGGTAATTTTTGTTTCAATAATAAAAGATTTTGCTCTTTGATGTGTTTTTAGTACATTTAGAGTACTTGAACGTAGAGATGAATTTTTTCTGGTCTAATAATTTCGCGTATATATTTGAATAAGAAAATTATTAAAGCATAATGTAAAAATATTTTTTTTCTTTTTCTTAAATTATTAATCACCACAAAAACTTTTGAAGCTTGTAAATTGGAATATGGAATATCTTTTTTCTTCAAAGAGTCAATTTTCAATCGTTTTCAGAGATTTAATTTAAATTATTTCTTACAGTAAATTATTCTACTTGTATGAAATCATTAAGTAAATTTAGCTTGACATGTAGAAAAAAAATATAAATATGTTTACAAATTTATATTATTATATATAATATATAATAAAAAATATATTTATAAATATAAATAAACGCGTAAGCTTACTCGCTGTCTTATCCATTCCTTTTTTATGACTGGCGTGACAGTTTTTAAAGTCACCTAGTCTGAATCGACTTCCTTACTGTAGGTGTCCATATGAAGATACGTTGTTTCCCGTTGTCTCTGAGATTCTTAATACAGCAATTGCACTTAATCATGTAATGTAAAATTTACCATGGAAACAGAAAACAACTATTGTTTAAATTTTTTAGGCATAAAAATATACAATAATTTATATATATAAAAATGAATATTTGTTTGTCTGTATGTCTCTTATGCCTTCCTAAACCGTTAATCCGATAGCGATGAAACTTTGGGGAATGGTTGGACGCATGCCGGGGAAGGTTTCTGAATTAGTTTGGACCCGCTAGATGGCGCTGGGGTTGAGATATTTAGAAAAATTGTATTTATCCACCGATTGAGTTCATATTTAGAATATGAACATTAGTTACGTGAAAAGAAATATTTTTGCAAAAACTATACCCGCTAGGTGGGGCCGGTTTCGAGAAATTTACGAAACAAACAGACTTTTTTATTCAATATATATATATATATATATATATATAAGGCATGTTCGTATGTGTGTCCGCAAAAGACCAAAAAACTAATGGACCGATTTACGCGCGGGCAAAAGGGGAAAATGGAAAACGGGGAAAAGGTGGAAAGAGAAAAGGGGAAAACGGAAAAGGGTAAAAAGGAAACCTATAGAGGGGTGAGGGAGAAGGGCGAAAAGGAAGTTGGAAAGGGAAATGGGGAAGGAGAATAAGTGAAAGGTAAAATTTTTGAAGTTAATTTTTTTATCAAATTTTCAATTGTGTTCATTTAAACTCCCTCTTTCCCACTCTATATATATATATATTTATATATTAGCGAAGCATTGCCGGGTCTGCTGGTAAAATATAAGTTTATATGAAAGCAAATCGACAAACTAGGTTAGAATTCTTTGATTGTACTTTTTTCAGTGATAATATAAAATAATATTAGAATATTATTTTTGTAAATAAATAATTAAATTCATTAAAATTGCAGAATTTTATGTAAAATTTCTGTGCGAAGACACAATTAAACGTTTTATCTCTGTAATCATCCGAATCATGTTTACAAAAATATAGTATTTGCACATCTGTAAAATATCCGTAGTAAACTACCAGAGAGTAGTAAAATACCGGTAGAGAGATTTTTAGGAAATATTATCGACCGCCTGGACATCGTACGAGAATATATTAGAGCAAAACAGCGTTCACATGCTTTGCTATATTGTTTTGTCACTGGTTTTACATTCATTGCTAAGCTATGGTTTTTTTTCTCTTTCAAATTCAATGTTACTTCTGTTCTGTTGCACAGAATTTTAGCTGTTTAGTTTTGTATTCTGCAAATTAATATTATTATTTCTTTTTAAGAAACTATAATTTAAAGTTTGAGCCCTGTATTCCGATGATTTTATGTTCCGTATAGAATCTTATTTGTTAATTAATTATTCTATCGGGATATAAAAGAATTTTTATTAAAATATAATACGAAAGTCAAATGTAAAAAAAAATTGATCAACTCATGGATCATTTAAGACCACCGTGTAAAATTTTAAAGACCCAACAAATCTATATTTCTTTTTATCGCTTGATGATTTCGTCGCATAAGCTTTAAGCTTGTGCGTGTGATATGAAAATGGAATTTTGTAGCTTATTAAAAATGCCATCCCTGAACGGGATTCGAACCAGTAAATTCCTGATGAATGGCAGAGAAACTTAAGATGAAGATCTACACGATAGAAATGTTTAATTCAACATCATATAAGTAAATAAATCTACCGATATGAACTCTGAATTTATCCTTAAAAATATTGTTATTTCTAAGATATCTAAGTATTCGTTTAAAATAATAACAGAGATAAATATGTGAAGAAAAAAATAGTAATAAAAAGGTAAAAAATAAAGATTAACAATTACTCTACAAAATTTTAACGTAAAGGAAAATAATAAATATCAAATCAAGTAAAAAATAATTAGTTCTATAAGATTTATCCTTTACTGTTCTGTGTTACTGTCCTGTTCTTTATTACTGTCTGTATTATAGTTATAAAAATAAAAAAAAAACTAAACAACTACAAACTAAACTAATACAAACTATGTTTGTATTTGCGTGCGTATGAATGCACACATATATATGTGCGTCGCATTGTGTTATCGTTGGCCTTATATTTCAGAGTTGACCATACCGATTTTCTCACAAATTTAGCTCAAATGTTTTTATAAATGGGGCATTTTTATTATTTTTTTCAAAATTCGTTGAGTGAGGAATATCGCGAAAAATCAATTTGAGATTTTCTTGAAAGGAATTTTAGAGAAAACTTTTTAAAGCAAATTTGTTATCTACAATGTATAAATAAATAATCAAAAACAAATATTCTTAAAAAACAACCCGATGGGTTCGCAATACCGGGCTAGAATTTGCCAAAAAACCATTGAATGGTGTTATCAAAAACCAGCGAAATTACATCATGATCAACGTAACAGATTATTTATTACTACTACAATTCTGTTGATTGGTAATGACGATGTCAGTTCTCAGTCTTAACCCACCGGGTTGGTCTAGTGGTGAACGCGTCTTCCCGAATCAGCTGATTTGGAAGTCCAAAGTTCCAGCGTTTAAGTCCTAGTAAAGTCAGTTATTTTTACACGGATTTGAATACTAGATCGTGGATACCGGTGTTCTTTGGTGGTTGGGTTTCAGTTAACCACGAATCTCAGAAATGGTCGAACTGAGATTGTACAAGACTATACTTGATTTACACTCATACATATCTTCCTCTGGTACAGTAAATTTGTATTTTTATTTGAAAATCCTTACCTACCGATTGATGTTTTTTCCATATGCTAGGGGTGATGAGGGAAGCTTAACTTCAGATTTTTAACACCCCCCTCCCATAGATTTTTGAAAAACTCAAAAAGTTTTTTAAATGCGTTTTTCTCTGAATCTAAGCATTTTAAAGAAAAGTTTTTCAAACAAAAAATGTAGAGGACATTCTCTTATACAATTAATGTCTTTGAAGTTATGCCGTATAATTTGAAATTGAAATACTAGGTGGTGCTGAAATTGTTAAAAACGTGTTTTTTCGGTTTTATCACCGGAAAAAATTGTTTTCGTCTGTATTGCATTTGGAAAAGTTGTTAATCTAAAAAAAACAGACAACTTTTTTTTAAACAATTTTCTTGTATGACTTACCGTTTTGGAGCTATAGCTTGTGAAAGTGTGAAAATGTTGTGAATTGGGCAGGTGTTCGAAACCGGTCTAGTCGTTTACAACGTTCTTTACAACTTCAGCGCTACCTAGTATTTCAATTTCAAATTATACGGCATAACTTCAAAGACATTAATTGTAGAGGAGAATGTCCTCTACATTTTTGTTTGAAAAACTTTTCTCTAAAATGCATACATTCAGAGAAAAACGCATTTCAAAAACTTTTTGAGTATTTCGAGTTTTTAAAAATCTATGGGACGGGGATGTTAAAAATCTGGAGTTAAGCTTCCCTCATCCCCCTAACGCATGGACAAAAGATCAATCGGTAGGTAAGGATTTTCAAATACAGCCTATTTTGATGATAAATTGCCTGTACTATGAAGTAATACCTGAACGGTAATTCCCGGAAGCTAAACAGGAAAAAGAAAGAAGCTCTCAGTCTTACTATTCTCTTCGAGTTACGGATGCTTCGGTTGTGCTCTTCGTTAATTATATATATGAATTCCTGTACTTTTTATTTGTGAATTTTAGTACGGTTGATCAATAAACTAACTATTCATGCGATTCTTGCGAAATAGTCAAAATGTCTTATCTTGCTTATTCCATCTACAGACATACAAGAATGTAAAATGCTGTTTTAACCAATTTTTATCATTTCAGAATGTATCCCAGCCAGATAGCTTTCTGATTAAGCTTCTATTCTTTTAAAATCTTATTATTATCTCTTCATTTTTCAGTTCATCCATTTAATCTACAGTGTCGTCCTTACAGTAAGCCTTTTTTCCTTGTTCCTCTAGTTTCGATGTTTCATATGCATATGAAAGTACGCAAGCCACACTTCATCAATACCTTACTACATAATAGCTATTTCTTTCTGTTAAATGTTTCCTTGCCTGTTTCTATAATTGTTTTTATTTAATTTTCACCTTTGCAATCTTTTGTTGACAGCAAATTAAGTATCAGTATTGTTGTACTACTTCAACTGTTCTTTATTTTAGTGCAGATATTCATGGGCTTATTTACTCTTAACCTCATTAGTTTTGTTTTTTTAACATTCATTTCACTCTGTTTTGCAATAATTTATTCTAATTTTTAATGTCATTGGCTTCATTTCAAAAATGAAAATGTATAATCACTGTAAAAATTTTACAGTTTATATTCCATTTTAGATTTATTCTTTCATTTTCTATACCATTTTTGATCATATCTTCAACTACATATTAAATAAAGGCAGCGTCTTTGCATATTTGTCTTCCTAGGTTAAAGTTAATTTCAGCATCCCTTATTTTAATAACCAATTTGCAATTCTTAATTAATCTTGTATATTTTGATTATGTATGTATTCTTTGTCTTTTAATTATTTATATTAGTTTTTCTGTTTGACATGGTATACTTATTCCTTTATCTTTTTCTATATACCTATTACTAATATTTTTGATTAGCCTAATCGCATCTGTAATACCTCTATTCCTTGTAAATCTACTTTGTTTTATATATATAATCTTGTGTTTAATTTTTTTTTTACTCGGTCTTTCTCAGTCTTGCTTCTTGGGAAATGGAATCATAGTTTTTAAAAAATCTGACTATGTCCCACTGTTGTAGATTCCATTATGTAATTTTGTTATCTCATGAATTCCTACTTTAAGACTGAATCATTTCTGTTGATGTTGATAAAACTTCCAATTTTAGTTTTGCTGGTCGTACTTCAAGTTTTAATTTTATTCCATCCAGCCTTTATAAGATCATTTGGCTTCCTTTTGAGCAGTGTTGTTCCTTTATATTATTATTCCACCTTTCAAATATCTTTTCCTCTTCCTATAACACTTTACCATTTTTACTGGCAATTTCTTAAGTTTGTGTGTTCCATTCCTATATTTATACCTGTTACTGTTCTTAAGTTTTTATCACATTAGTTCATACCGTTATGAATTTTCTACGTATGAGCGATCCTAAAAACCTAATTCTTCTTTGCTTTTAGTCATTTTTGCTCTATTTAACTCATTATTCAGTTTTCTCCATGGTCTCATGTCTATATCATATTTCTTATAAGACGAAGAAAAAGGTAAGAGGCCAGTTGTATCATTTTCTTTGCAAAGACTACTGGATTTGAAAAAGAGACTTTGCATTGCTTCCAATGTTAAACACATAGTGAGACAAATCGTACAATGGTAAACATTGGAGTCAATGTTTGGAGCGTATTTGAGACCAATGCTGGACACATTGTATGGTAGTGCTTTGATCATGACATGGATTCTAAATCCCAGAGCTATATACAATTGCATTTTATATACAGAGGGTTTGTTATAAAAGTATACTAATATATATTCCCTTATAAAAAAGAACCCTATCCTTCTGTTGAAGCCTGGACATCTGTAAATGAGTAATGAAATAAATTTCAAAATAAATCCAAAATCACTTGCCTTATCAACATGAGTTAGAACAATGTTATTTTGTTGCACAACTATGGTAAGAGGATTCCTTTTACTGAGTGAAGAAAAGAATTATTTTCTTATTCAGAAAAAAAAAGTAATATTACATTTTCCGTTATTCATATCTCTCTCTTTTTCCTGTTTAGCCTCTGGTAACTACCGCTTAGATAATACTTCAGAGGATTATATGTGTGAGTGTAAATGAAGTGTAGTCTTGTACATTCTCAGTTCGACTATTCCTGAGATGTGTGGTTAATTGAAACCCAACCACCAAAGAACACCGGTATCCACGATCTAGTATTCAAATCCGTGTAAAAATAACTGGCTTTACTAGGACTTGAACGCTGGAACTCTCGGCTTCCAAATCAGCTGATTTGAGAAGACGCGTTCACCACTAGACCAACCCGGTGGGTTCCCTTATTCATATCTAAATCACTTTAAATGCACCAATTAAATACACAATCTGCATCGTCTCAAAACATAACGTAGTCATTCAGTTAAAAAATATGAATATCATTCACAAACATTAAATTACTTGAATTCTTGATAACTGTTGACAAGTATTTGCAATTAATAAAAACAATAGAGTAATAATTTACTGTGACATTGTTTTCAATCAGGTAACTATGACAGAATCTCTTATTGCAGAATTTACACACAAAGATATTGATTTAGCTTCAATTAATGATGTGGTAGCTGTATTAACTGGGAATCCTTTTCCAAACCGATGTACTTTGTCTGTCATATTAACAAAATTATGAGGTGGCAGTGTACATATCTCATGAACAAAGTCGAGATCCTAAATTTTCTTGAATGAATCCCACCACTCTTTTTACCTTCAGTTGCCTACCTCAACAAATCATCAATTACCATCAGAAATATTTAAAATGATAGGACTCTGACTGAATGATAGTGCAATCTGACATCTTTATTTACCCTTAATCTCTTGGTCAACTTTCCTGGGTGAATGACTTGACATTTATATGTCTCTTTGGCAAGGTTTATTATATTTCTGGTAAATTATTTCTTTCATGATTTTCCAGATATAGATTTCTTAAATTAAATATTTAATTTATCAATATTCTCTTTTTTAAATTCATTATTATCTTAACTACCATGGGTTTCTCCGGCATAGTGATAGTGCTTGGCTTGATAGTCTTGATCAGGCATGCCAGTTTTCACATTCTACAAAATTCATTACATCCGTCATAGTGATTATCTTATATTAGGCCTGGACCTGGTGCTTCTTTTTACTGATCACACTACTTTTGTTTTTTTTTTTAAGTTAATTATTGAGATTGAAATTCGGTTACAATAACCACAGTCTACAGAACATGATCTTTTAAAGTAACAGAAAAAATGTTTAACTGGTATTGTGACTTTGTTTTTTAAATACACTCCAGTTAACAGAAAAATTTAACCAGTGAACTACTCGATTCCACGGCCACAAACAGATTTGTTTGTAATATCATTTAAAATTATTCTGTTAAAGAGTAATGATTCACTTACTGATACCTTTTTTTCATACTCGAGTCCTTTATACACAAATAACAAGGATAAGAGATAGAAAAAAGCGAATCCTTAAAGAGAGACAAGCCTAGAAATATTTTAAAATTTTGCTAAATAGCTCAAAATTGAAAAATATATGATCTTCCCTTTGCTAAACTTTGAAGACCATTGAATTTTATTTTTAATAATTGGAAAGAAAATTATCATTTAATTTACTTCATTAATTCCGTAACTTACAGATCGCATTCGTTGTTCCGCTTCCTCGGTCGTTGTGCGGTTCATTTGGAATGATTCTTTTGCTTTATTCTGCACTCTGCCGGATCTTTTTGAAAATATCGAGTCTAAACTAAATAAATAGTTTTTTTTTTGCTTGGGGTTAGAGTTGTTTGTGTAAGTAAAAATAATAATTATTGGTGTATATTTTAGTGCCTGGTTTTATCGTTTTCTGTCCAAATATTGTACACGTTCCCAAAACATTCGACCTAATTCGTATAAATTTATATGAATCCCATTCTTGTGACTATACGGACCCTGAACCGACGCGTTTTTTTAACCCTTTTGGTCTGAGAGTATCCAGCGTGCTTTTTTCAAAGGGTAAATTTGACAGTTGAAGGGGTATGTGGATCTAGAGGCAGGATAAGATTTCGTGTTTATGGCATAAAAACATATTTTTTGTGATTCGTCAACTGTATATGTGCTTCAATTTGAAATTTACACGGTTAAAAATAAAATAAATTAAATAATTTTTCATTTCCAAAGACATTCTTTATGATTATCTTGACAAGGGACATACAATTTTTTCAGACCGATTGTATAGGTCACTGGCTGTTTTAGATTTTTTGTGGCAGCTTAATACTAAAGCTGGATGTGCTATCGGAAAGAGTTACCAAAAGTAAATGTAGTTAAAAAAAAAACGAGTCACACTAGAGATGGATTAGCCTCATCTTCAATTCACAGAATGACTAAAAGGGAATTGAATTTCAATATACTTTATTTTGTTCTCTTTCTAAACATGTTCACATCATGCACCTCTCACAAGCACAAAATTCAAACAGAAGTTTTTTAAAACACTCGAAAAGCCTCAGGTTACAGGGACCTTTCTTCATCTGCTTAGCCTCTGGAACCACCATAAGGTATTACTTTAGAGGGTGATATGTATTAATATAATTGAGTGTAATCTTGTATAGTCTCAGGTCAACCATTCCTGAGATGTGTGGTTAATAGCCCAACCACCAAAGAACACCAATATCCACAATCTAGAATTCAAATCTGTAATAAAAGTAACTACATTTACTAGGATTTGAAACTTAGAACTCTTGACTTTGAAATCACCTGATTTACGATGAGTTAACCACTAGACCAGCCTGGTGGGCTAGGATAAAGAGACGTGCATATCACAAATTCTAGGATACAAAATGTTACCCACCGGGTTGGTCTAGTGGTTAACGCGTCTTCCCAAATCAGCTGATTTGGAAGTCGAGAGTTACAGCGTTCAAGTCCTAGTAAAGCCAGTTATTTTTACATGGATCTGAATACTAGATTGTGGATACTGGTGTTCTTTGGTGGTTGGGTTTCAATTAACCACACATCTCAGGAATGGTCGAACTGAGAATGTACAAGACTACACATCATTTACACTCATAATACATATCATCCTCTGAAGAATTATCTAAACAAACGGTAGTTACCGGAGGCTAAACAGGAAAAAGAAAAGGATACAAAATGTTAATCAAAAATAAACCATGAATTTGCAGGATGACACAACAGCTTTAGTAACAACCTTTTGTATTTTAGCTTGCTTGTTAGCATTTACTTAGCCTTATAGCAGATTTTTTAACTTAAATCTCTGTTTTTGTAACTTAATGGTGTTACTTTCAGTACATCTTCCCTTTCTTACATATTTTATCTCTTGTAATTTTAACTAAATATATACTTTCTGATCTTAATTTACATTGGTGTAAATCATTTGTAATAAATACTTAAGGTGGTATCATTTGTGCAAGTTGTGTCGTGCCTTCTTTATTCATATTCCATTTATTATCATAAAATAACTTTGAAAAGTAGGAATGAAATAATTTTGTAGAATTAATAACAGAATTAATTTCATACCTGATTTGCCATTGCAGTGTCAAGTATTTAGTAAATTCTCTGTCCGAAGTAAAATGTTATAAAGCATTATTACATCATTACCAAAGAAGTTTTGTTTATAACAGAAGTATTTGGTGATGAATCCAAAAATGAGTGGCTTAAAATTAATGTAAAATTTTTGTATTACGTAAGTTTTTTAATATATTTTTACATTTAAATAAATAAAATGAATTTAAAAAAAATTGCATTTAAATGAATTATCAAATGATTAAAGTTGTTCAAATGTTCCTGGATTGTGTAGATGTTCATACTTAAACTAGGATGTGGTATTATAGGCGATAATGCAGATAATGTAAAATGTTAAATTTTGTTAGGCTAATACCAGAAACCTAACAATCTTTTTTTCCAAGATTGTTTTTATTTTCTGTTTAAGATTCCCTTCAAGTCCTGTATGGGTTACATTGTTTTTGTATATTTGAATTTACTTATTTAATTACTGTACATGGTGTATTTTTTTTACACCATAATTTTTGTTGGTTCATAATTGATACTTATCCAAAAAATTTCATTTCTGATTTCTGTGGTAATTTTTAGTTTGCATTTATTATTACTTTATTTATAGTTGTCTCTGTGGTCACCTGATGCAGTCCCTCTTACAATATTATTAACAATGAAAAGTTTTGTTTGCAAGCTTTAAAATAAGTTTGTTTTTAACGGGATTTATTTAGACTTAGGTTTCATTTATGAGGACTTTTAAAATTTAAAGAATAGGCTTCTTTCGGATGCACCTGGCTTCAGATGATTCAGTTGCTCCATACAGTTTACACACCTCCTTTGTGATGCATTCGGCTCCTGTTGGCATTACTCGACTCTTTACAGGTCACACAGCTTCTTTCGGATACACTCAGCTCCTGACGATTCAGCGGCTCTGTACACAGTATATAAGCAATCTCCTCACTTCATTTAGTCCTATTCCAGTGTTTAGAGACTATTACAAGTCTTTAAGGACTCATCAAGTCTTATTTCACTCATTACATTTATTAATATATCTCTAAAAGAAACATCTCCACTTTTCGACATACATTGTTATTGGTCCTCCGACTGCGGGTATATATAAATCTACAATTTCAATGTAGATTTACAGTGATACAATTTTCAATGATTCACAGTGCCTAATTCTACTACATCATTTATTAAGATTTTTTATAATTTACTTTACATTTAATTTATGTTGTATCAACATTATTGTAATATCATTTAATTTACATTATCAATAATTTATATTAATTTAAATCACTATTATGGAAAAGGAATAATTAATTAAACAAAGAGGATCAATAAAGGCCTCTGTAACTAGAATTGCCCCATTTTTTGACAAATTTGATCCATCACAAGGTGATAGTCACTCCTTGCAAATTAAGTTAAGGAATCTTCTTGATTTACAAGGTAAATATGACATCATTCAATCAAAACTTAAATTAGATTTTGATGATGATGTTTTATCATTGGATCGTGAACAAGTCAAGGAAAACTTGTGTACTGTAGAATGCAGATCAAGAGGTTAGTACAAATACATCGTTTAAACAAACTCAATTACAACCTATAAACATACAAATAATTAAATGTAATATCTTAGAATGACAGTATTATTTTAATATATCTTGTACTTATTGATTTATTAAGCAATAGAGATGATTTAACTAATATTAAAAAATTACACTATTTACATTCTTCTTTATAGAATCAAGCCCTAGCTACTATTAAAGATCTTCCAATAACAAATGAAAATTATCTTGTTGCTCTATAATTATTAAATGTGCGGTTTGACAATAAATGTATAATTCCTTTTCACAATGCTAAACGCATTTTAAAATCAGATTCTGTAAAAAAAGAAGGTACTTACATATTAAAGCCACCGCAGCTATAGCTTTATTTAAAAACAAAGTAGTTAATCGGATTTTGGTAGAAAATGGGCTGATACAGAGTTTAACATAGATTCAAACCAGTCTCTTTATTGATTTTAATAAATATTTATTTATTTTATAAATATAATCTAACCAAACTTAACCTACGCTTGCTTCGCTCGCTAACCTTGACTAATTAACACCATAATTTTTTGAGTATTTAAGTTTGGTTAAATTATATTGACTTCTTTGTTTTTAAATAAAGCTGTAGCTGCGGTGGCGTTTATATGTAAGTACCAAAAAGAATTTGTAGATACTTTCTTCAATTTTATTAATGAAATATCTTCAAATGTGAACTCGCTTAAAGCGATGCAATTTTGTGTTAATACATATGAATTTATTCTGGTCCAATTTCTATCATCTAAAATGGATCATAACACCTCAAGATTATCGAAAGAAAGGCTGTCAAATGAGAGGTTTCCCACCTTTACAGAGTTCATAGAATTTTTTAATTCTAGACGACAACTTTTAGAAAATATTAATACATCCACCTCAAACACGCAAGTGAATACAGATACCAAGGAATAACATCATAAAATACAACCAGATCTTTAATCAAATGTTTTAATTAAAATTCTAATAAATATACAAAAGACATAATGTTAGTTATTATGCAAAATCCAATTTGTATCAATGTTCATTTTGTAAATCAAATCAAATTATTACTTATATTAATGTAAAGAATTTTTAAATTTGTCCCTAGATAATTGTAAAACCTTTTTGGTAAATAATTGTTGTTTAATTGTTTTTGTAAAGGCTATTGTATTATTCACTGTTGTTCAAAGAGTCTATGTAAGATTTGTAGTAAGAAACCCAATACACTTTTGTTCATATGGACAAAATTAATCATTCTAAGGTAGATGGCAATAAACATGAAAGTATAACCTATTGTTTGTTTAAAAATCGGTCAAATGAAAATATAATTCTGCAATACAATAATATAATATAATTCTGATATACATGGTAATATGTATTCATCTTAAATTACTATTATATTCTGGTTCACAAGCAAATTTTTGTAAATTTAGTTTTGCATGCAAATTAGGCCTTAAACTCAATAAAAATAATCTACCCGTTTCAAGCATAAATAACTCATTATTTCAATTCAAATACAGTGTAACACTGTGTGTTGTTTTACAAGATATTACTAACAGCCTCCCTTCATCTGCATTTGACATTTCTCACTTCAAATTGCCTCATAATATATTTCTAGCTGATCCCAATTTCAAAGTACCAAATAACATTGACTTACTAATTGGAGCTCAATTCTATTTGAGTCTTATTCTTCCTGGGAAATTTATTCGTAATTTCAGGTATCCTATTAAATAGGAAACTAAATTAGGATGTATAATTTGTGGTTGCCTTCCTAATAACAGTGAGGGCAACAATAATGTTGCGTCTTTTCTTGTGTGTAACATTCATAAAGATTTTATGTGATAATTTACAATACTCAAGAATTTTTAGAAACTTGAAGAAATTAATACTGATGCTGCAGGCAATGAAACCTCAACATGTAAAAAACATTTTCAGACCAGTACTACTCAAAATAATCAGGACAAATTTGTCGTGTCGTTACCATGTAAGGCTAATAACATTGAACTAGGTGATTCCTTTGTCAACACTAAAAAAAGATTTTTATCTTTGGAAAGAATGCTAAGTAATAATTCCAACCTTAAAAAAGATTATAAAACGTTCATGCAGGAATATTTAGATCTGGGTCATATGTCACTACTCAACTCCAATGATTCGTTAATAAACAAATTGAATGTGTGTTATTTACATCATCATCCAGTACTTAAACCATCAAGTTTAACTAATAAAAATTCAAGTTATTTTTGATGGTTCAGCAAAAACCACTAACAGTTTATCCCTCAATGAATCTCTCCTAGCTAAAATGCATCATCAGATGTTAGTTAAATCCAGTGATTCCAATTTACAACATATACTTTGGTGTGATTCTCCAGATCAGTATATAAAACACTACGCATTATGTATGACAACGTACAGGACCATATTTGGCCACACAGTGTTTAATTCAACATGCAACTGAAAATGAAAATGAATTTCCACTTGCATGTAAGTCCATTCGAAATGATTTTTATGTTTGTGATCTAATAACGGGTTCAGACAACTTTGAAGAAGTTATTCAGTTAAAAAAAATTGATATATCTAAATTATTACAACAATATGGTTTTCCACTCCATAAATGGTTTTCAAATAATAGCATCATTTCTTCTTCTGAAAACAGTACTCCCGTTCTTTTAAATCAAAAACAGAACTTATGTACTTTAGGAGTTCTATGGATTAATTCTTCAGATAAGCTACTTTTCCAAACTGTTCATGCTAATGATTCTTAAAAAAACATACTAAAAGAAATATTCTGTCAATTGTAGCTGATGTATTTGACCCTTTAAGACTCATTGGTCCTATTGTTTTCTTACATAAACATTTTATGTAATCATTGTGACAACTTAAAATTAATTGGAACGAAACATTACCCAAGACAGGGCTTACTTTATACAACCAGTTACATTTGATTGATCCATTAAAATAGATTGTTTCATGAAATCCATCATTGATAGTAGAATTATTTCTATTCAAATACATGGATTCTCTGATGCCTCCATAAAGAGCTATAGCTGTTGTATTTACATAAGAACTGTATACACTACTAATAGAATTTCCTTTTTCCATGTCAAAATTGGTATCCTTAAAACAAATTAAACTTCCAAGACTTGAACTTTATGTTGGTTTACTATTTAATCATTTATTATTAAAGGTAATTAATGCCTCAAAAATACAATTTGATGAAATAAGTTTTTACACAGATTCTAAGATAGTACTACATTGGATTCATGGACGACCATCTAGTTGGAAAGTATTTGTGAGCAATAGAATTTCTGAGATTCAACAAATTACCACAAATGTTAATTGGCGTTACGTCAAATCCTCTGATAATCCTGCAGATGTATTGTTTAGAGGTTGTTAAAAAGTAATTTAATTGATATGTCATTTTGGTCCTCATTGGCTTAGGTAAACTGCTGCCCTTGGCCGAAATATGTTAATATTACCTTTAATAACTGTAATATAAGTGCTGAATGTCTAATAGAAAAACGCAAACATATTGTATCATCATTTGCATCTACTGTTGTCTTCGATTACACAGAACAATTTTCATTGCTACATACTTTAATTCACACTTTTAGTATTTGTTTCAGATTTATTTATAATGCCAAATCAAGACAATCCGAACTAATTTGTGATCCTTTAACTACTCAGCAACTAAACCACACTCTTACCTTTTTTATTTGACAATCACAACACATACATTTTAGTGATGAATTAAATAAACCTTAAAAACAGTCAAACTAAAACAAAGCAAACTTATTTCACGTGATCCATTTCTGGATGATTCAGGCTTACTACGTGTAGGTGGCAGACTGCAACACTCTCTGTTACATTACCAAGTAGAACATCCTATTGCTTTACATCCTATTATTGACATCACAAAAGTAATCATTAATGCTGAACACTTGCAACTCTAGCATGTGTTCAACTTATTCATCATTCTTTACGACAGAAATATTGTATAATAAATGGCAAGAAAAGCTGTTTTCTCCATCATTCGTAAATGTATGATATGCTTTCAATATAATGCAAAAACCTATGTACAACAGCTTGATCAGCTGTCATATTCCAGTGTTATTTCTTCCCAACCATTTTCTACTTGTGCAGTTGACTATGGTGGTCCAATTATGATTCGTCTTGGCGGGGAGAGGTCTAAAACATTAAGCAATTCTTATACAGCACTTTTTATATGTCTCGCCAGTAAGGCTATTCATTTAGAGTTAGTTTCTGATCTAAATTCACAGTCATTCATTTACAGAAACGCCATTTATTGCACAAGCAATAGCAATACTAAGTTGGAGACTTAGTATTAGTTACTAATGAAAATTCTCTACCTCTCCATTGGAAAAATGGAATTGTCACCCAGGTTAATCCTAGCTCTGACAATCTTGTAAGAGTTGTTGATTTGCAAACAGCTAACGGTCCATTAAGAATATATATATTCATAAATTATGCTTGTTACCAAGCAAAGATGATTAATTCTAATAATATATATATATTTTGTTACATTTTTGATCGATTTAACTATTTCATACACTTGTTTTCTTTAATTTCATTTGGTGGAATTTTTATAAAATTTCTGTGAACATACTTACAAATATTGTATTTAATTACATATTTGTATTAGTTTATTTATGATAATGTAAAAAGCAAATTACCAATTGTATTATTATTTTAATAATATGTTGATATTGTCCATATATACAACTAAACTTTTCGTTATTCGTTCAAATAATCAGAAGTGTCATTATTTTGTACTTGAGCTGTTGAATTAGAGAGGATTTATATTCTAGATTTTAGAAGTTCAGGTTTACCAGACAGATACCTCAGACTAGTTTTGTTTGCAACTTTCTAGAAAAAAACGTAGTTCCTAGACACTATCACAGGCAACTTCAGAGCAATTTACGAAAGAGGGATTGGTAAATCAAGATAACGAATACTTTATTTAGAAGTCGATTGGGACTAGAACATACTCTACCTGGTGATTTATGTTACAGTAATGTTAACTTAATGTTATTAAATAAATATTCTACACTACTTAATTATTTATCCAAGAATCTGTGAATGACCTACTAATTAAATATATATATATAACAGTTTAACAGTTAGGTAAATAAAAACAGTAAATTAACATTGATAAATATGACAATAAATGTTTATTAAGAAATAGTCAATAAAAAGAATAAGAGATATCTATCTAATCTCTAATTTGATGGAAATAAAATGTGTTGTTTTCTATAATATATTCAATAACAATTTTCAAACCCACAATACAAACTAAGTTAAATAATTTGACAGTTCTACTGATTGGTTTCTGCGAGTAATGAAATAATGCTATTTTGCACTGTTGTTCTCTACTAAAAGTAAGTAATGACATGTAGTTAATTTCTTAATGGTACATAATATTAGTGTGAGGTTTTGAACCCGTTTTACATTAATTATTTACTGTTGTTTTGTATGATAATAACAACAATAATCTAAACGGTGATTGTGAATAAAAAATAATGAATTCGTGTGAGTAAATAATGTAAGTATTGTATTTTAATTTAATCTATCTTCTTTATTAGGTTTTGATAAGTTCCAGAATAATATTGTTTTTTAATAGATTTAAAAAAAACGCGTCAAAAATGTCGGCAGTTTAAGATTGTTTTCTACTTCTCTTAAGCAACGATAGAATGCGTTAAATACACACGTGACATGGTTGTTTATACTGTTTTTTTTTTTCTTTCCGTAGCGGAGGAAAAAGCTCTTCCAGCCGCCGTCAGGCCCGCCTTGACGGCAGTGCGGGGCTCTCACCCGCTAAAAAACCTCCCCTTCTACCATGCAGGGGCCGGATCTAAGCCATATGGTATGTACAGCCCCTGCATGATCACCCAGTCACTCCACTATCCGAATCCGTGTGACCGGAAGGCGTCCCCAGGGGGCGATCGACGAGCGACGACTCCATGGAGCACTCGCCACCCACCCCCAGAAGCTGGCCTCCCTTGATCACCCGTCATCGAACTTCAAGCCTCCATAGATTTGTATCAGCCTGCCGTCGCCTCTCTTCATTGGCCTTCTCTCGTATCATTGATGCGATCGTAGTCGAGACACACTCCCACTTGTTGCCTTTGCTGAGCATTACCTCGACTATATTGTTGGCCCCCAGCACACCCTGACCCTCGAGCACCACGCGGAAGTTTATACTGTTTATCCTGTTGGGTTTAAACTGTCGGGTTGTTTATACTCAATCTTGTAAACAATAACAATTCCTTAACCGACGACTAATGCTCCGATTGATATTATGTACAGGCCTATAAAAATTACTTGTGTCTCGTGACAGGACGGTGAGGAGCCACGAACTAACCCGAAATGAGCCGATCGCTCGCTGGAGTTCTCCTCACAGTCGAGCCACGCGCGTATTTCAAATTCAACTTTTAATAAAGAAATGACGACTTGAACGTGAATTAAATTGACGGCTTTTTGTTTATAATTTTAATATTTAAATAATTATTCATAATTTTTAGTTATACTTTTTTATGAAAAATTATTTACAATTATTTTTGAATAAAAAATAAATATTTGATTAATTATAAATGTATTATCTACTTCATTCAAGTGGTGGGGAAACGATAATAAAAAATTAAATTTAAAATTAATAATCCAGTTTATAAAGAAGAAACATCAACATTATCAAACGTGTAAATAAATGTTTATGTTGAAATCACTAATCAATCAATAAAAATAATACGCATATTTAAAAGTAATTGACTGTAATTTAAAGTCTAATTTGTAACTCACTAATTCGATTTTTTTTTCACAAAATTGTTTACCATTTTATGAAAATAGATTACTAGAACTTTTGTTATTAATTTTAATTAAGTTCTTTTTAAGGAGAAATAATTTTGGTAGAATAACTGGCTGATGTATTCCCTATAGATTTATTTTTTTGGTCTTCAGTCATTTGACTGGTTTGATGCAGCTCCAAGATTCCCTATCTAGTGCTAGTCGTTTCATTTCGGTATACCCCCTACATCCTACATCCCTAACAATTTGTTTTACATATTCCAAACGTTGCCTGCCTACACAATTTTTTCCTTCTATCTATCCCTCCAATATTAAAGCTACTATTCCAGGATCCCTTAATATGTGGCCTATAAGTCAGAAGTGTTTAGTTAAAAAAAGAGACAGACTTCATCAGTTTGCCGCAATACTTCATTTGTCATTTTATCCACCCGTCTGATTTTTAACAATCTCCTATAGCACCGCATTTCAAAAGCTTCTAATCTTTTTACTCAGATACTCCGATTGTCCAAATTTCACTTCCATTTAAAGCTACGCTCCAAACATATACTTTCAAAAATTTTTTCCTGAGATTTAAATTAATTTTTGATGTAAACAAATTATATTTCTGACTGAAGGCTTGTTTTCGCCTGTGCTATTCGGCATTTTATATCGCTGCTGCTTCGACCATCTTTAATAATTTTACTTCCTAAATAAAAAAATTCTTCTACCTCCGTAATCTTTTCTCTTCCTATTTTTACATTCAGTGGTCAATTATTATAAAATTTTCTTTGACTAAATCCAAAAAAGATTAGATTTTGGGCTTTTTTGGTTCAGTGGATTGCAATGAAAAGGGGAGGTGCGCAACTAGATGTTACAACAGTCCTAAATCCAAAATTTCAACATCCTATGGCTAATCGTTTTTGAGTTATGCGAGATATGTACGTACAGACCTCATGCTGAAACCAGTCAAAATGGATTCAGGGATGGTCAAAATGGAAATTTCCGTCGACATATAGAAACCAAAATTTTTCACTATCACAATACTTCCTTTACTTCGTATAAGGAAGTAAAAATATGTCAAGAGGTTAGAATTAAGTTTGAGTTGGCTGTATTAATTAATTTTTTCTTATAATGTTTAACGGAGCTATGATTAGGCATAAATATGCTGGAGGGTGGACATTGAGCAGCACTCTTGAGAAGTTAGGTCCAATTAATAATTATTACTATAATGCATTTTCGGTAAGGAATTAAATGATCTTTTTTCTCCTGAACATTTGCACCCGCCCACACACAAAGAGAGAAAGAGAGAGAGAGAGAGAGAGAGAGAGAGAATGAGAATGGGAGAGAGAGCGAGAGATAATGCGTGAGTGAGTGATTGAGAGAGAATTGTCGCCCTCTTTGATAGAGAGGGGTAATGATAGTGATGTGATGTTACATTTACTTTCCATGAGTGACTATTTCATTAATTATATTCTTTAAATAAGTAAATCATATGTTTTTACACTAAATTCTTTCAGTCCTTTGTATTTCATTTTATTTTATTTTGAAAAAATAAATTACGTATTTTAAATTTAATGGCATGATAAGTGATAATGTTAAAATTTACATGTACTAAAGTAAACAGTAAAAAAAATAATATAAAACATTATAGGAGAGAGTACCAGAATTGTAAATAGTACCGGTAGATAGAAAGTATTGGGTTCAAATTCCGATCTGTATTAGCTTTTCAAAACGCTTTAAAATTTATTACATAAAAAAAAAAAAATAAATAAAAGTAGATGACGAACTGGATGTTGATTGTTGTCATATAAATAAATAAATATAAACATTTTCTCGTGTTAGGTATTAATATATGTTAGGAATTTAATTAAAAGATAATACGAAACAGCAACCAACCGTTGGTAGCCGGAATCTTTTTAACTACCATTGCTGTGGTTACACTACACTTTTCTCACTGACAGACTAATTGTAGAGCGTTAAACAGCTTTCACTAAACACATGTCCTAAACGCTGCTGTATATCTATATGAATCATATTTTAGTCATTTAACATATTAATTAATAAAAATTATTGAAAAATCCAAATCCACCTTACCAGCAAATTAATTTTGACTTCTCAAGATCTTTCAGTCCTTAGACCATCATCAGGAGATTAAAATATTATATAAAATAAAGTTAAAGAAATAAATTATTAAGCAGTAATCAGTATACTGATTGAAATGTACATTGCAATCGGGTGAAATAAAATGAAATTAACAGTTTAAACAATTTATCAACTTTAAAAAATTTTTGTTCATTAATTAGATTTTTATGATTACTGTGAATGTGATATTTCTCTAAATTAGATGTATTATAATAATTATAAGAGATGTCTAAAATTTTCATAAAAATATTTGGTTTGTATGTATGACCATTGTCTAATATATGTGTAGCAAAGTTAGAATTTTCTGGTTTATTGTTTTTTTTTTTTTTATACTATGCATGTGTTCTTCTGCATGTATAAAAAATTTACACGATTGGTCATACAAATATATATCATGTTACAATCTTCACAACCTAAACTATATACCCCTTGTTTATTTAGCTTAGCATCATTTTTTGATATCTTATTATAATTATTATTAATATATTCGATTAATTTATTATTTGTAGTATATGCAGGTGTTATGTTAATTCTTTTATACAACTTTTCAATTCCTAGACTTTCTTTTTCTTGTTTAGCCTCTGGTAATTAACTTTCAGATAATACCCATGTCTCATCACCAGTTATGATGTTGGAGATGAAGTTAGGGTCATCTCTTGTTGAATTTTTCAATTCACTACAGACAGCTACACGATTTTGTTTCTGGTCGCTGTTCAACAGTCTCGGTGTGAATTTTGCAGCAATGCGTCTCATGTTCAAATTGTCCGACAAGATGCGTTGCACGGACCCATATGACATTTGTACTATTGTACAAACATCATGGATTGTTTGTCTACGATCTGCAACAATAGCCTCTCGCTCTTTGTTTTCCGGCATTGTGCTTGTTGATGATCTTCCTGAACGCTCATCGTCATCGACTGTCGTTCGTCCATCTTTGAATCGTTTGTACCACAAAAAAGTTTTACTTTTACTCATAGCATTGTCACCAAATGCTTCCACAAGCATGCGATGGGTTTCTGCACCAGTTTTTTTAAGCATGAAGCAAAATTTGATGCAGGTTCTTTGCTCTTTAAATCTGCCATTTAGAACTTCGCCGAAGCATAAAACACAACGTTACATAACCGCACGAAAGTCAACAATGCAGCCTCTCACCGTCACAGCTGTTGGAACACTAATTCACAGACAGTACTGTTAGCCAGATCTAGCGGCAGCAGGTCGTACCAGCAATGGTTCGCTCGCGAAATTCAAATTCCCCGAACTTTTGGGTAGTATCTCGTGTGTGTATATATATATATATATATATATATATATATATATATATATATATATATATATATAAATATATCTTTACCCCAGAAGAATACAACACAGAAGTCCAATTTTATCGAAATTCAGATTTTGGATGTTACTGTTTTTAAATACTAATATTTTGTAATCTTTTCAGTAATATATAACACTATGTTCAATTTCAAAACACAATGTGACTAATCATTTAGAGGTAAACAACACTATATGGCAATATAATTATGTGGAAAGCTATTTACGTACACCATGTACAAATAGTGTTCTGGAACTTCGATTAAAGCATTTTTTAAAAAGAATATATTGGATACCAGAATTCAATTATGATCAGCATAGTATTTTTCATATGCAACAAAATTTCCAATCTATATTCCCTACAACAAAATTTGAGGACATATGGTAACTTATAAAAAAAAATCAGAACCAACAGCCCATATTCAAAATAAAAAAAAAAAATAATAGCTTTTTATCTATTTTTTAAAAGTAATTTTAGTTTTTACATAGTTATCTAGTGAAAACATTGTTATGTGACAATCAAATAGTTAAAAAATTATTTCTGTGCAACATAAAATAAAATGAATTAGGCTATGTATTCTTAAAAAGAAAATAAGTTATTTTTTAAGAAAAAACAAACTTTTAAAAAAAAAATTTGCCTGAAATATAAGGCTGATTCCTTCCTTAAAAAATTTAAATATAAAATCTTTTATAATAATATTTTGGATGGGGTCCAGAATATTTAATAATCTTTATTACGCAGTGAAATTACTATCATTTCATTTTATGATCTATTAAATACTTTTGAAGGGTATTTGATTATTATAAAATTAATAATATTTCCAGTAAGATGATTTGAAAGTAGCGTCAGATTAGTGGACATGTTATATACCTAATTATGAAAAAAAATTATGTAGATTCAAAAATAAACTATTCATTCAGACAGAGATCATTAGAATGAATGATTTGCCAGCACCACTTCCACTAAGCGAGAGAGAGTTGATACTATTTTAAACACAGTATGTAGAGAGGGGGTTTCTCAATTATTATTCAACTGTATAAAGTTCCAACAGATAAAATAATCATTCAATTGTTAATGTGCTGTGTGTTAAAACAGTAAATGTAATCAAGTTTTTAAACATAAATATGTGGGTTTTTAAAATACTGTTATCATTATTTTTATTTATGAATACTCTTATTTCTTATACATTTTCTAATAGAATTCATTCACGATCATTGACTCCATTACATAAATATGACAAAAAATACATTGAAGTTCCAGTAAGTGAAACTTAGTATGTTTTTAATTTAATTCAATTTATTTTTTGCAATCATACAATACATTTTATAGTTTTTACATTATTATTAATAAAGTACAAATGATAATTAAATCTAAAAAAAAAATTATTTTATCTTAAATATTTAGTCTTTGCTGTCAAAAACTAAGTTTAAGCACTAGCTACAAGTACCAGATAAGAAACTAGAAGCAAAATATATGAGGTGATTTATTGATATTTGAGTGATTAATGATTTGAGGTTGAGATTAATTACTGAAACTGAAAAAAATATTTGGGGAAATCCATTCTATTAATGGGTAAAGAAAAATAATACTTTTAGACATAATCCATTTTTATTTGTTTGCATTTTCATTGATTTAGTGATTTTATTATTGTAAAATGATTTTGAACTACATTTATTAATTAATAACAAGTATAGAGGAATTTTCTTCTGCATTCTGACAAATCTGTACAAAAAACATCATGACTGCAAAATAGGTGTAAATTATGTGGGGAAATATGAGGTATAAAGAGGTTTTTATTTTTTTATCTTTTATGAGTATATAGGATGACTTTAGTCCATTATTCAAGTCTCTTTGATGGGACTGTTTGGGCCTTACAGTCCTCTCAGTACTTTTTCATATGTTCCAATCCTTGTTTCCTTTCTAGTGTTGAAAATTTTCGTGTTGTGAGTTTTTCTTGTCAGTGGGAAGCGAGTATTTTTGTTGTTGATTTTCTTGTTTAATTTTATCTTATCCATGGTAACATCTGGTGTAAGACTGATTTCCTTCTGATCCTCCCTTATTTCTTTGATCCATCTGCATCCTGTCTTGGTGTTTTTTGAGTCGAGTTCATACTGTACTAGCTGTTTCAAAAGTCTTGAATCTTGCATCCTCATGATATGTCCAAAGAATCCTAGTTTCCTCTTATGGACAATATCAGTGATGGGTTCTAACTGTTTGTACACGACGTCGTCAGACAAGATCCATCACTGCCCATCTTTCTGGTACTTTTTATTGAGGCAGGTTCTTCTAATTTTTCTTTTGATTTTCTGAAGTCTATCTATCTGATTATTTGTCAGACAAATTGCTGCGTAAGGATGTTTCTGCTGCATAAGTGGCTTCTGGTTTTATAACTGTGTTTTTGCATTTACTGATAGGCATTTTTTATTGTAAGCGTACAAGGTTAATTTTTGAGCTTTAGCTAGTTTGTTTCTTCTTATTTGGATCAAGTTTTTTTTTTGTTTAGGTTGTTTGTTATTTAAATCGGGTTATTATTTTGATTTTATTACTGTTTATATTTACTTCTTTTAATGGTGTTTGTTTTTGGGGTATAATTTTTCTCTTTCTGATGGATATTTTGAGGCCAATTTTATTTTTTAATATTTCTAATATTAATATATTAATTCTAATATATATATATATATATATATATATATATATATTAATATTAATTCTAATTATATATATATATAATTCTAATATATCTTATTTTTAAGTTCTAATATCTTTGATTTAGCTTCATCAGTGTCATTTGGTAGCAGTGCCAAGTCGTTGGTGAAACCACAACAGTTTGTTTTGATTTTTCGGCCAATTTTTACTTTTGGGGTGCATTTTTTGAGCCATTTCCTCATTACCATTTCTAGAGTGCAGTTGAATAATGGCGGTAAGAGTTCATCACCTTGGCACAGTCCTGTTTTGATCTCAAATGGTTCCGAGAGTTTGCTCTGAATTTTATCTTTGAATTAGTGTATATGAGGGTCAGTTTTATTATTTTTAGTAATTTGGTATGTAGTCCAAGGTGTCTTAGAATTTTTAGTAGGGATTTTCTGTGGATGCAGTCATAAGCTTTCATGAAATCTACAAATGTTATCATCATGTCTGTTTCTTTTCCTGTTGTAATCCATTGTTAGCTTGAAACTCTTGATCTGGCCTGGACAGCTCCTCCAGGGTCTGAAACTTCTCTGGTATTTTTCTAGTTCTTTTTTGAGTTGTAAACCAATCCTGTTGAGGATGAGTCTTGAAAGAATTTTGTATGTTATGTCTGGGAGTGTTATTCCCCTGTAATCATTAGGGTATATTTTGTCCCCTTTTTTGTGTAGCAGATGGATGAGGGCTGTCATCTAATGTTCTGGTGATATTGTTTATATAAAAGAAAATATTTTAATTGTATTTTAAATTTTAAAATGGATCGGTAATTTATTGAAATTGACAACAGAAGAATATTAAGACATGTTTGCTGTCATTCTTAAGTTACAATTTTTTAAATAAAATTGAATAATGCCTTTAATTCCTATATTTTGGTTTGTTTTACCTCTGGGTCCGCAGTCAAGCAATTCATTCTGCAGAGGATGAGATGAATGTTTTGTAGCGTGTGTGAAAAATGCCATGCCTGACCGGGATTCGAACTCAGGACCTTCAGGTAAAAGGCAGAGATGCTACCTTGTGCGCCACGAAGGCCTAGTTCACCTTAAGTGATGACAACAATATAATAATGCTGATCTTTTTAATAAAATACTAAAGTGTTGCAGAATTCATGTCTCTTCAGTGAATTTATCTCTGTGAGCATATGTATTTAGATTTATAATATTGCAAATTTGTAATATTTTTACCCCTAAGTAAATTAATTGTGTAAATAATATAACATAAAAACTAAAAAATTATGAGATGGTTAAAATAAATCTATTTTAGTAAAATATTAATGAAAGTCAGCAATAAAAATTACTTAAAACTATTAACTCTTGAAGTGTCAAATTGAAACAAATTTTATAAATGTAATATTTTAACTTCTTATAAAGTTTTCATCCACCATTGCAACCATCTTCTGACCGGTGTCACTGAGCTGTTCTTATTTTGGCATCAACTGATGTGATCGGAGCAGTTCTTTTTATAATTAGACAGGGGCAAATTTTAAAATGGAGTCAGAAATTATGTTGGATTTGAATTCTATCTGGATAATTAATATATCATTGTTATGCGTTTATATATTTTATAATGTTTAACTGTGTTAAAATGTGGTTCTCTCTTTTGTGTGTTTAAAATACCAGTATGTTGTCATTGTGGATGGATTTGTGTCTTGGTAATAGTTAAGCTAATACTGATTCTACGTTGTTACAGGAGGGATTTTAAGCATTTACTGTACATTTCTTTTAGTAATGTTTATAATAATTGTACCCACTGTATCAGTTTTACTTTATTATTTTTAGTAATTGGCTGTGAATAATAATTTTTTCATTTTATATTTTGAATTTATGAATTTGACTATATAAAAACATAAATATTTTACAGATTTAAGGAAAAAGTTATTTTTTATTTTATTTTTCACGTACTTACAAATAATGGTAACTGTTTAGACTCCAAACATCTGAAGTTGCACGTTGAATATCACATATTATATAATCCATTCGTGTTTTATTTTTCATTTCAGGTGGATCACTTTAATTTCGCCAACCAGGATACGTTTAAGCTACGATATCTGATTAATGATGAAAACTGGAATCCTGAATCAGGTGGACCTATATTCTTTTACACAGGAAATGAGGCTGATATTACTTTATTTGCTGAAAATACGGTAATTGTTCAAGTTCTGCATTACTAAAAAGCCTCTTATGAAAAGTTTTCACTTTTCTCTTATTTAACTTTTTGTTTATTATTATTTACTTTTTATATATTAGATTTGATGAAATGATCACGAAAAAATGTAAAATAACAAGTATAAAATTGACTGATTAAAATATATTTTGTTACTAAAAATCATTATCAATGATTAGTCATGTCACATACACTTATGATTTTACTTGGAATAACTTTTCATAATTATCATGTACTCAGATATAAAATCAACTGTATAAGGTAAAAGAAAATAATTTACAAAATCTCATTTTGTCTGTTTTCAAATGAGTGTATGAAGTATGAGGATATGAGATAATTAGGTCCTATTTTCCATATTAGAAACCCTTGGTGAGTTACTTAAAAACATTTTTATTTTTAACGTACAATAATCTCAATCTATTTATCCCATTGCATTTCAGTGCTTTAAAACTTGCAGCATTATGCTGTCTCAGTGCCATATTTATACCTCATGCTTGTTAATCTTTATCATTCACAAAACATTAAAATTTAAATGGACCAATCACACAGGCTAAAGTTGTGGATGTAAGGTGGATACTGAAAAAATTGCCACTCTAATTCAATAATTTTCTCCCTCGGTTAATGAACTATGTGACATCTGGCATTGTCGTAAAAAAGATATACTCTTTTTGTCAGTAGACAAGGAGATTTTCTTCCAACTGTACTTCAAGAAAATCAAAAGAACATTACAATATGATGCAACATTCAAATTATTACCTAATCTCTGAAAATGGGCTAGCACGAATTCCAAAACACCGTAAAAATAATCTAACTGATTAAAGTCATAACCTCAAATTCGTACAGAAGGTGAAGAAAGATATTTCTGCTGCATTTGAGTCACGGTTTGATTCATGTTGGGTAGGATAGATACGTGATTAATTTTTAACAACAATCTTTTTTATCATGATTATTGTTCTTCTTCAACATAGTAAAGGAGAAATCATGATAGCATAATTTCAGTATGATGTCAACTTATTGAAGACGGTATACTATCAGCAGAGAACACAGTATTGAAGTTGTTATGAGATATCATTTCTTACTTATTAGCTAATATTAGCCCCGCCACTTCCAGAACTGATGGTTATATTGTAACCTGAACTAGATGATAAGGATGATCTTCATCAACTTTTGAGCATTCTTCAGAGAATTTGTTGAACCAGTTACACATACAACCTATGGTATCGAACTAAACAGCTCATGAATACACACAATATTTCAAGTACTATTGCAGTTAGAAGGTGAGATGAAATTTCTTCTTGCCTTTTTAAGAAATAATTGATGTTACCTACCATGTTAAACATGCAAACACATTTTCTGATGTTTGTGGACGGTCAAAACTGCAACATAAATATGGATGGTTGTCATGTTCAGTTATGTGATAATAATAATTTCTTTTGCCTGGACATGTTCGGTTAGAATGTGACAGTGACAGTGCAAAAATTGAGAAGGCAAAACAGCAATTTCACACATATGAAAATAATGATGCCATGAGATTGGTATTCATTATTTTGAATTATTTCTGGAAAGAAAATAAAATTTAATAAAAACTTTTCATGAAACTTTTTATGAAAAGTGTTCTGATTAAGAGGTAAAAGAGAATGAATGTTGAATGGTTCAAAAATAAAAAGTTGCAGTCAATAAATTATTAATCAACTTTATTTGTAATAGACTTCAAGTTATCTTTGATGAGAAATCACCATTTAGACCCTTGACCTGAACTGGCTAAAAAAAGGGTAGCTGTTAGTAATATTCATATTGACTTGAGAGAAACCTCTGTTTTTCATCAGTACTTATATTTTAAACTTATCTTATCTTAAAACTTTTCTTAACTTATCTTAAAACCAAAGATTATTATTTGTATTGAAGCTTAGTTAAACAAAAAAGAAAAGATTATTGATATTAATGGTTATACTTACATATGAACAAAGCAGGTGGAGTTGTGATTTTTATTGATTGCATCATTGAACATAAAGTTACCGATGATAAATTAGGATTTACAGATTTACTTACTATAAAAATAACTTAAAAATATAAAAATGTGTTTTGTACAGAAGTTATGATTATATGAAGAAAATTTCAATTAAGGATTTATGAATAAAACTATTTGATAGATAATAAACATAATAAAGAGCCATGTAATTTATTGATTTCAGTATTGATATAAACTAAAGTGATCTTGAGATTCTTGAATTTCGTAATAACTTTTTTGAGTTAGGATTTGAACCTTATTTTAATAAAAGTATCAAAAGAATCAAAAAGTAATTTTGATGAATCATGTATAAATAATGCTTTTATTAGAAGTTCTTTTAATGTAAAATCCATAAAACTCAATTAAATCAGATTGCTGATCATTTATCCTTTTAATTTTTAAATATTAAAACTGAGATAATACCTGAATCTTTTAATGACTTTTTCGCTTCTGTAAATTTCAAAAGATTGTTAGTAACAATTGGCACTGAGTAATTGAATTGGCACTGAACTGGAAGAGAGTAAAGTATTTCAAAAAGCTTAGCGATAGAATCATTGTAATAAAGTTAAAATCAAAACCTAAGCCGACGACTATTGTTAACATCTATATGCCTACAAGATCCCATGATGATGTTTATCATGATAAGGTAGAGTGTGTATTGAGAAGAAATGAATGAAGCAATTAAACACATAAAAGGGGATGAAAATGTAATAATAGTTGGAGATTGGAATGCAAGCATCACAAAAGGCAACGAAAAAAATATTGTGGGTGAATATGAGCTGGCAAAAGGAATGAAAGAGGAGACCGACTTATTGAGTTTTGCACAAAGCATAATTTAGTAATTGCCAACACCTAGTTTAAAAATCATAATAGAAGAATATACACATGGAAAAAGCCTGGTGATACTGCAAGGTATCAGATAGATTATATCATGGTTAAACAAAGATTTAGAAATCAACTTATTGACTGCAAAGCATATCCTGGAGCAGATATAGATAGCAGCCATAATTTAGTGATAATGAAATGTAGATTGGGGTTTAAAAACTTGAAAAAAGGGAGTCAGATGAATCGATGGTATTTAGAGAAGTTTGAGGAAGAGGAAGTAAAGAAGATTTTTAAGGAGGATGTCCCAAGACGTCTGAGTAAAAACGATAAGGTAGAAAATATAAAATAAGAGTGGGAGAATGTAGGAAAAGAAATTATTAAATCAGCAGAGTGAACTTACATGGAACAAAGAAAACTGGTAGGAAACCTGATATCAGAAGATATATTGCAGGAGATGGATGATCGTAGAAAGTACAAGAATGCTAGTGATGAAGAAGGTAAAAGGAACTATAGAAAGTTAAGAAATACTATAAACAGGAAGTACAAATTAGTGAAAGAAGAGTGGGTTAAAGAAAAGTGTTCAGAAGTGGAAAGAGAAATGATCATTGGTAAAATAGACGACCATATAGGAAAGTTAAAGAGAATTTTGTGACACATAAATTAAAATCTAATAATGTGCTAAATAAAGATGCTACATCGATTTCTAGTACAAAAGAAAAGGTTGATAGGTGGGTGGAATATATTGAAGAGTTATATGGAGGAAATAATTAGAAACTGGTGTTACAGAGGAAGAAGAGGAAGTTGAAGAGGATGAAAAGGGAGATACCATACTGAGATTTGAATTGAGTAGAACACTAAAAGATTTGAATGGCAGAAAGGCTCCTGGGATAGATGGGATACCTGCAGATGGGAATATCATCAAGGCATGTGAGTACATTTAAATACCTTGGCTGTATATTATCACAGGAAGGAAATAATGGAAAGGTATAAATAGCTATATGATGGAATGATATATATAGGGGTAGATCCCAAATATTAAATTGAATTAACACAACGAATTGTATATATAAACTGATTTATTACACAAAAAAACACTGAACACCTGAATTATTTATATACTGACTTGGATTGATTATAAACTACATGAATTGAATATAAACTGTTACTTAATGCACTAAATATGACTTATGTTCATAGAAAACGTATACTGATTGAATAGCGGACTGTAATACTGAATGCGCAGCTGTCGGCAACCGGAGCACGACTAGCACGACCCGATTGAATAGTATGCCTTGCTCCCACCAGAGCAAGCCAAACACATGTATCGTATATGAGCGGGAATACAAAACGCGTTGAAAACGCAACAGTATAGCTTTGGGATGGATGGCTATCTAGAAGTGCAACTCTTTGTGGTGACATGATGTGATACAGAAAGCAATTAAATATAGATTGTACAAGATTGTTATTGTGAGCATTTTATTGTACAGGTCAGAAGCTTGGGAAATTAGAAAAAGAGATGTGGGATGGTTCTTGGCTGAGGAGATGGATGTGCTACACAGGAGTTGTGGAGTTTCTAGAATGCGGTGTGTGAGAATGAGGAAATCAGGGGAAGAATCGAGGCAATCAGTACAGTGATTAATGTTTTGGAGAGAAGAAGACTACAATGGTATGGACATGTTTGAAGAATGGAGAAATATAGATGGCCTAGGGGGATGTTGGAATGGACTACAGGAGAGAGGAGGAGCAGTGGATGTCTGGAGTGATGGAAGCGATGCAGAAAAGGAATTTGGAGAAGGAAAGTTGCTAGGATAGAAAAGAGTTTGACAGTTGGGATGTGAGAGACGGCCTTTAGCTGTAAACACTTTCTTAGAAGAATATATATATATAAATCGGATTAAATTTAAAAATGTAATGTTCAAAATATTAGCTATACGTTGAGATGATTAAAATGTAAAAAAATTGTGTTCTGCGATCCATTATTAACACCACAATATATCTTACGAAGGCCCATTTGCTGTTAGGTAATGAATCAAATGTTATGCTAAAAGGATATAGGTTGATTTAAATTGGGGCTGTTGCTGCCATGCAGCTAGCATCAAGATCGGTTGCACCACTTGTATTTTTCTAAATAACAATACCAATATAAATATTACAGAAATAAGTGGGAAAACAAGATGTAGAATGTGATAATTCTGGAAAAACAGAAATAAACTGGAAAAATTTTTATTGCTAAAAAGTAATAATCGATGATGGCACTTTTTGCATTGGAACTGTTCTTTTACATTCATTAAACGAAAAAAGCAGGTTTTTAATTAAAAATGTGATTTTTCACAGCTAACCAAAAGTTTAAAATTCTCTCCTGAAAAATTACGAAAATGGGAGTGATCACAGATATATATATTTCTTTTTTGCTGAAATTAATATTTTTAAGATACATATTATTCCTCTATACTGTTAAATTGTACTAGTACAAGGTGGTTATATTAATATAATATGTGTGTGTGTTTAATTAACTATATTATTGCTATTCATTACAAATTCACATAGCCACCATGATAAAGCTTTCATCTTTTCTCTGCTAATTTAACAAAATATTCACCTTACACATGTGTATGGATTCACTAACCTCAGTTTATTCTTTAATTTTTATAAACATAATATTCTTCTGTTTGTTCTCACTAATATTATTATTTATTCCTAAAGTTTGAATATTTTTTCTATAACGTATATGATGATTAAAAATAAATTTTCTTTCTTTATATTTCAAGCAGATTTTCTTTAAAAAAAAAAAAAAAAAAAAAAATAGTTTAAATTATAATTTCACTCTGTTTTAAATGTAGATAATTGGTTAATTAATGATATTACTTTTTAGGGTTTCATATGGGAATTAGCACCAGAATTTAAAGCACTTATTGTGTTTGCAGAACATCGTTATTATGGTGAATCATTGCCATATGGGAACAATTCATTTTCGGTAAGTTTAACTTAATTTAATTATTAAAAAAAAAATAGAATAAAACTAAATAAATGAGTAAAAATGTAGTTTTTATAAACTAAATAGATATTATTAAGATATTTGTTTTTAACTAAAGAGAAAAAATCTTTAAAATAAAATTTAAAAAAATTGAAAAGTAAAAATACAATTTACGATATAGTTGTCCTTCTTTCTTCTTTTGTTTAGCCTTTAAAACCACCATAAGGTATTACACTTCAGAGGATGGTTGAGGATGGTATGTATGAATGTAAATGAAGTGTAGTCTTGAACAATCTCAGGTCGACCATTCCTGAGATGTGAGGTTAATTGAAACCCAATCACCAAAGAACACCAGTATCCATGATCTAGTATTCAAATTTGTATAAAAGAAACTGCCTTCACTAGGATTTGAACCTTAGAACTCTCGACTTTGAAATCAGCTGATTTGCGATGACGAGTTTACCACTAGACCAATCTGGTAGTGATATAGTTGTCCTGATATCCTTGAACTTAACTGGTGATATAAATTCCAGTTTAATAAATATTGAAGGAAAATTAATAAAAATATTGAAATCTGTTAGGGAATCAAACTACAATAGTAGTTAATGTAATTTATATTTTATTTCAACGAACTTCTTTTTTGCATGAAATTTCAACCTGCTTATACAACTCTGTTTTTTATATCTTATTAATTTGCCCATTTTGTTATTTTACACTTCCGATTTATTACATTCATTTAATGTTGACTATCTCATTACCTTGCTTTCTGCCAAATTTCATTACTTATATTTTAATTTAATTTCAACCAAATTTCTCTCCGGGCAATAAATTCATGATATTCAAAATCAACATCCTGTTATAATATCATGCATTACCCAGTTTTTGGTACCATAACATGTTGCACCCCATATAAATTGCTTTAAAAAATGTCAATCTAATGATAAATCCATATTTGATACTAGCAGAGAGAATACTCTTTATTCACATGTGGATGGAACTGTATTTTAGACTTTTATATTTTTGGGACCAGGGCTTCATATAAAATTAAAAAAGTAAAAAATGAATAAATCAGTTTACCTAGAGAAATATTGTAACGTAGTACAAGTCAGGATGGTAAAAAGAAAAAAGAAATATTTTCTCTGAGTGGTGTATTAGTTTTGCATTATATCTTGTTACAGGATGCTAAGCACTATGGTTATTTAACAGTTGAACAGACATTGGCAGATTTTGTTGATTTAGTAACATATCTCAGAAGTCACCAAGATGGTAAACACAGAAAATTAAGCCCTGTAATCGCTATTGGAGGTTCATATGGTGGAATGTTGGCTGCTTGGTTTAGACTTAAATATCCCGCTGTTATTGTCGGGTAAGTGATTATTTTAGTTTTTGATTGAACTACGTTTAATAAAAATGCATATTATTATGATTTGAAAGTAATATAAATATATCAAACTAATCTGTATTTCTTATTTCAGTAAATAAAAATACACGTGGCATATTTTTACATTTGGTAAACTGTAAATTTGTTGGCTATGTATGTTCTGTTATATAACTTGCATCGATTCACCGAAACTCATAAGTGAGTCTTGTCTGACGACCAGCTTCGTGAATCTGCTCGTCAGTATTGATTGAGTAGGGGTTGAGGACAGCAATTATTATACACTGTATCTATTATACTAATTAAAAGCATTTATTATGTACTAGCTAACAGTACTATAAAATACAACTATACAGTAACTAACATATATTCATAAATGCACTATTATTTGCTGAAGGTCATTTTACTAGATGACATCATGCGTACTATTACTCACTACCCAAATTCACGGAGCTCTATGTTGCAAAATTCCTACCCAGTGAGTGAATTATCAATAGATGAGAAAAATTTCCAGAATGTATGATGATCTGTTTTTTTTTTATATAAAGAAATTATAAACATTTTCCACAGCTCATCCATTTTTTTAAGAAGAACAAAAGCACCATGTAGGCTTATTAAGGAGGTTAATCTCTGAAAATATTTTCTGATAAATATCATTTTCCCTGTTTTTTCATAAAGAAAAAAATCTCATCATTAGTCTTCATAATTTTATACTTTACAGCTTTGCTAGTGCACAGGTGTTTGAGCATATTTAATGAAAGATTGGATCGGTATGTTTTACGGTGGGTGAGTGTATCCCAACCGCTGTAGGAGAAGACACCCACCTTGTGATGATTCCGGTCGTCATCCCCCCGTTCCTAGCCCTGATGGGCTTTAATGGGAGTCATCTTCAGACCTTCTAACTGATTTCACCTTACAGTAATAAGTTAAGCCTCAGTTGGGATACCACCGATGTAAATGCCTTGGAAGACATTTATATCGGTGATTTTTAACTCAGCTTTTGTCTTTGCTGCAGGCCCCTTCTAGACATCTTGACTGTCCTACATCATTGCCCTCTGAACTAACTAACTAAGTTCGTGGAAGTACGAACCCTACGCCTATTTCTACATTTAAATAAGCTACTTGTGATTGTAAATGTCTCATATCGTAAATCTATTTGATCTGTTGATTCTATTTGGTAAATGCAATGCATATCACCAGCAATGTTGATTGCAACAATGAAATGGTGGGCGAGTGCAATCAAAACATAGGACTAAATAATTTAATTTCTGGATAACCAAGATCCGGTCGATCAAGAGTGTACATGATGTGTTAAACACTTGGCGCTTGACCTGTTGATACATATGCTGTTTAAATCGTGCAAATCAGACGGGCGGTTGCTGAGATATTATGGTGACACCCCATCGCATCCCCTCCCCAATTTTTGAATGGCACCCTGGAGGCACTTGAAAATATTATCATCTGATGGGCACCACTGGTAGTGGATGGAGTTATCGTCATGGGGAGTGTTATCACCATGTCTCTGTTTCTTTTCCTGTTGTAATCCATTGGTAGCTTGAGACTCATGATCTGGTCAGGACAGCTCCTCTAGGATCTGAAACCTTCCTGGTATTCTCCTAGTTCTTTCTCAAGTTGTGAACTGATCCTGTTGAGGATGATTTATTAATGTTTTATATAGAGATGGTTTAAATTTCATATTTTTTCTCAGGAACTGAAAAAAATATAAGCTTTCTATAATAAGAGATGTACTTTTTTAAAATGTGGTAAACATGTTAACTTAGAAGTAAGTAAAAAAAAAATATATATATAATAATAATTAAAAGAAGATTGAGTATTGAAAATTTATTGTTTATCATGTTAACAGATCTTCACAATTTAATAAAATTATTTATTACAGGGCCCTCGTTATATCGCTATGAAATATGTTTATGTAATTTTTTTTTTTAAATTGCACATATAATTTCAGTAATCATTAAAGATTCATATTTATCAGTTAATTCTTGATTTGATTTTGCAATTCAACTTTAATAAAAATATGTTTAAACATTCTGGTTTTCAACATCATCTAAAAAAATTGTTTATTCTATATACGAGGTCTGTAAATAAAGTAATGAGACTGGTTCAGAAAAACTTTTTACTTGTACTCCAATTATACATAGACTCTATCACCTTCGAAATATTTCCCTTGGGAAGCCACACAATACTTTAAACGGTTTTCCCACTCTTCATAGCAGTGTTGGAACTCAGAAACTAAAATATCCTTCAGATGGTTGGTAACATTTTTTTTAATGTTTTCTATTATTCAAAAATGGTGTCCTTTGAGGTTTTCTTTTAAGGTCGAGAACAGGAAAACATTGCAGGAACTCAAGTCAGATGAATAAGGTGGTTGAGGAACTACAGGAATGTTTTTTTTTGCCAGAAATTCATTAATTGAGAGTGCAGTGTGACAAGATGCATTTTCATGATGCAGCATCATGAATCAAATCAAAACCATGCTAATTTGTTTCCTTGATAGGAATGACATTGTCCATGAGTTTTTGCCTACAGGACAGACTGTAAATCAATATGTTTACCGAGAAATTCTTTAAAGACTGCGGAAAAGAGTTGCTCATGTGAGATCAGCCATCAAAGACAACTGGATGCTGCATCATGACAATGCACCTTGTCATACTGCACTCTCAATTAATGAATTTTTGGCAAAGAAAAACATTTCTGTAGTTCCTCAGCCACCTTATTCACCAGACTTGAACCCCTGCGACTTTTTCCTATTCCCAACTTTAAAAAAAACACCTCAAAGGACTCCATTGGAACAGAAGAAAACATAAAAATAAATGCAACCAACCATCTGAAGGATTTTCCAGTTTCTGAGTTCCAATACTGCTATGAAGAGTGGGAAAACTATTCGAAGCATTTTGGCTTCCCAAGTGAACTATTTCGAAGATGATAGAGTCCATGTGTAATTGGATTGTAAATAAAAAGGTTTTCTGAACCAGTCTCATTACTTTATTTACAGACCTCGTATACATATTTAAAGGTTTATAATTATTAATAAATCAATATATTTAAATTAAAAATAAAAGTTTAAAAAAACAATGTATATGAAGTTGTATTCGAACCAATCTGCCTTCCCCTTGTAAGATGCAAATATTTTATTAATTAAAATTTTATTTGGCTATAATTCTGGAACCAATGAAAATGAATACCACTAATGATATATCGTTGAAAATTTCTGAATGAGGGCTTATTACTAAAACTTAAATTTCAACATTCTATGGCTAATTGTTTTTGAGTTATGCAAGATACATATGTACAGACATCATGCCAAAACTAGTCAAAATGGATTCAAGGATGATGAAAATGTATATTTCCATTGAAATGTGAAAAACCAACATTTTTCATGATTACAATACTTCCTTTACTTTGTACAAGTAAAAATGATTAAACTGAATCAAGTAAATACCAGGAATAATTGATGTAGAAGAATGAATTAAATTAGAAAGATTTGTAGGAGCTGCTAAAACAATAGGAAGTCAAAAAGTAAAATAAAATAGTGAGCACTTCCAGTAAAGAAAAGTACTGCAGTTAGTCACATTAAAAGTGGTGTTGAAAGGAATGTCTATATCAAAGGAGGACCAGTGTGTGATTTTTACTTGGAGCAGATTATAACTTCTTTTCAAGCAGATTATAAAATACGGTATCAGTTAGAACTTGACTGCTTTTATATTAACTGATAATTTTTGTTATTATTTTCATATTAAACATTTTTCACTGAATTTGGCTTTGAAATATTGTTTTTAAAAATAATTTAATTTAAAATATTTGAAAAACCCTTTTTTATTATTTTACTTCAGATCTTTGGCATCATCAGCCCCAATCTGGCTGTTACCTGATTTAATGGACTGTGAAGGGGTCTATCGTGTAACTACATCTATTTATGAAGTTGCACATAGAAATTGTGCAGACAACATTAAACATATATGGAAAGAAATTAATAACATAACAACAACCGGTTAGTATATTTAAGTTTATTATTAATGAAATTTTTATTGTGTTATGTTAAGATATTATATTTTAGGAAGCAAGTTGAATAATAAGTTGTGTAATATTTTTTTCTTAATACACATACTTTATTGTAGGAGGTTTATGACATTTGTCACTGAACATTACTCTGTAGAAATAAGAAAATTGTTCTGTGAAATAATTCAGATACAGACAAAATTGTGTTAACATTTACACAGAAATATATCAGTATAATGCTGCATCTGTTTTTTTATCAATAAAAAAAATCTATTTATTAATTTTATATTTATTTAATTATTATTTATTTAATTTATCAGATTTGCAGTAAACTTTCTTGTTAAATTTTGTGTAGTAATAGTCATTCATTTTCCCAAAGTTATGACTCAGAGTGCCCTTCAGCATTTTCTACACTTTTTTTTTTAATTTACTGGTACATTTTTGTCCCTTATGTAAAAACCGGGCAGTAGCTTTGGATATGATTTGATGGAATTTGTTTTTAGAGTTCATTAATTGTTAAGTTTTCTGTAATACATGTCTTCCTTGGCCCGTCCCATAAAAAGTAACCAAATTGGGTCAGGTATGAAATGTGCAGGCCACTTTGTAGGTTCCTGATGGCCTACCCAAATCCTGGAAAATATCCATTTAGCTAATTCCTAACAGTCAAGGCAAGACTAAGTGTCTTGCATAAATATCAGCTCATGCGCCTGTGTCTGTGTAGAAATTGCAAGCTATACAAAATTTTAGCATAACATTTATTGTTGATGTAACATGAAATAATATACAAGAACATGTTACATCACACTGTCAGTTTTGGGTTGTTTTTCATTCTTTCAACTTTGTTTTGAGAATCAAGATTGGTTGGTTCTTTTGGTATTTAATGAAGTCATCGAACACAAAAACAAATTCATCGCTTGAAAAAATGATATCAAATATATCTGGATAATCATCATTCTGCATAAGTTTCATTTCATGAAATTCACCACGCCTGTCTCAATCTTCCAATATCAACTGCCAGACATAATGTGGCTTCCAAGACTCATAATGGAACAATTTATGGAGAACATGAATTCATTGTGGCTAAAACCACTTAATCTTGGAGCCTGACTTGTGAATTTGTCAGGGCTTTAATTGAAAGTCTCTTTGAGTACATTCACTCTTCCTTAGAACAGAATTGTGATGGTCAACTAGATCTATTACTGTGTAACAGATAGTACTACATTACTTGTTGTCATTTACTTTCTGTGACAGTTTCTGTTTGTTTTTGCATCTAGCCACACCTCATAATTATGGTCTTTTCTTAAAATGTTAATTCAGTATAATGAAATATTTCATTGTATTGAACATTCAAGTAATTTAAAGAATTAATTTGGATTTTTATAGTCAGTAAAGTTGTATCAAATGTTGATTCAAGACAAATGATAGTATGTTCTTATCGTCAGTTCACATTATAAGATTAATGAAAATATTTAATGAAGTTTCTGTATTTTTTTCCCTTAAGAATTGACAGAAATTTTTTATACCAACAAAATTTTTTTTTTTATTTTGTAAAAAAGTGTGTATAAAGTTAACAAAATTAAATCTTAAAATGTTAATGATGAAATGTTAACAAATAATTAATTTTAAACAGTATAATAATTTAGAAGTATCAGTAATGTAGGTTATCTAGTGTTAAATATTACTTCAGCCTTTACCCTGTTCTGTATTAAATAAATATTTAATGTGAAATATCACTTTATTTTTGACTTAATGTTTAATGTTTGAGTATATTGTTTTATTTTTAATAAGTTAATTTTTTATGCATTTACTTTTCAACGATGACTAAAATAACTAACAAAATTCATGAACTGTTAACATTAGATATGAATTTACATTCTTAAGTAATTATTGTTAGAAGTGTTAGCAGAATTAATAGCAATATATAAAAATGCAGAAAATAAAATATAAATTCAAATAAAACACTCAAAACAGTATAAAAACAGAGAATTTAACTGTATTTAAAAAAATAAAAAAAGATTTCATTATGAGCAGTTTAAACAGAACATAAAAATTTAACTTAAAAAATATTCTGTAATACACAAACTGCCCACCTGGTCTAGACATTGCTGGTAGATAGAAAGTTAAAACTAGAAATGCATGTCAATTAGTAAATAATTATCAGTAATAAATACAGAAAAGATAAATGTAAATACAAAAAAAAAAAATAAATAAAGAAATATTAATAAAAAAGATTTGTTTATTAAAAAAATAAAACTAATGATTACAAAAATTTGTCAACTTAAAGTTAAGTGAAAAGTTTATTAAAGTAAAGTCCAAATTACTTTTAACTTACACTTAAACTGGACCTTTAAAAAATTGGGAAATATCTAGTCCTTCAAATTATTCGTAATATCTTTGATTGGAATATTGAGATATGTGTACATATATTAATTTATTTAGGTTAAACTTTTTATAGTCCACTTTTTTTCTGTATGTAAAATATCTATCTATCTATCTCTATATATGTACAATATAATATTCTTTCAGCCTTCGCAAAGCACAGAATTATAGAAACACTCTTACCTTTAATTTTTTACTTAATTAAAATGCTTTTGTGCCTAGGCCCACCCCCAGTGATATCTTTTATAAATTCTTAAACTGTTTACAATTTACACAATATCTCTGTTAGCTTTTTACATTTTGTAAAAATTGATGTTTAAAATAGAAATAAATTGAAAAAAATCAAAAAAATTTTTAAAAACATTTAAAATAATATTTATTGTAATACTTTTTCATTCTTGACTGAACAAATATTTGTTCTAAATTTATTTTAAATGATTTTTAAATTTACTTTTTTTTTTACTTTTATTTTTATTTTAACAGTGTTTACAAGATGTAAAAAGCTTATTGAGTTATTGTGTAAATTGTAAATATTTTACAAATTTATAAAAGATATCACTGAGGATGGGGTTAGGCTAGAAAGCGTTTTGATGAAGTAAAAAAATTAAAGATAAGAGTTTTTCTCTAATTCTGTGCTTTACAAAGGCTGAAAGAATATTATATTGTATATATATATATATGTAAAGGGCACTAATAAAGTTTTGCAATGCGATGAAATGGATTATCACAGATGTTACAAGTTAGCGTGTGTTTAGGCATTTGTATCTGCTGTCTCAGTATTTTCACAATAGTCACTATTTCATTATCGTTTGCTTTTTGGTAGTGTTAATGAAAAGAGTTAGTGATGTCATCATGGTTGAAAACTGAATACCGGGCAATTTTGTGTTACAATTTTGTATGTGGGTTAAGTGTGTTCAGTGTTTAGAGAAAATGATTCCTATACTTAGAGAGGATTGTCCTCATCGTACAACAATATATGGGTGGTATGAGAGTTTAAAAAGAAATTATGGCTTTGAGCATGCTCCAAGGTCACATTGACCGTTTTCATCTGTGATTGAAGGAAACATTGCTGCAGTATGAAAAATGATTGAGACAGACAGTCATGTGATCTACAACCTTTTTAGTAGAGGTTTCCTTGGGAAAATATATCAGCAGTTCATCCTGTTCTCCGAGATCACCTTCAAGTTAAAAAATCTTGTACCTTTAGGGTGCCGAATTACTTGACCAACGATCAGACATCATGTTTTGTTCTTGGTGCCATGAAATGCTGAAAATGTTTGAAAATGAAAAATGCCCAATAGGACTGTGACAAGTGATGAAAATTGACTGTACTATTATGACGTCCCAACCAAGATATAGAACAAAGTGTGTGTATTCAAAGATGAGTAGACTTCCGTGGCTGTTAGAAAATCAAGATCACTGAAGAAGAGAATGGTGGCAATATTTTTTAGTGTGAAAGTTGTTTTACAGTGAGTTGTATTGGAAATTCAGAAGACAGTTACAGGAAAGTGGTATGCTAAGGAATGCCTGTCTAATGTTGAAGCTCTTAAGAAGCTGCACTCAGCTCAAGAATGGATGCGTAGTCTTTTCACCATGATAACGCTTAGGCACACTGTTCTGAAGTCTGCTTCGAGTATTTAGTCAGTTCTGAAATAAAATTATTAGAGCATCTTCCCTACAGTCTCGACCTCTCTTATGTGATTTCACACTATTCCTCCAAGTGAAGAACAGACTGAAATGGAGACATTGTACGATTGATGATGACCTTCTAAGGACTTGGAATAATAAATTAATAAAAAACTAAAACTAAAAATTGTACAAAATAGAGTTGTATTGCAAAACCTTCCTATTGCCCTTTATATTTTTATATTCAGTTACATCAAAATGATTAAAAAAAAAACTTCACCGATTTGTAAAACCTCATTTTTTAAAATTATTAATTGGATCAAAGTTATTTTTTTGTGAAAATATATGACAAAATTTAAAAAATTCCTTTAATAGTCATTTGGCTAAATAGTAAATTGACCATTTATACCAGAAAAAAATTAGTTGTATTTAATTTTCTTTGCAAATTTTTGGAAGGTACTGTAGCTTTGGCATGATCATTAAAACATATTTTTATTTATTTATCAGATCAGAACTACAACCAGTAATGACAAATATTTCTTTTAAAAGCCCAACAAATAATTGTAACTTATAATAACTTGTTTAGTTTCTCAAATAAAATTAAAAAAAGTGATCTTATTAATTTAAATGTGTGGTTGTGTCGTTACCACTTAGTGAACCCTATTATCATAATCTGTTGTATGTAAAATCACTACAGCATTATTTTTATTGAATTTGAATTTCAAATAAGTTTATTTTTAAAGTTCATTAATAATTTTATTTCTGTTTTCCTTTCTACTGCGGTTTGGTTCTGAATGCAAATTTATTCTGCCATTTTACTGGTTCCAACATCTGTCATGTGTTCCTTGAAGTCTGCTTTAGGGTTACCTAAACCAAACATTAACCTTTTAGATAGTAAATACATTTTGTCATTAATGAACTGTGTACAGGATAGGTTGTAAAGTAATCTTTGATTGTTTAATTAAAATTGTTTCTTGATGTCTGTAATGAAAAATATTATTTACTTCGTTCAGTCATAATTTATGAATGATATTAATTCAAGGAAAGAACGCCTTAATGAAAAAAATAAATGTACCTAATATCAAACAAAGATTTAAGAATTAAAAATGAATTTTCAATGTTATTTATATGAAGCACTGAAAAGTAGCAAAATATGAACAGTAGCTAAGCCAAAAAAGTTTTCAAATTTCTTAGAAGATTTTGAAATATGGTGTTATAGAAGAAAAATAAAATTTGGGTTGACAAAGTTCAAAATAAAGAGGTATTACGACTAATAACAAAATATCAAAAGAATTAATATCACTAGAAGAATTAAAACACATGCTATGATTGATGTAGTCGGTTAATTGGCATGACCATAACGATTGTGTGCACCTGAAACACAATTCTGACTGGTCGCTTTTGTGATTTGTGTTTTACATTTTCCTTAGTCATAAGAAACGCTAGGAAAGAAAGTTTAAATGAATAATTAATGTACCCTTTTCTGCATAGAAATATGCATAATCATATATACATCTTCAGCTTACCAGGGGAAATTACAATTGATAGGTTGTATGAACCTTTCAGAATTAATTAATTTAGTAATGGAACAAAGTATAGAATTTGAAAAAACTTAACGAAAAAGAAAGGTAATATGAAGCAAACAAAGATTTAGGATGTAATAGATGTATTGAAATTAAAAGATTAGCATACAACAGAAGGAAATAGAGAAGTGCATCACTCTCGTAACGTTTTTTAGGGTAAGGGCAATATTTAAAAATACCCCATCCAAAGAAAAGGTGCCAATGTATTTATTGTAAATAATATTTCTAAAGATCTTCAAATCATTAATATAAAATGAAAACTATTTTTTTTTAGGTGAAGGTAGATCATGGTTATCCAAAAACTGGACATTGTGTCAACCATTAAAAGCTGAAAATTATACACAGGGCTTTAAAATGTGGTTAAAGGAATCATTTTTAGTTGTAGCAATGGCAAATTATCCCTATCCTACTGAATTTTTGGGACACTTTCCAGGAAATCCAGTTAAGGTATTTGTAATGTAGTTCATGTTTCTTTCTTTCTTTTTCCTGTTTAGCCTCCGGTAACTACCGTTTAGATAATTCTTCAGAGGATGAATGAGGATGATATGTATGAGTGTAAATGAAGTGTAGTCTTGTATATTCTCAGTTCGACCATTCCTTAGATGTGTGGTTAATTGAAACCCAACCACCAAAGAACACCGGTATCCACGATCTAGTATTCAAATCCAAGTAAAAATAACTGGCTTTACTAGGACTTGAACGCTGGAACTCTCGACTTCCAAATCAGCTAATTTGGGAAGACACGTTTTCACCACTAGACCAACCCGGTGGGTAGTTCATGTTTCTAACTTTTTTTTTTAATTATAACATTTCTCGCTCTCTATTATAAGAGGGCAAGGTGCCCTGTTGTGCTGTAATTTAAATTGAACTATTTTCTTATCACTTTCAATACTAATTGTCACTTCTTGAATGGTTGTGTAATGATTATTCACCAGTTAGTATGTACAGTCTTATGTCTGATATGTTGTTCATTTGATAAATTTATCAAACAATAAATATATCTGACAATCAATTGTAAAAGATAGTCTTATGTTCATTTTCTACTGTTTATTCCTTCAGAAAATAATTTTGTCTGATCATATACATGTGCCATTCAAAAAGTTCTCAGCCTGACAAAGAAAATTCAAGATTTTTCAACATTCTTTCTTCTAATTTTTCAATGTTACAATTCGATACGTTTAGACCAATAACCTTTTAATACCCCTTCAATACAATGCAAATTATCCAACTTTGCAACATTAACGGTTGTCTCAGCTTTGACATTATCATTTGAAATGAATCTTTGTCTACCAAGCCATTTTTACAGGTTTAAGAAGGGGAAGTAATCACTGGTAACCAAATGTGGTGAATATGGTGTATGCCTAAAAACATAGGACATGGAGTTTTGTACAAATTTCAAGACGGGTGTGCAGTGCATTATCCTGGTGAGGAACGTTGTCTTGTGGGGTAAATGTGGGCATTTGCCTGAATAGCTAAGTGAAAGATAATACTTGCTGGTGATGGTCCTGCTTATTTCTAAGTAGTCTATGAGCACCACACCATGAGAATGCTAAAAATTGTAACAGTGACTTTTCCTGCAGATGAAATCGTTTTCATTTCTTTGGCACACCTTTACCTGTTCCCACCTACTGTTTGGATATTTAGTCTCTGGAATATAATGGTGAATCCATGCTTCATCTAATTTTATAAAATGTCGAAGAAACTCAGTGAAATTGCATTTAAAAAAGTCTAAACACACGTCAGAAGTGATCAGTTGATTGTTAAGAAATACATTACTACGCATCAAGGAGAAAGCTTTTTCATACCCAAAACATTGAATAAATGTAGTGAAAATGGTCTTTCAAGATATTCATAATGTCAGGAAGCTTGCATACCTTCCGTCAGTAAGCTTTTAATATGCCATTGTGGATTTTTTTGATGATTTTGTCAATCTAAATTTTTAGGATCCTGAGCATTTATCATTTTGAATGAATGTTTGACCACATTTAAATTCAGCAGCCCACTTTTTTACCACTGAAAACAAAGGGGAGGTATCCTTTAAATTGGAATCTAACTCTTTTTGCACATCTGTCCTTTATAACAGCTTGAACTTAAGTTTTTATTGAAAGTAAAAATTTGTTAAAATTTATTGAAAGTAAATATTATATAAAATAAAAATGTTTATTTTATAGATAATGTCAACTCGATTCCCACAAACAAGCAACTAAATGCACACAACTGAAAGTAACATACACACATTCTAAAGGAACATACTTAACAAACAGCATAGTCATTTGGTCATACGTGTGCAATCTCTGTATCAGACCGAAGAACTTTCTGACTGACTCTGGTACTGTTATCAGTGCTAAAATATTTATTTCCAGTTTGTGCCTGAAAAAGTGTAAAAATTTCAAAAGACTGAATTATTTTAATGATTTGTTTGTCGTTCAGCATTATTTGCTCCTTTTACTTTACATGGACAGTTACTTTACATTAAGGTTAGGGTTGGTATGATTTAGTTTAAAGGTAAGTCTATAGTAATCACCTTGTAAGTATATTTTGGCAAAGATGGGGAAAAGATTATATTTAAACAGCTCTTTTATTTAATAGAAAAACTTTGAAATTAGTTAATTTATGGTATTTATTCAACCTTTTTTTCTTAGGAATTGTGTGAGCATCTAAAAACTGCAAATCTTAGAGGTAAAGAATTATTGGGATCGGTTTCAAATGGTTTGAGAGCAGTATATAATTATTCTGGAAAAGCACAATGTCTGGATTGGTCTACTGTTGGACCAACCACATTTGATTCTCGAGGCTGGAATTTTCAGGTATTTACACTAAAATTATACATTTACATTAAAATAAAATGCAAAGCTTGCTTTCGTAATGCAACATGTAAATATAAAAAATATGAAGTGCTCTCATAATAAAGTACTGAAAATCATACACTACTCTTAAAATAATATTAAAAAAAATTCAACAGTAATGTAGAATACAAACAAAAGTAATTAAAAATCTGTAATATATAGATGCATATTTAAATGGGGTTACCATTTTTTCCATTCTGTTTTTGCTAATCCATTTAATACAGCCTATGTTTTCAATTATCATTCCAGTCTTTGTCTTCCTGTACAGTTTTTCTTTGTCAAAAACTTCTCTCGCCTTCATTTTGTATTTCATTGATCTATATAATCTTCATTATCTGACTCCACATAGGAGTCAATACCCTCTGTTTTTTCCTACTATCTGTTTCACTTCACACAAATATTTTCAATAATTCTTTTCTAGCTTTTAGATCTACATTTTCTGCTAGACAACTTGTTTTCTGAATGAAAAATCTCTTGCTTGTGCCAATTTTCTTTTATCCTTTGCAGTTTTACTCTCTAAACAATAAAATTTTCTTACTTCTTTGCGTTATGTTCATCTGTCTTATGTTTAATTTCTTTTTATCCTCTTTTCTCTCACTTTATTTTTCCATCATTTTATTGCCTTTATTTTATTCTTATTTTGTATTTTCAAACTGAGTTTTTCTAGTAATGATATGTAGTTATAATGTTTAGAATTTCTTTTAAATTATTTTTGTTACAGTCAGGAAAACAATAACATTAGATAATCATAACATTTTTACTTTTTCTCTTGAATAGTTACTCTACTTTCAAATCTTTCCTTCAATTCTTGAATGACCTTTTCTATATTCAAATTGAAAAAAGTTCTTTGTCTCACTCCTTTTTGAATTAGAGCTAGACTTTCTTCATATTCTACTCCACTGTTAAGTGATTCTTGTACAAATTGTATGCAATTCTTCTTTTTCTGTATTTCATTTCAGTTTTCCTTAAAATATTAAACAATATTTCTGTTTTAAATTATCAAATGCCTTCTCCAAATCAAAGGTTCCATTTAAGTGGCTTTATTAATTTTAATGATTAGTCCCTACAGACTCCTATGTAACCGTGCTCTTCCTGAAACCAAACTGGTGTTCAGCTAGTACGTTTTCCAACGTGAATTCTTTGCCTATACATTATGCTAGTACGTATTATTGAGATATTAGGCTGAGTAGTTTTAACACTTATGTTCTTCTTCAGTAGAAAAACAAATACCGGTATATACAATTTTTAAAATTAGTGATTATTTCTTCTCTATTCTTATAAAATGTAGATTCTAGGTGTTTTATTCAGACCTGCTCTTAAATATACAGATACCTCCAGTCCTTACTGTTTCTCCTGTTATTATCCCACTTGACGGGCCTTCTCTTGTTAATTACTGCATTGATCTTTGTCAGTATAATAAAAAGAAAACAAATCTGATTAACAAAACAAATTTTATAATTTTATGAATAGCATGAATCCTATTATTACAGATACGAACGGTTCTAGAAACGTTAATTCTATTGGTTGCGGTTTTGTGGTTAGCAACAGAACATGCATGTTGGCTTTCCATCACCATTATTTTTCTTGCAGAACTGTTTGCCATTAATAAGACCTTACATATAATTAGCTCAAAATTTTGATGTGTTCTTGTTTGTTCAGATTCCATGAGTGTCTTACAAGTGATTAGTGATGTGTACTCCAGATACTGTGTTGTTTGTGAGATTCATTGTGTAATTCTACAAATGAATCACTGTAATATAAGAGTGAGCTTTTGTTGGATCCGCAGCCATATTGTAATTTTAGTTAACAGCATGCTGATGATGCGGCAAAGGTGGCTTATTTCCAGCCTCCTTTCAACAATCCCGTCACTTCAAATGACTTTGTCTGTTTTCTAAAAAGAATGGTGCATGATGTGTGGCAAAGTGAGGGGGACGGTAATACAGTATTAACAATAAACTTCATCCAATCAAGAACACTGTTTCTTTGTGGAGCTCCTCATTCTGCCATTTGTGAATAGGGCACACTAGGCTCACTCATGGATATCTGATGACTTAAATAGATGCACCAGTTTGTGGTTGCTGCGACTATCAACTAACAGTGCATCATATCCTTGTAGATTGTATCTGTTATGCAACATTATGCTATAAGTTTAAACTAGGGACTAACATGTAAACTGTTCTAGAGGATAATGAAATGTTAATTTACATTCTACGATTTTGTAGGGCCATCTGTTTACATTCAGATATATAAATTACTGCAGTGTGTTCCATAAAGCAGTTGGTAATTTTATTATTTTAATTGAGATATGTAATATGATAAGTGTTTTTTTATTTTGCTTTTAGCATTCATTACAGGCTTTTTACTTTTAAGCTATATTTTTGTGTTTCTGGGTTATTATTTTTTAATTACCCATTTTTTTACAATAAATATATCGTTTCTAGGCTAAAATAATATGAAAGCATTGTTCGCCCCCCAAAAAAAACCTACTTTTCGTAAACCAAACAATAAATTGTGATGGTATCTCATCTACCCTTAGTGTCACATCTTTATTTAAGTATGTTAGAGCCTCATCAAATTCTGTGTAATCCTTCTTCATAAATTCAAATAATAAATTAAAATTTTTCAATTTATTAGAGGTTTGGGGAACCTCTACTGCTTTTTGTAAATTATTTATTTAAACAAAATAATTCACTTTACCAAATGTATTTCAACACTCAAATAGCACCAGATATCAACAACCTCAGTTCTATTTGCACCTGAACTTTAGTTCATCCAAAGAGATTTACTAGATGTTGTATATTGAAACTATCATTTCCATTTTGCATCAAAATGTGAATTGGTCTTATAATGTTTAGTTCTCCCATTACATGTGACTATACATTACTTATGTTGTGTACTTTTCAGAGATTCCTTGGCCTGTAATCAGATATACATCTGAAATTCACTTCCATAAAGCAGGAAGAAAAGGTATGGAACCACTATGGTTATCAATGGGCTTTCAAACTTGTACCTACACAGTAGCATGAAAACAAAATTGCATTATTTTCTAATAATTACGATTATGCCTAATAAAGTACGTTTACTATCTGTAAACTTATAAAGAAATCCTACAATAATAAATCTATTTCTACTATTTCCTTGCAAGTAGTGAACATTATTTAATGTCACTACTTTAATACTAGATTTATGAAATCAGGTAGTTTATATTCTATTTTTTATCCACAGAAAAGACTAGAATGTATAGTTTAACATAACAAATTTTTTTGGACATGAGACAGTGCACTTTGCTGATTCATAACATTGTTTTAACTCAAACAGAAAACAAATTAAAAACAAAATGTACTCAACATAGAACATCATGTTCTATGTGTCTTTCAATAATGTAATGTACAGATGATATGTCTATTAAAGAGAATATGCATTCACTTCATTAATGGAATGTATTAGCCACCATTTATCACACTGCTTATATTACAGTTGCTCATGAAGAGATTAATATCAATCGATTTGCCAATTCAATTACTTATTGTTCTGTGTACTACAATATATAAGCGAATGCTTGTAGATTCTACGTTTACATTTTCATAGATCAACGCTTATTAATCTGTCACATAGTTGAAAGTTTTGGTTTTTTGACTTTCCTGGCAGCAGTGGAAACTACAGAAAATAAATAACTGTTCTTTTCTGTTTATTTCCTCTCTATAAATATTAGGAAAAACAATTAATCATCTTCTTTTAATATTAATTTATTTTGCAGGCGTGTACCCAATTAGTAATGCCAGTATGTTCTAATGGAGTAAATGATATGTTTGAACCACAATCATGGAATATTGTTGAATATTTAATCAAATGTGAGCAACAATTCAAAGTAAAACCAAGACCATATTTTATTACTAAACAATATGGTGGTAAACATTTGGAAACATCAAGTAATATTATATTTAGGTTAGTATATCTATATTTTAACTACATAATCTTATAATAGTTTCATTAATGAATTATTTGTAAATAACAACAGCAATAATTTAAATTAGTGTTAATGATCATCTCTGTTATTATAAATTTACCTCTTTTTAAAGAGATCCATCATTAATTTTATAACTTTTTATAAGATGAGAGTCCACCAGTGAGGTGAAGTAATAAAGTATTGACAGTGAATCTCTATCATTATCTTAAAATTACATACAATGTGTGGAATTTGCTAGAGACAAGATGATTTAGAATATGTAGAAATCATTTACAACAGGGATTTAGTGGTACTGTTTGTTGTCTGTCTTTGTATTGCTGAAGTTATGCGAATTAGTTGATGTTATACAGTTAATCATAGAGAAGAGGATAGGTGCTCACTGTGCTTTGGGCATTTTACAAAAATAAAGAAAATTATGAGGCTGCCACAAAGTTATTTTGAATGTATTTTAATCTCAGGTACATGAGTGCATGCCAATTACTCATGTCATAAATTTGAGATTATCTGTAAGACGTGTCAAATACCAGAAAACCTGTTAGATTAGAAATCAGTTGGGGTCCCAAAACATTCCTCTAAATGTCATTCAGTGAGATTAAATATTTATGCACCTAGTATAGGAGTATAGGAAGTGTTTTGCATCAAGATTTAGGTATCACTAATATAAATTGAAATTTTACAAGTGCAACCTCAAAAACCATATAAATTTTGGTTAAGTTTTTTTTCTCATTTGGATGAAGAGGTTAAATATCTTGGGGATAATTGATGAGCACATTTCACTTTTTAAATTTAATGATTTTGTGAATAAGCAAAATAATCAACCATGGTTAAATGAAAATCCTAGATGCTATATTGATATAACAATGTCTCAAATGTCATCATAGCATGATATCTCCATATTTTTTTAAAAATAATTGGGAAGAGCCGTGACACTCAATTTTGTATGAAATCTGAATAAAATTCAGCCATGTTTCACATTTCCCTCATTATATATTGAACTCAAAAATACAAGACTACATATATCATAATTCCAGAGATTTTATGAATATAAGATTACTTCTGCTAAACCAACTCATTCCAAAGGTACAGCATTCTTTGGCCAGCAAGGTGCAAAATCTATATTTTGTAACTTCTTCCTAAGGAAATACTTGAAAAGTAAAATTTATTCAAGTTTCCCATAAGATATCAACACCTGAAAACAGAAAATTCAAGAAGAGATTACTACATACTGCAAGATATGAGCTTTGATCAAAAAGTAATGACAATTTTTAATTTCCTCTGAAAGTATTTATCCAATCTTCAGTGTTTATATCCCATTTCCTTCAAAATAGTTTTTTGTAATATTATACACATATGCCAACATAGCTTCAAGTTTGAAAAATTTTGATGAAATGCCTCTTTGGGTACCACCTTCATTTTGGTTTGCGATTTTGCCTTTATCTTATCAATAGTTGGAAAGTAACCCTTGAATATCCTTTTAAGTTTGGGAAATAAGAAAAATTCAGAGGGAGCCATGTATGGGGAATAGAATGGTTGCGGCATCACAGTAGTGTTGTATTTCACCAATAACTGTTGGATAAGTAATGCAGTATGCGCTGGTGCGTTGTCATAGGTGAAAAATCCACAAATTGTCTCTCCAACTCCCTTTATCCAGATTGTCATACAAATTGTGTAAAACTACTAGGTAGTACTCCTTGTGACTGTATGACCTTGTGATAGGAATTCGTGATGAACAATTCCATTGTAGCCAAAGAAAATAATTAGAAGGATCATCACATTTGACATTTGACATGATTTTTTTTTATCTTGGCTCCTCAGAAAACTTCCATTGGCACGATTGAGCCTTCATCTTGACATTACAGCAATACACTGGTGCTTCATCACCAGTTACAAACATTTGAGCGAGTCTGGGTTATCAATGATGTCCCAGACTTCAGTTTGTTTTCTAATTGTCATAATTTCTTTTTACTTGTCTTATTTATTTATCTTATATACTGCATGCTTAAATTAATATTGCATCTGAACAAAATTCTCGCAGCACAACTGAACCTAACTTCAAATATAAGAAAAATGTGAACTAACATGCAATTAAAGTAATCTACCTGTTTTTTTTCTGTTCATCAAAGTATTTAATAACATTGTTAATGACATTTCTTCCTTCACTATGAATACATAGTTTTCTCATAATCTGCAGTTATGAGAAAACTTATCCTTCTTTATGGTCTTAACATTGAAAATTAAATACTAAAAAGACAATGAGATAGACAGTAAATTAAAAAAATAACTAGTTGACTAAATTTTTGAGTACGAAAAATTCTGTAACTGAATATTATTTTCCTAATGTGTATGTTGTAATCTGTTTAACTTGTGAACAATAAGCAACCTCCCTTCGTCTGATAAGATGACGGTGATATGTGTGATATGTAAATGAGGTGTAGCCTTGTACAGGTTTGAGCTAGCCATTCCTGAGTTGTGTGGTTAATTGAACCTCAACCACGAAATTACACCAGTACTCACTGTCTAGTATTCAGATCCATATAAAAGCAACTAATGTTTACAAGGATTTGAACATCAAAACTTTCATCTTCAAAAATCAGGAGTTAAACAACTTTCTTTCTTTTTCCTGTTTAGCCTCCAGTAATTACTTTACTGATAATACTACAGAGGATAATATGTATGAGTGTAAATGAAGTGTAGTCTTGTACAGTCTCAGTTCGACCATTCTTGAGATGTGTGGTTAATTGAAACTCAACCACCAAAGAACACTAGTATCCACGATCTAGTATTCAAATCCGAGGAGTTAAACAACTGATTTGCAACAAGTTAACCACAAGACCAGCCCAGTGGGCTCAAATGAACATAAATGAACATTGCTAAATTAAATATTAATGTCTATTCTGAATACAGATAGTAACAATAAACAAGTATTTATTAATAATAATTAAAAAAAATAGCAATGTTTAATATATCATACATAATCAGTTGTAGTAGATGCTTGTAACCTGTCTGCACAAAAACTTCCAGTACTTTCCAGTTGGCTTCCAGAAGCCAACTGGAAAGGAATGTGAACTAAAGACTTCCAGAAATTTTTAGTTTACATTTTTTCCACATGGAATATTAACTAGATCATGCTGTGCATCATTAGAGATTATATAAGTGTTTTATGTAGGCTAGATGTAAAGAATTTTAAACTGCAAGCTAGTGCAGTATCTTGAGAAAATTATTTCAACAGTTTAAATTTCAAGATAGATCTTACAGTGATTATTTGCCAGAGGACAAATATTTAAAATACCTATCTTCTCCACAAAAATGTTTTTTTGTCATTTTCTACCTGGAGAAGAGATATTACATGGCTTGGCGAAGAGTATATTACACACTTTAGAGTGTAGGTGGTACATAATGGGCTTATTTAAGGATTCCTTAACAAATAAAATTTCCATATTCAAGTTGAAACAGAGATTAAGAAAAGGGGTTTTTCTTCAGATCAGTTTCTTAAGTGTAAATTTATTTCCAGATGTGATAAATAACATGATAATATTCATAAACTCATCATATTGTATCATTATATATATATATATATATAAACAATTTAGCACTTTATACATCCTCATGCTCCACTTCTTTGGCTGATTGTTTACTTCTGATTAAATAAATTCCTTAGAAGACTGAACAGAAGCAAGGCTTAGATATTCAGTGACTACATAAGTTTGTTTTTTTTTTCTTATTTACAAACTATTTAATTTTTTTTTTAATCGAATAAGAAATGTCAGATTTCAATACTTGATGTATTATGGTGTGGATTATACTTTTTCAAGAACTCAGAATTAAGTGAATTTAATTACGTACATGTGTTAAAAAAACCAGTTGGGGTGCAGAATAAACATATATACTTAATTCTACAGAGTTCTGATCAGGCCTTGACTAGATTACATTTTTATTGTTTATTCCTCCACCTCTCAAACAACTGTTAGATTTGGATTCCTTCCACAACATCCTCCATCTAGTATTTATAATTCTTATCTTGCAGTAATAAGAATTTTAGAGGAGATCTCTGGCAAATATAAGATCAGCTAGTAATGTCATATATGTTTTAATGAAGTTCAACATAAATTCTTGAGAACTAATTGTTAGAATGGGTGGTTGGATGTCTGCACTATACAACTCCTATGGGAATTCAAAATGGAAAAACTTGCTTTTTCTGGGGTGCCTACCTGCCCACAATTTGTACAGGTCGGGGTGCGTCTTTGTCTGAATTTAAACAGGTATGACCTGTACACCCTGTGACCTGAAAGAAATTGCGTCAAGTGATGTGTTATCTCGCCATGCTTCCTCCGAACCCACGGGGCTAGGCGTGGTGTAAGTCGTCTAGTCACGCACCTTTTGCCGAGTTATCCCACATCTCCTGCTCCAGTAGCTGTCGTGCAATGCTTTTTGATGTCCCCATCTGAATATGCACCAGCTCCCAGGCACGAAGATTTATCGGGCGGATTTCCGCGAGTACTTCCACCATGTCCCCCGACAATGTGCGGTATGCAGCCATCATCCTGAACGGTGCTCAGTGCTGCAAGGAGGTTAGCCGTTCTACATTGTGCCTCTGGTTCAGTGCCTCCACCCAGACCAGAACCGCATCAGTGATGATAGTGCAACCAACATAATCAGTCTTCTCTTGCTCTCCTTTGGTCCCTGTTGCGCTGCCATCAACCGTTCCAAGATTGCAACGATCTTCTTGCATTTAGCTGTCACCTCCTGCAGGTGAGTCGTGAAGAGCCCAGATCTGTCAATCCAAACGCCAAGATACTTGGTGCTTCACCATCCAAACCCTGTACAATTCTATCTGCATTTGAATTTTCATATTTGATTTGTTTTTGAAGAACCTTCTAAATTTCCACTTTTCACTTTACATTGTTTACTTCTGTGGTATTTTTTGAATAATAATTTTTAAAAGTGAGAAATACAAAAGTTATGAGTGAAAAGTTGTGAAATCTCTACATTGTCTTCTGTATTCTGTTTTCGAACATGAGTTGTTTTGAAAATTTCTCATATTTACTCTTCAACACTGCTCACTTTGTTTTCGCAAGTGATCCTGTTATATAATATTTTCTTAAAGTTTTGCAAGAAGTAGTTATCCCAACTTAAAAATGATTTATAGAAACCCATGATTTAACTTTCGTCTCCTGGATTTTATACTTTGTTCAAATTTTGTATTCTTTCATTAGTCATGATCTCAAGAACTACCATTTCATGGTTTCTGTGTCTTGTTTTTTCAAAGAAACTTTTTTAACGTTGTCATATGCAACAAAAACAATTAATAAAATTTCATGTAAAGTTTTCCTGTTCTTAATTCTCATAGGCTACTCCTTTTCAATATATTATTTTGAAAACAATTCTTGACTTTTCATTTAAAATAAACCAAAACATGAAACAACTTTTGTCTTACAAAACAAACAACTTCTTACTCCCAACTTTTCACTCCTTTACTTTAAAAAAAAACACAGGTCTTATGATTGTATTGAATGACAATCTTGATTTCTTATTAATCAAATATTTTACAGATACAAAAATAGTATTCATTGCAATAATGTTTCTCAGAAGAAAAAGATGTTGTACAAAGCAACAGGTGCTGCTATCTTGTAGTTTCATTTCCCCTACACTCTCTTGACTCATACCCTCTCATTGTTATGTCAGCAGCCTTTGTTATGGAGTCTAGTAAGCCTCCTACGTCAGTGCATCTAAAACAAAGTGTAGTGATTGAATTTTTAACTGGTATTTAAAAAATAGGTTATTTATTTAAATGAAATTGTGACCATTTGTCATCAAGCTGTTCACTATTAGTGTACTTCAGTGTAAATATAGCATCACCACAGTATAACATAATAAGTCATTTTAGTCACAAACTTTGTTAAATTAAAAATGATATATATCTTTTATAAACTGATATATTTTTTTTTCCATGCTTTTAAATACAGAACTGTAGTCTATGATTGCTGGATTTGACATTATACAGATTGATTATTTTTGAGATCAACCAAACTATATTTAAAAAATAAACTTTTCTTATATCAACAATATGAACTGCTCATGGCTAGTATTTAATAGGCAAGTGAGAAGATTATTACAACGAGGTAAGAAACATCCTTATCTCCCCAAAGATATGCAAGTATTTCCAGTCAATGTCCTTACATTGCAGGCTAAAGTGCTTAATAGTATCTGGAGACTGATGGATTCTAAATAGGATATCACCCTAAGAGAGTCCTATTAGGTTTTCTCAAAACTCAAGTTTTCTTACTTTTTCTACAAAGAAATACTGACACTTATAAATTACTATTTTATGACTAAGTTTGATTCATTTATTTCAAAAAGTAACTACCTTTTTCAAAAAGGTTAGATATTGTTATTATTCCAAAAATAGTAAGAATAATCATAAATTGTGTATTTTTTCAGCAATGGCCTTCTTGACCCATACAGTTCTGGTGGTGTTATGTCAAATGTCTCAAACACATCAATAGCAGTACTAATACCAGAAGGAGCGCACCAGTTTGATTTAAGAGAATCAAACCAATTAGATCCGGATAGTGTACAGGTCGCAAGAAAATATTATAAACAGATTTTCAATGAATGGATTATCAAATTTAGAGAACATTATTAACTGAAATGCTTCTTTTTTTTTAATATCTACCTTAAAATTTTAACTTTACTAGCATGCATGACATTTCTAATTAAGAAATAAAAATTCTTTATCAAAATATATTTTCTTTATCATACTTATTTATTTCTGTTGTTTTCTTTATCTGATGTAAGTAACAGTAGTAGTAACCTTTATCATCTACCCGCTACCCGTAATGCCCACGACATTTAATCCAGTACATTACAAATCACAAAGTGTCTTACTTCTCTTTGTCAACTTGGATCTATCCCTTCTCGTTTTACATCCAGTGCAACTCATGACACTTCCAATTACAGATAGTCTGTTGCACATGTGTAGCTCTATCTCATTTCCACACTTGATGTCATTCCCTGACAACTTGTCGCCAGGTGAAGATTGATTCGCCTCTTGTATTGTCAAACTGTTATAATGTGTTATAGTTTGCGTATATTTTTGTTGAAATTACAATTTTATACGATTGTAATTTGCAGCGTTGACCCTTTTTAATTATATAAGAGGAAAATAACTATTCTTTATTATAGGCCCAGGCACAAAAGAAATAACCAAAACACATTATTGTTATCCTACATGTATATTGTTATTTTGTTTTATTATTATTAAGATTAAATATTATATGAAGTTGATTACTTACAAAAATGATGGATTACTATTTGATCGGATTCAACGCTTTTTCTCATTTTTTGAATTTGGCTTGGAGTGAATATTTTTTTGACATATTTACCTTGCTGCTTCAGTGAATAATTACCTGATTTTAATTTTGACATTTCCTCTTGTAAATGTTTATTTTCTAACTTGATATTATTCAGTTCACTAAGTAGTTCGTGTTTTTCACCTTCTGTAGATGTACTTAGTACAATACTTTTGACTCTCTGAGAAATCATTATGGTGAGATTTTCCTCTTCACCATTCACTGATGAATTTTTGTCATTTTTTGATGATGAAGCAATGTTTTTTTTTGTTTGATAGCACCTCATTTACTTGTTTCTTCCTTTCTGTAATTTCACTACATATGTTCCTTGAACCAGTTAATCTACTGTCAGTTCCTGTTTTAGGTAAGTGCTCAGTAGCAAAAGCATCTGTTTTTAATTTTTCTTTACACGGTTCATAATTTAAAAGTTCACTTTGTAAGACTTGCTCATAGTGATAAGATCTAAAACGTATGCTACAAATTGTCGTGTTGATGATGTTAAAATTGTCTTTGCTGCATTTGTTTACCCAGACTTTTCTTTGTGTACTATCTTTTGGGAATGAGTAAAAACATAACCTTCTTATCAAGTTTATAAATACTATTTTTGAGTATTTTATTGTTATTGCACCGAAAAATAGCACACATCACCATTTTGAATTTATCCACCCGCATTCAAACTCAAAACAGCCACACACATTCAGTACAGTTTACACACAGTTTTAGACACATACATTCACAGAGTTTACATGTGTACAAACAATACACTCGCTATAATGAAAATAAAAAAAAAACAAGTAAATCACACACAGTAGAACATGAATCACGATGGCGATTCGTACTAAAGTACTAGCTTATAAACTGCAGGTATACTACATAGTAACTGATGGCGCGAGTTAGCACAGTGACATCATGTGCAGCAGAGAATAGTTTCAACTGTAGGAGTATCTGTATGGTCATAGTATCATGTGTTCAACCTTTCTTAACCTTTCCAGATTATGCTTCTCCTTTCTTCACAAATGTGCTTATCATCAATGCTTCCACACCTTTATCTTGTCCATCACTCTTAAAGTTTTTATTTTTAGCCACACATCTTCATTCTGCTCCTATCCCTCAATAATATCCTGAAGGATATCTCAACAAATGTGCATACTTTGTTAATTTGAACAACCCACAACTCAGAACTGTGTAATAAACTTTGTTATACAAAATGCTAGAAAATCCAGCATTTAATTTTTTTGTGCATCCTTTTTCCTTTAATATACATACCATAATATCACCCCATTTTGATCACATTGACTACCCTTCATCTGATACCCTTCATTTCCGCCCTTCTAGATGAAGCATTGCTCTTAAATAGCTGAATACAACAAATTTTCTAATATCATTCCCTTGTATTTCCAAAATCCTGTCCTGCTGCTCTCATATTCCTTATACAACATGACCCCACTATAATACGCTCATTCGGATACAACTGTTATATCGAAGATAAAGTACAAATGAAAAAAAAACAATGCCAGTTAATTTATTATTGTAACAAAGTTCTAGTTAGCACTTTCCCTTAGAGACTAATTGGAAATACAACACTGTAGTAACTGATTTATATAATTAAGGTGCATTTCTATATACCTAGTACAATACATGAGCTGAAAGTTTTCCCTTCACCAACTGCTGTGTCTAGCATACTAGTTATTGCATTGTACTAGTCTGTTGTGTTTACATTTTATATACAAATATGTCATGTCAGTATTTGAATGATGTCTTCTGGTTAGATAGTACAACAAATCCTGCTTGCCTGTCCTGTGTAAGCCAGCCGACAGACAGTTCAGTTAACAATGACAGGGGCAGACCTTCAGCTTTCTTATTGTAAAAAGTAAAATTTTTTTTTATATCTGAGAGTTTGTGTTTTGGGGAGACATCCTTCTTTCTGAGTTGTTTTGAACCATTTTGTAGCAAGGTCATACTGTATTTTGTATTTCATCCTATTTAGTTTCAAATTTTGTCTTTAAATTTTCCACTCAAAGATGTAGTTGAATTTTCTCTATTTTACCGGAGTTGAGTGGTTTGTGAAAGTAAACACTCCATTAGCTTTCACTGAAATTATATCCATGATCAAAACAAAAAAAGTTCTCCTTATCTAATCCTTACCTATTGTCTAAAGTTGTCCTTATCCTTCATGCCCTTACCAATTCAATTATAACATTGCCTATTCTTGTTTGGTGAATCATTTTAATTTTCATCTGGTTTCATCAGAATTGGCTTTGTTCTTAATTTCGCCAAGTACTTCAGCACAGGACTTACCTTGTGCAGGTCTTATAAGTAAAGCGTCTGGTCGACATCTTAGCCTCCTTGAGTTATTCTTTGTTTTTTTTACTTTTGTTTTTCATCCTTATTTCAGAAGCAGGGCTTTTTTTATTTAGGGTTTTGGAGTTGCCCTTAGTCTAGTTTCCATTTTGGCTATCTTTCCTTTTCTTTTTAACCACTATCCAGTTGGTGGAACAGTGTTTATAATGATAATGATAATTTATTTCTATTCTATTTATTTACTTTATTTTGTTTTGTTTTATGCAAAAAACAGCTACATATACACCTTAATATAGTGCACATAAACAAAACATCTACAAGAAAATTACACATTATTCAAAATACACATAAGTAGATTTTTTAGTGCGTGGGAGCCCCACACATCAGAGAACAACATAATCAGTTCCCTGATAATGCATAACGCATCAATGATGTATAATTTAATTTAAGTTGTACTTTCATATGAGTTTTTACTTTTTCAACAATTTTATAGATATTTTGTAAAACAATTTTACATTTTGTATATTTTGTAAATCAATTTTGATTGAGACCATACATTATCACCAGAGAGTCTGTTAGGTACTTAAGAGGCATTAACTTATGTGAAAAAGTTACATACCCTTTGGGTAAAATTTTGAGGTACAGGATCTCTATAAGTACTATTCCTTGTCCCCTTCTACCACTCATGATTAAAATTAAATTGCATCAATACTTTGTATCATCATGCCAGTCTGAAGACAATTAAAAAACTGGTATGTAGGTGCATACATGCATCCTTCTGGAATTTTCAAAGTTTAAAATTATATTTTTTTGAATTTTTAATCAGAAAACATCAAGATCTACAAAAACCTCAAGGTCAAAAATTTGAACAAATTTATATACTTTCTGTATGCAGTATACTGTACATACAATATTTAGCTGGATACATAAAATATAAAAAGCATCTTCTTTTGTACAATATATAATTGGATCCCAAACTATCAATGGCAATGATTTACTGTTTCAGCCACTCACTGTTAAAATGATATAGAGTAGTTACTAGCTTGGAAATTATATTAGACGTAATGATAAGCACACATGGTGCTGCATCATCCTCAGCTCCAAACGGATTCTATAGAACTGGATTCACATAATCCAATGCATTAAAATGTGTAATTATTAATATTTTTTTAAATTATAAAGCTTAAGCAGATCATTTTTCCTATGAGGTATGAATTTTAGATTAATTTAATTAATAATATTACAATAACATTTTTCATTATAATTCACCCCCCCCCCATCAATTAAAAAGAAATCTTAGGTAACCTTTTATTGATTGTACATTTTTAGTGGACTTTTTCTTCTTTCCCTTAACATGGTAAACATAGACAAAGCAAATAAATCTCTTGGAAAGTGATTTTGGAGGTGGGGAATCAGATTCATTAATTAGAACATAACAGACTAATTTGAGGAGCCATTGTTAGTAAAATAGAAAGGAAAACTTAAGAAGTCCCTACGAACACCACAGTCACTCAGGAGATTTGTCATTTTTACCTAAAAGAGTAGTGCCTATTAAGGTAAGTAGATAAATATATTAAGTATTAAAAAAAATAATTATAAAATATTTATATCACAGTTAAGGTGTTAATGAAAATTATTCGGATGAATTATAGAACATAATTGAATAGGATTCAGAAAATTAAGGTATTTAAAAAAAGAGATTTTATTAGTATTATTTAAAAATTCATCCAGAGTATTTTAATTATACTACAGATTACTCAGCCTGAACCCTGTTGTAGGAGTCCGATACAAATAGTATATACAAGCACAACACATGGAAATAGAATCAAACTTTTAAAATCAGGTAGTATGAGCCTTTGGCTTCACAGAAATAAAAAACGCATAAAAAGAAATGCAAATTCTGCACTCATATAAAAACCAAAATTTCAATACATATAAACAATATTCATAAATGCTCTGAATAAGAAAGAAATCATACATTAAATGAATAAACTTATGGATTAAATGCATTATTTGATAAAGAGTGCTAAAGAGGTTCTGTTACCGTTTTAAAATTTGCATCATTAACACAGAAAATATTGCATAAGTGCAACAAAAAGATCTAAAAGAAAAATGTCCATGTAACTAGATTGTGACATTACAAAAAATATTTTAGATTTCACAAGCATTAAAAAAAAAATTTATCTCCCAATTTTGGTTATGAAATCTAAACGAAGAGTCGGTCATTCCACCACTTTTTGCATATTTTTTGGAGAGCTAAAATGACCATCCAGTTTTCTAATAGAATAATAGGATAAATTTTTAATTAAATGTAACTTTAAACTAATTGATATCTATGAATTATTTTCAAATCAGCATCATATAAATACATTCAATAGTTCTGTAATATTAATTGCATCTGTATCATCTGCTTGCAAATACTGATTCCAAAATAAATATAGATTAAATGTGATTCATTTCAATATTTTCATGTAATTTACTTTCTACGTAATAAATTGAAAGGGACAAAGAAATGCACTCATATCAGTGCTCTATACTCCTGTATGAATATACTTACAAAATGGAACAGTTGAATTTTTAATTTAAAAAAAAATTAGTCACCTAAGTTTTCAATTTATCTATCAGTTCTCTAGAAATAATAACTGTTTGCAACAGAATGGGCACATAGTAATACGGAAAAATAATTACTGAAACATTACAGAAGTTCTTTCAGTTACTACTTCTTGTGTTAAAATTTTTTTACCACCTGTTGACAGAAATAGAAAATCTTAAATATTAGTGCTTACTAGGGTTTAAGTATTTTTCGATAAAAACTTTATTAAAAGCTAAATAAGTAATTTCTGAGTTTATAATCCCTAGCAAGTAGCTATTGTTTTCTAATGACCCAATTATTATAGTATAGTATCTGCTACAATACCACAGAATTAGAATAAACAATAATTAGAAAAATATATTCTTGATTGTTTAAACTGTATGACATAATGAAATGAAAACAATTTACAGAATGCTATTAAATACCTGTGCAGGGAGTTGGTAGTTACCTCTATCGGGTGCATCCTGTGGGAATCAGGAGCGCTCACTAGCTCTATAAGATTTGGGCAAGGGATAGTGGCGAAATAAAATAGTCACCGTGAAACAAAAACTACCCCTGCCCAGGACAGTCCCACCGTGGATAAATTTTAAGGGAGTAGATGGGTGTTCCCACCCATCAACCTTGCTAGTACTTCTCACTACACTTGTGTGATGAACAGGTTCCTAACATCTTTTTCTGATCATCCTTCTTACTCCTTTGAAATAGGTTTCCAATGGTTAACGGCTTCAACAGTGGTTGGGGAGAAATTCCCAACTGTAGGGAAGGTGGAAGAGCCTAGGAGGTGGGACTCCGAATTTAATCCCAGAGCAAGTTCAGAGGCTTTAAGATGGCAGCTCCATCACTGGACTACCGTACAAGGTGTTGGTAATGTCTTTAGGGGAATTAAGAATTACTCACAATTTTTAAAAGGAAAATAAATATGGACAAGATTATGTATAAACACAAATCTCTGAAAAAGAATAAAGGTTTTGGATTAAAGGACAGACTTATTTTGGGGACTTGGAATGTTAGAGGTTTGAATAACAAAGAAGTAGAATTGGTTCATCATTTGAGGGAATGCAAGGTGAACATTGCAATTGTGACAGAAATGAAGAAGAAGCTCAAGGGCACAAAGGATTTGCAGGATTATACATTGATGTATAGTGGCGTTGAGCAAGGGAAATGAGCTTGTTGTGATGTTGCAGTGCTTGTGGATATGAAGTGTAAGAAACATATTCAAAATTATATCTTTATTAATGAAAGGATAATCACTATACGCTTGAAAATAGATTGAGGTTACTGCACAGTAATTGGCATATATTTGCCTGAAGAGGGAAGAAGGAGGAAACAGAAGAATTTTATGATCACTTCCAAATTCAAGTGAATAAATATAATTCAGCCTTTTTGATATTAGTGGGAGACCTGAGTGCTAGAGTAGGTAACCAACCAGTTTAAATGTCTTAGGATGTTTTGGTGAGCCTTGCTTGAATGAAAAATGGGAAACAGCTAAGAGATTTTACAACATACAATGAGCTGAAGATCACCAATACATTTTTTACAAAAAATGATAAACATAAATACATGTGGTGCGCAAGGGGCTATAGGTAAGAATTGATTATGTCATCGCCAATAAGAAAATAGCTTCACAGGTATGTAACACTAGGGTGTATAGAGGAAGTGATATTAATAGTGATCATTACCTGGTTATTTCTGAGATAGAGTTATTGACAAGGTGGAGGAGAAGATTAACGGTGAGGATAGATATGCCAAAGGAGATCTTTAAAGTGTATTTCCTCCAGGAAGAAAGCATTAGTTTTTTGTATTAGAAAAGGTTGACACAACTGCTTGCAGAAATCTCAACAATGGATGATGTAAATGAAGAATGGAAAATTTTAAGGAAGCAGTGAGGGAGACAGCCTATGAAACAGTAGGGAAAACCAAAAAATATAGACGTACGAAAGGTGTGAAGTTGTGGGACGACGAGATATGAGGCAATAGGAGATAAAAGGAAGGCATATAAAGCTATGATACAGAATCCTTCAGACAAAACGAATTAAAGAATAGAATTAAATGCAATTATGCTAAAATCATAGAAGAGCTCATTAGAAATTGTGGGACAAGTTTATATCTATGGTGGAGAAGGATGTACATGGCAGACAAACAATTGGCTATAAACTCATGAAACATCTAAACAGCTCAGAGAAAAATACAGCGACACTGGATATTATAGGTAAGGAAGAATAGAACATTACAAAGACTTATGGTACAAGGGATCTATAATAGAAAAAATGAAAAACTACTGAAAAAAGATTTGGTATTGATTTGATAGAAATGAAAGAATTGGAAAATGCTTTGTAAACAACAAAAAACAGAAAGGCAGTAGGAGTAGGTGGTATTAACTCCTAGGAGTTTGAAGTCTGGGGGTACATTATTTAAGCTGCACCTCTTATACTTACTTAATATGTGTTGGATGAGTTCAAAAATCCCTAAGGAGTGGAAGATAGCCGAGGTGATATCCCTTTTTAAGATAGGGGATAGAAGTTTAGTGAAGATTTACAGAGGAATAAATTTGTTATGCATCTGCTATAAGTTATATAGCAGTATTGTCAATCGTAGTCTGCAAAGTATTTTGGAGGTAGTTTTAATGGAGGACCAGGTGGGTTTTCGGAGAGGCTGGTCGTGCATGGATGGTGTTTTTTCTATTCAACAGATCATTGCAAAAAGAATAGAGTTTAATTTGGAGACAAATCTCTGTTTTATGGACTATGAGAAGGCCTTTGATAGGTTACTCAGAGAAAAATTGTGGTACATCATGATGAAAAGAGGGATTCCACAACATTTAATAAACGTGATTAAAAGTATGTGTGCAAAGACATCAATAGTAATTGTCTGTGATGGGACGATGACTGAGGAGGTTGTGATAAATAGAGGTGTTTGGCAGGGTTGTCCTCTTTCTCCCTCTCTGTTTAATATATATATATATATATAGATGAAATGTGTAGAGAATGGAAGAGTGCAATTAACCAAGAGATACAAATAAACCCTGATGTATCCATTAATAATATCTTATTTGCGGATGATCAGGTAATCCTTCAAAGAACGGAAGATGATTTGCAGAGGGCTGTGTTCTATCTGAATGGTTTAAGTTTTCAATATAATATGAAGATATCCCTGACAAAAACAAAAGTCATGGCATTTCTGGAAAAGTTTCCTGTTATATCAAAAATCGTGCTAGGAGATAAGATTCTTGAACAGGTGTCTCATTTTAATTACCTAGGCTGTGATGTTACTTATGAGAACGATAGAGATTGCGATAAGAAGATCTCTAGATTTCAAGCCATTTGTGGAACAATAAGGAGAACACTTCACAGGAAGGTGTTGAATGAGACTCAAATCAAGTTTTATAAACTGGTGGCTATTCCTACTCTGTTGTATGGCTCTGAGGGTTAGGTCTTATCAAAGAGACAGCTCAGTAAAATTCAGGCAGCGGAAATGAAATATCTGCATTCAGTAAAGGGGTGCACTAGACAAATTTGTTTTAGGAACAAGGATATCAGAAGAGAATTAAATGTTCTACCCTTTTGTGATACAATGGTAGAGAAAAGGGAGAGTTGGAAGGACCATGTTAATAGGAAAGTTTCTTCAAAGAAATAACTAATTGCTGTTGTTTGTTATAATACGAGTATAAGAGGAACAAACTGATCGCCAATTTTTCTAACAGATAAATTTATGATTCTGAAAATACTAAAAAACATCATCAGTGCTCTACAAAATATGGAAATATGCATAGATCAATGCTTTTTTATTTAAATAAAAGCATGATAATGAATTTATTTATAATATAAAACATATAGTAAGTAATTTTAGATTAAAATTAAAATCTAAAATTACTTCTAAAATTTAAATTCTACAGTAACGATCGTTTCACCAATCTTCTTCTGAGCTCGAAGAATACGTTACGACTTTCTTTTTATCCGTCCAAATTAAAATTATTATGAGATATTTTGGCTAAATTTTTTATCTTAATTTTTTACATTAAAAAAATAAGACTACTGAAAATTTGGTGTTGAGAATGGGGGGTCTGGTAATTGATGTAAAGAAAACAGACTCTGATTATGTCACTAGTGTGTCATTTCAAGCTATGTTAGCGGTGGGCTATTAGAAGATGATAACGATGATGAAATTATTGAAGCTGTGCAAACTCAAATGGGACTATTCATGAAGAATTGGATGGAAGAAGACGTTCAAGAAAGGTAATCAAAACAAGCCGAGTATAAAGAATTTCGGTTATTTTTGTTGTTTAAGTTTAAAAACGAACGTTACTAACTCCAGGTTGAATCGTTTTTAAGTACTTTTGATTTAAGTCTTTTGATTTTAAGTATGAATGTCTGAACCTCTATTAACAACTGTAAGTAAAATGTTTTCTTTCGTAATCATTAATAGGCTAAAATTATAGTAAAATTCTGTGATTATTATTTTGCGTTGTTGTTTATTCTATATTGTTTTAATGTAATCGTCGTCAGCAATTCACGTTCGTGTTAATTAACACCAAATTATCTTCAGAGTTATTCAAGAGTTATCTTCAGAGTTGGAGTTATTCATGGAAAAATTGGTTTAACGGATTATCCGTTTGTTTCAACAGTATGACTTTTGCTGTATTACCGTTATTTCTAATATCGTGCAGTGATAAGAGAAATCTGATCAAGAGAAATCTTGAAGATAAAATGAAATTATATCCCTTAAAACGCATTACAACTATTATAGACTCAAAGTTTAAAACCAATATGAGTTGAGAAATCGATTAGATGGAAGGAAATTAGAAAAAATTCATTATAAGTTTTGTAACTGATATATTTAATTATCTTTAATGAGAAATTATAGGTTAGAATTAGAACTGAGATAAAATTAAATATAAAATACAAATTTTGTATTAGAACATCCTAATCATTCATACCGGTTTGGGCAAAAGAAGAATCTGTTACATCATTAATAGTAATAGGTGGCAGTTTTTATTCTATGGCCAGCAAATGATGTTTCCAATCACAATCAAAATTTAAAACAGTGTAAAATATATCTAAATTAGTAAACAAATTTTCATAACAATGAGATAAATTTGCACTATATTGATTTTATGTGACAAGTTTAATTTTAAATGCTAATGTTAGGTTGTATCTACTGTGATAGGTAGCTCCTGTGATGGTGAATCATTCTGTCCCTTTTCTCTTACTCTGTGGGTAGGAATCATTAAAATTTCATCCATCAACATCCTGGAAGAAATAGCAATGTGCTGGCACATTCACTTAATCAATGGGGCATTTGTTTCTTTTTTAGATTCTCTTGGATGATACAACTTTGCCTGTTGAGTGTTTGCTATTTAAGGATTTATAAAAGGCCAAGCTAATAACTGAGGTACCTGTTGAATAAAAGCAGGTCTTTTGCAAATCTACACCCTAAAAAATTATTAAGTTATTTAAATATTTATTATTTAATTTTGCATTTACATGCATTTAATTTTTTACTAGTTTTTCATTTGTTGCATTTCTTGCAAATTCAATTGAATATCTATGAGCAGTTATTGTTTTCAAACTTTTGCATATTTATATTTGTGTGTTGAGATTATTTATTACAAGTATAGTCTTTTTTCTTTTCTTTTTCCTGTTATCCTCTGGGAATTACCATTCACTTATTACTTGAGAGAAGGAATGAGGATGATATATATGAGTGTAAAGACAAAGGCTGGCTGTGTAACTTTGTAAGTGTAGTCTTGTACAGTCTCAGTTTGACCATTCCTGAGATGTGTGGTTCATTGAAACCCAACCATCAAAGAATACTGATATCCACAATCTAGTATTCAAATCCATATAAAAGTAACTGCCTTTACTAGGATTTTATTGATGGAACTCTTTGACTTCCAAATCAGCTGATTTGGGAAGACGTGTTCATCACTAGACCAACTCGGTAGGTTCAGGCTGATATGAGATAAAGTAACTCATGAAAATATCATAAGTGGGTTAATTATTCTTAAGAAATATAAGTATCCTCAACAAAGATTACTATGGAAAGTGAAGTGTGAAGTGGCTTCTTCACTGAGATAATATACAGTTGCATATCAAGATGTCATGCCCTCCAAAATATGTCTGACATACTTAACACAATCAGTTAATCATATGGAATGTTTTTATAATAAAGATCCTTTATGAATGTACAATCTTTGGTAAAAATGAAGATTTATCTGCATCCCATTAAATTTGTACATAATTTTCTATAGTGGCTTCTGAATTATGAATAATCTAGTAGTATTTTTTTTTATATGTAATGTATTTACCGTAACTTTATTTCATGTTTGTATTTAAATAATTAATATGGAATTTAATCATATTTATCTTTAATCTTATAATTTGTTTTTATAATTATAATTTATCTTTTATTGACATGATTTGTAAAATGAACTACTATACTTCAATCAGAATAGACTTATTTCTCTTAGAGAAGCAATTGTTATGTGTTATGTTATGTGTTACAGCCATGGAACAGACTGGGCTTAAAATAACAAATTTATATATTCCTTTCTGTTCATAACATACACTGTCTCCCCATGTTAAAAAAATTCAAATATATTATTATTGTTTGATAAGTATTAATAATCTTTTGATAAAATATAATATTACTTTAATTATTTAAAGATATAAGATCTATATTTAAACTTAAAAAAAAATATGTCCTACTATGTTTTACAGACTAATATCACTCTATTTGTAACTGAACGTATTTGTAGGAAGTTCAAAGCTCTGCAATATTTTCTTTTAGACTTATTAACAATTATTTTTACTTTCCCATCTAGATAGTGCTATAGCTCTAGAAGGGAAGTTGTTGTAATTGGTCCAGCTTGAGCATATGTGGTTTTCTCCAGGTCTTGATATTTTCAGACCTGAGGAACGCAAAAAATCGGATGGAAATTTTCCAGATGTTAATGTTCGTATGTACATGTCTTCAGTGTTGGCCTCTAAATCATCTTATATATCCAAAACTGCTGGACTGGAATTTTGCTTAGATTACTTTTGTATGTGGCATTGAAGCCATTAAATTTTCAACTTAAAAGATCAGGGGGGTGAGGCTGTAAAGCAAGGTCACCCTCAGTATCTTGAGATTTTGCATGATTAAGGTCATACTTTTCTTAGACACATTTGTTAACGATTAAAAAATAACATTCTTTCTGTACCAGAAAAAAAAACAAAATCTTCTCATATTTATATTTGATTTTAAAAAGAAAAAATTATTGTTTGCGCAATATTTTTTTTATTTTAAACGTATTATTTTTATTTTTTTAAAAATACTCCATGTTAACATTCATGGAGGAGTGACGGTGGCACCATGGCCCCCCCTTGGGTCTGTCAATGGCACTAACCCGATTTTATTATTACGTCAATTATTATGATAATTTATTATAATTATTTAAAAGTAATAACGTAATATTTGTTAAAGATGAAATAAACAAAATATTTTTTTCTAAATTTATTATTTATAATTTTTTGTACTGTAGTCCAAATTATGGGCCCTCGACATTGCTTTAATTTGTTTATTTGTTAAAATAACCATTAACCAAGTCCTATCCATAAAATACAATATTATTTCCTGGGTCCCTTCAAAAAGTCAGAATGGGTTTGCAAGATAAAAAAAACTGGCTTTTATATCATATGACAGCCCAAAACAAAATATTAATTTATTTATATTTATAGATGCGCAAATTTTGGTAAAAAAGAGCAGGCGCATTATTAAAAGAATAACAATAAACATCTCTTAACAAACCTGGTTTTGTTAACAGAACTGGTTTTGTGTAACTTAAAATATTACTTTGGCTACAGGAAAAGGGTCTGATTATGCTTTCATTGTCAGTTTTGATGAACTACTGAGCCATTTAAAAAAAAACCTTCCTACTAATTTATTAACAGCACAATTAAAAGTTTTGTACAGAAATAACTTTGTATTACTCTGTTGAGTTTTTAAATACTAAATTACTCATAAAAACAAAAACCTGAATAATCTGTGTATGTTTTAATTGTACATAAATATGTGTTCAAATAATTTTCATCAATGCCTCTGAATTATTAATTACTTATAGTTATTTTTTGTTTAATATCTTCATGTACTTACCTCAATATTAATTCATGTGTTTATATTTTAAATAATCAATATGGACTTTAATTAGATTTATTTTTTATTTTATTACTGTGTAGTTTGTGAGGCTGTTCAGATCAAAGATTTACTGAAGTTTTCCTTGATCCTCCAGGTAAATACTAGAGCAAAAATTCTTTTTTAAAATAAAACCAATACAAATTCCTGATGTAAAATTCAAAATATGCAAACAAACAATTTCTGAAATCATTTCAGATGTATGTGGGAATGAATTGTGAAGTATCAAGAACTTATCACTTTAGAAAACTGATTAAACTGGTTAAGTGTATCTAGACATGTACACATCTCAATAAATCATTTTTTATTTTATGTTAATATTTCCCTTCAAAATGACCATTATACCCAGTTATGTACATACATTGTTTGATGTACTGTTTCTGTACCTGTAATAAAGTACAATTTTTATCCAATATGTTGGATATTTTATTTCCTTAGTTATTGGGTGCTAAGGTTTCTTGTGGAGAATTTATTCTCTTCTGTTGCAGATTTTGACCACCTTTGGAATATCATGAAATGACTTTGTGATCTCTTCCTCCAATATTCTTTCTTTACTTTGCTTAAATTTCTTAATCTTTCCTCTAAACATTTTTCTTTTTTTATAGAATATTTGCAATCTTTTTATCTTCCTTTTTAATGTCTGTTTCTTCTATGTCTTTTTAAAAATTTTTTTGTCCATTTGTTAATTGTTTTGGGATAGAGTCGAAATTTCTTAGTTAATCTTTTTTTTCTCTATTAGAACTCAGGATATTCTCAAAAATTTCCTTTCTTTCTTTCTTTCCCATTTCCTCTATTTTTCTTTCCTTGTTAAGGGTGTAAAGCATTCCACTGTATTTAGGCATTCTAGTTTAATAACTATGACGTAATTTGTAATCTTTTATAAATATCTTTCATTTGTTGGTTCCATTATTCCAGTTCTGGTTTTGTTAGCTTTCTTTGTCCAGCCCATTTTTCTGCATTATTTCTCCCAAATATTAAAATTTTTCTACTATAATAATTTTTCCATATTTTGGGTTTAAAATATCTGGTAAGTTTTTATATCTGTCATAAATTTGATTTTCTCAAAGCCAATTTCTTTTAGTAAGTTTATTTGTTCTGTTTCTATATTTTATGAAAAAATCTCTGTATCATCTGCATTTGCTAAACAGTTGATCACTAGATTTTGATTTTTGTATCTCAATTTAATGTTTGCTTATTATTTTTTTATTTTAATCTCTTCTCCTGGTCTCTAATCACTTTTCCCAAATTGCAATTAAAATTAGGACTGGTGAAATCTCTTTACCTGATTCCTGTTTTAATCTCAAAGGCTTCTGAAATTTCACCTGTCAATTTAATTTTAGATTTTGTACTTGTTAAAATTTGTTTTGTTGTTGTCATTAAAGTCTTATAATCAATACCAATTTTTTTAAGTATCAAATAATGATTTTATTAATATCTACTTTATTTTATTGCATTTTTTTAGCATAATAAATTTTGAACATGCTATATTTCTACATTTATGAAGAAGGAGGTGAGGTTAATGAAATGATAGAAGAAAAAGAACAATGTCATTATCAGGAATCAAATCTAATCCAGCATGCTAATCAGTACACTATTATGGAGGTATGTTTTCTTGATTTTTTTTCAATATTATCTTAATATACCTTTTATGATACACCAACGTGAATGAACATTTGGATGTTAAAATAACCTAAATCTTTATCAGTAAACTAACCCAACATTAATAAAACTCACATTTACTTTTTAGTTGATTCATATGATATAACGTATGTCTTTAGTATTTAACATAGCTTTGATATCATTCAAGGCCTCAAGGTAGGTGGATCATCCTTTGCTCGTAATGGCCTGCAGAAGTAAAAGATCTATTGATGTTAAATTGTTAGCACATCTACTGCTGTTTAATAAAAGTATTAATGGTTGTTTTTAATTATATACTAAAGTTATAGATGTATACTGGGTGAGCAATTTAAAATCAAATTGCTACAGACTAAGCACAGTTGTGACGTATAATATTTTATGAATGAAATGAGGAAATGAAAACTTAAATTAAATTAAATTTTGTACTTAAGCAAAAGTTTACCATATTTTTACAAAAGTTGTTTGAAGTGAGCGCCCTGCGCAGCGATGCAATTTTTGTATTTTTATATTCAGAGTCACCTGATGCAAAATATTGTCAATGCTATTGATCTCTTGTTGAATGTTTGCCTTTAGTTCATCGATAGTATAGGGGGGACTTGATTAATAAACTGTATTTTTCAAATACTCCCAAAAGAAAAAATCACAGCTAAACAAACCTGGGAATGCAGAAGCTACTGCTCTCTGCTAACTGTTCGGTCTTCTGTAAAAACCACATGAACATATGCTAGTGAGGCATTTGATGTGCGATACAATGCTCCATCTTGGTAGACGCCAGTCTTTTTCATGGTTTGTTAACTGAACACAGAATTCTGTGAAAATTATATAGTACACTTATGTATTGACAGTCCAGGTGAGAAATATTGGTCTTGCTGTATTATTACCAAAAACAGCAAATCGTATACTGATTTTCTCATGGGTTTCTTGAAAAAATAATAGACTACTGTAACAATCCTTTCCTCAGTCAAATAAGATGTTTTAGAAAAACATAACTTTAAAGAACAAAACTATATTCCATTGAAGCATGAACAGTTTATAACTGACAACAGATGAGAGTATTTACATACACAACTAATAATGGCACTAGCAATAGCATTGACTAGGAACATTAAAGGTGGTGCTCAAAAAAATGTAGTTTGACTGGCAAAGTTCAGTTTTAAGTTGCTCACCCAGTGTATTTACTATGTTTGTCCCCATGATGTTCAATGATTAATATTATTTAATAACTATAAACTGAATGTTTTTTCAACTATCTTTAGTGATTGGTACTTATGTTCTCTTCCTGATATCGTATGATACTAATGTGAATTTAAAAAAAATGTGTCTCCATTTTCATCTATTTTATCTAATTCTTATTTTTTTACATTTCAACTCATGCTGATCCTTCTATCATACTTTAATCAACCCTTACCCACATTATATTTTACATATTTCTTCATTTTTTATACTGTCTGTTTAATCTTTTCCATCACCTCTAATTCAAATGGTTCAGCTTTTTTTAACCTCTTTTCTTCAGTGTCTTTGTTTCACATCTATACACATGTAGATTCCAAAAATAGTATTTCTTCAAATCTATCAACATCTTACTATGTTAAATGTTTCTATTGAATGCTTATTTATATTTTGCTTTGCAGGTTTTAATCTTATTTTCACTTTATGATGTTCTGTTTTCTACATTAGTAGCTGTATTGATTTTTTTATTCTCTTCTTCTTTGTTTTAAATTTTTATTTATTTCTTCTATTCTCACAATCAATTTTCCAAATGTAGTCAACTTATTTTGTCGTAATGTCTCCTAATATTGAATATTACCGTTTCATCACCTAAAAACATCTAAACATTTTTGAAGTTATGAAATTTTTTCCTTCCTCCAATGTTTGCTCCCTTCTGGAGCATTTTTTATTATTACTTCATTATAGGCAGTACCCATGCTTTATTCCTGCATCAGACCACTCATTTTTTTATCTTCTATTTCAATAAGAGTTTTCTGATTTAGGTGTATAGTTTGCCTAATCCACTACTTTCAATCTACTATTTAGCTTTTTGATATTCCTTTTGCTTATTCTATTTTATACAGTCAAATTTGTTTTCCGTAACTGTAAAACACACTTGTTTCTCTATCTTTTGATAAGTATCTTCCACCAATAATTATTATACCCCCAACTACATCCCATCTCACACTTTTTTCTCAAATCCGTATTGTTCTTCTGTAACCAACCATTTGCTCCATTATTTCTTTGCCTTTGTATAGAATTCGCAGAAGAATATTTGTTGAATCCAAAAAATAAATCACTGTGTGGCCTTGACACTTTAATGCACCTTCCTTTTTCTGGATTGGAATCGTGGTTATTTTTAAAAAAAATCTTATATCCACATACTGCACAAATGATATCGACATGATTTCACCATCTCTTGTAATCTTTCTTCAATAAGACATTTAATGACTTTTTTATTAAGAGTTTATCTATCGCCATAGATTTTTCATTCTTTATTTTTGAAATATCTTCAGATTGAAATAATCAAAGTAGATAAAAAATCTGACTGTAAATCCAAAAATTAGAATAATTACCTGATTACAGGATTTAGGATCTGATAAATATTCTGAAATTAAAAATTAGCTCTGAATAGAAAGGAGAGGAAACAATCTTAATGATTTATGAAATTAAAATTTATCCTTCCTTGTTTGTTTTGTAAGTTTTATAGAAGCGATTTTGGTGTTACTCTTTATTGAGTGGTGGCAGTGCAGAATATAACCAGTGAGGCTAAAAACGAATGAGACATGGGTTGTCTATGTCGAGTAATCATATGTATATAAAAATATATTATGTATACCATGCACATATTAAGTCGTAGACAAAAGACATATCTAAATGGGTCTTTTTATTTTGTCTTTCGGGTAGAAGTTGATTATGTTTATTCAGGCACGATAGTTGAAACCAGTACAGTGTGAATTTTAATTTTTTGACTTATTGTAAGAGTGATGCATATATTTTAAAATTATATCTTACTAAAAATTAGTTTAAATTAGGTATTTTTTTGTGTTTCATCTTTATATTTTTTAATTTTTTCAAATTTGCTTATTTTACATTAATATAGATTTTCAGCATTTGGTGTTTGTTCCTATGATCTGTTGTGTTTCATCTTTTACCATCAGTTACTGATATAAAAAAAAATTAGGTAAAAAATTCTTTGTGTTCCTTGAAATTGTAAAATTCTTTTGTATTAAGCAATTACTGCAGTGAAAGTTCTTTGTTCCTCATGTTAGAATAGCCAAATTTTTCCCTGCTGTTTTTACTCTTCTAAATTTAATCATCGTCAAATCAGCAAATGCCTACCACAAGCATACAGTCCAAAATTTCACATATCATTTAAATTTACAATTCACATAACACTTAAAAATAATTTACATATCACTTCATGTGCACAATTTCACTTATATTTACCTATTAAGTGCGTAACTTTTTGTCTTATCCTGTTCATCCTGATTGTATCTTGACTAATATGGTTGCCACTAGTCTTAGTAATGCTTTTTTTTTTATAATAGAAAGGCTACAGTCGTCGCCAGGTAATGGCAAGCTTAGAGTGGTGAGGATTACTAGCCAACATAATAAATATTGTTTCTAAACCACTGTTGCATGTCGTTAATTCTACTAAGAGATGACCAATCATGGTGTGCCAATGTTTCAGAGAACAATAATATAGCAGTGACGTGCAAGCTGATCATCCAAGCTCGCTGTTATGTGACGGCTACTGTACATTAAATTGTTTTACATTAGGTCCTTGAGGGAGTTTCTTTAAATGGTTTATGCAAGCAGTGGGAAAAGTAATTCCACTTTTTGTTTGTATATTATCTGCATTTTACAGTGTTGGTATTATATGCAGTAACATATTCACCTTGATTAAGCATTGAAGATGATGATAACTACTTCTCTTAGTAAGCCTTAGGTATGTCATGTTCATTATATTTATGCCAATTTCAGTAGTAACTTATCTTTCATGCTCGGTCACTTACAACTATTTTGTTATGCTACCCTTATGTTAAGTATTATCATTTCAAACCTGTTGAGATTTAAGTGACCCTTACTTTTAAAGTTCGGGTTCACTCTATTCATCAACAAAATGGGAGTAAATTACTAAATTATTTTACCATGTTACTCTTTCATTGTGGTATGTTTAAGGCATCTCAAGTACAAGAGGTGCTAATCTGAGTGAATTTGTTTGAGAGTAAGTTATAATTTAAGTCTAATTTTGACAGCCATGGTATATGCATGGCTACCAAAAGATCGAACACCTTTTGGTAGCCTTGGTGTGTTAATGTGAAACAGGTTTGGCAAGATGAAAAAGACAACAGAAAACTACTCGTTCTTCAATTTCCTCAATAAATATGGGAAATGTTATTTTTGGAATGGCTATGCCAATTCATTAGTTTCTGTGTAATGTCACCAACAATCATTAGATTACATCATCCAACATAAGTTCAACAGGCCATTGTTGTTTTCTTTGAGATTATGTTATTCACTCCACACCAGTCCCTATAAGGAGAATGAGGATATCACATGTAGGTTGTGTCATTTTCAATTCAGTGGACTTGAAGTACTAGTGCGCTTCGTATGAAGTGTGTAGTATATTTGGATTAAAAAAAATATGATCTGAAGTTGCTTTTCTTCTTGTTTGTTCCTAATTAAGAGAACTGGAAATTTCTAGAATAAAGGAATTTCGTAGTAAGGTATTGGATTTGTATTATTCTTTTGAATGGTTAAACCATGATTAAGTGTTACTTTTTTCTAATATTAGATTGCCTACAATTATTTCCACATAACAGATACATTCTGATATTCATGAATAAACAAAAGTCTTATATGTATAAATTTAATACTGTAAATTTGCAATTTTTTTTTATCAAAATATTTATGTACGTTTAACAAAAATAGTTTTCTTCATTCTTATTTAGGATATATTCATTTATATAAAGAAATTTTTATCGAAATTAAAAAACTAATAATGGATGTAAAATTTATATATTTATCTAGAGGTTTTTGAAATTGAATGTTAGATTATTGTCAATGTTTATACAAAAAAAGTTAATGAAAAAATCAGTTTAATCCCAAAACCAAAAATATTTGCTCTAGTAAAACGTTTTTGAATTTATTATTTATTTTTTGAGTAAATTCGGGGTTTTAATTATTTGTTAAATATAAAACGCAGTATGAGCAACGTATACAAAATTAAAAAAATAATAAATATCCTTATTTAACTTTAGAAAAGAAAGAAAATTTCAATATTAATATTATTTATCAAATAATATCAAAAATTGTTATAAAGTATTTAGCAAAGTTACTGGAGAAGAATTATTCTGAAAATAATTGATAAAATTAAACGGAAACTACATTAGAACTATATTAGATTAATAGGTTAGTCGATAGGAAAAGATTTTAATATTAATGGCACATTATCGGGTATATATATTCGAACATTTGAGAGATGGTCCGTGGTCCGGGTTTATTTAGTCAAAAATTACAGTCGGAAGGGGAAAATTGGTGGGGGCATTAGCGTGTATAATATACCAGTGGTTATATATTTATGTACGCGCAGGCACGGTAGCACGCATCTATGCGTGCATACGTAGAATGAATGCGTTTCCCCTTTTAACCGCTGCACATCGCTTTAGCTTCGGTTCCGCTGTTCCCTAGATCCTCCTCCTTTGCCTCCGACTACTTCATCTGCGTGGCGGTGTCCTTCATGTGTCCTCTATTCCAGAGGTCAACGTCGGGACTGCCCTACGCACTAGCACTAACTTATACCGAAGTAGACAAACCGCGTTCCAGCTTTCCAGTCCTCACTCGCACTTGTAGTAACTATTCTTCCAGTTCAGTAATCATTATTTCGTCATTATTATTATTATTATTATTATTTCACTAAACAATTTCTCTTCTGATTTTTTAATAATTAATTATTGTTATTGTTTCGTAACCTCGCATTAATTAATTTTTTTTAATATTTTATGTATGCGATCATCAGTCCTCATTGTTGTGAACCAATCAATCGGTTTGGTCTCTCCAATCTCATCATCTACTGGTTTACAAATCCTTTATAGTTCTAGAACAATGTACTATTTTAAAGAATTACGGCGGTAGCGGCCAGTTCCTTTTCTTATCGTTATCATAAAAATAAATTATCGGTTAGATAAAAAAGTTATAATACGAAATTAAACATACTTCCATTGATATACTATTGTTAACGATACCGTGTAATATTCATCACGAAAGAAAAAGACTTGTTTTTGAAGCGTTTTATTATTAAACGATCGATAGAAAAAAAATTCGTTTTGCAGCATATTACATTTAGTCCTTTATATATAACCGGTATGAACTTTAGTTTATTATTTGAATAAATGTACTTGGTTATTATTGAAGTATGGGTTATATGTGCTTTGTCGCTTTACGCTGTCTGTTTCGATCATTCTTATAAGTGGACGGATTTAAAGCGGCTGGCGATATAAGGGATATTAATTAAGAGTTGCTTTCTCTAAGAGTGGTGATGTTCATCGTACGGTCAGTCCTTGAAAAGAATTATTGTGTCACTTGTAAGGTCGAACATTTCGTAATCATTGAATTTTGTATCTCTCTGCGTACTTTTCAGGTAGATACATATATCGCTTATTAATTTTCAATGCAGGTAAATTAGAAAACGAAATTACTGTCCAAATTTGTGTACAAGTTTGGCCATTTGAATTGTTAAACAATCATTTCACAGTGAACAGCAGCGATAAAAGGCGTACATCAAGTAGCGGTGCGCGATCTGAATTGAAGGTTTTAAATGATTAAGATGTTTTTAAGCTAGAATTACGTTTTTTATTCGGATTGTCTAAAACTACAGCAGATGGTTTTCTTTTTATATTTTTATTTAAAAAATGCCGCTAAGTATAATTGTTTTGTAAAATTTTTATGTATGGCAATCGATTCTATTTTCCAGCTGAATTGCTATACTACACACCTGTGTATATATAGTATTTATACATACAGTATGCTACTGCGTAGCATATTAACATAAGCATATCTTGACGTTTCATGACTCCCTGTAATCAGAAAAACGCAATTTTACCATTAAAAAATTCTGGAAGAATGTATGTATTATGTACTTACCTACGTATGTGTGTATGTTGGCCTGGTTTTTAGTTAATATCTCCAGATTAGACTGGCCGATTGGGATGAAATTTCGCACGATAATTTTTGTATATGGAGTATCGATGTCGTTTAGTTTTCGTTACCATCTGTGTTTGGGGAGCAGGGAGGTACAGTTATTATTGGTACCGTATCCCAAAATTTTACTTAAATAGGCTATAAAAGGCTATAAATATCTATACCTATTTTTAATGTCCTTAGGTAACGTTCTACACGGGTACATCGTAGTTTCTGATGGTGTAGTTTTATTCAGACCCCCATAAAGGAAGGACACGTACCTTTTTTCTTTTTGTTCGTTCCTGGATTCAAAATCAAATTCTTGTTCTAGTTAGATTTTTCATTTCATCGGTATGGCATGTCGGTTATTTATTTGTGCAAACTTATTCACGGATGGTGGATAATTTGCATACTTCTTTTGCTTTTTTTCGTCATTTATCAAGGGCAATCGTAACCGCCTATCCTTTGCTACGTTAATTTTAGTTGTGTTGAAGACCTATTATTTCAGGAACTATTAACGCCACAGGTTTCGAATTTTTTCTGGATACTTTGTATTGTAAGTAGATTAAATGCGTCTAGAATTATAACTGTAAACCACTTCCGTAATGAAATATAAATTGATAATAATAATTTTTATAAGCCTTTATTTAACTTGCTTTAGTTATAATCAAATCTTGCAACTGCTATATCTTTTGATCTATCGTATGAAAATCAATGAAATTTGATACAAGTATGTAACTTCGATGTGTAAAAATAAACATTTTTTATTTTTTTTTAGTCTTAATAAATAAACAAAGCTTTTATTTAACTCTTTAGGAATAATCAAATCTTGCAACTGCTATATCTTTTGATCTATCGTATGAAAATCAATGAAATTTGGTACACGTATGTAACTTCGATGACAATACAATATACTACGGTGTCGGAATTTGATATGACCCGCCACCACGCGCTACCTCTACGCTAAATTCATGCATTTAGTAGAACATTTTTTTAGGAATTATTCTTTTTAACGGATAATTGTTCACATATTTTCATAATTCTAGATGTTCTGAAAAGTATATACGTATAGAATGATGACAATAAAATTCAAGTTGTTACCTACAGCGGTTCCTAAGATAACGGGTCATAAATATAGAAAAGTGTGATTTTCGGTAAACGGGATTTAAAAATTAAATGAGCAACTTTTTTAAGTTACTTGTTTTAAAACTACCCGGCTTCATAATCCGGGTCGTCAGTGTTTGCTTTCCTGATCTTCCAGCTTTAGCTTTTTATTTCTGCTTGTCTGTCTCGCCTTTTTCTACATTTCTTGAACTGTTTTTTCCGCTTCGATTACCCGTTTCTCGTCAGTGTTTTTTTAAATGTTTACGTTTTTAAGAACCGAATCGATTCCAAGATGCTGCAGAACTTTACGCTCGCTAACGTTTCCATTATTAAATTTTGACACCGCATCGTGTACTCCGAACTCAAATGTTTCCTTTTTCACAAAAATATTTCTTGGCGACCGTTCAAAATTATGCGGTCGAAACACTCTGAGTTCTCCGGTTGTCCATGGAGATATTTTTTCAACAAATCTTCATCTGATAAACTTTGAAATATCGGCTTTAATTTGAAGAACAGCGTCGGGACAGAAGTCTTGTGCGAATAAAAACAGTTTTTATTGGTAAATTTACCAATTTTACGAGTAAATTTGAACGTTGTTTACAAAACAGCTAGACGCAATTTTTTTAAAAATCATAAAAAAATTATTTGTTAATGAATCTTACATCAAATAACTCGGAAAATATTGAAAAATAAACCGATAAGAAATTAAAAAAAAAAAAAAGATTTTTTTTTACCTCTTACCGGTTACGAGTGCCCGTAATTTGGATCGACTGATTCTTATGAAATTTTGTAAGATGACGCCTGGATACGCGTCATCGATGCCGTTTTATTTTGGTTGCAATCGGTACAATCAGCACGGATATCTTATTTCAAAATTTTACTCGGGGTAGAATAATTTTTACATAATTCTTTTTTTCATACTCTATATACGCGTATTTTAGTGTTCAACTTAACTTTCCTTCTAAGTAGCTGTCTATCGAGGGCGAATTCCTCGGTTATGCAACTCTTAGTTGATTTTTAAAAAAATTTGTGTACTTTTTTTAATGTAATATACTGATGACAGTTTCAAATCGAAATGAATTTAGTTTATTTTTAGTTGATTTAACAAACGATACGTAACATTTTTGTAATCGGTTTTGAAGGAATAATATTAATTTCCAGTCTAATTAAATGATCGTTTGGCACAGCTGTTTATTGTGTTTAATATAAGTTGTCTGATATCTTGAAAATATTTATGCCGGCTTCAGGATTAAATTATATTACCTGTAAGCACCTAACATACATAAATGAAATAATGTTAAAAATGTTATAGTTAAATGTATATGAGAACGTAGTTGCGTTCATAGTTTAGTTTTATTTATTCGACGGTCGATTTCAGTCCGGCAAATATTTAAAAATGAACTTTGTTATTTGTCTCTCGGTAAATATTACAAATTCTTATTTACACACGATCGCGGAACTTGCAAAGTTTCAATTTATTTTATAAACTGATGAAAAGTCTATCGAAGGAAAAAAGATTGCATTAAAATTGCCGCTAATCTTGACCGTCTGTTAGAAAATCATATAGTTGTCTCGGAACAGCGGAGTAGCTGTGTAGAGAGAGAGACACAGGATCTTTTATCGTGGTTTTCTACTTTTACACTAGTCGGGTATCTACAAAATTATTAATTTTTTTTTTTAAGATAGATAGAAGATACTCAAAGGTTTACTTGAATCAAAAGCGTTGTCAAATAAAAGCTATGTAAGTATGGAAGAAAACATTTTTAAATTTATCAGGCAGTTCAGATTAATTGTGCGTTGAAGTCGGGAGCAAACCGCAGTTTTTTTTTAGGTGTTATTCATCATTTCCATTTTTAGTTCCTTGTATGAAGTAAAGGAAGTATAGTGATAGCGAAAAATTTCGGTTTTTAGATTCAACGGAAATATTCATTTTAACCATCCCTGAATCCATTTTGACTAGTTTCGGCGTGACGTCTGTACGTGTGTATCTCGCATAACTCAAAAACGATTAGCCGTAGGATGTTGACATTTTGTATTTAGGACTCTTGTAACATCTAGTTGTGCACCTCCCCTTTTGATTGCAATCGACTGAATCAAAAGTGTCCAAAAAAAGCCCAAAATCTCCAAAAAAATTGGATTATGGACTTTTCTTAACTGTAGTAATAAACCTTCATTGAGAGCTTTTCAACGATATGTCATAAGTGGTAATTATTTTCATTGGTTCCAGAATTATGGCCAAAATAAATATTAATAATGAAATATTTGGATCTTACAAGGGGAAGGTACATCGGTTCGAGTCCGACTTCTCCATTTTTTTAACTTTTTTTTTTAATTCAAGTATATTGATTTATTAATCTCCGATTGTAAAAGAAGTTTTACAATAAATAATAATTCAATAACAAAAAAAAAGAAGAAAAATATCAGATGTTATTAATGAAATAAAATTTTACGTACTTTCCATATTAAATAAAGTGTGTATATGTAATTTAATAGGCGTACAAGAAAGTCATGTGATGTCCACATCAATTTTTTTGTTTAATTTGTTCTAGAAACAACATTTATGTAAATAATGAATACTTGCCCCCGTACAAGCCTAAACTTGTTTTTTTTTTTTTGAGTATTACATAGGTTTCTCGTAAAGTTTAAAATGAGATAAAAGTTCTAGTAAAAACTAAATTTAAAAAATCACAGTAAAAAGTAACGATTATTTTTTTCGATTCTTTAAATTTTGAATTTTTGAATGTCATACGGACTTAAAAATATTCGAATTTAGTTATTAAATTTCGAATACCTTTAATAAATAATTTTATTTTCCTAATGCGTACGTTGCAATCCGTTCAACTAGTAAACGATAAGCGCTTCTTATCGTAAATTAATTCTTAAAAACAGAAACTGCAATTATTATTTTTAACAGATGTTAAGTTTAAAAATTTTAGAGCGCTAGAAAATTTTTGGTTCCCAATGTGGGCTGTGGGAGAATATGTTTTACAATCGATGAACAAAACTAATGTAATTTCACAACTTAAATAGAACAAATTTTGCTTATGCGACAGACTGTGTTGTCACGAGGCTTACCGCACCAGGTACCGAGTCGACCGGGCGATCGAGTTCGAGGCCTAGCCAGACCGAGTTTATTTTTTAAAATTTACAACAGCATTTTTTTGGGGTTGGGGTACTGTTATATTCTTTTCAGTTATGTAATCTTAAATTTTTTATGGAATTTTTTTGTTTTTATTTTTAGTAATTTATTTGTCTTTATGTGTTAAAAATAAAGTTAATACAGTCCATGCTTGCGTAGGCACACACGCATGCACTCACAAATAAACATTAATAAATGTTGTAATCAACTTATTAGGTTGATTTATCAAGCGTTATTTAAACGGAAGTACTGCAATAATGCGATCCGAGTGAGATAAATACTATCGGACAGAATGACGGGCAGACGAAGAGAGAGGGAGTGATTGTGTGAGTGAGGGGGTGTGAGAGGGATAATGAGGGTAGTAGTATAAAGGGGAAGTCAATTTTAATGCTGCGGGTAGAGGAAGGTCTTAGACCAGTCTGTCTATCTATAATATACATACGCTCTAGTGAAATGAACGGCGCATGCGGGCAGCTTCGGCTTACTTCGGTTTAAGGGTGGAGTAAAATAATTTTTTTTTTACAAGGGTTGCTGAAAATAATCGCTAACAAGACTAAATTGACTTCACCACCGTTCTTTACATAATTCACCCCTCCCCGCAGATTACCTAAACAACAAAATTATACTCCCTCTATAAAATTTATAACTATACCTTACATACATATAAATTTAGTAAATACTCCAGACGGGTTCATCGTTCGATGTATAAGGGTGACTGATTACATGACGTTTAATTCAAGGAAATGAGGGGATGACTATAGGGGATGATGATATTAAATAAGGAGAAGGGGAAATACAGCTTGTTTAAACAGTAATATAAATTATATAACAATCATATTAACATATTCTTGTTAATAATTAGTTTTGGTAGTAAAAAAAAACGAACTACAGTATCGTCAGAAAAAGAATAGTTCAGAAAAATTATTGTAGCTGCCACAATGAACCTTGGACTACCACGGCTACTACGGTTGTCCAAACTGAAAACATTCAGTTTAATTATCACGCGCATAAGCAAATGGCTTTCATGTAAATACAACTTATTATTTTATGTTAGTGATTGGTATTATGGATTAGTTTTAAATATTTTCTAATGATTAACTATTCGTATTCTGCCGCTAAAACGTTACAAAAATGTAGGCCTGTTCTCAAACCCACCGGGTTGGTCTAGTGGTTAACGCGTCTTCCCAAATCAGCTGATTTGGAAGTCGAGAGTTACAGCGTTCAAGTCCTAGTAAAGGCAGATATTTTTGCATGGATTTGAATACTAGATCGTGGATACCGGTGTTCTTTAGTGGTTGGGTTTCAGTCACACATCTCAGAAACGGTCGAATGAGACTGTACAAGACTACACTTCACTTATACTCATACACATCATCTTCATCTATCCTTTAAAGTAATACCTGACGGTGCTTCCCGGAGGCTAAACAGGGGAAAAGAGCCAAGTTTTGGAACTCAGAAAATGAGTCGCTTTCCTTAGGCTCGTATCAAGAAACAGTATAGCTATATTGTTTGCAATTAAATTTAACATAATATATTATATCAGATTAAATTAAAAAAATTAATAATGTTCAAAATAATAGGTATAGATTGAGGTGGTGAACATTTCAAAAAATCGTGTTTGCTATCCAATACTAACAGCGCAATACATATTACCAAGGCCCTTTCGAAGTTACGTAACGAAGCAAATGTTATGCTAAAAGGTTAGTACAATGATTCGAAGTGCGGCTAAAGTTGCAGTTGTTCCAAGCATCAAGATTGCTTGTCTCGCCTGTACTTTACCCCTTTATATTCAGAGTTTGTCTGTAGAAATGATAATAAATATAAGAAGAATATAAATTATAACCAAAAAAATGTCAACCTGTATGTTAGGTTAGGTACTGTAACCGTATCGGTTACAGTACCGTAACCTAATGTCGTAGGGGCGGCTGTTCGACAATAACGTTCTCAAGTTACTTTCGAAAAGGACATAGTCATTCCAAAAAGTGACAACTATTTTCCTTGGCGGACTTAAGAAAATGAGTGAAGAATCAAGCGGTTTACTGTTGCGTTACCGGCCTGTTCATCAGAAGCACCGGTTGTAAAATGAATATCATAACTCTCAGAGAAATTAACCCAGATAAATAAGTACTCGAGTCGCCTGGGAATTCACTTGATATCAATCCCAATGAAAATTTTCGATCCTTTTATAAAGGCAAGCTCAGGAAAAGGGATTGGAGAACCAAAGGGGATATTTTCATCACTTTTAAGGGTGTGGTTTTATGACTCTTAGATAAGCAAAAAGTGTAAATCATTGGTTAACTCTATGCCTAATAGAATTAAAATGTTAATTTAAAACTAAAGAGAGAGTATACTGACAACTAAAAATCACGGATATATATTAAAAAATAAATTTTTTAATACAAACACCATTTAGTCATACGTAATTTCATTGATCCTGAGTTTTTTATTTTCCAAATTACTACACAAGTAGTTTGTATAATATTATTATTTATTTAATATTTTAATAATTTTTTAATTATAAATTTTTATGAATATTAAATACTTTTTACATATATTAAAAACTATATTTTTCCTCAACTTAAAAAAAATATTTTCTTATTATATGCAGGTAAGAGAATTTTAAAGAAATTAATCGACTGTTAACTAACGAAAACAATTTTTTTTTCTTTTTTTCTTTTGTTTTAGTCCTTAGTTGTAGAATTAACAATAAAAGATTAGCACTTTAAGTAGCTTCCTTTAAGGGAAAGGGAGAGTTAAAAATTATAAAAAATTAAACAAGTCATAACTCACTTATTTGTCTATCTTTTTTTCCTGTATTAATGCACTGTAAATAAAAAATCTATCTTCGGGATTGTTTAAGTTTTACATAGTGCTTTTTGCCATTTACACACACACACACACACACACACAGAGAGAGAGAGAGAGAGAGAGAGAGAGAGAGAGAGAGAGAGCGAGAGAGAGAGAGAGAGAGAGAGTGTGTGAGTGAGAGAGAGACACATAACACACACACATACACACCATAATTGCATATTTGCTAAGGAGTTTCCAGAACCTTATTTTAATAATAATTGAGTAAAACTAAACTTGCCAAAAAAATTTAATATCCCTCAATGAAGTATTTTATTATTCATGTATCTTTTTTTTAAGATACTTACTATTTTTAGTTGAAGGATTTCTTATTAACATTGAACAATTTTAAAGTGAAAAAGTGTTTAATAAGTAGTGGTTGCTTCTGAATTGGAAAGGAACTTGCCTAATACTCAAGAATACCTTTATAATGTTTAATAGAATTCGTAATTATTAGTTGATGTAGCATTTTTTTTTATATGAAACCGATAGATAAAACTATAAAAATCTAAATACATTTGAGCTGATTTTCTTTTTATTATGTGATTATTTATTGGATCAAGAATGCTGAAATCCTATTGACGCCGCAAAATGTAGTATAAGAATAATGATGTTTCATTGTGGTCCGTCTGTCTGTAGTTTTCAACAACGCCCGAGTTTAAGTCGAGAGTTGCCCTTTCCCTTAATAGTGTAATACGTTGACCTTCAACTGCCCTACTAAAAAGAGACTTCCTCCCCCTTCTCGCCGACACTTAATAATCGCCACTTACTACCGCTCTCCTCCCTAAGTTACCCCTCCGTACCGTCTCATTCCACATCTACAATTCACCCCCTACATGCACGATATCAACTTCACTAACACCACCTTTTTTTATTATTGCAGCTTCTTTCTTTTCTAATGTTATTTTTTATTATTTTTTGTCTTTTTTTTTACCTCTCCTCTTCTGTTCTTTATAGTATAATTTCCTCTTTGTTAACCACCCCCCTTCCAATTAAACAGCATAATTTATGAATATAAAAATGAAGAAGTAAAAAAAAAGCATGATTTATAAAAATAGGCGAATTCATAAAATAATAGCAGCAGCGTGTACCATTGAAAGGAAAATAGCGGCAGTCATAATTTATTTTTTTTGTTGAACTCCCCCTTTTGCTTCTATCTTCTACAAAATTCTGTTATTATTATTTTGTATTCCGAAAAATAATTTTTTTTTGTACTAGAACTATTTGTTTGAATAAAATAAATAAATGTTAGAATTATTAATCCAGTGAATATTATTTAATATTTAAATTATTAGTTTTTAACTTTCCTAAATTTAATTTTACGCGGGAGTTGTATAACCATTTAAAACGGTTTTACGGACATTAAAAAAAAAGCAAGACAACAATTAAAAAATAATCTTTCTACTCTCTATAAATCGTTCGGATAATTCTCGGCCTGACAAAGTTGGCTCAAGTATGATGAAATAACTACGATATTTGTGAAGTTTAATTCTTTAGATACGTACTGTGAAGTTTCAGACGCGTGCGTTTAGTAGCTCGTGTATGGTGATCGAGAAAAGCAAACAACTTTTAAAGCAAACATTTTCTAAAAAAATAGGTATAATTAAACTGTTAAAAAGTACTTTGTTTTAAACTGTTTAACCCCGTCGGACATACATTAATGGTTGACTCAGCAATAAAGGATTCATCCCTTTCTGCTGAATTAAATGTGGTTGTACATCCATTCAAGATGATGGACGCTCAAAAACCGCTAGAGAAACGGTAAATAAATATTTCTTGAAGTGTAACCCTTATCGAAACGTAGTCCCTCGTACCTTCTCCTGTAAATATTAATCATAATTTTTAAAAAATATAAGTAATTTAGTTAATAAAACGCCATCACGCCGAATTCTACGTTAAACAATTTTTTTCGAAGTAAATAAAATTCTATTTTAGATACATAAACATAGTTTCCTATAAATTGCGCGGGTGCGCGGCCGCGCAATGATTTTAGAGGTATTGCAATAAATTGGGCAGAGAAATTTATCTCCCGCGCATCTACAATCGGCTATTGTTAATATGTAAGGTATACTCGACGACACGTTTAATTGAGACTACGGATTAGCGTACACCGAGAGTTTATAACTACTATTCACAATAAAAACATTCTATTCATCGCACAAAAAATTGTAATGTTTACGAGCGATGGAGCCAGTGTTATGCTCGGGAAGAAAAACGGGGTAGCAGCACATTTAACTGAACAACACTGTGTAGCACGGAGGGAAGATTTAGGATTAGATGATGTACGGAAAAATGTATTTATTATGCAGGATGTAGAACTGTGTAAACATGTTTCACCAACTAGCATCAAAAAGAAAATTTTGAAGAATTAAATCAAGCGTTAGAACATGATGTTATATCATTTAAACCGTTAAATGAAGTCACACGGTCATCCAGGTATTTTTCAGTCGGTGCTTTGGTAAAAAATTACGATACATAATCGATTATTGTAAAAATCAGATAGCAGAATGCGACGACCTCGTTTTAAATATTGTGGAAAAAATTCTAATTCACAATATCGGGTAGCAATATTTGCTCTGAAAGATGTATTAGACGAGCTTACTTCATCGTGAAAATATCTACAAAAAAGTGATTTAACAATTATTGATGCTCATCGCTATATAATAATTACAGTTAACAAACTAAAAATTCAATATATGAGACGCGAAATATTTCTGGAGCGACACTGTAAGAGAAATATTATCGGAACTTCAAAACGATATCGATACGTCAACTATAATTCTTTTTATTGAATTTGTATATTCTCTTAGAAAGTAGGTTTCCCGATGAAGAATTAAAAGATCGGTAAGCGTTTTATAATGAAATTATTGTAAATTCGGGAAATAATTTTGATTTTGGAAAGAAAAATATATTTCAGCTTTCCAAAAAAATATTCAGAATTTACGACAAATAGAAACTTTGATGCAGATAAAATATGGAACGAGTATTAGAATCGAAATTTACAATTCTGGAGAAAACTAAACTAGGATTGTTCAAGACTTTTAGCGATACATTAACCTTGTCCAAACCACCCCTGAATTTATCTAACCTTTCCATTCTGTATAACGTTACGGAAACTTTTCAACCATCCAGCGCAGAGTGCGAACGTAGATTTTCTGTTACGAATTCCATAAAAACAAAATACCGAAACGGACTCGAAGATTAATATTTGGGTGACCTTATCAAAATTAATTTACGTTTAGTCGACGGTCAAGAAGTAAATACGAATAAAGTTTAACAATAATGGATTTTTATGAAAGACAGAAGACAAAAAGTTAAGAAAAATGTTAATTTAAAATAAAATAAGTTACTTAATTGTTTCGTTTAAATATGAAAATATTGTACAATTGATACATATGTATAAATCACAATAAAAAAATTTGTAAAAACTGATTTTTGAATACCAGTTTTTACTACAATTGATTTTTGTGCGTGCATCTCTAAAAAAATTTAAGGGAACTTTGTACGTAATAGACAAATGTGTTAACTTAGCAATTACTATTTCTAGATTCCCAAGATCTCAAATACGGTAGTCGAGTTATACTTCCCTTCTGCTCTACACAATAACAATCGGGGAAACTAAACAGTGAAAACGAATTATTTAAAAAATTTTCACTTTTAACTAATAAAAATATTATTATTGAATAAGGTGATTGGCTTTTCCATTACAAAACGAGACCGTAAAAGATACAAAATAGAAGTCGTTAGAACAATTATAAAATACACGATGTTTCATAATGTTCTTCGGGGTTTCGAAAATTCATTAACAAAAAACTATTTCTGTAAGTACTGTACGAAAGAGTACTTCATTTCCACATATACTAAGCAGTTAGTAAACCATTTGCTCGTTAGGCGTCGACAGTAAAGAAAATGGCTGCCATGGGAACCGAGAAGTCGTTTTGTGTGTTAGAATTTCACTTTTCAAAGTCAGTAATTTCTGTGGAACGTGCGTTTCGGTTGAAATTTCATAAGGAGCTACCAATTCAATTCGTGCACGGTATAAACAATTCAGTGAAACTGGTTGCTTGTGCGAGCGAAAATCAACCGGTCGTCCATCAACCTCAGAAGTCAATGTCGAACGTGTGCGTGCAAGTTTCATTCGCAGCCCGTCAAAATCGACTGCGGCTGCAGGCAGAGAATTAGGAATTCCGAAAACAACAGTGTGGAGAGTTCTCCGTAAACGTGTATTATGTAAACCGTACCGTCTTCAATTAATCCGGCGTCTTTCTGATGGAGATAAAACACGTAGGTTCGAGTTTTGTTTACAGTTACAGAAAAAGATGTTGTTAGATGAAGGTTTTCTAAACAAGATAATTTTCAGCGATGAAGCTACTTTCCATATTAGCGGCAAAGTAAACCGTCATAACGTGCGAGTTTGGGGAACTGAAAACCCACACGCTTGTGTGGAACGCATTCGGGATTCTCCGAAAGTAAACGTTTTTTCTGCAATCTCTCGTGAGGTAGTGTATGGGCCGTTTTTTTTACGGAAATGACAGTAACCGGCATGATATACCTGGATATGTTACAATTATGGCTTACGCCTCAGCTACTCAACACAACACAACACAACATTACCTCGGCGCTGGATAGGACGTGCGTCTGAAAAAGACCAACACTTTATGCTGTGGCCACCAAGATCACCAGACCTCACGACATGTGATTTCTTTCTTTGGGTTTACGTAAAAGATAAGGTGTTTATCCCACCAATGCCGCACGATGTCGCTGAGCTATAGGATCGCATAATCGATGCAATCAACTCTATCGAAAATGACATGTTAGAAAGAGTTTGGCAAGAGCTAGACTTCCGTGTTGATGTGTACCGTGTCACCAGAGGAGCACATATTGAACATTTATAGATTTACAAAAAAACTGTTTGAGTCCCTGCATCACCTCGTACAACTTTCATTTAGGTAAGTGAAATACTTTTTTTGTACTGAATTTTTGTAACTCCTAAAAAAATTATGAAACGCTCTGTATCGTATATATGTAATAAGTAAAAATAATTTTCGGAGTTCTCTCCAGCAATAATAGACAATTATTCCTAGAATCCAAGCGATTAACACCAAAAAATATCGTAGAAAATAAATAAAATTAATTTTAAATACGGTCCGACCTCGTGAAGATATAACGGCAACATTTTTTGTCCCCTTGTATAATATTCCTGTCCCCATTACACATTACTAAAACTTTAAAAAAAAAACACTCCTTTTCTAAATGTATAAAATTGAATCGAATTTTAATTTTATTGCAATTTAACAAGTAAATTTATTTTATACAAAAAAAAAAATCAGAAGTTTTTCTTTTTATAATTAATTACAGGAGATACATCGTTACAACAAGAAAAATGTATTTAATTTTAATCTTTCAATTTTTTTTTCGTTTGGACGAATATGGATCGCGTTAAAAAATAATAACTGCTTGCATTTTGTTTCCCTTTCTGCAGGTAATCTTTCATTCTTTACCTAACGTTTTTCTTTCTTTTTGGGAAAATTTTCTTCCCTTTTTTCTTGAAAATCTTGAATTTAAAAAAAATTTATTTCTGAAAGATTTCATCGCAAAATTGGTTCTTTAATATTTAATTCTTTACATTTTTTCCATTCCTCCAAGGTAGTTATTTTTAATTCTTAATTTATAAAGATAATAAGCTAAATAAATAAATAAAATTAATTTATAAAGATAATAAATAAAAGTCGCGTTAAAAATACTACTGCAGAAAAATAAATAATTAATTGAATCAAAAAAACGACAATAACTAAAGAAAATAAAACAAGGTACGGAAATAAAGGACTAAATATCGTTTTGTTACCGATCAACTCTCACACGGTTTTAATTTGTTTAAATAATTTTTTTTTTTTAATCAAACTTGAAAAATGTTTAATGAATACTTATTTTTATAAATTTTGTTGAAATGTAATAGTTGATTGTTAGTGTATAACTAAAATATTGCTGTTACAATTATTTTAAAGCGACTGGAGAAAATAAATTTCAGTTATAGCTTACATTTTCTACGGAATATCATAAAATGAATTCTGGTTATGAAATATTGATACCGATAAATTTTTTAACAGATTCGTCCAGGGAATGGAAGATATTAAGTGGTAGCGAGTAATTAATTTTCAATAAAAAGTATTCTAAATGTAATTATTTTTTCTTAACCGTTTATTTTATTTCAATACAATTAGATAATTATGTCTGCGAAAAATTCTTTCTTTTTGAAAGAAAACATCTATCAGAAATGTTAAATTACGAATTTTAAGTAATAGTGGTTTTCACTAATTCTAGTAAATTATTAATGTACTGTATGTTTTAAGGGGTGTGGCGGGGAAAGTCCTGCAACCGGTTTTTAAAAAATTTTTTTTTCGAAAATGGAAAATTTTGTGTCGGGAAATGTTATTGAAAAATTACCCACCTATAAATTTTTTTCGGATTATTGTAGCACATCAGTCGTATAAATTTCCCCGGGGACTTCTGGACATTAAAAACGCATTAATGTGGACAAACGTCTTACTTCGTTTCAATTTCCCTGTGTTCGCCAACTTTTATTTTGTCAATAAAAGTTATATTTTAAGAACGTTTTGAGTTATATTTATTAAATTTTCTCTATGTATGTATCCGAATATGTATGTGTCCGACTATCTTGAAAATATAAAGATGTTACGATTTGCTGATTATATAGTAATTATAGCTGAGAGTAAAATGATTTAGAAGAAACAATGAACGGCATGAAGTCCTACGCAAGAACTACCGCATGAAAATAAACAAGAACAAAACGAAAGTAATGAAATGTAGTAGAAATAACGAAAATGGACCAATGAATGTAAAAATTGGAGGAGAAAAGATTATGGAGGTAGAAGAATTTTGTTATTTGGGAAGTAGAATTACAAAAGATGGATGAAGCAGGAGCGATATAAAATGCCGAATAGCCCAGGCAAAACGAACCTTCAGTCAGAAATATAATTTGTTTACATCAAAAATTAATTTAAACGTCAGGAAAAGATTTTTGAAAGTATATGTTTTGAGCGTCGCTTTATATGGAAGTGAAACTTGGACGATCGGAGTATCTGAGAAGAAAAGATTAGAAGCTTTTGAAATGCGGTGTTACAGGAGAATGTTAAAAATCAGATGGGTGGATAAAGTGACAAATGAAAAGGTGTTTCGGCAAATAGATGAAGAAAGAAGCATTTAGAAAAATATAGCTAAAAGAAGAGACAGACTTATAGGCCACATATTAAGGCATCCTGGAATAGTCGCTTTAATATTGGAGGGACAGGTAGAAGGAAAAAATTGTGTAGGCAGGCAACGTTTGGAATATGTAAAATAAATTGTTAGGGATGTAGGATGTAGGACGTATACCGAAATGAAACGACTAGCACTAGATTGGGAATCTTGGAGAGCTGCATCAAACCAGTCAAATGACTGAAGACAAAAAAAAATTACTCGACAACATCTATAAAATAAATAAGTTTTAAAATTACAAAATGGACTCGAATTAAATGTTTTAATCATTAAAAACTCCGTAAGCAACTAATTTTGTGTTATTACATTTTCTCTTCTTTTCGTTCCGACCACTAGGATCACGTTTACATAGTTTTGACTTCTTCTTTTTTCCCAAAGGTTTTCATTCTTTCGCTCTGTTGTTGTTGCCTTTCTTCCGTCTATCTATTCAAGGTTTACACCTTTATTTTTCTTTCTCTCTGGAAACTTAGATTCTCGAATCACTTTTCTAAATTTGTCTTGATCTTTAGACAGATCCGTAGAAATTTTTAATGTTTTTAGAACTCTTTCTATTTCTTTAAATGGACGGACTTTGCGGCTCTGTTTATGTACAAATTAAATATTTGTTTTACCAATCTTTGATCGTTTGTTCTGCATAAATGTCTATAACACTGTAACTTCTTGTTTAAGTCCCCTACTTTTTTTATGTATATTTGTAAATTTCTTTTTCACTTTTCAATTTGTAAATTCCATCTTCATATTTTTATCGATAAATGTTTCTTAAAACTTTTTCTACTTTTGTTATTTATTGTTCGGGACACAATGTATCTGCAGACATTCTGCCCCGTACAGTGCTTCCGGTAGGATAAAAAATGATTCTAGTGCACAATTAGCAGTTACATGACAGAGATTTTTTATTATAAATGTTCTTCCTGAGGCAATAGCCGGTTTCCATTTTTCGTTCTCTACTCTTCTTCCCATTTTATGCACTTATATTAGGTGTTGTGATTTCTCCCAAATATTAAAATTTTTTAATTCAACTTATTTCTTTGTCGTCGTAAATTTTAAAGATTTGAGTTTTGTTCTTTGTCATCGGAAAACCGGTTAGTTTTTTTTTTTATCAGAAATTGGAAGACTAATTTTTGCTTGAGCGTTCGCTTAGTTTTTGAATTTTGATTCTAGCCTCGTCTATACTCTTGCGAAAATTACAATATCGTCTGCGAAGGCCATAATATTTGGATTTATGAATTTAGTTTTAGTCCTCCGTTTTTATGTTTTCGTATACGTTTAACTTTTTAAGTTCTTTCTCCCATTCTCTTATAAGGGCGCAGTTAAACAGGATCGGAAACAGTATATCCTTACATCAGTTTTAAGTTTTACGGTTTTGAAAATTTCTCAAAGAATTTCACTTTTGAAATTGTGTTTGTTAATGTTTCTTTTATAATGTTTATTGTTTTGAGATCTATTTTAAATTCTTCAAGGATTTTAAGTAGAAATTCCCTGTGATTGGAGTCGTAGGATTTCTTAAAATGTATAAAAATTGTAACAAATCTTGGGTTTTTAATTTTTTTATTAATTACATTTATTCTAGTAATTTTTATTTGTTCGTTTTAGTTGCATTTATTTTTTATTTTAGTAATTACATTTTATTAAATAAAATATTAACTTTTTTTATTGTTCTGAACCAAATGACACCTCATTTGTTCAACTTTATTAATTAACAGTTGAGAGATCATGGAAAAAATTTTTCAAAGTGGATTACTAATATATTATATAGTGTAATATTTTTGTATGCGTTCTATTATTGCTAATAACAGAAATCATTTTTAATTCAATTAGTGAAGTAAGTAAAAGTACAAAAGATTATAATTTTATTATTAATTTAAAAAAATTGGCCTACGTTTTGGAATTTTCAAACTGTATTATTTTTTTTTGTGGGAGATGTTGTTGGGTTCATGTACATCAAATTTAATTAAAATATTTCACCTTAAATTATTACCTTCATAAGGTATAACTTTTTGCAAAATGATGAAGAGAGAGAAAGATTGAGCATTTGTTCACGTAAAATGTTTCGTTTATTTTAATGTTCAAAACTAGTCCTTTAAATTTGTCCAACAATTCCCGGGACACTCTGTATATGCTCAAAATTTAAATATCTCGGAGAAGGAATAACGCCAAACGCTCAACAAAAGGAAGCGTTAAAAGAGCGAACGCAGAAAACCGCGTTAGCGTTCAACTTAACACGAGATTTATGTAATAAAAAATCGCTTTCTCGTTTAACGTTAAACTCTGACGTTACAGAACACTTATTCTTTCGGAAGCGTTATATGGCCCTGAGCGTTTGCAAACTTTTTCGGATAAAGATCTTTTTAAAGTAGAAAAAAAATTTTTAAGAAACATGTACCCGATTAAATTTATAAACTACTAAAACGTGAAACAGAAATTTTTAAATATTTAGAAAAAAGTAAAAGACATCATCCGGAGAAGATTACAATTGTATTGGCATTTATACAGAACGAATGTACACAGATTATTTAAAACAAATATTTAATTTTTATAACAGTAAGAACTATTAAAAGTAGCCGGTTTAAAATAGTAGAAAACGATCTTAAAAGTTTAAAAATCTCCAAAGAAACCAGTTTAAATAAACAGATTTTGAAAATTAATCAAAGAATCCAAGTTTTCAGAGGAGTATAGGAAGAAAGTTAACCGAGGAAGAAAAACAACAAAGTTAAAAGATGAAAAAAATGTTAGGATGAACAAAAGAAGTTCCAAACTATTATGGAAACCTGGTCTGGACGAACAAAAAAAAAAAAATACACATTCCAGAGATCCTTACTGATGCTTTTTTGGAGAAATCCTTTTATTTATTTTTATTAGCATGCTAATATCTCGTTTTTGTTTTTATTTTATTTTTGGCACATACTTATTTAAATAAAACTAGAAAAAAATTTAAATAAAGGTTATGTACAACATATCATTTTCAGTTTTTGATTTTTTAAAGTTTCACTAAAATACGGTTAATAAATATTGTAGCTTTTTTTTTTAATTTGGTGCCAACTGTTAAAAGCCGTAATTTAAAAATAATTTTGTACTGTTAAGGGCATTCCTTTTTTTAAAATTGGAATTGTAAACTTCTTTTTTTGTTTTAGTATAGAGCTATGCTCGTTTTTAATATTTAGCAGTTTGTATCGATGATATCTTCGATAAATAAATTAATTGTATAATTTGAGTAATAAATTACAAAACTATTAATTTTATTTTTATTGCGTAATAAAAAAAAAATAATAAAAATTGTAATACTGATGGTATTGTGTGATGTATAAATAAAAATGTTAACCAAGGGCATGAAATGTAATTATTACTAGTCTGTAGAATCCGACACAACTCGGCAACAACCCGACTATGGCGATGTGTCTGTGTGTGTACACGTCATAAATACAATGGCGGCAGCCTCGCCGCGCCACGGCTACAGAGTGCACGGTATATGTCCTTGAACCAGGGCGTTCAACTCGATCGACCAGCGCAGCGCAACACAACCGAGTGCCTGCATCGAATCCGGCGACACAAACACACAACTACTATATGTTATTATTATTATTATTCTACCAAAACTTGTTGAATAACGCCTGCATATCATAGGCGGTTACACTATTTATTATGATCATAGTTACAACCGTGATTTCAATAAATAAAAAACCATTTTGTGGACGTCAACCTACTGAAAATATTTCAATGGATTCTTCTAGAATCTAACTTTATGTAATAATACATTAAAGACTAAATACCGATCGAACCATCTGGCCCGCTAATCTCCCGTTATTAATTGTTAAAATTAATTTATCAAGAAATCCGTAATACTATTTTTGTTAAGTTATATTTGTGACAATTACTTTCTTAACTGTTATAATTTACAACAAAGGGAAATTATAAAATTTCTCCATTATTTGTCGACAACATTGTATATACACCACAACTTTGTACTGTTAGTTAACGAAATGTAGTTTTAAAACTTAGACTGTTAATTTAAATTGTATTAACTTTTTTTTATAATATTGAATATTTACATTTTTTGTGGGTTGATCATAACTTTGTATAGGTCATCGCGTGTTTATTTTTTCCTACAATTTTATTCTACAAGTAGAGATATGAATTTTTTACTTTGTTGAAATACTAAATTGTCCAGTATTCTCACTTCTGCACCCTAACAACACAAATTAATTGAAACAGGATTATTTTTTTAATATAAACAGTTATTTCTTTGTGTTAATAAAATAACTTTGTTTTTAATTGTTAGTGTAGTGTTCAAAAAGTGACGCAACCTAATGAGTAAGTTAATAGTAGTTGAAAGTGGTCTCCATTATGCGATTGACATAATTGAATACGACGTCGCATGCTCTTCAACACATATTGTAAAATTCGTTGAGGAATTGCAACCACACATCGTTCAATTACGCCCTGCAATTTGTAAACGGTGTGAGGATGACTTTTGTAAGCAGCATCCTTAAGGTATCCCCACAAAGTGATAAATCAAGAAAACCGAGGAGGCCACAACCCCTTCGAAATCACTTGTCCAAGAAAACACTGATCCGAAAAAGTCATAGTGTTGTCGTCTGTATGAGGCGTAGCGTTGTCTTGCTGAAATCACTTGTACTCTAGCCGGTCTGGAGGTATAGTGTTTAAAAATTGTTGCACCATTTGTATATAGCGCTCACTGTACACTGCGCCGTGAAAAAATGTCACGAAGATTGGCCTACGCGACATTGCACACTAAACACTCGCTTTTTGTGCGAGCGAGGAGACTGGTGCAGCTTATGTGGATTCTCCGTACACAAAATACGTGAATTCTGTACATTCACGTATCCATAGAGGTAGAACCGTGCCTCGTCGACCAAAATCATTCGCCGAATTCTTCCCCATCTGGCGTTACAGATGGGGACATAGACCGCTGACAGAAAGCTACACGTTTCCAGTGCAGGTAACTCGCCAACAATACGAATTCTGTACGGATAAATCTTCAAATACTTGCGCGATGCCGTTTGGGCACTACTAACGGAGAGACCAGACCGGATAGATAGGGGTCGCATAGACTTCTTGCGACTAAAACGGGTGTCCCATATAAAACGCAACCCATCAATCACTCATCCATGAAATTTCAAAAGTCAAGCTTACTCTCCTACTCGTTACTGAATTGGACTCGTCCAACATCTGAACATCGCGGCGACGCAGTAGAACACAACCGATAGTAACAACAATGCAATCATAACGTTCAGTGTATTGCTAGAGACAAGATGGTGTTTTCGTTAGATGAACGTGTTTTCATTGTTGAGTCGTACTTCAGTACGAAATCAGCGGTTGCAGTGCAAGATTTGTTTCGCCATAACTACCCAGATAAACCGGCTCCTAACAAAACATCAGTATTAAGGTTGGTCGCAAAATTTAGAGAGACCGGTTCTGTTAATAACAAGGAACACAAAAGATCTGCGTTAGTGTTGAATACAGATACAGTCGCTGAAATCAAAGGCCGATTACTCGCCTCGCCAAATAAATCGATCAGACGTTTGTCTGCTGAAATTAATTTGTCTAAATCAACTGTTCATCGGGCGACCAAACGACTACAATTACGACCGTATCGCATTCAAACGGTTCATCGACTTCTTGAGCCCGACAAAGAAAAACGGCTACAATATTGTCAACGGTTCCGTCGATTTCTGCGCGAGGGAATTAATGTTATGGATTCGTTATTTTTCACAGATGAAGCACGGTTTCATTCGGATAGCTACGTAAACAGCCAAAACAGTAGAATTTGGAGCGCTGAAAATCCACGTTTATCACGAAAAACAATTACACCCGCAGAAGTTGGTCGTGTGATGCGCGATATCGCGGAAGAAAATAATCGGTCCTATTTTTTTCGAGTACACCATTAATGCAGAACGATATCAGGATATTTTATTTCAGTTCATCGCACTCTTGGAAGAGGAAGACACACACTGTTGGCTACAATATGACGGTGCGACATCGCACTACGCAGGTTCAACTTCTGATTTCGTCGAGGAATTGTTTGGTAATCGTGTTATCGGTCGAGGCTTGTGGCCACCAAGATCTCCAGATTTGACTGCGGCGGATTTTTTTCTACGGGGTTACCTCAAAGAAAAAGCCTACAGCGACAAACCACAACACTTGAACGATTGAAAGTCAATATTGAACAAGCTGTATTAAATATCCAGCCACAAACTTTGAAAAAAGTTGCAAGAAACGCTGTAAAAAGAATTGAAGCTTGTATTTAAGAAGATGGCAGCCACTTCCAACATTTACTCTAAATGTAAGGTAATGGATGGTAATAATAAAAATTACATTTACATTTACACATGCCTTTTTATTATTTCAATACCTACCAATATAAGGTTGGGTTGCGTTTTGTATGGGACACCTGTAGAACATGCAGCTTGCAACTTTTCTGGTGTTAGCACTTTAGCTCGACCACTTATGGATGCATCTGTCGCATTCCCTGTCTCTTGGAACACGTTGTAGAGCTGTTGGATGGAGGACTTGTTTGGTGCATCCACATCGTACATTTCTGTAAAGGCATTCTGGGTCTGGACATAATGGCACATCTAATGTATCGGGAGATAATGAATATTCTCTGCTGCATTGTGTAACTCATTTTTCTTCAATTAAACGTGCAACAAAAGAAGGAAACATTCTTCCATAAGATTGCGTTACTTTTTGAACGTTCTGTATATCCTCCTTTAGCTGTAATTAAAATTTTAATTCTCTGTACAACCAATGATTTATACTTTTCACGAATCTATAAGTCAACGAAATCACACCCGTAAAAGTGATGAAATCATCTTCTCCTTTAGTTGTACAATTCCTGAGCTTGCCCTTATAAATGGACGAAAGGTTTTCGATGGTATTCTTATCTGGTGGATTCTCAGGCGAGTCAAGTTCTTATACAGGTTATTTAACACGTTACCATAATTAACTGACAACAATGAGTAGTATTTAAAAAAATTGTGATGAAAAAAGTCAGTGTTGCCAACTTGTTTTCCGTAAGTCTAAAATTATTGTACCTACTAGACTGTTTTCTTTTTTGTAACATTTTCTTCTAAGTTTTCTTAGGTTTTGTTGTTAATAAAAGTCGACATGTTTAAAATTTTATTTCTTTTTTGTTGACATTATTTACATCAATCTTCTTATAATTAAATTCTCTACAATTTATGTTTAAAAAATGTATGATTTATTGCCAATTTAACAACGTTATTGTACGTCAAACGTAAAATAATGTGTTTTTTGGCCCTATTTTTGGCGTTTTAAATGGGATATCTTAGAAACTAAGTGAGATACAGTTCTGGGACCTATTTTTTTCGATTTCTCAGCTCAAAAACCATAAGAAACAATTAAATTTGTCCCTTAATTGACCTTCCCAGAATTTCAGAAAGCCTTAATTTACCCGGAGAAACTGAAACTCGGGGGAAATATTTCACTCTGTATAACTCGCTAACGAAGCGTTTTCGGACCTATGTTTATATGAACTTTTTTCTTATTTTTAGCATCTAGAATGAGTTGTCAAAGTATTGCCCTATCATCCTGAATCACTCTGTATATTTTTGTCGTCGAAACTTTTTTTTTTTGAAACGTGGCGTAGTGCGAGATCTTGCTGAAACAGCAGATCAATTGGGCTGGAGTTTTATTAGTTTCGGTAACACTCCAGTGAATACTTAATATTTTTCCCTCTTAACCTTCACAGAGCAAAAGTGATCAAATCCGATTAAAAAAAAAATTTCAAAACATCTCTTTTAGAGGTCCCTAATGTGTACCATATGTTTTGAATTAAATCTTTTACTATCGGTTCTTCATATGTGTCGCAGTCTTATTCCTGACGTTAAATTTTCCTTCATCAGCAAGTAATATCTTTCCTCAGTGTTCCTGATTCCAGTATTTATATTATCTAGCCATTGTGAAGTTTTTTTTATCATTACAAATGTTAAAAATTGTTTTTTTTTTTTTTCACTGGTCTATGAGTCCTTTGACCGGCCTTCAACAATCTTCGAGAGCTGTTAAGTCGTGTAAGAATACCTTGACTCTGAACTATTTAAAATACTCTTCAAGGTCAACTTTTTTTTTTTTTGGATATACCTTAATATTTTTGGCCAAAAATGGATCGTATCGAAAAGCGGTAGATAGCTTTTCCTTTTCCTTCCCAACTTCGTGTACGTTTAGATGATGCCGAATCGATAATAAAAAAGAAGCCTACGGTTAATTAATCTTTCTTTTTTTTATTAAAAAAATGAAAGATTATTGACCCAGGTGCTAATAAAAAAAAACTAATTAAAAAAATTGATTATTTGAGAAGTCCCATTTGGGGAAGATAAAAAAAATTAAATCTTATACCAGTTCCCAAAACCTTAATCTCGCAGTGAACCTCGCGTGAGTGAAATCGGTGCTCAGATTTTAATGTATTTTATTGTTATGATCAAAGATCATGATAAAAGATGATAAAAGATTAAAAAGTTTCTTCGTTTATCCTCGAATAGTTATGCCACATTCTAGATACTAACCCACCGATTCTGACTAATAGTTAAACTCATCATCGCAAATCACTTGATTTCGAAGTCGACAGTTCTAAAATTCAAGTCCTAATAAAGGCAGTTACTTTTATACGGATTTGAATACTAGATCGTGGATACCGGTGTTCTTTGGCGGCGGGTTTCAATTTAACCATACATCTCAAGAACGGTCGACCTAAGACTATAAAAGCCTCCATTTGATTTACATTCATACATATCTTCATCCTCTGAAGTAATACCTTACGGCGGTTCCGGAGGCTAAACAGAAAAGAAAGAGGACTCTAGATTCTAATTTCGATTCATTCAATTCAGAAATAACATTTGTTTAGGAATAAACACCGTTTTTTTTTTTTTTTTTTTTTTTTTTTTTTTTTAGCCAATATTTGTTCCGTACACTTCTATTAGCTTATTCGCGTGCATTTTAAAACAATTGCTTGCCGATAAACATCTCGAAACAGCCAGTAAATTATCATCTGAACCATTGTAAACTAAAGTGACTAGGCACGGCGAGAGAGAGTTTTTTTGAACGTGTGTGAACGACAGGAAACCGAACCGGATACAGAAATCCTTAATGCTTAACCTGTGTAGTTATTCGTCAGAGAATTTCCCGTGCGTCTGTCGCCCGTTTCGTTTACGCTTCTTAAATTAATAATACGCAAATAGAAAGGAGTTTTAAATATAAATATGTGGGTACTAAAAATAAACTGTATTTCGAAGTATCTTCAGAAACTGCTAGAAGTTGTTTTTCTAGATTTATAAATATAAGATATCGTTCAGGAATATTAATTTTCTTTACGAATCTGAATGTTCCTATAGTATGTATTTTCTATACGCCTTTATTCGTCGATACAAGAGATTAAAACTTTGAAAGTTTGAGGAAAATTTCATGAGACGCAATAATAACTTTTAGTGGTATGCGTAGAAGTTATCGATAAAATAAAGAAGAGTAATGTATGTCAAACGTTTAATTATTCAGGGGAATGACGAACGGTAAAAGTGACATCGGGAGGAGGATTATGTTATAACAGGTCACGAATTTGAGGAGATTACAAAATTTTATATTCACATGAAAATTACACACACCAAAAATCAAATTGATATCGTCATTTGTTACAGAGAAATAAAAATAAATAAAGTTTCAATGTTACTCCATTTTAACCTTTTAAACTCGGAATTTTATAAAATCCTTTCTTAATGTACCCTTACACCGTAAGAAGAACATGTATAAAAATTCTCATTAATTTATCTTTTGTAGTTTATGCTGGGCGTTGATGAATCACTCAGTCGGTACAAGTCGCTTTATAGATATATATTTTTACAATAAAATTTGTTGAAATATATATTTGGAACAGGTTCGTTCATTTTCTTTCTACGAAAAAAAAAAATAATAATAATAATAATAATAATAAAAATAAAAATAATAATAATAATAAAAATAATGATAATAATAATAATAATAAAAATAATAATAATAATAATGGATAAGAACAGATAACCCCAATAATATTGGTTAGTTTAGCTGTATCGTAGATAATATTAAAGTAATGCGATTAGAAAAAAGATTATACGAAAATATAAAGTACTTAATATTATTATTTTTTATAGTTGTCTTAAAATATTATTTACGAAATACAAAAGTGTTATGGTTAAATTATTATTTTTTATAATTATATTTAAGGTCAATATACTAGATAGCTGTCATGTTAAATATACCAAAAATAAATAAGATTTCTTGACTGACCTTGGAGAATTAAATTCTAGTAAACAGTTTACATAATAACGTACAAGCATGTCAATAATAAAATAATACGTTGAAAACGGAAGTCCATCCTTTTTTATATTTTATTTATCGGTTAAAATCATACGAAAGATTAATTCTATTTAATTAAAATAACCTATTAAAGATCTTTATAAAGAACATCTCTGGTTTGATAACTCTGGCAAATCAAAAAATCCCTTTCGGCACGCCGGAAAGCGGAGATAGATTTCACCGGTGCTAAGTAGGGGATAAAAAAGATTTCCATTTTAAAATTAAGAAAAACTTTAAATTTACTCAGTACGACAATGGTTGCATGTGAAAAAATTTCATATGTTTAGCATATGACAAGCCCCATCTTCTTACAATTCCAGCAACATTTTGCTCACCCCTTACCGTAAGGGTCGGTCATATCAAAAATTGTTTCAGACAAAAGTTTTAGGTAATGTTTAGAAGACTAACGGCAACTTTAAATCGAATCGACACTGTGCCTATTAAGGGAGTTATGATTTTTTTTGTTTTTGAAACCCCATTTTTTCTATCCCCTGGGTCGATGGTTGGTGATATCAAAAAACGTTTACTTAGATAAATGTTAGGCCATTATCCAAAGGAACTTCAAACGAATTCGATATTTTACTTAATAAGAAAGTTATAGCGATATTTTGTTTTTTCGAAAAAATCCCTCCATTTCCACCTCCATAGTCCGATTTCATCATTAACAAACTCGACCGAGATTTTGGGTCGTTATATTTTATGTATCAATTTGAAAATGATTGGCGCAAAATTACGGGAGTTATCGTGTCCACAAGAAAGTGAAGTATATATATATATGTTACGGTAAAACCCCGAATACCGGTAAATCCTAACATTTACCAAATCACTTGGTAAAAGTCCGAAAAAATCTTGAAAACACATTTAATTCGGACTTTTTCCAAATCGTTTTGGTCATTGTTGACAATTACCTTATTCTGTTAGTAAAAGTTGACAATTCTGTAACGAAATCACTTCTAAATAGGAAAGAACATGAATTTAAAAATGCTCTTCTCAATTTCGGGATTTCAGTTCAAAAATTGAATTAAAATTAATAATTTTCAAACGTGAGAATAATCAATTAATAGTTAACTCTTAAATACACAGTCTGGGTCTAACACCCGGATTGTTTTTTAACCCAATTTATTTTCAGTTTTTGCTGCGGGAAAAGAAGTTTTGAATCCCAACTGAACGTTTTTCATTAAATACAATCATTTTTTTTTTGTTCAAACCATTCTAAAACTTAAGGAAATATATAAAAAACCTAAAAAATATAACTAAAAATTCTGTATTTTTTTTTAAATATAGCCTTCCAGTTTTCTGTTTATCGTAAAATTCGTCTTTCCTTTTACAAAACATCATGATTAAAAAACCATGCTGCTAAGAAAATGTGATTGAATTTTATTTAATATTATTTATTAAGAATATTTTTTACACAAAAAAGTTAATCGATTATTCTTAATGGTAATTGTATTCTACAGGCTTTATCCTTTGAAAAGGATTTACTCTTTCAAAATCATTATTTCATATTTATTCTTCACTTTATACTTTGATTTTATAGTCTTTAAAATTTACCTGGGTCTCATATACTTGGACAATGTGTTTAAAGGTTGATTTTGCCTTCAGCGTACTTTTGATTTCCATAGATTTTTAGATTTCCATAGATAATTTGTAGTCTCGAAAAGATTCATTTAATTATAACAACGAACATATTGCTATTTACCATTGTAGAAGTTTGCTGAAAATGATTTATTCCTGAATATTAGTGTATATGAATTAATTACTTGTAAAGTTTTTGAAATATCTTAGAATAGTAAAATAAAGTTTGTTGTAATCTTTCGAAAAAAACCTGTTTCATTTTTCACCCGCAGTGTACTGAAATTCCGAAATAGGTAAGAGCATTTTTAAATTCTTACTTTTGAGTGATTTCATTACAGAATTGTCAAATTTTACCAACAGTCTATGGTAAATGTCAATTATGATCAAAACTATTTGGTAAAAGTCCGAAATAAATGTGTCTTCAAGATTTTTTCGGACTTTTACCAAGTGACTTGGTAAAATTTACCGGTAAAGCTTAAGGTTTACCGGTATTCGGGGTTTTACCGTAACATATATACAGAGTTATCATAAAAGAATGGTGCGGTTTTGAACATGGTTTAAATTAAAACAGAATTACTTATTGTTTATGTTTTTTATTTTTCAAATTTGTCGTCTCAAACATGTTTTTACATAATTAATAAATTTCAATATGTGCGCCCTTAGTTGCTCGACAAATGTCCAAACGATACTCAACTTCTCTCCAAACATTATTAGCATTTCTTCGTTAATGGTTATCATTGCTAAATTAATCCTGTTTTTTAAACGGTTTTCGCGAATTTTTTGTGTATAAAGAACGCTTTTGATGTACCCCCACACGAAAAAACCGCAATGTGTCAGGTCTGGACTCCTTGGAGGCCAAAGTATGGATCCTTGCCGGCCTATCCATCGATCTCCAAATTTTTCGTTCAAAGCGTCCGTGACCGATGCATTGAAGTGCGGGGGAGCACCATCTTGTTGGAAATGAAGTCGATGAATGTTTTCGAGTTCATCCGGCTGAGAAAAGCAATATTCGGTTAACTTGTCAAGATACACAACTCCATTAATTGTTTTTTCAGCAAAGAAGAAAGGCCCTATTACATGATTTTTCATCACCACACCAAACATTAACATTAGGCGAATCGCGTTGTTTCTCAATAATTGCATGTGGGTTTTCAGAGCCCCATATTCGTGAATTGTGTCTGTTAACGCATCCATTAACATGGAATGTAGCTTCTTCTGTAAAAATTATATCATCTAAAAATGATTCGTTTTCACTTATTCTGTCCGACATTTCAACGGCGAAATTGTAACGTTTTGCACCATCATCGGGTTTCAATTCCTGCAGTATCTGGATTTTATAAGCGTGTAATTTCAGTTTTTTACGTAAAACTTTGTGAACTGTTGATTTTGGAATACCTAATTCGACGCTTCGACGGGGGATGGACTTCCCTGGACTTCTAATTGCCGATTGTCTAATTAGTTCAACCGTTTCGTCCGGTACACTTGGTCTGCCGGTTGATTTCTGTTTCTTAATCGATCCGGTTTCTTCGAATCGTTTGAACCGACGTGTTATGTTATTTTTGTGTGGTGGATCTATTCCGAATTCACGTCGAAACGCACGTTAACTAAACTTACGGATTTTAATTCAGCTATCAATAAAACACACTTTGCTTTGTCTTTATCCGAGAACATAGTAACTCACTAAACTCACCGCAACAACAATAAAAGAACTGACGTTGTGGTTACAGCTGCTGATAAACAAACTTTTGAGTTGGAGGCTTTCAGGGATACCAATATAACATCTAGAAATTTCCCTATAATCTTCCTATGAATTACTGAAAACGCACCATTCTTTTATGATAACTCTGTATATATATAAACTTTTGAGCTGACGGTGGTTTTGGGGTCTGGGAGATATAAAACGCGAAGACATGTGGAAATTTTCCGGAAGTCAAATCATGGTATATATTACAATAGGTAGATTTTTTATGAAATTAACTAATAAAGCGACACCTGTGTGTTGTTTCTGATGCACGGCTTATACACACAAAACTTAATTAAAAATATTTACAATTTTATTTAAATTAATTTATTTCGTCTATTTAATTTAAAGATTCTAACTAAAGCGAGCGGGCGCGCATACCGAATTTAATTAACGCGAACAAGAGGTCGCGCTAATTAAATACTGAATTCTGACCAAACTTGGTCAGATTTCTTCTATATATGGGTGGAGGGGGGGCATTGCTACTACTAACTTTTCAACTTATAAGGTGAAGGGGTGAGGCTGTAGAGAAAGGTCACTCTGAGGATGCCGAGATTTCGCCCTAATCAAGGTCATATTTTTCTTAGGCGTATTTGTTAACGATTAAAAAATAACAATATTTGCAAAAATAAATTTTGCAAAATCGAACCCCCACCCCCAAAAATGGTCTAAGCTACTGTTATGTTGTGATGTTACAGGTGAGCGGTAGAATTAAATAAATGAATAATATTTAAAGTGTAAAAAAAGCATCTCTGTCTAGCCGGGTCTCGTACTCGATCGTTCGGTCGACTCGGTACCTGGTGCGTTCAGCCTCACGGTTACACGGATCTGTCGACCGTACAAGCGAAATTTATTACAATCAAAATTAAACTAATTTGCTACAACTGTGTTGTCAGCTTTTTTAATTTATAGAACATGAACTAAATTGCAGAAATTATTTGGAAGATTTTCTTTTTCATAGTTGTTTCTATTGAAGCGGGTGAAAGTGTTGACAAAACTTTTCTTTAGCGAATTGGTTAACTTTAATTTCTACATAATTATTTTTTGAAAAGGTTTTCTTAAAATCTGTTCCCCACTTCTAAAAAAAACATATAATCATTTTTTTGGCTCGTTTTATTTTTTATTTTTTTTTTTGTATTTTGTTTCGTCAGGAAGGGCTATTAAAATAAAAAGTGGCTTTGGCACGTATATTATATTACGGACTTGAATCGAGAAGCAATTTTTTTTGTATAATATCTTTCATAAAACTTATACTTAATTTTATCAAATAATTCTATTTCTGATTAATTTTTTCGCGTTGGGAATCATTTTATTATAAATAAATTTTCCTCGAATAATCCTAAAATCAAACATTTTTTATTCGAAATTTGGGGAGTTTGACGCTTAAATCTTATTTAGGTAATTATGACTTGTGCGGCGTAGCCGGAAAAGTTACACAATACTTTACCAGATTTTTCTATACTTTCAAGACAAATTTCAGTGAAAGTTGCCGTTGGGCTCACGTACACCGAATTCCATTAAAATATCTCGATCCATTTTTAAGATATAAATTATCACTGAAAAAAACACAAAATGATGGAAAAAAGAGATAATGAAAGCGAGACAGGGTGAGAAAATATTTTTTGTTTATTCTGATGTTTCTTTAAGTTGCTTATTATATGTCGATCGATTAAAAAATATCACACCTTTCATTTTTGTATTTCGTGGCGTTTGAAGTTTTGTATTCAGCTGTAATAAGTGGGTTTTTACATTGTATTAATAAAGAACAAGGAAGAAAAATACCCGATAAGTATCTCCAAAGTTGGAAATTTGGTAGGACAAGAGTAGAAACAGTGTCATCCAGATAAGTTTATAGACAGAGGAAATTCAAAATAAAGAAAGACAAAAATGTTTCATAATAACTGAAAAAAAGGTTGTGCATAATGAACAAGGATCCTGTTGTCTAGCAAAAATTCACAGAGAATACCGGGAAGAGAAGGAACGTTTATGAAATATCCGTATAAGCCGAACGACTACCTCAGGTCCATTACAGGCTGTAGGCTTCAATTCCGTTAACAATCCCTCAGAAAGCCTGAGTTTCTTTACCCAAGACGAGGTACCGCATTATTGATACCGCATATACCAGTGTAAAATATATAGTAAAAAAAATTCCTTTTTCTCCGATTACTAAACAAAAGTTTACTTGAAATAAGGTTCAAGGTTGCTTAAGGAAAATTCTCTCGTTTCCAGTATAGTGTGGTGTGTGAATCAGACTATAAAACCGTTCGTTGAGCGAGATTTTCCCGAACGGTACAAACAAAAGATACATCGGATTGGGGATATTTCTAAAGCGGTACCTGTGTGAAATCAAGTCGCAATGCGAAACAAACAACCCTATCCAAATTATAGTTTAAAGTACCTACTAGACAAAGGGGATCAACCTAATTATCCTGCGGAAGTTCAGAACATTTACTGTGGATGAAAGTGCGGTTCGTTTTTCGTTTTACGCCCCCCCACTTTTTTGCATTTTTTCACTTTATAATTACTTAATGTAGCGTGCTTTATGATAATTGATGAATAATACATTTGAGAAAACGTACTAAAATGTTGTTTTGTACCGGTTATTTTAAACATTCTCCACATTAAGATATAAAAAAATAAGCACAATTGCTTATAATTATAATCTAATCAAACTTAACCTAAGTAATTATAGCAATAATTACTGAATTTATTATTTAAATAATAAAAACATTACTGTTAACTAGTCAAGGTTAGCGAGTGTAGGTTATAGATCGTGGATACCGGTGTTCTTTGGTGGTTGGGTTTCAATTAACCATACATCTCAGGTACGGTCGAACTGAGAATGTACAAGACTACACTTCATTCACACTCATACATATCATCCTCATTTATCCTCTGAAGTATTATATAAACGGTAGTTACCGGAGGCTAAACAGGAAAAAGAAAGAAAGGTTAAGTTCGGTTAGATTATATTTATAATTTATCTGCAAATACTCACTGATTTGGAAGAATTCTGTCTATTGTACTTTCGTTCTGAATATGAGGACTCGTCTATTTCTGCCGTCATATGTTTTTTAATAAATGATCAGCACACACGCTTCTTTCGGGTACATCTTCCAATCCGTTATCGCTTCACGTGACATTTACTTACGCTCGCCAATCTTGACTAATATGTTAATATGTAAAATATGTTTAAAATGACGGCATAAAACAGCATGTTAGTGTGTTTTCTCTAATGTTTTATTTATCAGTTATAAAACAAATTAAGTAATTTTTATGTGGAAAATGCGAAAAAAGAGGAGGGTAAAACGAAAAAGTACCGAAACCGTAGATTAATAATGATTGATTTTTTAATTAAAAAATGTTAAATGTATCTTACAAAAATTTTCTTTCCCGTAGAAACGTTAAGAAAAACCTTCTTTCATTCCCAACATTGGCGTTATGTTAAACTAGGTAAACAATTTGTATATCTTGTACCATTTTGGTTAAACTTCTTTATACTTGAGAAAATATTTAACGTATTATCATGAAATTTCGTATGATGGCTTGTGCAATACATTAATGTTTTTATTAAATAAATAAAAAATAAATTTCAAATAGTTAAGCAGATACGTTTGTTATTTTTCGTTTATTTGTTTTCGCAGAAATGACTTATCGAGTCTGGTAGTATCACAATTATTGTCATTTTGTTCGCTCGATAAAGACAATATGGTTAATTAGTAAAGATATTAACGTGAAAAGCATTATATTTTTTTGTAATCTAGTTAAATTATGCTGTTTTTTATTTTTTTTTGTATTTTTTTAATATTTTCTGTCTTTTATAAATAATTTGTTTTAAAATAAAACAATAGTGTAAATAACTCTTGTCATAAAGAAAAACAGAGAGAGAGAGAGAGAGAGATAGATAGATAGATAAAGAGAGAGCGAGAGAGAGAGAGAGAGAAAGAATGACAGAGAGAGAAAGGAGAGAGTAAAACCTAAGAAACACATGTGTCAAGTAATATTATGTAACATATTTATGGTAGCTTGTACCTTGATTAAAATGACAAGAGGCCGCTTAATGAAGTGGTGGTTGTAATGTGTATACTTTTTTCTCACTACTGTTTTTCTGGTTCATTTATTATTTAATTTGTTTTTTCTTTCTTTCTGTAAAGGTGTTGGATGGATTTTCTAGTTAGTAGAGTATTTAATACTTTAGACGTTTTAGGGGTAAACTAAAATATATTATTGTAGGCCTACACGGCAGACATTGCCCTGTTGATATTTTTTCTTTTCCTGTTGTTTTACACTAAAGCCACATTCGGGGTCTTTAATATACAGTAGGTAATATCGTGCCGTTTGATGGATAATCGAATAACAAGTAATGTTGAAAACAGAGGCGATTAAATACTTAATAAAAATTATATTGTTTCACACCATTGTTACTTTTTTAGTTAAAAAAAATAATCGTTTATTTTTGCCATTTGACTGATTTTATATAATTCTTTATCGTTTTCAATTGTTTTCTAACGTTTTAATTTTATTTATATATACGGGTGGTATTTAAGGATGGAAACAGCTTTACACTGCATATCTGAGAGGTTTTTGGAGGTAGAGAGGTAGAAATAAATTGGGTTCTTCGTAGTTATTATGTCTTAGTTTTTTCCGTTATCTTCGATCCGTTATATTGAATCAACTTATTTTTTTTAAACAGGAAGGTGAACATGTGACACGTGATTTCGATTTAAAATTTTACAAGAAAAACAATGCTCAAACCCGTTTTTCTGTTAATGCATTCGTTATCGAGTTGTCAGCATTCAACGTTGCATTGACGGAAAAATCGTGTTAATTATAAAACGAGGTAAAACGCGCTTCGTGAACAATTTTATTATTACATTTTACATCATAATGCGTACAATAACGAACTTTAACAGCGTTATACTATTGATGATAGTAAACAATAAATAATAATTAACAACACAAAAAATTAAACGGCTATGTTAATTGATATTATTTACTTTAAATATTACAATATTTATTTTAAAATTTTATGGATCGTTAATTACTAATGAAATAGATTTTGAAAGCATACCGTTCTTCAATAAATATTAAAAATGCTTCCCCCTTCAGGTTGGCAATGTGCTAACTCAATTAATATTCTTTTATAACTTGTATCATGCCTGGTAGTACACGAGCGGATTCGTCAGCTATTCTTCTTTTCGATTCGTCGATGACTGCAGGTTTTGTTTAGTAAATATTAGTTTCAGGTACATCCAAAAAAAAGTAATCCAGAGGAGACAGGTCTGGGGATCTACGGTTCCTCTACGGCTCATCCAGTGATTCGGAAATTGTTCATTTAAAAATTGCCGTGTCCTTAGATAATAACGATGTTGTACCTTGTCTTACTGAAACCATACGTTATTATTTAATTTTTGTCTAACATTTTCCCGGATATTTGGTAAAATCCTATCGGCTGACAAGTTGCAGTAAGCATCTTCTATAAGATTGTCATCTAAAATAAAAGGCTCTACAATACAATGATCAACGATTCTCGCCCAAACGTTCACTTTATGAGTGTGTTGTATACGATCTTCCGAAATCCATCTGGATTATAATCGCACTTTCATTTTCCATAAGTAAAAAATATCAGCTGATATTAACATTGGAAGTTAATTTTTATTTAGAAGATAAAAATTAACTCTATGTCAACTTTATCGAAGTATTTTTCACAAAATCTAAAGTTTTAATATTCAGGAAATCCAGAGGTATTTATCAAAATGGGCATGCAGCGTCGAGCTTTTCAAAAACTCCTGCATCTAAAATTCTGACTGATCACCATACATTTATTTATTTAGGGTATGGCACCAAAACACAACACCAATTACAGTCAAAATTTCAAACAAAGATTTAACAAACTAATATATGCTACTAATTCTGGAGTCGCCATCAGGAAATCTTCAGGATTCCCTTCATAAGCTGTCCCTAGGGCAAACCTGTGATGTGTCTAACAGTTTGATTTTCACCACACTCACAAAGGGGCGTCGGTGTTTTACCCCATTTATACAGGAAATAGGTGCACCTACCATGCTGAGTCCGTATTCTGTTTAGTTTTGACCATGTCTTACGTGGCAAGTCAAAACCCGGCGGCCTTTGAGTAATACATAGGATTTGGTTATTCTGCTTTGTGGTCCATTCTTGACGCCAGGCGTTAGGTTAAATCCGTCCTCTGTGGCAGCAATTGCTGTTTTGATAAGTGGCTTTCTAAATCGAATGCGACCACGATTGGCATTCTCAATGTCCTCATGTATTGGTAGGTTTCGATTGTCCATAATCTTATTGTACTCTCTTACAAGTGCGTTCATACGGCGCAGGTTTGGGGGTGGTATGTGGCTCAATACCGGGAGCCATTCCACGGGAGTAGACCTGATAACCCCGGCAATCATTCTCATAGCAATCATTAAGTTGAGCATCAATTCTATGAACTTAAAGGCTGTTAAGCCACACTGGCGCATAATATTCAGCAGCCGAGAAGACCACTTTCAGAGCCGATGTGCGCAAAGTGGAAGCCGATGCTCCCAACATTGTTCCACAGAGCTTATGTATAATGTTGTTTCTCGCTCTCAATTTCCCTGCAGTTTTCATTAGGTGCTACTTAAATGAAAGCGTTCTATCAAGTGTCACGTCTAGGTATTTCGGTGTCTTATTGTGAAAGAGCCATGTGTCCTCGAATAGCATTTTAAGCTCCCTGTCAGAAAACTTCTTTATATATACTAGCTATTGCAGAAACACTATAATAAACTACTGCCTTTGGGGAGGGGGGATATGGATGCCATGTAGGCCCCTTTCTCCGATGGAATTGAAAGTCAGGATAAATCTGGGATCTATATATGTATATATATATATATATATATAAATATACAGATGTATCACGAAGTTCTCCCGGGGTTTCTTAACCTACTCCACTCGTGAAAATAATGGGAAAAGTTCATATAAATATATGTCCCAAAATGCTTCGTTTGCTAGTTACGGCTAGTGAAAGATTTTGCTCTATCAGTTATTAGTGAAAGATTTTTCAGCTATACCGGTGAAATGAGGTCGTACTGAAATTTTTAGGACGTTAATTAAGGAACAAAATGAGCGATTTCTTATGGTTTTTGACCTGAAAAATCGAATAAAATAGGTCTCTGAAACGTATCTGCAGTAGTTATAAAGAAATCTGGGGTGAAAATCAATAAATTGGGGTAAAAACCATGTTTTTTATGTTTGACGTTCAATAACTTTATTAAACGGTTAATAAATACGAACAAATTTTAAACAAAACTTGGAGAATTTAATTTTTAACAAAATAGTATAAGATAAGTAGAATAAAACAAAGAAATGTTGGAAAATTTGAATTTTATTTAGACACAGTACATTACTATATTTGTCGGAAAAGTACTTATTTAATGTAAACAAAAACCAAATTTTGTTTTTTGGTTATGTGAAAAATTTGTAAAAACAAAATTAACTGTTAAAAAATTTAAAAAATTGAAAATTACACAACAGTTGTAAAATAAAAATAAATAAAGAAAGATTACTTAGATAATAACTTTTTTATTAACGACAGAAATACAATAAATTAGTTGAACAATTATTATTTAAAAGTTGCCAATAAAATAACAACAGCCGATCAACAATGCGCAATACTGTATCAGTGTTTAAATCATTCTGTAAGGTACATTAAGTATATCGGGTACGAATATTTTCTGTGAGTTTTAGTTTAAGCGTGATCGGTTTGACATTGATTTACTTATTTACAACAGAGGAATACGCTGATAAGCTATTCATTTTGGGTGTGTGTAACGGTAATGCTGCAGAGGTTGTAATAGAATAAGAATTACGTTGTTCGAATCGCAGGATTACAGATCCCAAAACAATTAGCGCGACTTTTCGCAATCCTCGGGAAACGGGATCACTACCTAGTATTTCGTACCGGCTACAAACGATCTGTCTAACACGTCGCTGTTATTGATGGAACTATTATAGAGTTGAGAGCAGTCCAGGCGTCAGTACGCGACGTCTTTCTAAGCGGATCCCAGTTTCGCATTCGATGGTTTGAAGGACACTTAAACAAAACAAGTTTTATCCTTATCATAAACAACCGGTTCAACATCTACACTCAGGAGAAGGTCCGTTTCCACTTGATTTCCTTGAGAAATGGATCGGTCATGGAGGTCCACATTCCTGGCCACCGAGATGGTTTGTTCTAATATATTTAGATTTTTGCGTCTGGGGATGGATAAAAATATTGTATAAAATATCGTATTATAAATGTAATATAATATTAATATATATTTAATATTCTAATAAAGGGTGGAGCAGAGGAAACGCTTGTTTTTCACTACTGAATAACTAAGGTCGTTTTAATTTTAGAAAAAAAAGTTTTACATTAAATAATAATATTTTTATTGTATTTTTGAAATCAACACATCTTAATCAGGCTTGGAAAAAATATCATTAAGATCATGTCCTTGTCGGACGCAAATTCGGAACATCTCCTCAGAGCTCTTTAAGGATTTCTCTTACATTTCATTCGACACAGCTTCAATTTCTTGACGAATGGAAATTTTCAGGTCTTCGATTGCGTGTGGCTTGTTCACGTACACTCTTGATTTCAGGTAGACGCACAAAAAGAAGACCTAAATCTATTGATTGGTTGAATGGGCGGTAAAGAAACATCGCCGAGTTGCGAAATGACATGTCGAACCGCTTCAATCGATGCTCTCGCCGTTGTGAGTTGTGGCAACATCCTGTTGGGAGCACATTTCTCTCGTGGTTACCCGGTGCCTTTCCAGTTCTAGACGCAGGAAGTTGTTTTAACATGTCGATGTTGCGCGCTGATGTCAGTGTAACTGCGGTTCCTCCCTCTTCAAATACGTAACGATCAACAATTCTTCTCTTGGAGACACCGCACCACACACCTACGTTTGAGCTGTGGAGAGGTTTCTGATGCAGTTCACGCGGGTTCTCCGACCTCCAGTACCGACAGTTCTGTAAATTAACATAGCCGTCCAGATAGAAACGGGCTTCGTCACTAATCATTATTAGGGCGTTTGCATCTTCCGTAAGAATGGCGTTCATAATGCCACGAAACTTGTTACGTTGTAAAAAATCTCTTTCAGTTAGCTGCTGATGATCATTATTTTGCACGGGTGAAATTTGAGATCACCGTGTAAGATATGATGAAGCGAACGACGTGATATACCCAACAGTAAGCGTCCGCTAGCCTATCGCCTAGCGGATCGTTTCGGAAAGTAAAAACTGCCCTTCTCATTCCGTCTATGTTCTCCGGAGTTCGGACTGAACGGGAAGGTTTTTTTCTTCTTCACAGATCCAGTACTTCTAAACGTCAAAATCCATCGGAGTATGGTGTTTTGATCTGGAACCGCTCCTCGACATTAAATTTCGCCGGAAAAGACGTTGACCCGTGACCACAGAATCATTGTTTCTAAAAAAAACTGCTCGACAGCAAATATACGATGTTTTTCGCTCCAACGCTCCATAACGACTGAAACTGCGTAGTCCGAGCTGTTTGCCAAAGGTCGCCGAAGGTCAATATCCCCATTCGCGGCTGAGTACTAGCGGTTTAAAAAGCATGCGTTTCCTGTGTTCCACTCTTTATAAACATAAAATATTGTATTGGATAAAAATATAGTATACAAAACAAAAATACATTCTCGTGAGGAATTATTATCCGCATTATGTATGCTGACATTTAAGGACAACCCTGAAGAACTAAAAAGAGCAACAAAAGCGTGTCAAGAAATGTCTTGAAAATGGAGGGCTCATTTCTGAACGTTTATTATAAACCGGTACGTATGGTTTAGAGTACTATTTCTAAATAAAATTCGTATTTTTCTAACTTTTCTTTGTTTTATTCAATCTTACACCATTTTGTTCGGAATTAAACTCTTAAGTTTTTTTAAAGGTTTTATTATTTGTTATTCATTTAACAAAGTTATTGTAAGTGAAACATAATAAACAGGGGTTTTCCCCTAATTATTGGTTTTCACTCCATATTTCTCAAAAACGGTTTTGGAACATACTTTTTTTTAATTTTTCAGGTCATCCCAATACGAAATCACTAATATTGCTCCTTAATTAACGTCCTAAGATTTCAGTACGACTTCATTTCACCGGCTTAATTGAAATCCGAGCAGATCTTTCACTAGTCGTAACTCGCAAACGAAGCGTGTTAGAACATCAGTTTATATGAACTTTTTCAATTATTTTTCGAATTAAAATAAGTATGAATGTCCCGGAAAACTTAGTGTTACATTCTGTATATAGCCAAATAATTTTGCAAAATTTTCGAGTTATGATGCAAAAACTGTTTAGAAATAATTTTGAATATTCCAAAGAATTGGAATTTTAAATAAGGTAAAAATTATTCCCATTATTACTACCATTTTACTACCATTTATACAAAAATTTTAAATTGTGAAAAATACGCGTTCCCCATGTTTGATGTTTAAAATTAAATGCCATCATTGTTTCATAACAGATATTTTTTTAACTATTTGGGAAGAATTTAGGTTGAGCCAATCCGAATATATTGATCAAAATACAGACTAACACACATACGTCCATACATCTTCCGGAAATTTCTAAAGCTTTTTTGTGGTTTTGAAACGTCGACATTTGCAAAAACCTAGATATTCAGAAATTTTGGTCGATCGTGATTCTTTCTTTTTACAGCTATACTGCTGCAATAGGAATAAAGCTGTACCCAGGAACGTAAAATTTGTTTCCTAAACAGTAACGACAACACGCAAAAGAAGTTTAGGATTTCATAGGAAAACCTTCTTCATCCCTGTTATAGTATTTTTTTTTTCATTTGATAAGATAATGAAGTCGAAGTGATCGTAGTGTTTAACAATGTATTATGTTAAGATTTATGCAGGAGGTACATATTGGTTAGTTGGCATTTCTCCCACCACCACCACCCCATTCGGTCGCCCTAGAGCATAGACTAAATGTTCCGTGCCAAAAAACGGCTACTGTGCCTCTAAAAAAACGGTATAGCGACCTCGATCCTATCTGCTCCTAATGAGCTACCTTTCTTTCTTTTCCTGTTTAGCCTCCGGTAACTACCGTTCAGACAATACTTCAGAGGATGATATGTATGAGTGTAAATGAAGTGTAAAGTCTTGTACAATGATCTACCTAACTTGCGTGAGCGAATTAAGCAGGGTGCCGTACAGCACCCGCTTAAGTGTCCCAGTCGCTCACTTGTCAACAATAAAACTAAATCGGGGAGGCGCACCCCTTGTTACAGTTAAAACTATTGAAGTTCTTATATCTAAAAGGCAGCAATTTAGGCTGCCACGCCTCGGTCGCTGTATGCCAGCTAGTACCTGTCCACCATTTAACAGCGCTTGGAGCTAGTTTGGCTGGAGGCCAGCCATTACCTCAAGGAAGGATTCCTACAACAGAGCTTAGGAGTCATTATTACATTACACAACCCTTAAAATTAACGATGACGGTTGAACATAGCAACCTCATCGAGGAACTCCGACAATGCGGCTCTCGCCACATTGACTCGCCGTTTGTGAGGGGCCAAGTTTCCCCCCGACCTCTAAGTTTCAGGGTGGCTCGATCTCTGGCCCCCCCAAGAGCAGGGCAGTCGAACATCATATGCACGTTCGACTGGACCTCCCCGCAGACACACAACTCATCAGCCACCAGGCGAAACCGAAACAGATATTGATTCAGGTTTACATGGTTGGTGAGCACCCGGGCACCCGACGCCCTTAAAAACGAACTCGAGGCATACCATCCCCCCAGATACTATATAAAACTATACAAGGATCTTCCCTTAGTCGTGGTGTGCCATTCAAGCATATGCAGGAGGTACGAAAAAATAAAGTGCGATCATTTTATCGTACGCTTCACGATACTATACACTATACTTCCATTATGGACTATGATACAGAGATACTCGCATTTGGTTTGATTCATGGAATGTAGTTATACGCAACCGGTAATATCTTACAGAAAGTGTTGGAAATATCCATTTTTTTGAAGGCAGGTCGGAACCCTTTGCACCATATTTTTTGACACTTTCGTGCAAGAGGGCTAATGGAATTCATCTCTGAAGTAATGGATCGTTTTAGGTCTTGTAGAGTGCGTAAGTTTTCTCGATATACTCTCCTTTTAAAAAACCCAGAGAAAGAAGTCTGGAGACGATAAATCAGGAGAACGAGGGCGCCGTAGACCTTTTTCAAATCACGCAAGATCACCAAACATTTCTTCCAAAAATTGCTTGGTGTTTTTGGATGTACGGCACGCACGTAGCCCCGTCTTGTTGCAGGTAACAATAGCATTCATCAGGCTGGAGAGGAGCTTTAAGCTGCGTAATTATATCCTGTCAAGGGTTTCGTAAAAAAAATCTGGCCCACTATTCGTCGCCGAGAAATCGCATACCTAATCCCTATCTTCTTTCAAAGATTTATGAATCTTTGAGCGATTCGTGTAAGATGTGTGGATTTTGATCGACCAATATCTGTTGTTCTGATTATTGATGTAACTGCCGAGGTGAAAATACGTCTCATCGTCAAAAAAAACACATTATCCAGTATGCTCATCCCATTATTTTCCACCTGATTGGTAAACCACTGGCAGTATCTTATTCTTTTAACAGTGTCTGGAGACTTCAGTTCCTGTAAGCAATGTATTCGGTATGCATGTAGACCTAATTTCTTGGTCATTTTTTATGCACTCCCGTACGATATTCCTGTCTGTCTGCGATGACAATTTACGCAAACATTTTGTTGGAAACTATTCAAGTAATGAACGTAGTGAGTGATAAAATGATTGCATTTTAAATATATGGAAAAAGAGAAAGGATTGCTGACTTATAGAAGAATCGTGAAGAAATTTAAAAATAAATTGTCAAATCTTTCATGAAGATTGTGGTTTTTTTTATAGTTTGAAACGAAAAGTCGGAAAGAAAATAGAAAATATTTTAAATATGGTTTTGAGAAGTGCTAGAAAAATAATGAAATGTCAAAATAGGAATAATACTGTCAGAGGATACGTAATCAAGATTTCAAAGTACAGGAGAATATTTCGGTTGAGACACGTCATCTATTCTGAAGATGAGTAAAGGATAAAGGGAACACCCGTAAGTGGAAAATACTGGCTGAAGTTGTGTGAAGTAACGATATTATTTAAAGCCAGAGCCCGTTGGTTACTTTTTTGTATCAAGAGAAAATATGATTTTTTTCATCATATATTCTAACTTGCAAAGAAAATTATTGATCGATCATTTTTTTGATTTTATTCCGGGTAAAGGTACTTCGATTTTCTTTCGATGGATTGTCAAAGAACTTTTTCATTTTCCTTTATTTCTCCTTATTATTTCTGATCTTTTTCTTTTGGAAGTTATTTGTCTGAATTTGTTGGATGATTCTGCTTATAGATCGGAAAGGGAATTCTATTTTTTGATCCAGTACTTGGAGAAAGTTGTTTATCGAGCTAAGCCCAGCCTCCTGTAATACATAAGTATGTCATATAGAGAGAAAAACAAAAGGCAAAGAATAACGAATGGTCAGCTAATAGGAATCAAAGTATAAGAAATTATAAAGAAAGTTGGGGATTAGAAGAAATTAGGTATTCAGATTCATACTCAAGTTATCCATTAAAACGACTTCTTATTACAAAAGTCTTTAAAAAATTTCACTTTTTTGGAATTCCTATTAAAACTTCTTTATTATTTATATTATCAGACCATCAAATTTGGAACATTCTACAGAAAAATAAAATTTTAAAATCTTATCAGGTAAATTTTTTGTTTGTTTATCATTTGCCCGTTCTTCTTATTTCTTTGCCTAGAAACTTTACCCTCATTCTTAAAAAAAAATCTTTCTTGTTTTCTTTACCCTATAATTTAATTCTTCTTTTTGTATGAATATTCTAAACGTTTCCTTTTGGTATTTTGAAATATTTTTGAATTTCTGGTAAATTATTGTACCGTTGTTATCCTCATACTTTTATTTGTATTCTCCTATTTTACATTTTTCTTGTGTCCCTTATTATTCGATATCGATCGCACATACCGCATGTAATGTTAAATAAGTCTTCAACAAGCTGTAATTAAATCTTGCCTTGTACGTATATATATATAATATATATATATATATATATATATATATATATATATATATATATATATATATATATATATATATATATATATATATGTGTGTGTGTGTGTGTGCGTGCGTGCGTGCGCGTACGGCACACCAAAGTACTTAGTTTGTTTTCAGGATTTTGCCACAATCTCTTTTCTCTTTCAATTGGATTTATTCATAATTTTTGCCATCCTTCTGTAACACCTCATTTCAGAATGTTGTATATTTTTCATATTTCATTACCGTAAAGCGCTACACTCCACAAAACATATTTTTAAGGATGTCTTAATTGTTTAGATCCATATTTGATACTAGTAGAATTGTTTTTTTTACACGAGAACTCTCCTTGTTGGTCCTAATCTGTTTTTGATCTTATCTTGTTTTGTAATTCTACTTCCTACCTAAATAATAAAATTCTAAAATTTGTATGATGTATAGGGTCATTCACGGGAACCGGATGTTTTTAAAATAATCATAAAAAATTGAATATTTACTTTAAAAAAGTTTTATTGGTACTGAAACACTTCTTAAATCAAAGCATTTGTTACTTACTCATGAACGAAAAATTATGTCCGGCAAGTGATGTCCATTTTGGGGAAATACATTGTTGTAGGTAACTGGCCTCAATTCTTTGCAGCATGTCTACATCAATCTGGGTGACGTGATGACGAATTGCGATCTTAAGGTCCTCCAATGTACGCGGTTTATTGCCATACACACGCGATTTCAGAAACCCCCACAGAAAAAAATCACAACTACTCAAGTCGGGGGACCGAGAAACGATCCGTCCCGGAAACAAGTTACGGAGAACAGCCATAGTTGCCCTCGCTGTGTGCGCTGTACCTCCATCCTGCTGGAATAACACATTTTGAAAATCGATTCCCCGGTTTCGTAACTCAGGGATGAAAAACGTATTCAACATCGCAATGCAAAGATCAGCTGTTACAGTTACGGCAGCGTCATTTTCTTCAAAAAAATATGGTCCGATAACACCGACCTTTCCTATTGCACACCAGACAGTCACCTTTGGGCTATGAAGGTGGTCTCTCGTGGCCATTGTAAAGGCAATTGCTTTTATAAGGATTTGAATTTCTTGACTGTGGATAACGGTGTAACTGCACTTCTCAGGCAGGAGTGGTCAACCTGAGTCTGTTCAAGATATTACACAATTTTATAGTAATTCATTATCCTTTTGGCTGCCGGATGACCGCCTTATCAGGAATTCTCATTTGGGACCGTATTTTTAAAACGTTCTTTTAGTGGTTTGTTCCTAGTTAAGGGCTTTATCAACAGTTTTCAGTTTCTTTGGATCAAAATATGCGGAAGTACGGTGATGATAGTAACAAATAAATCAATTTTGTATGTGCGCGTGCGCGCGCGTGTATAAAATATTTGCTGATCTTATAGTGTAGATCTTCTTATTTGATACTATAGCTCATGATGAGGATTAGCTTTCTCTATCCTTTCCTTTTAACATACATCTCTGTACATTCTTGAACCCCTCTCGTCCTTAAAAGACTCAGAAAATCATCATCCATCCATCCATCGGTATTTTTATTTTTTAATGATTTACCCTCTCTCCCTTAATAATTCGTGGGGGTAATCTTATCGGGCTACATCTTTTAGTTCTTCGAAGCTATTTGTATCGTTATGACATTATTTTCAACATTATCTTCCTAGTATGCCACGTTTCAGTATTAAAATCATTCTTTTTATAGTTTTCCGTTTATTTAATCTTTAATCCTAGAAATAACATCGGTTACGTTTTTGTTCCGTAATTGCTATTTTTTTTTTTTTAATGGTGTCGACCCTGCAACCAGCCCAAAACTTTGAGGGCTAGGAATTTTCCATCGAAAATTTATGGACCCTTAGCCAGGCGGTCTCATTTTCGTGTGCTCCCTCCCTACCTTGTAGATTAGGAACGGGAATGCTATTTTTATATATATGATATAGGATTTAGGGACGGTATTTATTGAAAATGTTATATAGGATTACTTGATTTGTAATAGCTAGCCCGTAATCGCCACTGTGCTTCCAATAAAAAATAGCAACAACAGTCGATCATTAGTCCCTACTTCATAGTTCCTTTGATTGTAGGTGTTGCTAGCTGAAAATTTCCTGGTGTTGTAGAACCATCAGGCGATAAAAGTTGCAGTTTATTCTTACTCTAACCTTCTGCCTGATGAAGCTTAGTCGATTACGATCAAAAAGTAATATATCGCGTTTGTGCGTGTTAGGTTTCAAAATAAAATATGTTTTAATTTACCCAACGGGAAGCGTAAGCCATTCTCTGAACTGGGATATCCATTCTTTGGTTTACAAGCAACCTGTGCCGGCTTATTAAAGAAGTAAAGAAGTGAAGTGACTCTTTGTTATTATTTCATCGTCGCACCAAACGTTGTTGGATATCTATTACGTAAATATTTATGTTTTATTTTCTTACGGTTGCGATGATTTAACATGATATACAAAAATAGGTATAAATTCCCTTAAAAAAGACGTATCCCGTACCAGGCTTAATAAAGATAAAATAGATTTAACTAAGCGATCATCATTACTATTTCAGAAACCGACTTTAATTAGTTTCATTTTACTTCAATGCTCTATAAGCAAAATTCTGATAATAAAGTCTTGAACAAATATTACAGAGTAAGAAATTAACCTTATCCGATTAGAGAAACAATGTATTATTATTGTTATACTTTTACAGGGAATTTCCTTGCGGTTGTATTTTTTTTTCAATTTAATAATAAATGTTATTCATAAACGGATAAAATTTAGGTAATTAAACTGCTTGATAATAAACTAAATGTAAAAATCATTGATCCTGGTCCAGGATAATGTTAGAATAGGGCAGGGTATATATATATATACACACACTTACAAAGGATACAACAAAAAAAATAATAAGGATGTAAACTTTTCAAGGATACACGGGAAGAGCGAGCAACGCAACTCGACGTAGCACAAGGAGTGTTCTGTTGCACGGTTCAACAACCACTTCTTCTCACGAGTGCAGTCTTGTTTTTTTTCTCTACATCTTTTTCTGTTTTATTCTACCACGAATCCTTGAGAAAGATAGATAAAGATAGTTATATTTATAAAAGATAGAGCGAGAAGAAACGATCGAAGTCATGAGGCGGATAGGGTTGTGATTAGGTCGTTGTTAGTCCAGGGTGTGTATAACACAGTATAGCATAATGTCGGAACGGTGCAAGGATTGTAGTCTCGCGAGAGATAGAGAAAGAGAGAATTAAACGGAGAGGTTCAATGACCTTAACTAGTACCAAAACCACATACATATATCTCTTATAGAGAATCTTAACCTCCCTATTTTTTCCCCCACTATTCGCTCAGAGTTGTACCATCTGCATGCAGTGTTAATGTTGAAGAAGAAGACGAAGACGCTGTTCTTCTGTTCCCTACCACCACCACTTCCCCCTTGTCGTATCGTACTATCCTGTTCCCCGTTGCATCGTCCTATCTTTGGTTCGTCTCTTTTTTCTTGTTTCATTTTAACATTACTCGCCACGGCCACACAGCCTGTGTTGTGTTAATGAAACAAGGATTTGAAAAAAGACGGCGCGGTGAAGAACGAAGAGGCCCAACTAGTATTATCTTGAGTACCGACTCGCTATGTATCTACGGTGGGGGGAAGACGGTACGAGTAGGTACAACGTAGAATTGTTATCCGCCATGTTGGTTCTCTGGAACAGAATATTCACGATTATTTTATTATTATTACTATTATTATTATTATTATTACCACAAAATAATTTATATTTTTATCTCATCTTCCCTATGTGTTGACATAATAAATATTTTTAAACGTAATAAATAAAACGTCAAAAAACAAAAAACTGCACTAAAAATTAAAAAAATAATACTTTTTATGTTCTTTAAATGTTCAACACCATAGCATTTAATAGCCCTTAATTTGACACCGAATTCAAATGAAAAGTACTATTTTTACTTCCTTGTACGAAGTAAAGGAAATATTGTAATCGAGAAAAATTTCGGATTTCAGATTTCAACGGAAATATCCATTTTTACCATTCCTGAATCCATTTTGACTAGTTTCGGTGTAACGTCTGAAGGTACATATTTGGGTATGTATCTTAATTATTTTCTTTTTCCTGTTTAGCCTCCGGTAACTACCGTTTAAATAATACTTCAGAGGATGATATGTATGAGTGTAAATGAAGTGTAGTCTTGTACATTCTCAGTTCGACCATTCCCGAGATGTGAGGTTAATTGAAAACCCAACCACCAAACAACAACGGTATCCACGATCTAGTATTCAAATCCGTGTAAAAATAACTGGCTTTATTAGGACTTGAACGCTGGAACTCTCGACTTCCAAATCAGCTGATTTGGGAAGACGCGTCGTTCACCACTAGACCAACCCGGTGGGTTATGTATCTTAACTCAAAAACGATTAGCTGTAGAATGTTGAAATTTTGAATTTAGGACTGTTGTAACATCTAGTTGTGCACTTCCCCTTTTGATTGCAATCGACTGGACCAAAAGTGTCCAAAAAAGCCCTAAATCCAAAAAAATTTGGATTTTGACATTTTTCTTAGCTGCAATAATAAGCCCTCATTGAGATTGTTTTAACAATATATCATAAGTGGTACTTATTTTTATTGGTTCCAGAGTTAAAGTCAAATAAAATTGTAATTAATGAAATATTTTGATCTTACAAGGGGAAGGCAGATCGATTCGAATCCGACTTCATATACATGTATTTTCTTTATTTTTAATTTACATGTATTGATTTATTAATAATTATTAACCTCTGATTGTAAAAGAATTTTTACAATAAATAATTATTCAATAATAACAATAAAGAAGAAAAAAATTAGGAAAAAAAAAGAAGTTATTAGTAAAATAAAATTTGATGTACTTTTCATTTCAATGTAAAAATTTTTACAGAGGTTTATAATTATTAGTAAATCAATATCATTAAATTGAAACAAAAAGATAAAAAAAATATATAGGAAGTGAAGTCGGATCGAACCGCCTCAATGCAATTGTGTAACTGTCCACTTTATTAAAGAATCGGAGGATCGTATATCACTTTCAGATGAAATAAGTTTAAATGAAGTGCAGCAAAAAATGTGCATATGCAATTTAATAGTCGTACTAGGAAGTCATGTGGTGTCTAAATCAGATTTTTTTAATTTTTCACGGTGATTTTATGATGGTTAAATTTTTTTATTTAACCAAAATAAATTAATTAATTGCATTAATTAAGATTTTGGTTGGGTGAAAAAGGTTTGAAAAATCAACTTCTACAATGCCAGTGCTAAGACCGTTTTGAAGTGTGAAAATATGCATTAAGCCTTTTTATCATAATGGGCAGTTGAAGCTTATTTAAATTATTTTATTGGAGGGAATTGTTCGCTTTTCAAAGGTAAAACAGTAAGGGAAACCAAAATAACCTTATCGTTAAATATTTTTGTGTACCCTAATATATAAATCGTTTCGTTATACGTGGAACGTTCAAGGAATATTTCAGATATTTGGATATTATAATGTTCCAGCAAAATTCTAGAAACGTTATAAGAACAATATAGTAATACCAGCCGGCTCGTTTTGCCAAAATCTGGACCCTCGGGGCTCGGGTCAGCTCAGATGAATCCCGGAGCCAACTCAAGGACTCCTCGAAACCTCCCGGGGACAAGGGGACTACCCCACAGCCGCATAGCTCGCTATTCTCAATTTGCCAGGGGGACCGGCGTTCTGGACACCCTGAGAGCTCGCTTCGGTCCCCGTTCCCATCTGCTCAGAGGACTCCACACCCTGGACCCCACACCGAACCTTAGCCTCACGGTTGTGAGAATAATGCTGATAAATAATAATTATAGTATTCAGGTTTCATAGAAACCTGAAAAAGAGACTAAAGTTAGTTAGTAGACACTAAAGTTACAAAAGTTAGAATAATAGTAACTCTCTTTTTCCGTTTAACCTCCGGAACCACCGTAAGGTATTACTTCAGAGGATTACATGTATGAATGTAAATGAAGTATAGTGTTGTACAGTCTCCGGCCGACCGTTCCTGAGATGTGTGGTTGGTCGGGTTTCAACCGGACCACCAAAGAATACCGGTATCCACGATCTAGTATTCAAATCCGTATAAAAGTAACTTCTTTACTATGATTTGATCCTTAGAACTCTCGACTTCGAAATCAGTTGATTTGCGATATCGAGTTCACCACTCGGTGGGTTAGAATAACAGTATCTACGGTAACTAAAGTACGCACACATTTGACGACGAAAAATTCGTAACTGATTTCTTTGCCGCGGTGGCAGAAATATAATAGTGAACTAAAATCTATTTTTTCCTTAATGAATATCTTCAGTTCACGATTTCACCTGCCTTCGGGAGAAGAAATAAAGAATATTTTTAGTATCTTAACCATCACGGGAGCTAGGGCCTCGGTCGGAGGCTTAAAACTTTCTCTGAGATACGTCGAATATATCCTGAAAATTTTAAAGTAATCGGTCGGTCGGTTCTGGCGTGATGCAATAACAAACAAAAAGTTTATATTTATACATTTCCGAACAACCTTTCTGTTCGATCGAGTGTACTTGATGTATGAAAAAGTAGAGGATCACAGTTCGCAGTTCATTATGCTTCACCCGATATATCTCCACTAGTACATATCATTTTTTCCCCGAGATTTTTTGAGATGAATTTATCTAAAAACCTTTTCAGTTATGCCAAGAAACACGGGTAAAAATTTGATTGCGATCGATCTAGTAATATTTTTGTTTGTCATTCCGAACAAACAAAAACGCGTTTCGTTTTTTATAATAGTATAGATATATAGATTTGGACGTGTTACAATAACATCAAAATTTAATTGTATCAAATTTTTTAAATATTCCATTTGATAAGTATTTATTCTAAATAGTAGTACGTATTATTAATTAATTTATGTTATAGCATCTGATTAAAAAATAATTACAGAAATAAACACGTAATGGACTTTTAAAGTTTGTGAATTTGTATAAACGTATTTGCAATCTATACATCCAGAGGACGATAAATCCATAGGCTCCTCGTAACTATTCGTTTTTTTTTTCTATTTAATCGGTAAGTTTTAATGTATAGTAAAATAACAAAAAATAAAAACTAATTATAGACATTTTATTTAAGCAAAGGGGAGATGTGGTATTTGCTTACAAAACGAAGGAGGTTGCTTACGTTATACTTGAACAGCCCTTGAAATTCAAATATAGCACTTCTTTAATATCTTCCCCAACCTTTCCTGAAGTATTTAATAATAATAATTTATCTCTAATTATACATTAGTGATCGCAACGAATATAATTTTATATTAATTTGTATGCGAGATTTAACTGAACCTTTTCCCGGTTAATTCTCTCGCAAAAATAAGTAATTAATTACTTAATATAAAATTACGTTTTTAATAAACCTATGGTTTCCACTCCTGTGATATTACTTCGAAGTTTAGAAAAATCTTCCCGTTCTCAGTTTTGAAAAATAAAATTAAAAGTTTGAGGAATAAAGAAACATTTTTTTTCATTGCAAATTATTTTAAGATTATTAGTTTATTAATTTTTTTTATTATAATGTATAAAACAGATATTTTTTCGTTTTTATGTTGTTAAACGTAGAAAAACCTAAATATAGACTATATTTTTTCTACCTCAGGATATAGGTTACAGTATGATGATTTTACTTTTTTTATTTTTTTTGTTTAGACTCGGCAATGCTTCACTATTACTAGATTTGAGTATATATACAGATTAAATTAACACAATTGAATATTTGATAAAACATTAAAAAACTGAACAACATGAAACTTCACGAAATTTAATCTTTCACTTTATCCCTTTTACCTTTTTTTCTCTTTCCCCGCGCGTAAATCGGTCCAGTAGTTTTTTATTCGATAGCGGTTATATAAACGAACATTGACTTTTATATATACAAAAGAAAGAAAGTCTGTTTGGATATTTGTTTCGTAAATATCTCGACACCGGTGCCACGTAGTGGATTTTTGGATAGTTTTTGCAAAAATTTTTCTTTTACATAATATATTGTGAATATGAGCCAAATCGGTCCATAAATACAATTTTTCTAAATATCTCAACCCCAGCGCCACCTAACGGGTCCATTTTTCGCAAAAATATTTCTTTTCACATAATATATATTCTGAATATGAACCAAAACTGACCATAAATACAATTTTTCGTAATATCTCGACCCCACTAATTGAGAAACCTTCGCGGGCGTGCGCACAACAGCTCATCAAACTTTCATCGCAATCGGATGAATGATACAGGAATGCATACAGGATAAACAAACAAATATTCATTTTTATATATATATGTATATAAGATTAATTCATCGCATAAGTACAAAGCTTGTGCGTGGGACTACGGAATGATAATTTTTAGCGTATGAAAAATACCATGTCTGACCGGTATTCAAACCCGGGACGTTCCGGATACACTAAACGAAGATCGACTTTTATTTGTTAATTTTTTTATATTTAATCCAAAAGGAAATTAAAGAATTAATTCAAAAGGAAACGAAAGAAAGGTACGTGTGTCCGTAAATCAATAAAGGTTTTATATATATATATATATATATATATATATGTAAATAATCTTCCTTAATTTTTAATTAAATAGTTTTTCTGACTCATACTATTTATGAGTTATGTATTTTTTTTAACTATGGAAATAGAAAAACCTCAAGTACGTCATTCATAAATAAATTTAAAAACGCCAAATTAAGTTTAAACATTTCTCATTGTTATACAAAGATAATTCATTTCTAGTTTAAATTAAATACGTCACCCTAACTGCGTTGATATTTCAATTGTTTTTTACCACTCTTATATTAACTCGTTCTTGGACTATGACATGTGAATTTTGAAGCACTTCCGCTTATCCATTCGCTCTGAAATTTTGCATACAGATTTGCTCATGATGACAACACAACTTAACAATATTTTCAAGTCGCTAACAGGCCCCTAAGTTGTTGCTAAGTGAAAAAAAATGCTCATTGAACTAATGCAACCTTGTTTACAAGCATATTTTTTTAGTGAAAGAATTATCCCTGTTTGTGACATTGTCTTTTCAATTGATTAAATTGAGCGAAACTATTTTTTCTACGGACGAGGCAAAAATTCAAATTTCATATAATCGTTACGTTCAATATTTATGTTTGATGATTCATAATGCTTACGAACTAGCAAATAAAAGTCATTACTCCTCTTTGATCTTAAATGAGGTGCGCATTTTTCCCGCGTAGATTTCAAACTAAGATCAAAATCAAAATTGCAAAAAAAATCAAAAAAGTACAAAAAATATAAAAAAAGTAATTTTGCTGCTGACAGAACTTGAACACGCGACCTCACACATGGTGAAAAAAGATTGCACGCAACACTGGATGGACAAAGAAAACTTTGCATGAAGATGTATGAATTCAAAACATGAAAGTGCCGTGTGCGAGCAGGATGTGTTGAATCCAAAAACAAATTGCTGCGTGCACATCTAGATTACGGCAAAAGTCAAACTGAAAAACCATAATTTCTCCATCATGCTTCAGTCAAGTGTATTTGAGTATATACAGTAATATTTTAAGATATATGAACTTTTAAAGCTGCCTATAATCTTGTCTGCGGTATTGGAAATTGGAGACATGAAAACTTCAAAAGATCGCTCAAACCTGTACGCTAGCGCAGCTCTAAAGTATAAAGTTATGAAGACTGAAAAGTATTAAAAAATATATATATATATATATATATACGAAAAACTATTTAAAAACCACTCATAAATTAAATTCACTAAAAGGTAAAAAATAATTTTAGGATGGTATCTCAGAATGGATTTGACAACAAGCTGTGATGGTGATATGTAAGATTATGTAAAAGTTATAGTTTCAAATTAAAAATTTGATGTTTTTGCCAGTTTTTTCATCAGATTTTTAATTTGAAACTATGAATCACACATAATACATATCATTATCAAAGCTTGTTGTCAAATCCATTCTGAGATACCATCCTAAAATGATTTTTTACCTTTAAGTGTGTTTAATTTAAGAGTGGTTTTTAAAAATTTTTTTTACATATTTTTATGGTCTCAAAAGTTATTTAGATAGTCCTTAAAAATTTCTACCATGGAACTTAGGTAAAAATATTTTATTACAATACTGATGACATGCATGTGGTGGACTTCCACATGTATGTGGAAGTCCACATACGGCTTCTTTTAGTAACAGTTCGACCCATGGTAATGTGCAGACTGTATTTCTTATAGCAATCGAATATAGCATGTTCTTAAGAGGTCCTTCTCGAATGTGTTTGAAGTCGATGATATTTTGATTAATATAAATATTTTATCGGCATCAGAAACAAAATTAAAAAAACCGTAATCTAGTATTTTCTTGTAGAAAACTTTTCATTTAATGTCAGCGGCTGAGAACTGAAAACAGAGCACGATGTTGTTGTCGTTGCGATGTTCGGAGGAAATCTATTCTTTCAACTTTCGACAATAAGTCCTTTGCGCAGAAAAAATCGCTCGCCGATTCGAACTCTGGTAAACTGTATCCCGTTCGACCTCGCCGTAGCGATAAATCGTATCGTACTTCTATATTGAAAAGGATGGAGCAGTTTTGGGTTAATTTTATACAATTTTTTTTATTACTTTTCTATAATCCCAATCCTGCTTTATTTTATCGAACGACTCTAGGAACGGTCTGTTAAAAACATTAAAAAATCTCTCTTTCTCGTTAAAGATGACTTTATCTTTAATTTTTCATTTCTTATATCGGTCTTTGAAGTGGAGCTTATCTATCCGCAGTATCAAACGCCGAACAATTCTAATTTCATTAGATATATGCTTTTTTTTTGGGCAGCATCCGTGCGAGTAATAAATTACCTCTCATTCGTTTTCATTTTGAAAGAATGCGTATACATGTATGGGTGTTGCTTCTTCATCGAAGACATCTCCGATCTTCCGTTTCTTAGAAATGGACTTCATGAAGCTCCACAGTTCATCGACCTCAACCGATTTAAATTAGTTCGCTCGATCGACTTCGCGACTGGCAATATTTCGACGCATGTCATCGATTTAATACCTCATCGAGCCTTAACCGGTTGCTATCCATCTTTAACGGAATCGACTCTTTCGGTTTCAAAATTTCAACAAAAAAATATTTAATTTGAAACAATGATTTCATCGTTAACGGCGATGGATGAGCAATCGCTTTATTTTCTTCATTTTGATCGCTTCGCACCATAAATAAAACGAAGGCGTGAAACATAAGTATTTGGGGTTTTTGGGAACGATGTGAATAGAGCGGCTGATATGTAACAAGCTCGACGGTTACATTTGGAAGTCGAGAGTTCCAGCGTTCAAGTCCTAGTGAAGGCAGTTATTTTTATACGGATTTGAATACTAGATCGTGGATACCGGTGTTCTTTGGTGGTTGGGTTTCAATTAACCACACATCTCAGGAACGGTCGAACTGAGAATGTACAAGACTACACTTCATTTACACTCATACATGTCATCCTCATTCATCCTCTGAAGAATTATCTAAACGGTAGTTACCGGAGGCTAAACAGGAAAAAGAAAGAAAGAAAGCTCGACGGTTAAATCGAACATTTCCGGGCTCGAATCGATGTGCGTTGGCTCTGAACGAACGACGCGAGACTTGCTAGCACAATTTATCTTAGCCCTTAATACGTCTTCAATCATGTTCTCATTTATTTTATTATAGCTCTCGTCGCCTTCCGTAAGAATACTCAGTAATTTTCTGTTCATCTGTACAAGAAATAGTCTTATTCACTGATTCGTTACCGATAACATTAGACAGTGACGAATTTCGAGTCGAATCTGTCTCTTCTACGACATCAAACACAATTCGGTTTGATGAAATAAAAAAATCTGATGTGGACACCACATGATTTCCTTGTACGCCTATTAAATTACATATACGCATTTTTTTAAAATGAAAAGTACATAAAATTTTATTTCATTAATAACTTCTGACATTTTCTCTTTTTTGTTATTGAATTATTATTCCTCGTAAAAGTTTTTTTACAACGAGAGGTTAATAATTATTTATAAATAAATATATTTAAGTTAAAACAAAAGTTAAAAAAAAGGAGATTGAATTTGCATCGAACCGATGTGTCTTCCCGTAAAATATTTCATTAATTAAAATTTTATTTGGCTGTAACTCTGAAACAAATTAAAATAAGTACCACTTATGATATATCGTTGAAAAACTCTCAATGAGGGCTTATTACTGCAGTTAGGAAAAAGTAAAAAAAAAAAAATTTTGGGATGTTTTGAACAATTTTGGTTCAGTCGATTCCAGTCAAAAGGGAAGATGCACAACTAGATGTTACAACAATCCTAAATCTAAAATTTCAACATCCTACGACTAATCGTTTTTTGAGTTAGTTATGCGAGATACATACGTACGTACAGACGTCACGCCGAAACTAGTCAAAATGGATTCAGGGATGGTTCAAATGGATATTTCCGTTGAAATTTGAAAACAGACATTTTTCGCGATCACAGTACTTCCTCTACTTCGTACAAGGAAGTAAAAAGATGGATACACTAACACAAGCATCAGTCAAATTACTATATTTTATATCGGAATACCATTCGTTTAGTATACATACATTGCGCGATTATTTTATGTTCTAAAAATATTACATCCTTGTATGCAATTTCATCAATAAAAGTATAAAACGATACAATCCGCAATACGAAATAGTGGTTATTGATTAACTAATTGACATAACTAAAAACGAATGTGCGTGTGATTCTAATTTATTTGTATTAAAATATTGACAAAGCTAGTAAAATTTTGAACCGATTAACATCCATTACATATGCGTATAACTAACAGTGATCAATCTCCTCGTGTATAATTACTAAACAACTATCGAAATAATTCATAGCAACAGTCGCAACAAACGCTTTTTAATAAAGCAAACTGAAACTGTTTGGCGTTCAAGTTGGCATTCTTGATATAGAAAATATTAGTTATTCGAAAATAATTTCCATTATTGTAAACCTTTTTTTATTTCAAAATGTTCGCTTCGTTGGAAAAGTGTACCGTGGAAGTGCTATGATGTTTTATTTTCTGAAGGTGTAAAAACTGGGCGAAATTTATTCACGGTGTTCAAGCTGTACGGTAAAAAGTGTATTAAGTGTAAAAATCTTTATAAATGTGTCGAACAGTTTGAATCGGGTAGCGGAAGATAGGTGGATGTTTCGACTGACACATCGCATTAATAATTTTATTACGAAGAACAGATGCATAAAGATTTGGGAAATTGCTGAAATTTGTAGTAGAAATATCAGCAGTATCCATTCTAGTATCCATGATAAGTTGAATTGCCGCAAAATTTGATCAAGTTTCTAAGATGATCTATTCAATATCAAAAGACATCCGAATTCACTTAAGTACGCAACTTAAAAAAACTATTTTTTATCGGAACGTAATGATTGTTTTTAGATCGGGCAATAACTTGTCAGAGTATGGCTTTCTTAGGCCGCCAGAAAGTATCCAAAATCTACGCGTCTGCTGGTAAAGAGATCCTAACGGTGTTTTGGCAAAGTAAAGGCCCAATTTACTGCGATTACTATTCTGACTTACTTGGTGAAACTCGCAGTAAGAAGGAAACCCCCGATTCTCTCTCAAAAGGCGTAATTCTTCTTACGGTAACACCCGTTCCTATACCGTTCAAAAGAAACGAAAAGCTACACAAAAGTCAGGTCGGAATGTGTTGCCACATCTGCCTTACAGTCCCTGTCTTGGAACCGTCAGATTTTTTATTTTTATGATACTATAAGAGTTTTTACGTGGCACCAAGTTCGGCAAGAATGAGCGGGTCAAAAATGAGGTATTAGAATGGCTCGAACATTGGTGTCAATTTTTAATAAAGGAAGAAGAAAGTACGTAGAAAGATTGGGAGAAATGTTTAAATCTAGCCGGAGATTAAATTAAACAATCGTGTTTGTTTCAATGTCATTGAATAAATAATCATTTTTACTTTCTGTTATAGCGCTAAAGCAAGCTATAGCTCTAGAAGGAAAAGTATTGTAATCGGTCCGGTTTTGGGCAAATGCGGGTTTCACAGGATTTTGACGTTTTCAAAACAAGGAACGAAAAACCGGATGGAAATTTTCCGGATGTTAATGTGCCTATGTACGTATGTGTGTTCGGTGTTGGCTTCTAAATCACCTTATATCTCCTGAACTACTGGATCGATTTTGACCAAAATCGACCAAATTATTTCTATATAAATAACACTGATGCCATTCAATTTTCAGCTTAAAAGGTCAAGAGGGAGAGGCTATAGAGCAAAGTCATTCTCAGTATCTCGAAATTTCGCCTAATTAAGGCCATATTTTTCTTAGGCGCATTTGTTAACGATTAAAAAATAATATTTCCAAAAAAGTATTTTTTCAAAATCGCCCACCTCCTCAAAAAATTCTCTAAAAAACTGCTACATTGTGACGTCACAGGTGAGCGGTAGAATTAAATAAATGAATAATATTTAAAGTGTAAAAAAGTATCTTGACCGCCCAGTCGAGTCGGTACCTTATACGTTAAGCCTCGCGGCTACACCGGTCTGCCGATCGTACGAGCAAAGTTTGTTCTATGTAAGTTGTGAAATTATATTAGTTTGGTTAGCGCCGACCGTTGGCGCTCGTACCGCCATACTTGCGAGAATTAAATACGGTATGCGTGCGCGCTTTATTTAGAATCATTGAATTAAATAAACGAAAAAATATTATATTTAAATAAAATGATAATTTTATTTAAATATAAACCGAATTCTATGATGAAGTGAGTCAAAACCCTTTTCAATGATAATAAAGAGGTCAGCATAGAAGGTTATATAACTTTAAAGCTATATAAATCTGTTTCATATTCCTTAATATTGTTTTTGTAGGCTAACATCTGTAATATCTTGTCGCAAATGAAACTATTTATTACTGAAGAACTGTGATTTATTTTTTTAAAATAGAACTTGAATTTCAATACATTTTTTTTTTAATAATCTACAAAAACAGATTATAATGCAGTGCTCATGATTAAAATGATCGACTAAAATGATTTAAATAAAATAATATTTTATATTAAGTTGTGTGCGCGCGCGCGTGTGTGTGTGTGTGTGTGTGTGTGTGTGCGTGAGCTGTGCATCAGAAACAACCCCATTCGTAGGACTTTTTCGGAGCGTTGTCAACTTTTTCTACGGTTATTTTTATTTTTAATTACTGAAGGACCCTCGATTTGTAAGGTCTCGAAATAGACTGTACATACTTTCTGCACAGACAGTAGAATGCAGTTTAATAAGCCGGTTCATTATTTATTTTTTCTTTCTCCGGTAACAATAGGCCTCCGCTTAATTACAGTGCCCCTACTATTTTTTTTTGATGATAAGAAATGAATTTTTGTAGAGTAACAAAATACCAAGCCTGACCTCGGATTCGAACCAGAACCTTCCAGATAAAAGGAAGAGACAATAGTTTATTTTAGGTGTCTACACTTTTATACGGATTTGAATACTTGATCGTGGATACCGGTGTTCTTTGGTGGTTGGGTTTCAATTAACCACACATCTCAGGAACGGTTGAACTGAGACTGTACAAGGCTACACTTCATTTACACTCATACATATCATCCTCTGAAATAATACCAAAACGGTAATTGCCGGAGGTTAAAAAGGAAAACAAAAAGAAGAAAGGTGTCTCAGAAAGAAAGAAGTGTATCATTATTGCACCCGTTGTTAAATATTTTAATTATTAGTTATCAATATTTATATTAATAATAATTGTTGAAGGAAAAAAATTTACCGTTAGACGGATTATTGAACTTGTTTCCGGACTAAAAAGTTTTTTCCGATTAAAATACATGTCGTCTTTTCGTAAATATGATTTTTTTTTTAAATTTTGATATGTTTTTAGTTTTGAATTTACATTTAGTCAATTATCTTGATAAGAAAATATTTAATATTATTTAAGGATTGTTGTCGTGACAACATTATTTGTATCTTTTGTGGATATAGTATATCCAATGTTACGGTAGTGTAAGCCTATCTGTGCCGAATGGAATGCGGACCGGGGGCAACCGCCATCTTGATCGGCGGTACAGCGGCCTACTTCTTTAGTATATACACTACTACTGTTACTTATACAACAGTCGTGTTAGTTTTCTTTTTCTGGTTTTTTTAATTTTTTTTTTTCTTTTTTATTTCCATAATCTGCCGTGTACAGTTAGACGACGACTAGTATGCGCGGGCAGCCCTTAGGTTAAATAATGTTTCGTATATCCTATATTCTTCGTATATTCGGTTACCTTTTTTTAATTTATTTATCGTTACTTCTTGCATTTAAAAGTTAGACCCTTATCAAATATACGAACAGTGGAACGTAAAACATAAATTTTTGCATCTGATTTTTTATATTTATATTATTATTATTATTAATTAAGCCTATTGTAATAATTTTATTGCAAATTATTTGCCATTATTTATGAATGAAAATAATAACGTTATATTTCATCTAGTACAGTCAATTTGTATTTTTATTTGAAAATCCTTACCTACCGATTGATGTTTTTTCCATATGTTAGGGGTAATGAGGGAAGCTTAACTCCAGATTTTTAACATCCCCCTCCCATAGGGTTTTGAAAAACTCAAAAAGTTTTTGAAATGCGTTTTTCTCTGAATCTATGCATTTTAGAGAAACGTTTTTCAAACAAAAAATGTAGAGGACATTCTTCTCTACAATTAATCTCTTTGTAGTTATGCCGTATAATTTTAAATTGAAATACTAGGTGGTGCTGAAGTTTTAAAAAACGTGTTTTTTCACCGGAAAAAATTGTTTTTCGTCTGTATTGCATTTGGAAAAGTTCTTAATCTCAAAAAAACAGACAACTTTTATTTAAACAATTTTCTTGTACGACTTAACGTTTTGGAGCTGTAACTTGTGAAAGTGTGAAAATGTTGTGAATTGGGCACGTGTTCGAAACCGGTCTACTCGTTTACAACGTTTTTTACAACTTCAGCGCCACCTAGTATTTCAATTTCAAATTATACGGCATAACTTCAAAGACATTAATTGTAGAGGAGAATGTCCTCTACATTTTTTGTTTGAAAAACTTTTCTCTAAAATGCACAGATTCAGAGAAAAACGCATTTCAAAAACTTTTTGAGCTTTTCAAAACCCTATGGGAGGGGGATGTTAAAAATCTGTACTAATCATTTAGTAACCGTTACTCGTATTTATTTCTAAACTGTTTATTAAGTAATTTTTATACATTTATAACGATTGACGCCCAAGAATTGTTGACATGATGGATGAAAATTAATTTTTTACCGTGTGAAAAAAGAATGTTATCCTCACCGGGACTCGAATCCGGAACATCGGGATTAAAGTCAAAGATGCTATCGCTCCGGGAATGTACTAAAATTTAATTTAGAATTTAATTTTTCAATATATAGGAGGATATTAAAATGTAAAACGAGATTGTTACCTTCCATTTGTCTCTCTCTCTCTCTCTCTCTTTCAGATTACAAGAACGATGCTGTATAGGGGAGTTCCGGGACGTATTCCCCGAAGTTACGGTACTGATTCAGGACACCAAAATGAAAAAAAAAAGTTCATATCGACATAGGCTTTATTTTACTTTGTTTTCCTTCTGGATCCCATTTCGTTATTTTGAAAAAAAAAGACTATTCTTTCAGGATCGGATATACCTACATTAATTAAATTTGACAAATCTAAGACCGGTGTCTTGTGCTACAAAATAAAAAATTTGAAAACGTCACCTTTATAAATGGCGGCCATCGTAATTTTTTTTATCTATAACATCTTTGTAATTAATTGTTTGACCAAATTTTTACTTATTACAAAATTTCTTAGTCGTTTTATTTTGAACAAAATGAAACCTAATTTGTAAAAATTCGTCGACAAACAATCGAATTGTTGCAGACAATTAACCCGGCAGTACGCTTGAGCTCCGAAAGAAATGCAACCTGATAATTTTTTACCTGTTTTTATTTCTTTCACTAAACGTAATAAGAACTAATAATCTATATATATAAAAATTAATATTTGTCTGTCTGTATGTCTCTTATGCCTTCCTAAACCGTTCATCCGATAGCGATGAAACTTTGGGGAATGGTTGGACGCATGCCAGGGAAGGTTTCTGGATTAGTCTGGATCCACTAGGTGGCGCTGGGGTCGAGATATTTCGGAAAAATGTATTTATGGTCCGATTTCGCTCATATTCAGAATATATGTTACTTACGTGAAAATAAATATTTTTTGTGAAAAATGGAAAAGAGAAATAGGGAGAAAGGGAAGAAAAGAAGAAGGAAGATGGGGAGAAGGGAAAAGGGAAAGGTTATATTTTGTAAAGTTCCATAATGTTCAGTTTTTATAATGTTTTATCAAAATTTCATTTGTGTTCATTTAATCTATATATACTCAAATCTAGCAACGGCGAAGCATTGCCGGGTCAACTAGTAGTAAATAAATAAAAATTATCGATTTGCATTACGGTGCACAAGCGTACTGCCGGGTTGATTGTCTGCAATAGTCGATTGTTTGTCAACGGGATTTTACAAATCACATGTCATTTTTTTCGAAATAAAGTTATTAATAAATTTTTTAATAAGTGAAAATTTGATCATATTGATTATAAATTTAATTACAGTAATATATTTAATTACAAAGATATTAAAGATTAAAAAATGAAGATGGTCGCAATTTTTAAAGGTGACCTTTTCAAAATTTTTTATTTTATAAAACAAGACGCTAGTTTTAGATTTGCCAAATTTAATTAAAGTAGGTTTACCCGTTCCAGAGAAATAATTTTTTTGTTGAAAATCGCAAAATGGCGTCCAGAAGTAAAACAAAGTAAAATAGGACGATATGAACTTTTTGGCTCATTTTGGTGTCCTGAATCAGTACCTGAAGTTCGGGAAATACGTCCCCGAACACTTTTTATATACTCATTAAACCCACCGAGTCGGTCTACTGGTAAACGTGTCTTTGAAATCAGCTGATTTGTAAGTCGAGAGTTCCAACATTCAAGTCCTAGTAAAGACAGTTATTTTTACACGGATTTGAATACTATATCGTGGATACCGGTGTTTTTTTGGGTTTCAATTAATCACAAATCTCAGGAATAGTCAAACTGAGACTGTACAACACTGCACTAAATGTACACTCATACATATCATCCTCTGAACGGTAATTCCCGGAAGCTAAACGGAAAAATAAAGGCCTATTCATTAAGGGATTTGTCTTATTTTTTACTAGAAAAAAAATAAAAAAATTAATATCTCTAGGGTTTTTTCTTTCCTCTTCAAGAACTAAGCTTTATAACTCAAAAATAAAATTGAAAAAAATTAATTTGTTTTCATATTATTTTAGTAAAAAATTAATAATGTATAATCTTTCTGGAATATTTGTAACGCATTGCTTTCCATCGAAAGAGGTATATTAATTTGTTTTTCAACCCCACCTCTTACTGTCCTTTTTGTAAATGCGATTCATGTAAAGCATCTGAAATACAAACGGCTTCCATCCGTGTTATTACTTTCTCTGATAGTAGTGATATCTATTATTATACAACCGATATGTGTGGTGGAACAGATTGTAGGTCTCATTTATAAGACTAAATACCATCTGTTGCTTGAAACCGGATTTACCTTATTAATTATTTGTAATATTACATTTGGCTTGGAAAAGAAGGATAAAAAACTATTTTTCCTAGAAAGCCTGGCACGAGATGCTTGTTATTTTTAATAGTGATTTTGTGTTTTGTCGAGTCTTCTACAATCACTACAATTACGGTTTCTAAATGTATTTTGTCGAGACTTCTATAATCATTAAGGTTACGGTGAAAAATTGTATATACGTAAAATATACAAATTTTTGCGATAAATTTGTTTTACTTCTTTATGATTATGCCAAAGTATTTATTGTGAAATAACAAAAAAAAAAAAAAACAAAATAAAATTCATGCGATTTCTGATAGAAATATTCTCTCTACCGCTAATGGTTTTTAAAATCATCGTAATTAATAAAATTTTGAAAATTTTAAAGAGTAAAAAAAAAATTCTTTACCACATTTATTAAATTAAAGAGAAAAATATGTGATAATATTCTGTGAAAACGATTTTTCTATTTTTTCAGTATTTATAAATAACATACGAAATTCACAATCTGTCACGGGTTAATTATTTTAGCATTCTCTTAAATTGACGTCTTAGCTAAAAAAAAAACTTCTTGAATATTCTACAAATATTCGAATGCAACCGAATAACAAATTAAATAATACAGAAAAACCATCTTTAAAAATAGCTTAGTTTTCACGCGCAGAAGAAATTTGCTTTTTTACGTTACTGGATGGTATTATGGATTACTTTTAAATATTTTCTAATTCTGCTGTTTATATTTTATAAATGACTAGTGGACCCGGTAATGCTTCGCTATTGCCAGAATGTTTACCACAGTTCGAACCTAAAATCATTAAAAAAAACGTATGAATGAATAACCTAAAACTTTTTTTTACAAAATTTAATGTCGTTGTATATATCGAGAGATATGTTCTTTATCGATTGTCGTTATCTATGTCAATATCGATTCCTCAGACGGTTATGTGGTAAAATATTATATTATTAAACATTTTGGAACTAATAACATGTAATAACATTTTCGGAACAAATAATAATAAATTATGAAATTTTCAGCGAAATCGGTTGAGTAGTTTTTGAGTTACTAGAGTACGCACAAAACGAAGATTTTTCTTTTATTTATATAGACTAAGTATTTTACCGCAAAAAGGGATGTTATGGTACATTTTTAAATTTTATAAAAATATAGGCCTGTTCTCAACAAGTATTATGATTACGTCAACAGACAAAGGCTAAATCGTAAATTATTTGGGATTAGATTTGACATAGCGCGGGTGTGTGTGTGTGTGTGCGCGCGCACAAACACACACACACACACACACACACACACACCTACACACATATATATACATATATATTTTCTTTCCATTTTAATCGTCCTAGGCGGTTTTTTCATAAACTAGGCACAATAAAAAAAAGACCTAAACAAAGGTTACTCAGATTGGAGGGGCGTGACACCTCATGGTGACCTTAGATTTGACCTTGTTTTAAGATTTAACACAATTTTTTCAAATAGAATCACCTATTTTTGAACCCATCAATGAAAAAAACAGAAAATTTTACTTTGGAATTTGTGGTCACACATATGACCTTGGACCATTTTTTGAAGGTCATAGGCTAATAATCTTTATTAGGTCTCGTTTTTTAAGACAAAAACGTCATATTATTCGTATAATAGAGTAATTTACGATGATTAAAACTGAACAAGTTAAGCTATTTTTTAAATTTTAGTTTTATATTATTGTTATAAAATAACAGCTGATTTTTACAAAATAAATGTTTATTTAGTGTGTTGAAAAATTTGGTTTAAAACATGATGAAAGTAACAAGGTGTCGCACACCCATCGTTGCCCAGTGGCTCGTCCCAAAATCCTTTTCCCGCCATGATGTTTAAATTCGTTTATGCGGTTGGCGCACAAACAGAAGCAAAACATCAATGTGATTAAAGGCAGAATTATCAAAAATAAACAAACTTTTGAAACATAAAAGAATAAAATTTATTGACGTATATGAAAATTAGCATCGAAATGTGGATTTTTACTCTAATATTTATAAATAATTGAAGATGAAGTCAATAAGTTCAGAGAAAATTTCATTCCATTGATCGATTAGCCAGTAATATATTCTTTTCATTTTTCCCATACAGGCATTTGAATTCGAAATTTAATCATATTTATTTCATCAAAATTTAAATTCAGATAAAAAACACACTTTTGAACTTACCATGTTCAATTTTTATATTATCACGTGATTTTCCGCATTTTTGTAGCCACACACTTTGTAATGCTTCATTCTCCGGGAACGGAAAATATTTCACGTTCTTTTTCGCTGGCGAATCAGTTCTGCTCAAACAATTGGGGAAATAACACGACGGCATATTTACATTTGTATCAGAATAAATTTGTATAAAAAAAAAAAAAAAACACTGTTTAAAAGCGAGTAGTTATAAAATCGAGAAAATTCAGAGACAAACTATCCGTGTAAAAGCTAAAACAGAATTTTGAAATAATTCTGAAAAACAGAATTTTTTCTCTCTGTGTCTTCAGAGAGAAAATTCTTTTCTGCTTTGTCCAGGTAAAAAAATGAGTCAGAGTTGTAAAACAAAACGGATTAAGATATCAAACCTGAATGCAGAACAATTGTTCTCTTTATTGCACGCGGTTTAAAATGGTTTACCTAGGAAATCCCTTGCATTTCATTTGACTCGTTAGAAAAATATGTTTATGGAATATAAAATTATTTTTCACTAAACAACAACTTTTTATTTTATTTTTATTTCAGTATTATAAAGTAATATTCATTTTGGTATCCGTAAAAAAATAAGTAATATCTCATTTTCCCGTGTAAATTAGATTATTAAAAGCAATTTCTTTCAAAAATTGTTTTGCGATAATATTTTTAATTAAACTAAAAAACCATCAATTCCGAAGATTGACCAAAATAAATAATATCAGATCTTTAGTTATAAAATTTTGAAATAAGTTATCTCCCATTTAGTTGATTTTCCATTTTAACAGCATTAAATAGTTTCACATAATAAATGGAAAATAATATTAGTAAAAAAAATATCTTATGAGCCTAAAAAAAAAATTATCGGTGATTCGATACCGAACCCCACGAATAGCAAAGGAGTCGTTATCATAGAGCCACACACGCTACACGAAGACTTTGTGTCAGTTGCACTTCATAAGATGTGTCCCCTGTTTGTGTGTTTAAGTTTTCATTCGTTATTTTGAATTTTATCTTAATTAACAATCAATTTCAATACTCTTAAGAATCAATAGACTTTTATAAAATATTTATTTTTATTAAGGATTATTAAAAAAAAATTTTTATTATTTTTAATAAATATTACAACTTAATCAGTACCAAATAATACTAATTCATATTGAAAGTGAATAATCATTCATAAATATTCGATTGTTAGCTCGTTTAATCATCATCATGTATTTAAAATTTTGTAAAATTTTTGTACAACTAAAAACTTTTGTCCCAAAATCCCTTACTTATATGTTCAAATAACCCGGTAGAAAATGAGATTTTGTGACGAGCGTATACGCATGCACGCCGAATACTGTGCGCAATGCTACACCTTGTTACTTTCATCATGGTTTAAAATTCATTCGAATAATTTGATGTAGTTTCTTCTTAACTTGCGGGTGACTAGGGCAAACCCCGTTTTTTTACGATTGTTTTGTCAATATCAAGGTTATATTGTAGGAATTTATTTTTAGATGAAAGAATTAATATTAAATTTTTAAGAAAAAAAAAATTAATTCTGATTGAAATGTTAGTTTTGGTTAATTTAAAATATTTACAGGAACATATTCGTTTCAAGGATAAACAAAAAATAAAAAAATGTATTTAATTTTACTTAGTTCACCCGTTTGGTAGTTCGGAAATTCAAGACATAAAATATTAATTTTAGATTTTTTTCGTATTTTTGGGTCACAAATCCACTTAAAGGTAAATATTTCCACGAACAAAAATTTAAATAAAGTATTTAAATTTATTTTATTTAAAAATATCTTTTTATAGTTCGAACAGGGGGCACTTCGCTCTTCCCTCCCTTTATGCCTTAAATTTGTAGATTTTTTTTTATAATTTAATTTTTTATACGTGTATCATTTTACTGAAAATTTTCAAAGCTTACAACAAAACTTATTTTATTATTGTCACTAACAAATTACCTTCTCCTTGCAGATCAATTACTTTTGCGAAAAAAAAATTAATTATTAATAATAAATTCTTGTTAAAAAACAGGTTATGGAATCGTTTAAAAATAAAATCAATAATACATGCTTTAAAATTCCATTTCTATATCCCGCGCACAAGCTTCAAACTTATGTGGCATATCATCAAGCCCCCCCCCAAAAAAAAAACCAGCACCAGTTTTTTTAAACAAATATCTTATTGTGATCGGTACATAATAATAATAATATATTATATAGATCGCGTTGCAATGGCTGTATATTTTACGCTATGATAAAATAAAAAAACTGCTACAATATTTTCCTGGCTGGAGCAACGGAAACCGAGATAAGACCTTAATCACAGAGGCGTAACAAAATACGCCGTTAATTATAAATATAAAAAATAGATGTGATTAAATTTCATATTAATTAGTTTACAAACACATTAATTAATGTTATGAATATATTAAATATAAATAATAAGTGTAAAATAAATCACAGTTCTCAAGGCGTTAAAGAAATTTTTTTCATTTAATTTACATCAATTTGTACGTGCTGATCGAAGATGTAAACGCATTCGGGCTTATTTTAATTTTTCGCCAAAGTAATATTATTTTTGTAAACTAAATTCTTTTAATTTTTAAGTAAATCGGTGGTTATAGAAGCAAAGCATAATGTCTTTTCTCGGAAGCAGAAGGAAAATCGATCGCTTTAAAGCAAGACCCACACAAACGCGTGTAAATAATTGTATATTATTTATATTAAAATTTTAATTATTTTCAGTAAAAGATTTCTAAATTTTTATTTATCGTTTACCGATTTTATTTTTTATTTTATCTTCGCACAGAATGTCGCTATTTTTATTATACAATAATTGTTCTTAAAAACTATAATTACTTCTCATTTTTATTTACCGTTTTAAAAATTTGTACGTTTTTCTTAATGATATTTTCTTACGGTCTCTCCTGATCCTTTCAGGAAAATTCTAAAGCACTCCTTTTCGTAATCCGTGGACATACCGTTCCTAAAGGAATCCATATTATATTTTATTATTATTTTTCGATGAAAATAAAATATTGATTTATTAAGAACAAATTAACTGAGAAAAACCAATAATTTTTTTTTAAATTTTAATAAGAAAACTCATAAAATAAAAAAATACACATATATTTTACAAGAAATATATTAAGTAGAAAAACTGTTTTTTATTTTTTTAAACAAAAATTATCAATATATTTTTAAAAAAATCACTTAACACAAAACCATTAAAAAAAAATTACACAAAACGAATTAACACAACAAATAATAAACACAGACTGAGTAGTACTGAAGTACGCTGTTAAAATGAATCTCCCTCCTGTTTCTTTCACCGCAGTGTAGAAGGCCGGTCGAGTTGAGACTGATCAGTTATGCAAGGATTCTTGCATAACTCTTTGCAAATTATACTCTAACGCCATCTTTTGTCGACTTTCATAAACATTATTGCAAACAAATCGCCACTTCTAGCGCTATTGTTCGGTTACATAAATCCCGCCTATATTACAAAATTTTTATTCTTTATTTAATTCGTGTGTGTGTATATATGTTTTATTTTCATTTAGTTTTTACATCCTAATTTTTTTGTTAAAATATTTACGATTTATACACCAGCGAAATTTTAAATTGGTTTAATTATGTCCACGTTCTATTAGTAAAAAAATTCATCGCATCGATAGGTTTATGATTTTTAGAATTTTTCCTTCTTGAATCGAAAAAATTTTTTCGATATCATAGTACCACCGCGAAAAGCAGCTGCGTCGATTGCAACAAGGTTTATTTCAATCGAATTATTAGGATAAATGTTATGCGTGAAAAGACAAAAATAATATACGGGACGAATACGTAACCTCCTTTTTTGAAGTCTGCAAAGCTTTTGATTTTCTACATTTACGTTCACCTATTTTCATGAATGCTTTCTGAATTATGAATTATTTTGTAGTTATTATTTAGTAACTTCTTGTATTTATCTTAATGTTATTTCACGTGATTATATTTTAAATAATTAATATGGACCTTAATCGAATTTAATCTTTCTTTTACAATTAATTAGATATTTTATGATGCTTCTCTGATGGAGGTTTTACCATAGTTTCCCTTCATTCAGCCATACAAATATCGGGACTGTTCCATTTTTTATCCTTGATCTACCCACCCCTGAAACGATTTATATACTTTATTAGTATGTACCGATCAGAATAAGAAATTTATTTATGTATATTACATACTTAAATTATTTAAAATAAGTACCGACTGAACCACCGGGTGTTCTGCCGGTTGTGTTAATTATTTATTATTCATAGCCATATCGTTATAAAACAAAAATATATATATATATTACGTATGGAAATTATTTTTAAAATGAAAGTTTTTTTAATTCTTGTCGCTTAAATTTTTCATCAAATTACATCGATAGCCAGTAAATAACTGAAAAAAGCTGACAATGGAGTTGTATGACTTTTTTCCCGTTACGCGTCTACAACGCGTTGTAGATGCGTAACGGGAAAGTTCTACAACTGTGAGTTGTTTCTTATGCACGGCTTACATACACAGAACTTAATTAAAAATATTTATAATTTTATTTAAACGTAATATTTTCTCGTTTATTTAATCCAATGATTTTAACTAAGGAGCGCGCACATACCGTATTTAATTCGCGCTAGTGGTACTAGCGGCGATGCTAGTACCACCACTAACTAAACTAATGTAATTTCACAACTTACATAGAACAAATTTCGCTTGTACGGTCGTCAGACCGGTGTAGTCGCAAGACTTAACGCACCGGGTATCGAGTCGACCGAACGATTGACTTCGAGATCGAGTTACTCTTTTACACTTTAAATATTATTCATTTAATTCTACCGCTCATCTGTGACGTCACAGCCTAACAGACGATTACAACAGCATTGTTTGGGTGGGGGTGCGATTGGCAAAAGTTTTTTTTTGAAAATTTTGTTATTTCTTAATCGTTAACAAATGCCGCTAAAAAAAATATGACCTTAATTAGGCGAAATCTCGAGATACTGAGGGTGACCTTGCTCTACAGCCTCACCCGTTTGACCTTTTAAGTTGAAAATGTAACGGTACCAATGCTACATATATAGAAGCAATCTGACCGTGATTGATCAAAATAGGTCAAGTAGTTTTAGAAATATAAGGTGATTTAGAGGCCGACACTGAACACTCACACTTACATACGAACATTAACATCGGGAAAAATTTCCATCCGGTTTTGTGGGTTCCTTAGGTGTCAAAACTTCAAGATCCGGTGAAAACCGCATTAGCCGAAATTGGACTGATTACAATACTTTCTAGATTTATCTGTAGTGCTATCTCTTCTGTATCTAGTGTATCTGTAGTGTTATCTCTTCTGTAGTGCTATCTGGACGGGAAAGTAAAAAGAATTATGGAACTATACTTAGTTTTTTTTTTAATTTTTTTTCTAAATGAATTTGGATTGTGTACACCTAAAAATAGTGTCTTTAACATCTAATTATACATCCAGATCGCTCTGTTTAGTAAATTAAAATCATTTTTTTCTAAAATTTTCATTAAAATAATGGTAGGTTATGTCATTTGCGCGAATTTGATAAAAATAGAAAATCAGAAGTCGTGAAAACGGGCTCAAATTGAAACGAAGCACTTTTACTTTCCTTTTTTTTATTTGGAACGCAAATATAATATGAAACTAATATTTTTGTCTGAGAAATTATTTACGGGCCTAACATTAATTATATATGCCGTATGTTAGCAGGTCTTGGTTAATAAATACTACTACATCACAGCGTTTAGATGAAAAAAAAACCTATCAGTACCACGAAGCGGGAAGTAACGCCGTCAAAGGTTTTATAGGAAACGATCAGCAAAGTGCATGTCAGCGCATGGTATTACGCACGTAATAAATTAATAAATCTTATTATTTAGTTTCATATAAAAACATGAAAAATGTATTTACAGCATTTGCAAAATATTTTCCGTTCGTTTTATAATACACTTCCTGTTGTAATTTTTGCACCCTGTATATATATATCTATAGAATAACGATCTGTTTTCATTCCTCATCAATCCTAAATATAGGCTAAAATAATATTATGGTCCTTTTTTTACAAGGGTTTAATAAAAAAAAGGGTTTAGAGGTAAAAATATTTTAGCAACAACCTCTCCGGATAGGTATTAGTTTTTCCTTTTCTATATAAAAATTATCTAACGGTACCCGTGAGAAAGGGTTACTTGATATGTATCGAAAAAAGAAAGAAACTTCTTCTGCACCCCCACAATAATATACCGACCGATCAAACACCCAAGTGGAAAAACTAACCTGCTGTTACTCCTTTTGTTTGGACGGGCAAAAAAAAAATTAATAGGTAACGGCACATTTGTAGAAAAAAAAATACAGATTGTAAAGGATAAAGCAAAATGTTGAAAGAAAGATAGGGTTGAAGATAAAATTGCTAACCTCGACATATCTAACCTTTTTATATTTTACCGGTTTGCCACCTGTAAATGGAACGAATTGTTGTAAATCAAAATGAAATCGCTGCAAGAAGATAAAGAAAGAACAAAGCTACTAATAATCTTGTTGAAATTTAATGGTATTTGTAAAGTGGTGATAGATTTGAAAGTTACCGTATGTAACGTATTTATTCGTACTTTTCAAACTGTTATAGATTATACTATTAGGAAATATTGCTAACTTGTCAACATTTACCCATCTTTTTTACTCTTTTTCTCCCCTTGAACACACACACGTACATTAACATCCGGAAAATTTCCATCTGTTTTTTTTTTTTTTTTTTGGTTCGTTAGATGTCAAAACGTCAAGATCCGGTGAAAATCGCATATGTCCAAGTTGGACCGATTACAATACTTTCTGTTCTAAAGCTATAGCGGTGGATGGGAAAGTAATATTTTTCTATTTAATTCCTATTTTCTGTTAAATTTTAACCCCGATCCAATAAGGGGTTCGACCTCACTCAAAATAACTGTTTTTTTTAGGTTTTTCTTAATATTTATAAACCAGCTTATCCGTTAAGCACCGAACAGGCAAAATTATTTTTGGGGATGAGATTTTAAATCGCGTCAAGTTTTGGGTCCCTACTGACAAACGGGTAAGGCGAAGTACTCGATTTTTTTTTGGTTTTCTTTTAATATTCAGGCTCCAAAGTCAGATGTTCAAGGTCAACAACGTGTTCAGGGTCAAAATTCATGATTGTTTTTAGAAGAGTGTCTGTATTATTTTAAACAGGGTGATTTTTTTAGTCCTGTTACCAAATTGTTAATATCTAGTAATTTTTTCTAAGAAAGGGAAATTTTGTTTTTTGACACGAAGTTGGTAGCGCTACTCAACCGGTATAGATACGGCAGTCTGATTTGATTCTTTTTGAGCTGTGCAAACTTTTGTGCCGTTTCCGGTCGTGTTACGAACAGAATGTGTTTTACCATAGAACAACGTGTTTTCATTCTTGAACAATATTTTGCTACGAAATCGTACGCGAGCCTAAAAGAATCAATTCAAATTAAATTTGTCGGTGTTCCTCCGCCAGAAAAAATGTCAATTTCTAGGTTAGAAAACCGATTTCGAGAGACACGTAGTGTTTGCGACAGAAAACGTAACGGTCGACCAACTCGTTTGACAGATGACGTTTTAGAGAATTTGAAAACAAGAATGCTCATTTCTCCACGGAAAAGTTTACGAAAACTTTCCACGCAAGTCGGTTGTCATATTCGAGTATTTAGAAATCTGCTAAAAAATTGAAATTGTATACGTATCGCGTACGATTAGTCCAAGAGCTTCAGCCTCCAAATTTAAACAAGCGATCGCAATATTGCCGTCGGTTTAGGTCTCTCGTAGACGATAACGGTATCGAATTTTTAAACACAGTGTTCCTTAGTGATGAAGCTTGGATCCATCTCGACGGTTATGTGAACAGTCAAAACTGTCGATTTCGGGCGGTTGAAAATCCTAACGCTTTACAAGACAAATATTTGCATCCTGAAAAAAGTGGTGTGTGGTGTGCGATATCTCGTCATCGTTTAGTCTGACCGTATTCTTCGAACAGACAGTAAACGGTGAAGTATACAGAAATATTGTGCGCCAATTTTTGTCCCTCCTGGAACCTCAAGAACGGTATTGTTGGTTTCAGGAAGACGGCGCTACATGCCACACGTCTCGAGCAACCGTGGATTTTCTGCAAGAGTTCTTTGATGATCGAATAATAAGCGAGGGCTTATGGCCTCCAAGGTCCCCAGACCTTACATTTCCTGACTGCTTTTTGCGGGGTTGTATTAAGTCCGAGACCTTCAAAAACAATCCTCACACTACTGATGAACTTAAAGTCAATATTACAGACTTAATCACGAATATTTCCAATGCAGCTCTTAAAAAGGTTTCTGCTAATATGCTGAAAAGAGTCAGTGCGTGTATAACCGCAAGGGGGTGCATTTTGTGCATATTCTTTAACAATTATGTAAGCAATAGTTTTTTATTAAATCTGTTTTGTAAATAGCAAATTCATTTTTTTATTCCACCTAAATTTCCCTTTCTTAAATTACATTTAAAATTGGGTAACAAGACTAAAAAATCACTCTGTATTATGACGGCAAAAAGATCTCAATTCGATTATGTTGTATGTTTCTCAAATATTGCCATAGTTACGCCTGCGATGATCTAACGAACCTGGGCAGAAGTCGATTATCGGCTGGGTATGTTTGCATAGCGGCCGACGCAGCTTATATTGAATGACATCACATTCAAATGTATGTTAAAAAGCTTTTGAGTCGGTGAATTTAAAAAAAAAAAAAAAAACACTCGTTTGATTATCTCTTGTAGTTTGTGAGATACGATTTTTTTAAATTGCTGCTTCCTTTTTCGATGTCTGTATTTTAAAAACAAAATTAGTTGGCATGTGTATAATTACATTTTTTTTTGTCTTCAGTCATTTGACTGGTTTGATGCAGCTCCCCAAGATTCCCTATCTAGTGCTACTCGTTTCATTTCAGTATACCCTCTACATCCTACATCCCTAACAATTTGTTTTACATATTCCAAACGTGGCCTGCCTACACAATTTTTCCCTTCTACCTGTCCTTCCAATATTAAAGCGACTATTCCAGGATGCCTTCTACCTCCATAATCTTTTCTCCTCCTATTTTCACATTCAGTGGTCCATCTTTGTTATTTCTACTACATTTCATTACTTTTGTTTTGTTCTTGTTTATTTTCATGTGATAGTTCTTGCGTAGGACTTCATCTACGCCGTTCATTGTTTCTTCTAAATCCGTTTTACTCTCGGCTAGAATTACTATATCATCAGCAAATCGTAGCATCTTTATCTTTTCACCTTGTACTGTTACTCCGAATCTAAATTGTTCTTTAACATCATTAACTGCTAGTTCCATGTAAAGATTAAAAAGTAACAGAGATAGGGAACATCCTTGTCGGACTCCCTTTCTTATTACGGCTTCTTTCTTATGTTCTTCAATTGTTACTGTTGCTGTTTGGTTCCTGTACATGTTAGCAATTGTTCTTTTATCTCTGTATTAGAACCCTAATTTTTTTAAAATGCTGAACATTTTATTCATTATTATGTAATTTTATAATTACATTTTTTTTTTATTAAATCTCCCTCAACAAAAAAAGTAATTAATACAGTTTTATGAAAAATTACATAATTAATTAATTACTATTCTCAATTTAACCATTAATTATTAGTATTATATAAAGTAAGTATATTAATACAGAATTGGTGTTAAAAGTACGGTTTATAACAGCGACAATAAATTCACCCTTCTTTTGTAGTACGGGATTAAAAATACGCATTGCCCTCTACATAAACTTAAACCACCTACACTCGATTACTACCCTTATGCCTATAATTAACTAAATGTTACTTATTTATTTTATCACTATACGTAATCATGCTCTCTACATGCATGGTAGATATCAACCATTTTTTTTTTTTTTTTTGAAACTGAATTTGTAGTACAACTCGACAATAATATATATCTTCTTTGTTTTTTCATTTATTATTTAAAGCAATCATATGATTGATTTAATGCTGTCTTTCTTTCCTTATACTTTTTGTATTGACATTCGTATCTTAAAATATTTCTTTTTCTCTGAACAACACTGTTCTATGTAGGACCACGTTAAACAGTTTCACTTACTGGTATCATTTATATTTTGTTCCTAGTTTTTCTACTTTCCCGTCTAGATAGCGTTATATTAGAGTTACAGCTTTAGAAGGGAAAGTATTGTAATCGGTCCAGTTTGAGCATATGCGATTTTCATAGGATCTTAACTTTTTGACACTTAAGAAACCCCAATAAAACCGGATTGAAGTTTTCCGGATGTTAATGTTCGGGCGTGTGTGTGTGTGTGTGTGTGTGTGTGTGTGTGTGTGTGTGTGTGTGTGTGTGTATGTGTATGTTCGGTGTCTGCCTCTAAATCACCTTACATTTCCAGAACTAAGGGACTGATTATGAGTAAACTTGGTCAGAATACTTCTATATATGGGGCATTGATGCCATTAAATTTTCAACTTAAAAGGTCAAGGGGGTAAGGATGTAGAGAAAGGTGACCCTCAGCATCTCGAGATTTCGCCGTAATTAAGGTCATATTTTTCTTAGGCGCATTTTTTAACGATAACATAGTAACAATATCTGCAAAAAATAAATTTTTGCAAAATCGCACCCTCACCCTGAAATTGCTGTAAACTACTTCTATGTTATGACGTCACATGTGAACGGTAGAATTAAATAAATAATATTTAAAGTGTAAAAAAAGGTAATTCGGTCTGGAAGGGTTTCGAACTCGATCGCCGGTCGACTGGTTGCTTGGTGCGTTAAGCCTTGCGGCTACACCGGTCTGGTGACTGTACAAGCGACATTTTTTCTGTGTAAGTTGGGAATAGTTTAGTTAGTGCCGACTTTCGCCGCTAGTACCGCCATACCCGCGCGAATTAAATGCGGTATATATATATATATTTTTGAAGGCACGGTGAGATGTGAAAAATAATACAGTCAAAAATAAATACGGTATACGTGCGCGTTTTAGTAAGAATCATTGATTAAGTAAACGAATACATCCCACACAAGTTATTGTGTGGGATGTATTCGGTTCTATTTAAACGTTCGATAATATTCTTTGATTTTTCTTTGAAATTATTTGATCTACAATACTGTTTTCCAATTGTAGTCTTTTCTTTTTTTGAGGATTCTGTGAGTTTTTTTTCTTTACATGCGGTAAATATTTGTTTGTTTTCTACTATCTTGATTACATACCAGTTGTTCCGTGCTTGTAGTCTTTAGTGGATTATTCGGTTTTAATTTAATTTATATTAATTATTATTCTCCCTTTTTACATTTGATTTTTAGTACCGAGATGAATAATCACGATTTTTTTTTCAAGGTAACCTTTTGAAGGATGTAAAAATGATTTATCTTTATTATGGTTATTATATGTGTATAAATAATGTTACGATAGGAAAATCCGATGGCAATAAAGAGAAAGAAACTAGGTAATTTATAACCTGAATAAATATCAGGTAGCTAGATGGTTGAGAGTAGAAAATAAAAGACAAGTTCGGATATAAAAACGAGTGAGACAAAGATATTATCTGTTCTCATTGTTTTTCGATTTATGTTATTGAAGCAGTGCAGGAATTGAAGGACGAATTTTGACTTCGGAATAACTATTCGAAGGAGAAAAAATAAAAATGTTTAGATTTGCTTATGACATTAGTTTAATAGAAATAAGTTTGACAAAATTTCGGATAGTTGTTAATTTGTTACCCTTATAGAAAACAGCTGAAAATTTAATAATTTTATTTAAACAGTTTAATTATAGAAATGAAAGAGAATAAAATAATAAATATGTTTTAAAGAAGTATTATCTCGGTTCGCCTTATATTACACCTACTGATCACAAATCGTGTACGAAGAATCGTATTTTCTAAAAATAATATTAAATTGTTGATGAATATTACGAAATGATATTAATTAAATAAATATACTTGAATTTTCTTTAAACTTGTTTAAAAGAAACTTTAATTTTAACTATTTTGAGGTGTTAATATGATCTGTAAAAATTTCTCTTTTTTAAATTTATTTTATATGAAAAAAAAATATATATATATATATATATATTTATATATATAAAGAGGAAACTTGTATGTTTCCTGTTTAAGAAAAAAGTTCATTAAACATAGATCCGAAAACGCTTCGTTAGCGAGTTATACAGGGTGAAATATTTCGCCTGAGTTTCAGTTCCTTCGAGTAAATTAAGGCTTTCTGAAATTCTGGGAAGGTCAATTAAGGGTCAAATTCAATTGTTTATTATGGGGTTTTGAGCTGGGAAATCTAAAAAATTGGTCCCAGAACTGTATCTCTAAGTTTCTAAGTTTCTAAGATATCCCATGTAAAACGACAAAAATAGGGTAGTAAAACACTTTTTTTTTACGTTTGACGTACAATAACGCTGTTAAATTGGCAATAAATCGTACATTTTTTAAACATAAATTGAAGAGAATTTAATTATAAGAAGATTGATGTAAATAATGTCGACAGAAAACGAATGAAATTTTAAACATGTCGACTTTTATTAACAACAAAAGAGATTAATTTGTTTGAAAAAACGTTTTCGTTATGTACAATAGAAAATAACTGGAGGAAGAAAGAACACTTACTGTTTTTTTATGATAATGATAAATGCTGCTTACAAGTAGAAGTATTTCATGTGGTTTAATAACTTTCAAAAATGCCACCGTTGTGTTCAATGCACTTTTCAACGCGTTGTACTAGATTTTGTGTTGCCAGCCTAACGGTATCTTTGCGTTCCTTGATTATAGCTGCAGTGTTGAGAATGCGAGCGATCAGTTCATCGCGTGTGTCTACGTTTTGCTTGTAAACCTCATTTTTCAATCATCCCCACAAACAATAATCCAACGGAGTGAGGTCTGGGGATCTCGGCGGGCCAATTAACCGGCCTTCCAAGTCCTATCCATTTATCAGCAAACTTTTCATCAAGACATTGCCTTACTTCATTAGTGAAATGTGTAGGAGCTCCATCAAGTTGGTAACCGCTGCCGCAGCACTTCCATTGCAAAATCCATACATGAAAATCATGTCGGCATATTCGGCATTAGTGAAGATACGCGGCATTTTTCAAAACAAAACTAAACAGAATTTCACTTTTTTTAACAGACTTGATTTTTATGCACCGTAAAATGAATACAAAGTTACACTTCTTAACAGTTTTCTGAAATGTTTACAATAAGAATTCGACGTAATGCTGCAAACACGATTTATCAGCGAAAGGTTATTTAACACATTACCACAATTAACTGACAACAATGAGTAGTATTTAAACAAATTGTGATGAAAAAAATCAGTGTTGCTAACTTGTTTTCCGTAGGTCTAAAATTATTGTGCTTACCAGAAACATCTGTTTTCTTTTTTTGTAACATTTTCTTCTAAGTTTTCGTCGGTTTTCTTGTTAATAAAAGTCAACATGTTTAAAATTTTATTTCTTTTTTGTTGACATTATTTACATCAATCTTCTTATAATTAAATTCTCTACAATTTACGTTTAAAAAATGTATGATTTATTGCCAATTTAACAACGTTATTGTACGTCAAACGTAAAAAAATATGTTTTATGACCCTATTTTTGTCGTTTTACATGGGATATCTTAGAAACTAAGAGAGATACAGTTCTGGAACCAATTTTTTAGATTTCTCAGCTCAAAACCCCATAATAAACAATTGAATTTGACCCTTAATTGACCTTCCCAGAATTTCATAAAGCCTTAATTTACCCGAAGGAACTGAAACTCGGGCGAAATATTTCATCCTGTATAACTCGCTAACGAAGCGTTTTCGGATCTATGTTTATATGAACATTTTTGTTATTTTTAGCCTCTAGAGTGAGTTGTCAAAGTATTGTCCTATCCTTCTGAATCACTCTGTAGATAAAAAGATGAATAATAATTATCAGTCGATTATTACCAACTAAAAAATCATAATTTACCTCCTATTACAGAATTTAAATTTGTATGCAGTGGAGTTGATTTTTGACCATCGACTCGCTGACATATTTCGATGAAGTGAAGAGTCCAAGGATTTCACTTCTCTGATGACGTGGAAAATATCTTGATGATGAGTGGAAAAATTTAATTTTATTAAGGGGGAGAAATAGTAATCACATAAATTTACGTATGTCAATGAACGATACTGATTTTAAACATCGAAAGGTAAAAACGAAAGAAAATTGTAATTTTATACAAAATTTCTAGTACAGTTTTCATCGCTATCTCCTGATTATATGTTGGAATATTGATTTATTTAGAAATTTGGATGATTATAAGACGATTGTGAAATCTGATGTGTGTAGTTTTTTGCTATATCTTTTATAAATTTTATGTTAACTCGAAGTATAACGTGAGTTGAATGTCGTTCTTAAAATTTTTAGTTAAAATGTTGTATTTTTATAGGTTCATTGGATTCCGTACAGCCGTTTAGATCTTACGGTGCTGTTATCCGATTTTCAATTTTTTTTCGGTCAGCAATTTTGATTTACGTGAGAATATGATACAATATACTATAAAAATGTTGTATCGATTTTACAGTTCAAGATATTCTCTAAAGACCGAAATACTTTAGGTTCCTTTCAAAAGGGATCATGTGTAAGTTAATAAAAAAATAAATAAATAACGAAGGCCAAAAGCGGCATGATAATGTAAATGCTATGTTTATACTCGTCGATGGAGGCCAATTTTTAATTTCTATAATCTGGTGTTTACGAACAGTCCGGGAAGCATCTAACATCTGCAAACGTCGAGCTGATAAATTAAACTGCCATATCGTCGGCGAAGTTGGAGGTCGATTTTATCATTTGAAATTACTAAGGGGGATGTATGTATTACTTGTTAAAGTTTGGAACTTGAAAACACATAGATTCGCAGCAGTTGTACCTCGAATGTCTGGAGTAACTTTGCCGCCTGTAATAGTAGGACGGTATAGCGTGTCAAAATAGTAGTTAGACACCTTGCTGCGTCTACTGATTTTTCTAAACTTTGACAAATAATACATTATAACATAATGATCTAAATAAAGTGTTTTTTATTTATTTTAAGAAATGTAAAATTAAATTATAATGTATTTATTCTTAATATAAAGAAAAACTCATAAAAAAACTATGCATTTTAGAATGCTTCCGCGTTGTAAGATTAATATCCCCCTGTTTTAAAATTACTAATTACAATAATTTACGGCAAAATGGAAGAAAAGGTGAAAATTGTGCTCTATGAAACCAGTTAAGTTCTTTGAAAATCATTACAAGAGATTTATTATAAATTTTCTGATCAGTTTTGAAAATTATCTAAAGATAATTTATTGAGCTCGGGGAAATTCGAATTTAATTGTATAGAAATTTTATAGTAATAACTTGAAAATTACAGTTTTTAAAAATTAAATGTTTAATAAAAATCGAAAATTAAGAAATACAACCTGAAGAGACGTAATGAATGAGATGACAATCCCTATCGTCGTTCTTTTGCTTTTTAATTTTTTGAAGGAATAACGAAATTAAAAAATCTGACAACACAGTTAGGTTGTTTCTGATATACGGCTTACCACACACATACAAACAACTTAATTTAAAATATTTATCATTTTATTTTAAATATAATAATTTTTTCGTTTATTTAATTTAATGATTCTAAGCAAAGCGCGCGCTCATACCGTATTTAATTCGTGCGGGTGTGACGGTACTACCGGCGACGGTCGGCAGTGAATAAACTAATGTAATTTCGTAACTTACACAGAAAAACTTTCGCTTGTATGGTCGGCAGACCGGTGCAGCTTCGTGACTTAACGCACCAGGTACCGAGTTACCGGGGGATCGAGTTCGAGACCCAGACCGAGTTATCTTTTCACACTTTAAATATTTTTTTTTTTTTTTTTTGATTCTACCGCTCACCTCTGATGTCACAATTTAGCAGACGACTACAACAGCATTTTTGGGATTGGGATAAGTTTTGCAAAATTATTTTTTGAAAATATTGTTATTTTTTAATCGTTATCAAAAGCGCCTGACAAACATATGACCATAATTAAGCGAAATCTCGAGATAATTGAGGGTGACCATACTCTACAGTCTCACCTCCTTGACCTTTTAAGTTGAAAATGTAACGGCACCAATGCTACATATATAGAAGCAATCTGACCGAGATTGATCAAAATCGGTCAAGTATTTTTGGAAATATAAGGTGATTTAGAGGCCGATACCGAACACACACATCCATACGAACATTAACATCCGGAAAAGTTCCATCCGGTTTTTCTAGTTTTTGCGTTCCTTTGGTATCAAAATATGAAGACCCGCATATGCCCAATTCAGTCCGATTACAATACTTTCTCTTCCAGAGCTACAGCTTTGCTACAGCGCTATCTAGACGGGAAAGTAAAAGAATTCAAGTTGAATTAAAATTCAAGGAGAGAATATTACTATAACGTAACATCTGGCACGATTTACTGTAAAAACGGTTGACCGTCCAATTTATAATTCATATAGCTGACCGGTACCTCTTATGTGAATAGGTTTGTTTCAGGAAGGACTTCCCTTCATAAAATATCTCATCTGCAAAAATCTATTTGTCCATCCCTTTAAAGATTAAACGCAAAGAAAAGCCTAAAGATAATTATAAATCGCGCGAAAAATATTTTGTTTTCTACAGTCTAAACAGATATTGACTGAAATATGCTATAAATATTTCGTGTTTTACGAGAATATTTGCGTTTTTCGTTGTATGCTGTTTCTATTTACCGAGTTATCTGAAATAAAAAAATTACAAACCGTTATTTACAACAAGGAAAATTGTAATCATTCAAAATAAAAACCGGTTTTGAATCTTCTAGGTAATCTATTTTACAGGGGGGAAAACTATATAATATAATATTTATTATTAATAGTAAAAACTGGGGTCTATATTTTTGTATATTACCTGCTTAAGAATGACAGTTCATATAGAACTGCACATTTTTAAAATCATTTAAAAATCCTCGAAATTTGAAGAATCTCTGTCCTCATAAATGACTCGGGTTTAAAAAAAGTCCTTTTTATATAATTTATGTTAGTCTTCATTTTTCGTGAATGTTAATCCATAATTTAAAAAAAATATTTAAGGAAATTTTATTCAAGCGGCAATGTACACTTAAATTTTATAGATTAATTTTTATGTAGTGTTTGTTTTCCTTCCGTGTTCACTACTTTTATTGAGATCATTTCTTCATCATTTTTTACTTCTTAATTAATTAATTTTTTTATTTTAATTAAAATTAAACAGAAATATGTTTTTTCATCTATCATTAGTATAAAATGAACTATTATGTTGTTATCACAATCTGTGAAAGATAAATAGAATTAATAACAACAATGTTTAAATATATTAGTTCCTAGAAAAAAAAAACGAAAAAAAAACATAAAACTGCCAAAAAGGGGTTTTAATGGATTTCTTAATTCTAATAAATTACAAGAAGAGATAAATAATTGGTTTTTTTTACCCAAGAAATTTCCATTTTTTTTAAGGAACAACCCAAAAAAACAAACCAATGAAAAGAAGTTAGTAAAATTTAAAAGCACAAACCGCATCCTTAAGTTGTTATTTTATTTAGCATATATATACATGTACACTAGATTTCATTAAAATATTTCGATCCTTTTTATGCGTTATTGGAAAAAAACAAACACTGAATGGCTTTCGGAGAGGAAGTGAAGCGAGATAGAGCATTAGTCTTTTTTCTCTGTTAGTTAGATTTCATAAGAAAGTTACTTATTGTAATGGATACCATGATTCGACTTCCGGAAAATTTCGACATATCTTCATGTTTCAGATTCCTCAGACCCACCCCAAAACCACCGTCAGCTCAAAAGTTTATATACATATATATATATATATATATATATATATATATATATATATATATATAATTTTCAAATTGATACATAAATTATAACGATCAAAATCTCGGTTGAGTTCGTTAATGGGCAAAATCTGACCGTGGGGTTGGAAATGGAGGGCTTTTCCGAAAAAAAACAAAATATCGCTATAACTTTTTATTAAGTAAAATTTTTAAATTCATTTGAAGGTCCTACTATTCTTTGGATAAGGGCCTAAAACTTATCTAAGTAACGTTTTTTGATATCGCCAATCATCGGTCCAGGGGATAGAAAAATGGGGTTTCAAAGGCAAAAAAAATCATACCTCCCTTAATAGGCACAATATTGAATCGATTTAAAGTTGTCGTTAGTCCTTTAAACATTACCTAAAACTTTTGTTTGAAACAATTTTTAATATGACCGACCCTTACGGCAAGGGATGACCAGAATGTTGCTGGAATTGTAAGAAGATGAGGCTTGTCCTATGCTAAACATATTAAATTTTTTCACATACAACCATTGTAGTATTGAGTAAATTGGAAATCTTTTTTATTCCCTACTTAGCACCGGTGAAATCTACCTCCGCCTTCCGGCGTGCCGAAATAGATTTTTTACTTGGTTTTCTTTAACTCAATGTTTTTTTTTCTTGTTTGTCCTCAAATATTGCATCTTTAATTTAACATACTTCCTGATATTGCCGATTGATGAAAGTTTGGACAGTTATTAAGTTCGGATGACAATAAAATATTCCACCATTACTTTTGCAAACATCGCCTCGTACGGGGGGGGGGGGGGTAAATTAAATTAAATTTTGAACGGGGATGTAAAAAATTGCAAAATCTGCAAAACGGGGTTTTTGGGTTCGCAGATGACAAATCCGATACCTCTTTCTTGAAGGTCAAGCGTATCTCAGCCTTAGCAGAGCTAGATCTCTCGATGGAATTGGGATCGAAGAATTGGACAACAGCAAGAAAACCTTGCAGTAATAGATGGATTATCAGAGATGGATCGAATGAGAAATCTTTTATATAAAAACGTAAGTAGATGACATAAAAACTTCACTATTTCGTTACTTTGTATAGTTAATGTTTGATTGAAAATTCGTTTCATATTTTATAAATATATTTGAAATTTCAATATATGATGTTATCTTTTGAAATCCAAATTAACATATTAACTAAACTCATGAAATATATGATATAAAGCAAGATTTTAAGAATTTGGAAAAGTTTTGAAATATTATTCTGTTTAGCCTCCGGAACCACACGTAAGATATTACTTCAGTGGATGATATGTATGAATGTAATGAAGTGTAGTCTTGTACATTCTCAGGTCGACCACCAAAAAACAACGGTATTCACGATCTACAATTCAAATCCGTGTAAAAGTAACTGCCTTTACTAGGATTTGAACCTTAGAACTCTGGTTTACGAAATCGGCTGATTTGCGATGAGCTCACCGGTTGACCGACTCGGTGGGTTATAGCATTAATTTACATGCACATTTTGTTTTTTTGATGTCCTGAATCAGTTTTTAAGTTTGGCTACCAACGCCAGGGACGCTACAGCAACCCATAAATAACCGTTCGACGGTAAAACGTAGAAAAATTAAATTTTGAAATCGATCCTAATTCAAAACTATTTATTTTTTGATATAATACCCCGAGCATACATAAAAAAACAAAGAATTTTAAATGGAGATTGAGTCGTATATATTTTAAAGGCGTAAAAAAAATTCTACGGGAAATAAAAAGGTTTTGACGTGAAAAACTTTGGATTACGTCAACTACAACTAAAATGGATACCGTTTAATATTTTTCGCGACTCGTTTAAAATAATTAAATATAATGCACCGCGAACAGGTTTCGTACCGAAATGTAGATCGGTTTTAGGTAGGTGCATTTGCTAAATTTTATTTTTCTTGTGTTTAGCTGTTTTTTTAAGGGGTAATGTAAACAGCTTTTACAGCTAGTGTGAAAAAAAATTAAATTGTCGCTTTTTTAATGAGGGTTATCGTAGTCCGATGTTTTTACATCGAAACTTTCGTTTTTTAAATTCCCTTTAAAATGATTGTCACAACCGTACGCTTTCCGTTTAAAATTTTTGAAACCCCTTCTCACGGGAGTTTGAGGTATATAGTAAAATAGATCGTTTCGAGAAAGGAGCTATATTTAATTATAGTATATTTAACGAAAGGTTATTAAAAAATTCCTACTTTATTATATACCATTTATAAAATGCAATCTTACATGTACATGCTTTTTCCTTCACGTTTATAGTGTTTTTTCATAGATTTTCTTGGGCTTCATCAGAACATTTCATTTTGAAGTCAAATTACGAGGGATGTCTCTAAAGTAATGACCGCTGGGAAATTTCTCTCCTTAAGGTTGGCGAACCTGTTTCGTTCATGGCCACGCTAGCAATGTACACACTGCATTGTTGTCGTTAAGTTGTCGCGTTGTAGTATCTTTATTACGTATGAGTTATTAGCTTATAAAATTAATAGGACTGCCGACTGTGAAATACGTGGAGTCATACGTTTTTTAAACCATCAAAACGTTAAGCCGGCTAAAATTCATAGATAGTTGGTTGCTGTGTACGGTGAAAATGTAATGAAAGAATGAAAGAAACGTCCGAAAATGGTGTGAAAGGTTTAAAAATAACAAAATTAATGTGCACGATGAAGAACGTTCGGGGAGGCCCTGGATAATCACCGAGGACTTGTTGAAACGCGTCGATGATGAAATCAGAAAAGATCGTCGCTCAACGATTTTCGACTTGGCCCTTCTTTTTCCTGATGTTTCAAGAGCTGTAATCGGTCGCATTGTTCATGACCATTTAGGCTTCAAAAAGGTTTGTGGGCGTCGGGTGCCGCACGTCTTAACGGAACGTCAGAAAAAAATCCGAATGGGATCTGCTTTGGAATTTTTGATGCGCTACACAGAAAAATATGATCATTCCTTAATTAAATTGTTACCGGAGATGAGACATGGATTTAGTATTACACGCCAGAGAGAAAACGACGGTCAAGTGAATGGGGTCATCCTCAATCGCCAACCAGACCGACAAAGGTTAAACCACAGCTATTTGGACGCAAACTGATGGTTACAGTCATTTGGCATACTGCTGATCGATTTCATACCGCGTGGAACGACTATAAATGCAGAAGCTTACTGCGAAACTTTACGTAGTTACAGCGCGCCATTCAAAATCGGCAACGTAGGCGGCTGACCGACGGCGTCATCCTGCTGCACAATAATGCACCTCGACTTGTTGCGGGTCCGACACGTTATTTACTGAGAACATTCGGATGGGTAATTTACGATCACCCACCTTATAGTTCTGACACTTAGCTCCTTCTGATTATCATTTGTTTGTTGAAATTGAAAGAATTTTTGTTCGGTAAGCAATTCGCGGGTGACGATGGACTTAAAAATGCTGTAAATCAGTGGATAAATGGATTAGCGTCAGAAGAATACGACGAGGGTTTATTGAAGCTGGTGTATCGCTACGATAAATATATTTAATTCATGCGGCGATTATATAGAGAAAGTATGTAGTTTAAGAGAAATAATAAATATTTATAAAGTTTTCAGAATAATTTTTTTTATTATAAAGCGGGTTTAGTTTAAAGATAAATTCTCTTAATATTATTATTTAAAATCAAACAAAGGTTCGTTTACCACCTCGGTTACTGACGTAAAATAAAAGAAGGTATCATGCGATTATTGCAATCTGTTGGTATTTAATGAAACTACTGTATACTTTTTGTACTATTTGAATAATCTAACTAAATATTTTCCAATTAAATCGCCACGTCCAAAATTTTACTTCATTAATTATATAGTGTTTGTATGTTTTTATTTTTTTTCTATTTATTTCTTATATTTTCATGATTTCTGTACACTGTTCCTAATATGAAAACGAGTGATATAATTAATATTAGTTTGTTTTTATTTTCATAATAAATATCTGTCTTAGATTAAATATATTAGCGCATAAAATAATTTGTTAACGACCATATGATCTAGTAACATCAGCTTCCAGTGTAAATAACTTTTTTCCTAATGTGTAAGTTGTAATGTATTCAACTAGATAATCATAACCAAACCCCCTCCCCTCTCGGTCCAATGAGATGAGGATGATATGTATGACATGTAATATATGTGTATAAACGTAGTCTTATACTGATTCAGGCCGACCGTTCATTAGGCGTGTGGTTAAATGAACCTCAACTACAAAGATACACCGGTATACACCATTTAGTATTCAAATCTGTTTAAAAGTAACCAACTATTTTTAAGATTTGAATCTCAGAACCTTCTAATTCGAAGATCAGCTGTTAAACAATTGATTTGCGAAGACGTTAGCCCGGTGAGCTAATGTAAATGAAAATGCCTTCTTTTTTGTATGTTTTTCCCTCACCGGGAATCAATCTGTAAGAATTTCAAGTCGATTGTAAGCGTATGAAAAATTAATTAGAAGATCTGATTTGGAAGTATTAAAAAAACAAAAAAAAACGAAGAGAGGGCTATTTCAAAATATCTAAATTTTTTTCGATGTTTTTTTTTTTTAATGGAGACTCCATCCCTTAACAGAACTATATTTTTGGCGATTTGTATTTCTTGAAAAAATTTCAATGTAACCTTAAATAAAAGTTAAAACTTTTTTTTTCATATTATATAAATATTATTTGAAAGTTCATAAAAAAAGCTTCTTCATTCTTGTCTCATATAAATATATTTATTTAGCTACCAGGCCCGTCTAGCCAGAACCCAGACCCTCAGGATCCAGGTCGGTCCAGGCGAACCCCACAACCAACTCCGGGACTCCTCGGGGCCTAACCCAGGGCCGCAGAGTTCGCTTCGCTCGCCATTTCCGTGTTGCAGGGAGACGGCGCCTTGAACATCCGCAGATCTCGCTTCGGTCGCTATTCCCGTCTACCAAGAGGGCTCTGCTCCCTGGACCCCTGCACCTTTCGTTACCCTCATGATTGTTGAGAATAACACTGATAAATAATAATTATAGTTTTCAAGCTTTATAGAAACCTGAATAAGAAAGCTAAATTACAAGACAGAATACTATTAACTATATTAACAAAAGTATATTCACATCTTTAATGACGAAAATTTCATAATTTTTTTCTTCGCCGTGGTGGAAAATTATAATAATGCAGAATTGATATATTTTTTCCTTATTGAATATCTTTTATTTACAACTTCACCCTCCTTGAAGGTGAAGAAATAATTAATATTTTTAATATGTCAACCATCAAGGGAGTTAGGGCATCGGTCTGTGGTTTAAATCCTTCCATGGTATAGGAATGAATCCTGAAAATTTGAAAGCAATCGATCGGTTGTTTCTTCCAAATTTCTCGGTATCAAATATATCTAAAAAGCTTCTCAGTTATGCCAAGAAACATAGGTAAAAATTTGGTTGCGATCGATCGGGTAGTTTTTTTGTTTATTCCGAACAAACAAAAATCCTTTCCTCTTTATATAATATTACGCATTATATATATATTTTGTTTTATAATTTGTCCTTTTGTGATTTTTAGGGGTATTACAAGTGGAGGAAACAAAGATTGAAACAAGGCTTGCGGCAATATTATATTCGGAATTTTTTTTCTGACAGTTCACTTCTAAGTGTTACAAATAAGAAGTGGTATATATAAAAAAAGGCAAATGAATAAATTTGATTTATAAAAAAACGTAAGTTGTTGGTAAGTATTTCTTTATTATTATTATTACGGTAAAATTTAGCACAACTTTATTTGTTTCTTAATTTTTTTGCAAATTGAACCGACTTAAATGAATAAATAAATGTAGTCTTCACCTTTATTTTGATGTATAGTTATTTATTTTTTAAAGTTATTATAAAACTCGTTTTTTGGTTAAAAAAAAAAAAAATAAAAAATAAAAACCACATTATAGTTTTGTGCCAAATTCGGATACGCAAAAACAAGGAAATTGGTACGTATAAATGTCGTTGATATAATTATCTTTTGAAGCCGGTTTATAAAGTGTAATTCAAATACTTAGATTATAAAATAATATTCTTTTATAAAGTTGGCCATCCTGTATTACACCGCGCCAGTTTGGCGGTCATGTTGGAAGGATGCGTAATATATATGATGGTGCGATGCGCGGGTGTGGTAGAAAGAAACACTGTATTCTATGGCATCGTAGAATTTCTTCTCTCTTTATTTTTTGTTGATCCGCCACTCCCAATTAACCCTTTTCCTTTACCCTTTGCAACTGACTGTGACTGAGTCTGGACTGAGTTTCCCCCTTTCCATCCTTTCTTACTAGTTCTCTTTAACATTATTATTCCTCTTTCGAGAGTACTGTTTAGTACGATGTATATATATATATATATATATATATATATATATATTTCTCTCTTTTTTTGTGTCCAAAATAAAATTACCATAAATGCCGCATCTGTGGTCGGTTACTGAACTGCAAACGTATTATAGAAGGGGCTTCGTTCAAAAAATGTGCCCATATTGGTTTTTAATACAAGAATAAAAATGTATAAAATAATATATATATCATTTGCACTGTTGTAAATTGAGATCGAAGCAGTACTGTTGTAACCTTTCCACATTTCGTATGCTTCAAACGAATTTTACAGTAAAATTGCTTAGCATTAAGCATAACTTATGTATGTATATATTAATTTCCCTTTTAAACTGGTGAGCATTTTAATCGGCCCCCAAACTAATAGGTTGTTGATAAATCTGACCAAGTTTGATCAAAATCGTTCCAGTATTTCTGGAGATATAGTGTATTTTAGAGGGCGATACCGAACACCCTACAATCTCGAAATCAGTACTTACGAACATCCGGATAATTTCCATCCGGTTTTTTGTATTCCTGAGGTGTCAAAACGTCAAGATCCGGCTGAAAACCGCATATACCCAAACTGGACCGATTACAATACTTTCCCTTCTAGAGATATAGCTCTGATGTAGCGGTATCTAGTCGGGAAAGTAATAAGTTTCATAAATTCAGCCAGCTTCTAAAAATTGTACCAGATAATTAGCGTAGAAATTTGTTAATTCAGTTTAATTTTTTATTATATATATATATATATATATATATATATATATATATATATATAATTTTATTAAGTTGAAGTTTTAGTGTAAATGTTTCATATCTCATATTAGTTTATTTTGTTTTACTAATTATGCTTTTTAAAATGCGTTTTATTTCCGTACTGTGCGACCGGAAGGAGAATGTTGCGGTTGCTGTTGCTAAGCCTTCTTGAAAGCTCTGTGAGTGCGATACTTCGCGTTGGTCATTTTTTTCCTTTAATGAACTGTTTTGTCGTTTATATATCTTTCCTTTCTTAAATTTTTTTTTTTTTTTTTTTTTTTTTTTTTTTTTTTTTTTTTAATGTTAAATAAGCATTTTTCAACAATTCATATGCTTTGATATTTTGTAATTTTTTTTTTCTATTTATAACAAAATTAAATTCACCTCATGTTTTTCTAAAGCGTTTACTTTGCGTTTTCACTCCAGATATGACGTTTACGTAATGAGTAATGTTACAACATAGAAATCTGGGTGATAAAAAAGTTTACAAATTTAGTTCAGATTTAGATTAATGTACTTACGAAACCTTTTTTTAAGGGTTTTTTAAGGGATTTTTAAGGGACTGAAAATGTTACTATAAAAAAACTGACAACAAAGGTGTTATACTTTCCTCTCTTTTTCTGTTTAGCCTCCGGAACCACCGTAAGGTATTATTTCAAAGAATGAATGAGGATGATATATATGAATGTACATGAAGTGTAGTCTTGTACGGTTTCAGGTGAGATGTGTGATTCATTGAAACCCGACCACCAAAGAACACCGTTAACCACGATCTATTGTTCAGATCCTATAAAAGTAGGATTTGAACTTTAGAACTCTCGACTTCGAAATCAGATGATTTACGATGATGACTTCACCACTAAACCGACCCGATGGGTCGTCTTTATTTACTAAAAGTATATTTAAATTAGGTGTGGAGGTGTTTCACTCGTGTTGAACCGGGGGTCGATTAAAAAGCAGTTACTGATTTTACGGTGGCATAATTTTTCGGTGCGGATTAATAATTTAGTTTTTGCGAATATGTATTAAAAATAAACAATTTTTATTTTGGAAATGTTTCAGAACAGAAATATTGCGGCAGTTTCGATTGAGCTAAGGTGGAAATAGCCGGGTGAACTTGATGGTTTGTTCCCTATACACGCACGCGCGCGCACACGCGCACTCAGAGAAAGAGAGAGTGAGTGAGAGGATATGCATATATACATATATATATAATTTCACTCTTTCACCCTTCCTTTGATCTTTTTTTTATATTTTATTCAAGGTTGCTTAAAACGCATTACTTTTTTTTGTAGACAACATTATAAAAATTATGTACGTAGGTATAATGTATAATGTGTTATGTGTGTCGTGATGAAGAGAGGGGGGTCAGACGTGCATTTCTATAGTTGCTTTTATGAAACCCGTCCGTCTGGTCAAATTACATCAAAACCCAAACTTGACGTAGTGTATTAAAATCCACCCTTCTTTCTTTTTTTTACGCTATTCACTACTCTGCATGCGCCTCCGCATTTATACTAACACAAACGCGAGTGCGCCTACACACATATAAACACAAAACATATGTTTGATTAATCGGTGTAATAAAAGGGTGTATTATAATTTTTTCCCCTTTTCTTTTCTTTATCAGGAAGATACCTTTTGATCCTCTTCCGTATTTTTTTTAATAATCTAATAAAATTATCTAATATAATAATATATTGCATAATTAATTATAATTCACATATGCTCGTGAAGCATTATTATAAATTATTTACGCTTGGATGATCGATATATCTTATACAATCGATTAATAATAAAAAGGGTTATAAAAATTAAAACATAAGACTGCCAAAAAAATAAAAACAAAAATAAATAAATTGAACTAAAAAAAAATCAAATAACGTATGGAAATAAAGGACTTAACATCGTTATGGGGTCGGCTTTCGTGGTAGCGTTTCGGCCTTTCATCCGGAGGTTCCGGGTTCAAATCCCGGTCAGGCATGGCATTTGCACACGCTACTTGTCATTCATCTCATCTTCTGAAGCGGTACATAGTGGTGGTCCCGGAGATGCGGTATTTAATTAAATAAAATAATGGGTGACCGATATTCTTTCAGACAGTTTTAATATATTTTTCATGTTGTAGAAATAGCAGGCATTTAAGATCGTCGAATGATTAAGATCTCACCAGGTCTTATAACGATAACCCACCGGGTTGGTCTAGTGGTGAACGCGTCTTCCCAAATCAGCTGATTTGGAAGCCGAGAGTTCCAGCGTTCAAGTCCTAATAAAGCCAGTTATTTTTACACGGATTTGAAAATTAGATCATGGATACCTATGTTCTTTGGTGGTTGGGTTTCAATTAACCACACATCTCAGGAATGGTCGAACTGAGGAATGTACAAGACACTCATACATATCTTCATATACACTCATACATATCATCCTCATTCATCCTCTGAAGTATTATCTAAACGGTTGTTACCGGAGGCTAAACAGGAAAAAGAGAGGTCTTATAACTATAAGAAAAGTTTGTCCTTCAACGATAATATTTAAACACAGTCAGTGGGTTCTTTAATATAGGAAAATTATTCATATTATAAAAAAAATAACACTTACCAAATACTCTTTTTTTTGGTGGAATAGAAATAATTAAACATTATCTCTAAAAAGCCTTTTTACGGTAGAATAGTTGGGTTTCTCCTTTAACACTTCTGAGAAAAGATGAAAATTTTTACATTTATATTGTAAAAAATATAAATGTTCCGATGGCAACAGTTTAATTCCCCCCCCCCTCACCAATAAAACGTGATAATTAATGATTTCTAGCTGGTATTTTCAAAATTATAATCAGTTGTTTTTAACCGGTGATAATAGGAAGCGGTTCATTAAAATAAACCCTTCGTTGACATTGAATACCGTATTTCGACTTGGATTTGACCAGGAGTAAGTAAAATATTTTTAAAAATTTGATAGTAAAAGTGGTCCTTCAAGAAAAACATTCTGGCAAAAGATTGCATTTAAAATCTATCTAATAAATGATGAATTACAAATAGGAAACGATTTTGGGAATCGATTTTAAATAACGAGTTTAGTAAATTATTTTAGAAATCGGTTTCTGCAGAGTGTTCTTATAGGGTTCTGGGCGGACGATATTTGGAGGGAACCTATTGAAACAATGTTTATTTCAAGTATAAATTTATACTCGTTGCATGATTCTTTTATAAGGAAACATTTAAATTTCGAGTATAAAATGTGGTACTTATCTTCTCGTCTATAGAGATGCAGACTGATATTATGGAATCTTAACAATTTTGTGCCTGTTTTCACGTATAATTTTTGCGATCCAATTAAATAATTTTACCCATATCTTTAACTTTTTGTCAACCGTTTGAACAGATGAGATATCATTTTGTTCACATTAAAACGCTTAAGATTTTATCTAATAAAGACAACCAAACATTCGATTTTAATGGCCTCCATCTGGGAATTTTCAAACTTATTTATTTTTTTAAACGACGAGTTCGGGTAATGTAAACCAGATTTTATTTAAATATCTCTGTACTTTCGTAAGATAAAAACTTTTATTGAAAAAACACAAAATGAGGATCATACGAAAAAATTAAACAAGATAAAGCATTTGTCCGCGTGAATTTTTAAATTTATTTTTACCTCCTGAATCAGCCCCTTAAAGTTTGGTCAACACTTTCCGGGACATTGTATAGCTATTGGCGAGGAGGAAAAAATCGGTACCACGAATCCCCCCATGTCCGGTTGGTTAAAAAATCAGGCCAAAGCTGGGATGCATATTTGTGGGAATTTTTTTACTTTTTGGTCGACGGTTTTTCGAAAAATTAGAACAACCTGTTAGAAATAATGTTTAAGATCCTTCCAACGTAAATCAGATCGATTTAAAACTTTGGAATCATACAAGAGGTTATCTATAAACTGAAGACCATTTCATTGTAAAAAAAATTATTCTGAAAACTTTGTAAATAATTTTTATTTCTCTTAAACTAATCGTATATACTTTATACTACTTCTCTATATAATCGCCACACGAATTTTAAGACATTTATCGTAGGGATACACCAGCTTCAATATTCCCTCGTCGTATTCTTCTTCCGCCAGTTCATTTAGCCACTGAACAGCTATTTTAAGTTTATCGTCACAAGCGAATCACTTGCCGTTCAAAAATTCTTTCAATTTCCCAAACAAATGGTAATCAGAAGGAGCTAAGTGGATTATGTGGTGGGTGGATAGTAAATTTCCCATCCAGATGTTCTCAATAAATAACGTGTCGGACCCGCAACATGTTGACGTGCATTATCATGCAGCATGACGATGCCGTCGGTCAGCCGCCCGCAATACCGATTTTGAATGGCGCACCGTAACTTAACGTTGAGTTTTGCATTAGGTTTCTGCATTTATAGGTGTTCCACGCGGTTTGAAATCGATCAGCAGTATGCCAAACCGAACCCAAAAGACTGTAACCATCAGTTTGCGTCCAAATGGCTGTGGCTTGACCTTTGTCGATCTGGTGATTGAGGATGACGCCATTCACTTGACCGTCGTTTTGTCTCTGGCGTGTAATACGAAATCCACGTTTCACATCCGGTAACAATTTAATTAAGGAATGATCATATTTTTCTGTGTAGCGCATCAAAAATTCCAAAGCAGATCCCATTCGGATTTTATTGTGACGTTCCGTTAGGACGTGCAACACCCTACGTTCACAAACCTTTCTGAAGCCTAAACGGTCATGAACAATGCGACCGATTACAGCTCTTGAAATATCAGGAAAAAAAGGGCCAGGTCGGAAATCGTTGAGCGACGATATTTTCTGATTTCATCATCGACGCGTTTCAACAAGTCCTCGGTGATTATCGACGGCCTCCTCGAACGTTCTTCACGGTGCACTTTATTTCTGTTATTTTTAAACCTTTCACACCATTTTCGTACGTTTCTTTCATTCATTCATTACATTTTCACTGTACAAATCAACTTCCTATGAATTTCAGCCGGCTTAACGTTTTGACAGTCTAAATAGTGTGACTCCACGTACTTCACAGTCGGTGGCAACATCGATTTTCCAATTCATTTCATAACATAATAAGTTACATTTAACCAAAGATACTACAACGTCACAAATTACAGACAACAATGCAGTGTGTACATTACTAGCGTAGCCATGAACGATACAGGTTCGCCAACCTTAAGGAGAGAAACTTCCCAGTGGTCTTTACGTTAGAGATATCCGTCGTAATATCTTAGTATATACGAGGTGTGATCAAAAAATACGGTGAATGAATTTTTATAGCGGCAACTGCCGACGCTACATCCATATGCTGTAATTTGTGCAATAGCGTGATCAACTGAGACAAGTTGTAACACGTTCGAGTTTGCCAGTCAGCTGCCAGAGCCGCTAGAGTGAGGTTGTGTTTTCGTGTCTGTCGCGCAACATGGATTTTGAACAACGCATTAACATTAAGTTTTGTTTTAAGTTGCAAAAGAGTGCCAAAGAAGCTCACGAAATGTTAGAATCGGTGTACGGCGATAATGTGGTAACTTTGAAGACTGTGTACAAGTGGTATGACCGATTTAAAAACGGAAATGAGTCTGTTGAAGACGAGCAGCGTGCGGGACGTCCAGTAACCTCAAAAACAGTTGAAAATGTACAAAAAGTGGAAACAATGGTTCGTTCAAACAGACGAATGACTATTCGAGAGCTATCGGAAGACCTTAACATTTCGTACGGATCCGTTTAAAGCATTTTAACTTTTAACGACGTACGAAGAAACCGATAAGAAAAATGGACCGATGGCTTCCTTCTTCACCACGACAACGCGCCGTGTCACACCTCGCTTCTCATTCGCGAGTTTTTGGCCGAAAAAAGTGTTCCTGTCTGTCCACATCCGCCATACTCACCGGATTTAGCACCATGCGACTTTTGGCTCTTCCCAAAAATTAAAACTGTGCTTAAAGGAAAACGTTTTGACACACTGTTTTGCTAACGCTGAGAGGGCCACGACCGAGCAGCTGAAAGCCCTTCCGAAAGACGCCTTCCAGAAATGCCTCCAGTCATGGAGTCAACGTTGGGATAAGTGCATTGCTAGCCAAGGACAGTACTTTGAAGGAGATTAAATCGATTTCTATGTAACCTTACTAATTTTTTTAATAAAAAATTATTCACCGTATTTTTTTATCACACCTCGTACTTGTATTATAATGAAACGTCAGCAGCGTGTGCACAGAGTGAAGCATATTGACAGAATTTAGCTCTCTGACCAAATCTTTTATTTATTTTTTTCAGTGGAGGAACCCCATTTACGGGCGCCTAAGCAGTGTCGGTCTCGCTAACAGGTTCCACAGGATGTTATTAAATGTGTATGTATACCGGCGTACTACCGACTAAACCTTCACTCCTTCCAATCCTCCTCCTTGGATCAGCTAGTAAAGCATTACTTCAGGGGGAGGGTTAACGCCCCCACATACACACACAATCGGTCACCACAAGGAAACATCAAATACCATCACGCGCATCACAGAACACAGCACATCACAAAAAAATGTCAAACACAGTTTCAACCAAGTATAAACACTCCCATAGGCACATGAGACCTCCTTAAACACACACAATACACGCCCGCACTCACGGGTACAGACCACGCCAACGCACAAACACAGACATCGCAAGAATTCAAGTGAAGAGAAACATCGAAAGAGGCGCCCATCAATCACACATTCACTCACTACGCACACACACTCACACACGCCTAGTAAAACATGCACTCAACTAACATACTTACCCATAACAGCCATCAGTCGTATTAATCAAATTATAAACCAACATGCATATATACATGTTCCGGCAATTTCTATTGGTTTTTTTTACGTTTTTTGGACTCAGGGTGTCGTGAGACGTCGACATTCGCAAAAACCTGGCATCGAAGTTTTTCATCGATCTGTAGAATTATATAAATGTTGAAACATTATACTTTTTCTTCTAATTATTAATATAACATTCTCAAGATATTTGGCATCTATATTCAAACCTAAATATTTAACGTAATCAATTTGTTTAATTTAGGAAGACTTTTAACTGTAAATTAGAAATCCCGTAAAAAGAAGCCGGGAATCGATTAGATTGTTGGAAAACCTATACCGAATATATATTCGTAAATTAAACAGGGGAAATCAATTGGGGTGTGTTGTAAAAATGATAGACTGATTTAAATTAGGAAGAGAAGTTTCTTTTGTAGGGATTCTGCTTATCACCAATAACTACATCGAAGGGAATCAGTATACATTCAGGATTTACTTTAAAAGTCCTTTTACTGCCCTGGGTACGAGTAGAGACATTGAGCTTAAATATACATTTAATGACCGGTTTGCTGGGTGAGAAGGAATTTGATGAATGAAAGAAAAAAGTGGATAGGTCTCGTTTTAAGTAGGAATAATTTATTAAAGGATTTTAATAACAGGAATAATGAATAGGAAAAGGAAGTACGATATCGAAATTTATATATCGATCGATTCGTTCTATATAATCTGGAAGTTTTCAGATACATAATACAACTTTCTTGTTTCGTGATCCCCTCCACAGATACATCCCTTATTCTTTGAAACTGTATCTTGTTACAGGCGGCTCAACCAATCTTGATGATGCTTGGTGCCACGGCAGCGACAGCCGTAATTCCAATCATTCTACTATCACTTTAGCATAACGTCTGCTTCGTTACCTAACAGCGAATGGGGTTTCGTAATATGTATTGCGGTGTTAGAATTGGATCGCAGAACACAGTTTTTTGAAATTTTAATCACCTCAATATACAGCTAATATTTTGAACATTATTACATTTTTAAATTTAATTTGATTTAATTATATATATACATATATATATGTTATTACATATGTCATATACATTTATATGTATATAATTTATGTCAAATTTAATTTCAAACAATATAGCCATATTGTTTCTTGATATGATTCTAAGAAATGTGACTCATTTCCCGAGTTATCATACTTGGATTGACCGTATTTATTTTTAGAATAAATAAAATCACCATAGATATAAACCGTCTTAAGTGACGAAAAAAAGACGTAATTCAGCAAATTATATTTATACAGATTAAAACGTTGTTCGCACACGTTAGATCTTTTAATAGAAATTCTTACAATCGTAAAATATAAATCTCTCAATTATTATTAATAATAATTAGTTTTCCATCAATTAGATTAAAAAAAACGGAACAATTATTTTTTTACGTATAAATTTCTATGCAAAATTTTGTTTGTATCCTATATTTGTAATTATCCTTTCTTAAAGAACAGTGTGTTTTTTTTTGGCAGTTTTGTATTTTAATTTTTCATATTTACCTCTTGTTAATAAATACATAATTAAAACACGAATGTTTTATAATAATTAATAGCTTAATGAAATATTTTTTGAAATCTATGTTCTTAAGTTGTTTTGTGCAACAAAATAATGAGATAAATATTATTATTATTATTATTACAAAGTAAATGTAATGGAATTTTAGAAATTAATTTTAATTAGAAGAAATAAATTTGTATATATAAAAATAATTAAAAAAAGTGAAAGAAATGGGAAGTGTATATATATATTAGTGTAACCTGAGATGCAAGCAAAACACACTATTTAATCTGATTACCCATTAGGTATACAATAGCAAGAATTATTTAATATATTCATCAGAAATGAATGACATCACATCTTTTCAAAAAATTCCTTCGTATTATATGTTTTTATACGGTTAATAACAACAATAATAATAAAAGGTAGACAGGATTTGAATAATAAACGTAAAAAAACCTTTCCAAATAAAGAAAAGGAAAAAAAATTCAAGATATTAACAAAGAAGATCTTTTCGAATATCATTAAAATTTTAAAGTGACAAAAATTCAAATCCCGCCAAACTAAAACCGAACTTAAAATCTAAAAATGGAAAGGGAAAGGAAAAGAATAAAAAAACACGCACACACATACATACACAGAAAATAGAAATAAAAAACATATATATGCATATAAACCCTAGAAAAGGGCTGTTTTAGTGCTAGCGTAGGCCATTTTTATTGGTTTGCATCTTAATATTATAAGATTTTTTTTTCTTTTAAAAAAGAACGCAACGCAACAGGTTTCTGACCTTGAAACCTTGAAAAAGTATGACAAAGATGTACGCAAGGAGAGAGATAGAACGAAAGGATATATGAGAGGGGTTTTCTGTAATGGGTTAAGGGTTGAGACATAAGAGAGGGTGAGTTTTATTTTTTTCTTTCTTTTTCATTTTTTTGTTTAGTAGGACTAGTGTTGGCGATAAGTTGTGCCGGGTTGCCTAATGACGGCAATAGGAGTCTTGTCTAGCGGGACGACACTTATAATTTACGTATTTAAAACTATTTATCAATATAAATATTACTTTTTTTCATATTAATAAATAGGCTACTATATAATTGCAAGTTAGTAGTGAAAATGTACATTTTAAAAAGATATATGTAAACTGCAAAGCGGCGAATTAAACACGTATATAAATAATGATTTTTGCGTAAAATTTTGCAAATACTCGTACCTGATTATCCGGGGTAATGTTTGGGACATTGACCGCGCGGGTAATTTGCAAAATATGTAAAAATTTATGTAAATTAAACTACATAAACGTAAATTTTAATCGTTTAATAAATTTAAAAGTAAATAGATTTTTGAATATTGAAATTAGTTCTTAGCACAAATAAATTTAATTTTGTTAATTCCCTGGATAGAGAGGAAGCGGCGATCTTCTCTGTAAAGTATCATAAACACTCTTGCTCGTATAACGCGATTTATGTTCGTGAATGTATAAGGAAAACTAATTCCGCTAAATATTTAGGCCTAATTATAGATAACGAATTAAGTCGGAAGTCGCACATATTGAGATTAAGGAAAGAATTATTATATTCGTATAAATTTTTACAAGTTATAGCGATAAAAAATATTCGGTTTGTTTATATAATGCGCTTATTAAATCTAGACTTGGATTTGAAATCGAATGTCGGGCGGGCGCTTATAAATCTCACTTAACAAGAGTGGAATATAAACAAAGAATTAAGAGTATTTTTCAGTAGTAAAGATAATAAAATAAATAAACTTGTACTATACAAGAAGTATGGATGCAAAAAATATACAAATCCCGGCCGTATTTAAAAAACGGTTTCGAAAATCGTTTGTCTATTTAGGACCTAAAATTTATAACTTTAGACAATAGTATAAAGCGCATAATTGTTGAAAGTATCTTCAATTAAGAGGACGATCCGTTTATCGTCAGTATTCAGGTTATTATTGAATAAAATTAACATAGAACGAGTTGAATTAAAATAGTGTTCAAAATTTACAGTACGATCAAAGTTTTGTACTGCTATTGATGTGACAAACTTTAGATTAATCATATTTAGGCTATATTTTAAGACTCATTTACGTATTACCTTTGACAATTGCTTTAGGTACTCAAGAGAATGGAACTTTGTATATCTTAATGTAAAATTATTATTGAAATAAATTTGAATTTTAAATTTACAACAGCAATCAAAATTAAATAAAAAGAAAACTGTACAACAGTATCCATTACCAATGAGTTTCATGTTGATGCTTAATCGTACGTTTTTTATAATGACGGTAAAAAAAAAATAAGGTGGTTTAATTTCATATCAGAAATTTTTTTGAAAATCGAATGAAATCTGTTTTTTATTTTTAACTTTTACCACCTTAAAGCCCCTGTGAAACGCTCAAAAATATGAACATTTTACGCCTATATCTCTTCTCATTATTATTGACCGGTTCAGGAGATTTTCGACTCCCGATTTTTAGTTATAGGCCTAATTTTTTCTTTTCCATTTTGGCCACTTTATATTTCAACCTCCTTCACGTCTTCATTGCTGTTTTATTTCATCTTAATACCTTTTCATTTTCTCCGCATTCGGTTCTTTGCGTTCTTGCTAACATTTCATTTTTGGATTTTCTTTCTTGGTCGTTTAGTTTATGGAAACCTAAATAATCTTTTATATTCAAAGGTTTTTATGTTTTAAATATCTTTTTGTATTATTTTTAGATTTTAAGTCTTTTTTTAAATTTCGTTAATTTTTTTTTCGTATTATAGATATCAAAGATTTGTTTAATTAACCTGTTTTTATACGACTGCCCAAAGAGGAGTATAATGCATTTAAGGTGTATATGCTTGTTTGTTCTTTTGTAGCAGCTCAACTACTGAACCGATTTATATGTATAACCCCGCGTTGGAATCCTTTCGTTACCGGGAGTGTGATAGTCTATATAAATATGTATGTATATATATGCAGGCGATTCAAAAGAAAAGGGAAATACTCCGGAAACTGATTCTAGAGCTTAAAATAAGGAAAAAAGTTCATACAAATATATGTTCGAAAACGTTTTGTTATAAGTTACGGCTAACGAAATATTTCGCGCCGATTTCAGTTCCCCTAGTGAGATTTCAGTATATTAGGGGTAAACTTGATGGTTTCTTATGTTTTTTGACTCGAAAAATCGAATAAAACAGGTCTCAGAACTGTATTTTCCGTAATTTTCATGATATCCAAAGTAAAGCAGAAAACTTCAGTGACTGAAGACATTTTGTTTAGGTTTGAACTAGAATAACTTCGGTAAATGATTAATAAATGCGTAAATTTTATTATCAAAACGTATAGAAGATTTTATTCTGAGAAAACTAGTTAATAAAATGTATGAGAAATAAAAAAATGAACTTTTATTAATAACAAAATTAACAAAAAAAATCGTATGAATTAAAAAAAAATTAAAACCAACTGGCTTTAGTATAATAAATTTAGACCTTTGAGAAATTAAACTATTTTTAACTGACTTTTAAAAAAATACTCATTGTAGTTTTTACGGTAATAATTTATTACACGACTGCCCAAAAAGAAATGTAATCTATTTAGGGTTTACGTATGTATGTTTATCCCATCGTAGTAGCTCAACGGCTGAACCGATTTAGATGTTTGACTTCGCGTTGGAATCCTTACATTATGGGAACTGTCAAAAAAAAAGCTATATAAAAATATATGCTTAAATAAATTTGAAAAAAAAAATTATACTATATACAAAATTGTCACCGCACACTAAAATTGTCCTATATTAGTAATTTTCAGATATTAAAGAGCGATGATTTTAATTTTTAATACTTCTCTCTTTTTATTTATTCTGACAAAGTGACAAAAAAATATGATTCTTTCCTTTTTCACTGTGTCCGGTTTTTTCTTTCTATATTTTGACTTATTCTTTTCTTTACTTTTAAGTTTAAATGTGTTTCTATCCTTTACAGGACGAAATATTTTTCTAATTATTTTCCTTTCCTTTTCCATATTCGTGTTCACGTTTAAACACTCACACGCATAAAATTCTCTGTACTTCTACATTACGTCTAATTTTCAGGATTTTTGATAAGAGTTTCTCACTGTATGCATTTTTTATTATTCCGTAACCTACTTTCTGTTTTTTAAATTTGAATTTTTTAATTATTTCTACTTTTCCTGTTCTTGTTTGTATGTATTTCTAATGTTTATCGTTATTTTTGTCGTATCGGTCATTTATTAATTATTATTTTAAGAAAGACTTATTATTTTTATATAATTAAATATAAAATGAAGTTAGACGGAAAAAATGTTTGGGCATTTTTTGAATTCTTTTTTTTTTTTTACAGGATAGAATTTTAGTATTTGAGGTTGTAATATATTAAGACCTTATGTCGGATGATTCAAAAGGACTTTCACAACTTTAAAAGCATATAAAAAGGTTTTGAGGCAACTTTAAAATTCGGTTGAAATCTCATTTCATACCAAAGTACATCAAGTTTCGACTCATGTAATTCATTAATATCGAATTCGGCTACCAGCGCTGTCACCAGTGTTCTTAAAATTGGATACATTTACTGGTGCGGAACGTGTCCGGTGTGTGTTTTGTTTTCACGATTTCAGCAACTGTAGTTGACGGGCGATATGTACATAATTAAGAGCAAAATTTAAAATATTAATTTAAAAAAATTACTGTTAAATCCAAAATTCAAAATTAATAAAAATAAAAAAATAAAAATTAATGTAACCGTAAGAGAGTGAGATAGGGAGCGTCCTAGTAGGCTTACAATTAAGTTACATTTAGCACTAAACCTTCGTCGAAAAGGTTGCTCTTCTTCCAGACAGAACTTTCCGTTCTTCTTCTAGGAGGCAACCGTAAATGGTATCGTTTATCTGGATACACTTCCAAAAAAATTTCTAATTACTCAGTCAGACGATGATGACAAAGTTAGACGCCATTATTATCAGCAAGACGGAGCACCACCTTACTACCCCGTAGAAGGTTTTCATGATCCTCGATTTCTAGGTCGGTGAAGCGATCGTGAAGTTACAATCGCATGGCCACTTCGCTCCCCAGATTTGATCCCGCTAGATTTTTTCTTGTGGGTTTCATTAAAGATCGGGTTTACGTACCGCCTTTGCCTAGTGTTTTTTTTTTTCGAGATAAGACTTCGATTTAACGCTGCAACTGTAGAGGTAACGTCCGACTTGCCAGTACAGTCTGGAATGAAATCGCCTCAGGCGGGATGTATGTTGTATTACAAATGGAAGCAATACGGAACCAAAGTGAATAATGGATGATAAATTTAATGTGCTTTTCTATGAAGTAAGACTTCAACAGAATCTGTAAGTTATGTAAATAGATTTTTATATGCTTTTAAATTTGTGAAGTCCTTTTTGAATCATCTATGTTGTATGAAATTTCAGTTCTTTTTTTTATTTTTGTAAATAATTGTGCATAAAAACAAGTGTAACTTATTTTTTTACATTCGAAGTCGATTAATAAAATATAAATTTATTAATTATTAATTCTTCAAGAAGAAACTTTTAATTTCAAAAAAAAAATGTTATTCAAATTTAAAATTTTCATAATATATGACCAAATTTCATATTTCTTGTCAATGAGGAATTTGGAAGAACAATAATATGAAAGCTTTCGTATATATATATATATTTTAATCAGGAAAGTAAATAATTTTTTTTTAAAAATCAACACTTTATTGTTGTTGTTACGCTCGCGAGTTCGTTTTAAAAATATGACACTGATTAATTATTTAGTTAAAATAGAACAATAAATTAAAATCGCTATTGTACTGATGCTTTTCGCCTACGTGCGTTGACGTATGCGTCTAGTATTTCTTTTAGTAGTTTAATATATATGGTATTGCACAATACACAACAAAGTAAAGATTATTATATAGTATAATGGTTGGTGATCTGGTACTACTGTACTGTATTTAAATTAGTTTGACATATATTTACTTCCTTGTATGACGTAAAGGAAGTATTGTGATCGCAAAAAATTTCGGTTTTCAGATTTCAACGGAAATATCAATTTTGACCATCCCTGAATCCATTTTGACTAGTTTCGACGTGTCTGTACGTACGTATGTATCTCGCATAATTAAAAAACGATTAGCCGTAGGATGTTGAAATTTTGGATTTAAAATTGTTGTAACATATAGTTGTGCGCCTTTCCTTTTGATTGCAATCGACTGAACCAAATGTGTCCAAAAATCCAAAAAATATTCGAATTTTGGACTTTCTCGTAACTGCAGTAATAAACCCTCATTGAGTGCTTTTCAACGATATATTATAAGTGGTACTTTTCATCGGTTTCAGAGTTATAGACAAATCAAATTTTAATTTATGAAATATTTAGATCTTCCATGGGTTCGAATCAGATTTCATCTCCTTTTTTTTAACATTATTTTTTTAATTTAAATATATTGATTTATTAATATGTTAACCTCCGATTGTAAAAAAAGGTTTTACGATAAATAATAATTCAATAATAATATTAAAAAATTGAAAAAATATCAAAATTTATTAATAGAATAAAATTTTATGTACTTTTCATTTAAAAAAAATGTATATGTAATTTAATAGGCATATAAGGAAGTCGTGTGGTGTCCACATCGGATTTTTTGTTGTACATTGAAATGCAATAAAGATTGTTACGATATTAACAGTAATTTTTCATAAATATTAATTTATTCGTATGTAAAATATATTATGGGATGTTAAAAGAAATACAAATTTATATAAATGTTATAGTGAAGGCAGTTGTTGATTTTTGTGACATTTACGTACTTTTCCGTTTGTTCTACTATATATTCAGTAATATAACAACATAAAAGAGGGAATGTATTGTTTTCTGTAAAATAATGATTCCTCTACAGTTTATTTTATACACACACACACACACACACACACACACACACACACACACACACACACACACATCTCAGACGAAGACGTTATCTAGGTACATCTGTTTTTTATCCTTATTAAAGCTTTATATGCTTTTAAATCCTTATCATTAAGGTTTATCAGTTTCTTTTAATCAGCCTTCTTTCACTAAATAAGCCGTTATGATGTACTTGTATGTGTGTGTATATATATACGGTTACCGTTATCAGTGTAGGTGACGTAACATGAGACAAGTTCATTTCATTCCCAGAAGAATGGCGCGACCGTTTCGAAAAATAATATTTATTATGTGCCAGGCTTTGTAAGGAAATCGAAGTAGTTTTTCGTTTCCTTCTTTACTGAACCGAATACGATGTCGCGTATTAGCTCGCTGAGCCGATTGAATTTGTGAATATTCAAATCTACAGATTTTAATATGTCAATATGTTCACTCTTTATCAGCACAGGAACCGACTGTACAACTGAATGAATATTATTACTCTCAGAAAAAGCGATTCTGATGAGTATCTTTTTATACATCAAACGGTTTACATGTATCAGGGTAATTTAAAAAATAGGACTATAATAATAATAATAATTATTATTATTTCACAGCGGTAAATTACTCTTCTCTGTTGATAACAATGTGTTCTCTTTACTCCGTCAGGGAATTTATCAACATGTTAAGGGATTTTTAACCGACATAAAAAAACTAGCCAACAGCGTCAAAATAACACCTATTAATGCGTCTAAAACAACTTGTGCAGTGATTGATTTTCCACAGCAGATAATGTGAAAAGTAGTGACATTCATTGTTGTCTATGGTGATGAAACTGTTAATGAAAGTAAGGTAAATGAGCGGGCAGTAAAATTTTGTGCGTCGACCGGTTTCTATGGCTGATGTAAAAAACCAAAAGGAGATAGATGAATCGAGTCAAAATGACCGTCGCACAACAAAATAACGCATCGCCACCCCGATATCGAAAGAACATCGTACGACTGACTACCGTAAACTCTGTTCGCGGTGACTGCCAAGCGAGCTCAAAGAACAAACGACAACGAAAGAAATAGTGAGATCGGCTTCTGAAACGTTACGTGACGAGGTAGGTGACTTACTTTCTTAATATTGAGATGGGAGAGGGAACTCGGATGCATCGTTAAGATCGAGAAAACAAAAGACAAACGGCAGAGTATGCGATACCGGCTCTACGGTTTGCCACGATCGAAAAAATTCAAAACGCAAACCTCTGCAAAAAAATTTCTCATGACAGTGTTCTGGGATTCCAAACATTTGTACATAATCGTCTACTTGGAAGCCGGGTCGACTGTAAATTCTGTGCGATACGTAGAGTCATTGAAACGCCTTAGGAGACGTGTGTGTCGTATTCGACAATCCAAGGAGCTGATGATTCTGTAACTCGACAATGCTGTGTCATACACATTGCGTGTAACCGCTGAGGCTCTTATGAAGTTGAAATTTGAACCTATTCCATACCTTTCATATTCACTGTACGAGAGGCTGCTCATTTTGAATCATCAGAATTCATTAGGATTTACTCATACCTCCATATAAAATTCAAAATATGCAAGCTACAAAAGGATGTCCGTCGACTTGAGTCTACGAATCAAAATTTACGGTATTGAAGGACAAACGACCCTAACGAAATGACACCATAAGAAACCATTTCACGATATAAATTCATCGTACGCTGTGCACTGGAATAATCGATCCGTGTTTTTCGAAAACAATCTTGAGATTGTAGTTACGTACGTGACACCGATATATTCTAACGATTAAAGGTTTTTTATCTCCTTCAATAACGGAGAAACCTAGCAAATCAAATCAGATCAAATGATTTCATCAGGATTGAGAGACCGCTCACACAGCTAGGCAATCGATTTTGCAGATGAAGTTATCAATAGATGGGTATTCTTTTAACCTACTAGGTTTTATTATGACCCTATTTCAAAAGTACGATTATTTTATACGGTAATCTATTCTCACGAAACGTTGAAAAACTTAACGAAAAAAATCGTCGCAAAGTTATGGATATGTTACGTTTTATGTGATAGAAAACATAAAAATTTGTTTTGAAGAATGTGTGAATCAGAATGGTAGTCACCATTAGGATGTTGTGCACAGAATTCAGAATTTTTCTAGTAATACCTAAATCTACATTTGTATCTATATTATTATATAAAGAGGAAGAGGTTTTTGTTTTTTTGCGATTGACAAAAAAAACTATTCGATCAATTGCAACAAAATATTTTTTCTTGGCATAACTGAAACGGTTTTTAGATATATTTCATCTTTAAAAAAACGTGTGTAGTAGTAGTAGTAGTAGTAGTAGTAGTAGTAGTAGTAGAGGGATTTAACGGTTCAAGCACAAACTTTAATGAATTGATTTAATGAACTGTGAGTCTGTGTCACTGTGTGAGCTGGTTTGAACTGAATGATTCGAATGAATAATATTACAAAAATAATAGAAATAAAGTTATCCTAATTCGCTGTTTATGGAGGTGCCACGGGGTGTACTCTTGTATAATATCTTTGCAAACAATCATCCGTTTTCAAAAATTCAAACGGGGTATTTGTTAGCAGGTTGAACGCTAACTATTGCATGTATCAGGTACACTCTCTCTCTAATAGATCACGGTTACTGGAAAATGTTATCTAAAATGAAAAATTATCTATTAAAACGAGTAAGTAATAAATAATACGTTACGGTGCTGTACCTCTCATTCGGACCGCTAAATTCTCATGCTCCTTTCTTACAGCTAGCCGCTCCCAAGATATTTTTCAGTACAGATATTTTCAATAGAAGTCTTACTGAAAATGAAGACAACATATAGTGAATGATACATAATCAACGCCAAGCAAAAACTACAGAAGATAAATTGATGAAAATTTTATACATGTTTTTCTTACGGTGAACTGAATACTAAGAAAGCATTTTTTTAAATTTCTAATTTAAAGTGTAAAAATGGAAAAGCAATGAAATTTACTATTTTTCTAATTTTTCGGTAACAATTGAAGATATCAGCTTGCTTTTTCTGTTTATGTAATCTTCATGTGAAACTTTAAAAAAACCGATTTCTAATTTTTTTTGAAATGACGAGTTTCAAGGGTTAAAATGTTTTTGGTGAGTGTAAGCTTTATAAATAAAACAATTTGTTTTTTTTTGTCTTCAGTCATTTGACTGGTTTGATGCAGCTCTCCAAGATTCCCTATCTAGTGCTAGTCGTTTCATTTCAGTATACCCTCTACATCCTACATGTCTAACAATTTGTTTTACATAATCCAAACGTGGCCTGCCTACACAATTTTTTCCTTCTACCTGTCCTTCCAATATTAAAGCGACTATACCAGGATGCTTTTACAGATTTATCAACAAAAAAATATGAAATCCGAAGAGATTTTCAATCAGATCGTAATTTCGTCCAGAATATCAAAAATTGTGATCTAATAAATGGAAAAATATACATATATAGATACATCCGGAAAAATATTTAAGGCGTGAAACATCGAGATTTGTAAAAAACCCGGTAGATGGTTTTTTTTTTTTTTAGCATCACCGTACTTACCCTATATAAATACAGAATGTATCCCAAAGTTTACCTGGGGCTTTCATAACCTATTCTACTCGTAAAAATAATGGAAAAAGAAGTTCATAGAAACATATACCTTAAAAAGCTTCGTTTGCGAGTTACGTCTAGTAAGTAAAAGATTTCGTTCGGATTTCAGCTACACCGGTGAAATGAGGTCTTACTGAAATTTTTAGAAAGTTAATTAAGTGATCTATTATGGTGTTTGATCTGAAAAATCCAATAAAATAGGTCCCAGAACGTAATCTATAGTAGTTTTTAAAAAAATGTAGTGTGAAAACCAATAATTTGGAGTAAAAACCCCTGTTTTTTTATGTTTGACGTATAATAACTTTATTAAATGAGTAATAAACACATTTTTTTTTGTCTTCAGTCATTTGACTGGTTTGCAGCTCTCCAAGATTCCCTATCTAGTGCTAGTCGTTTCATTTCAGTATACCCTCTACATCCTACATCCCTAACAATTTGTTTTACATATTCCAGACGTGGCCTGCCTACACAATTTTTTCCTTCTACCTGTCCTTCCAATATTAAAGCGACTATTCCAGAATGCCTTAATATGTGGCCTATAAGTCTGTCTCTTCTTTTAACTATATTTTTCCAAATGTTTCTTTCTTCATCTATTTGCCGCAATACCTCTTCATTTGTCACTTTATCCACCCATCTGATTTTTAACATTCTCCTATAGTACCGCATTTCAAAAGCTTGTAATCTTTTCTTCTCAGATACTCCGATCGTCCAAGTTTCACTTCCATATAAAGCGACACTCAAAACATATACTTTCAAAAATCTTTTCCTGACATTTAAATTAATTTTTGATGTAAACAAATTATATTTCTTACTGAAGGCTCGTTTCGCTTGTGCTATTCGGCATTTTATATCGCTCCTGCCTCGTCCATCTTTAGTAATTCTACTTCCCAAATAACAAAATTCTTCTACCTCCATAATCTTTTCTCAAACAATTTGTAGATTTTTTAAATTCGACCTTGAAATCGGGTGAAAAAGGTAAAAAATATTTTAATCGTAAATTTTCCCAATTCCGACTATACTAAACGAGATATTCATTACATTTGGGCATAAATACTCTTCAGATGAATTTTTAAAAATCATTTTTGTTTTTTTTAATTCCGATTTTTTAAGGTGTGTGAAGGCATATGGCGTTGTGGTTCAATTGACATAACCATTACCACCGTTTCTGTATGTGTAACACCTTCTCCGGTTATTTGACTAATAAATATGAAATAAAAAGATTGACCGCTACGAGAAACCTAAGTAATCATATAGTGCGGACGAAGTTGCAACGTCGAGCTAGTGCTCTTTGACCGATTTGTGTAATTAAAGTTCTTTTTTAAAGTAATGATAAAAAGTCTATTATTAAAAAACTGTTTTTTCTATTGGCTCCTCTCATTAAATTAAATTTTTAAGTTTGGTTTGTATAGACTGGGAAAGTTTTGCGATTATCAAACTTTCGTGGAAACGTGATTTTTGTTTGCGTTCGGTAGAAAATGTGGGATATAATATTATAGATAAGAAAGGAACGTAGAATAGCGTAAATGAAATCGAATAATTTTGATGACAAAAGGAAAAGTAAATAAGATTATAATAGGCCAAAAATTTAGTAATAATACAAATATACGAGAAGAAATGATAAATTAAATTTTTGTTTGAAATGTGAAAATTTTTTACGATAATTATTAGGCTTTATTATTGGACTATATAAATACATTGTATATTTATTATTTAAACAACGATTAATATTAGTCTGTATGAATTTTATTATTACAATTATACAAATAAGAAAATACAAATAAATAATTTTTATTATTACTTAATTTATGTTAATGTAGGACCGATTCTAACTGCAGGAGGCACAATTTAATTTATTTTTTGTCTCTTTTCTTTACATAATGATTGACGCTAATATATATTTATATAAATATGTATATAAAAGTACAGCGTGAGTATGATATTAACATTATCATGTTTATTTAGTAACGCTACGTTTAATTGCGTATTAATAGAATGAAGTATAGGAATATCACCAATTTAAAAAAAAATGACAACACAGCTGTAAGATTTTCCCGTTACACGGCTAAAGTCGCGTTCTGGGAAAGTCCTACAACTGCTGATTGTTTTTGATGCACTGGTTACACACGCAACTTAATTTAAAATATTTATCATTTCATTTAAATATAATATTTTTTCGTTTATTTAATTAAATTATTGTAACTAAAGCGCGCGCGCATGCCGTATTTAATTCGGTGGATGTGGCGGTACTAGCGGCGACGGTCGTCAAAAATTAAACTCATGTAATTTCACGAATTACATGGAACAAATTCTGCTCGTACAATCGCCAGAGCGATGTAGCCGCGAGGCTTAACGTGCCAGGCACCGAATCGACCAGGCGATCGAGTTACTATTTTACATTTTAAATATTATTATTTTCTTATAATACCGCTCTCACCTGTGATGGCACAACTTAGCAGACGACTGTAGCAGCATTTTTGGGGTAGGGTAAGATTTTGCAAAATTTTTTTGCAGATGTTATCTTTTAATCGTTATAAAATGTATCTTAGAAAAATATGATCTTAATTAGGCGAAATCTCGAGATACCTTCTTCTACGGTCTCACCCCCTTGACGTTCATAATTGAAAATTTAATGGCATCAGTTCCCCATATATAAAAGTAATCTTACCGAGTTTAGTCAAAATAGGTCCATTATTTCTGGAGGTATAAGGTGATTTAGAGGGCGTTACCGAACACACACGCGTACATACGAACATTAACATCCGGAAAATTTCCATCCGGTTTTTTTTTGGGTTTCTTAGGAGTCAAAACGTGAAGATATATGCTCACATTGGACCGATTACAATACTTTCCCTTCTTGAACTATAGCTTTGACATAGCGATATCTAGACGATAATTTATTTATAAACGTTCACTAAACGTTGTATAATCTACTAATACATAAAAAGTGAATTTTTTTTTTTTATTTTCCTAATTTTTTAAAAAAAACCCCGATATCGTTCATTAATTTTTCGAGAAAAGTAGTATAAACTAAAATTAAATAATTTAATTTATATGTTATGACGTAAAACAATGTACTTTTTTGAGTTTTCCAGTTAGATAGAATGAAATGTAATTTTAAAGTTATTTATGTAATAAACTCTCGTTTAACTGCTCTTCAGCGTAATTTAAAATCGGTAAGTATCGCTTACGGAGTGAAAGAGAATTTGGTTTACGTTTAAATAACTTATCTTTAATTATTGTTTCATCAAAAAATGATTTGTTACACTATTTACGTACAGTTTTATGTTTTTTATTGTGTTTTATCTAAGCCAATTTCATAATTATTTAATCTTTAATTTCAAATAATTTAGGTCTAATAATAATAATTTTATTATTTATTTAATGCCGAACTGCAAACAATGTTCTCACGTACTTTATAATATTATCTTGCACAGTTATAACTTTATGGTTTTTTCCATTCCCCCTCCTTCCAAAATAAAATAATATGCACAGTTTTCGAAATTACTCCAGGGTTTTGGAAGAAATTTTTTTTTTGGTAACTAGGTGAAAATATTTTCGGAACGTTTTCAATACAAAAAAAAAAAAAAACGAAAAAGGGTGCATACTTTTCCCTGCTTTCCCATTGATATATTTTTATTTCAAATATGTAATCCCTAAGGTATTTAAATATTAATGACTTAATTATGCAATATTTAGAATATAATTTAGAAAAATTTCAAAATGATTAATGAAAAAATTTGAATGCGATTTGTACCTCTTGATTGAATTATGATTTTAACCGTATTAATAATGCGGTAACAATATGTGATTGATCTCAAGGATGACCGAGACGAAGAACTATACTGCGGTAATCCGATCAGTTTTATACGCGGCAGAATGCGTAGTTCTTTTCTTTTTTCTTTTTCCTGTTTAGCCTCCGGTAACTACCGTTTTAGATAATACTTCAGAGGATGAATGAGGATGATATGTATGAATGTAAATGAAGTGTAGTCTTGTACATTCTCAGTTCGACCATACCTGAGATGTGTGATTAATTGAAACCCAACCACCAAAGAACACCGGTATCCACGATCTAGTATTCAAATCCGTGTAAAAATAGCTGGCTTTACTAGGACTTGAACGCTGGAACTCTCGACTTCCAAATCAGCTGATTTGGGAAGACGCGTTCATCACTAGACCAACCCGGTGGGTTAGAATGCGTAGCTCTGATCCCAGAAAAATTAACGACGGTTGGAAATCAAGGAAGAATGTAGGAATTTAGATCGCCAGAATTCTTCATCGATGGAATGAGAAAACCGGTTCGGTGTTGGGGGAAATGTGCTACTTAAACGTATCATTTGATATATTCTTTTCGTTTGCGAGATATGAGGACTGTGTATTACATTTCAGTCACTCCTCGTAATTTTCAGAAGCGACTTGTGACTCGTGTCACTCGCGTACAGTCCGGGTACGGTACTTAAAAAAAAATTCATCCATACTTAGGTAATAATAGTAACGCTTTATAAAATAACAGTAAGCATATTTAAAAAGAGATCCTCTAGTTAAATCTTCATCGGCCCTCATCCGATCTAATGGACCGTATAAAACAATCAAAAATCATTTAACAACAGTTTTCAATATGTGGTGATGAACCTAAGTACAACCTTTTAGGGAAATAGATTTCATTTCTAGAACAACAAATTAGGGAATATCTGACGGTTTAACGCATCCAAATACATATCAATTATCCGTTACATTATAGTAGGATAAAGATAATTTTAAGTAAAGCTGATTAAATGTGTTTTATAAGTATAGATTTTAACTTTGAAAATTAGTCATTTTGTTTTCAGAAAAAAAAAAGCTAATATTCTATGAGTATTGTTTTTTTTCAGGGGGAGGATTTGTAAATAAAATATTTACAATCCGTTACGATTTTAAATATTCTTCTTTTGTACGTTTAAACAACTTAAATGTTGTTTTGTCCTGACTGACTGACTCATTCACTCGCCAACTCGCAGCCTAAATGATTAAACCTAGAGACACAATATTTTGACAGTATGTTAGTTTTATGTTAGTAGAAGTTTATTAAGAAAGGATTTTGAAAAATTCGACTTCTAAGAGGGTGAAACGGGGTAAAACTTAATTTCGCAAAACCGAGAAAATTTTTACAACAAATTATAAGTATAAATATTCGTATGTACAAAAATTATTCTAATGAAAAATATTGAAAACGAAGATAATCAAATAACTTACGAAAAATAGAATTTGCATTTGTTTTACAGATAATTAAAAGTAATTAACGTTTTTCTTTTAATACTTAATTTTTTGTATAATTTAAAATTATTTTTTTGTACATAAAATCCGATGCGAGATTATCAAAAGGAAATATTCCTAGAGATCCTTTTGTTATGGTTGTATGTAATTTTAGGAGAAGGGGTAATATTAGGGAAGAAGAGAGAGAGAAAAAACTATGGGGAAGTGGAAGACTGCATATTTTGTTGGCTATATATATGTAAAAATCTGAGAGTGAGAAAGGAAGAAGAAAAAAAATATATGTATAGAATGTCCAAACTCAATTCTAACTCACCTGTTCTCTCAAAACAAAACCAGCCCCGGAGTCGTTTGTCCGCCATCCGCATTTCTCTAACCAGGTAGTTGTAGACCGTCTGATTTTTTTTCATTTACCTTTTTTCTAATTTTAATATTTTTTTTATACCTGTCTAGTTTCTTAGCCGGAGGCGGCGTGCGAACATATGGAAGGGGTTGAATTCGTTTCGTATACGTGCGTGCGTGTAGAAGAGCGAGATAGAAAATTTATCCGCTCTGTTATGCAGCAAAGGTAAACGAGAAGCAGATTAAAAAAAAATGATAAAAAAGCAGACGAGATGACGATGCTGATGATGTGAAGCTGAAAAAAAGGAGGAAGGGAATTCGGTACAAAAAATCAAAACGAGATGACGATGCGGACACTTAGTGTTAATCGAAAATTATTCTCGTATGAGAAAATCCGAGATTCTTTTCGTCCTTTACTTCCCCCGAATTTACCCCTTATTCCCTCCGTTAAGATTAAGCTTCTAACACTTGCTGTGCGCGCACGAACGTGCGCATTTTTTCTTTCTTCTTCGACTTAGTTTCGGATCTTTTATTTTGTTTTCGGACACAAAGCAAACCTCCCTATGATGATTTTTTTTTTACCGCCGACCTCTTACCAAGCATAAATACCGACTGCCCCGACCGACCGCGATTCCATATTATTTTAAATTACGTCACAGTTCAAATGGTAAAGTCGCTATAGACAAAAATCTATTCGACCCCGTTTCCCCCTCCAACTGTCGCTCTGACTGTCTACCGGTACGCATATTTTTTTTTTCTCTATTTCTTTTTTTAAAACTTTTCTTTGCATATGTATATTCTAAAATTAATGATTTGGTTTAATTTTTTTTTCTATCAATCTTTGGTCCGATCTGATGGAATTCTACATTCCTCTTTACTCTGTACTAGTTTTTTAATCGTTAAATATTTACATAAATATAATGATTACATCTGTAACAAGTAAAACCTTTCTTTGTTTTATTATTTCCTTTAACGAATTAAATAAACGTTTTAATAATATAGCTATAATGGATGTATTTATTAAAAAAAAAAAGGAGTATGTAATTTTTATTTTAACCTAAATTTTATTAGTGCGAAAATTTTTTTTTTTTAAATGGGCGATTTGGATGATTTATTTTATTTTTTTACTTTTTATAGTACGATTCAACTGGCAGTATCAATGATTTCTCCTGGGTAACATTTACGCTGCATTGTCTTTTTTTTTAAATTCGTGGTGTACTTAGATGATTTTTTACTAAATCAGTGATTTATATTAAATTATTTGAATATAATTTATACATATTCTTTGCTAACATTTTGATATTCCTAACATTTTCGAAAGATAAATTTCAAGAAAATTTATAATAAAGATACAATATTAAATTTAAAAAAAAAAAATCTAATTTGAAACTTTTTTTTAGTTCCTATTTCAAATCTATTTAGCAATATTTGCCTGACAACATTAAGAAATTATACGCTTTTTTTCTTCCGTAATAAAATTAATTTATTTGCTGTTTTTACAGAGTCATGCGATGACATAATTTAACAAAAAATCAACTGTATTACTGTCATGATTATTTAACCCTTCTTAATATAAGTAATATTATTTTGGTAAATAATATTACGTGTATTACGCATAACACGAGGGCCGCCTCGTTTAAGTTTTTACGAAAACAACGAAAGAAAAAAAATTTTTTGTACAGATTGTTTTATAATTTCTCAAAATAATCACCTTTAAGATCTATACGCTTTTGCATGTATTCGAACCGATTGTCATAACATTTTTTCCACTCTGATATCGATACCTCAAAAAAAAAGAATTCAACAACTCGAGGTGATTAAAATCGCTGTCCACGCATTTTTTGTTTGACAATCGGAAACAAAACGAAGTCGTTAAGCGATAAATCAGATGAATACGAGCAACGAGACATTAATTCAATGTTTTTTCGTCGTCAAATAATCGATTATTTGATGTGCTTTGTACGTGTATCTGTATCATCACGACGAAGAATGATGCGACGTTTTCGAGTGTTTTTCCTGATTTCACCGACGACTTCTCACAAATAAATTGTTGTACATCGTTCAGCATTAACGGTTCTTCGATTCTCTATAAAGAGATCTCTATAAAGAGACAGAGGGTCGCTACGCGTCCAGTGTAATCGAAGAAACAAGCGATAATTTTATCGCTTTTATCGGATTCGGTTCTTCTTGGAAACCCCAAACAGTCGATTTAGTTTTCCGGCTCGTTCGAATATATCCGAGTTTCGCCTCCTGTTTCGATGTCGTATACGGATTTTACATTTCCTCGGTCGAATTTTTTGAGCATTTCCTTATCCCGTTCGACACGAGCCTGATTCTGAGTTTCAGTGAAATTATACGGGATCCATCGGGAACTGATTTTTTTCGCAGCTAAATTTTCTAGCATAATCGAATGTTCTTCGATAAGCTTAAAGATGCACTTAATTTACGGTAAGTCGTATGCCGATACTCTTCGCTCGTTTTGCGCACAGCATCGATGTTTTTTTGGAAAAACAACCGATTTCGGTCGACCTTCACGAAAATCATCGCCGACGGAAGCATGACCGCGACGAAATTCGGCAAACTGATTGTAAATAGTATTTTCTGATGGTGCTTCATTACTAAAAGTTGAACGAAGCGATTCAAGGCGTTATTGAGTCAGGGACCTTACTAAAATCGTAAAAATCATCCCACGAAAATTTCCATTTTTACACAAAAGGTTTTTTTAAACCTTCACTATAAACAAATTACTTGGCTGATTTCTAAGCTGCCGTTGTTATAACGATAAAAAAAGTCAAATTTTACAACGATAGTAATGTCACATCTCAATAGCGCCATCTAGCGGTCATTTATAAAAACTTCTATGTCTCTCTCTCTCTCTCTCTCTCTCTCTCTCTCTCTCTCTCTCTCTCTCTCTCTCTCTCTCTCTCTCTCTCTCTCGTTATATCTATCGTTATCTCTCGTTATATTAAATTTGTTACACAAATAAATTTAATCGAAATATATTTAACCGCCCGATCGTTCTTAAAAACATTTTATATGAATACTTCTGTTTTTTTATTTTTAATTTCCCGGCTAGAGCTCTACTGCTGCTATTGCAGCTGTAGTTTATAAAGGAAAATTTTATATAACGGTAAAAAATTTCGATGTCGGGGTTTTTTTGCGAATGTCAGCGATTCAGATTCCCTGATGCAAAAAAAAAAAATTGCGATAGATGTTATGTACTTATATCGAACTTATTTTGATTAATATATTCGGAAATGCTCAATGTAAATTCTTCGAAAATAACTCAACAAATCTTGTTTACATATAAGGGCATTGATGGTATTTAATTTTGAACGGAAATAAAATAATATAGAAGGTAATTTTCATCGTTTTAACTTTTCCCATTGTTTTAGTAGAAAACTGAACTTTAGTACGATGAAAGCATCATTAGATTATTTACAATTTCAAAGTTTCAAGTCGATCAGATTTAATGATATTTAGAACTAGAATAATTAAAAACAGTTAGATAATCAGTGTAATAAGTCACGGTTATGACTTATTACACTGATAGACAAAAAACATTTTTAATGTTTTTCTAAGTGTGATACCATTTGTTGAATTGCTTTTTTGCGTACATTACAGATCTGTAAATATAATTTTTCTATCACCCTTAGTTTTAAATAAATTACGCTTCAAAAAAAAATTAAGGGAAAATACAGTTAAAGTCTGTAAAATTTATAATTTTTTACGGCCATACCTGTGTTAGAATGATTTCGCTGATCCTTTTCTTTTATAAAAACCCTCGGACATGTCCCGCATTAATGTCCAACACTAATCGGCTAGCATGTTAGTATTCCATTTCCTTTTGTAGTTGATTTTCATCACCGAAATGTCTTGGTGGAAACGTTCACCGTGTTCGTCACTTACTTCTCCGAGGTTTTCCGGGACAAAATCCAGATGTGAGTAGAGGAAAAGTATTTTCAAAGACATATTACATCGCATAGCTCTGTATGAAGTATGAAGTCGATTAAATTTATAGTTGTAATTGTCGGATTTTTGTTTGCCGAGAAAACTTTTGCAAACGTCTTTAAATGAAGCCCAAGCTACACTTCCTACATTATTTAACATCGAGTTAAATACATCATCTTTGACCAACTGTTTTATTTGAGGATCAACAAATATTCCTTCTTTAATTTTTCCTTCACTTACATTCGGAAATTTCTGCCTGATGCACAAAAATCCGGGAATATCCTTCATTGCTATTACAAAATTTTTCATTAGTCCTAGCTTGATATGAAGAGGGGGTAAAAATACTTTTTTGGGTTCAACTAAGGGCTCATGAATAATATTTTTCCCATTTGGAGTTAAGTTTTCTCGTTTCTCCCACTCTTTGATAACGTAATGTTTAACCGTAGCTCGGCTGTCCCATTCTCAAAGAAAACACATGTACTTAGTATAGCCTAACTTGCATGCCTAACAAAATAGCTATTACTTTCAAATCACCACATATGTTCCAGCTATGTTTTTTATAATTTATTTTTCAAGAACGTCTTTCATCACATCGTATGTCTTTTTCTAAATAATACTGTAAGCGATTGATATCCAAGGATATTTGTTACTGTTATGTAGTACAACCCTTTTAAACTATACTTGGACGAATTCATGAAAAGGCGATAGTCCTCAGGTTAATGAACTTGTCCTAAGTGCAACATAAGCCCATCAATATTTGTGCGATAACCAAATTATTTTCATCAATAAAGTACTGAAAAAGTTATTTTTGTCGGCTTCGAAAGCCCGAAATTTTTGTATTTTTTTAAGTAAATTTCAACCTTGCAGTTTTGATCCTAACAATTCAGCTTGATTTTTTGATAAATTTAAATCCCTAACCGAGTCATTTAATGCACCTTGTGATATAAGATGTGGCTTATCGGAAGATAATCCAAAATCAAAATCATTGTTGTCTTCTTCAGTACTACCTGATTCTTCATCGCTGCTTTCGAAACGTACATTCACAGGTGGCTCAGGAACTGGAATAATTTCACTGTGAGGTACAGACCTGATTGCAGATTGCAATGAAGGATATTTTACAGTATGTTTACATTATTTAGAAATTCCAGACACACTTGCTAACAAAATACAATATAGAAGCTTAAAATGCTAACTGTACGTTGAAAAATGAAAAAAATACTTCATTTAAGATTTAAAAATTTTTCAGAAATGGTGGGTGAAAGAAGATTTTGAGCTCATATTCGTTTTCAGCATCAAAAAACAGATTAAAATCATGTATCGCATGTTACGAAACAAAAATTATGTTTACCAGTGTTATTAATTTGTTTTATTCAATTTGAATGTCTGTTTAACATTATATTATCTGTTTTCAATCATTTTTAGCTGCTATTTTGTAACGAATAAAAAATGTGGTTTATCTGAAATTTATGTTTTTATTTGAAATCTGCTATTTTGTTTCTATAAATCGTAGAAGGTTGAAATTTTTCATTTTTAGAACCTTTGTTAAAAGGGCTGTAAAGTTTCAACAAAATCGGCGGGGGAACGGGCGAGTGATACTAAATTCAAAAGTGTATAACTCTTGCTGGAATACTCTGTATATTTAATATACGAAAAACTTATCTAAAATAAAGATGAAAAAGGAATCACTCTAAGCAACTAGGGCAATAAACATTGTTAATGGTAAGCGGATGAATTTTTTATTTTTTTAAGATATGAGGCGCAGGATATTCAAGAGATAATTCCAAAATTAGAAGACCTTCGTTTCTGGATATATCTGCCGTGGAATTTGCATCGGTGGCATCCTGAGAAAGGCCAAACTGACGACTGTGTTGTGTTATCAAGTTTAGAGGGTCTAAAATACGACGTCCGGTAATGGCTAGAAACAGAGGGGCGATCGGGATTGTCACAATGCTGGTGTATTCCCGTACAGGAATCAGAATGTGAAAAATGACATCTCATTTATTCAAATCGATTGTTAAACATTTACAATATAACTGAAGTTTAAGTGGAACGCTAAAATTATGCGTGAAAACAGATATAAAATTATCAAACCACATAATTTCCATTTTGCATCACTATATACTATCGGATAACCCGATTTTACATTTTTAGTTTTTTCTTGTAATATTATTAAACAGATTTTATATTAACGCGAGAAATTTTATTAAAATTACTTCTTTTAAGGTAAAACTTTAAGTAAAAAGAATTATCTCATTAAAAATCCAGTAGTATATTTGAAATAAAGATCGTCAAGGACGAAGCCGGCAAAGTTACGCAATTCTTTTCCGGATTTTTCTATTTAAATAAATTTTTATTTGCTTAGAAAATTTCTCCTACTAAGTCTGAGAAAGAGTTACACATCTGGTTGTCGGCTTTTAAATCGTAGTTTATTATTAAAATATTTTATCGTATAAATATTATGTTTTAATTATTAAAATTCACATATAAGTAAAATCATCATGCATTAGAAATTTAAAATTCTTAGCAAAACGACGGGGCATTTGGAATATGTAAAATAAAATAGATTTTTTTTTTATAAGAAATAAAAGGAAATCTAAAAAAACCGATTAAAAATTATTACATCAGTTTTTTTATATTTCAGTTTGAAGTCGATACTTAAGATACGATTAGTGATTTAGTTCACCACATTTAAAATTTTAAAAAAAATAATTTTTTGCCCCGTTTTATTTGTTTAATCTGTTTTTCTTAATTTTTTTTAGTAATTTCAAATATTAACTCATTTAAAAAAAAAATTAAATTAAATCTTAATAATTTATTCGGTTTTTATAAACTTGTAATGCTTCAAAGTAACTATTTTGCTTTACTTTTCTATGCAGGTGTGTGTATGTATATTCACGTTTGCGCATTTTTTGGCTTTTACAAAAAAAAGGGAGCGTATCGAAATATTAAGAAAAAATTATATGAGTTGCCAGGAAATACGGAAGAATTTACTATAAAGGGTTGAAAGTCTTTTTGTAGTAATATTTGTTTGCACTCTATATATATATATATATATATATTGAGCAACACACCTCCAACCCGATAACATTTAACCCCCTACAGGTTGTAAAACTTATTCTATAAAATTGCACCGTTCAGATATATATATATTTTTTTGTATCTCAGAGAAAAGGGTTGGAGGTTACTTGCAATAACTTTCAAAATATTTACGACAGTTGTATGTTGTAAGAGAAATCATTTACAACTTTTTCAATATCCTACATCTTCATAAACATAAAATCAAAAAAAAAAAAAAAGAAGTAAGGGTTGAAGGAAGCGTTACGGTGTTATAAGTAAAAACCCTTTTTTTCTTTTATATTGAATAACATTTACACAATATTGTGTAGCGGCATACGAATACGAAATATTTCACAATAATATAATGTAAAATCTTACCTTTTAAAGGGTTGAACGATAAAGTAGATTGAGCAAAAAATAACGTAAAAATTTATGAAAAGGCAATATTGTATAATGTTTCAGCGAAATACCCTTAACCAACCTTATACTATATAAAATCTTTACAATTTTTGTAAACGGTTTGGTGAAATGGGATCGCTTGTTTTTATAAAAGAATTTGGGTTTTGTAAAAGAAAAAATGAAAATATTTTATAAAATAAAAAAAAAAAATAGTAAGAAAAGTAAAAATAATTTTGAATTTAAGTAAAAATCTGTTATAACAGAAAACATGAAAAATTATTCATTGAATTTTTTGTTATCGTTGTTAACTGTTTACGAAAAGATAAACTATATCCTTTTGATTTTGTTATCTTTAATTTTTTACCAGTGTTCTTCCCTCATTCGTTCGGAGAAATCCTTTTTCCTTTCTTCTAACCATTTATTCTGTTTAGATGTTCTTTGAGGGTTTCCTTCCTGGAAATCTTTCAATTGTACCAAATTAGTAGACTGAAAACTAACAGTATCGTAAGATTTCGTATTTTGCGTATGCCCGATCGATATTGCATTGTGGAATACGTTCACGGAGTGGGGCAAGAAATGTGCACTTTAATAACGCGTATGTGCTTCACAAACACTTGATAAAAACTGCCTTAAATAGGCTTAGACTTTACCCTATGGCTAAACTATTCCGGGAATTTAACGCGTTACAATGAGATACCTGTACGTCAAAAGCATTGTTTTATCTATTAACAAAAATGTAAACCTCTTTAATACCGGTGATTCATCTTCTAGTCTAAGGCCATCTATTATCAGTTTTACAATACTCCGAAGCGGTCTGCAGAAGACATTTCATGTATATTTCAGCTAAACTAATAAATCTTTTTCCTGCTAAATTTATGTAAAGTAGGATGAACAAAAAACTTCTTAAAGAAACAGATGAGTGGATAATGTATACATAATAATACATAAATGTGATAATGTATATATAAATAAATAATGTGTACAATCACTATTCTGAACATGTTTTTGCAATCCTGTTTGAATAATACATAATAGTTAATTTTCTTATCTGATCTTAATTGCGTTTTGGTTTTTTATATAAAATTCTATAACGAAGCTAATCCAAACTAAGGAAGGAAAACTTATTAAGAGTGAATTTATAATTATAATATTAATAATACTAAGTTTATTTAGCATTATTTTGTATTATTTATATCGTTACAAAATACTGTTAACAGCATAACGGATAAAACAATATTCGTTTTACTTAATATATTAAGAATAAAAGGGTAACAACGTAAATATTCTTTACATGATCTTCATATTCATAGTTTTATTTTTTAAATTCCCTTTTTAGAAATATTATATAAAGAAGCTCATACGTGCGCACAAGTTATCCTATATTTGCCAGTTATATATTGTAATTCTTTTTTTGTACAAGAGAAATAGAGATTTCATCCGTTCATTCAATTTTTTAATTTTTTGGTAAAGTTGTTTTGTCTAGTTTTACGACTTATTTTCTATTTCTGTTAGACATTTTCTAGTTTGTCCTCCTCAACCTTTATCTGAGTCATTTTTCCTAAAAATCAATATTTTTCTAGCCAATTTTTTTTATCCATTCTCTAAGGGGGCAATAAACGTAATTCTTCTTTTCCTAATTTTATCTGTTATTTTTCAAAAAAATTTGTACAGTTCACTGTTTGTCCCTGTTTTTGTTTTAAAGATTGGATCCAATTTTTCTTAAAATTTTATCTTTTCTAAATCTTCCGATGTACCTTTACACTTTATTAGGCGAGACGGACTATTATTTTATACGATTATAACATAAGAACATTTTCTTAAAAATGTTTCAACGTGTTTCTTAGATTTTAAAATATAAAATTTTTTAAATTTAAAATCGATTTCCATTTTGAATTTTATAGTGATTTGACCGGTTTTTAAGTAATAACAATTCATTCATTCATATTGTTTTGCCGTTAGGGTAGGTCCTGTCACGGCTGCTGTTCTCCACCTTTGTTCTGTTCTTTGCTAACCTCTTTGTTTCCGCATATTTTTCCTCTCCCGTAATCCCATTCATCATTTGAAATCTCTTCCTTCCTTTTCTTTTCCCTCATTCACCAAGCCTTCTATCGCATACACTAATAAAATACCACATACAATATTTTAGCCGGTTTCTTTTCCTAATAACAATAAAGTCATTAAAACTTTAAAACCCGATCGAGTTAAGAAACTTGGATGAGAGATGGAGTAATTTACCGATTCAGAGCGGCGTATTTTAAAACATTTTTCTTAATTCGAGCAAATATTTATCCTCAATTTAGCTAAGCAAGATTCCAATTAGTATTATGAAGCCGCGTGAATTAAAAGAACTCGAATCCCTTTACAAAGGTATATGGGCATGTAATATTCTTATACGTATTTCGGCGTTAATTATGCCAGTTTTAAACTACAACCCTTCTCTGTAAGGCCCTCCCGATGTTTCAATAGAAATTTCTCAAAAGATCTCCCTAATTTTTGATGAAGAATGCGAATCAATTTTCAAAACCCGGAGGGCGAATAGTTTAGATTCACTTCAGCTGAATTAGTAGATTTCTCAACTTTGAAATAAAAATCTGTCAAGGGAGAATTTTTTCTTTTTCATATTTTAGCACCTTTAAAATATATTTTTTGATAATACTTTAAAGTAACAGCTATGAAAAATAATAATAAATAATCTAAGATGCAGGAACTACTTTGAATGGATTAGTTTAGAATAGAGATAATAAACCCACCGGGTTGGTCTAGTGGTTAACGCGTCTTCACAAATCAGCTGATTTGGAAGTGAGAGTTCCAGCGTTCAAGTCCTAGTAAAGCCAGTTATTTTTACACGGATTTGAATACTAGATCGTGGATAACGGTGTTCTTTGGTGGTTAGGTTTCAATTAACCACACATCTCAGGAATGGTCGAACTGAGAATGTACAAGACTACACTTCATTTACATTCATACATATCATCCTCTGAAGAATTATCTAAACGGTAGTTACCGGAGGCTAAACAGGAAAAAGAAAGAATAGAGATAATAAAAAAACTCTGACAACACAGTTGTAGAACTTTGAGTTCTACAACTGTGATTTGTCCCTGATGTACGACTTACACACACAATTTTAAATATTATCAATTTATTTAAATATAATATTTTTTTGTTTATTTAATTCAATAATTTTAATTAAAGCGCACGCGCATACCGTATTTAATTCGCACGAGTGTGGCGGTACTAACGTTGACGGTCGGCACTAACTAAACTAATATAATTTCACAACTTACATAAAACAAATTTCGCTTGTACGGTCGGCAGATTGGTGTAGCCGGGGGGCTTAACGCATCACATACCAAGTCGACCAGGCGATCGAGTTCGACACCCAGCCAGACCGAGTTACTTTTTTACACTTTAACGATTATTCATTTATTTAATTCTACCGCTCATCGGTGGCGTCACAACATAGTAGACGATTACATCAGAATTTTTTGGGGTGGACTGCACCCACTTTACAAAATTTTATATTCTACAAATATTGTTATTTTTTAATCGTTAACAAATGCGTGTAAGAAAAGTATGACCTTAATTAGGCAAAAATCTCGAGACACTGAGAGTGACCTTGTTTTACTGCCTCACCCCGTTGACCTTTTAAGTTGAAAATTTAACGGCATCAATCTCCCATATATAGACGTAATCTGACCTAGTTTGGTTAAAATCGGTTCTGTAGTTCTGGAGATATAAGGTTATTTAGAGGCCAAAATCGACACACAAGCGCGCGCGCATACATACGAACATTAACATCTGGAAATATCCATTAAGTTTTTTGGGTTCGTTAGGTGTCAAAACGTCAAAATCCGGTGATAACCGCGTATGTTCAAATAGGACAAATTATTTCCCTTCTACAGCTATAGCTCTGCTACAGCGCTATATAGACGGGAAAGTAAAACACCTAAAACCAGTCAAATGATTGATAATTTCTTTAAATCGTGAAAGTAATTAATATGTTATTTAGTGTAAACTTGAGGGAGTACAGTTAAATGATACGGAAAACGTAAGAACAGTTGAAAAATAATGGAGTTTATATGAACGCTCGTGGATATATATGTGTGTGTGTGCGCGCGTGCGTGTGTATACAGTAGTAAGAATAATAAACAGGTATAAGGTAAACAATGGTAAGTCGAAAATTTAAATACCCCAACATAAATTAGTTGAAAAATTATGATTCATCACATAAGAAATAATTAAAAATGTCCCCTATTATATATACAAAACAGAAAAAATAATGAACTTTTTGAAACAAACCTACTCCATTGTTTTTCCTTTTATGTACTCTGTACATATAAGTAAACAAGTCTGTGTATTATTTGTATCATAACACATTCAAAAAATTAAAAAAAAAAGTTTAAAATGTTAATCACCATTTATATATACAACTTAATTAGAGTGCGACATCACATACACATAAAACCAAAATAAATGATTAAAAAAAATTATTCTTGTAAACCAAAAGAAAAAAAGCGGTTACCTTACAATCGGACGATCGCACGGGTGTACAACATACGAGATTATATTTATTTATTGTGTTATCCAGTCTCAACAAACAGGTGTCCAATTAGATTGATTTATCTTAGTTGTTTCTGTATATAAATATAAAATTGGGACGTTCATTAAATACTTAAAGGGCTTAAAAGGGAGTGAGATTGTACGAAAAAACTTATGTAATTATTGATGCGAGAAGGTCTCATTCATCTTTGTTAAAGATTTTTTTAAATCTAAATATAATCGCATTCCTGAAATTTTACCGATAACATCGACTCGTTTCGATTTTTCTTAAGTCTTCAATCAACTATTGATATATAAAAAAAACCTTATTTAACGATATATTATTACCTTTTATCAGAGTATTCTTCTTAAGAAACAAGCAATTATGATATTGGAAAATACATGTCGTGGAGAAGGACATGATTTTAAGGGAAAGTTTCATCAAAAATACCTTTCGAATTATCCCTAAGAAAATATTTTGCCCTTATTTCTGAAAAACTATTCTCTTTTAAGTTCTTAAACAAACTATGGGAAAAGTTAGGTAGATTTATTTACGTACATTTCTATTACTTCTGGAATTATGAAGAAAAGAAGCTTGCCATGAATATAAATATGTATTCGTATGTACATACTAGTACATACAACGAAGTTCTTCTGGGGCTTTCAAATCTATTCTAATCGGGAAAATAAGGGAAAAAGCTTGTACAAGCATTAGTCCTAAAATGCTTCGTTTGCGAGTTACGGCTAGTGAAAGAATTCGCTCGGATTTTTGCTACCCCGGTGAAATAAGGTCGTATTAAAATTATTAGGACGTTAATTAAGAAGCAAAATTAGTGATTTCTTATAGCTTTTGACCTGAAAAATCGAATAAAATAGGTCCCAGTAACGTATCTGCTGTAGTTTTTGATAAATTTTCATCCCAGATTTCTGCAATAAATTGGGGTAAAAAAAATCCTTTCTTTTGTTTGACGTACATTAACTTTATTAAATGGGTAATAAAATTTTAACAAAACTTATAGAGGATTTTATTCTGAACAAAATGATGTAAAATAACTTGAATAAAATAAAGAAAAGTTAGAAAAATTTCAATTTTATTTAGAATAGTACGCTTGACCAAAGTGCATTATACGAACTAGTTTATAATAATTGTTCAAAAATGAGCCCCAGTTCACAGTACCCGATATACTTAATTTACCTTACAAATCTTTCATTAGCTGTAACTCGTAAACGAAGCATTTTAGGACATATGTTTATATGTTATTTTTCCATTACTTTCACGACTAGAATAGATTATGAAAGTCCCGGGAGAACTTTGTGTTACACTCTGTAGGTATACCCACAGCTTTGGCCAGATTTTCGACCTCATCAGAAAATCTAATATCACGGTACACATATATTTTTCTTTTTAGTAACATAAATTTTTTTAGCCTTTATAAACAAATAACACGGAATCGGCCCGATTTATTGAAGTAAATAATTATTTAACAAATAAACTTTTAAGCCACAAAAAAAACAAGACTGAGTTTTGAAAACTTTAATTTTTAAAATTGAAAAATCCGATTGTATTTAGTATTAATTTAGATTATCATGGGAACATTATAAAAAAATTAAGTCTCAAGGAATCATAAGGATTTGACTTAATATTTAAAAATTCTCTTTAATTACTGATAATTTTTTAAAAGCTTTTATTTAACTCACTTTAGAAATAATCAAATCTAGCAACTGCTATATGTTTTGATCTATCGTATGAAAATCAATGGAATATGGTACACGTATGTAACTTCGATGACAATACAGCACTACGGTGTCGGAATTTGATATGACCCACCCCCACGCACTAGCCCTACGCTAAATATTTTAGCGTAGGGGAAAAATATTTTATTTTTATTTTTATTTTTTTGTCTTCAGTCATTTGACTAGTTTGATGCAGCTCTCCAAGATTCCCTATCTAGTGCTAGTCGTTTCATTTCAGTATACCCTCTACATCCTACATCCCCAACAATTTGTTTTACATACTCCAAACGTGGCCTGCCTACACAATTTTTCCCTTCTACCTGTCCTTCCAATATTAAAGCGACTATTCCAGGATGCCTTACTATGTGGCCTATAAGTCTGTCTCTTCTTTTAACTATATTTTTCCAAATGCTTCTTTCTTCATCTGTTTGCCGCAATACCTCTTCATTTGTCACTTTATCCACCCATCTGATTTTTAACATTCTCCTATAGCACCGCATTTCAAAAGCTTCTAGTCTTTTCTTCTCAGATACTCCGATTGTCCAAGTTTCACTTCCATATAAAGCGACACCCCAAACATACACTTTCAAAAATCTTTTCCTGACATTTAAATTAATTTTTGATGTAAACAAATTATATTTCTTACTGAAGGCTCGTTTAGCTTGTGCTATTCGGCATTTTATATCGCTCCTGCTTCGTCCATCTTTAGTAATTTTACTTCCCAAATAACAAAATTCTTCTACCTCCATAATCTTTTCTCCTCCTATTTTCACATTCAGCGGTCCATCTTTGTTATTTCTACTACATTTCATTACTTTTGTTTTGTTCTTGTTTATTTTCATGCGATAGTTCTTGCGTAGGACTTCATCTATGCCGTTCATTGTTTCTTCTAAATCCTTTTTACTCTCGGCTAGAATTACTATATCATCAGCAAATCGTAGCATCTTTATCTTTTCACCTTGTACTGTTACTCCGAATCTAAATTGTTCTTTAACATCATTAACTGCTAGTTCCATGTAAAGATTAAAAAGTAACGGAGATAGGGAACATCCTTGTCGGACTCCCTTTCTTATTAGGGCTTCTTTCTTATGTTCTTCAATTGTTATTGTTGCTGTTTGGTTCCTGTACATGTTAGCAATTGTTCTTCTATCTCTGTATTTGAACCCTAATTTTTTTAAAATGCTGAACATTTTATTCCAGTCTACGTTATCGAAAGCCTTTTCTAGGTCTATAAACGCCAAGTATGTTGGTTTGTTTTTCTTTAATCTTCCTTCTACTATTAATCTGAGGTCTAAAATTGCTTCCCTTGTCCCTATACTTTTCCTGAAACCAAATTGGTCTTCTCCTAACACTTCTTCCACTCTCCTTTCAATTCTTCTGTATAAAATTCTAGTTAAGATTTTTGATGCATGACTAGTTAAACTAATTGTTCTGTATTCTTCACATTTATCTGCCCCTGCTTTCTTTGATATCATAACTATAACACTTTTTTTGAAGTCTGATGGAAATTCCCCATTTTCATAAATATTACACACCAGTTTGTATAATCTATCAATCGCTTGCTCACCTGCACTGCGCAGTAATTCTACTGGTATTCCGTCTATTCCAGGAGCCTTTCTGCCATTTAAATCTTTTAATGCTCTCTTAAGTTCAGATCTCAGTATTGTTTCTCCCATTTCATCCTCCTCAACTTCCTCTTCTTCCTCTATAAATTAAAAAAAAAAAAAAAAAACTATTAAAATTTTTTTTTGTCTTACATTATCAATAACAAGCTTATAAACAAAGTAGAAGTGCGAATCAAAATAATGCCTTTTATGGCCATTAGAATACAAAAATTATTAGTTTAATGTCTCTTAGGGTTAAACGTCTTGAAAAAATCCTTCTATTTTGCTCTGTCGTCTCCCTTTCATTTCCAGGTTTTCTGTAAATTCGGTACAGACTCGTAGTTCTGCTAACGCTCTTTTTTTACTACTTTCTTGCGTAAAATGATGTTGAAGTCCGTCAATGATTTTTTTTGCATCTTGTGTAGATACGTATTTGACTTAGGATTCTTCTTACTTATGTTCAAACCAGTTTTTGAATAATATTTTTGATTATCCTGACTCCCGTAGAGGAAGACAACCGGTTTGTGAACATCCCGATCACACACCTCCCCGTCCGTTCCTATTCCTGATGTTCTTTATCGGAAATCGTCTTTTAGACTGGCTAAACTCGATAACACAACACATTCATCGGTTTGGTCTCTATTAGGATGCCACCGATAACCTACCGGGTGGTCTAGTGGTGAACACGTCTTCCTAAAATCACCTGATTTGGAAGTCGAGAGTTCCAGCGTTCAATTCCTAGTAAAGCCAGTTATTTTTACACGGATTTGAATACTAGATCGTGGATACCGGTATTCTTTGGTGGTTGGGTTTCAATTAACCACACATCTCAGGAATGGTCGAACTGAGAATGTACAAGACTACACTTCATTTACACTCGTACATATCATCCTCATTCATCCTCTGAAGAATTATCTAAACGGTAGTTACCGGAGGCTAAACAGGAAAAAAAAAAGAAAGGATGCCACCGATGCAAAGGCTTCGGCAGACATTTTCATCAGTGTATTTACATAACCTACTACCGCCTTGTTGTGAGCTCTTCCGAATCACGACTACCTACCATAACTTACAACCCTCAACTATCAAATTAACCGATTCGTCGAAGCGCGATCCCCGTGCTTTCCTTTTAACACCGAAGGTTTCACACAACTCTTCTTATATGTAACTTCAATTAGACTATATACTCGGATAAAACACCAAAAATACTATCCAAAAAAACACAAAAATGTGTTAATCCCAACAACGACAATTTTGTAAAACAATTCAATTTTTAAACGTCCTTTTGATTTAGAGAGAAACAAGAAACAAATTCATCAATTTAATAAGCCTCTAATAAAAACATACTGCTGTGATCTGCTCTGATCCGCTTTCGGGAGGGAGGTCGATTCCCACACCGCAGCTTCATTACAGAGTTCCACATATCCATTTTCATCCTAACAGTGAATATTTAATCTAACCGGGGCTCGATGCCGAAACGACTGACTTGGCGAAGTAAGCATCTAGGCGGGCCTTTAGCCATCTAGGTTGCTATTCTATCTAAAAATCTATAACCGCATTCGTCATCGCCGATTTTATTCTCACCTTAGCATACTATTCTATGTTTTTGTCGATTTTCGAAAACTTTTAAAAATGTTGAACCCGCTGCTACAAAAAAGTGTTAGCATAATCTTCGGTATTGACTATTTCAGCATTATCGACGGGATTGATTTTTAAATTGCATTCGGCAAAGTAATCTCTGATTGTGCAGCGTTTTAGGCCGTTAAACCGGCGTAATTTTACATGAATTATACTAGTATGTTTCTGTTTTAACAAAACTGCCCCGATTAAAAACGGCTGCCTCGAATAACCTCGAAGCGGTTCTGTTACCCGGAATTCACAAAGGTAATCATCCACCCGAAAAACAAATATAGGATCCCTAAAAGAACAACTTCTCTCTCAAAATTACGTGCTATTTGGGATGATGCAACTACTGTAAATCGTGCTAACAGTCTCCCACCGGCAAAGAAACAGGAAAAATCGAGCCTTTACATTAAACAAATTTAATGTAACTATATATAGTTCTTAATTAAAACTTAAAGTTCATTAATAAATCAAACAATATGATTTTACCCCTATTATTAATGAAAAATGATTGTTTTAAAAGAAAAAGAAATCACAGTAATAAACTAACCCCTCACGTAAAAAATGTCATATCTTTTTTTTTTCAAGTTATCGGTATCGCTTATGCGTTGTTATCAAAGCGCAACCCTCAGTTATCAAAAGGTCATGTGTCAAAATACAACCGATCAAAAGAGAAGAAAAATGGTAGACATATGACAAAAAAATAATAATGCGATAAAATATTATTCTACGCATATGGGCGACCATACACATTCACGCGCGTACATACATTTACAGCGATACAGAATTGCTTGTGTTGAAGATGCAGCTCTTATTTGAAAAATTTGGGCGGGGAAATGGTATGACAATTAAGAAATCGTTTTAAGTTAATATTAACCATTAATTAAAAGTAATTACCCGTCGAATTTTGAATAAGGCCGGAAATGAATTGCAGTTCTTTCTTGACTAAGCCGGCTAGATTCAACAATTAATATTGAAAAAATTTTTCGGCGTAATTTAATTTAAGCTCTATTTTTCTGTGTGATAAAATAATTCCTTTTTATTGAAAAACAGTAACCAAAATTATGAATTATATTTTTTTAAACTTTTATATAAAAATATTTATTTCTAATTTTACGATGCATAGTTAAACAGATAAATAAAAAATGATTATTTCTTTACTTGTGGAGGACTTAATGACAATTGAACGTTAGGACTAATGTTTTGTATCGTTGAAAAATTACATTTTCGGGGCTGCCATACTCAAGGGGAAAAATTCGGGTAAAATTAATTTTTAAGAAATAATCCCTAACTGTTGATATCAGATTAAAAAAAGGACTTTAAAATTGTTTAAAAAATACAAAAATACAGCTGTAATTCTAAATAAACAAAGCTGTAATTTTCTAGCAGGGGTAAAATATTTGTTGGAAGACTTTTTTTTGCAAGAAATACTTAAGAGGAAGGGCTATCAAAATAATTAAGATTTTTATATTTTAAATGCGACGGATAAGTTGCGAGATCGATTTAAATGAAAAGATTTTTTTTTAATTCAAAAATATATTTTTATCACGGACCATTGGAGTCGCACGGGCAACGATTTTTGTAGCTGTTTGAAGGTCTTTCGATGTAGAAAATATAAATGCAAAAACCTTCCGTTAACTCCTTTTCTGAAGCAAGATATAAGTAAAAAAAGGAAAATATATAATGTAATTTTTTTGGGAGGACGGTGAATATTAAGTAAACATTTTTGGTATTTTTTGTTCTTGATAAAATTAACTCTTGAAAAAGATTTGAAATTTTATTTCGACGAAAATACCCCCGCTCCCTTTTTCAATTTTTGTAAAAGTTTAATACATTTTTTCCGCTAAAGGTAATACTTGTCTACAAAGTTTGAAAAAAATCGGTCAACGGGATCCAGAGTTATAAGACTAAACTGGCCAATATACGTATGCACAGATGCCCAACTGATAAAAATGAATTTTTTGGATTTGAGAACATTGTAATGAATATTTTTATCTAATTTTTTAAATCTATTAATTTATTTTTCGTTAAAAATATTTATTTTAATATCTCCTTAAGGATAAAAAAAAACCTATAGAAAGAAAAAAAACCTATAGAAACTTTTTTTTTTTTTTGACCGATCTATATACTTTCCCGTTATAGCTGTAGCAGTTATATCGCTTTAGCCGAGAAATTAAAAAATAAATACAAATAAAAATCACTTTCAGCCGGATTTTATCGGTTAACAATTTACATCAAAATTTAATTACACAAAAAAATTTAATTTAACGAAAATTAATTTCAATTAGTCAAAGTTATATTTAGAATATTTTTTACCGTTTATCGGAATAATGTTAAGGCAGTAGTTTTTTCAGATTGTGCCACCGTAGGGTAATTTCAAATTTGTCACGGGTTATTTCGTAAACAGAATACCAATTTTAATATCGGATGATGCGGTAGTCTACGTTCAAAATTTAACTTTTGATGTAGTTATTTCAAACGTGTGGTGTAGAAAACTTAGATGCATAAGTTTTCTGATAAACCTTTCATTCAAGTCGACGGAATAAACCGCAATGTTTGGGTTAGACTTAAAAGTTAAGCCAATAATGTTACGATCGTTATTAAATCCAAAAACAGCATTATTGATTTTAAATATATAAAAACGCTTAAATATGTATAGAATTTCAAAAGGAATAAAGACTAGAACCGGCTAAAAAGTAAACACATAAATATGTATTTTATAGAAAACATTTTTTTTTTGTCCAGTCATTTGACTGGTTTGATGCAGCTCTCCAAGATTCCCTATCTAGTGCTAGTCGTTTCATTTCAGTATACCCTCTACATCCTAGATCCCTAACAATTTGTTTTACATATTGCAAACGTGGCCTGCCTACGCAATTTTTCCCTTCTACCTTTACATCCAATATTAAAGCGACTATTCCAGGATGCCTTAGTATGTGGCCTATAAGTCTGTCTCTTCTTTTAACTATATTTTTTCAAATGCTTCTTTCTTCATCTGTTTGCCGCAATACCTCTTCATTTGTCACTTTATCCACCCATCTGATTTTTATCATTCTCCTATAGCACCGCATTTCAAAAGCTTCTAATCTTTTCTTCTCAGATACTCCGATCGTCCAAGTTTCACTTCCATATAAAGCGACACTCCAAACATATACTTTCAAAAATCTTTTCCTGACATTTAAATTAATTTTTGATGTAAACAAATTATATTTCTTACTGAAGGCTCGTTTAGCTTTGTGCTATTCGGCATTTTATATCGCTCCTGCTTCGTCCATCTTTAGTAATTCTACTTCCCAATTAACAAAATTCTTCTACCTCCATAATCTTTTTTCCTCCTATTTTCACATTCAGCGGTCCATCTTCGTTATTTCTATTACATTTCATTACTTTCGTTTTGTTCTTGTTTATTTTCATGCGATAGTTCTTGCGTAGGACTTCATCTATACCGTTCATTGTTTCTTCTAAATCCTTTTTACTCTCGGCTAGAATAACTATATCATCACAAATCGTAGCATCTTTATCTTTTCACCTTGTACTGTTTACTCCAAATCTAAATTGTTCTTTAACATCATTAATTGCTAGTTCGATGTAAAGATTAAAAAGTAACGGAGATAGGGAACATCCTTGTCGGACTCCCTTTCTTATTACGGCTTCTTTCTTATGTTCTTCAATTGTTACTGTTGCTGTTTGGTTCCTGTACATGTTAGCAATTGTTCTTCTACCTCTGTATTTGAACCCTAATTTTTTTTAAATGCTGAACATTTTATTCCAGTCTACGTTATCGAATGCAAATATTAAACCATAATATAAACAATATTAAAACATTAATATTTAAAAAAAAAAATAAAAGAAAAAGTAGCTGCACAGGCGTTAACATCCTTGGCTTTTTAAGTAATAGTCCCCAATGGCTATTGCATTTTAATTTTTTAAACCACTTTAGTACTAGGACTTAAGAAAAGCAACGCATATATTTTATGAATAAAAATATGGTGAATGAAATGATAGGTAAAAAAATATCAGACCCCTCCCAGGAATTAAATCTAAGACCGGTTGATTTACAAGCCGTCATTTTAACCGGTACACCGATCCGTTCCAACACATTTTGTATATTTTCATGAACTCCTAGTCTCGCTATGAGAGTAAGGAGTTTAAAATTAGTCAATCGCTTTTCTTCTGCATCATACTAAATATAGTTCAGTAAATTAAATACGAAATATTTTTAGTAAAAATTAATTTATTCATTTTCAGTAACAGATGAGTAACAGTGGATAAAAGTGTACAGTGTTTTTTTATATTTTGGATACTGGATGTAAATTAAAGTACTAATCTGCTTTAATAACAAAAAAAAAAAAAACTAATAGTATATTTATCAATTTTATATTCAAAGATATCCCAGTGAATGCGTTTAAGATAGATATTTTAGATCATTTAGATCGCCGGCCTCCGTGGCGCGAGTGGTAGCGTCTCGGCCTTTAATCTGGAGGTCCCGGGTTCGAATCCCGGTCAGGCATGACATTTTCATATACGCTACAAATCATTCACCCTTTTCTCTGAAGCGATGGTCCCGGACGTTAAAAAAAAAAATACAATCACCTATAATGATAAAGTGACAATTTTATCATTTCTAACTATAATGACAGAGTAATAACACCGTTTTAAAATGGTTATTTAAAAACTTCTTTGGTTACCGATCTAGTCCAAAATTAATTACCGATCTAGTCTAAATTAATAACCAAGTTGCAATTATCAAGGGCAAGTACTTAACTACTTCATTTGAACACGAGTAAAAAATTGTACATTGTAAATAAAAATAATAAATAAACTGAAGTGTACCAAGTTAATAATTAAAATAACAATAAAATAATTATAAATTCTGTATCCGTAGCAACCGTTCAAAAATTATGATTAAAAAATCTTATGTGGACACCACACGACTTCCTTGTACGCCTATTAAATTATATAGACACATTTTTTTTGTTAATGAAAAGTAGATCAAATTTTATTTCATTAATAATTTCTGATATTTTTTCTTTTTTTTTTGTTATTTATCGTATTTTTTTATAATCAGAGGTTAATAATTATTTATATATCAATATATATATATAAAAAAAAGGAGATGAAGTCTCCGATTCGAACCGAGTGCCTTCCCCTTGTAAGATGCAAATATTTCATCAATTAAAATTTAATTTGGCTATAACTCTGAAACTAATGAAAATAACTACTACTTATGATATATCTTAATGAAAATAACTACTACTTATGATATATCTTTCAAAAATATCAATTAGAGCTTATTACTGCGGTTAAGAAAAATGCAAAATCCAATTTTTTTTTTGGATTTGGGCTTTTTTGGTTCAGTCGATTGCAATAAAAATGAAAGGTGCACAACTAGATGTTACAATAGACCTAAATCCAATGTTTCAACATCCTACGGCTAATCGCTTTTGCGTTATGCGAGATACATACGTCACGCCGAAACTAGTGAAAATGGGTTCAGGGAGGGTCAAAATGGATATTTCCAATGAAAACTGGAAACCGACATTTTTTGCGATCATAATACTTCGTATAAGAAAGTAAAAATAAATATTTACATTCATTATAAAATTTTAGAAATAGAAGACAAGAGTACAAAATTTGGAGAAACATTTAAAATAAAATCAAATACATTATAAAGACGATGAGTAACAGTGGATATAGGTGTACAGTTATTTTATATTTTGGATACTGGATGTAAAATAAGTTTAATTTGAAAATCTATTTTTAACTTTAGAAATTTATAAAATATTTCATGTTTTGAATTGGTATAAGTAAAGTTATTTCTTAACGAATAATATTTTTGAAAAAAAATAACTTTAATTTGTTATTTTACAAATTCTTTTACTATAGATATTCTTTCCATAATAAAATAAATTTGTGTAAGATATGTCTTCCAAAAAATCGAGTTCATGACTTTTTTAATATCACGTTAGTTGTTCATTCTAACGATGTGAGTCCAACGCATTACATTAATGTTCATTCTAACGTAGCAAATGCAAAACTAAAGAAAATTTTATACGTAACAAGGCTTCGACATAATAAACATTTCTTAGAATGAACTACTATTCCAGAAATACAAACCAGTAATGATTTCATATGCTAAACAGTATACTCTAGCCTATATATATTAGCGTATCCCGTCGCGGCTAATTCTGATTATATATTTCGCTCGCGAAATACTTTATCAGAATTTGAACATGAACGCAAAGATTAATTTCTCAACTCCAACCGTATTTTATGTTTTTTCATTACATCGAAAATCGAGTAACTATTCAAAAATACAAAGTATCTTATAAAGAAATGAACATCAACAATAGAAAATGTTAACGAGTTGAAAAAAAAAGTACTCTAGGAAAGAAAATATATAGCAATTACGTACGTAATGGTAGGTGTATCGTTTGTCAACATATGCATACGAACATGCAATAAGGGTATGATTGTTTCAGTGTTTGAGTTTAGGATAGATTCTGAGAAGATTTTATTACTTCCTTGACTGCTGGGTGAAGTCACCCTAGAACAGGATACATAAAATTCCCGGTGAGAGAAACAATCTTTCCTTAGATAAATTTCTGCCATCTTTAAGGTTTGTCCTTGAGACATACTGTCATCGCAAAAAAAAAAACTTCGAGGAAATCGCAACCTTTAGAATTCGAAAGGATATGCATATGTACATGCAAATGAATAAGCGTTAAGTCACACGGTCGTATGTATGAAACGTTCAGTAACAATAATCGTAAACATAAGAAGTGATGAATATTTAAGTATTTCTTTCTATATTCAACACGCTTTCGTCTATTTCAAGTAAAGATGGACAGAATATATCACTTATAAGGTGTGTTAGAGAATTCACCCGTAAAACAGAGGCGTTCGTGAATTTGTTTTCTTTTTTGGCGATAAACGGTTTCGCTTTATCATCGTCCGAAACAAACATATCGTAAACGATATTATAAGAAAAACCTTACAACTAGTATCACAGCTATTATACCAAAAAAGTCAATAAAATTGATATCAGTATCGCAATTTAAAAACGTGGTATATTTTTTTATTTAAAAAGCAACAGTAAAATTAAAAAATATAAACACAAATGGAATTTAATGAAGTCTGAGAGGAGTATGAAGGGCTCCTTTTCGAATAAAAAAAAAAGAACTAAGCTTAAAACTAAGATTCTAAGAATGGATAGTACTGAAATAAAATATTAGAACACGATTACGAGAACTGAATTAAAATTGTAGGTTACTTTTCACATGGTAAATATTACATTTTATGAAGCATTGAAACATAAATATTAGGAAAAAATTGTGTTCTTAGTTTTAGTTTTTTCTTCTACTTAGCAATGGATTAAAAACAGTTTTATCGTTAACATAGTTTATTCTATTAAATATTTCTAACTAATGTACTCTTAGTTTTTTGTTATCCTTTTTTATTTTTCATTTATTTTTTTTTCAAAACATCAAATCCTTAATTATTATTATAATTCCAATTAACTGCTTATGAAATAAAATCTATTACTATAGTTAAATGATTGCTTTCGCTAGCAATAAGGGTTTTCACCTTTACTGGAGAAACCAAAATAATCTATTATTTGTTAAATAAATTTTTAAAATAACGTTAATTTATTTTTTATTTATTTAAATGATTCAACAAAACTGTATTTCATTTAAAAATGTATAACGTTTGCATTGTATCATATAAAATTTGTATTTTATATTTTAACTTATTTTTTTAAAATAATTAATAATTTTGCCACTCAAGAATCGAGAGGATCACGACCCACCGGTGCTAATCAAGGACAGAGAGACTGATCCATCCGAGCTACTCTAATACAGAGAGGAGTCGACCCATCAGAGCGACTACAGGATCAGACACAAACGAGAGTCACTTCAGTCTGAATTTGTGAGTGTATGTGTGTAAGGGTGTGCGCGCGTGCACGTTTGAGGGTGTTTGTATGTATATATTTGTGTGTGGGTACTCGTATATGTGTGTGCGTGTGTTTGCGATTGTGTGGTGTTGTGTTTGTGAGTGTGTATGTAAGTATGTGTGAGGGTATATGCATGTTTGTGTGTGTGGTATATGATGACAGAAAATTTAAATATTATTTGTACCTTGCCTAGAAAATGTATTTATATCCTAATTAATAAATCTTTTTTTTTTTTATTTCATCTATTGATACAAATAAATTTTCTTCCAGAAATAAAAGGTTGAACAGAGAAACAACAATGAAATAGATGGTTTAATAATAACCATAGGCTTAGTACTTCTGTATTCCTATTAATCTTTTCATTTTTAAGAAGTGGTGAATTATATGGAAAATTGAAAACCATGTCTATCATGACCTTGTATTATTTTAAATCTTTCATCTTTTTGGAAACCAAAGTGATAATTCATCCAAAGGAACTTGAGAGAACAACCGGTGGCTTCAGTATATTTAATACTTGACATATTTTAGTACTGTAGGAAGTATTTTGGTTATGTTGCCATGGAGTGCGTGTGTGTGTGATTACGCTAATATTTATACTAAAATTTTGAATGAATAGAAAAGAAATACTATTCGTATTTTTTTTTTTTTTTTTTTTTTTTTTTACTCAAGGCCGCAAAGGACCACTTTAGTCAGAATAATTCAAGTCTTTTTTGCTAATTTTTTGGCCTTTAAGTTCTTAGCTTTTACTTTCTCCCAATATTTAGTCATTCTTAATGATCTTGTTTTACGATCCTCTTCGGAATAAACCCTTTTTGTATAATTAAGAGTTCTTACTTTAAAGTTGGTATTCGGATCTTTAATAACAAATTTTAATTTTTCGGATTTGTTAAGTAAATCTTCGTAAGTCAAATTTAATTCTTGCATGTCTTCTTTAATTTCTTTGAACCATAATGGCGGATTTTTTAAAGACCAAAATCGATCGATAATATAGTCATAGTATCGATTAAGAATTCCAAGTTTTCGTACAGAAATTTATTAGGCGATAATCTGTACTGATTTTCATGTTTATATTTTTTGTTTATGCAGGTTCTAAGAATCCTGCGTTCAACTTTAAGCAAAGGTTCAGTCCTATTTTTCTGATTTAATCTAAATAAAGTCTAAATAAGTCTAAATAAAGTGTATTAATAAATACTATTCGTATTTATTAATAAATAACCTTGTTTATTTTTAAAGTGTTTTGTTCTTATCTATCTATATATTTATCGAGGGGCGTTCAAGTCAATCCAGTACTTACGTAAATGGTCGAAGTGTAGTAAATGAAGTACACTTCATTTACACACATACAATTCATCCTATTATCTGAAAGGTAATTACCGGAGGCTAAACAGGAAAACGAAATTTCAAGGAGTTTGGAACTGTATTTATTTTTTCACATAACCCTCTGTTTCAGTTATACATTTATCTATCTCAGTTTTTAACTAATACCTGGAAGGCATTTTGCATAGAAAAATTTACAGTACGTTTGAAACATTCTAGAACAGCCTCCGTAGATTTTTATGCATATCAAGCAGAAAAAGATAATTCATTATTGCCAGCGCTACAATGTAATACGACGCGTGCAAACATAAGCGGAGTTCATTATTGCCGTAAGACGTACTACTTGAAATAAAACAAATAAAAAACATGCAAATCTGAGAATAAAATAAGATTTAATTAATTATAATGTTAACTGAATTTGTATTTTTTTTATTTTTGTTAGAACCATAAAATTTCATACTTATGAAATATAGAACGAAAAATATAGAACATAAATATGACATGCAGACATGCTGGCATGTGTAAGTTCTTATTCATTTGATCGATTGACTATATTAATAAATTTAATATGAATCAAAAAGAATTAAGAATTTTCAGTCATCCTTTGCTTTTAGAACCTTCATTTTATTTGGAAAATTTTCTTTGCAAGACGGTTTCAAAGTTTTCATTAATCTGATACAGTTTTATTTTTGTTTAAATTCTATCCCGATCTCATTACCTCATACCTCCTTAACTCAAAATAAACTATGCCCCGTTCTACACGAGCTTTCCAATTAAATTTCGGATCCAGAAATTAATTAATACTATCATCAAGTAATTTTTATAATCGGTACATTTTAATGTATCAAATAACAAACAAAAAGGGTGGGATTCGATTTTTGACGTTTTCGCAAAAATTGATGACGTTTTTCAGCGAAAAAGATTCCAACATTTCATTAAACATCAATGATATTAAATTTCAACCAAAGTTACAGATCACTTGACGGACTTCCGCTTCGGTTATTTCTGAAGACTATTTATCGGTACAGAAATGAGCAACTTTTCTTTGTACCCTCTCTCTTTTTTCTAAAAAAAAATATAATTTTTACTAGTTCCAGACAAGTAAGAGTTCTCGCAGCTCGTCCGCCATCACTCGCCAAACAAACTCTACAATACTTAAATGAAAACAGTTCTGTTGGTCAGGTTTGAAAGATGGATATTGTTTTTTTTTTTTTTTTTTAATAAGTGATTATTTCTTTTTAGTAAAACGTTATTTATTAAATATCGATCTTTGTTATTTATATTTATTAGCGGTATAGCGTTAAACAATGATCTAATCGATCGTTTTTTAACTTCGGAACATCTTCGGATATTTTAAGGGAACCCCCAACAGATTGTATATTTTAATTTGTATAACTTACTGTTTTATAACAATTTTAAATAACATACAGCATTTTTACGATTATGATGCGTATAAATCGTGGAAATTGCAAGATTTAGCGATCACGGTTGCTGTCTCTGCGAGTAATGATATCGATTATATTATATATTAACCAGGTATCACGTATATAATTGAATATCCCTTGAATTTTTATGGATCTAGGATGTTAATATTCAACAATATATTCGGGCCAGCAAATATTATTTTTTCTCAATCTTTTTACTTTCATTATTTTTCACCTGATGTATGGGCTTTTTAATATAACGATTTGCGGTAAGGATGTGGGAAGATTTAAATATAATGGCTCCTTTTGTATTTGTTTAGGGATATTATATCTTACTCGGAGATCGTATTAAGGGCGAAATTGGGGATGAAGCCCCCACATTTCAAAGCCGTTTATTCTTCAGGAAAAAAATTTAGTCCGCTTCATTGTGTTTTCATTACAATGTATAAAGTAATCATGTAATCATTGTATGGTATTTAATTAATCATTAGTATTTCTTGTGTTAGAAAGAAAGAAAAATCACTTTTTGTTTTCCACCTACCGAAAGTTTAACGACACGCATATACGCGTCAGTACGCGCGCGCGAACCCACACTCACACACACACGCAGAGAGAGCGAGTGAGAGAGGGAGAGACTCTCTCACACAGAGACACACACACACACACACACACACACACACACACACAAATAAAAGGGATTATTTGATTGTAATATTTTACCGTTATATAGGATGAACATTTATTTTATTTATTTGCTAGCTATAGTCACCGACAGGTAGGACTTTTTTCATTATTAAATTTTTTGATAAAGTATTGTGAAATCTAGTTGGGAAACGAATCTCGACCCACACAACGAAATAAGAAATAAAAAATGTTACAAAAACTCCATATAAAGGACGGTGGACGAGTTGATGCAGACATGATTCAATACACACTAACACACTCTTATATAATTTTTTTTTCTTTTTTTTTGCCGGAATATTCTATTCTTCCTTTTGAATCCGTTATCGAAAATATAAATGAGACGAGACGAGACAGAATATGCACCTGCAGTTTGATTTTTGCGTGTGTGTGTACGTGTATATGTGGGGTTTGTGGGTTTGTGCGGGTGTGTGTCATAAGATCGAATGAATTATATCGACTAAATATGTGTATCTTCCCACAGCACTCTCATCCGCCCACACACTATCGTTCTGGCTATACTTAGATTTTGACTGTTTAACAGTTATTAGTTATGACAGCCAAAATTCCCTCCCCTTTTTTTTTTTTTTTTAGTAAATAGCACAACTTCAACTCATCCTTCCTTAATAAATTACACACAGATATATAGAGAAAAAAAACCATATGTAGCTTCATTTAGTTATTCTTTTGAACAGAATCGGAAAACATTATCTATTACTTTGCTTTATTTTTACTTTTCCGGTTGCTTATGTGTAATATATGAAGTATAATATTTATTTCTATCGGTTCACTTATGACCTTTTCCCTGTATTTTATATTTTGTAACGTTTAAGATCCCTTAAGCCAAAAAAAATTTTAGTCGCAAAATGTTGAACATAGATTAATATCGAAGTTTAAAATTGAAGCACAAAGACACTACGTGATACTGACAGTTACTGGGCCAAAATTACATAAAATAATTCAGTCGACTAGTTTTCAATTTGATAAATTTTTTTTTCATTAGTTGTATTGCTATATAAATTATATTGTATTATATGAATCGTCAAAATTTAGAAAGCTTCTCTGAGATTTCAGTTGGTATTTAAAGGTCGTATTTTATCACAAAATAACTCTCAGATCCTGGATTTGCTTTTTTAAAAAAAAAAATCGCGGGTGTTTTAGGGGAGACGCACTCCTACCTAATGATATATTAAGATAAGGGAAACTTTCTCAAAACTCATTGCGCCGATTTATTAAAATTTCTACAGAAGTTTCTTCTGACCTTCCTATACAATCTGAATCAATTTCGTTAAAGTTTCTGAAAAGAAAATTAGGATCTTACTTTTAATTTCTTATATTTTTTTATTAAAAAATTTTACGAATTCAAAAATAAAGTTTTTAGCCTGAATTAAATCTGATGTGGACACCACATGATTTCCTTGTACGCCTATTAAATTACATATACACATTTTTAAAAATACATAAAATTTTATTTCACTAATAAGTTCTGACTTTTTTTTCATATATATATTTTTTGTTATTAAATAATTTTATTTATTGTAAAACTTTTTTCACAATTAGAGGTTATTAATTATTAATAAATCAATATATTAAAATTAAAGAAAAAAAAGTTAAAAAAATGTATGTATATGAAGACAGATTTGAACCGATCTTCCTTCCTTTAGTAAGATTCAAATTTTCACTAATTAAAATTGTATTTGGTTATAACTCTGGAACCGAAGAAAATAAGTACCACTTATTCAGGGTCATTCACGGGAACCGGATGTTTTTAAAATAATCATAAAAAAATTGAATATTTACTTTAAAAAAGTTTTATTGGTACTGAAACACGTGTCAAATCAAAGCATTTGTTACTTACTCATGAACGAAAAATTATGTCCGGCAAGTGATGTCCATTTTGGGCAATACATTTTTGTAGCCTTTAACGGTAATTGGCCTCAGTTCTTTGCAGCATATCTACATCAATCTGGGTGACGTGATGACGAATTGCGATCTTTAGGTCCTCCAATGAACGCGGCTTATTGCCGTACACACGCGATTTCAAAAACCCCTACAGAAAATAATCACAACAACTCAAGTCGGGGGACGAAGGGGGCCAAGGAATGTCGCCGAATCTGGAAACGATCCGTCCCGGAAACAAGTTACGGAGAACACCCATCGTTGCCCTTGCTGTGCGCGCTGAGCTCCATCCTGCCTGAATAACACATTTTGAAAATCGATTCCCCGGTTTCGTAACTCAGGGATGTAAAACTTATTCAAAATCGCAACGTTACGGCAGCGTCGTTTTCTTCAAAAAAATATGGTCCAATAACACCGACCTTTCCTATTGGACACCAATTGGGCTATGAAGTGGTCTCTCGTGAAGCTGACGTGGGTTTCTTTCTGCCCGATACCGGCAATTCTGTTTGTTGACTAAGCCATTCGGATGAAAACGGGCTTCATCGCTCATTAACAATAACAAATTTTTATTTTCTTCAAAAATGGTAAGCATTTGTCGACAAAATTGTAATTGCTGGGTAAAATCTTGCTCGTTTAACTGCTGCATGACGGCTATCTTGTAAGGATGGAAATGCAGGTCTGTATGCAGAATTCGTCTTACCGTACTTGTGCTCATTTGAAGCGCTGCTGAATGCCTCTGAATAGAGCGGCGTGGGCTTCTGACAATGGCTTCCCTTACTCGTTCGATGTTCTCCGGAGTGATAGCAGTTCGTCGGGGACTAGGTGGTTTTTCTTCAATATTGAACCGTTTGTTCGAAAGTTGTTTACCCGTCGCAATATTGTGTTACAAGAAGGGACACTTGCATTACGATGGATATTAAACTGACGGCGGAAATCTCGCTGAACAGCAGTTACGGATTCGTCATTTCGCACAAAACTGTCATACGCGTACAGGCGTTGGTTTAGCGTCCACGGCTATATCTCAACGACTAAAATGTAAATGCTATGAAGAAAGGAAATGTCAGACACCAGCCACCTGCCCCTTCCACCACGAACGCCCGAGTACAACCCACTTCAAAAACATCCGGTTCCCGTGAATGGCTCTGTATATCGTTGAAAAGTTCTCAATGAGGGCTTATTACTCCAGTTAAGAAAAAGTGAAAAATCCAAATTGTTTTGGATTTTGGGCTTTTTTGGACACTTTCGTCCAGTCGATTCTAGTCAAAAGGGGAGGTGAACAAAAAAATATTACAACAGTTCTAAATCGATAATTTCAACATGCTACGGCTAATCGTTTTTGAGTTATGCGAGATACATACGTACGTACAGACGTCACACAAAAACTAGTCAAAATGGATTCAGGGATGGTCAGAATGGATATTTCCGTTGAAATCTGGAAACCGAAATTGTTTGCGATCACAATACTTCCTTTACTTTGTAAAAGGAAGTAAAAATAAACATTCAGATTCATTATAAATTTAAAAGTAAACTATCGCTACAAAACATTGTACTTTACGTACGACTCAGTACACGGAATCGATATAGTCTAACCAAACTTAACCTACGCTCGCTTCGTTCGCCAACCTCGTCTAATCAACAGTAATGTTTTGATTATTTAAATAATAAATTTACCGGCCTCCGTGGCGCGAATGGTAGCGTCTCGGCCTTTCATCCCGAGGTCCCGGGTTCGAATCCCTGTCAGGCATGACATTTTCACCCACGCTACAAATCATTCATTTCATCCTCTGAAGCAATGCCTAACGGTGGTCCCGGAGGTTAAAAAAAAATAAATAAATTCAGTAATTATTGCTTATAATCGGGTTGTTTTTTTAAATATGTAAAATAAGTTAATATGGAGAATGTTTAAAATTACCGGTATAAAACACCATGTCAGTCTGTTCTGTGTAATGTATTATTGGATTATTTTTAATGTTTTATTCATCAATTATGGTAAAACAAGATTTATTAAGTAATTTTTTATGTGAAAAAATGCGAAAAAAGTTGGGAGCGTAATACGAAAAAGCACCTCATATGCAGATGTGTCGTAAAAATTCTTCATCCAGTTTTCTTTTTACCAGCCTTTTTTCCTGGATCGATTCCACACCGTTTCAAAATATCACGCTTTGTAATATTTCATCTGTTAAATATAGCCACTGCATCCGATACTCTCAGCTTTAATGTATTTAACGCAACAAAAGTATTTTTGGGTACGCGGGTTTAAATTATACGATTGAAACTTTCATTTGCATTTTGAGTTCCACCGTGGAAACACTTTCTCAGAAGTTCAAGGTGGCAAAGATCTTTAAAAATTGGTTTAATTTTTCTAAGAATGGTATTCGGAATTGTATTTTTACGCTTGTATTCGTCTTTATTACCCAAGGTCTCTGCAAATCTGTAGGAACACCACGAATCACTGGGATTATCGTCCGTAAAATATTTACGGTAATAAAGACCCAAACTGCTCGTCGCATAACGACTAAATCTCCAGGACTATTTCTTATTGTTTGGCCATAATAGGTTTACGATCGGTTTATAACTTTATCAGTTAGGCGTAATTTTTTGGAAAAATTACAAAATATTTAAAGCTGCGTTGTTTCACCGACATGCATATTTATAGATCTTATTTGAAAGCCATTAACTTTACAGTTTTCACGTACTGAATTATTTATTTGAGGAGGTAAAGAAGATTTTTGAGGAGGACATCGCAAGAGGTCTGAGTAAAAAAGATAAGGTAGAAAATGTAGAAGAAGAATGGGAGAATGTTAAAAAGGAAATTCTTAAATCAGCAGAAGCAAACTTAGGCGGAATAAAGAGAACTGGTAGAAAACCTTGGGTTTCAGACGATATATTGCAGCTGATGGATGAACGTAGAAAATATAAGAATGCTAGTAATGAAGAAAGTAAAATTAAGAAATGCTATAAACAGGAAGTGCAAACTGGCGAAAGAAGAGTGGATTAAAGAAAAGTGTTCAGAAGTGGAAAGAGAAATGAACATTGGTAAAATAGACGGAGCATACAGGAAAGTTAAGGAAAATTTTGGGGTACATAAATTAAAATCTAATAATGTGTTAAACAAAGATGGTACACCTATATATAATACGAAAGGTAAAGTCGATAGATGGGTGGAATATATTGAAGAGTTATACGGAGGAAATGAATTAGAAAATGGTTTTATAGAGGAAGAAGAGGAAGTTGAGGAGGATGAAATGGGAGAAACAATACTGAGATGTGAATTTAAGAGAGCATTAATGGATTTAAATGGCAGAAAGGCTCCTGGAATATACGGAATACCTGTAGAATTACTGCGCAGTGCAGGGGAGGAGGCGATTGATAGATTATACAAACTGGTGTGTAATATTTATGAAAAAGGGGAATTTCCGTCAGACTTCAAAAAAAGTGTTATAGTAATGATACCAAAGAAATCAGGGGCAGATAAATGTGAAGAATACAGAACAATTAGTTTAACTAGTCATGCATCAAAAATCTTAACTAGAATTCTATACAGAAGAATTGAGAGGAGAGTGGAGGAAGTGTTAGGAGAAGACCAATTTGGTTTCAGGAAAAGTATAGGGACAAGGGAAGCAATTTTAGGCCTCAGATTAATAGTAGAAGGAAGATTAAAGAAAAACAAACCAACATACTTGGCGTTTATAGACCTAGAAAAGGCATTCGATAACGAAGACTGGAATAAAATGTTCAGCATTTTAAAAAAATTAGGGTTCAAATACAAAGATAGAAGAACAATTGCTAACATGTACAGGAACCAAACAGCAACAGTAGCAATTGAAGAACATAAGAAAGAAGCCATAATAAGAAAGGGAGTCCGACAAGGATGTTCTCTATCTCCGTTACTTTTTAATCTTTACATGGAACTAGCAGTTAATGATGTTAAAGAACAATTTAGATTCGGAGTAACAGTACAAGGTGAAAAGATAAAGATGCTACGATTTGCTGATGATATAGTAATTCTAGCCGAGAATAAAAAGGATTTAGAAGAAACAATGAACGGCATAGATGAAGTCCTACGCAAGAACTATCGCATGAAAATAAACAAGAACAATTCAAAAGTAATGAAATGTAGTAGAAATAACAAAGATGGACCACTGAATGTGAAAATAGGAGGAGAAAAGATTATGGAGGTAGAAGAATTTTGTTATTTGGGAAGTAGAATTACTAAAGATGGACGAAGCAGGAGCGATATAAAATGCCGAATAGCACAAGCTAAACGAGCCTTCAGTAAGAAATATAAGTTGTTTACATCAAAAATTAATTTAAATGTCAGGGAAAGATTTTTGAAAGTGTATGTTTGGAGTGCCGCTTTATATGGAAGTGAAACTTGGACAATCGGAGTATCTGAGAAGAAAAGGTTAGAAGCTTTTGAAATGCGGTGCTATAGGAGAATGTTAAAAATCAGATGGGTGGATAAAGTGACAAATGAGGAGGTATTGCGGCAAATAGATGAAGAAAGAAGCATTTTGAAAAATATAGTTAAAAGAAGAGACAGACTTATAGGCCACATACTAAGGCATCCTGGAATAGTCGCTTTAATTTTGGAAGGACAGGTAGAAGGGAAAAATTGTGTAGGCAGGCCACGTTTGGAATATGTAAAACAAATTGTTAGGGATGTAGGATGTAGAGGGTATACTGAAATGAAACGACTAGCACTAGATAGGGAATCTTGGAGAGCTGCATCAAACCAGTCAAAGGACTGAAGACAAAAAAAAAAAGAAAAAAAAAAGAATTATTTACAAGAATACTAGACAGTGACGTAATTTTAAGAGTTCATGAACATCACTATATTCCGTCGAATATTTACTATACTCACTTTTTAAAATTTTTTTTAGACAAACTAAATGGCGATTTCACAGATTTGTTCTATTTCCAAACGTTAATCTTAGACGTCGATGGCGATTCATCTTTTACAGTTTTTTCAGTCTACCTCCGATTCCTTTATGGTTTTTAGTCAGTCTGTTACTGAAAAGAGGCATATTTAGAAGCAATAATTATAAAAAAACTATTATTAAAACACATTCGCTTCAATATTTTACTGCGTAGCATATTAGGTTAGAAATACACTATAAAAATCATATGTTATTTTTTTACATTCGATGATAACACCGATATAACTATAAAATCAAGTATCTAAAGATAGTTACTTTTATTCGGATTTGATTACTAAATCCTGGATACCGGTGTTCTTTGGTGATTTTTTTTTTTGTTTGTTTGTTTAACCTCCGAGACCACCGTTAGGTATTGCTTCAGAGAATGAGATGGATGATGTGTAGCGTGTATGAAAACGCCATGCTTGACCGGAATTCGATCCCTGGACTTCCGGATGAAAGGCCGAGACGCTACCACTTGCGTCACGGAGGCCGGAATTCTTTGGTCGTTGGGTTTCAATTAACCACACGTCTCAGGAGTAGTCAACCTGAGTTTATTCAAGACTGTAAATTAACCGGTACAGTTGCACTGATAAGTCGCTATTGACTAATTGTTGATGCGACTATAAATAAAAGTATTAAAAAAAATATGTTTTTTTTTAAATTTGGAAAGTCGGTTAACTCGTTCAAGAGTTATTTGATTTTGTAAATCGCTAATTTTTCTAGATAAATATTACGAAATTATACATGGAGTAGATTTTTTTAAGATTAATTACACAACGAAATAGCTCAGTAATTATCAAGTGTTATATCTCAAAAGAACCATTAAATATTGAGCTATTATTTGACGGGAAAATGAAATTTAAAAAAAAATATATTTGTTTAGTTTTCGAGTCGTACTCTACAGAACGATCAACATAAGTTACACGAACAAAAAGTTACATTAAAATTTCATGGCTATCGTTTATCTTTTTATACGTTTTCACTTAATTTTCTGAAAATCTTTTGAAAAAGCTTTTTTTATTTTTATTTTAAAATTAATAAAAAGAAAACAACAAATGTTGTTTTATAATTGTTACGCAGAAAATATTGACGATTTTAATAACGGTGTAATTAAATTTTTTCTAAATATTTTTTTTTGAGGACAGTAACACGGCAAAGTTACGTCAAGTTATATAAAAAAAAATAAATCTTTTGCTTCGATCGGTAAATGTAATGTATAATAAATACTTATGTATATATTTTATTATAAGATAATGTAAAAACATATTACACGATAAAAAATAGATGCGATTCAAGTCCGTATTAATTATTTAAATACAAACATACGAAATAATGTTAAGGTAACAATACATTAAATATAAAAAATAGTACTAAAAAAATAATCCACAATTCAGATGGCGGTTTTTTCTGTTTAGCCTTCGGAACCACCGTAAGGTATTACTTTAGAGGATGATATGTATGAATGTAAACGAAGTGTAGTCTTGTACAGTCTCAGATCGACCATTCCTAAGACTTGTGGTTAATTGAAACCCGATCACCAAAGAACTCATGTCGGGACATGGTGCGTTTGAACAATACCTGGATAGGTTTGGCAGGAGAGAGTCACCCATCTGATGTTATTGCGATGCGGTTGACGATGCCGAACACACTATTTTCGTGTGCAGACGATTGAAGGAACATAGTATAAATGCAGGACTGATGCATACCCGACCGGAGCAACTTTCGGAGTGGCTCTTGGCTATGTCCGGAAACCGGCATAATTTTGCAAGAGCAGTCCTCAGAATAAAAGAAGATGACGCAAGACGACTGGGATACTGAGGGTTTTAGTTTATAGCAGGGCTGGGCGGACAGCCCCGTTCCTGAGGGCTCATATGCCCTGGTGTGTGGGTTCCGGTGATGGAGCGGGGACTCCTGGGGTCCTTTAGTTGTGAATTAATGAAAAGACCGAGACCCGGCCGGCGGTATGGGTTCCTGGAGATACGCTTCGGCGGCTTCGGCTCCTGCCCCGTCGGTTTGAGGCTGGCAAGGAAAGGCCGAGACCCGGTTTCCGGCGGGAGGGCTGGGAACGGCATAGCCGGGCCTGGTTTCTTCCGTCGGAGATTTATAGGCAGGCAATTAAAAGATCCGGAAAGGACACCTCCCCGAGCCGAGTATACTTAATTGGATATCCGGCTCGGGGATGTAGGGGGAAAAAAATCACCAAAGAACACCGATATCCACGATCTAGTGTTCAAATCCGTATATAAGTAACTGCTTTAACTAGGATTTGAAACTTAGAACTCTCGACTTTGAAATCAGCTGATTTGCGTTAACGAGTTAACCACTAGACCAACCCGGTAGGCTAGATGGTCCTTTTCAAAATTATTTTAAGCACATATTTGTTTACCCGTTGAACAACGGGATGTAGCTAAATCATTAATTTTTTTATTAATTATTTAATTAGTATTTTATAAAAATTGGTACCCTAAAAGAAAAGTTTTAATTATATTTTGAATAAATCGGCAATTTATTAAAAAGTGGCAACAGAACCATAATAAGCTGAAGTAGTTAGCTGAAGTATTGTGTTGTACGAAAATAGTCTGTTTTCTAATTTTTTTTTTAGAAAAAAAAATAAAATGTTGATAAAAATTGTTAATTTTTTTTAAAGAATAAGCGACTATTTTTTTTTTAAAGTTTATATATTAATGACATATAAACAAATGAATAGAATAAATGAACATATTAAATTTCTCTAAATATCGGAGTATATTATTCGTACTTATGAGGGCAAAATTTTGTATCTTAAAAAATTATTTTAATTTATGACGCTTAATACGGTGTGTGTGTGTCTGAATAATATTCTTTGACATCGAATGCATGTCTGTAATACGTACAATCTAAACCGAAACTAAACATTCGGGGTATATTACACTTTTTGTTTCTCGTATTTAAATCCAAAATTTCTGACTATAAATAATACAATTTGTTACGTTTGATAAAACAAATATTTTTTTTTAATTTTTATTTTTTACTTAATGGGAAAATATATTGCAGAAACAAATTGTTTTTCTTTCAAATAATAGTTGGTTTTTTTTTTAATAACTTGAATACTTGGAGCGGTATAGTTAATAAATAAAACAAATTATCTTTAAAATATCGTAAAGTAACTTGTCGGTTAGGAATATTGTAAAGTAATTCCGGCACGGAATGTATGTTATTCTTGACAATAATTATATATTTTTCCATTACTAGTGACTCGGTTATAATTTTAATTTGCCTAAAAATATCACCTTTTGCTATCTATCATCCTCGTAAACGGTATATCTAACACTTCGCCAAACTTTACGGAGAATCGGTAGAGTATCGATCGGCCCTTTTCATCCGGAAAGTCCCGGATTTTTCATACGCTACAAAAATTTTCGTCGTTTACTTCCGACCGGTAAGTTACAAGGTTGATGGAGTTTAAAATTATAAAAGGAAATATTTGCGTGTAGTAATATATTGAAAATTTTAATTTATTAAAAAAAACTATGAAATGTTTTTTTTTAAATCTAAAAGAATATACGAAAGTTTTAAAATAGATGCGATGTAAAAATTTAATAAATTTTATCGGATCCCAGAATACGTATATGCGTGCAAAAAAAAATAAAAATTTGTAGTCATATTCAAATATCCTGTCCAGTTTGAGAGGATATTACTATAAATTTAATATTCTTGCCGCGTTAATCGGTAATATGCACATCGACGTATATTAAAAAAAAATAAATAGTGTATAATGTAAAAAGTTTGGTATCTCCCTGTTTGGGCTGGGTTGTCGCAGTAGTTTTTTGTTTACGTTCATTATTTATTTCGATAAAGAATAACTAATCTAAACTCATTATTAGTAAACTAAGACTTTAAAGAAATAATTAATAGTAACAAAAATCTGAACTGCATGTTTTATCTTGGAATATTTTTAAATTCACTGAAGAAAACGACCTTCTGGTTTTGTAATGAATTCCACGCGCCCGTCTTGTACGCAATAATTCCTGGAAACCTTGCTTCCTTCCTTGAAAATAGCTATTTATTTAATTATTAACAATATGAGATATATTATTATAAGTATATTTTATTTCTAGATTATGTAATCTTTCTTTTTCCTGTTTAGCCTCCGGTAACTACCGTTTAGATAATACTTAAGAGGATGAATGAGGATGATATGTATGAGTGTAAATGAAGTGTATAGTCTTGTACATTCTCAGTTCGACCATTCCTGAGATGTGTGATTAATTGAAACCCAACCACCAAAGAATACCGGTATCCACGATCTAGTATTCAAATCCGTGTAAAAATAACTGACTTTACTAGGACTTGAACGCTGGAACTCTCTACTTCCAAGATTATGTAATCTAGAAATAGATAATAATTAATAATAAATAGATAATTAATAATAAAATAAATAAAAATAAATAGATAATTATTATTACCATTTCATAACAAAACATGAATCGATGAATCGACTTCAGTTAACTAGTTAAGTCTTTTGTTCAGTGACTTATCGGCTTTATTCAGATTAGCTTTTTAATCCCCGTATTTCATTCCGAAATTCTAAGATTTTCAATTCTTATCCAATTTTCCACATATATATTTTCTTTGAATAATTATATTAATGTAATTTCAGTGATATTTAGAACTGTTTTTAAAAAATAATAAAGTTTTTTGAATTATTAATCAAAGTATTATGTTGCATTTAAAAATTAAATAATATCTTAAAAAATGTCTTTGAATTTTAATGCAAAAGTTAGACAAGATTTTTTTACATTTCAAATTTATTAAACCAGACTAGCTGTAAACCGCAGCTAGGCCCTCCAGGCGGGGCTGTGCATTGCCAGAGGCCGGGATATCCTGGAGCGGATACGAAGAAGAATGGCGATACGTGTGGTCTCAGCCTGCCGTACCGTTCCGTTTGAAGCAGCTAATGGTCCTTGCCGGGCTTCCTCCTCTCGACCTGCTAGCCAAGGAGAGAACGGAGGGCAAGAACAGTAACGAGACTAGGCAAGATCTGTTGGTTTCCTGGCAGAGTAGATGGGAGGATTCCCAAAAAGGGCGATGGACAAGAAGACTGCTGCCTAGCGTCCAAAACTGGGTGGGTTGAAGGAGTTGGACTTCTATCTCACCCGGTTCTTTAGTGGACACGGGTGTTTTAACTCCTATCTGTTTGAGAGGGGGAGGAGAGACAACCGTGAGTGCGTGTATTGGAAGGCAGCAGTCGATTCTGCCGAGCACACATTATTTTGTGCTCTAGATGGGAGCTTCTGAGAATGCAGGTAGTCCAAGAAGTGGATCCCATCTGAGAGATAATGTTAAGAAGTGAGACGTCCTGGGCTGTCGTGGCCACGTTTATCAGGGCAGTAGTGAAAAAGAAAACCGAGGAGGAGCCAAGGTTTTATCCATAATTACCAATAAGGTTGACGTAATAGAAATATGTTGAGTCGCAGACTACTATTGAAGTCGCAATATACCTACGTGTTCTTAAGGGGGCCTACACATGCCGAAGTAATCCCGAAGTAATGCCGGGGTGATTCCGGGATGCGTAGGGTTACTCCAAAGAGGGTGGTTTTAGTCGGTAGTCTGTTGATGGCGGTTGGATTAGACCACCAGCAGAAGTCCAACACTTCGTGCGTAAATGCATTTCCACCTCCATCCCAAAAAAAAGGCCCTCCAGGCGGGTTGCTCCGGCAGGCAGCGTTTTGTAATGGGATTATTAGGTTCTAAAATTGATTACCTCTTGTATAAAAATATTTTTTTTTTTTTTTGAATGATGATGAAAATTGATAAAACCTAATTTAAATTAGAAATTTTACTCTAGAAGTTGATACTAACGAATCGGGATTTTCCGCTGGTGATCGGTACATTCCGGTACTAAGCTAACAAATACGTACACACAGCCATATGCAAAGGCCCATTAGTTGGGTAGGATATGTGCGTTTTGATCGACAAACTTTTACGATTCTTGAGGTAAAATCGTAATACAATTGCTATAGAATGTTTTTTTTCTGGACGAAAAACTGTGATAAGTAATTTTCACAGGTCTCTTTTGAAACCAACATTACACTGTTAAGATGTTTTCGTAGAGACTGAATCAAATAGTAGTCTGAAAGTGGATATCAGACTATACGGTGGATTCATCAAAACTTCACACCCTTTCAGTTTTCGACGGGTCACCAAATATATATGGGAATCTGGATTTCCTGTCGATCCAGTTCTGATCGCTTTACCTCGACCGTCTGGCGTAATTTTTCCGATTATCAGTAGAGATTAGAATCGATCGTTTGACCGGGCGGCAGCAGATCACTCCTTTCCGATCCCACCATACACATAATATCGCTTTTTTTGACATCAATTCGGGCTTTGCCATCGTTTGTGGAGATTTTCACCTCGTTTCGACCGCGATCATTTCCATATTACTGTAATACGCGATTCATTTTTTTTTTCGCCTGGATGAGCCGTTTAAGGAACTGTCCGATCTCATCCGTTTTAACAGCAATTCCCTGATGAAAATTGGATCCATCCATAAGATTTTCATTTGGTAAATCGTATGGCACCCAAACATTGAGTTTTTTGTATCCAATTTTCTTCAAAATGTTTAAAACTGTTTGGTAGATGTTTAGTTCGTCACTGATATTATGACCGCTAATTAAAGCCGGTTGGTCTTGCTCATTTTTCCCATGATTCTTCAACTTTTTCAGACATCGGCTGAACAGACCGAGGTTCATTATTGAAATCAAAATTTAAGGATTGAAAACGCTAGAATCACATTCATTTCAGACTTTCTTATACGTAACATACGAATAAATATCACAAATATTTTAGCAGCTTGAATATTTCTGTACTAAACTTTCTGAACGTACGTAATTGAAAACTATGATTCTATAACAAGCAGAAAAAATAAAATAAAAAGAAAAAATTTGACCTAAATCTTCAACTCAAGATAGAAATAACCGTTTCTTCTTAGTAAATTTACCAAGAACCAACCAGTAACTTTTAAATAAATAAACTAATATAATCATAACCTTTCTAAAGATACTCAGTGATGTGTAATCTTTCAAAACCACCAAAATGTTACCAGATATGATTAATAATCAGAGTTAAGTGATCGTAGAGCTATCTACTGGGAGAATACGAAGAAACGTTCTCCAACCCTAACGTTTATTTTTTTTTTTTTTTATTAAAAAATTAATCCGTTATCTCAGTCGTTAATCTTTTTGTTTACGTATTACATAAAAAATGGCAAACCGATTTTTTTTTCGTTTAACCTCCGGGACCACCGTTAGGTATTGCATCAGAGGATGAGATGAATGATTTGTAGCGTGTGAGAAAATGCCATGTCTGACTGGGATTCGAATCTGGGACCTCGGTTGAAATGCCGAGACGCTATCACTCGTGACATGGAGGCAGGCATACAGACTGTATTAGATGTATTTACCTTTACTTCATTCCTCAAAATTCTTTCGGAAATGATTATAGTGTATTAGAGTTTTTAATACCAACAGGATAATTGAATGAAAATTTACACGGAAATTTTCAGCGAAAATTTATTTAAAAAAAAATTATAAATAGGTTTTTTAATATAACGAAAAGCATATTTTTAACTCCTTTTTGTATTTTAAGAAAAAAATTAGAAACCCGGCTGTATAGTCTAGTTATTATGTTTATTGTATGGCCATCGGATAGGAAATTCCTTCAATTATTACACAGTTCCCCGGCATTAACAACGGTTAAGAGATCCAGCGGCTTTACGGTTCAAAATCTTCAACTGAACAACTAAATCTAGTTCAATTGAACAAACGATGTAATAAATCGCTCGAAATAAATAGATTTGCTTACAGGAAACCGTTTCGTTGTAAAACTTCAATGACGTAGAAGGAGAACTGATCTCATTAAGTGTTTGAAATATTTCGGTCTGAGCCGTAATGTCAGAATTTCTTTTTAAGTCGCTTTATTCAGTTTTTATCGTTGAAATGGGGAAGGCTCGACTCTCCCGTGAAGGTGGATTCTAAAACGGACTAAATTTTATGCCGATGACTGTACAATGAGTACTTTTTGTTTGTCGTAAACGAGGAATAGCTAAAAGATCACTGGGACGTCGAAAACCGATTTTGCCGCCTAAAATGCGAAACTTATTATAGAGTTAATTTAATTTGTTTCCTTTTTTAAAGCCACTGCTAGGCTGATAAGTCTAGTGCCTTTTTGCCCAATTATAGACATGAGAGATGACGTTTTGTGCACCGTGTGAAAAATGTCAAGTCGTTAACAATTCGCGATGGAGGTCGGAAATTATGCTGATATAAATAAGTTTATTTTAAAAATAAAATATATTGGTAGCAAGTAAAAACTTTACTATCGGGTCAATCTTAGTTATTAGAATGAGATAAGGGTAGCCGATGAACTCTGGAATAGGGTTTATTAGGCCGTGTTCATCCTCTAAACCATTGATTCCCAAAGTGGTCCAGGTGGACCCCGAGGGGTCCACGGGAGACTTGACAGGGGTCTACGTTGGCGTGATAAAAAAATGGGGGTTCACAATTCGTAAGCGGGGGCCCACGAAAATTCATCTGGTTTCGATAGTGAAGAACTAAAATGTTGGCTTGACTTTGCGTATCAATCTAGGCAGCGACTGTAACTTACAATTACAAGGGGACAGTCTCAATTTAATAAAAACAAAGGGTGTAATTTCAGCTTTTCTTGGAAAATTGAAATTCATGAAGCAAAATATTAGTCGGCGCGTATTTTCCCAGTTTTCAAACTTGTCACAGGTAGAATGCCTTGATGAGGATATTCAGACACACGTTCAACATTTAATCGCCCTGCATGATGACTTCAAAATCAGATTTTAAGATATTCTGACGATGGAAATACCACCACGGATCATAAATCCATTTGATGAAACGGAAGTGAAGAATGTAATATTACAAGAGGAGCTACTCGAGCTTAGCACTAATGAGGTGCTGAAGGTGAAATTTAAAAGAGGGTATCAAACATTTTGGCTGCAGGCAGAAATACCAGAAAAATATCCTGGACTGTGGGGAATTGTGAGAAAGCTTTTGATAGCGTTTCCCTCGTCATATCTTGTCGAAAAAAGTTTTAGTGTCGTTACAAACCTTTTATCAAAAAAAAGGAGCAGATTCAATATCACATAACGGGGAGATTTGCGCTTATTCCTAACAAAACTTTAGTCAAATATTGATAATTTGTGTCAATCCATCAAGTACATCCCTCCCATTAAAATTGTAACTATTTTGTGATTGTCATTGTAGAAGTTACATTACGTTATTAACGTTTAATTTTAATTATATTACGACAATTTTATTGTGTTACTTTGCAATATGATAACAGTAATAATTAATAGCGTAATGATTACATATTTGAATAAATGCAACACAAAAAATATACTATTTTTCTTTTGCTTTTTACCACTCTGAATGGGAATTTTTCTAAATAAAATAAGTGAGAATTGATTGCTTTCCTGTGCTGTGAGTAGATGTCAAAAATGTAAAGTTGGATGGAAGCATTTTGTTTTGATCGGCCAACTTTATTTTTTTGACATCCACTCACAGCACAGTCGATCAAAAATTAACCAATCGATTCCCACTTTTTTTCGGAAGCTGTTAGTTCGTGGGACTTAGCCGTAACGCAAATTTTCACAGTTAGATCTAATCTTCACATTTTCCGTCGACTGGAAATATGGTAGAAATGTAGCTGCAGGGGGTCCACCGGAACCAGCAAAATTTTGAAAGTGGTCTATGAGAAAAACAAGTTTGGGAACCTCTGCTCTAAACTATTGTATACTTTATAATGACGTAAGTTTTAAATTTAATTGTAATAATAAAATTCTTGCTAACTAAAAATCATACTTAGTAAACGTTCCTAAAAAAATTCCGGAATAACTCTTAACGGAAACAGATTGTGTTGGATGATTCAAGAGAAGAAATTGCAGGAAGAATGGAAATTAATAAAAAAAATAAAAATAAAATAATTCAGCAGTAGGAAAGTATCAAGGCTTCTTTCAGACAATGGACGTCCATTCTTGATCGGGCAATCGTAATATTTAAATCGGTAATGAATACAGCTGGTAAAGAGAATTTAAGTTATATTGAAAATTATTCGGCAATTCTTCGAGAGTTAACATTAAGAAACGTTTTAAATAAATATTTTTCCCGAAAAACTTTGTTTTTAAGTTAAGGTTAGCGAAGTATTTCGTTCTCCATTTCTGTTTGAAGGATTAAATAAAGCTCTACAAAAATTACTGAGCCGTACTAAAATTACCGTACTAATTATTTTAATTATCCGAATAAAAGGGTGAATTAGATGGTTTTATATGGTTTTTTGACCTGGAAAAATGATAAAATATGTCCTAGAACTATATCCTTTGTAATTTTCGAGCAAATCTGTTGTAAATCCTAGAAATTAATGTTGAAAAATACACTTTAAATTTCTCATAAACTTTTAGGAGTTTTCTTAAACTTCTTACGAATATTAAAACATTTTAAATGTTTTGTGGAGAGGTAAATTCTTAGAAATTTATGTAAATAAAATCAGTAATAAACGGAAGTTTCAGAATATTCGTGTTAAATTCGAAATAAAACAGAGATTTAAATTTTGCTAAAAACTGTAACAATTTTAAACGTTTTTTCTTAAGCAAAATTGAAATTTGAAAAATTTAGGCATCAACAGATACGGTTATTAACCCGGTGGAAATTGGGGATATATGAAAAGATACCGTGCCTTCCCAGGCGCGGATCTAATTACTGAATTTGGGGTGGCTCTGGGGCAAGGAGTCATATTTTCCTTCTCCCTTTATTTTGGTCGGGTATAATATTTCATACACTTTTATCGGATACATATTAAAATCTGAACTATTTTTAAACACGAAAAACCGTTTAACCGATTATTAGTATTGCTCTAAAACAGACAAAAAGGGACGGGTTTGGGAAAACCAAAAAAGCGTTTAAGTTTCTTCGATTTGATTTGAGTTTATACAAAATTAAGCTGCGAGTTATTCGAAGCGACTTTCACGGGGACTCTAGAAGTTAAATTAATATTGAACTCGGACTGTATATTCCTAACAGCTTCTATCAAAATTACCACAATATAAAATGGGTTAAAAAAATAATAAGATGAAGCTTTAAATTAAATTGATTTTTATTTCTATAATTATATTTAATTCATTACGATCCGAAATTTTACACATTTTATTTCATTCAATAATCTATTTACAAAATAAATTCGTCTCGACACAAATTAGCATACCGATGGATAACGCGATTTATATCCATTTGCATATCCTTATGAATATACATTACAGCAAGTGACGTCAGCCTCTCTTAATTACTTATTATGAAAAAAATATATATTCACATTAATTAGAGTTGCAACTGGTTATTTTGACGATCCAGTATTGGTAAAAAGTTTCAATTCTTTTCATCTGTCTTTTCAAAATGAAAGGCCTTCTGGCCTTTGTGGGGAGCCATGGTTTTGCCACTGGCCTGACCGGGATTCGAACCGGGGACATCCGCACGAAATGCCGAGACGCTACCTAACCAGCCACGGAGATCGGTAAAATATTTTTTAAATTTTAAATAGTATCTTCGTTTTCCTGTTGAGATAAAAGTATTTTGTGATTTTATTTGTAAAGGATGGATTTCTTATTAAATGTTTTCGTATGCGTTAAAGAAAATAAATATTGAAAAAGTTTTCTCATAAAAACCTGGTAAGTACATGTACGTATTACTTATCCTTAGTGCATGCGCATGTGTGTTATAAAAGTTTGTTTTTCTATTTTTAATTTACCAAATATTTAACAAAATTCACAGATAAAGCGGCTTTGCTATTGTAAATAATTAATTAAATAAATTTTTTTTAATAAAACATAATTTTTAATATTCCATTTCAAAATGTTATAAATATTTTATAAAAGAAAAAAAAAACCAACTAAAATTGCGATAAAAAGTATACTTAAACAAGGAAAGAAAGTAAAATGAAGTACTGAAAATATACCCTTTTAAAAATTAATTTAATAATACAATATGCAAAGTGTAATCATTTCTACACTAAATGCTAATCTAACGAAAACTCCTCCCTTCTGTCATCATATTTACCTCGCTCTTTTTCCTACTGCTGCTATGTCATTTATTAAAGTAAAGCAATTTAAATGTCCTGCTTTGAAAAACAGTATTCCAGTTCAACGCAGATGTTTTCAAATAATTACCTTTCTCATTTCGTATTGAAATGACCTTTTAATTATTAATAAGCTCGCTTAAAAGTCTTCAACTAACGTATTTAAAAATAAATAACTGAAATTTAAAAGGAGTTTTACAATTCTTACTTAAATATAAGCTATTATAAATATACTATTGCATAAAAACTATAGATCGTTTATTTTATTGAGATGCTCGAACTCTATAACGTAAGTTATAGGTAGGTTGAATCGTATAGTTGCCTTGCTCATTTGCTAATCGAATATCTTTATGATCCTCTGACGGCTAATCTTCATTACATTCCGTACAGTATTAAAAATAGACTATAAAATACATTACCGTATATTTTATTACGAGTAAATAAAAATATTTTCTTATTGTTTGGAGATAATAATTCGATTTTGTGTAAACTCGCTAACAGATATAAAAAAAAACTACTTTTAAAATTGGAAATTAACTTGCTGATGATTTATTTATCAAATAGCACCGGTTTTATTATATAATGTACTATCTACAATGCATTTCATAAATAAATTCTTCAAAGTTATTTATCGTTGAAAAATTATATACTGTGAATCACAGTATAGTGAGTTGTGTGAATCACAGTCAGTTGGTGTGGAAGCTTTCAACACTAATATTGTATTTTTATAATGGTCTGTTTAAAATTATGTAATTTTTCTTTTATCGATTTACTTCTCTATTAATACCGAAATTTGATAGCCCCCTCCCCCGAATTATTCTTCGTACAATATTTTCCCTATAATAAAAGAGTACAAATTGAAATAATAAAACTTGTAATAAAATACGAAAAAATATCTTCTATTTAAGCTTTGACTCTCTTTTTCTGTTTAGCCTTCCGAACCGCAGTAAGATATATATATATATATATATATATATATGAATGTAAATGAAGTGTAGTCTTGTACAGTCTCAGGTCGACCGTTCTTGAGATGTGTGGTTAATTGAAATCCGGCCAGCAAAGAACAGCGGTATCCACGATCTAGTACTCAAATCGGTATAAAAGTTCCTTTACTAGGATATTACGTTATTTACTAGGATAAGTGCCTTTACTAGGATTCGAACCATATAACTGGATACCGGTGTTCTTTGGTGGTTGGGTTTCAATTAACCACACATCTCAGGAATGGTCGAACTGAGAATGTAAAAGACTACACTTCATTTACATTCATACATATCATCCTCATTGATCCTCTGAAGAATTATCTAAACGGCAGTTACCGGAGGCAAAACAGGAAAAAGAAAGAAAGAACCTTATAACTGTCGACTTCGAAAATCATCTGTTTGCGATGACGATTTCACCGCTAGATCGACCTAAGTAAGAGGTTATAGAAACGTCGACATTTTCAAAAACTCCGATACCGAGATTCTTTTCCGATTTCTTTTCAGTTGCATCAGCGAATGAACTATAACTGGTAAAATAAAAAAAAAGACTCAAATCACTTGTCATATAATTAACATGTGATGATTAATATCGGGTAATAAATAAATTATAAATGATGGAGTAATAATGAAAATAAATAAAAACTTTTATCTTAACTTCCTTTGCGTAATGAAAAAAATCTGACCGAAGCTGGTAAGCCAGATATTTAACGCGTTAAAATATTTTACTCGTTTAGTTGGATTCAATTGTAAATAAATTTAGCTCGCCAAACTTGTCTTTTCCATCTTACCGACTTACTGTATAATTTTTTATTCGGTTCATTAAGTAACAATATGTTTTATTTACATTAATTTATCTCTTTACTTTTTGATATTGGTTTTCGTCCTTCACATCCTTTCCCGTAATAAATTTATACTAATGAAAATATAAACAAAAGTTACGATTTAAGTAAATTAAACGCTTAAAATACGTGGAAATATTCAAAACTGGTACTATCTTGGAAAAGTTTTCCATAAATTAAAATTTATTTAAAATTTCTTTTTAATTTTGTTATCGTAAAAAATATTAAGAAAATGGGAAAGGCGTTGTTAAATTTTCTCTGTTTATCTTTCCTCCGTTTATAATTCTTAATGAGTCGCATGAATTATTTGTAGAATAATCGCACGTACCGAATTGAAGATTTTTATTTCAGCCGATAGAGGTTACACTAAAACCAAACAGACGCCAGACGTGTACGCAAATACGAATGGACAGAATTTACCTAACGTCTTTTTTTAATTCCTCACCGTTTTATGATCCACTGATCATAAAAAAAAAGAGTGTAATCTCTTCAAAAAAGAGTGTATAGATGATCTTTGTACGTTTACTAATAAATATTTGGCGCACTTTTTTGCCTTCTTTATTATACTCTTATTACCCTCTTAGCCAAAACCAAGGCCCTCGGACTTAGGTCAGTCCAGCCGAACCGCGGAGCCAACTCAGGGGCTCCTCGGGGTCTCCAAGGAGACCCCGAGGAGCCTCACGGGGTAGGCTCCTTGGAGCCTACCCCGTGGTCGCAGAGCTCGCTTCGCTCGCCATTTCCAATCTGCCATCCTTGGGACCGGCACACTAGACACCCGCAGAGCTTATTTCGGTCACCATTTCTATCTACCCGCAGGTGTTCAGGTTTTATAGAAACCTGAAAAAGAAACTAAATTACAAAAGATAGAATATTAGTAACAACGGTAACTAAAGTACAAACACCTTTGTCAACGAAAAATTCATAACTTATTTCTTTGCGTGGTGGCAGTAATATAATAATGAAGTAAAAGGATTAATCTATTTTTTCCTTAATGAATATCATTAATTCATGACTTCATCCTCCTTGAGGACAAAGAAATAATTTTTGATATCTTAACCTTCAAGGAAGCTAGAGCCTCGGTCGATGGCTAAAAACTTTCCCTCGGGTAATACGAATATATCCTGCACATTTGAAAATAATCTTTTGGTCGGTTCTCGTGTCGTGCGATAACAAAAAAAACTGACAAACTTATATTTATACACACACACACACACACACACACACACACACACACACACACACACACACACACACACACACACACACACACACACACACACACACACACACACACACACACACACACACACACACACACACACACACACACACACACACACACACACACACACACACACACACATACACATACACATACACATACACACACAAATTTCCAAATAACCATGATCTGTTAGATCGTTGTTAACGCGTGCAAAAGTTAGCCTTCTCCCTACTAACAAATACCTAGTTTGAATTTTGAAAATCGGACGCGTCTTCCCAAATCAGCTGATTTGGTAGCCGAGAGTTCCAGCGTTCAAGTCCTAGTAAAACCAGTTATTTTTACACGGATTCGATTACTAGATCGTGGATACCGGTGTTCTTTGGTGGTTGGGTTTCAATTAACCACACATCTCAGAAACGGTCGAACTGAGACTGTACAAAATTACACTTCATTTACACTCATACATATCATCCTCATTCATCCTCTGAAGTATTATCTGACAGGTAATTACCGGAGGCTAAACAAGAAAAAGAAAGATACCAGATAAAAAATCAGGCAAACAGAATCGTGTGGCAAGTTATATTAGCTACTAAAAATAAAACTAAATCATTCGGCAAACAAAAATTAGCTAAGGAACATAAGTAATTACCGATGGTGGAAAGATTAAATTACATTTTGTAACAAATTAAATCAACATCCTAAAATGTTGGTATACTTTCTCGGCATATTTTCAAAAATCTTTTCCTGACGTTTAAATTAATTTTTGATGTAATCAAATTATATTTCTGAATGAAGGCTCGTTTCGCCTGTGCTATTCGGTATTTTATGTCGCTCATGCTTCGTCCATCTTTAGTAATTCTACTTCCCAAATAATAAAATTCTTCCATCTCCATAATCTTTTCTCCTCCTATTTTCACATTCAGCGGTCCATCTTCGTTATTTCTATTACATTTCATTACTTTCGTTTTGTTCTTGTTTATTTTCATGCGGTAGTTTTTGCGTAATATATATATATATATATATATATATATATATATATATATATATATATATATATACACATACACACACAATTTTCCAAATAACCATGATCTGTTAGATCGTTGTTAACGCGTGCAAAAGTTAGCATTCTCCCTACTAACAAATACCTAGTTTGATTTTTGAAAATCGGACGATTATTTGCAGAGATATTATAAGAGCACCCCACTTTAACAGCGCTCCAGGAGCACCGCGTTTGTAACCGGTTGATGATGATGATCGGCGGCCTCCCACGAGGTGGTCGTGTACCTCACTACTCTATCCTTACACGCAGTCCCCACGGGAAACCTATTATTATTAAATAGAAATTTTTTAAAGTTATTTAATATTATTTTATTTTATTTAACGTAAATTTAATTTTTTTTATGTAATATTATTCGTTCGATCGATTCGAATCATTCATTTCAAACCCAGCTCATACAGTGATAGAGATTCTTAGTTCACTAAAGTTTGCGCTTCAACTGGAAAATCTCCACTATTATATATACAGGTGATTCAGAAGGATAGGGCAATACTTTGACAACTCATTCTAGAGGCAAAAAATAAGAAAAAATTTCATATAAACATAGGTCTGAAAACGCTTCGTTAGCGAGTTATACAGAGTGAAAGATTTCGCCCGAGTTTTAGTTCTTCTGGGTAAATTAAGGATTTCTGAAATTCTGGGAAGGTCAATTAAGGACCAAATTCAATTGTTTCTATTGGTTTTTTAGCTAGGAATTCGAAAAAAATAGGCCCCAGAACTGTATCTCTCTCAGTTTCTAAGATATCCCATGTAAAACGCCAATAATCGGGTCAAAAAACACATTTTTTTTACGTTTGACGTACAATAACGTTGTTAAATTGGCAATAATTCATACATTTTTTTAACAGAAATTGTAGAGAATTTAATTATAAGAAGATTGATGTAAATAATGTCAACAGTAAACAAATAAAATTTTAAACATGTCGACTCTTATTAACAAAAAAAAAACCGACGAAAATATAAAAGAAAATGCTTCAAAAAAAGAAAACAGATGTGTCTAGTAAGTACAATAATTTTAAACCTACATATTAACGTACTTTTTTTTATACAGCATGGAAACAATGTAATTAATTTTTTTTACATAAATTTTTATCTATTTCGTAGTTTATAATGGTAATATTGATATTTCATTCTGAAAGTAATGTTCGTTTGATTCAATTTTAGAACTGAATTCCACTGTAAGCTTGGCATAGTGATATGTAATAGTTTAATTAGCTCAGCAAAGAAAGTAATAAAAAATTTATCTTGCTTCTCGCATTCCCTTTTAAGCTTGGCATTAGATGCATTATATTCTTAAAATATTTTATACAGTTTATAGATATGACTTGTTTTCTTACAACGCCTTTCAACGGGGTACTTAATTTACATTTAGAAAATTTTGTTTTTAGCGGTAAAAATTTTCGTCTCTATCGCTGATGGAAGCTCTATACAAATCGCCAGCCTTTTTACTATAATAAATGAACCGGCTTGAATAGCTTCGTCGTTTGAAATAGCCTCCATTTACATAGAGATGAATTTCATATTTTTATGCTTGTTTGTATTAATTTATGACACTAAATTTTATATACTTATTTACCGAAGCTCCTTCGTAGTTCGAACGACATGTAATGTACATCGTAATACAAATAAAAAAAAAAAAACCTACTTAAATGATTTTTATAGATTTCTTCTTTACCTTGGGAAAATCATGGTTCATATAAATTGCAAACACACCTGTTTTACTTGTGTTGTTTTTTGTGTCTTTATCCCATCATAATGTACTTACTATTATATGCCAAACCAAACCATCAATTCATTAAATATTTTATACGGCAACATTCACTATTTTTATTTTTACTACTAAACATCGCCGTGGAAGAAAACTTTTTATTTTTTCCATAAATAAATAAATAGTAATCATGGAAAGTCTTAACTGTTCCGTATAATGAAACAATCTTTCATTATTGCAACTATAATAAAACTTATTAATTAATCATAAAATGCGATATTGTATTACCGTAATGATATAAAAAGTATTATATACAATCCGTTTCTATATTTTATCATCATTTCCTATTATTAATAATGATCACGTGATACTGTGCAAACTATTTTTTTTTTGTAAAACTTTGTACAATCTTCCATTATAACTTATTTTTAAATAAGTAAACGGTGTAAATTTTTTAATATGTCATTAAATATACAATGACACGCACGTACAAAACAATCTTCTAAAGATTACAAAATCATTTCTCAACTTTAATGAAATTTTTTATGATTTCTTTTTTTAATTGTTTCAAAATTTTTAAATTAAAAATCGACAGATTGTATTTTCTAGTAATAGGGTTAGTCATGCATCAAAAATCTTAACTGGAATTCTGTACAGAAGAATTGAGAGGAGAGTGGAAGAAGTGTTAGGAGACCAATCTGGTATCAGTAAAAGTATAGGGATAAGGAAAGCAATTTAAGGACTCAGATTAATAGTAGAAGGAAGATTAAAGAGAAATAAACCAACATACTTGGCATTCATAGACCTAGAAAAGGCATTCCATAACGTAGACTGGAATAAAATATTCAGCATTTAAAAAAAAATTAGGGTTCAAATACTAAGATAGAAGAACAATTGCTAACATTTACAGGAACCAAACAGCAACAGTAACAATTGAAGAACATAAGAAAGAAGCCGTAATAAGAAAGGGAGTCCGACAAGGATGTTCCCTATCTCCGTTACTTTTTAATCTTTACATGGATCTAGCAGTTAATGATGTTAAAGAACAATTTAGATTCGGAGTAACAGTACAAGGTGAAAAGATAAAGATGCTACGATTTGCTGATGATATAGCAATTCTAGCCGAGAGTAAAACAGATTTAGAAGAAACAATGAACGGCATGGATGAAGTCCTACGCAAAAACTACCGCATGAAAATAAACAAGAACAAAACAAAAGTAATGAAATGTAGTAGAGATAACGAAGATGGACCGCTGAATGTGAAAATAGGAGGAGAAAAGATTATGGAGGTGGAAGAATTTTGTTATTTGGGAAGTAGAATTACTAAAGATGGACGAAGCATGAGCGACATAAAATACCGAATAGCACAAGCGAAACGAGCCTTCATTCAGAAATATAATTTGATTACATCAAAAATTAATTTAAACGTCAGGAAAAGATTTTTGAAAATATACCGAGAAAGTATATCAAAATTTTAGGATGTTGATTTAATTTGTTACAAAATGTAATTTAATCTTTCCACCATCGGTAAATTACTTATGTTCCTTAGCTAATTTTTGTTTGCCGAATGATTTAGTTTTATTTTTAGTAGATAATAACTTGTCACACGATTCTGTTTGCCTGATTTTTTATCTGGTATCTTTCTTTTTCTTGTTTAGCCTCCGGTAATTACCTGTCAGATAATACTTCAGAGGATGAATGAGGATGAAATGTATGAGTGTAAATGAAGTGTAATCTTGTAGAGTCTCAGTTCGACCGTTTCTGAGATGTGTGGTTAATTGAAACCCAACCACCAAAGAACACCGGTATCCACGATCTAGTAATCGAATCCGTGTAAAAATAACTGGTTTTACTAGGAATTGAACGCTGGAACTCTCGGCTACCAAATCAGCTGATTTGGGAAGACGCGTTCACTACTAGACCAACCCGGTGGGTTAAAGTATCTGGTATCTAGGACTTCATTTAGATCAGCGTTTGCCTGAATGTATCAAGCGAGGATGAAAAGAAAACAACTGAACGCGAAGCATAAGGTACTGCATCGTCTGCTGCGAAGAAACTCGCACCTCACGTTGTCCGATAAAGTTCTGATTTACAAAGTTATCCTACGACCGATCGGTACTTACGGCGTGAAGTTGTGGGAACAGAAAATATTAGCCACCTGGGTATCGTACAACGCTTCCAAAATAAGGTTACGAGGACGATTGCAGAGGCGCCATAATTCCCACGGAATGATGAGATTCTCGAATAGCTTTCAACGGTTCGTGAGGTAGTAAAACAGGAAAGTGTTAAATACTAGCAACGTTTAGAAAATCACGTCAACCGTTTTGAGATCAATCTGCTTGATAACAGTGGGAACTTCGGAAGGTTGAAACGTCTCCATGCGCTTGACTTATGGGCTACTGAGTGTCAGTTTTCAGTTACTATTGCCAAATCTAATGATGTTATTTCTTTTTAATTTATTTTTCGCTTGATTATTTATGTGACTTTTTTTATTGATTATTTGTCGGTATTTATTTATTAATTGTTTGCTTTTATGTATTATGAAGTGTTGGCAGATGTATGTTTGTAAGATTACTGCTTACTGATAACTATTATTACGAATTTACTTATTATGGGAGTTCCTTAAGTACTCCTTATCATGTGCTTCTTATCAAACTATTTACTTATGGTTCCACTTAAGGAGCCGATTGTAAATATAGTAGTAGCATAACGGATAGCGCCGAATAAGTTTTGCAAACCATCTCCTACGTTTTGTAACGTTTTAATGTTAAACTAGTTAATGATTTTTTTTTCGAGTTTGGCCAGCCAAAGACCGCGTACCGCTTTTTTTTAACTTTATTTCTTCTCTTAATATTTTCTCAATTTTTTTTTTCATATTTTCTAAGTATTTTTGTCTTGTTTCTTGTGTGTCCATTTTGCTCCTCCTTTTTGGGGGAGGAAATTTTTCCCGGAATCCTTCCATGTTTTTGATCTTTTTTCACTATTTTTAATATCTTAGCTAAATATTTGTTTTTCTTTTATATCTTTAGTGGGGAAAGGATTAAATTTTTAGGGACCTCCGAGCGCAAATGCCGGTTTTCATTTCCGTATTGTTAGGAGCCTTTGTGCTTTTTATTATTGAATTTATCATTGTAATACCTTCTTCCCATGTCTAGATTCAAAATTAGTGTCGATCTGTGTTGTTACCGTAACAATAATTTCCAGATAATAAGTGTAATGCGCTTAATTCTTTAATATTTTTAGTTTTGTGGCTAGAAAAAAAATAAATAACAACTCATTATTTTTTGAAATTATGTCAGGTTTATTGAGCCAGTAATAATGTATTTCTTTAAAATGATTTTAATGTAATTTGTGTAACTTGTCTGTTATAGAATTTTATTACGGATACAGAATAAAGATTTCATAATTTCTTTGTAATATTAGCTATAATTAATAATAATTAACAATTTAACTGCCGAATACGAAACCATTAAAAGCCTCTATCCTATTTCTCTCTCTCTCTCTCTCTCTCTCTCTCTCTCTCTCTCTCTCTCTCTCACACACACACACACACACACACACACACACACACACACATATATATATATATATATATATATATACATAAATACACACACACACACATACACACACGTTTTAACATTCGTTCTTTCTTTGGCTTAATTTAAAATCTTTTTTTGTTAATTACCGAAAAATAAATATTAGCATTCATGAGTAACACAATTTGTTATCTTGGCAATTGACAGCACACGAACAAGTCTGCGTAAACAAATAAATAACAACAAAAATTTTAAGCAAACACACACACACACACACACACACACACACACACACACACATGCATACATATATATACATACATACGCGTACAGAATATATGAGCACATGTTCAAACACACAAGCGGACTTCATCAGGGTTATAACCTTTAAATATGATTATGTATTTAGTAATTTACAGTGATGGCAACTTTGAAATTTTTAATCGTTCATCTCGACGATTAATATTATCACATTTTTTTTAATAGCGAAATTATTAATTAGCATAATAAAAATATTTACTTCCATGAAATGTTTCATAACATCGTTCTATATATGAAAAATAATTGTAAAAGTGAACAATTGTGCTTTTTCAATTCTTAATAAAAAGGTCACTTAAAATAGTTGGTGTCAAATGGGAAAAAAATTAAAAAATTCCATCTATTGCTTAATCTAATGCCGACTTAAAAAATCTAATGTGGACACTACATGAGTTCCTTGTACGCCTATTAAATAACATATACACTGTTGTTTTTTAAATGCAAAGTAACACTTTATTTCATTTATATAAACCTGAATTATTATTTATCGTAATTTTTTTTTTTAAATCGGAGGTTTATAATTATTAATAAATCAATATATTTAAAAAAAAAGTTAAAGTTAAAAGATAAGTCTGATTCGAACTGATGTGCCTTCCCTTGTAAGATCCAAATATTTTATTAATTAAAATTTATTTGGCTATAACTCTGGAACCGATAAAAATAAGTACCACTTACGATATATCGTTGAAAAGCTCTCAACGTGTGGGCTTATTATTGAGGCTAAGAAAAAATCCAAAATTTAAGTTTTTTTGGATTTAGGGCATTTTTTGTTCAGTCGACTGCAATAAAAAGGGGAGGGACACGACTAGATGTTACAACAGTCCTAAATCCAAATTTCAATATTCTACGGCTAATCGTTTTTGAGTTATGCGTGGTACATACGTACGTACGTACAAGACGTCATGCCGAAACTAGTCAAAATGGATTCAGGAATGATCAAAACGGATATTTCCGTTGAAATCTGAAAACCGAAATTTATTGCAATACTTCCTTTACTTCATACAACGAAGGAAAAATTTGTAATTTAAAGAATATATATAATATATATTAGAAGTACTGCGATAAATAAAGGAAGATCGCGATAAATTTCGGTTTTCAGATATCAACGGAAATATCCGTTTTGATCATTCCTGAATCCATTTTGACTCGCATAACTTACTTTAAAATATTTATCGTTTTGTTTAAATATAATATTTATTCGTTCATTTAATTCAACGATTCTAACTAAAAAGCGCGCGGGCAAACTGTACAATTCGCGCGGTTGTGACGCTACTAGTGATGACGGTCGGCACTAACTTACCTAATGTAATTTCACAACTTGCGTAGAACAAATTTCGCTTGTTCGGTCGGCAGACTGGTGTAGCCGCGAGGCTTAACGCACCAGGTACCGAGTCAACCGGGCGATCGAGTTCGAGACCCGGCCAGACCGAGTTGCTTTTTTAGACTTTAAATATTATACATCTATTTAATTCTACCGCTTACATGTGACGTCAAAACATAATAATAGTTTATAGCATTTTTTGGAGTGGGGGAGAGAGATTTTGCAAAAATCGTTTTTTGAAAATATTGTTATTTTTTAATCGTTAAAAAATGCAACTAAGAAAAATATGACCTTAAGTAGGTGAAATCTCGAGTTACCTGAGGAGTGATCTTGCTCTATAGCTTCACCCCATTGACCTTTTAAGTTGAAAATGTAGCAGCATTGCTACATGCCCTGTTTATAGAAGTAATCTGATCAAGTTTGGTCAAATACGGTCCAGTCGTTCTGGAGATATAAGGTATTTTAGTTGCTAACCTCGAACACACACACGAACGTTAACATCCGGAAAATTTCCAACCGGGTTTTTTGGTTTTGTTGGGTTCCTTAGGTGTGAAAACTTCAAGATCCAGTGAAAACCGCATGTGCCCAAATTGGACCGATTACAATACTTTCCCTTCTAGAACTATAGAACTATCTAGACGGAAAAGTAAAACTGGTTGTAAAAAAAAAAAGCGATATATATCTGTGACTTTATAAAAAACCTACGCAGAGTTGTAATACTGGATGTCTTGAAAAAACTTCTGTTTTAAATTAAGTCTACTCTATTACATTTTTCCCCCTGTTTAACCTCCGGACGACCGTAAGATATTGCTTCATAGCATGAGATGAACGATTTGTAGCGTGTGTGAAAATGCCATTTCTGACCGGGATTCGAACTCGAGATCTCCGGGTGATAGGCCGAGACGTTAATACTCGCGCCACGGAGGCCGGCTACTTTATTACGTTTAGAATTAAAAATTTATACAATTTATTACATGAAAGTACAAAGTTTAAAGTTTTTTTTATATCTTATTGTAACTCTATATGAGCACCGTTTACAGCCCTACAGATGTCAAACCGATAATCTACCTTATTCCATACTCTGGCGAACATATCTACAGGAATCGCTTCCATCGCTGCTGTTATACTTTAATACAGGCACTGGAATGACTGGATTTGGACGAATTTCTCCAGTTCGTCCCATACTCAACAATTATGGCGATTCACGATTTCATTCAAACATCCGTGAACCGTTTCAGGAAAGCTGCTCAGCGAGAATGTGATTCTGAACGGCGAACGGTTTTGGTAAATGACTATTGAAGGCAGAGGTTTGAATATTTTTATTTGGTCAGGACATCAAAAAGGGATTCTTATCGTTTTTTTGTTAGAGAGCAAGAAAATAAGGATCCTTTGGAGTGTTGTGTATAGAGTCCTAGGATAGAAGCGTAGATGAAACTTCGTATCATCTGCGAGTCGGAGAGGATGGTTTGCTAATTTTCGCTCTGGTGTCTTATCTATAGAAATTATACAGAGGCAGAGGTACGTCAGGTAATTTTCAGTTCTGGTATGAATAAAGCCCCGGGTTTCAGTGAAATCATGGTGGAGCTTCTTCCGTTCTGCCTTTAACTTTCCTGCCAGTTATTGGAAAGGTCTTGAGGAGGTGCTGTATCTTTGTATTACTAATAGATGAAATTATAGAAAGTTGTTGATAGATGAACAGTATGGTTTTCGCCCATTCAAGGGCGCGGAGGATACTGTTCTTAAGATTATGAGCATCGTTTCGTCTAGTGAATCTGAGTATGTCTTAGATATATTTTTGGATATATCAGGGGCTTTTAATAATTTGTGATGGTCCTCTACAGTGGCGGCTCGTAGATAAAATTAGTGTGGGTGCTGCTACAGAAAATTCTTTTCTGGGCCTTTTCAAGTCCACGGTTAAAGTTTTCTGTAAAATCAAAAACCGAAAAAATGAATCAAATAGAATAGCTGGAAGCAGGGTAATAATCTAATTTTACACTTTATCATATTCTTATCATATAAACCGAATTTGGTTTAACAGAATAAATAATAAAATGTCAGTACAGATAATAGTTTTTAGTATTATTAGATAATAAGGTAATAAAATGTTCCTACACTATAGTCCAACGGTGCTTAATTAAAATTTTTATATACACAGAAACAAATATATAATTAGTTTTTATTAATTAACTTCTCTTTTGGCCTTCCAGCGTGTTTTTGGACAGATTTGGCAAACAAAGAACTCTTTATTTCCGCCATCTTCTGATCGCTACTGAAAAAACAACAAAACCGCTTTCATATTCCTTTCACCGAATAAACTAGAAAAGGGAAAGAACAAGGAACGTTCCATACACACGCGGGGTAAAAAGAAACTACCTTCCACCAGCACGCCAGGATTGGCACTGCGAGAGAGACAGTGCTCTATCTCCCTCGCAGCCTCGCGTGCAGCTTCTTATGTGCGCATGCACGCAACAACTAAACTCCAAGCCGCTGGAACTGTGAAGCGCACAGTTCCATACAAATATTTCTGTATCTTTTTTTATAAACTGGGGGATGGCCGGCCTCCGTGGCGCGAGTGGTAGCGTCTCGGCCTTTCATCCGGAGATTTCGGATTCGAATCCCGGTCAGACATGGCATTTTCAGACACGCTACAAATCATTCATCTTATCGTCTAAAGCAATACCTAACGGTGGTCTGGGAGTTTAAAAAAAAAAAAGAAGAAACCTGGGGATGGCTACTCACATTAAGTTTAAGAATTATATATTGTACAAGTTTAAAGAAAGAATTAAACAAAAAAGGACTCACTATATTAAATTTTATCGATAATATCAAGAGGAAATAAGTGGTGCTGCAGTTCCACAGTGCCTATACTCGAGCCGCCACTGGTCCTCGCCCTGTTTTTCTTAATAAAACAGCTATCAACATTAGGTCTCCGCATATGTGCCAAGAATACTTTTCATAGTGTTTCATCATCAGCAAAAATTTCATATTGTCATACGTCTCTTATATGTTCACTGCATAAGAAGAGGAATTGACAATCTCTCATTTCCATTGATAAGAAGAACGGCTTTCAAATTCGCAATGATATTCGCATGAAAGTACGTATTTCACAGGATGTGAAATACGTCCTTTCATTTACGTCAGATACGTCCTCTGGTGTATTTCAAAGTAAAAATATTGATTGAAATGATTATATCAGTTATGATATCGTTAATAAAGGATATTAATTAAATCGTATTACTCTGATAAATTTATTTTTCCAAGAAGGAATGAGATATAATAAACAGTTAATATCAAAATCATAACATTTTAGTCTCACCGGTCACTCCTTCAAATCATTCCACTCCCAGCCGTTTATCGTCAAAAATTTATATTTTATTATTAATATAAACATTGATTTACAATAAATCGTGACAAGTATTTTGTTTTAACAGAAAAAATATATCGTTTTTAATTTTTTTTATTTTTAACGAGTGATGATTACAAAAAAGGTAAAGTTCTTAGGTATTGTTGTACGTACGAGTTTGGATTTAGCATCAAAAAATATAGAAGAATGAACCAAAATTTTCTATATAACAAAATCCTTGCAGACCAATAATACACAGCAGAAAGGAATGTTGGAGTTAATGAAATCAGTCCGATGATTAATAGTACAAAAATAAAAAAAAATGAAATAAAACTTGTGGGCGTTTGATTCGATGCAATGAGCCTCTATACATGTTATATCTAATACAAGATAGACCTTAATAAGAAAAGGATTTTCAGAATAAAAGAAACATTTAATAATAATCCAATCGAAAACGAGAAGTTAATAATAATAATAGAAATATAAAAAAATAGGTCAACAGGAAGACGTAGAAAGCAAATTATAAAATTATAGCTGAAGATGAAATAATCCATTTATTAGGTGACCCAGTTTATAAAAAAAGGGAGTTGTAAAAGGCCAAAACAGATGTCATTCGTCTGGGGGTAAACCTCTTCAAAATAAAAAGAAAGGGGTTGAAATGAAATTGTAAATATAATATAATAATAAAGGAACTACAGAAGTTGAGGGTGAAATATTCAAACACACACACACACACAACAAAAAATACATAAGTCAATCTGTTTAAAAGACGTGGTGATGACTTTTAGCCCTTTACCACCCTTTTCAGTAGTTCCGCTCTACATCATTCGGTTATAACAACTATCCTTTTCAAAGAAACAAAAAAAAAAGGAAATGATTTTTTTTAAATAAGCAAATAGGTTAACATCCGGGATTAATTTATTGTATTTAATTTACAGCTGATTCGAGTCTTTGTTTTATATTAATGTGATACCCTAGGGTTAAGGGTGGTGTAACCGCATGTTACGTCACAATCAGCCACGCCAATACAGCCGTGATCACACATAAAAACATTTAAGGGAATAATCAACCAAAATTTTGATTAAAAAAGAAAATTTGTATTTTTTTAAATTTATTAATTCTTTAAAATCTGCCTTTTAATGTGATATTATTTTTTTTTCTATATTTTTAACTCTAAATATTAAAAAATATATTTTATAGATTGTTGTTAGATGTAATTTCTTTTTTTTTTTTTAAAATCTGTTGATTTAAAAAAAAATTATTTCTCTTGTTTCAGTAGTGATAAGTAGTTCATTTAGAACTCATTTTAAAGCTTATTTTGTCTCCTTTTACTACAATTTTTTTATTTTTACCTTATATTAGCACTACACTATGAGTAGTATTATTTGTTTGTCTCGTGCACTTTTGTTTACTATTTAATATTTTGATAAATATTTTTTGGTTATTTTCATTTCTAATGTTAATTACTTACTTTGTATCATTAATTACTGTTTTTTATTTCACTTTGTGTAATTATTTGGGTGTCGTTTTTAAAACACTGTTCACATGTGATTGGAATATTTAGGTTATGTATTTCGCCGTAGGTTAGGTTACAGACATTTGCTTTGCTTTGTTTTTTTGTTTATATCTGTTATAATTTTTATTTGATTGATATATTAGTATGTAAAAGTAAATTATAATACGGGCCCGACAAAACGACGTCCTTCACAAAAACAAAACGTAAGAGAACGAAAATTTTAAAATTACAAACGAAAAGCGTTTGGCAAAAAATTTATGTTCCCTTATAGTTCCAATTTGGTTTGAGAAGACCAATTTGGTTTCAGGAAAAGTATAGGGACAAGGGAAGCAATTTTAGGCCTCACATTAATAGTAGAAGGAAGATTAAAGAAAAACAAACCAACATACTTGGGATTTATAGACCTAGAAAAGGCTTTCGATAATGTAGATTGGAATAAAATGTTCAGCATTTTAAAAAAATTAGGGTTCAAATACAGAGATAGAAGAACAATTGCTAACATGTACAGGAACCAAACAGCAACGGTAATAATTGAAGAACATAAGAAAGAAGCCGTAATAAGAAAGGGAGTCCCACAAGGATGTTCCCTATCTTCGTTACTTTTTAATCTTTACATGGAACTAGCAGTTAATGATGTTAAAGAACAATTTAGATTCGGAGTAACAGTACAAGATGAAAAGATAAATATGCTACGATTTGCTGATGATATAGTAATTCTAGCCGAGAGTAAAACGGATTTAGAAGAAACAATGAACGGCATGGATGAAGTCCTACGCATAAACTACCGCATGAAAATAAACAAGAACAAAACAAAAGTAATGAAATGTAGTAGAAATAACAAAGATGGACCACTGAATGTGAAAATAGGAGGAGAAAAGATTATGGAGGTAGAAGAATTTTGTTATCTGGGAAGTAGAATTACTAAAGATGAACGAAACAGGAGCGATATAAAATGCCGAATAGCACAAGCGAAACGAGCCTTCAGTAAGAAATATAATTTGTTTACATCAAAAATGAATTTAAATGTCAGGAAAAGATTTTTGAAAGTGTATGTTTGGAGTGTCGCTTTATATGGAAGTGAAACTTGGACGATAGGAGTATCTGAGAAGAAAAGATTAGAAGCTTTTGAAATGCAGTGCTATAGGAGAATGTTAAAAATCAGATGGGTGGATAAAGTGACAAATGAAGAGGTATTGCGGCAAATAGATGAAGAAAGAAGCATTTGGAAAAATATAGTTAAAAGAAGAGACAGACTTATAGGCCACATACTAAGGCATCCTGGAATAGTCGCTTTAATATTGGAAGGACAGGTAGAAGGAAAACATTGTGTAGGCAGGCCACGTTTGGAATATGTAAAACAAATTGTAGGGATGTAGAGGGTATACTGAAATGAAACGACTAACAATAGATAGGGAATCTTGCAGAGCTGTATCAAACCAGTCAAATGACTGAAGACAAAAAAAAAAGAAACAAAGGCTAGGCGCTTCTCATGTAAGTACAAGTAAGTCTGCCTGATTTTCAAAAATCAGAACTTTTAAAAATTCATGATTTACCAGACCTGAATTTATCGATTAATTCTGTAATAGAAATATTTTTTACATTTTCCGTAAACTTTTTTTTCAGGATTTTAAAACGCTAGAAACGTTATAACTAAACATGTATGCGTGATATCTTGATGAGTTTTTTTTTAAAAAAAAAGCACATACATTCTAGATCTGTCATGTGTAGAGAGGTTATCCTAAAATAATATGCATGAAATTAAATAAAGAATAAAATATCAAGGAAACGTATCACTTTTGTTGATTTTTGCAAAAAGGTTTTTTCTCTAGAAACTGGCAAACAAAAACTGTCTCTACACATCACAGAGAAAAACTTTGTTTATTTTGGTTAAAGAATTAGGATAATCTATGATAAATCGTATCTGAGATGAGGCGTTTCTCATAAATGACGATTATTTACCCCCAACCACAAATTCAGGGGTTGTAAATCAAATATGATGAGATTTTTTGTAGTATAATTTCCATTTAGATACTAGTTAATTTTCAGATTATACAGAATAAACCCAAAAACTAAAATAATTTGTGTTGACTACCCCCTTAAAAGTTTTACGGTGGTTTATTTTATCTGTCCGATTCATTTGCACATTTGGTTTAACTTTTTATTGTGATAATTGAGCGGATTATACTAATCTTTCAAATTCAAAAGTTGTTCTTAAGGAGTATCCTTGTTTTTTCTTTTTTTTCCTGTTTAGCCTTCGGTAACTACCGTTTAGATAATTCTTCAGAGGATGAATGAGGATGATACGTATGAGTGTAAATGAAGTGTAGTCTTGTACATTCTCAGTTCGACCATTCCTGAGATGTGTGGTTAATTAAAACCCAGCCACCAAAGAACACCGGTATCCTCGATCTAGTATTCCAATCCGTGTAAAAATAACTGGCTTTACTAGGACTTGAACGCTGTAACTCTCAACTTCCAAATCAGCTGATTTGGGAAGACGCGTTAACCACTAGACTAACCCGGTGAGTTCTTAAGGAGTATCCTGGGTTTACATTATAAGACCCACTGCGCCGAATACTTGTTAACTTGTAAATTTTATCAGTTCCTGCTCTTTTATTTTATATTTGCTTGTTGTACTCAGGAATCGCGATTTGAAATGAATTTTTTTTTTTAATAAATTGCCAAAGGATGTTGGTTGGTTGGCTAAAAGACACAAAAAACTTTTCTTAGTTTTAAATGTAGACTTCCTCATTATTCCATTCCTTATTCTACAGAACAATTCTTGAACACATTTTGATTAGTTTCTTATTAATTATTTTATTTTATAGGTATTATAATCGGTGTACATAACAGAGAAATAACGCTGACAATACACTCGTACAACTGTGGGTTTTATCTGAAGCACGGCTTACACACACAATTTAAATTAAAATATTTATAATTTTATGTAAATACAATACTTTTTCGTTTATTTAATTCAATGATTCTAACTAAAGCATGCGAAAACACCGCATTTAATTCGCGCGGCTGTGGTGGTAGTAACGGCGACGGTCGGCACTAATTTATTTTCACAAGTTACATAGAACAAATTTTACTTGTACGGTCGACAGACCGGTGTAGCCGCGAAGTAAATATTATTCATTTACCTAATTCTACCGCTAATCTGTGACGTCACAACATAGCAGTAGTTTGGAGTATTTTTTGGATTGAGGATATTTTACAAAAATGTTTTTTTTACAAATCTTGTTATTTTTTAATCGTTAATAAACGTACTTAAGAAAATATGACCTTAATTAGGCGAAATCTCGAGATACTGAGGGTGACATTGCCCCACAGTTTTATCCTCTGACCTTTTAAGTTGATAATTTAATGGGCATCAATATATAGAAGTAATCTGACCGAGTTTGGTCAAAATCGGTCCAGTAGTTCTGGATATATAAGGCGATTTAGAGGTCTACATCAAACACGCACGCGCGCTCATGAACACGTACATACGAATATTAACATCCGGAAACTTACCATCCGGTTTCTTGGGTTTCTTAGGTGGAAAACGTCAAGATCCGGTGAAAACCGCATATGCCCAATCGGACCGATTAGAATACTTTCCCTTCTAACCTATAGCTTTGCTGTAGCGCTATTATCTAGACAGGTAAGTAAAAATATAATTGAGAATGTTTATATTTTTGAAAATACCTTGAATAAAAAAAAAGTAAAGGAATTCTTGATTACACAGACAATTCTATATGTACGTATGTTGGCAGCAGTTTTGGTTTATATCTCAGGATTCGTTATTCTGATTAAGTACATTAAGTAGTTCATTTAATTATGTTTTTTGAAAAAATCGGATAAGATAAGAAAATATTATGAGGTAATACATTCGATAAAACTTAAGACGTGCAATTTTAACTCTTATGTGGTTTTCTATAAAAAAAGTATACCTAAATAAACACTGGTAGAATTTCAATATTACCATTAAATACAGAATAATTCTCGTAAAAGCCCTCTCTCCTACCCTGTACAAGTATTTCCTTTACTAATTGGTAAATTTGTCTCAAACATTCCACTATTCCCTATTACGGGCTTCATTTAAACGAACGACTTACCTGACGACATCGCATTAAAATAAAGGGTCTTATCTAGAATAAATATTTGAACCGGATTTATAGGTTCATTTTAGGTTGACAAAGTTTATCAACCGCAGAAAGTTTTACAAGAAGTTAGTCAATGACGTTCGATCTTCAGTGACTGACGATCACCGTTCTGGATTTCCAGTTGGATTTTTTCCAGCGCTTGACTATTTCATCCGAGAAGACCGGCGGATTAGAGTTGAAAAATTACAAGCAAGTTTTGATACAGTTCACAACAACCTCGAATTCTGTAAAACAAGCGCAAGATGGGTTCCAACAGAGTCGACAGATCATTATAAGGAGTCAAGACTTAGCATGTGCGTAGAGCTGAAACAACAGTACTAGCAAGACGATAATGGTTTTTTGGGATTTTACCCATAATATTGTAGTATTCTGACTTGTGATGAGATATGAATTCATCATTATGAACCGGTATCGTAAAGAAAAAGCGGGGATTGGAACGCACGATTTCACCTGTCAAAATAAAAATTCGAACACGACCATCTGCAGGAATGCTGGGATGCAAAAGGCCCGGTATTTATTGACTTTCTAGATCAAAGAACAATAAACAGCGCGCATACTACTGTTATACTCTAATCAGCAATAAAGCCATTGTTAAAATGAAACGTTCTGGTTCTCAACGAAAGGCATCACTTTGGTTAACGACAATTCCCGGTCACTTACGGTTCAGGTAAGTCGAGAAATCATCGAATAGTTGTACTGGGAAGTAGTACTTCATTCCCTCTTTCCAAACACCTCGTGACTTGGCCGCATCGGATTTACACTTGTTTGATCCATTCAAGGAGGCGTGCTATGCGGTTAATGGTAATAACGAAGTCAAAGAAAATGTGTTAAATTGGTTCCGACATCAAGACAAAGATTTCTTTAGAACGGACAAAAATATGCTAATTGTGAGACGGATAAGTGTATGAATATCGTTGGAGATTATGTTGAAAATATAACATCGATTAAATAAATCGGTTTAGTCCCGGAGAAATTGGTGTCGTTAATTATTAAATGACCTACGTATATATTTTTAAATGTAGTTTTAGATGGAAGGCTCATATTTCGTTCATTTTTAAAAAAACTTAAATTTATTTCTTAGTTATTTTAAATGAACTAAAATTACTACGCGAAATAAAATAAAATTAGTATATTGTAAGTTTCTACAATATGGCAATAGTTATACAAATATTGCATATTTGTGTAAACATTGCAATACGGTTTATCAGTTTGGGGTGGAACTTTTGATTCTCTCTTGAGCATAATACAAAAAATGGATATTAAATAAACGAAGACTTTGTTCAAGCGATGACATAATTATGGAATCTGATGTAGACAGTTATACATACATTAAATGCCTAGACATATTCAACGTAATATAGGACGATTCAAATTTTGATATTTACTTAATAAGAAATGATACGTGTAAGAAATAGGAAAGTATCGTTCAGATTTCACCATTGTACGAAAACAATTTGTTTACATTAATACAAGACTGATGAACCTTGTACCAAGTAGATTTTTTGAAGATCATATTATCAACTACAAAACCAACAAAGAATTAACAAAATGGATTAAAAATAGTTTTTTATTTAACATAAATAGTTTATTTTTAGTTAATCTACATCATGGTTTTTTTTTTTTTTTTTTTTGTTAAAACATCTAATCTTTAATTATATTAAAATTGCAGTTAAACTCAAGAAATAAAAATACCGTTTTCAACATTTCTATTTTTTCCCAAAAAGTTAACCTTAGAACACGTTAAATCATATATTTATTTGCTGTTGTTTCTTTTTTTTTCTATCTGCCCAGTACCTCTTTCTGATGTTTTTCCCTTTTTTCTTCAGAAAGTTCATCAGCTCTGTTGTTCTTGCGTTATGGCGCTTCTTGGTACTTTTTATTTTCATCTTTTAATATTCTCTATAAAATTTCTCCTTCTCTTATAATTGCTTCAGTTCTTTTAGATCTTCTTGGACTTGTGTGAACCGTTTACGTTTAGTTTTTTTACTTTGGAAGAAATCAAAAATTTGTTTAGTCGATCTACTGTTATTTATTCTGAATAAAGGGAAGTAAAATGTAATTTGTTTTTTCCTTATCGTGTTTGACAGTTTTTCAGTTTTATTATAAAGTTTGTAATTTAAAATTAAGCTTTTCTGATTATTTTGAAATTTAGGACCTAAAATTTTACTTATAATTTTCCTTTTTTTTCTAGTTGACCTTTATTGCAGAATCTTAGGATTCCGGCCGCATAGAGTACTTCCGGTTTTATCATTGCATTTTTTTTTTTTTATTACTTTTAAGGCCGTAAAGGACCACTTTAGTCAGAATAATTCAAGTCTTTTTTGCCCTTTAAGTTCTTAGCTTTTACTTTCTCCCAATATTTTAGTCATTCTTAATGATCTTGCTTTACGATCCTCTTCTGAATAAACCCTTTTTGTACAATTAAAAGTTATTACTTTAAAGTCGGTATTCGGATCTTTAATAAAAAATTTTAATTTTTCGGATTTATTAAGTAAATCTTCGTAAGTCAAATTTAATTGTTGCATGTCTTCTTTAATTTCTTTGATCCATAATGGCGGATTTTTTAAAGACCAAAATCGATCGATAATTCTCTTAGTAATCCTATCCTGCGGTAATCTTAACAAGTGTACACAGAAAGAAATTCGCCTCTTTTTCATAGTATCGATTAAGGATTCCAAGTTTTCGTACAGAAATTTATTAGGCGATAATCTGTACTGATTTTCGTATTTATATTTTTTGTTTATGCAGGTTCTAAGAATCCTGCGTTCAATTTTAAGCAAAGATTCAGTCCTATTTTTCTGATTTAATCTAAATAAAGTCTCGCCCGCGTAAGTAATTACTGGTTTAACCACAGTTTTGTAATGTCTAATTTTAGTAATAATCGAGAACGATTTTTTGTTGTCAGTATTTTTGGTTACTTGTAGCACTTTAAATAATTTATTAAGTCTTTCGGTCCAATTTTGTTTTTCGTTACAATTACAAGTAATGATCTCTCCAAGATATTTAAATTTTTCTACAAGTTCTACTTTGTTTCCATTAATATTCACAGAATTAATAACTAAAGGATCTATAGTCATCATTTTAGTCTTTTCGTAAGAAATTTTAAGTCCAATTTTATTCGCAAGTTCTTCTATACTTGTTATTTGTATTCTGGCTTCTCCTATACTATTAGCTAATAAAGCTAAGTCGTCGGCAAATCCTAGGCGATTTAAATTTAAGTTAGCTCTTTTGTATCCTATGTGAATATTTTTTGGATTAATTTTAAACCATTCGCGCATCAGAAATTCTAGTGCACAATTAAATAATAAAGGAGAATTTTTTTATTATCATTGCTTTATATTGTCGAAATTATGAGTTTCATAATAAATTTCTCTTTTTATTGTGTGTCGAACTATTATTTCATAGCGGACAAGGTCTTGTATCTTTTGCTGCTGAAGACAAAATAATTTACTTTTTTTTAAAAGAAATTTGTAAAATTATATTTGATGAGTAATATCTTTTAATCTTTCTTGTTTATTAGTATTAACCGGTTTATTTATTGGATTTGCTTTTATTTATACGCGAAGAAAAGATTTTTTTATTTTGGAGAATTAAAATAGTTTAAAAATTCGTCAACTGTAAAGCAAAAGGTAGGCCATTTAATACAACATTTTCATAATACAGATAACGAATAAAAAGGTATATAATAAAAAAAAAAAAAAAACGTTCTGTTCCTTCAAACAGAGGAATACTTTAACATCTGTTTACGGTAATAACTGATGGTGTATAACAAATATACATGTATTTTACTATACATCGGAATATAGTTTTTTTTATCATCTGTATTTTGTATGTAAAGAGACCCACCTTAAAAAAAGGATATTTCACAAAAAATAAATAAAATAACCTTCCAAACTGTATTACAGAAATATGTGTAAGGTATCTTTTTCGTTTGACAAAAATTCACTAAGACTTATCTACTCGACCATAAGTCATATAATAAAAGCTTTTATGGTTGTCACGGTAGAAAAAGAAAAACAAAACAAGCAAACCTACGATACACATTACCATATTTTATCGATAAATATCGAACCGAAAACCGATAACAAGATCGATTTATCCATTGATTATAAAATAAGCATTAAAATTCATATCTTAATAATCAAATACACGTGCATATCCGTAGAAAGTATATAATTATTATACTTACATTAATATTTCATTTATTCGGAAACCGGTTAATCGAAATTTTTTTAATACCAAAGATATTACAGTAATTCTTCATATAAACATGACCACCCGCTTTGAAAATTTTTTAAAATATTTTTTTATATTTTCTGTGGAAATATTATACACTTATTTTAAACGAAAATTTATTTATTAAATACAAACTTACAACGTGAAAAATTAAAATGTAATTTTAAATTCCCTCTCTGCCTCAACAGTTATTTCGCCATTTCTTTTAGGTTCCGACTCTTAAAGTTTAATAGTATATATCAGAGAAGTCATATACGTAGAAGTCACTATCGTAAATTTTAAGTTTCTCGGTCCGAGTTACTAGTAGAGGACTACAAATATATATATATATATTAGTACAAAAAAAAAAGTGACGCGACCTTATGAAAAAATGAGTAAGTTACAATAGTTGTTAAAAGTGGTATCCGTTAGCCGATTCATATAATTAAATATGACGTTGCATGATCTTAAAAACATGTAACGTTTCTTGAGGAATTGCAGCGACACATCGTTCGATTTCGCTCTGCGATTCGGAAACGGTGTAAGGATGAGGTGTACTGATTAGGAATACCTTAAGGTATCCCCGCAAGAAAAAATAAGGAAAGAATAAACCAGGAGACCGAGAGAGCCACAACCCCTTCGAAATCACTTGTCCATGAAAACACTGATCCGAGAAAGTCATAATGTTGTCGGTTGTATGAGCCGTAGAGTTGTCCTGCTGAAACCGCGTGTACTCTAGCCGATGTGGAGGTATAGTGTTTATAAACTGTTGCATCATCTGTATGTAGCGTTCACTGTTCACTGTACCGTGGAAGAACGCCATAAAGATTCTCCTATGTGAAATTATACATCAAACACCCACTCTCTTTGTCCGTGCAGTGGATGTGGGTTTTCTGTACACCAACTGCGTGAATTTTGTATATTCACGTATCCATCATAGTTGAATCATGCCTCGTCAGACCAAAATCGATCAGCGAGTTCTTCCCCGTCTGGCGTTACTGATGATATGAACCGCTGACAGAAAACTACATGATTTCCAATATCTGCAGGTAACAACTTGTGAACAACACGATGCATGATGTATCTTTAAACACTTGCGCGATGCCGTGTGGATACTACCGACGGAGAGACCAGACTGACTAGATAGGCGTCAATCAAATCTAATGTACTGGGAAACGATAAATATTCTTTGCTGTATTGTGTAACCAATGTTTCCTCGATTTCCTTCAATCAAACATGCTACAAAAGAAGAAAACATTTTTCTATAAGGTTGTGTCACTTTTTGAACACTGTATTAACACAGTTTAGAAAGATTATTTGATGCGAAGAAGATTTTATGCGCTGATTTTATTTTAATTTGCGCTGATTTTGATTTTATTTGATGCGCTGGACCGGCGTGGCAGGGACGGTCAAGAGACATCAATACAAATCACGCACGCTCGTTAACATGCTGTACGAGGAAATTGTCTGTTTGTATTTATAAATTAGAACGAATCCAAAAAGAGCTTCTTTGCAATTTTCGGCGTCCTATCACTGTACATTCTCCTTTCTACTGTATTATTCGCAGTGCCAATACTATTTCAAATAATCCGGATGAACTACTGCGCATCTGTGTTTTTACACTTTCTAATCTTTATATGTGTGAACGAACAGAATTTATTCTATCTGTTTACATTTTCAATTCTGATTCTCTATGATTCACTTGAGTCTATAAAATTGAGAAGATAATTTTTAGTAGTATTATTATTTGGAAATTAAAAATTGTGTTGTCTTTTTTTTTTTTTTAGTAATAAATTTGAAAGAGGGAAAGTAAAACTGTGCCTTATTGAAAATAAGGAAGGAATAAACCGTATCTCCTATCTACGTATCCAACGATAATACGTGGTATCTAACAACCTAATGTCGAGCATGAGTTAATTAGAAATATTGATTAATTTTTACTTCGAATCTTTCAACTAATTTTCTTTGAAAAGTTCGAGGTGAAGATACATATTTATCATAATGATGATGTGATACGGTTATATATATTAAAAGAATTCTACGCTATACTAACCCTCAAATAACTTTGTGTGTGCCGTATTGCTGTATTGTTAAAAAAAGTGTAGAAAAAAGTTAATTTACCTTGCTTTCTAATATATTTTTTTAATTTATAAACAAATTTCTCCCTTACTTTTTATTTTTTGTAAACTTATGCATATTTCAAATAAAATTAAATTAATTCTAATTCTACAAATTAATTTTAACATTTTATAAGAGGGAGAAAATGGACTCAAGAAGACAAAGAACACCACTCTAGAAAAATGAAAGAAGCATAGGCTAAAAAGTTAATTAAGCGTGCCCTCTAAATGGGCTATTCGAAAAAAAAAATAGGTACTAAATTTCGGTTTTTTTTTGTTGTAATTCGGTGTTAAAATTGGAAGTTGTTATCCTCGTAATTATTTCTAACTGATGCCAACTTTTTTAAATAGAAATTTAATGAATTGATAAAATTCCATTTTTCAATACCATTTTATACAAGCAAGTATTGTAATCACGAAAAATTTCAGTTTTCAACGGAAATATACATTTTGACCATTCATAAATCCATTTTCACTAATTTCGGCATGACGTATGTATCTTGCGTAACTCAAAAACGATTAGCCGCAGGATGTTAAAATTTTGATTTAGGACTGTTCTGAGATGTAGTTGCGCCCCTCCCCTTTTGATTGGAATTGACTGAACCAAAACTGTCCAAAAACCCCATAATCCAAAACAATTTAGATTTTTTACTTTTCTTTAACTTCAGTAATAAGTCCTCATTGAGGGATTTTCAAGTATAAATGGTACTTATTTTAATCGGTTTCAGAGTTTTAGCCAAATAAAATTTTAATTAATGAAATATTCAGTCTCACAAGAGGAAGGCACATCGGTTCGAATCGGACTTTATCTCCTTTTTTAAAAAAATTTTTTTTTGTTAAAACATATTGAATTATTAATAATTACTAACTTATGATTGTAAAAAAAATTTACGATAATAGTAATTCAATAATAATAATAAAAAAAAAGAAGTTATTAAGGAAATAAAATTTTATGTACTTTTCCTTTTAAAAAAATGTGTGTATGCAATTTATAGGCGTAAAAGGAAGTCATGTGGTATCCAAATCTCATTTTTTAATATTTTTTACTTTAATTTATTTTCTTTTACTAGCCGTAAAACTTGTGTTAGTTTTTAGGTTTGCGCATAATTTTTGAATATTTTTTAGACATTAAGACACGATTCATTTTTTAACTTAAAATTTAGGTCACCATTATAAAGATGGTGGAGAAGGTAACATAATACAATAGGATAGAATGACGAAATACTAGACTACTTTAGTCAACATTATCATTTTTGTTGTATTGTTGTTCAGTGAACAATAATAATAAGAAAGCAAAGGAAAAAAAAATCACCCCAAACATGAGAAAGAGGAAGAAGTATACTAGCACAGGTGGCGTTGTTACAGTGTATATCATATGTGTGCCATAAGGGTAGTGTTGTTTTTTTTTTTTAATAAAAAAATATAGACCTGAAGGGGTTAATAAATAATAAGATGGTAAAGGGTAAGAAAGAAAGGTTACAGGAGTAGGTGGATGCAGAAATATTATATCTGTTTGTGTGTGTGTGTGTGTGTGTGTGTGTGTGTGTTTAAAAGATATATAGAAATATGTTAAATGAAGAATGAAAAAGAAAGGATTCTTTCTAATTTTTCCTTCATCCCTGACAAACCTTAAAGAATTATTAAAAAAAAAAAAAAATACACGAGAAGAAGAGCAACCCTTATAATGTTTGCTGTTGCCAAGGAACCGTTAGTTATACCAGATTTCTTCCTCTAACCCACGTTTGGTCACCCGTTTCCCAGATAAGTTCTATTTTTGTGTATGTGTGTTTGTATTTCTCTACATCATTTCCTAGATCATTCCGCTTCATTGTTAATGTTTTTTTCCCCGTTTCACATCAATTCTGCACCTGCTACTTATGAAAATAATAATAGTAATAAAGTAAAATGCTCAGTTATAGACTAATTTTTAAAGGTTGTCTGTCTGCCTGTCTATCTGTCATGAGTTATCATAATTTACTTTTTTTTTTATTTATTTAAAAAATATATACTTTTTTATTCTAAATTATGATAAAAAAATTAAATGGAAAGCTGTTCCATGATTTTGGGTCTGATTCATTAACTAAATATAATTTTATCTTTTTTTATATTTGTTACCTCTATTTCTACTACCTCTAGCCTTCTCTTTCACCTACTCAACCTCCCCCTCCCCATTTCCCCCCTTTCACCCCCCTCATCACTCCGTATATGCTTATATATATATATATTGCTCTTCCGGTCATCACATTTTTTTTATTAACCGAAAGAGAACCTTCAGTCAGAAATTCCGGAATATATTTCGTAAAAAACAATTTTAAGAATTACAATCGCGTGAAATATTTTACTGAAATTCTTACATATTTATCATAGGCGTTACAGTAAACTATCGTCCTTGAAAGCTTAAGGGAAGGAAACCCGTTCGAACTTGTATTTAATTCTGTTTAATTTTCATCGTTAAAAATTTATTGCTTAACTTAAAGAATGTTTTTAAAAATGCGGACAATTAGTAAATAATTCAACTTAAGAAATACCATTAATTTGTAAGATTGCAATCATAAATTACTATTTCTAATTAAAATATATATATATATATATATTTTAAGTATCGTTACAACTGGTTTTTTTGTTCTTAATAAAAATAGTAAATTAACACAAATGAAGAAATAATGGTGCAAATTGAATAAATCTGTTAAAAAAAAGCTCTTTGTTTTACGGGTTTTATGGGTTTTAGAAATAATATAAAAAAAAGTTGACAACACAGTTGTAGGATTTCCTCGTCAAGCGGTCACAGCCGCGTTTCGGGCAAGTCCTACAACTGTGGGTTGTTTCAGATACATGGCTTACCCGCACAACTTAATTAAAAATATTTATCATTTTATTTAAATATAATGTTTATTTAATTCAATCATTCTAACTAAAGAACGGGCGCATGCCGTATTTAATTCGCGCGGGTGCGACGGTATTGAGGGTGACATTCGGCAGACCGGTGTAGCCGCAAGGCTTAACGCACTAGGTACCGAGTCGACCAAGCGATCGAATTCGAGACTCGGCCAGTGTTACTTTTTTACACTTTAAAAAATTATTTATTTATTTAATTCCATCATTTACTTGTGATGTCACTACATAGCACTCATGCGGCGTTGCGTCGTAAATTTAATCTACCCAGAAACATCCGTGGTATCTTGTACAATAATAACGAAACTTTGAACCGGATGTTTCTGTTTTTGCGTAGTACCAGGTTACTGAAAAAAAAGGTAATATTATCATATATATTTTTATGCTAAAAGAGTTTCTGATAATTTTTTTCCTTTACTTTCAATTTTGATTTTTTTGGTTCTATGTCGTTAATTTTATTATCCGAGAAGGGAGCCTTTTGTACAACCTATCGGAATTAGGTAAGTTTTATATAGTTTCTTTTTTCTATTATTTTAACTTTTATATTTTAGACTCCGTCTGCGATATTAGTTTTGAGTTTTATTTCACTTTTTTGACCTTTATTTTAATAAATTCTTATTATATGCTTTATATTAATTTTAAACCTTATAAGTTTTATTATTTTAGAATTATTTTACCCTTTTATTAAAGAAAATTCCGGGCGATGATAACGAACAGGCGTTTTTCGCCCCCAAACAAAAAAAAAGAAAAAAGTACTTTAGAGCATTTTTTTGGGGTGGGAGAGCGAGTTTACAAAAGGTTTTTTACAAGTTTTTTTATTTATTTTTCTTTAACAAATGCGCCTAAGAAAAATGTGACCTTAATTATGCGAATTCTCGAGGTATTGAGGGTGACCTTGCTCTTCGGCCTTACCTCCTTGAGCTTTTAAGTTGAAAATTTAATGACGACATTAATTCCCCACGTATAGAAATAATCTGACCGAGTTTGTAAAATCGGTTCAGTAATTCTGGAGATATAAGGAGATTAAGAAATTAGAAATTAAGATTAAAAATTTTCCGGAAATATTCCATCCGGTTTTAAGGGTTCCTTATAAGCCAAAACATGAAGATCCGGTGAAAACTGCATATACCCAAATCGGATCGATTACAATACATTCCCTTCTAGAGCTATAGTGCTTGCTATCTAGACGGGAATTTAGCAACACGTGTCTTAGCAATTATTTACAGATATGTTACTGAATTACACTGGTGATTTTAATCTCATGACAATACTTTCCAAATTGATTTAGTAACATTAATATAATAAAGTAGTTTCTATAAACGCTTCATATTTTGTTAATTAGCGAATTCTTTCGCTATAATTTCTCCTTCAAGCATTGAATAAAGTCTTGCTGAAATACTAAGAAATCAAATAATCAACAAATTGGTGTCTTTATATAATCTTTTCGATTTGAAATATTGGATGAAACTGCTCTTGTTGTTTCGGCTAGAATTGTTACAGAACTCAAAAAATAGAGGGGGAAAAATTCTTTTTTAGATTTACCGTAAATTGACTTTTTGAAATACCAAAAATTTCTCGAGAATTTAATTTTAAGATATTTAACATAAATTAAGTTATTAGAAAATAAATACAAGTTTCCAAAGTTTGTGTGTGTGTGTGTGTGTGTGTGAGTAGTTTTAGAAAAGAATAATTTATTCTTTTAATAAAATCATTCTTGATTTTTCTAAAGACAAAAAAAGTTTTTTTAGGGATATACGTATGAAGGAGTACGGGAATAATTCACGAATTAATTGTGAATAAATTATAATAGTCCCTAGGAAAAAAGGGGAAGGAACTGTTTCAACAGTTACATATTACTCTCTCGGCTGTTGCTGGCTATTAAACAATGGTGTAAATATTGCTCTCGATCAAATAAATGACCTTCCCCATCCGGATTTTTTATTCTCAATATGTTAAGATCCTCTTGAGTACAAAGATTTTAAATCTACTGTTACAAAATTTTCTATGAGTTTGTGTGTGCGCGTGAGTGTGCTTGTGTTTATTCGAGTAAGTAAGAAAGTAAACTTTCAATGGAGGATTCTTGTTCGGTTTTATATCTCTGAATGATGTTACCGTGAATTATGAGATTTTGCGTATTAGAATAATTGAGCTTATAACATTTTAGAAAAAAATATTACGTGGCGAAAGAAAATTATTGAGGGGTACTACATTTGGAAAAGAAATTGGACTTTGTGAAAATTTTACTTTTTGTCGATTATTTAATTATCAAAATTAATTGTCACAAAATTGTTTTATAAAAACAAATACTTTTAGCACTCATGAATGCTAAAAGTAGTTTTGAGAATGGAGGTACTCCGAAATGCATCAATTACTAGTATTAAAGTGACAGTGCTAAAAAGAGCAACCCACCGGGTTGGTCTAGTGGTTAACGCGTCTTCCCAAATCAGCTGATTTGTTGGAAGTCGAGAGTTACAGCGTTCAAGTCCTAGTAAATCCAGTTATTTTTACACGGATTTGAATACTAGATCGTGAATACTGGTGTTCTTTGGTGGTTGGATTTCAATAAACCACACATCTCAGGAATGGTCGAACTGAGAATGTACAAGACTACACTTTATTTACACTCATACATATCATCCTCATTCATCCTCTGAAGAATTATCTAAACGGTAGTTACCGGAGGCTAAACAGGAAAAAGAAAGAAAGTGCTAAAAAGAGCAGAAAATAACACTGAGATCAATTACATATCTATTACTTTTTCTTTTATGACGGGTTAGTTCTTGTATGATGAACTTTGTTGCCTTTATTATGGTGTGGTTAGAAATAATCTTTATAAACCAGTATTAATTAATTTTTGGTGTTGAACTGGAATTTCATGTAATATTTTTAATATCTTTAACTAATACTTCAGTAAAAATATTTTTCTTTATTTTTGAATCTAAGTAAATAAATAAGGTCAGAGTATAATAAAACTCCATTCAGACCGCTGTCCGGCCTTTGTTGTGGAGGAAACTCCGTACCATATCTTTTTCCGTTGTGCGAGGTTCCAAGATGGACGGAGGTGCATGCTGGATGCCCTGGGTCGGGTGGACATGTTCAGACCTGAGGATTTTCAGCAGATGATGCTTCAGGGTGTGGAACAGTGGACTATTAATGCAAATCGTAATAGAAAAGTTTTAGAAGAACTCAGTAAAACAGAAAAAACTCGTAGGAGACGGCGAGCATTGGCGCGGCCTGCAAGGGAATGAGGCGTCGGAGGATGCCGGGTTGGACAGGTCTGCGGCTGAGTGCCTTGCGGGCCCTCTCGAACATGAGGGGAGTCGCTTTGGTGCGGTGAGGCCGTGGACACTCCATTCCCGGTGCCTGAGGGTGTTGCTCACGTTTTTAATGATTATGGCTGATGGTCGCGTGGGTAAGTGATAAGTGGTAAGTAGTTGAGTTGTGTGTGTGTGTGTGTGTGTGTTAGTTGGTGGGTGTGTTTTTTGTATACTCTGCGTGAGATTGTGGAAATTTAATTAATTTTTGAGTGTACTTTGGTGGATGTCATGTCTTGTTGCCATGTCTTCTTAATTGTGGTGCGCTTGTCTTGTGTTGGCTTGATTGTATGAATGTGTATATGTGTGTGTCTTAGTACCTGTTAGGTGTTCTATTCTTTTGAACGTTTTTTCTCTTTAGGTATTCTTGTAGTGGTTTGGTATGGATTTTGCTAGTGGAGACCAAATGTGTGTGTGTGTGTAAGGGGGGGGCACATCCCCCTCCTGAAGTAATGCTTTATTAGCGGTTTCCCAGGAGGTTGGATCGCCAGGGGTGGAGTTTTAGTCGGTAGTGCGCAGGAATACATACGCAATTTCTGTAACAGCTTGCGGAACCTGTTAGCGAATCCGATACTGCTTCGGCACCCGTAAATGGGTTCCTCCATCTCAAATAAAAGTATAGCAATAATAATTTTCAACTTCTATCAACGAATAAGGGTTTTATTTAAGACTTTATGCAAACGCCGGCAATGTTCAGCAACATCGCTGCCAGCTTTAATGATAATTATACATAAATAATAACTTTGAATTTAAAAAATCGGTATGTTTATGATTAATAAATAAATTTTTTATACAAATCTTAAAGCATTTAATTCTATATTATATAGATTACACCAGGAATCCCCTTAATTTGCTGTTTCATGGATAAAATAAAAGAACGATAGACGTGGGTGTGTGTGTGTGTGAGGGTGAAAACATCGACCTCGCCCCCGAAAGTGGAGTAGATCGAAGATTTAGTTTAAAGTAAAGCCGGTAGAGTATCTCCTTGGAATGACTGGATGTTTGAGAAAAGGAGTTCTCGTTAGCTCCAATTTTAGTGTGTTTTTATTACGGCAGATAAAATTGAACAAACCTCGAGTCAAAATTAGTCGCTGTTTCAATAGTATTTTGCCTACCCATGTGAAGGTGTAGTGTTTACAAACTGTTGCACCATCTGTACGTGCTGTGATAGAATGTCATAAAGATTCGTCTCTGTGAAATTGTACACCGAACGCCAAACTTTTTATCCGTGCAGAGGAGACTTGTGCAGCCGATGTGGATTTTCCGTACACCACCAAATGCGTGAATTCTGTGCATTCCGTGTCCGTCGAGGTAGAACTGTGCCTCGTCAGACCGAAACCGATAATCGAGTTCTTCCCCGTCTGGCGTTACAGATGACATGAACGGCTGACAGAAAGCTACACGTTTTCCAATGTCTGCAGTTAATAACCGGTGAACAACACGAATTCTGTACGGGTGCATTTTTAAAAACTTGCCTTGTAGGCGCTACCGACAGAGAGACCAGACTGGCTAGATAAGTGTCGCACAGACTTCTTGGGACTAATAGAATATGCAGTTTGCACTCGTAGATCAATTTTTCTGGTGTTAGCAGTTTCGGTCTACCGCTTTTGACCGCATCTGCTACATTCCCTGTCTCTTGGAAGTTGTGTAGCCGTTTGATGGAGGACTTGTTTGGTGCATCCACACCATACCTTTCTTTGAAGACATTTTGCGTCTGGGCATAACTGGTACATCTAATGTGTTGGAAGACAATGAATATTCTTTGTTGCATTGTGTAACCCATTTTTCCTCAATTAAACATACAAGAAAAGAAGGAAACATTCTTCTATAAGGTTTTGTCGTTCTTTGAAGGTTTCTCAACCTTCAACTATTTCTTACAATAACTTTTAAACTTAATGTAGAGTTTAAAAAAATGTATTTTTTGTTCTTTCAAGAAAGAAACCATTTTTGTAAATATTTTTAGCTTCAAGAGTAAAATCTTCAATTAAAGAATATTATAAAGTAGTACTACAATTCTATTTTAAATCGGTTCAACCATTATTTAATTATATGTAAACCGATAGACTTTTTTTTAAAATAAAATAAATTGATTTTTATTCATTTTTGAATCAAATATAAATATAACATGAAGATTATAACTTAATCAATCTTCCAAAAAAAAAAATTAACTTCATTTTTATGTACATAAATAAGTAGAGAATAGATTAATTCCATGAATATGTATTTGGAGTTTCAAGAAATAAAAAAAAACACTTTTTTTAAACTGTAATTATTATTTATGTAGGAAATGATAGACGAAGCTGAAACGACAGATGGTCAGCGTCGTTGGCGTTTTAAAGAAACAAATCTTAATAATAAAACAAGTATTCATTATATCTGAATTAAAATATAGCTTGTGGAAGACCTTCCTTAATATAAATAAGACTTTTATAAATCTCCAGTTTTTAAAAACTATTTTGGTTTTATTCCTGTTTTTTATTTAAATGTTTACAATCTTATATTTCAATTAATTTTATTCGATTACTTCGTTTTTTTATTTTTATTTGTAAACAGTTTATTTTAATTTAATTTTAAAAAGTTCTGTACTAATTTTCAATAAGGACAAGGAAATTATTCCTCTTACGAGGACCTCCTTTTAAGTTTCTACAAAAACAATGAAAGAGAAAAACATTCTTGAAACAAATCGTTTCATTGTTTCACAAAATATTCGCCTTTAAGATCTATATACTTTTGCACGAGTTCGAACCGATTCTCGAAACATTTTTTCCACTCTGAATTCGGTACCTCAAAAACATGGTTTTGGAAGGATTCAGCAGCTTATTGAGGTTGATGAAAATCGCTGTCCACGCATTTTTTGTTTGAGATTCGGGAACAAAAGGCGATAAATCAGGTGAATAAGGCAACGAGACACATTAATTCAATGTTTTTCTTTTTAAATATGTTTGACGTATTGTGGAAGAGGACGCATTCTTCATCGTCAAGATGAAGAATGCTGCTGCGACGTTTTCGGTTATTTTTCCTGATGAATTTTGCCAAAAAACTGTTGTATACCGTTCAGAATTAACTGTTCTACGATCATCTAAAGCGATGGTTGTTTTTATAACAGATGAAACAAGCGATTATTTTCTTGGAAGTGCTTCGCAAACGAATCGCTTTTGTTGGATTCGGTTTATCTTGGAACACCCAAACAGTCGATTGTTCGGGTCGTATGAATATATACGAGTTTCGTCTCCTGTTAAAATGTTGTATACGTACGGATTTCGCATTTACTTGGTCGAATTTTTTGAGCATTTCTTTACATCGATTGACACGAGCTTATTTTTCCCTATTTCCTAAAATTCAAAAAATCTATCTTTTTATTTATTTTCTATTTTGTAACCGAATTCTTTAATTTCTTTTTACGTATAGTAGTAGTGCAAACGACAAAAAAAGTTCTATGGGGCAATATTGAGGGTACGGGAGCCGATCAAAATTAAAAAATATCAATTTTTGGAATTTTTAATATTTTTTTTGTTTATTTAAATTTTTAATAATACTAATAAGACAATAAATAGACAGATAATCTCTTTTCCAAATTCTGGAAGAGAGAGGACTAGACCAGAAAACTCGGAAGATTAATAAAACAAACATTAACTGGAACTAAATCTAAAATAAAATTTACGGGCGAAATCTCAGAACCCTTTGAAATTATGACGAGAGTGAGACAAGGGGATGGTCTTTCCCCCCTGCTATTTAACATCACATTCTACAAAGTGATGAAAGAGTGGGAAGATTCACTCAAACAACAAAAATACTGAAAACCGATTTCATTGGGATTCGCGAAATTAAATTTAAGTATCCCTTACCTGGCATTTGCAGACGATTTGGCAATCCTTGCGGAAGACGAACGGACTGAAATAAAACAAATAGAAACACTCAAGGAATGTGCAGCAAAAGTGGGACTACAAATTTCGTTTGAAAAAACAGTGTTCATCTGCTCCAGAATAGAAATCCCAAATTTAAACGCAAAATATGGAGTAATAAATAAAGTCCCTCACTTTAAGTACCTTGGAGAATTTATTACTCCGAAGAGCTCTGAGAAACCAAGTCAATTGGTTTCCGTCTGCAGAAGGTCAGAAAAGCTCTAGGTTTAGTGCGAAATCTCTACAGCAAGAAATCCCTCTCGCGCCAAAGGAAAATCCTGCATTACAATACAGTTATTAAACCCACAGCATTATATGCCAGTGAAACATTGACCTTAAATAGGAAAACCGAAATAGAAGAAATAAAGAAACAGGAAAAGAAGATTATAAGGAAAATATTGGGATCGAGACAAACTGAAGAAGGATACAGATTACAACCAAACGAAATTGTTGAAACATTTTCTAATATCGAAACTGATATAAGGAAAAGACGAATGAAATTCTTCGGACACCTTTGCAGGCTGTCGGAAAACCGACTGACCAAAAGAATAATCGCGTACTAAACATCATTAAAAGTTGCTATCTCCTGGCTCGCAGAAACACGAAAAGATTTAGAACACGCCGGAATTACGCTGGTGGGGATCATAGACAGAAACACATACAGAAATAAAATAGATAAATTGGAAGTTAAACCAGAAGCGCCGAAGCCTAAACACCATCGTCCTAAATGGTCTGAAGAACGGAAGAAGGCATTTTCTGAAAGAATGAAAGAATTTTGGAGGGAAAAGAAGAATGCCAAGCGAAAGAAATACGAATCATGATTGCTTAACGTCTTCCATTGGGAAGTTCTCGAGTTATAATTATAATTATAATAATAATAATAATAATAAAACTCCAACTTTATAAACCACCTCCATTCCTCCAGAAAAAGAAATCTTTGGTAACTCTTTATTGGTAGCACATTTTTCAGTGGAATTTTTGTTAGTTTCTTCCATTTAACATAGCAAACGTAGAAAAATCAAAAAAGTTTCTTAGGAGGTGATTTTAAGGAAGTGGATCAGAAAAAATTAAAAATATCGATTTTTTTAATTTTTTAAACTTTTTTCATTTATCATTATTTTTCCACTATATAAGAATAAATAACAATTGCCAGGAAAGTATAACTTTGTTGTCTACTTTTGTTAAATTTTTTTCGTTAATGAGGAACGAGCTTGTTTGTATAATTAGTAAACTAGACGGTTTAAATCCCCCCTCCACCACTAATCATTTATTAAAGTTCTGTTTCGTGAAAGGAAAAAAATAAATACCTGACTTATGCGACTCCTTTCCGTTTTGTTTATTTTAAAATACCTGGAAAATTAAATTTTAATAAAGCATTTTAACTTTATACTTGATAAAGCCATAAAATCTTGCGGTAAGGAACAATGTGACCCACCAAGTTGGTCTAGTGGTGAATGCGTCTTCCCAAATCAGCTGATTTGGTAATCGAGAGTTCCAGCGTTCAAGTCCTAGTAAAGTCAGTTATTTTTCACACCGATTTGAATACTAGATTGTGGATACCGGTGTTCTTTGGTAGGTTGGGTTTCAATTAACCACACATCTCAGGAATGGTTGTACTGAGAGACTGTACAAGACTACACTTCATTTACACTCATCCTCATGCATTCTCTGAAGTATTATCTGAACGGTAATTCCCGGAGGCTAAACAGGAAAAAGAAAATGTAAGGAACAATGTTTGTATGAGATTATATATTTCCTCAACTGTTTAAAAATAATATCTACAATTGAACCTAAAAAAATCTTGAATCAAATTTTTTAAAAAAAACAAAAAAAAATTTCAGGAAATATTTATTGAGAAGAGACAGACTTATAGGCCACATACTAAGGCATCCTGGAATAGTCGCTTTAATATTGGAAGGACAGGTAGAAGGGAAAAATTGTGTAGGCAGGCCACGTTTGGAGTATGTAAAACAAATTGTTGGGGATGTAGGATGTAGAGGGTATACTGAAATGAAACGACTAGCACTAGATAGGGAATCTTGGAGAGCTGCATCAAACCAGTCAAATGACTGAAGACAAAAAAAAAAAAAAAAAAAAAAAATTATTGATATTTAATATAGAAATAAGGTAGTCGATTTTGTACTTATATTTTTATATTTCTTTACTAATAAATAAGCAGATTAATTTATATTATCTTTTTCGGCATAAAAGTCCTTTAGTAAAACTAATTTTAAAAGAGATCGTGTCTATTTTACCGTATCATCTTTTTATAAAGTAATATTTTGAGTGAATGACGTTCTGTAAATAATAATTACTATACAAGTATGGTCCCCAGTTTTAGAAATTTAAAAATGTACTGATTTTAATTTGGTTATGTCTTTTTTTTATTGTTATATAGAATTAAAATTATATTTGAAAATTTATTGTTAAAAAAAATTTTATCTTTTCGTTCCGTTAAAAATTGAGGGATTTTTCATTTAATGAATTTAGGATTTTTTTATTTTACTTAAACGTAACAGTTTTTTTCTATAGAATTTTATATTTTTCTTGGAATACTTATAAGCGAGTAATTTTCTCAATAAAATATCAATTTATCTTTTTCGCTAACAATTTACCTTACACACACACACAAAAATAAATTTCTTTAATTTATACGATGAGGATATATTTTAATAAATAATTTAAAATTATGAAATTAATTTTAGAATTAAATTTACATTAGTTATAAAAAACAATTCAAATGAGAAAATATAAAATTAGATTTGAAATAATTGCCGTATTAGATATTTATTTTGTTACGGGTTTTTTATTATGGGTTTCTTCTGGTGTAATTAATAAGATTTTAGACCACGAAAGTTCGGTGTAGAAAGTAAGAAAGATTAAGTAGCGGCAGAGAGTAGTAGTTTAATTTGTTGTACGTATTAAAGCATATGTATAGAGTTCCACAAGAAAACCAACAGGTGCAGTCCTCTCATCAAAATAATAAAAAAATTTTATATAACTTAAGTCTGGAAACGTTTCGTTAGCGAGTTACTATTAGCGAAAGATTTCGCCCGGAATACAGCTCTTCCGGTCAAATGATATCGTACTGAAATTTTTAGGACGTTAATTGAGGGGTAAAATTAATAATTTCCTATTGTTTTTGACCTTAAAAATTGAATAAAATAGATTCTAGAACTGTATCTCCAGTAATTTTTGTGATATTCCAAGTAAAGCTGAAAAATTTGTTTTCTGAAAACCGTTTTTTTTAGGTTTGAAATACAATAACTTTGTTAAGTTACTAATAAATGCGTAAAATTTATTAAAAAAATTGTATAGAATTAAATTCTAAAAATAGTTATGTAAATAAGTCTAATAAAAATTTTTTTTAAAAAAAAATTATTGTATTTAACTTTGTTTTTTTTTAAAGTTAATTTTAATGCCGTACAGATAGTGTTCAAAATGATCTCCTTGATTTTATATGCCGCTAGTGTGACGTAGCTTTATAATAATATCACGGTCGTTCTTAAAGTGTTCAAAAGAATTTAATTCAATAATTCTCCTTTGGAAATAACTTTTTCTGCGTAAAACGTTCCAACGTAATAATCCAAGTGATTTAAATCGGGGGCCGCCTCGTCCGATCCATCTGCCCGGAAAACTTAAGTTTAAATGCTGTTTAACGTTTTGTGAATAATGAGGTGTTGTACCGTCAAGTAGGAATAACAATTTCTACCTTTTTTCAAGAGGTACATCTTCTAGCAGAACTGACAATTGATTTTGTAAAAAAATTTTTTTGTACACGATACTGGAAAGAGGATTTTGAAAAATAAATGGTCCGATTAACCGGTCCCAGATTAAACTACATCGTACATTTATCGAAAATCGGGTTTAAAAGTTTGACTATTAATTGCATTCCAATTTTCAGTCGACCGGGTATTCACGTCTTGCAGCCCGGCTATATCCCTTAGTAAAACCGTAAACGAAAACAATGTCTGCGTATTCTTGATTTGAAAATTTGAATGGCATCTCACTTTTTAAAAAAAAAACTCGAATACGTTATACGTACATAGAAATCATAAAAAGCGCACGTACACTACTCAAATCACAGATAAGAGACTAGTACCACCGGGTTGGTCTAGTAGTGAATGCGCCTTTGCAAATCAGCTGATTTCTGTCAATAGTTCTAAGGTTGAAATCCTAGTAAAGTAACTTTTATACTGATTTGATTACTAAATCGTGGATACCGGTGTTCTTTGGTGGTTGACCTGAGACTGTACAAGACTACACTTTACTTACATTCATACATATCACCCTCATTTTTCCTCTCAATTAATACTTGACGGTGATTCCCGGAGGCTAAACAGGAAAAAGGAAGAAGAGAAGAGACTGGTAATTATTAATATAAGTTAATTGATGAACAGGTGTACAATTACTCGATTAAAATATTTATTCTTAAAACAACAGTATTACCAATTTTAAGTTTTCAGTAAGTTAAAGAACTTCAATTAATAAA